>NC_082713.1:12608815-15008815 GCF_030144855.1 Hypanus sabinus
AAAGAAGAAAACTTGTGCCAATAATAGAAAAAAGATAAATAATGCTGAGAACATGAGTTGTAGAGTCCTTGAAAAGTGATTCCACAAGTTGTGGAATCAGTTCAGCGTTGAGGTGAATGACATTGATCCACACTGGTTATAAAGCGATAACGCTTCCTGAACCTGGAGCTGTAGGACCTAAGGCTCCTGTACCTCCTTCTGGATAGCAGCAGTGAGAAGAGAGCATGTATCTATATCTGTAACCATCGTGTAATAATGGAATGATGGAACATAGTTGTTGAGTTGAGGCACAAGTCGGTCAGTGTCAATCATGGATGTTGCATCCCATCTATCTAGATATGCAAGCCAGGGCAGTACAATGTGGAGAGCGATCTGTTGCCCATATAACAAGCTCCCCTTCTCCACATATCTGATAAACCCAAAGGAGCGGCAGCAACTGATACAGTTTGGCATCAGCAGTGTTGCAGGAGTTGCCAATCAGGGTTGAACTCAATTTAGGACTACCAAATGGACTCCATCACCAGATTTTTCCTCAGGGTTCACTTCCGAAGCCTTCCCTGTGAGTGGGTAGAGCTACAAGGGAACAGACGTTTAAGATCAGAGTTTTCCTTCTCCTAAATCAGCTGCCAACCATGGTTGATGAGCCCCATCTGCTCAGAGTGACTAGATTAAAGACACCAGTAATCTGCCTTTGCCTCTGCTCCTGTCAGTAGAAGCATTTCTTCTGGGCTTAGTAGCTAAGCTACATGTGAAGGCCAGGAGCTGGACTTTGTTGTCAGAGACTATTTGAGCTGCACACCATTAGGAGCATTTAATAGGTAGTTGGAGCTTGTACCCTTACCTTCCCTGGCTATGATAACATTATGGATTATAATCAGGGGTTTATCACCTGTGACTGGTAAATGGTTCCTGCTAATCAATAGTTTTAGTATAGATTGTCACCAGGTTACTGGTTATGGGGACCTGCTGTGCTCAAAGGTTGCCATATTTACTACACTACGTCAACAACTACCAAAAATATTTCATTGGCATTTTTGGACATTAAACGATCAGTGCAATCTCAAAGTTATTCATAAACTTTCAGAATTTTCTGGCTGCCATTGGCATAGTTGGCAGTTTAATCCAAATGTAAATGGTTTCACAGTAGTGTAGCCTTTAATGCAACACTTCACTCTTGAGGGCACTTCCAGAGTTTGGAGTTCAGTTCCAGTGCTGTCTCTGGGTGCTCCAGCTTCCTCCCACAGCCCAAAGACGTACCGGGTAGATTATTTGGTCATTGTAAGTTGACCCGTGATTAGGTTGGGGTGAAATAGTTGGGTGGTGAGGTTGCTGAGGTGGCCTGGCTTGAATGTCCAGACGGGCCTACTTTGCGCCATATCTCTAAATAAATAAATAAATGAATAAATGGATAGATAAATAGATAGATAGATCAATAAAGTGCTTGATTGTGTATCTGGGAGTAGATAATGGGTCTGGTTCAACAAGATACATAATCATAGAGCGATACAGCAGGAAACAAGCCCTTTGGCCTAACGGGATCATGCCTACCAAGTCCCATTTGCCCACGTTATGCCCCACATCATTATGGACCTTTCCTTTCCATGCACCTGTCCTAATGTCTTTTAAAAAATGGTTTTATTTTTACCTGCCTCAACCACTTTCCCTGGCCCCTCATTCCATATGCACATGTGTGAAGATGTTGCCCCTTAGGTTCCTATTAAATCTCTCCCTCTCACCTTAAGCATCTTCCCTAAAGCAGGGCGACCAAAATTGACCACAATTCTTCCAAGTAGAACTTCACCAGCATCTTGTACGTGGGATTTCGAGGGATTTTCAGGGAATTCCTTCTGCCAATATATCTGACAGATAAAATGATTCTCATTATGTTTTTCATTTCTGATGTATTAAATACAGTGTCTTTTGTCTGTCATTAATCACCATTTCATTCAAGCTAACTCCTCGTTATCATTCTCTGCCACTATATCATATCCATTCAATAATCTCATTATGAGCTGATCTATTATCTGCCTTCTTTATAGGGTCAGTGGTGAAGAAGTTAGTTATGTGCTTAATCACATCTTCAAATTCAGGATTAGATTTATTATCACCGGCATATGTTGTGAAATTTGTTGTTTTCTAGCAGTAGTAGAGTGCTGTACATAATATACCCTCAAAGGCCACTTTATGAGCTACCTCCTGTACCTAATAAACTGGCCGTTGAGTGTGTGTTCATGGTCCATCGCCTTTTGAAGATTTCCTTCATGATGGAGCTGGTTAAGTTGACTGAACTTTCCAATCCTGTGCAGTGCCTCCTCCCTACCAGACAATGATGCAACCAGTTCGAATGCTCTTCACTGTCCACTTGGGGAAATTTGCTTTGAGGGGATTTGGTGACATAGTAAACCTCCTCAAATATCCCCGTCCCAGTGGTGCTGCCACATTCTCGGAATCTTAACTCTACCTCTCCAGTAATTGGCACTTTCATCATCGTTATGTGCCGTGTCATACGACATCAGCGATCTATGACCATGATAGTTCTTGGCAAATTCTACAGAAGGGGTTTGTCATTGCCTTTTTCTGGGCAGTGCCTTTACAAGAGGAGCAATCCCAGCCATTATCGATACCCTTCAGAGGTTGTCTATCTGGAGTCGGTGGTCACATTATCAGGACTTGTGATATACACCAGCTGCTCATAGGACCATCCAACACCTATTGGCACTTTGACATTCTTTATGAATTACTTTAGACCACAGTGTGTTCTTAGCACCATCCTGAGTGCAATATACACAAAGTGCTCCAGGAGCTCAGCACGTTTGACAGCTTCTATGGAGAGGAATAAGCTGTCAATGATTCGGGGTGAGACCCTTCTTCAAGATTTTGCACTATCCTTTCATTTTGTGCTCACTGTTCAGATTAGTATTAGTTTATTGTCATTTGCACAAGGGTTTAATGATGATCCTTGCTCCTTTGAAGTTCAGAGTGAACGGTGTCCACAGTAGTAATAAATACTGATGAGCGTAAACAATAGAATGCTGCAAGGTATAGTAGTGCAAACTGAATTAGTGGAAAAATGTATTAGACCATAAGGCATAGGAGAAGAATTAGGCCATTCAACCCATCAATTCTGCTCTGTGTGGTTGATTTATTATCCCCCTCAACCCTAGTCTTCTGCCTTCACCCCATAACCTTTGACACCCTTATTAATCAAGAACCCATCAACCTCTGCTTTAAATATATCCAGTGACTTGGCCCATACAGACATCGATGGCAATTAGTTCCAGTTTCACTGGCTAAAGAAATTACTCCTTATCTTTGTTCTAAAGGGAATTCCTTCTATTCTGAAGCCATGTCCTCTGGTCCTCGACTCTCTAACTATTGGAAGTATCCTCTCCATGTCGATTCTATCCAGGCCTTTCAATATTCAAAAAGTTTCAGTGAGATCCCCCGTATACTTCTAAACTCCAGTCAGTACAGTTCGGGTGCCACGGAAGCATAGCAGACAGTGTGATGCAATTACAGTTTGGAGTGTTCCTAAATTTGGAGTTCAATTCCTGTACTGTCTATAAGTCCCGCATGTTCTCCCCATGAGCTATGTTGGTTTTTTTTCAATGGTACAAAGACATATCAGTTAGTATGTAACTTGGTCATTGTAAATTGTCCTGTGATTAGGCTAGGGCAGGGGTCGGCAACCCGCGGCTCCGGAGTCGCATGCGAACCCTTTCATCTCTGTGCTGCAGCTCCCTGTGGCTTTGGAAAATAAATGATGAGTATTTAATTAAAATGTATTTTATGTTAGTTTGTTAGTTTCCGAAATGTAATTCTAAATTTGAAGATTATGGTGATCTTGTACAATCTAAATAAAACGTGTTTTTAGTCGCTATTGATATACGTCACCACTGCCAATGCCTGACACCCGCCAGTGCGCGATTTCTTTAATTTTTCGATCCAAGGTGGGCTAACTATGGAGAATTCTAAAAAAAGAAAAGTGACTGAAGAAAACAGAACGTTTAATGATACATGGGCAGATTCATTTGCTTTCACTGCTGACGAGACTGATTTACCGGTATGCTTAATATGTAATGAAAAACAAGCAAACAACAAAAAGTCAAACGTCACAAGACATTTCCAGACTAAACACGCAGCCTTTGCTCAAAAATATCTGGATGGAGCTGAGAGAAAAACTGGTTTGCTGCTGGAGGACAATTTAAGTTCGGCGTTTTTCATAAATACAAGAAGGACTCAAATAGACATTGAGTATTTTACTTAAAAGTAAGCTTCAACCCAACGTCTTTTTTTCGGAGTTCAAAATGTTTTTGTTGCATGCAGAAATGTAATTTCGTTTTCTCTGCAGGAGTTCATCGATTTCATAAATGCAACACATTATAGTTTGTTTATACATAGCATAAAGGCAAAAAAAAACGTTGTATGCAGTGCTATTTCATTTTAAATGCCAAACGGGTTTTGTGGCTCACAGTGTTTTCTTTTCTGTGGGAAACGGGTCCAAATGGCTCTTTCAGTGGTAAAGGTTGCCGACCCCTGGGCTAGGGTTAGACAGGTAGATTGCTGGGCAGTGCAGTCCGTTGGGACTGAAGGTCCTGTTTCGTGCTGTATCTCGAAATAAATAAATACAGGTCCCGAGCTTGTGCTTATTGTATTTGTTATCACCATGTACTCTGTACACTCTGTGTGCCTCGTCTGAGCAAGGAATTTCATTACACACTTCCCACCTGTGTTGGAGTTGAGCTGCAAGCTGGCAACTCAACCTTGTAAAACAGGCAAATGCTAAACAAACGGCAAGGTTGCCACCTGATGTGTCTGAGGGTGTGGGGAGGAACTGGTATATATAACCAATCTGAAATATGACATTTTTCCAAAGTGTCCATCTGTGCATTTTTTGCTTCTCCCTTTCTTCAGACATGCACTGGAATCATTGGAACTGGGCAGAATGGACTAGATGGGCCAAAGGGCCTGTTACTGTGCTGTAGTGCTCCTTGTCTCCATGGGTGCATGCTCTCGCTTGCCGTAAGTCACTTGGAGCATTTGTAGCACTCTGCTGTATCAATGATCCCGGAAAGAGAGGCAGATGACAAATGGTCAGCTGCTCTCAATAAATTGTTCACCACAGCAAGCAAATTAAGAAACGACTGTACTTGATTAATTAATGCATGGGTTGAGTGTTAATCAGCAGAGTGTCCAAGATTGTACTTGGAGTGCACAGTTTCCACCAAGCATGTTTAGCAAATGGGTCCACCACATGACTTTTGTTGGTGATACAAGATGAGGGTTGCATGATAACATAGCAGTTCACATTACATTGTAACAGCACCAGCAACCTGGCTTCTGCCGCTGTCTGCAAGGAAGTTGTACATTCTTCCTGTGACCATGCGAGATTTCCCCCGGTGCTCTGGTTTCCACCAACAATCCAAAGATGTAAGGGTTAGTAGATTTTAGAGTCATAGAGCACTGCATTAGAGAAGCAGTCCCTTCAGCCCATTTAATATCTGCTAAACTTTTATTCTGTCTAGTCCCATCAACCTGCATCTGGACCACAGCCCTCCATACCCCTCCCATCCATGTACCTATCTAAATTTCTCTTAAATATCGAAATCAAACAGACATCCACACTTACGCCGGCAGCTCGTGCCACACTCTCATCCCTCTCTGAGTGAAGAAGTTTTTCCTCATGTTCCCCCTAACCATTTCTCCTTTCATCCTTAACCCATGGCCTCTAGTTGTAGTCTCACCCAAACTCAATGGAAAAAGCCTGCTTGCATTTCCCTATCTATATCCCTCATAACTGTGTATTCCTCTATCAAATCACCCCTCATTCTCCAACGCTCCAGGAAATAAAGTCCTAACCTATTTAATTTTTTCCTATAACTTAAGTCCTCAAGTCCTGGCAACATTGCCAGTGACAGTTACTGAATTCAACTTGACTATTTTTCTGCACTTGGTATTTATTTGCCTCTGAGGCATGTAAGAAGAGCACTTTACAATAAAAAATACTGAAGAAAGCAGCAAGCTAAGATCTTGCAGGATGTCCAAGTGGCTGCAATGATTGTATTCAAATGTACGAGTTCCTGCAAATTAACCACTCAACCCCCCTTTAACCTTGGACAATTGTTCTGAATTTGCACACTTTGCTTAAAGTAGGAAGGTTGGATCTCTTGGTTATAATCATGCAGTTTGGATATAATTGTGCTGCATCACACAAAACATGCTGGAGGAACTCAGCAGGTCAGGCAGCATCTGTGTAAAAGAAATAAAGAGTCAATGTTTCAACTGTTTATTTCTCTCCATAGATGCTGCCTAACCTGCTGAGTTCCTCCAGCATTTTGTATTTTGCTCTGGATTTCCATCATTTGCAGATTCCTGGTTCCTGTTGTCTAATTTGTCACAAATACATAACACAGATCCATAATTACTTGAAAGTAGCATTCTGTGGGGAAAGGGTCATAGAGATGAGGTTTTGTACATTGACCTTCATAAATTGAATGCAGGAGTTGGGATGTTATGTTGAAGTATAAGTCATTGGTGAAGCCTAATTTGGAGTATTGTGTGCAATATTGGTCACCTACCTACAGGAATGAGGTCAATAATACTGAAAGAGAGTAGAGATAATTTACAAGGATGTTGCTAGGGCTTGAGGACCTGAGTTATGGGGAAAAGTTGATAGATGAAGACTTTTTCTCCTGGAGCATAGGAGAATGAGGGGTAATTTAATAGTATACAAAATCAGAGGTATACAAAATAAAGAGAGGTATTGATAGGGTAAGCAGACATTTTTCACTGAGGCTGGGTGTGTCTAGAGGAAGAGGTCATGGGTTAAGGGTGAAAGGTAAAGTATTTAAGGGGAATATGAGGGGGGTTTTCTTTACTCTGAGGATGTTGAGAGTATGGAACGAGCTGCCAGCAGAAGTGATGGATGTGGGTTTGATTTCAGAATTTAAGAGAAACTTGGATAGGGACTTGGACAGGAGGAGTATAGAGAGCTATATTGTGGATGCATATTGATGGGTATAGGCAGATTAATAATTCAACATGGACTAGATAGGCCAAAAGTTCTGTTACTGTTCTGTAGTGTTCTTTGACTCTGTGACATTAGACCTAGAGCCCATGGACCCCTAGCTTAACTGTATTTGTCCATGGCAAAACAAAGGGTTGAGAACCCCTGCTCCAGACTCAAATTCAATATCCTTCAGAATTTACACCCTGCTGTGTCTCTTCCAGCTTCAATTTCATTGCATCCTGCAGCCCAGTAAAAATACAGTAAGTGCTCTTCAGCTGTCGTTTGACTATAAATGGAAAGGAAAGGTCAACTGATCAAAGTGTCTTCCATGTAACATGGCTCCGAATAGAACAGGATACAAGGAAGCTTTGATTGACTTTTCCGTTTTGCTCATAACTTGCTCCAGAAAAAAAGCCTGATGTAATGGATTACAACAGTGACTTTAGACCCTGCAAAGATTTGGCAGTGAGAAATCATGGCCAGCACAAGAAAATGCACAGAAGTTTTTTTGATAAGCAATAAATGAGATCTTCATGGTACACATGGGCCTTGATTGAAGATTTGACTTAGGCTGGTAATGGTGAGGATGATTGTAGAGTTTTTTTTCAATTGATGGATTAGATTTAGTGATCAAAGGATAATCGTTACAGAGCATAACTGAGTGAAGATTGAATAAAGGCGATGGTTAAGCAACCTTGAACTGCATTTAGCAGAAGGATGTCTTGTGGTATTATTCTTCCAAAAAAAGTCTAAAATGTGACAGGTTAATTGAACCTAGGTAAACTACTGTCTGAAATCTATCCAGTACAATGGCAGTTTCATGAAATAAACAGTGCTTTCTGAATTGCAGTGAGATAGCAGACTGTTAAAATGATTTGATAGACTGCATTTTCAGAAGCATTGAGCCAGCATGCCTCCTGGCCGTGTTGCTTAGCAACATTTTAATTCAAGAAGGATCAAAAAGACAAAATCCCTATGGAGTTGAAAACAGAAATGAGACTGCAGTTGACAGATGATATGAGTTGTTTCATATAATATACTGTGAAGATCACTGAGTTCTTTCATGAATGATAAATGGTCTGTACACAGATCAATGGGTTCTGCAATAAACTGGAACCATGGTCCATATCTGAGGTAGCAAAGGTTGCATAATCGGGAAGAGACCAGAAGATTTGGTTATTGAAACAATTCCCTGTTTGTTTTTGCTGGTGCACAGCGTGAATGGAAAACCTGCCAAAACCTGGAAGTCTCAGATTGCTGTTTTACTAGCATCATAGCAACATAGCGTCAGCAGCGCATAGCATAACATTATTACAGTGCTAGTAATCTGGGTTCATTTCTGCCACCGCCAGTAAGAGTCATACAGTGATTAGGTTAGAGTTAGGCCATTCAGCCCATCAAAACTGCTTTGCCATTCCATCATGGCTGACTTATTTTCCATCTCAACCCCATTCTCCTGCCTTTGCCACCCATACTGATCAAAGGCCTAATAATTTCCACTTTAATACCCAGTGACTTGGCCTTCACAGCCACCTGTTACAATCAATTTTGCAGATTCGCCACCCTCTGATTAAATAAATTCCTCCTCATCTTTCTGAGGGTGTGCCCTTGTCCCCGACTCTGCCGCAACTGGAGATATCTTCTCCACGTCCACTCTACCTAGGCCTTTCAATATTCAATAGATTTCAATGAGATCCCCCCCCATTCTTATACACTCCAGCCAGAACAGTTCTGTCGCCACGGTAGCATAAAGGTTAATGCGATGCTGTTGTAGCTCGGAGTATTCCGGAGTACAATTCCGGTGCTGCCTATAAGGAGTTTGTATGTTCTCCCCATGTGCTCTGGGTTCCTCCCGGGTGGATGTAATTAGATGGCATGAACTCATTGGGTCGGAAAGGCTTTTCCTTTGAATAAAAATAAATAAATAAAACTGTACCAACCTATCCAGTTTGAAACACTGCTAGAGCCCTCACTGTGAGATTATGATAATTAAGTAATTGTGCTTCTCCCTGTGTGTCATACCTTCAAGCCACAGCAAAAGTAGTGGTACGGATTCAATTTCAACATTTAAGAGAAATTCAGATAAGTACAAAGGTACATGGATGAGAGAACTGTGAGTCCTGGTGCAGGACCATGGGACCTGGCAGATTAGTAGTTCAACACAAACTATATGGGCCCAAGGGCCTGATAATGCGCTGTAAAGTTCTATGTCTTTATGACTTCAGGCCAAAATCACTTGTAAGAATGTCATCCATGGACAAAGAGGATTGTTCTGGATGTAGATATTTGCCTGTTTGCAGTAAGCTGTAGTTCGATTTCCAATTAATAACTTTTTTAAACCATAGATAAACCACTAACTAGTTGTCTTTATCACTGCCTTCAATATGAATGAAATTGGATATTATTTAGGCTTTGCCCCCATTGCACACAGGGTATAAATGTTTTGTACATGATGATTTACCTAGAAGTGGTCAACAATATGACAGTGTACAGGGTCTTGCACAGGTGAATGAAGGAATCCGCTGACATTCTTCCCAAGCTCATGAAGTAAAAGAGTAGCAGGCAGGGAGAAAAGTTCAAATTAGCTTCAAATTTGAGACCAAGTCAAAGTTGAGTTTATTGTCATTTGCACAAGTACATGCATGGACAGGTGAAATGGAAAACCTGCAGCAACATCACAGGCACAGAGCATCAAAAAAACAGCACTTACAAGAAAAATGTAAATTAAGCATAAATTATGCACAGTTTTTGCAAGAAAGAACATACACATTTTAGTACAAAGTGATCAAAGTTGTCATAGTGTTGCTAAACTGTACTGATTAGAGATTCTTTAAAGTTGGTTCAAGATTACAATGATCACACACATCATCAAGTCTTGTATTTCTTTCACATTGAAGATTATATTCAGACTTCAGAAGATAAAATGTAGGGAACATCAAACTAGGGGATGAAGTTATTGTATTGAGGAGGAGAACTGAGATAAAACACATAAAGACCCTTGGAATTGGTAAACAATTCAAGACAAAGTTGCCATATGAACATGTACGTGTATGTACGGCTGCAATGAAAAGCTTGTCTGCAGCAGCATCATAGACACATGGCATTAAAGACAATATTCAGAAAAAAAAACATCCATTTTACAAACCTATACAAGAAACAACACAATTTGAACAAACTAAAAAGATGATTGCAGTACAGAGTGGTCATAGTGTTCCTGCCATAAGAAAATATTGCCAGTTGTTTGAAGAACTGAATAGCTGAGAGAAAGTAACTGTTCTTGAACCTGGTGGTGTACGACTTAAGGTTTCTGCATCTCCCGCCGAATGGTAGCTGCCAGAAGATGGCATGGCCTGGAAGGTGGGAATCTTTGATGATAGACGTTGCCTTCCCCAGGCATCTTCTGGAGATACTAACTGACGTGATGTGTCGGGGAAAAAAACAATACTCTCTGCAGCTTCTTACATTCCTGAGCATTTGAATTGTTGTACTGGACCAGTCAAGATACTTTTAACCGCACTTCTAAAGAAGTTTGTTCGAGTGTTTGGTGGCAGAGGAATAAAGGGGAAGAAAGAAAGGGAAGACTAAAAGAAATAAAACACAAATTAAGGAAAAGTAAACCGATCTTTGCAACTTGGGAAAAATAATTGGAACAATTTATTGCCTCAAGACTGACACTAAACCCAGTTTTAATCAGTTTTGTTTATCAAGTCTGGATTATTAATTAGTACGATTGGCAGGGCCTTTCCAACATGAATTACAAGCCCTAAGTGGTTGCAGTGATTCTACTGAGGGTATAAATCTAGCTGTCTAAAGACGTTTGGTGAAATTTCAATTTTTTTCTGTTTGGTCTGAGTTATTGGCAGTGTATTGCAATTTGTGTGCCATTTGTGGAGAATAGGAACTCAGGCTTTCTGTCTCCCTCATCACAGATATCTGTTTTCTTTAAAAAACACAAAATAATATTGGCAAATGACTTGAACACAGTTATTTTTACAGCAATCTCTGGGCTGTTAAAGTAATCTTATTCATATTTTGTACTAGGCAAAGCCAGACCTCTTGCCTTGCATTAGAACTGAAAGAGCCAAAGTCCCAGATTATATTCATGAGAACGTCAAAGTCAATCACTGACAGATGTGCCCAAACAGAGCAAAGAGCTTCTGACTCACTGAGGTTCTGCTTGCAAATCTTCCAAAGAAATTCAAGGTCGTCTTGAGGCAACAATTGGTTTGCGTCAAGGATTCCAGAAATATTCTAATTGGGCAACACAGTAGCGTAATGATAAGTGTGACACTATTACAGCTTGATGCATTTCGGAGTTCAGAGTTCAGTACTGTCGCTGTTCTGTAAGGAGTCTCTGTTCATTCTTCCTGCGAAATACAAAACTTTTCAATAGGTGCTTCTGTTTCCTCCCACGGTCAGAATCAGAATCAGGTTTATTATCACCAGCATGTGTCGTGAAATTTGTTAACTTAGCAGCAGCAGTTCAATGCAATACATAATGTAGAAGAAAAAAAGTAAAGATAAATAAATAACTAAATTGGTGTATATTGAATAGATTAAGAATCATACAAAGATGAACCGGTTAGTAGTTTAATTGGTCATTGTAAATTGTCCTGTGATTAGATTAGGATTAATCAGGTATATCGGGGTTGCTGGGGCAGCATGGCTCGAAGGGCTGGAAGGGCTGTGTTGCTAAAGAAACAAACAAATTATAAACAAATGGCCTTATTACTTGGTCCTGCCATTCAGAATTGTCACCCGTCTTTCATTGGCATAGAAAGGGGGCGATTTTGCCCAACAGTTCTCAATGGAGCAACTTCACTAGTACCACAGACCATGCAAGCTCCACACAGACAAGAGAAGATTGGATCTGGATCTCTGGAGCTCAGTCAGGATCAGAATCCAAATCAGGTGTATTATCATTGACATAAATCATGAAATTTTGCTGTTTTGCGACATCTGTACAATGCACTACATAAATATACTATAAATTATAATAAGAATGTATGCAATATAGAACCCTGAGATTCATCTTCCCGTAGACAGTCATGAAACACAGAAACACCATGGAACCCGTTTAAAGGAAACATCAAACACCCCAAGCACAAAAAAAAACGAATTACATAAATGGCAAAAAAAACAAGTGAAATTAACTAAGTTATGCAAAAAGCGAGCAAAAGATAGTGAGATAATATTCATGGGTTCATTGTCCATTCAGAAATATGATGGTGGTGGGAAAGAAGCTGTTCCAAAATCATTGAGTATGTGTCATCAGACTCCGGTACTGCCTCCCTGATGGTAGCAATGAGGTGAGGACATTTCCTAGGTGATGGGGTTCTTAATGATGGATAACACCTTCTTGAGGTATCATCTTTTGATTATGTCCTTGTCTGTATTATCTTGCCACTCCATTGTCTTCCAAATGAAGATAGAGAAGGAGCATCCAATTGTAAACACTTCTGGACCTGTAACATCTCTGGATCTGAAACTAATGCAAACTACCCTACAGTTCACTGAGATAAACTGTTGTTACATTAACCCCTAGAGTCAGGTTTAGCATCACACATATGTCATTAAATTTGTTGTTTTGTGGTAACAGTACACTGCAATACATAATAAAAACAATAAATTACAATAACATATGTATCTGGGTGACAATCGAATGCTATTCAGTATTGTTAAAAGTGTACTTGGGCATTCATTCAGGTAATGCTAGAATAGGTGTCTCTGCCTTTAAGTGGAGATGGTGATGTCATTACGCACGCGCGGGACAGTGGGGAGACCATTTTGCTTTCGGCCACCGAAGCTGTTGGGGCTTCGGAGTCAAGTTCCCCCAGAGGCATGGTGAGGAAAGATTTTCACGAGTAAGGAACTCGACGCTGGATAGAGTGGCTTGCAAAGTTCCTTACCAGCCAAGCAGAATTGCCACTACTGTATTAGTACCATATTAGTACTATATTAGTTTTGTGTGATTTTCTTTGTATTTTTATACTGCATATGCAATTATTGGACACACAGGTGTGTGGATCAAACGTTAAACAGAGATTGTAAAGGCAGGACCTGATTGTAAAGTTCATTTGTTTTGTTTTAAGACCCTCTTCTGGCACTTAAACATCTAAAACAGATAAAGGAATTAAAACCTGAAAAAGTTGTTGTCTTGAGTGTGTACTTTTCCCCCAGGATACAACACATATGTAAATAATTAGTGCAAAAACTGTAAAAAGTTGAGATAGTGTACATGGGTTCATTATCCATTCAGAGAAGAAGCTGTCCCAAAAACATTGATGTGTGGGTCTTCAGGCTCCTGTACTTCCTCCTTGACGGTAGCAATGAGAAAAGGGCATGTCCTGAAAGGTGGGGATCCTTCATGATGGATGTCACCTTTCTGAGGCATCACCTTTTGAAGATGTTCTCGCTGCTGAGGAGGCTTGTGCCCATGATGGAGCTGGCTGAGTTTACAACTTTCTGCAGCTTTTCCCAATCCTATCGGTAACCCCTCCATACCAGACGGCGATGCAACCAGTGAGAGTGCTCTCCATAGTACCTCAGCAGAAGTTTGCAAGGGTCTTGGTGACATACTAAGTCTCTTCAAACACCTAATGAAATCTAGCTGCTGTCGTGCCTTCTTTGTAATTGCATCAATAAGATCACTTGCAAAGCAAGCCCGTCAACAAAGCCTGTTCTCAGTTCTGCCAGCCAACAGTAAAAATCATGTTATGCAATTGTTTGACATTCAATAAACATGAAAATTATTAGCGAATATAATCAAAGATCCCTCCCACCCGAGTCATTCTCTCTACCCCACCCTGGCCCTTTGGTCAAAAGATACAGAAGCTTGAGAACATGTACTCCAGACTCAAGAACAGCTTCCATCCTATAGTTATGAGACCCTTGACAGGGACCTCTTAAATATAAAGATGAATTTGTGATCTCTCAATCTGCCTCATCCAGTTTAAGGTGCCACTTGTGAATCACAGTGACTTTTCTGGCTGGTAGCTAACAAAACAAGGGAAAGTACTTCATTAATCATCCTTTTTCTGGCAAATGATCATCACAAGTAATAATCTGACCTGCTGAAGGGTTTTGGCCCAAATGTCAAGTGCACTCTTTTCCACTGATGCTGCCTGGCCTGCTGAGTTCCTCCAGCATTTTGTGTGTGCTGCTCGGATTTCCAACATCTGCATATTTTCTCTTGCAAGTAATAGTCTGTCACTTCCCTTCGGACTTGGAGACAATCCAATGTGGCAGAACCGAGGCTAGGCAAGACGGCGGGAAAAACCCAAGACTCGATTGATTTAAGCGCCGTACTGAATTGGAAAGTTTGGGTACAAGCCAAATCGAGGCAGCGGGGTCGAGGCCCCAGAGCATAGCAAAGCAAACCAACTGATTCCTGGACCTGATCAAAAATGTCCAGAGGTCGGGCCCAAGGCGAGGGATGAGCCGGTTCAGATCACTGCTCCATGAATTTTACTCAGCTCTGTGCTGAACTAAGGGTCTTTGGACAAGGTTGTATAATGTATATCTGGATTTTAGAAATGTTCTTTTAAAAATTACTTTGGATCTTGATGTGGTAGATTGGGTTTTATTTGTCTTCCCACACTGAGCTTTTTCTATAACTGCAACACTATATTCCACATTCTGTCTTCCCTTTGTTTTGCTTCAGAGTACTTATGCATTAAATGACATGTCTGCATGGTACATGAACTAATGCTTTTCACAGTACAGTGAAGGGACAGGCCCTTCAGCCCACAATACTGTAGTAAACCAATTAAATTAGTAACCAAATGGTAAACTCTTCTACCTACACTATATCCATATCCTTAAATTTCCCTCACATTCATGTGCCTATCTATACTTCTCTTAAAGGTCCCTAATAATATCTGCCTCCACCACGCCAGACGTCATAAGTGACAATAATTAACCCATTATCAACTAGGAGCTATCCACAACTCGATAATCCCAATTGAAAAGAAAGGGGGGGGGGGGTTCTCAATTCCTGTAACAAGTCCAGCCTGGCCCATGACCCAAGAGCTGGTACCGTACACACTAACAAGACAAGCAACTCACCTCCATGTGTCCAGTAACAGAAGATCTGGAGGATCTGGCATTGTGAATTTGTCAGTGTGTCCCAGACCTTGCTTTTGACAATAATCCTGTACAAGTCCTTGACTTAATGGTGTTGGCAAAGACAAGTGTTCCATTTGTAACCAACAAAGTTGTCAACAAATCAGAGTTCAATACAATTAATTACCTGTTTTTCATTTATTTATATTGGATAATTAGTCATCGAAAGTCATACCAAGGAACAGTAGTAACGGGAGAGTCAGTAACAAAATCTCTTCACCCAAAGAGTGAGGTGAGTGTGGAACTCACTCCTCCCCATGAGCTGCTGTAGGGGGTGCTTCGGTAGTGTAGCAGTTAGCATGACCCTATTGCAACTTGGAGCGTTGGACTTTGGATTGTATTTCTGGCATCCTCTGCAAGTGAGTCCCCATTCTTCCTGTGTGTGCATGGGTTTTGACTTGATGCTCCAGTTTCCTCCCACAATATACCAAAGAGGCACCAGTTAGTAAGTTAATTAGCCATTGTAATTGTCCCATGATTAGGCTAGGGTTAAATTGGTGGTTTGCTGAGTTGCATGTCTCGAAGGGTCAGAAGGGCCTGTTCCACGCCGTATGTCTAAACAAGTAAATAAATAAACAAACAACAGGGACTCTGTCAAAGGATTAGTTCAACCCTTCTCCAATCATGTGACACCCCCAAACTGCTGGAGGAGCTCAGCAGGTCAGTCAACTTCTATGAAAATGAACAATCGACGTTTCAGACTGAGACCCTTCTTCAGGACTGGAAAGGAAGGGGGAAAACGCCAGAATGGAAAGGTGGGGGGAGGGGAAGGATGATAACTTGAAGGTGATAGGTGAAGCGAGGTGGGTAGGAAGGGTAAGGGACAGGAGAGGAAGGAATCTGTTAGGAGAGGAGTGTAGACCATTGGAGAAAGGGAAGGAAAAGGAGTATTAGGGGTTGGACAAGCAGGTCAGAAGAGATTAGAGGCCAGGATGCGGAATAGAAGAATAGGGAAGGGAATTTTCTTTCTTACCGGAAGAAGAAGTCGATATTCAAGCCATCTGGTTGGAGGCTACGCAGATGGAATGTAAAGTGTTGCTTCTCCACCCTGAGGGCTGCCTCATCTTAACACAAGAGGAGGCCATGAATCGATATGTCGGAATGGGAATGGGATTTGGAATTTAAATGTTTGACCACCAGGAAGTTCCATTTTTGGCAGATGGAGCTGAAATGTTCAATGAAGCAGTCCCGCAATTTGCGATGGGTCTCACCAGTGCAGGAGAGGCTGCACTGGGAGCACTGGATACAACAGATGGCCCCTGCAGATCCGTAGATGAAGTGTTGCCTCACCTAGAAGTGCTGTTTGGGGCCCTGAATGGAGGCAAGGGACGAGATGAATGGGCAGGTGTAGCACTTTAGCCGCTGGCTGGGAGGGCCAAATGGACAAGGAAACCATGGAGGGCGAGATCCCCACAGAAAGCGGAGATTTGGGGGTGGTGGTAAAGATGTGTTTGGTGGTAGTATCCCTTTGGAAATGGCTGGAGTTGCAGAGAATGATGTGTTGGATATGCTGTCTCTTGGGCTGGTAGGTAGGGACAAGTGCACAGTTGGAAAGAATGAAAGGGTTAACATATGAAGAGCATTTTATAGCTCTGGTCCTGTCATTGCTGGACTTTAGAAGAATGGGGGAGGGGGGGAATCAAAGCAAAATCTATTGAATAGTTAAAGACTTAGATAGAGTGGATATGGACAGGATGTTCCCTATGGTGGGGCAGTCTAGGATCAGAGGACACAGCCTCAGAATTGAAGAACAGCCCTTTAGAAAAGAGATGAGGAGGAATTTCTTTCACCAGATGGTGGTGAATCTGTGGAATTGATTGCCACAGGCAGCTGTGGAGGCCAAGTCACTGGGTATGTTTAAAGAGGAGGTTGATTGGTTCTTGAATAGTAAGGACTTCAAAAGCTACGGGAAGAAGGCAGGGCAATAGAGTTGAGTGGGATAATAAATCAGCCATGATGGAATGGCAGAACAGATTTGATGGGCCAAATGACCTAATTCTGATTCTGTGTCTTCTGGTCTTTTGGAAAGAAAAAGAATTGTATTTGTATCACTTTCTTCCTGATTCCGAATATCCAAAAGCACTTTGCAGTCAAATCAGTGTCTCTTGAAATGTTCAAGGTTCAAAGTAAATTTATTATCAAAATACATACTGTATATATTACCATCTACTATCTTGAGATTCATTTTCTTGCATGTATTTACAGGAAATACAATAAAATCTATGAAAAACCATGCATAAACAAAGACTGACAAGCAAGTAATGTGCTGAAGGAGACAAACTGTGCAAATAACAATGTGATACTGTGGACATGATTTGCGGAGTAGACTCAGGGCCAAGCAGCTTATGGCTCCTATGTCTTATGGTCTAAGATAATACTGAGAACATAAGTTGCTGAAAGCATGAGAAGATGTGGGAAGTGCAGTAAACAATTTGTGCAAAGCAAGATTCCACAGTTGGTAACATGATAATGGCTCACTGGATAACCTGCTTCATCAGCAATGGAGTGAAGGTGGATTAGGGGTCAGGACTTTGGGAATAACTCCCTGCCTTTCTTTGAAATGGAGACATGGATCCACTACACTCTTGTGGTCACACCCTCATTTAGCATCCAGAAGGTAGAACCCATATTTTGCAGCACAGCATCCTGGATTTTTGAGTCTGAGCTGGGCTAGTAATAGGGATATTCTTTGGATAAATGATGGCCTTTCATCATCACCATTATCATTATGTTCTGTGTCATATGACATTGTCTTGACCATGAAAGTTCTTGGCAACCAGAAATGGTTTGCCTTTGCCTCCTCCTGGGCAGTGTCTTTACAAGATGGGTGACCCTAGCCATTATCAATACTCTTCAAAGATTGTCTGCCTGGTGTCTGTTGCTGCATAACCAGGACTTGTAATATGCACCAGCTGCTCTTACGATTATCCATCACCTGCCCCCATTACTTCATGTGATCTGATTGGAGTGGGCGGGTGGGGTGCTAAGCAGGTTCTACACCTTTCCCAAGGGTGACCTGCAGGCTAGCAGAGGGAAGGAGCACCTTACACTTGCTTTGGTAGAAACATATCTCCACCTGCCACCCTAGATTATGTAAAATGTCATGCATTTTTAGACAATCTTGTGCTCAAGATCATATAGGTTTTAGGATAGTTAAGAAGGTCCATAGAACCATAGAACATTACAGCACAGTACAGGCCCTTCAGCCCTCCATGTTGTGCCAACCCATATAATCCTTTAAAAAAAAGTACTAAACCCACACTGCCCCATGACCCTCTTTTTATTTTTCTTTCATCCATGTGCCTGTCCAAGAGGCTCTTAAATACCCCTAATGTTTTAGCCTCCACCACCATCCCTGGCAAGTCATTCCAGGCACTCACAACCCTCTGTATAAAAAACTTACCCCGGATGTCTCCCCTAAACTTCCCTCCCTTAACTTTGTACATACGCCCTCTGGTGTTTACTGTTGGTGCCCTGGGAAACAGGTACTGACTATCCACCCTATCTATGCCTCTCATAATCTTGTAGATGTCTATCAAGTCCGTTGAATGTTGGCCTTCATTAGTCGGGGATTCGTTTCAAAAGGCCTGAGGTAATGTTGCAGCTCTGTGATATCCTGGTTAAACCACTCTTGGAGTGTTGTGTTCAGTTCTGGTCCCCTCATTAGAGGAAGGGTGTGGAAGCTTTAGAGAGGGTGCAGGAGAGATTTACTAGGGTGCTGCCTGATCTAGAGCCCATATATTATGAAGATAGGTTGATTGACATAGGGCTTTTCTCTTTGGATGAAAGAGGATGAGAGCTGTTTTGATTGAGATTTACAGGGTGGCATAGGCACCCAGAGTCTTTTTCCCAGGCAGAAATGGCTATCACAGGGGGCACAATTTTAAGGTGATTGGAAGAAGGTATATGGAGATGCAGGGGGTATGTTTTTTATTACACAGAGACTATGTGGAGCACCTTGGCATGGGTGATGGTAGAGCAAATACATGAGGGGCACTTAGGAAATGTAGGCACGTGGATGACAGAAAAATGGAGTGTTATGTAGGAGGGAGAGGTTAGATTGATCTTAGAGGAAGTTAAAATCTCGGCACAACATCCTGGGATGAAGGGCTGTAATGTTCTATGTTCCAACCTGTCAGTCCTAAGTATCAAGCACACATTTTTATTCTAACAATTCTATTCTCCCATCAACTCCTCCCAGCTCTACCACTCACTTGTACACCAGGAGCAATTTACAGCAGCATATTAATCAACCAACCTTGGAGTATTTATTTTGGGAAGTGGGAAGAAACAGGAGCAATCAGAGGAAAACCACAGAGTCACAGAGAGAGCATGCAAACTCCACACAGGAAGCCATAGACATCAGGATAGAGCAGGGGCCACTGGATCTGTGAGGCAGCGACTCCGGTAGCTGTACCACTGTGATATTTAAGAAAAGGATTTTATTAGGATCATGTTTCCAAACATTAAGTATGCCTTTGAACTGTGACCCTGACACACTACATCAAAGGGTTGGAATTTGACCTGCTGTCCCGCCAGTATTTACCTTTATTTCCTGTGATGTGTTGTACCATTGCATGTTTTACATTTTAAGTCAGTTGGCCTCTAAATACTGAAGCTCTAAATTATTGAAAAAGTTGCAACAAATGTTTGTATTTCTTGTATTCCCTTCTCATGGACTGTTTGTCCCACTCCCGTTAGGGAGGAGGCCATGTAGCATCCATACCAGGACCACCAGACTCAAAAACAATTACCTTCCCTAAGCAGTGGGGCTGATTAACATATTTTAGTATTACTTTATGGACATACAATCAAACTATGTATATAAGCTATGTATTTATACTTATTGTGTTTTTCTTATTATTGTGTTCCTTAACTTGTGTTTTTTGTGCTGCATCAGATCCAGAGTAACAATTATTTCGTTCTCCTTTACACTTGTGTCCTGGAAATGACATTAAACGATCTAGAATCTTGAATCTTCTCTAGCTAATGTTTTTGTTTGTACTTGCAGGCAGAAAAAGCCAAGATTCGACCCATTCCTGTGAAGTAAGTTTGCTTTTACATGGCTGTATTCCTTATTGGTGATTGATAAATGAAATAGTTGTGTTGGTGGGAAGGAGGAGGAGAATATTTATGTTTCTTAAGCTACTCAGGTAAGGGATTATACCAGCATGACTTTGCAATCTTCCCATTGCTGCCCAGAGGGCAAATGTTTCATGCTAATCATAAATTAGTCAATTCAATTCAGTGCAATTTGTGCTATGTTTCATGTCAAACTGTATCAGCACATTTACCTACTTCAACCTGGTTCTGTTGCTCTCCTTAAGTGAGCTGTAATGAATATAAACATAATCATCTTCCAGGCCCCCATAAATAAACACACAAGTAGTTCAGCTGATACATGGGCTCAGCACTAATGCGACAAGACATTACATATCCTGGAGATTGATCCAGTCCTTTTGGCAGTGATAGCCTAACGCTTACTTAATCTTGTTGTGGGACACTATCTCCCTTATTGTGATAAGAGCAGGATTGTTGCTTCTATTTATATATTATATTTCTTACCTAAGGCATAGTGGTGCGAGCACTCGAGTCGAGTGTGATGTTCTCCTTAGGTGGGTCCTCACGTGGACGTAGAGGCTGATCTGGGATCACCATACTCCAGTGCAGAGTACACACGAGTATTCGGAGAATAATGCTCCTTAATGGAGAATGCCTGTCATTGACTTTGTTTAACTTGGGGAGGCTGATGCATGGGCAGCCACCACATGGCCCTTGACAGATCAAGGTTAGGTCCAGTGGCATGGAGTGAAGTGACTGGGGACGCTTCACTGCGGTTATGATCATCTTCTGCCACGTCTGCCACTGAGGTCTAGGTTGGACTGCTCTCTGACTGGAACATCCCCACTGACCTTACCGCCATGGATGACCCTACCAGGAGCTAATCTCCAGATGGATAATCTCCACCTGTCGTTAATCTCAGGACCTCACAAACCTTCCCAACGCAACAAAGTGGCGATCCTCAGAGGAGATGGCATAGGAGGAGGCGAGTCAGCCCATTTTCTGTAGTAGCTCTCAGAACCATTTCCCAATGATTTCTGCAGACGCTCACTATCCAGAGCAACACGCACAAGGTGCTGGAGGAATTCCGCAATGATCTGTTTTCTCTCACCTGTTCACGAACTCTAACAGATTGCCCGTACATCCACCTCCATAAGAGTTAATTTACACTGGCCAGTGGCCAGTCGTTAGTTTATCAGCACGGCTTTGGGGTGTGGGAGGAAACGACAGCACGTGGGGAGTTGTAGGTTGGAGGTACAAATGCCACTCAGATTATGCTCAACCAGCAGCACTAACCGCTGCACCGCCATAGATGGCTGAGATGCAGATCGAAGCCAAACGCCGATCAAAGTTCGGAGGTCCGTTTTGAAGCCAGGAAGTCATTTGCAGGTCTGATCCAAATCCTCAAAGTCCATCGGAGATCTGGATCGAAGCCTGAAAGTCTATTGAAGATCTGAATCAAAGCCCAAAAGGTATTTAAAGGACCGGATCAAAACCGAAAGTCATTTGGAGATCTGAATCGAAGCCCAAAGGTCATTTTGAGGTCCAGATTGAAGCCTGAAGGTTGATAAGAAGTCCAGTCAAATCCTGACAGCCAGAGCCTGAGCCTGCAAATCTCAGTCTGCTGACGAAGTTGGAACCAGTGTGTGCAAATCCACGAGTCCCCTGGAGGCTGGAGGCCTAAGGTGGCCTGTTAATATGCGTTGATTGGGGGAGAAGAGGAACCTAGTTTGTCTTGCTGTAGCCGCTTTTTTGCTTGGTATCTTCTGTTTTGTTGTGTTCAGTGTTGTTCCGCCAACCATTGTGGGCATGCTGTGTTGGCTATGGAATGAATCAGATAAAAAGATTTAGAAAGAAAGAAAGGAATGAATCAGAAACAGATTTAATGTCACCAGCTTATGTTGTACTGTGGCAATGTATAATTAGAAAACTATAAATTACGATTAGAAATATATGTACTAAAATTAAATAAGTAGTGCAAAAAGAAACCAAAAAAAAGAGATAAAGATAGTGAGATAATGTACATGGGATCATTGTCCATTCAGAAATCTGATGGGGCGGAGGGGAAGGGAAGCAATGGTGAGTGTGTGGCTTCTGGCTCCTGCACCTCCTCCTTGATGGTAGCAATGCGAAGAGAGTGACTCTTGTGGGCTGCCCCCAGCACATCCTTAGGTGTGTTGTTTTTTTAACACAAACCACACATTTCCATGTAAATTTTGATGGACATGTGATAAAAGAGCCTGAATGAAGGTAAAAATATTTATTGTCAGTAGTTACCATTGAACTTGTGCAAGGACACTGACCTTCTGTAAGTCTTGCTTTCAAACGTGCAACTGTACTGAATGGAGTCTGGGAACAAACAATGCCCAAGGGGGCTTGAAAAATTCAACTCAGAGAAGTTGCTTCCCCAGATGGGCAACCTGGAATTAAGGCGCACTATTTCAGAATAATTCAAGGTGGAGATGTGTAGGAACTTCTTTTCTCAGAAGGTCCTTGAAATCAGAATCAGGTTTAATATCATTAGCATATGTCATGAAATTTGTTGTTATGTGATAGAAATATATAGCAATGCATAATGATAAGAAACTGCAAATTACAATAAGTATATATACTGTATATTTAAAAAGTTATATTAAATAAGTAGTGCAAAAAGAGAAAAAAATGTAGTGAGGTAATGTTCATGGGTGCAATGTCCATTCAGAAATCTGATGGCGGAAGGGAAGAAGCTACTCCTGAATCGTTGAATGTACAGTACATCGTCAGGCCCCTGTACTTCCTCCCTGACGGTAATGAGAAGAGGGATTATCCTGGGTGATGGAAGTCCTTAATGATGGATGCCACCTTTTTGAGGCATCACTCCTTCATGATGTCCTGGTTGCTAATGTCCTTTAGAGGATGTTGCAGGGGTTTGAGGACCTGAATTAAAGGGGAAGGTTGAATAGGTTAGGACTTTATTTATTGGAGCATAGGAGAATGAGGAGAGATTTGATAAAGACATACAAAATTAAGAGGGATATAGATAGAGTTAATGCAAGCAGACTTTTTCCAGTGATGCTGGATGAGACTAGAACTAGATTCAAGATTCAAGATTCAAAAACTTTATTGTCATTCCAACCATACATCAGCTCTGCAGGGCAGAATGAGACAGCGTTTCCCAGGGGCAAGTGCAATCATAACATAACAAACACAACAAATAGTAAACACAACAATAAATAGTAAAACACAACAACCACATGTTGGTTAAAATCAAGTTATAAGTGTCCAGTGCAAGTTAAAAGTGTCCAAAACAGAGTCAGGTAGAGCAGCTATTTAGCAGTCTGACTGCCTGTGGGAGGAAGCTGTTTAGTAGCCTTGTGGTTTTAGTTTTGATGCTCCTGTAACGTTTTGCCTGATGGCAGAAGAACAAACAGTTTATGGAGAGGGTGTGAGGGGTCTTTAATGATGTACCGTGTCTTCTGGAGGCATCGACTCTGAAAGAGGTCTTGGACAGAAGGTAGGGAAACCCCCTATCTTCTCTGCTCCCCTAACCACCCTCTGCAAGGCTATTTTGTCAGCAGCACTGCAGCTGGAGTACCAGGTTGTGATGCAAAAGGTCAGCACACTCTCAACCACTCCTCTGTAGAATGTAGTTAAGATGTTAGCAGGTAGTGATGCTTGTTTAAGTTTCCACAGAAATTGCAATCTCTGCTGGGTCTGTTTCATAATTCCACTGGTGTTCCTGGACCAGGTGAGATTGTCCGAGATCTGCACCCCAAGGAACATGATCTTTTCCACTCTCTCCACTGTGGAGCCGCTGATGCTGAGGGGTGTGTGCTCAGGCTGAGACCGTCTGAAATCGATGATCATCTCCTTGGTTTTGGTGACATTAAGCATCAAGTTGTCGTCACTGCACCAGCTCTCTAGGTGTTTGACCTCCTCCCTGTACATTGTTTCATCATTTTTGCTGATGAGCCCCACCACTGTGGTATCATCAGCAAATTTAATGATCAGGTTCCCCTTGAATCTGGCTGCACAGTCATGTGTTAGCAGTGTAAACAGCAATGGGCTAAGCACACAGCCTTGTGGGGATCCAGTGCTCGGTGTGATGGAGTCAGAGATGTTCCTGCCAACACAGACTGACTGTGGTCTCTCTGTCAAGAAATCCAGAATCCAGTGACACATGGCAGTGTTAAGGCCAAGCAGCGACAGTTTCTCCACTAGTCTCTGCGGGATGATGGTATTGAGTGCTGAACTGAAATCAATGTACAGGATTCTAGCATAAGTGTCTTTGTTGTCCAAGTGAGAGAGAACTGTGTGCAGTGTGGTGGATATTGCTTCCTCTGTTGAGCGTTTAGGATGATAAGCAAACTGTAGAGGATCCAGCGATGAGGGGAGGCTGGCTGTGATATGAGGCTTGACAAGCCGTTCAGAACATTTCATCACTAGAGGGAAAAATGTTAAGGCTGAAGGATAAAATATTTAAGTGAAACCTGAAGGGAAATTTCTTCACTCAGAGGTTGGTATGAGTGTGGAACTAGCTGCCGTGAAAGTGGTGGATGCAGGTTTGATTTCTATATTTAAGAGGAATTTGGATAAGTTCACGGATGGAAGGAGTATGAAGGGCTACAGTCCAGGTGCAGGTTGATGGGACTAGCCAAGTTTGGCACAGACTAGATGGGCTGACGGGCTATGTGACCAATTAACTGTGGGATGAAACCAGAGCACTTTTGGTTTTTGCATCATTCAGGGACATTTTGTGTATTTCACATTCTAACCTCCTTTTCTGTAGTTCTGCTGAATTCTCAAATGATATTGCAATGGGCAATGCCCATTCTTACGTCAGGTCTCTTTCTGCCAGTAGCCTTGTTTGAGTGACTTGACTATACATGCCACATACAAGCCTGTCCCGTAGTGCATCAGAAAGTCTATCCAAGGAGACCAAGGAGATGGTGGTGGACTTTAGGAGACCTAGGCCTCATATGAAGCCAGTGATCATTAATGGAGAATGTCTGGAGCAGGTACCTACAAGTATCTGGGAGTGCAGTTAGACGAGAAGCTAGACTGGACTGCCAACACAGATGCCCTGTGCAGGAAAGCACAGAGTCGACTGTACTTCCTCAGAAGGCTGGCGTCATTCAATGTTTGTAGTGAGATGCTGAAGATGTACTATCGGTCAGTTGTGGAGAGCGCCCTCTTTTTTGTGGTGGCGTGCTGGGGAGGCAGCATTAAGAAGAGGGACGCCTCACGTCTTAATAAGCTGGTAAGGAAGGCGGGCTTTGTCGTGGGCACAGAACTGGAGAGTATGACATCGGTGGCAGAGCGGAGGACGCTGAGTAGGCTACGGTCAATCATGGAAAACCCTGAACATCCTCTGCACAGCACCATCCAGACGGAGAAGCAGCTTCAGCGGCAGGTTGCTGTCAATGCAATGCTCCTCAGACAGGATGAAGAGCTCATTACTCCCCAACGCCATTCAGCTCTACAATTCAACCACCAGGGGCAAGACATGTTAAAGTGCCGGGGTTAGGACTGAGCTTAAGTTACCACTCAATGCACTTTAGTAAACTATTTAAGAACTTTTAAAAAGCTATTTATTAATGCTTTTTGGGAGGGTGATTTTAGATGCATATCATATTTATGAGTTAAATACTGTATGTAATTAGTTTTGCTACAATAAGTGTATGGGACACTGGAAAAATGTTGAATTTCCCCTTGGGGATGAATAAAGTATCTATCTATCTATCTATCTATCTATCTATCTCTAATGTCACAGTGTTGGGAAAATTTACGCTGTTCTTCAATGTATTCAGAAAGGCTTTCATCTTTTGACCGGTTCCTTTTGTAAAATCTAAATCTCTCTACAAATACCAGTAGTTTAGGGCTCAAGTGATTTTGTAAACTTGTAACAATTTTGTCAAATGTCTTGCTTGTTGGCTTTGCAGGGGTTATTAGGTTGTGTAAGAGACTGTACGTTCTTAGGCCTATTAAGCTATGAAGTACAAGGGCATCCTTTTGCTCCTCCATGTTGTTCACGTTACAGTACAGTTCAATCCTCTTGATATACGACTTCCTGCCTTCATTACCACCATTTAATTTGTCAACTTCCCCGACTGAAGCCATCGCCATGTTATTTTCACTTTAAATTCAGCGCGTCTTTCACTGTTACTCAGGGGTACTTCAGCTTTCTTGTGCTGTTTAAGTCTCGCTGTTTTGTCCAACAACTGTCGGTGCAGTTTGTGATATTCTCTGACATTCAGTTTCATACTTGTTGCCAATGCACAACTACATATCGATTAAATAAAAGCACAGATGCTGGAGATGGCTTTAACTGGTGTTTAGCCTTGCAGCCAGAGAGAGAGAGGACAATGTGCATGCGTGGACAACAGATCAATACATAGTGTTAAGCCGAGGTGGGGGGGGGTATCATTGCTGAAAAATAAATAGATCCATACATTACAGGTTTCAGTGAGATTCCCCCCTCCCTCTCATTCTTCTGAATTCCAGTGAGTACAGGCCCAGAGCCATCAAATGCTCCTCATATGATTAGCTTTTCAATCCTAGAATCATTTTTATTTATCTCCTTTGTGCCCTCTCCAATGTCAGCACGTCTTTTCTTAGATAAGGGGCCCAAAACTTATCTAAGTAATACTCCAAATGAGGCCTCACCAATGTCTTATAAAGTCTCAGCATTACATCTTTGCTTTCATATTCAAGTGCTCTCAGAGTGAATGCAAACATTGCATTTGCCTTAGAATGGATGACCAGAGAGGTGGCAAATGGAGTTTGATGGGGAGAACCATGAAGCAAGGCATCCTGGGAGCATACTGTCATTGGAAGGGCACTAAAATGTAGAGTTGGACAGAGAGACGTCAGGAATATAATCCAGCAGTTGTAGAAGAATAGGTTAATGATTGATGATTTTGTAATGATAAATCTGTAGAGAATAGGTTACAGTTAAGACATTAATGAGCTATTTGTAGCAAGCCACATTGTCTAACGTGATGCATATCTCATCACTATAAAGAGGAATTTGCGATTCTATGGCAATATAACAGAACAGATACAGAAGAACAGTGGAAGGAAAGTAGTGAGGTATTCTTCATGGATTCAATGTCCATTCAAAAATTGGGTGACAGAGGGGAAGAAGCTTTCTTGAAATGCTGAGTGTGTGCCTTCAGGCTTCTGTACCTCCTTCCTGATGGTAGCAATGGGAAAAGGGCACATCCTGGGTGATGGTGGTCCTTAATGATGGATGCTGCCTTTTTGAATATGTCCACAACTTTCTGTTTTTACTTAAAACAGAAGGTTGTGCAAATTAGCAAGAGTTTCTATAATATAGCAAAACCTCTGTCATCCAGTGATGGAGTGAGTACACTGGGGACATCAGTTCAACCATCATGAGGAAAAGAGAGCTTAGTTAGGAGCAACTTCTGTAGATCATGTTCGGAGAATGGAATGTTTCAAAGTACATTTATTATCAAAGAATACATAAAAGATACAACCTTGAGGTTTGTTTGCTTACAGGGAACCACAAAGCAAGAAACCCAAAAAAACCCAACTTACAATAAAATAAAGTCCAGCACCTGATGCACAGAGAAAGGGGGAGAGACACAAATAATGAAAACAATAGAAGCAAGCAACAACATTCCAAACCAAAATCAGTCCTTAGATCCGAACCCCGGAGCAGCCTGGACTAGGCCCAAGCCTTGGTATCAGTCCATCATATTAGTGGGCCTGGAGGACAGCAGCTGGGACAGTCTTCATAGCTTCAGCGCCATGGAGTGAGCAGTCACCATTGCGGGAGAGTGAATGAAATTGGCTCTTGCCTCTGATCCCACTGCCCTGTCTTTTCAGTATATCATTTAAATTGTCCAAACAGCTTACTGTACCTCGCACTAGAACCCAGGCACTGCCGCGGTGAAAGGCGCTGGGCCTAGTACACACTGCCCAATGATTCGCTACACAGATTTCACTACGCAGCCCACAGCCGATCTCAATTTCTCCAAATCAGTTTGGCACCCAGTGCCATCCAACCTCAAATCCTGGCCACTTCTATGGGCACTGGAACTCCTCTATCTTGACTGCTCCTCCCCGAACGGCTCACTCCAGTTGTGTCGATTCTGCAACCTACCAGCACGGTTCATCCTTGCAATTTGCTTGCTCTGATTCAAATGTTGTTCCACACTGAGAAGTTGTGGGATACGTTAAGGAGCACCGTGGGTGCAGGCCAATGGGGAAGGACTAGAACAGTGTGAATAGCTTGACAAGGCATAACGTACAGACATATTGCACTGACTAGTCTGATTCTATTCCACAAATGTACCTTTAAACCATCCGTGTGAGTCCTGAGTTAGCCAATCAGTGTGGAATCAGTTTAGCTGAGAGACAAAAACTCTTATGACATGCAACTAGGGCTATAATTCCAGCATTATGAAATGTAAATCTAACATTACTGATTTATTAAGTACATAAAGAGTTAATAAAATTTTCCAATAAAGCTTGGCTTGTTCCCAAGGTCGAAGGGTAATTCCTGGGTTATTTAAAACGTTAGGTCCTCATGCAGTTTAAAGCAAATTGATAGTTGACAAGTTACAGAAGAGATGCATTCAACCTCCGAGGCAGGTTCTGTAGAGCCTTAGTGTTTGGGACCTGCTTATTCCTAATTGGCTGCTATTGGCAGTCTGGCAAACCAATGGCATAGCTCCAGTTGACAACTTTAAGCCACACATGAGAGAGAACAAGAAAGCCAATTTATCAAGCTATTGTTTCGTACACTCATCAGAAATGTCAATGTTTCTGGATTAGGAAATCCACTCAAAGAATAAACTTCTGGTTTGCACAGAATTGTTTGGTTCATCAGACATAAATAATTTGTATCTTAAAAATCGTTTCACAGCATCTACACTCAGTGGTCACTTTATTAGAAGCCTCCTGTAACTAATAAAGTGACCACTATGCGTATGTTCATGGTCTTCAACTCTGTAACCCATCCACTTCAAGGTTTAACATACGCATTCAGAGATGCTCTTCTGCACATTGCTGTTGCAACACATGGCTATTTGAGTTACTGTCACCTTTCAACTTCAGCCAGTCTGGTCATTCTCCTCTGACCTCTCTGATTAACAAGGCATTTTTGCCCACAGAACTACCTCTCATTGGATGTTTTTTTGATTGTTTTTTGCAACATTCTCTGTTAGCTCTAGAGACTGTTGTGCATTAAAATCCCAGGAAGTCAGCAGTTTCTGTGATACTCAAATCACCCCATCTGGCACCACAGTCAAAGTCACATATATCACATTTCTTCCCCATTCTGATATTTGCTATGAACAACAACAACTTCTTGACCAAGTCTACATGCCTTTATCCTTTGAGTTGCTCCGATATGATTGGCTGATTCAATTTTTGGATGAATGAGCAGGTATATAGGTGCACCTAATAAAGTGGCCACTGTATAAAGACTTTTCAGATTCATATTCAGATCTTAGAAACTTCAGGTTTTGTCTTCAATATTTGGAAACTTTCCAGATTTGGATTCAAATCTGACTCTGGAAAATTTCCAAAACACTTTACTGCCAATATTTTTTTTTTCTTTTGTGTATTCACTCTTCCAGTGCCAGTTGCAGAGCATCCGATTGATCCATATCAGGATCCCATAATTACCAATGAAATAAATGTCCAGATGGATGAGCAATTGGATCTAAGTTGCTAAGCTGCAGTGGCTGTACTTTGGAAATTCATTTCTGCCGACTTCACTTTCAGAAGTTGTGTATAACCCTCAGTTGCTACAACATATTCATGTCGACAGTAGATTTCCATTTTCAGTGTTGTGGGTGCTGTATGGGATGAATAATTCAAATACAATTTCAAGTTTATTGTCATTCAGCCACCGATATGTATACCACCAAATGAAAAAACTTTCCTTTCGACCAAGGTGCACATTACAGTACATTTAACTCTCATACACACAACACTTAAAATAATCGTATCACAAATAAACTAGCAAATCATGAAGTATATCCCAGTGAGGACTGATTGCTTGTCTCATATCGATGATTACAGTAAACATGAGGGCTTTTAACCAGTGAGTAATGATGTAGATTGTGCTAATGTAACATGGAACAACAAACGAAGCCTAGCAATAGAGACATGGAATGCAGTGGTGATGGACACCGAGTTTCAGAAACTTCAGTAATTATGTTACAATTCTTGTAATGGAAAATGGGATTGACTGTTAACTAAATCAGACTTGCGGATAATTATTTTACTCTGCTATCAAAACCAGTTTTATTGTTAACCCAGTTTCTGTGTAAGCTCATCAGCTCAGAATGTAAAAGCTGTAGCAACTTCGCGCTCAGGTAGATCAGCTTTGACTGCCCTCCTAATCCACACCAGCTTTAATAAATCACCCATTATTTAAAACTACAACACCATGTGGCCTTTCCTTTTGTTCCTATTTGAGAAGCGCTGGAGAATTTTCTTCAGTAACAGGCCCTTCCAGCCCAATGGCAAATTACACCCATGTGACCAATTAACCTACTAACCTGTATCCCTTTGGGGTGTGGGAAGAAACCAGAGTACTCCAAGGATACCCATGTGGTCACGGGGAGAACATACAAACTCCTTACAGGCAGCAGAGGAATTGAGTGGGTACAAAATACCTCAAAATACCTTGTTAATGAGAGAGGTCAGAGGACAATGGCCTGACTGATTCAAGCTGATAAGAAGACAACAATAACTTAAATATCCACACTTTACAACAATGCTGTACAGAAGAGCATCTCTGAATGCACAACACGTCGAACCTTGAAGTGGTTGGACTACAGAAGCAGAAGACCATGAACATAAACTCAGTGGCCATTTTATTAGGTATAGGAAGTACCTAATAAAGTGGCTACTGAGTGTATGCCAGTGATAATAAACCTGATTCTGATTCTGATCCTGTCATTTGTAGGAAACTGAGAGTCCAGTGTCTTGCCGTGGGGATGTTTAATGATGGCTTGTGGTGGGGAGCTGATTGAACAAGGGACTGAAAATCCATCAAACTGCTGAGGAGAGTAATGGGATAAAGAAAAATGTAATTGTATTAGAGTTGTTAAAATGACTAATTCTAATTTCACACTGTCAAATTCCTTGCATGTGTCAAGTAATACATACATTTCTGTTTATTGCTGCAGAAATATGATTAAATATTCCATTAGTGGTTATTCTAACAAGGTATGAAACTAAATCATGCAGTCACTGATTGGAGGAATATATTGTTCTGGGGTCATCCCTGTGTGCAGTCATGTTGTACTTGTCTGCCAGAAAATGTGAGCTCTCAAAATATTGGTGCATTTGAATAAAGGCTGGAAATCCAGGAAACATGGTGCTCCCTTAACATTTCTGGGCAGAGAAAATGGGTGAACACTTCAGGACAGTGACTCTTCGTCAAGCTGGGATTGATCCAAAACTTGAAATGTAAACAAATTACTCTCCTTGCAGATGCTGCCTGACCTGAATGTGGCATCACAGGTAGATAGGGTCGTAAAGAAAGCTTTAAGCACATTGGCCTTCCTAAGTCAAAGTACTGAGTACAGGAGTTGGGATGTTACGTTGAAGCTGCATAAGTAATTAATGAGCCTTAATCTGGAGTATTGCGTGCAGTTCTGGTTACCTACCTAGAGGGAAAATATCAGTTTGATTGAAAGAGTGCAGAGAAAATTTACAAGGATGTTGCTTATAAATTTAGAAGACTGTTGCTGGGACTTGAGGATCTGAGTTTGGTACTTTGGGATCTGAATAGGGTTGGTACTTATTTCCTGGAATGCAGGAGAATGACAGAAGATTTAATAGAGGAGTATACAATTTTGAGTGGTATAGATTGGGTAAATGCCATTAGGTTTTTCCCACTGAGGTTGGTTGAGCCTACAACAGGAGGTCATGGGTTAAGGGTAAAAGGTGAAATATTAAAGGGAACGTAAGGGGAAACTTCTTCACCCAGAGGGTGGTGAGTGTGTGGAGCAAGCTACCAGTGATACGGGTTTGACTTCAGAACAAGAGAAGTTTGGATAAGTACATGGATTGGAGGGGTATGGAGGAATTTGGTCCAAGTACAGATTGATGAGACTAGGTAGAATAATGGTTTGGCCCACACTAGATGGACCAAAGGGCCTACTTCTGTGCTGCAGTGTTCTATGACGCCATGCTGCCTGATCTGCTGAGGATTCACCTACTTTGTTTCTGATTTCCAGTCGTGCCACAGCTCTCATCTACTCTGCTGGGCTGTGCCATTGCCTATCCATCAAAGTAATAACTAAATAAGCCATAGGAGTTTCCTTGTCTGTTGTGAGGAGATGTGCACCAGACTCACTTTGAATCATAACACAGTGACTCTATTTCCGATAAGAGTGGGAATGTTTAAAGATGTGCTGGGCTAGTTTTTATTGCACAGACATAGAGAATGAATCATGGAGCATTAGAGCACAGATACAGGACCTTTGGCTAAATGCATCTATGACCACAATGCCCACCTTCCTGCCTTTGGCCCATCTTGTCTGAGCCCCACCCCTCCACATACCTATTCAAGCGCTTCTTAAACGACGCTATTGTCTCTGCTTCACCCACGTCCTCTGGCTGTTCGTTCCACAAATTAGTTACTTCATCTTCTGGGTGAAAAAGTTGCTCTTCAGGTCCCTTTTAAATCTCTTCCTTAAATGACTGCCCCCCCCCCCCACTAGTTTTGGACTCCCCTGCCCTGTGGAAATGATTGACACCACCGGCCAGATCTATGCCCCTCAGAGTGTTGGGTGCCTGGAATGCCTGTAGGGAGTAGTTATTGAAGCAGATATCATAATGACATTTAAGAGGCCTATTGACGTGGAGAATCACATAGACATTTATGGTCATAGGAACAAATACGTGTACACACAGATGCAATGAGAAGCTTACTTACTGCAGCTTCACCGACACAGAGCACCAGCTACTCAACATTCACAAGAAATACATAAACATAACCTTTACGAGAAAGAACACAATTAGAACAAAAATGAAGTCTATTGTAGTGGAAAGTGACCAAAGTGGACACAGTGTAGTGATTGGGTGTGGTTGAGGCTTCAAGAACTGAGTAGCTGAAGGGAAGTAGCTGGTGGTGAGGGACTTCAGGATTCTGTACCTCCTGTCTGGTGCTAGCAGCAAGATGGTGGCATGGCCCAGATGCTAGTAGTAATGCAAACACTCAAGTTGTGTATGATAAAAAAACACACAATGCTGGCAGAACTCAGCAGGCCGTTATTTATTTCCAGCATCTGCAGATTCACTCAAGTTGAGCACGATGTTGTTCTAATGCATCGGGCCCCAAATTTTTTTTATACCATGGACCAATACCTTGAAGCAAGGGGTGTATGGAACCCAGGTTGGGAACCCCTGGTCAAAGAGGTGGAGGCATTTCCTTACTGGAGGAATGCCTGTGTGTGATTCTGATTAATGTGGAGAGGCTGCTACACAGGTAGCCGCCATTTGTCTTTGACAAATCAGGCTCAGAGTCCACTGGTATGGAGTGCAAAATGAATAGGGTCCCTTCACAGCTGCAAACTTCTTCCGCCTTCACTGTGATGTGTCATCACCTTCTCTACTGTTGAGGTTTTTGTTGGATCGCTCTTTGTCTAGAACCTCCTTCTTGAACTTACTGCCAATGGGTGACCCTACCAGGAACTAAGCACCAGATGGCAAAGCTCTTGGGATCTCTGGAACCGACAAGCCTCTCTGCCACAACAAGTTGACAATCATAGCACAGAAATAGGCCCTTTGGCTCATATAATCCATGCCAAACCATTAATCTGCCTAGTCCTGTCGACCTGCACCCAGACCACTCCCATTCATGCACCCATCCAAATTTCTCTTTAATGTTGAAATTGAACCCACATCCACCACTTCTGCAGGCAGCTTGTTCCACACTCTCACCACCCTCTGAGTGAATATGTTTACCCTCATGTTACCCTTAAACATTTCACCTTTCATCCTTTAACCCGTGACCTCTAGTTCTCGTCTTACCTAACCTCCATGGAAAAAGCTTGCTTGCATTTACTCTATCGATACCCTTCATAATTTTGTATAATCACCTGTCTCTACAGGTCCAACAAATGGTGCAAGGGTGTGTCTTAAACATTTTTTACATGATTGCAAGACCCTGTTAGACATTGATAAAATAAAAAAGTGTAATCTGGTTCATTGGCTGGTCGGTTGGCAGGGGAGCTGCACGGGCTCGGTTATGTGTGGACCAGGCCCTCAGTCCGTGGCATTGCCTGTTGCAGCCCCGCAGGGAGGAAGCACTGGAGGCAGTGTTGGAGAGAAAAGCGGTGTGGTGGGGGCTGGAGCCCCCTGTTGGTATTACTCTCCAGTGTTCGATCCCTGGAAGTCAAGTTGGATTATATGCGTGAGTCAAGCCAATTTGACTTCGTCTACTGAACCAGTGCAAGATGAGGAACTGCTGAGTGCTTCTTCTTGCACAATCTTGAGTGCAGGATAACGTCCTGTGTGCCATCACTCTTCAGGACAGGACACTCAGGGGCTTGTGCTAATATTATTTTTGTGTCTATATATGTTATCATACTGTAACTATATGTGCTGTGCAAAATGCTGGAGGAACGCATCCAGTGAGACAGCATCTGTGGAAATAGACGAATAGTCAATGTTTCATCAAACATTCTCCCTTCCTTTCCATCAGGACTGGAAAGGAAGGGAGAAGACACCAGAATATAAAAGTGGGGGTAGGGGAAGGAGGCAGGTGAAGCCAGGTGGGTAAGTAAGGAAAAGGGCTGGAGAGGAAGGAGTCTGATAGGAGTAGACCAAAGGAGGATGGGAAGGAGGAGGGGACCCAAGAGGTGGTGATAGGCAGGCAAGGAGATGTAAGAGGCCAGAGTGGAGAATAGAAGAAGAGCGGAGGGGAGAGAATGTTTGTTTGTGGAAGGATAAATTGATATTCATGCCATCAGGGCTGGAGGCTATCCAGATGGAACATAAGCTGTGACTACTCCACCCAGAGGTGGCCTCTTGGTGGTACAAGAGGAGGCCATGGACTGACATGTCAGAACAGGAATGGGAATCAGAATTAAAATGTTGGACCCCCAGGAAATTCCACTTTTGATAGATGAACTGGAGGTGCTTGACAAAATGGTTCCCTAATTTATGACTTTGAATGTTTGGCCTGACCGGCTGAGTTCCTCCAGCTTTTTGTGTGTGTTGCTTTGAATTTCCAGCACCTGCAGAATTTCTTCTGTTTAGAATTGGTGTGTGTGACTGTATGTAATATATTTTTCACCTTGGTCCTGGAACAACACTGTTTCATTTAACTGTATATGTGTGTGTAGCTGAATGGCAATTAATCTTGAACTTGAATTTGAGATGCTGAAAACCTGAAATAAAAACAGAAAATGCTGGAAGCACTCAGCAGGCCAGCCAGCATCAGTGGAGAGAGAAACAGATTTCATGTTTCAGGCTTTCTGAGCAGGGACTCAGGTCTTAAATCTGACGTTGAAGTTCAAGTCGAAGATTAATTCTTGTGCTAGCGGTCGTATAACCAGGGCATTATATTCACCAGCTGCTCATCTGACCATCTACCACCTTTTCCCATGACTTCCTGTGACTTTGTTCAAGGGTGACCTGGAGCCTATCAGAGGGAAGGAGTGCCTTACACCTCCTTTGGTAGAGGCAAATCTCCACCCCGCCACCAGAACAAGGAATGTAACACGCATAAGATTACGATATCAAGAAACCATACAATCATCAAAAAATATGTAGCTTAAGTCCCTGAGTGTCATGGCCTGTAGATTGATGGTGGATCGGATGTTGTCCTGGAGCCATGTTTCTACAAGAGCAAGCACAAAGCAGCTTCTCATCATGTGTCAGTGCAGCCATAAACAAATGCAATCTAGCTCGTCTTCCACTGAACGAATACTAGAGAGCGGCACCGAAGGGAGGGACCAGCCTAGACTTCCTGGGCATCTGCTGTGTCTCTGCTCTCTCTCCCATGAAATATAGGCACCCTATAGGATTTAGATTAAGTAGATTCCAAGGACTGTGGTGATAACGATTCTGTCAATCGAGCTATGAACAGTTGTTTTCTCAGCACGATCCCAGAGCTAGTTGAGAACGACCTCCATTCACCGTTCATTATCTGCCATGTTAACTTATGCCGTGTTCAGTTTATCCACCACAGTCCATGAAAAATTCAGGTTAATCTGAAAGGAATCACAGAAAAAATATCATTAGCAATAAAAGCTACAGTGAAAACTGACCTGCTACTTGAGAAGTATTAAACGTGCTTCAGAGTTTGTGATAAGTAACTGTATCTGTAATCTTCCACACATAATAATGAAGAAAAATTGTTATTAGGTGTGTGTGATATGAAAGTTTTATAAATGTAATTTGGCCATAAATACAAATAAAAATTCATTGGAAAGTATTGCACTTCTAACATTTGCTGGAACCAAGTAAATAGGAACTTTTAAACAAGAGAGATTCTGCAGATGCTGGAAATCCAAGGCAAAACACACAAAATGCTGGAGGAACTCAGAAGTCAGGCAGCACTTATAGAAATGAATAAACAGTCACCATTTTAGGCCAAGACCCTTCTTCGGGACGGGGGAAGACGCCAGAATGAGAAATAGCGACCATAGTGGGGAACAGAAGAAGAAGAGAGATGAAGATTTTTTTTACTGGAAGAAAAAGTCAATATTCATGCCATCAGGTTGGAAGCTACCCAAACAGGTGTTGCTCCTCCACCCTGAGGGTGGCCTCATCTTAGCATAAGAGAAGGCCATGGACAAACATGTTGGAACAGGAAAGGGAATCAGAATTAAAATATTAACTTCTGTTGCTTTGAAATCAGTTCTGACGCAGTAAGACATTATGAGAAAGGAAGTCATGAAAATGGCATTGCCAGTAGACAGGATCGTAAAGAGAGCTTTTAGCATAATGGGCTTCATAAATCAGGACACTGAGTACGTTATGTTGAAGATGTGTAAGATATTGATGAGACAGAATTTGGAGTATTGTGTGTCGTTCTGGTCACCTGCCTACAGGAAAGATATCAATCAGCTGAAAGAGTCCAGAGAAAATTTACAAGTGTATTGATGGGACTTGAGGACTGAGTTGTAGAGAAAGATTCATAGGTTAGGACTTTATTCTGTGGATGTGTAGGGGAATGATGGGAGTTTCAACATTTAGCGCAGTCTGAGCATTTGCTGGGCAAGTGTTGCCATGCTTCCAGCACCAACTTAACATTCCCACAGCTTACTAACCCTAACCTATATGTCTTTGGAATGGAGAGGAACTGGAAGCACCCAGAGGAGACCCACACAGACAAAGGGAGAACATATAAAATCACTACCTACAGCAAAGCTATTGAACCCAGGTCGTTGACACTGCAAAGTACACTACCATTCTAAATACTGTTAGTTTTTTAGATAATTAGCTTCCTAAATCAAGTCAGACATCAACGTGTACCTTGGTCTAGATCAACTTTTACCATGGTCTACTCCTCCAGGGCTATCATTCTGTTTGCCAACATTACTTTCTCTGTTCCTTCTCCTGTCTCTTTAGCCCTCTGAAACCTTCTTGATCCTTTAAGTCTGAAATCTTGCACATCCTGTAGTTTTACTGCCCCACTCTTTGATGACTGTATTGTGTTGGCAATCGTTCTGGAATTCTTCCCTAAGCTTGTCTCTCCTGCTCCTAGAACTGATATGATTGACTGAATGGTTTCTTCGGTCCACAGCTAGTTCAGCCATGATTTTACTGAATGACTGAGTGGATTCGACAAGCAAGATGCCATCTTCCTGCTGTTATGATGGCGCTTGGCTTATTGTTTCGAGCCCTGTGTTCTCTGTACATTGTTAAGAATGAAATCAATCTGCTGAATGATGTAATGTCCATGTTATTTGGACCTTGTCTAATCAGATGGAAGTGACAGGTCCACTGTCAGAACATATGTAATGTGTAAGTATTAGGAAAATACCTTTGGCTACTAAATTACATCACTCTCCCTGTATGCATCTGGCAATAATACAGAGATGGCAAAAATAATTTATGAAATTACCTCTATTGAACAAATGGCATTAAAAGTTAATGCACTAAATGGGCTTGTCTATGATCTAAGCTGTAAATTTGAAAAGTGAAGCCATAACCTTTAACTAGCTACAGATTTTCATAGCTTGATAAATCTTATTGTAAATCATTCAGCAGATACCTTGACAATGTGTCAAAGTCAAAGTTCAATATATCGTCATGTGCACAAGTGTATGTATGCATAGGTGCAATGAAAAACTTACTTTTAATGTTTCAAAGTGCATTTATTCTCAAAGTAAGTATACAGTATGCAACCCTGAGTTTCATCTTCCTGCAGGATGCCATGAAACAAACACCACTGAACCCATCTAAAGAAAATCCGTACACAACAAAGACCATCAAACACCCAACACACGAGAAAAGAACAAATCCCACAAACAACAGATAACACACAGAATATAAATCATCATCTAACTGCAAAGTCCTGCAGAGTCCCCAAAAATGGCTGCACTAAATCGCCTCCATCAAATCAAGCAAGTCTATCAATGCCTTTCAATACTCTATAGTTTTCAATCAGATCCCCCCCCCCCCATTCCTCTGAACTCCAGTGAGTACAGGCTCAGAGCCATCAAATAGTCCTCATATGTTAACCCTTTCATTCACGGAGTAATTCTTGTTAAACTCCTCTGGACCCTCTCCAAAGCCAACACTTCTTTTCTTCGATAGGGGTTCTCAAACTGCTCACTTATTCCAAGCACGGTCTGACCAATGACTTATAAACCCTCAACAGTGCATCCTTTTATACTCTAGTCCTCTTGAAATGAATGCTAGCATTGAATTTGCCTTCTTTACTACTGACAAGGGTCAGCACAACATTGTGGGCTGAAGGGTCTGTACTGTATTGTACTGTTCTAATTTCAATGATCTATTCAATGTCAGATCAGGCTTGAAAGGCCTGGTGATGTACTCCTGTTGCTTTTCTCTATACTCTGGTGTTCTGGAATTATCCCGACTGGAGTTGTAAAACTATTGACTTGAAGGACTGAGGTATTGGGAAAGGTTGGACAAGTGAGGACTTTATTCCTTGGAATACAGGGGATTGGGAGTTGGTCTAATAGAGAAGAATAAAATCATGAAAGGTATAGATGGGATGAGTGGGTGAATGCATATAGATGTATAGTTGATCCTTAATCTTTCGATTCTATCTTTTTCATTGTGTTTGGGATTCTAGAACTGGAGGGCAAAGGTTTCTGGTAAGGGCCGAGAAGGTGGGATATTTAATATGAAATAGGGGCACCATTTATACACAAAGGACAGGAGAAATGACTGAGGCAGGTACAGTAACAGCTTTTAAAAGATGGCTGGACAGGTGTGTGCATTGGAAAGATTATGGAAAAACACTGGCAAATATCACCAACTTGGCTGGATCACCTTGATCAGTATGGATGGGTCAGGCTAAAGAGCCTGTTTCTATGCTGTGTGAACTTGATGAACACAATTGGATAAACTGGTTGGTCCATCAGAAACACCAGATATTTTCACTAGAAACTACACTTTTCAAATCAGCTATGCTGTTTTTTCCAATATCAAAAGCACCAGCATACTTTGTATAGAAAAACATCAGAAGGGAAATATCAAACCATCTTCCTCAAGCAGAACCAGAACAGGTGAATTCTGCAGCTCAACCTCAGCACTGATGGTGGAAAAATCAGAGGCAAGTAAATATATACCCAGTATCCACTTCATCAGGTGTGTGTGTATACCTGCTCATTAATGCAAATATCAAATCAGCCGATCATGTGGCAGCAACTCAATGCATAAAAGCATGCCGACATGGTCAAGAGGTTTAGATGTTGCTTGGACCAAAAATCAGAATGGGGAATTAATGTGATCTAAGTGATTTTGACTGTGGAATGATTGTTGGTGCCAGATGGGGTGGTCTGAGTAACTGCGGATCAGCTGGGATTTTCACATACAGCAGTCTCTTGAATTTACAGGAAATGGTGTAAAAAACAAAAAAAAAAAGCCTAGTGAGCAACAGTTCTGTAGCCAAAAATGGCTTGTTAATGAAAGAGGACAGAGGAGATGAAGTGGAATGGTTCAAGCTGACAGGAAGATGACAGTAACTCAATGTTTAAATTTCAAAGAACGTATATGTTGCCATACTGAGATTTGTTTTCTTGCAAGCATACTCACTAAATCTAAAAAAAATTATAGAATCAATGAAAGACACACCTAACAGGACAAGCAACCAATGTGCAAAAGACAATAAACTACACAAATATGAAAGAAGGAAAGAAATAAGAATAATAAATTTAAAAGCAATAAATATCTGGATCATGTGATGAAAGAGGTGAAGTGAAGCTGAGGGAAGTTGTCCCTACTGGTTTAACAGCCTGATGGTTGAGGTGCAATAACTATTCCTGAATCTGATAATTTGGTTTCGAGGCAGCACCGAAAAGAGAGCATGGCCTGGGCGGTAGGGGTCTTTGATGACTCATGCTGCTTTCCTGTGACAACTCTTCATAAAGATGTGCTCAATTGTGAAGGTAGTTAAGTCACCTGGACCAGATGGTGTATGCCATAGGGTTCTGAAAGAGGTGGATGAAGAGTCCGTGGAAGCATTAGAAATGATCTTTCAAAAATCATTAGATTCTGAAATGGTTCCGGAAGACTGGAAAATTGCAAGTGTTCAAGATGGGAGAGAAGCAGAAGAAAGGAAACTATAGGCCAGTTAGTCTGACCCCAGTGGTTGGTAAAATGTTAGAGTTGATTATTAAGGATGAGCTCTCGGGGTACTTGGGGGCATATGATAAAATAGGCTGTAGTCAGCATGGTTTCCTCAAGGGAAAATCTTGCCTGACAAAATCTGTATGAAGAAGTAACAAGCAGGATAGAAAAAAGAGAATTGGTTGATGTTGTATACTTAGATTTTCAAAAGGCCTTTGACAAAGTGCCACACATGAGGCTGCTTAACAAGCTACGAGCACGTGGTATTATGGAAAAGATTCTAGAATGGATAAAGTACTAGCTGATCGGCAGAGGGCAAAGAGTGGAAGGGGAGCCTTTTTTGACTGGCTGCCAGTGACTTGTAGTGCTCCACAGGGCTTTGTGTTGGGGCCAATTCTTTTTACGTTATAAGTCAATGATTTGGATATGGAATTGATGAATTTATTGCAAAGTTTGCAGACAATATGAAGATAGGGGAGGTGCAGGCAGTTTTGAGAAAGTAGAGAGGATACAAAAGGACTTAGACAGATTAGGAGAATGGGCAAAGAAATGGCAGATGGAATACAGTATTAGGAAGTTAATGGTCATGCAATTTGGTGGGAGAAATGAAAGGGTTGTCTGTTTTCTAAATGGTGAGAAAATACATAAAACAGAGATGCAAAGGGACTTGGGAGTCCTTGTGCAGGATTCCCTAAAGGTTAATTTACAGGTTGAGGCTGTGGTGAAGAGGGCAAATGCAATGTTAGCATTCATTTCAAGAGGACTAGAATATAAAAGCAAGGATGTAATGTTGAGACTTTATAAAGCATTGGTGAGGACCCACTTGAAGTATTGTGAGCAAGTGTGGGCACCTTATCTGAGAAAGGATGTGCTGAAACTGGAGATGGTTCAAAGGAAGTTCAGAAAAATGATTCCAGGATTGAATGGCTTGTCATATGAAGAGTATTTGATGACTCCGGGCCTGTCTTCACTAGAATTCTGAAGAATGAGGAGTGACCTCATTGAAACCTATTGAATATTAAAAGGCCTTGATAGAGTGGATGAGGAGAGGATGTTTCTGATGGTGGGAGAGTCTGCCGAAGGACACAGCCTCAGAATAGAGCAGTGTCCTTTTAGAACGGAGATGAGCAGGAATTTCTTTAGTCAAAGAGTAATGATCCTGTGGAATTCTTTGCCACAGACAGCTGTGGAGGCCAAGTCTTTATGCATATTTAAGCAGCGGTTGGTAGATTCTTGATTGGTCAGGGCACGAAGGGATATGAGGAGAAGGCAGGTGATTGGGGCTGAGAGGAAAATTGGAACAGTCATAATGAAATGATGGAGCAAACTCGAAGTGCCCAATGGCCTAAGTCTGCTCCTAGATCTTATGGTCTCATGGTCTTATATCCACTACTTTTTACAAATGACCACATGCTGCAACAGTAGTGTGCAAACAGCTGTTCTGAATGCACAGCACATCAAACCTTGAATTGGATGGGCTACAGCAGCAGAAGACCATGAACCTGCACCCAGTGGCCATTTTATTAGGTACAGAAGGAACCTGTGAACTGGTTTAATGCTTTTCACTGAAAAGCTAATGTTGAGGGTTATTCGTAACAAACACAAAGATACATCCAGGTGTTCAGCACTCAACAAAGATTACATCAGTCGTGATGGAGCAGGAGCTGTGCTGACTCTGCAGAGAACACAAAATTATTCATTCTGCGATTTCCTCCGGCAGATATCTTGATTTAGATATATGCATGTTATTAGAGTCCCACAACATTGTGGTGTCAATTACTGTTGTTCTGACAGCTGAACTTGGGATGTAGTTAATTTATTAACAAGTGGAGATGTCAGATATCCTCCCACAGATTAAATTAATTTTCACTTTTATTCCTGTGCGCTCTTTGTTGTAACATGTTTTGCTCTGCGATTAAGTGAAGGTGGATTTGTCCCTGAAAGTGCATTGTAAACGATGGCTTGTTACTTGATGTGTTTAAATAAAAAACAAGTATTTGCAGATCCTGCCGTTCAAATATGCCACCTCCTATACACAGACTGTGCTTTAGTGTTGGCAGATTTTGTAGAACTTGATTCAGAATGGGTAAGGGCAGATGCAGTACATTAGGGACGTTTAAGAAATTCTTAAGATCGGCACATGGATGATAGAAAAATGGAGGGCTATGTAGGAGGGAAGGGTTAAATTGATCTTATAGTAGGTTAAAAAGCCAGCACAATGTTGTGGGCCAAAGGGTCTACTGTGTTGTAATGTTCTATAACTTACTGTGCATTGTTATTGCTTTTCTTTTTACTGCCTCAACTGCACAGAAAAATTAATTGATCTGTATGAACAGTATACAAGACAAACTTTTTACTGTATCTTAGTACATGTGACAATAATAAACCAATGCCAGTATTAATACCAATATCTCTGTCCCCTCTCACCTAAAACCATGCCTCTTAGTTCTGGACTACCTGGGGAAGAAAAGCTGTTACTAATCATCTTATCTGTGCTCTTCTAACTACACACTGATATAAATTAATCTACTATGTTCCAAAGAGTGAAGCCTGAGCCTGGCCAACCTCTCCCTATAACACAAACCCTTGAGTACTAGCAAAATTCTCATAAATCTTCTGTGCACTACTTCCAGTTTAACTAAATCTTTCCAATAACAGTGTGCCAAAAACCATACATAATACTCCAATTTTGGCCTTATCTGACTCGAATGAATTTTCAATGCCCAGACTGAAGAAGGCCAACATTCTAAACACCTTTTCCATTGGGAAGAAATGTGTTCTAAGTGACTTTGACTGTGAATGATTGTTGGTGCCAGAATGGGTGGTTTGAGTGTTTCAGAAACTGACGATCTCCTGGGATTTTCACGCACAATTTTAGAGTTTACAGAAAATAGTGCAAAAAAACCAAAAGAAAACCATCTGGTAGCTGCAGCTCTGTGGGCAAAAATGTCTTGTTAACGCCAGATTAGAGGAAAATGGCCAGACTGGCTTAAGCTAACGGGAGGGCGACACTAACTCAAATAACCATACGGTCGGCCCTCCTTATCGGCGAATTCCACATGCGTGAATTCAACCAATCGCGAATCGCAAAAACCCAGAATTGCTCTTCTAGCACTTGTTGTTCAAGCATGTACAGACTTTTTGTCATGTCATTATTCCCTAAACAATGCAGTATCACAATCATTTTACATAGCATTTACATTGTATTAGGTATTATAAGTAATCTAGAGATGATTTAAAGTATACAGGAGGATGTGTGTGGGTTATCGTGGATCGGGATCGAAAAATTTCGGAAGTTCTCTTACTCAGTAAGTCAGAACAGGTGCATTCGGTATTATTTAGCGTCAGTTAGTCAAACGCTTGTCTTAGTATATAGTATATATTTTACCTTTCTATGCATATAAAACACTTAAGAACGTACGTTTCAGTGCTGGGCTCGGGAACTTCTTCCCGAGTTCGATCCAGTGTTAGACCGATATCGAATGCACTCTCCATCGTGCCGGGTTGATGTGGAGGATCAAAACCACAAAACCCAATAATTAAACCACTGCGTTGCTTAGTAATAATTGCAGCTTTCATCGGTGCACAGTGTTTCTCACTTTATCCAATAAAATTGTTCTGATTGTTGACTGACGTAGCCTAACGCTTCTCCAATGACCGAGGGCATTTCACCTCTTTCCGATCGCTTTATTATTTCCACTTTATTTTCAATCGCGATCATGATTGTTTTCGTGAACAGAAACACTGCAGATTCAGATCTCTGCTGCTGGGTCCTAACGTCCACCGCACTGAGACAGGTTGAACAAGGGACTTGAGCATCTGCGAATTTTGGTATCGGAACCAATCCCTCGTGGATAAGGAGGGCCGACTGTACTTTACATTTGTGGTGTGCAGAAGAGCATCTCTGAACACACAGCTTGCTGAACCTTGAAGTGAACTACAGCAGCAGAAGATCTTGAACGTACACTCAGGTGACCACTATTAGTGACAAGAGGTATATAATGGGTCCATTCCTGTACCTAATAAAATGGCCACTGAGTGTATCTTATAAGGAAATTTACCTTCAACCGTTTTTAGAGCTGTGATGGAGCGGATGTGAATCAAATGACATTTTCAAATAGAGGACGTTAAAGATGCAATTAGCATCAGTGGTGATTACTGCAAACTGAATTATCATTTGATGGTTTGGTCATGCACATTTTTGTTTGGCATGTTACAGGTGGTATAGAGTCATCACTAGAATATTAATTAGTTTAGGCTTTCACAGGGCAAATTGTGGGCTGTGATCTTGCAACAGTACCTCACAGTCACTGCATGATCATTTTGTTAGACGCCTACTGAAATGGGTTTTGAGGAGATTTCCTTCTGATACGCCAAGCACATAATTGGCAGGTTTTCTTATTTGCATTTAGCACTGATGTGTAGGTGTGAGATTTTAACACAGGTTACATCTATAATAGTGCATTACAACTCTTGATATGATATTTAATAAACAGATTCATTGACTTGGAGCTGAAGTATAAGCTAATATTTCCCTCTGCATCTTGGCTTGTGGAGTGATATCACACACAGTCCCTGATGCACAGTTAATGCTTCTCCACTACGCAAATGTGCCAGATAACAAGATTGTAATGGGAAGCCTTTACAACAGGCAGACATAAGAACAAAATCTTTTATAAATTCAGGTTGAAAATCAGTGGGTGCAAATACATGAAGAAGAATCTAAAAATGTTTATGTTTGAACAATGCACATTGAATCATTTGGTCTTCTTCACCGGGCATTTAGCTCTAGTCTTGCACATTTTCTTATAACAGTAATAATATTAATAATAACTTAGTTTTATCCCTTTACAATGAGATAGAGTCTTCTTCTTAATCCTGTCACCCCCATTGGGCATAGGCCGCTGACAGGAGCTCGCCAGCGTCCATAAGACCATAAGACATAGGAGCAGAATTAGGCCATTCAGCCCATTGAGTCTGCTCTGCCATTCCATCATGGCTGATCTTGGATCCTACTCAATCCTATATACTGCCCTCTTGCTTTATCCTTTGTTGCCCTGACCAATCAGGGAATGATCAACTCCTGCCTTAAATATACCCACAGACTTGTCCACCACAGTCTGTGGCAGAGAATTCCACAGATTCACTACTCTCTGGCTAAAAAAAAATCCTCCTTACCTCTGTTTTGAGGCTGTGTCCTCCGGTTCTGGATACCTCCATCATAGGAAACATCCTCTCCACATCCATCCTATCTAATCCTTTCAACATTAGGTAGGTTTCAAAGACTCCCCCCCCCCCCCACCGCATCTTTTTAAATTCCAGTGAGTACAGGCCTGAGTCCTGGGCCAGTCTTGCAAATTCTCCTTAGTTGTAAGCCTAGTGTAAGATCTATACATCTTCTAGGTCAAAATCATTCCTCTCAAAGGGATGAAGTCTTCGGGGCTTCTGTTGGCAATTTAGTTCTGGATTTTTAAGGGATAGGGTTGCAGACCCTATGCCCAACCCTCCTCCCTTTACATCCGGGGCTGGGACCGTCCATGGCAGAGTTAATGGGACAAAGTGCAAACATAAAAATATTTCTAAGTCCCCTTTTGGAAGTTACCAGTGATTCTGCTTCTACTGTCCCTTACAGTCCAAATCAATTGGCAGTATTTACATAAATGACATGCAAGTTACGGAAGGAACTCAGTGAATCAGTGAGCATCTGCGGAGGGAAATGAATAGTTAATGTTCTGGCTTCTGACCCTCACCCTCAGAGGAAGAGGATCGACCAGAAGCGTTGAGAGTCCATTTCCCCTCACTGATACTGCCTGAGCTGAGCTCTTCTGATACCTTGCTCCTGACTCCTGCAAATGTAATCTGTTGTCTCCAGCCTGTATTTACTTGGGAAATATCTATCCTTCATTCAGCATTATTAAAACCAATTATTTGCTGTGATTACTTTGCAATTTGTGAAATATCTCTATTGCTAATTGACTGCAACATGTTTCTTTTCATCAAGTAATTTTACCGAATCAGAATCACTGATGCCTGCCGTGAAATTGGTTGTTTTGTGGCAGTGGTACAGTGCAAGTGATAAACAAGGTTCAAGGTGCATTTATTTTCAAAGTTTGTCTGCAGTATACAACTCTGAGATTTGTCTTCTCCAGATAGGCACAAAACAAGGAAATCCATGGAAACCATTCAAAGGAGAACAACATCCCCATGGACAAAACAATATTGCAAAAACGGTACCAAGGACATCAAACCCATGGTCCCCCATGACACAGCAAGCACATCAAATGTCAAGCCCTCTCCAAGTGCAAAGAAACAAACAAAACATGCAAACAGCATCAAGAACATCAACCCCCCACCTGCTATTACCAAACATTACTATAATTTGCAATAAAATAAACAAATAGATAGGTAAATAAATAAAGTAACAATAGATAGATAGATCAGGCCCTCCATTGTTCAGTGTCAACCATGAACGTTGTGTCCCAGCTGCCTACATGATATGCAAGCCAGGGCAGTCCAGTATGGAGAACAAGCTGTTGCCCAGGCTTCAGGCTGCCCCTCTCCATGCAGCTGATGAATCCAAAGGAACGACAGACACCGATGTAGTTTGGTACCAGTGACGTCGCAGGAGTTGCCAGTAAGCACTGACTTAGGGACTCTAGCTCTGGATTTCTCTCAGGGCTTACTCCTAAAATATTCCCATGCCTTGCTATTGCCGCAAGGCAGCGGGGGTTTGAAATCAGAGTTTCCCTTCTCCTAGATGAGCTGCCAACCATGGCTGATGTACCCCATCTGCCCAATGCAACTGGTTTTAAGGCACCAGTGATCCTTCTCCTGTCAGTGGAAATGGTTTCGCCAGGTTAAAGTAGCTGAGCCACATGTGAAGGTTACAATCGACTTGATTATCGGAGGTGTTTTGAGACGCACACCATTGGGAGCATTTAATAGGTAGTGGGAGCTTACCCCTTTACCCCCCCCCCCCCAACTGCTATGATGCACATACATACAGCAAAAGAGGAACGGTGAGGTTGTGTTCATGAGTTCATGAACTGTTCACAATTCTGATGGTCGAGAGGAAGAAGCTGTTCCTGAATCATTAGTGTACATCTTCAGGCTGTTACCTCATTCCTGTTGACTCTGGCTATCACTTGCCAGGCCAGCACTTATGTGGGGGTGGGGAGAAAGGTTAAACTATGAGAAAAGTAACCATTTTACACTTTAATCCAACAAGTGCTGATTGGTAAAGTGCAAGCTGGTTAATACAGCAATCAGAAGCTTGTCTGTTGTACATCAATGACTGGCAGCCATTTCATTAGGCAGATGATTACTGCTGAGTTACCAAGTTAACAAATCGATTTGGTTTTTACAAATGCCTATGTTGATTTTATCTATAAGTCGGAAAGCACGCATTCTGGTCACCATCCCTCCACAGTTTTGTCATGAATGGAATTGAAAGCACTTAAGACTGACAGAAAATTACTAAGAGACAGTGGGGAAACTAGCTCTACTGTACACAGGAACAAATTTACATGCATATCAGACTCCACTATGTGCTGAGCAATGGGCCTGCACCAGCCACTCCAGCCTTCTTGCTTGTGGCCTAACTTTCATCCTAAATGCTATTTCCTTACTTTTATTGCTTGCACATTTTTTTCCTCGCTGCACAATGTGTGTTTGTTTTCTTTCTTTATGGGTTCTTTTGGGTTTCTTTGTTTTGTGGCTGCTTGTAATAGACAATAGACAATAGGTGCAGAAGTAGACCATTCGGCCCCTCGAGTCTGCACCGCCATTCTGAGATCATGGCTGATCATTCACTATCAATACCCAGTCCCTGCCTTGTCCGCATATCCCTTGATTCCCCTATCCATCAGATATCTATCTAGCTCCTTCTTGAAAGCAAATAGACAATAGACAAGGAGATGAATCTCAAGGTTTTAATGTATATATACTTTGATAATACATGTACTTTGAACTTGGAACTTCTGAATTTAATAATATTATGGGAGCTGATTTGTATTAGGATGTCCACTCCAGGCAATTAATACAGTCTGCTAATGTGATTGATTAACAGTTGGTATATTTTAACTTCTCCACAATACTTTGTTCTTGATGATTTTTATTCTGTTCTCTTTGAGTTATAGATTCAGACAGCAGAAAAACATGACATTTTGCCAACCATGTCCATGCTGATTATTGCTAGTCCCTTGCTCATTGCCTTCCTCTTTACCATGGTCCTCATTTGCCCATTTGCTCTTGCACCACATTCCACTACCCCAGTGGCCACTTTATTAGGTACACCTCTATATCCACTTGTCAATTCAAATATCTAATCAGCCAATAATGTGACAGCAACTCAATGCAGACATGGTCAAGATTCAGATGTTGTTCAGCCAAAACATCAGAATGTAGGTATAGGAGGTACCTAATACGGTAGCTTATTGCAGTTTACACAGGTAGGCCTGCTGCCCCAACTCTTAGTTTGTAAATGGCAATGAGATGCCCACAAGTTTGAAGAAGGCAAGTAGAAGAATGAGGGGAGATTTGACAAAGGTATATAAAATTATGATGGGTATAGATACAGTGAATGTAAGCAGGTTTTTTCCACTAAGGCCAGGGGAGAAAAAAACAAGAGGAGAAGGGTTACGGGTGAAGGGGGAAAAATTTAAAGGGAACATTGGGGGGGGGGGGCTTCTTCTCACAGAGAGTGGTGGGAGTGTAGAATGAGCTGCCAGATGAAGTGGTAAATGTGGGCTCACTTTTAACATTTAAGAAAAACTTGGACAGGTACGTGGATGAGAGGTGTATGGAGGGATATGTGCAGGTCAGTGGGACTAGGCAGAAAAATGGTTTGGCACAGCCAAGAAGGGCCAAAAGGCCTGTTTCTGAGCTGTAATGTTCTATGGTTCTATGAAACAGACTCCAAAATTAGCTAATGCAGCTACAAAGGTGGCACAACAGCGGCTATATTTCATTAGGAATTTGAGGAGATTTGGTATGCTTCTTAAAGACACTCACAGATTTCTACAGATGTACCATGAAGAGCATTCTAACTGGCTGCATCACCATCTGGTATGAGTTGGGGGGTGGGAAGTGCTACTGCTCAGGATGGAAGTAAGCTGCAGAGAGTTCTGAACTTAGTCAGCTCCATCATGAGCGCTAGTCTGCATAGTATCCAGGACATCTTCAAGGAGCAATGTCTCAAAAAGGTGGCATCCATTATTAAGGACGCCCGTCACCCAGGTCATGCTTTGTTCTCATTGGTACTATAAGGAGGGAGGTACAGGAGCCTGAAGGCACACATTCAGCATTCCAGGAACAGCTTCTTCCTCTCTGCCATCTGATTTCTGAATGGACACTGAACTCATGAACACCAACTCACTACTTTTTTACTTATATATTTTGCAGTACTTATTTAACTATTTAGTACATACATACTTTCTTTATAGTTTTTTTTCAATTATTTTGCTGCCGCAAAGTCAACAAATTTCACAAGATATCCTGGTGATAATAAACCTGATTTGGAGTCTGAAGTTTTCAATAAAAAGTGTTTCTGTTTCAAGGAAATTGTGTTTTATCTATTTATCTCATTATTTCCAATGTCTTGTTTTGTATTCATCTAATTTTTGCTATGTATTGAATTAATGGAATATATCAAGTGTTATAACTTAATGATAATTATAACTTAATAATAATAACCTCATAGAATTGAATATTTAACCTTTATAGTTGTAATATACTTATTGTTCTGTATATCAATTAATCATGATTTTATTGATTTTATATATAATTAATCATTGCATCTTATTGTCATTCTATTAATTAATTCAGTTCACAGACTATTCAGTCAAATTAGCACAACAGTTCATCATTCATTATCTATGACTAATCATTACAGACTATAAAATGCTGTATTATTTAATATTAATATCAAATTTTTGATGCATGGAGTCACTGAGACAACCAATGGGCCTCCATGGTACTAACTGAAGCAAAGTTGTTTATCATTAACTTATTTAGAGATATCGTGTGGACAGTCCCCTCCGGCTCACTGAGTTGCACTGCCCAGCTACCCACCAGCATAACCCTAGTCTAATCGCAAGAAACATGGAGATGTTGTAATGAATGAACATGTGGTCTCAGTTTGAGAAAGTAGGGTGAGGTCAATGGTGTCATGCTTTGCAAATCCAAAAACATAACAACTGATTGAAAGGAAGCACGGAGCCAGGAATAATGCGTATAACTTTTTTTTTACTTTAAGCAAGGCATGCACTTGTGACAGAGAGTCATGGCATGTGTAATTCACTTATTTTTACACAGAGCCCATTATGAATTATTTAAGTGAACAAAAATGCTCAATCAAGCAACATTGCTGAAATACTACTGAAATGTTAAATACACAACAATTGGTTGCACATCTGTATTTATTTTGTGGGTATCTCATCTGTTACGTTGAAGGGGCAGATAGCAATTGTCATTCTGAATATTGTACAGGAAATCAATAATTGTAATGAATTGTGCATTAAATACATCACTGGTGCTTTAGGGCAGCAGTGAAGATCCTCCATTGCTGGTGATGTTCAGGGCTTCCTTCATCATGTCCGTTGATTTTCATTGGTGTCAGTCATGCAAATCCTGGTTGGAGTCTCAGGAGTACTGTCACACACAGATGCAGAGGGATTCTTCCTTGCTGTTTCTGTAACAGTTTTGTTTCACCAGTCACGGTTGTTAGCCCTGATCTGAACTCTTGAACCTGGAGGACCAGAAGGCCACTATCAGTCTGGCTCTAACCTCTGAGCTATTTGGCATGGGCCGCCTTTCCAGGAGCTAAAGGATAAAGCCCTGACTCATACCAACATGGCTCTCCTGGTCACTGAGGCATGCAAGCCTCCAAACCATGACAGGACTGTGGCCTTCTTAGAGGGAATTGTGAAATAGATATCAAAAATAACAACTCTTATTTTTTTAACTGCTTGCTCGGAAATGTTGTCTGAGCATGCTTCAGTAACTTTTCCCAGTTACTCATTTTGGGACTTGTGTTCAGATTGGTTTAAATAGCAACTGGTAAATGATGGTATTAGATACATTCATCTGTGCTTTTTTTCAGAAAACAAATACTTAAGCTCTGATGTTGATTAAGGCACGCATATGGTTCCCGGTTGAAACTCAAGTTTCAACAGAAAAACCTGTCCCTCAGCATAACAAGGGCCTATCTAAAGCTTTGTGGTGCCCTCTCGGTGGGATATGATCCAGCCCTGGGAAAGCTTCGCCCATGGATAGTCGATGTATGGTGGAGAGTATTCTGAGTGGCTGCATCACCTCCTGGTGTGGAGGTTCCAATGCATGGGATTGGAAAACTGCTGCAGGGAGTTGCAAGCTCAGCCAGCTCCATTATAGCCACTAGCCTCCCCACTGTCGCGGACACCTTCAAAAAAGCGGTGCCTCAAGAATACAGTGTTATTCTCAATGACCCTTACCATCTAGGACATGTCCTTTTCTCATTACCACCACTGGGGAGGGAGTACAGGAGCCTGAAGATGCATATTCAATATTTTAATGTATATTTATTATCAAATCACGTATATGTCACCAGATACGACCCTGAGATTCATTTTCTTGTAGGCATACTCAACAAATCCATAGAATAATAATCATAACAGAATCAACGAAAGAATGCCTAACTTGGGCATTTAACCAGTGTGCAGAAGACAATGAACTGTGCAAATACAAAAAGGAAGAAATAATAATCATAATATTAATAATAATAAAAAATAAACAATAAATATAGAGAACATGAGATGAACAGTCCTTGAAAGTGTGTCTATTGGTTGTGGGAACATTTCATTGATGGGGTATGTGATGTTGAGTGAAGTTATCCCCTCTGGTTCAAGAGCCTAATGGTTGAGGTGTAGTAACTGTTTCTGAACCTGGTGTTGTGAGTCTTGAGGAACAGATTCTTCTCCTCCACCGTCAGATTTTTGAATGATCCATGAATCCGTGAACACTCCCTTGCCGTTTTGCTCTCTTTTTGTACTATTAATTATTTTTATATTTCTTTTGTATTCTATAGTCATTTATTTTATTGTAGTGTACCACTGTTGCCAAATAACAAATCTCATGACACATGTCAGTGATAATAAACCTGATTCTGATGAACGTTAACTAACTCAATGTTTCCAGCTTCTGATCAGCTCCAGTTTCACGTGACTGGCAGGATTAAATCCAGAAATTGGAAGCTAACACAACAATAGATGCCTGTGCTTTGATGCTAATTCCGGGTTTTGCTCAACTGGCAAGCAGGTGATAGCAGAAGTTTCAAAAACAGCCACACCTCTAGTCAGTGGGATTAAATAGAGTTTGTTCACTCACACTGAGGATTCTGGGTAAGCCAGAACACCATGCCATTTCTTTGTCCAAATTTCCCCTACTGGCCAATGATATACACTCAATGGCCACTTATTTGGTACCCAAAATAGTCAATGAGCATATGTTTATGGTCTTCTGCTGCTACAGACTTCAAGTTTGAATGTATTGTAGGCATTGAGATGCTCATCTGTACATCAATGTTGTAAAGCATTGTTATTTAAGTTCCTGTCAGCTTGAACCAGTCTGGCCATTCTCCTTTGACCCCTCTCATCAACAAGGTGTTTTCACCCACAGAATTGCTGCTCACTGGATACACTTTCTTACACCATCTTTTGTAAACTCCAGAGACCATTGTGCGTAAAAGTACCAGGAGATCAGCAGTTTCTGAGATACTCGAGCCATCCCATCTGGCACCATCATTCCATGGTCAAAGTCACTTAGATCACATTTCTTCCTCATTCTGATGTTTACTCTGAACAACAACTGAGTCTCCTGACCATCTCTGCATACTTCTATGAATTCAGTTGTTGCCACATGATTGGCTGATTAGATATTTGAATTAACAAGCAGATGTATACATGGCCACTGAGTGTATGCTCATATCAAAACGTCCAAAAGGCATAACGCATGGCCTCTTCAATTAAGTAAAAAATCCACTTAACAAACTGTTTTCATATTACACGACTTCTATAGAGCAAAGAATGGGTATTGGGTTGATAAGTTCATTATTAATAAGAATGTCAAAGGTTATGAAGAGAAGGCATGAGAATGCGACTGAGGGAGTTAATAAATCAGTCATGATGGAATGGTGGAACAGATTCAAAGGTGTTGGACTCTTCTGTAATACACGCTGCATGTGACATGGAGTTTTTGATCACTTTTAACTATCAGAGTGTCTTCAAAGAACAGAGATGAGGAGAAATTTGGTCACAGATTCAAATTGGCCTCCATCTCTGTCATAAGGATATACAGAAATATATGTCACAAGGTCAACTAAAGGCATTGGTGATGGAAAGCAAGTAACATTGAGCAGCTGCTAATGCTGAGAAAAATAGGACTGCTGAGAGAACTTAAATGCGTCAAGCTGCATCAATGGAAAGAGAAACCAGTCAGTGTAAATCAGGGATCCTTCCTCAGAAGTTGGGGAGGGTGGAGGGGTTAGTCTTCAAAGCAGAGCTGGGGGTGGGGTGGGGTGAAGGGCGATAGGTTGGGTTCTTGTCAAAGTGGGAGGACCCAGATTGGTAGAATGTCTCAGTGCATCGATACAGAAATATCGCAAGCTTCACATGGTTAATCAAAGGAAACGTGACAGTAAAAAAGCAAACTTTTCAGAATGTCTTAACAGGCAGTTGGTAATTGGTTTATTATTGTCACGTGCACCAAGATACTGTAATAATAATAAATACTATAATAACACTTAATATCATTTATTTTTTCTCTGCTCAAGCTGGTAAAATCTGAGATACAGGCATAGCCAAGCACATTCATTTGTCAATTGCTAGGAATATTTAGACTACTCCAATGGTGCTTTGTATTGTGGCTTTCTGGAAATTTACTTAAGTATTGCTGGGTAGGCCTAATTGCTTAATGCTGTTGTGTTATGCCATTGGGATGATGCCGGTTGTAGATGTTACCATCCGGACAATGTATACCTTGTTCATATCCCAAAATCTTTCAGTTTCCTCTTTTAATTAAGCATATTCTGGTGTTTATCACTTATTGATTTCTGTAAATTATGTGTGTTTGGAATGGCTATTTCTATTAAATAAGTTGTTCTTTCTTGTTTATCCTGTGTTATTATATCCGGACGGGTATTATGGATTGTTCCATCTCTAATAATGGATCGGTTGTAATATAATTTGTGGAACTCTGACTCAAAAATTGGATTAGGTTTGTATTTATAGTAAGGTATGATTTCTTTTCTGAGTTTGTATTGATGTTATAACCTTCCGGATAAAAAAGCAAGAACAACTTACTTAATAGGTGTAGCCACTCCAAACACACAGAACATACAGAAATTAGCAAGGGAAAAGCATCAGAAATATGTTGAATTAAAAGAGGAACTTGAAAGACTTTGGAACATGAATGGGGATACCTTGTCCCGATAGCAATATTTACAACTGGTATTATCCCAAAGTCACTACACAATAGCACTAAACAATCAGGCCTGCACAGCAATATTTATGTCAATCTCCAGAAACCCACAATACAAACACTACTAGAATAGTCTAAAAGTTCCCAGCAATTATGCAATTGGCTATGCCCGTACCTCAGGTTTCAACAGCTTGAGCCAAGGAATAATAAAAGATAATAATAATAACTTATTTATTGAGCATTTTTTCATGCCGATGATATAGTTCAAAGTGCTTTACAATGGGATGCAGTGTAAAATCTGTATTGTATGCCACTTATACAGATCATTTATAAACATAAATACACAGACAGTAAGTGTTGAAGGCTTCCTTGTATTCTGCTGCTGAATTTAATTTAACAGACAAAGTGATACACCTGAATTGTTCACTGAAACTGGGAACAAGATTAACCCGCTGTGGGTCAGGAATCCTGTTGCCCAGCTGCTTTGGCCTGTTAACTGCAGGCAGAAAACTTCATTGCACACTGAGGTGTCTTTGGCACAGCAGAGTTGGCTGTGGCGATCAATGAGATCGGCAGAGTCCCAAGGTTCCAAGGACTTACTTCACAGACATCAAAACTGCCAGTGCAACATGTGGACAGAGGAATTTGAGAAGAAAGAGCAGGAGAAACCATTTGCCTCCCGAGATACACTGAAACAATTTTGGATCCAATTCCACTTTCCTGCCAGCTCCCTTAGTTTCCAAATAGAGCAAAATCTCTCACTGTGTTCGGTGGCAGCCTCCACCGTTCTCTAGAGTAGAGAATGCCAGTAATTCATGAACCTCCTCAGGAAGAGCCCCTCTCAGTCTTTGTCTTAATTAATGAACAGTTATTACACTTCAACCATCCGACTCCTGAACTAGAGGTTAATGTCACTGACCTCAACAATTCCACAAAACATATACTTTTAACAATATTCAACACATATTTGTGCAAGCACAAAACATCACACACAGCACATAAAACTAAATTTTACCATAAATAAGTTGATAAATACAATTCAAATGCATGTGGTGTGCAGTGCAGGTAGACAGTAACCATCACTGTAAACAAGTCATTGTCACTGTTAAGCAACACACACAAAATGCTAGTGGAACGCAGCAGGCCAGGCAGCATCTATAGGAAGAAGTACTGTCGATGTTTCGGGCCGAGACCCTTCGTCTGGACTAACTGACTGCTTTCCTCCCAGAGAATTATGAACAGTCAGCTCCCTTACAGCATAGCTTTCCACTCCATTGAGGACATCTTCAAAGGGCAAAGCCTCCAAAAGTTGGCATCCAACTTAAGGACCCCCAGCACCCAGAACATGCTCTCTTCTCATAGCTACCATCAGGAAGGAGGTACAGAAGCCTAACGATGCATACTTAGTGGCTTAGGAACAGCTTTTTCCCCTCCACCTTCAGATTTCTAAACAGTCCATGAACCCTCGATCACTACCTCACTGTTCTTCTTTTGCACTATTTTGTAACTTTTGTGTAACTTTTGAGTAAATTTTGTGTGCCTTGCACTGCGAGGGCCTGCATTGGTCAGGTTGCCCATGGATATTGCGTCATAGCTGTGATACGCAAGCCAGTGTAAGGCAATATGGAGAGCAAGCTGCTGCCCATGTAGCAGGCTCCCCCTCTCCATGCAGCTGATGACGCCAAAGGAATGGCAGAGACCAATACAGCTTGTGTGGCACCACTGGTATCGCAGGAGCTGCCATTCAGTGGTGAACTCAATGTAGGACCACCTTAGGCACTCCAGCTCCAGGTTTTTCCTCAGAATCATCTTGACTGCACTACTGCCACAAAACAACAAGTACCACTACATATACCAGCGATAATAAACCTGATTTTGAACTCTGAAAGTGTTTGCTGTTGCACCACTTCTGCTTTGAGAGACACCATCTCGGGGGCAGAGTCTCTGGAGCCCATTTGCCCCTGAGCTGAGGAACCGTTTCTTCACTTGGAGCCTTGTAAATCATTGGAATTCTCTGCCCTGGAAGAACTAGAACTAGAAATTGCTTTAATTTGTTGTTTTTTTAGGATTTATGAATGTTGCTGGCAATGATCCATTTTTAGATAGAGGACTGCTAATGCAAAGGGCAGGTTTATAATCACATATAACCTGGACTGCTTAAGGACAGTGCATTTCCTTTCCTCAAGGACATTAGGGAACCAGATGAATTTTTACAACAATTGAATAGTTTCATAAACACAATTACTGACAATAGCCATTCTCGTAATTCCAGATTTATTAACTTCCCCAGTTTCAGTATTAGGATTTGAACTCGTGCCCCTGAATCAGTGCTCCAGACTCTGGTATTAAGTGCTTGCAAGCATTTTTGTGCAACAGACACTGGATCCCAGGGTTCAGCAGGAAAGATGAAGCTCAGATACAGGATAAGCCGTGTTTTCATTGACTGAAGGTGCCGGTTCGAGCGCTGAGTGCTGTCCTTTACACTGAGGTTATAACACAAAACATCATGTCAATAACTTGTACGCCCGACTTTGGCTAAGATATTCCAATGACCTCCCCACCAAGAAGGACAGGCTCTTCAGGATCATGCTCCTGATGCTCCCTCTCACAGGATCGAAAGGAACACCAGGTGATTGTAGACTTGGCCTGATCCATCATGGGCACAACCCTCCACACTGTCAAAGACATCTTCAAAAGGTGATGCCTCTTGATGGACCCTCATCATCTAGGACCTGCCCTCTGCTCATTACTACCACTAGGGAGGAGTTACAGAATCTTGAAGACCCACACTCAATGTTTTAGAAACAGCTTCTCTTCTGCTATCTGAATGGTCCATGATAGCTACCTCACTATTTCTCGTTTACACTATTTTTTAATTGTAATTCTTTATGTATTCCACTGTACGACTGTCACAAACTAACTAACTTCATGACTTTGAAAATGATAATAAACCTGATTCTGTGTTTAGAAGGTACTAATGAATGTGTACAACAGCTTTCTGGTAGTTTAAATGCTAAGAAATCTGACTAAAATCACGACTAAAAATACCTTTTCTGAGGTAAATTGTATTAAATTATTGCCACAAAAAGTGAAGGGGTGAGCAATGGCGAAGCGAGTTCAGGGGGATAAACTGAGAGAGAGAGTTGCAGATGGAGTTCCAATGCCTGCACAACTGACCTGGGTGCAAGTCTGGATTGCTCTGGGTGCTGAGCTGATTTGAAGAGATTGAGAGCAGCTTTGGGCTGGCCAATGAAATTTGGGCCCGGAGAAAGTTGCTGGGCAGTGTGGTCTAGGCCTGGAGCCTTTCACTACAGTGGCGCCCAGGTCCTAGTGTGAGGTATGATTCGCTGTTTAGACAATTTAAACACTGGCTAGATCAGAGGTGAGAGCTGATTTCACTTGCTCTCTGCAATGCTCTCTCCTTTGTCCAGGGCACCAGAACTTTTCACTGTTTGTTGTTTGGTCAATTTAAATGCTGACCCAGATAGCCTGAAAAGGCAGAGTGTCCAAAGCTATGAAGACTACCTTGGCTGGTGTGCCAACTAAAATGAAGAACTGATAAAAATGAACCTACTACATGCTGCTCTATGATTCAGATCTGAGGACTCAATTTTTGGTTCAGATCTGAGGACTCAATTTTTGGTTCAGAATGGTGTTGTTTGCTTCAATTGTTTGCATGATTTGTGGGTTTTTTTCTTCCTCTTGCACATCGGGTGCTGGTCTTTTATTTTTATTTTTATTCTCTACCCAGGCCTTTCAATATTTGACAGTTTTCAATACAGCCTGACCTGCTGAGTTGCTGCAGCAATTTTGTGTTTGTTCTTCTGGATTTTCAGTATTTGTGGAATTGTCTTCAATGAGATCCTCCACCCCCCCCCCCATTCTTTTATTTCCTTCATCGCTATCTCACTCATTTCCCTCCATAATTGATGCCTGACCTGCTGAGTTCCTCCAGCAGTTTGTGTGTGAGGCTGGCAATGAAGGCAGAGCTGTGTGATTCATGTTGGGGAATTTAGGATGCACTGTGGTCTCTTGTGTGCAGGGAGCACTTTTAAGATATATAAAGCCTGAAAGATGCACTGAGCACTCTAAGGTGCAGTGAGATTAATGCAAGGCTGCTATTTGTACTGAGATTTATAAACAACAGGGAGAGTATGTCATTCTCCTCCTGCTTAATTTGTTGCTGCCACCACACTGGAACCCCAGACGTACTGAAAAGGTGGAACTGAATGCCAGGTTCAGAATCAGGATTAATGTCACCGGCATATATCATGGAATTAGGTGACTTTGCAGCAGCGGTACATTGCAAAACATAATAATGGAAAAGAACTTGAATTATAGTAAATATTAGTTCAATAAAATAAGCAGTGCAAAAATGGAAATAAGAAAGTAATGAGATAGTGTTCACGGGTTCCATGTCCATTCAGCAATCGGTGGGTAGAGGAGAAGAAGCTGTTCTTGAAATGTTGAATGTGTGCCTTCAGGCTTCTATACCTCCGTCCTGATGGTAACAATGAGAACAAGGCATGATCTGGGTGATGGGGGTCCTTAAAATGATGGACACAGCTTTTTTGTGGCAATGGTCCTGGAAGATTTTGGGGAGATTATGAGTGTTAGAAGCTGAAAGTTGAAGATATCAATACAGTTAGTAAATGTTTCCAACTTACGATTTTCTAATTAGAGAGGCAATGTGATGCTCTCCGAATTGAATATAGCAATCTGACCCTCTTTTTAGTAGAACTAATGAACAGTGATTTACAGTATTTGTGCAAATACAGATAACCTCACATTACAAATGACCCATTTTATCGCTGGTAAAATAACTACCATTTCAAGTGTGATTACAGAGTTAGCAACAACAAAAAACGAGATTGATGCTTTGGCATTCTCTGCTCCGTTTAGTCAATGAAGAGAAACTGGAAGTATATTTACATTTGCGAAGGGAGCAATCCTCCCACTAAGAACATCTAATTGGATTGACTGCCTTTCAGAGGGTTTATTGAAAGCTGTTTGAAGCTCGTTGCTAAAACAGATTGTGCTGTGCATTGAATATTTCAATTGATTGTGGTGTATTAGTGAGTGCCACACTGGCTGGTTTCTCATATCTGTTAATAATTTGTCAAATGGAAGCAACACTTACTGCAATCTATTCCAATTTTTCAACTTCATGTCCCCCTCACCTGGATTTACCTATCATCTGGCAGTATCACACATTCCCCCTCCCATACCCACCCACCTTTCCCCCCACCTGGCCACACCTATCACCTGGCAGTTTTTTCTCCTTCTGCTCACCACCCCACACCTTTTATTCTGGCTTCCTTTCCAGTCCTGATGAAGGGTCTCGGCCTGAAACCTTGACTGTTTACTCGCTTCCATAGATGCTGCCTGACCTGCTGGATTCCTCCAGCATTTCGTGTGTGTTTCTTCTGATGGTGCTTCAGCAGCAATGTCGTACTGTTGTAGATCTGATAGAGTCAGGCTGTTGCTTCTCTATGGGAGGATAACTCACTTGGGTTGGAAAGGGGCATGAAACAAGCAAATCAAATCACTGTGTCCAACCCTATTCTTCCATGATGGCCCTAAGCTACAGTTTCAGCAGCCCAAACAATTGATTCTGAGGTTTTTTTTCAGGTTTAGAGTGATGGCTTTGTGGACACAGAGGGGAGTTCTGGATCAGGTCAGGGCTTAGGGACAGGGATATGGGGAATTAGAGGACAGACCAGAATCTAAGCCTCTGCTCTGTGTTCAGTGACAGAGATGTGGTCAGATGTTGGGCCAACAGACCAGTGAAGAATAAGGCCCAGTAACCCCCTAGATACGCGAATTGAGAGACTGGAGTTCAAGGCCTGGCATTTGGGTCCCATTATTGGAAAGTCTGAAGCTCAAGACCTGGAGTTCGGGGCATGATTCATGGTCCTCATTCATCGTCATCAGTGAGTCCTGGGTTTATACTGAACATTGAAGCCCAAAGGTCAATCAGACATCAAGGCCTGATGGCCAGAGCCCTGAGTCTGCGAAGCCCTGTGAGTCCACTGGGGAAGTCAAAGGCCTAGTAACTGTGAATTCTTGAGTCTACTGGAGGATAGAGGCCAACGCGGCCTATCCTGGGGTTAGAGGGCTGCATTGTGAGGGGGGAGGGGAGGAGCAGAGCTTGTTTTTGCTGCTGTTGTTTTGTTGCTTGTTGTGCTCTGCGTTGTTCTGCTGAGCATTGTGGGTATGCTGTGTTTGTGCAGGAATGTGCGGTGACTCTTGCGAGCTGCCCTCAGCACGTTCTCGGGTGTGTTGATTGTTTATGCAGAACAGCGTTTATCACTGTGTGTTTCCATGCACACTTGATAAATAAATCTGAATCAAGTCCAGAGGGCTGAATTTGATTAACTACAGGATCCAACCCTCATTTGGGTTCCAAAAGCAACTTTCACATAACCCCAAAAATATAAAACAAAGAGCAGGATTAGGCCATTCAGCCCGTTGCTTTGGTTCTGCCATTTGATCATAGCTGATTTATTATCTCACTCAACCCCATTCTCCTGTCTTCTTCCCGTAACCTTTGACACCATTACTAATTAAGAACCTATCCACCTCCACTTTAAATATACCCAATGACTTGGCCTCCACAGCCACTTGTGGCAATGAATTACACAGGTTCACCGCACGCTAACTAAAGAAATTCTTCTTCATCTCTGTTCTAAAGGAACGTCCTTGTATTCTTAGGCCATGTCCTCTGGTACTAGACTCCCTCACCATAGGAGACATCCTCTCCACATCCACTCTATCTGGACCTTTCAACATTCGATAGGTTTCAGTGAGGTCCACTATCATTCTTTTAAACTCCAGCAAGTAAAGGTTCTGAGCCATCAAATGCTCCTCATACATTAACCCTTTCATTCCCAGGATCATTCTTATGAACCTCCTCTGGACCCTGTCCAATGCCAGTACATTCTTTGATATGGGTCCCAAAACTGCTCATATTCCTCCAAGTGTAGTCTAGCCTTCAATGCATCAAAGTGATTGGTACCCAATGAGTGAAGTGTATTCAGTACAGTAATATGGCAATCGGCCAGTGGTGTAGTAGCATTCACACCGGACTTCAATGCATGTGGTCCCAGGTTCAAATCTGGCTGTCTCCTTGCATGCTTTCCATCCGCTCTGGCAATTTGGCATCATAGGCAAATGAAACGGCAAGTTGCTGCCCCATGCACCACAAGCCACGGAATAGAACAACAAGAATATGACAGTGATTTGGCAGCCAATTTACCCCCAGGAGGCTCTGGGAAACAACTTGGTGATAATAACCAGGTCAGCCATTTGAGGAGTGTTGCTCTTGTGATAAGTACTTGGCCTCTTGACTAAATAACTCATGGCATTGGTTAATTCAGTTGCTTGGAAAGTTTAAGGTGCAACATCAATGTACATGGTTGTTGTTCAGAGGAAAGAAATGATCATGTGATGTGAAGCTTGTCTTGCAGAACTAACACACCAAGGCAGTAATTAATTGACAGCAATTAATTCCCTCATGAGTTATGCTGACTGGAGCTATTATTCATATCTCACTGCCAAATACCTCACTTTCAAATGATATATTTAAAAATTAATTGTTGATTGTGTTATATTAAGATTTGATTCCTCCTAAGACTGTACTGTGTGTGTATACTTTTAAAAATGGAGCTGGGAAGGATTGCATCCATAAATGTTCTTTTTGCCTTTAAACATACTTGGCTGATCATGTCCAAACCTGAATTGTGTTCTCAAGGGAGAGTCAAGATCCATAGATATCACTGCTCTGTCAAAATTATAAGCATTTAACATCCCTGATCAGCTTTCCTGACAAAACCTGATAGAACCTGGTCAAATTTGATTAACAGTTGTAAGCCAGAGAGAAAAACATATCTTTTTACCTTATTTCCAAATTCTGTGTGTTTCCATGGTGGTTTGACGCAGCTCAAAAGTGTGTGTGTGTGTGTGTGTGTGTGTGTTTTTCTTTGGTAACAGATTTGCAAGCCATACAATCAATTCCAAATTATTTTTTTTTAAAGCAATAACTTTTTTTATACTAAAAAGCACAGAGTCAGAGATCCGACCACAGAAACTTTATTTATTTAATCTGAGAAAAGATCATTCTGGGAAATGATCTAAGAGGAGACCAAAGGGAGATTTACTCAAGGGTGAACAGGAATAACCTATTTCCCTTGGCAGAGATGTTTGATGACTCTGGGCTATAGATTGGCGGATGGATTGGAAAGGAAGGGAAATAACACCGTGCAGTAGTGTAGCGGCTAGTGTAAAGCCGTTACTGCGGTAGCAACCTGGGCCCAATTGTCATCGGGATTTATCTGTTTATCGTGGGACTCCACTGGTTTCCTCCAGGTGCTGTAGATTCCTCCCACATTCCAAAGGTATACGGATTAGGAGTTTAATTTTTCACATGGGTGGTGTGGGCTCGTTGGGCCGGAAAGGTGTGTTATTGTGCTGTATCTCTAAAAGAAAATAAATATCACCTGTAGCATGCTGGGCTATAGAAATCACTGCCTGATGGGTCGTTTGAGGAAAGAAATTCCACATTGCAGTTTCAAAGGTTCTTGGAGGAGCTACAAAGTCCAAAGAACACAAGAACACGATAAGTGAATCAAATTTCCCAAACAGCTTTTACTTTCAGGACACCTCAGAGACTGACAGCCAGTGGAGTGAAATGTATCCACTAGTGTACAATGATGGTGATTTGGCATCTGGTTTACCCACAGCAAGATCTGGGAGGGAAACACTTGCTGGGGGTAACTTGGCTGCCAAAAGCGGGAATGAAAAGCAGAATGAAATCAGTCATTCTGGTCAACAGTGATGTGATGAACAAAATGTTGTCCTTCGTGCCATACCCACACAGATTCCGTGAAGTGTGGAGAGGCCAGTACACAGGATCAGAAAATAAAAAGCTGCAGAGTGTTGAAAACTCAGCCAGCTCCATTCTGGGTGCTAGCCTCCCCTCCATCTTCAAAAGGCAATACATCATGAAGGACCCTCGTCATCCAGGACATGCCCTGTTCTCATTGCTACCATCAGGAAGGAGGTACAGGATCCTGAAGACCCACACACAAGGTTTTAGGAACAGCATCTTCCCTTCCGACATCAGAATTGGTCTCTTTTTGCACTATGGAGGTGCTTGGTCGAGTACCTCTGCTCCATCTGCCAAAAGTAGAACTTCCCGGTGGCCAAGCATTTTAAGTCCTATTCCCGTTCCCGTTCCAATGTGTCGGTCTAGGGCCTCCTCTTCTGTCACTCTCCAGGTGGAGGAGCAACACCCATATTCCGTCAGGAGAGCCTCCAACCTGATGGCATGAATATTGATTTCTCCTTCCAGTGAAAACAAAATCCCTCCCCCTGTCCTCTTCATCTTTTCCCCACTCTAGCCTCTTACTTCTTCTCGTTTGCCTCTCACCTCTCCCTTCGTCCCCTCTTCCTCCCCTTCCTCCTATGGTCCACTCTCCTGTCCTGTCAGATTCCTTCCTCTCCAGCCCTTTACCTCTTCACCCACGTGGCTTCACCTATCACTTTCTAGCTATCCTCCTACCCCTCCCTCCATCTTTTTATTCTGGCATGTTCGCCCTTCCTTTCTAGTCCCGATGAAGGGTCTTGACCTGAACGCTGAACCCGATCTGCTGAGTTCCTCCAACATTTTGTGTGTGTTGATTTGGGTCTCCAGCATCTGCAGGTTATTTCCGTTTTATTCGTTTTTTATGTTTCTTCCACGAGTTTCCTCTGGATGCTCTGGTTTTGTCCCACAGTCCAAAGACATACCAGTTGGTAGGTTAATTGCTCATTGTATGTTGTCCCTTGATTAGGCCAGGATTAAAATCAGGGGATTGCTGGGCAGTGCGACTCGAAGGACCAAAAGGACCGATTCTGTGCTGCATGTCTTCAGTCAGCCGGTAAATAGATAGATAGATAGATTGTAACTTGAAGAATATTTTATGTATTGTACTGTAATGCAGTTGGATGAGCTAAATATCCAAATGTTTAAATATGTAGACAGCTGAGTCAAAGAAACTTTCTTCCATAATTATTAAAGAGAAAACTGATTGATTGATCTTCTATTCACTAGCTCTAAGGTTCTATCGAGAGCAGTTGTTGCATCTCAGAAAGATTCCTTGATTAGATAGTACCTTCCAGGGATTGAGGTAACCTGATGAGATTTTCTTCACTCCACTATTAGTATCGGTGCTTTGTTCTTCGTATTTTAATGAGCTTTAAAATTCACTCCCTTAAACTCTGCCTCTCCGTCCCTAACCTCTCTTTCAAAGAATTTGCTTTAAACTACTTCTGTTTGTTCTTGCTTGTATCTCCTTACATGTGGGATTTTCCCTAAAGAATTGCCTTCGAACATTTATCATGTAAAAGTACCAGATATTATTGTTATCTCTGTTTCAAAAGGCAGGATCGATAGATGTGCAATATCTAACTGGGGACACGTATACGCACTGCAAAGCTACATTCAAAAGCATCACCCAGGCAAGCATGAAATATATTAGACATACAGTACTGTGCAAAAGTCTAAGCCACCTATATATAGCTAGCATACCTAAGAGTTTTGCACAATACTGTAGTAATTTTATGTAATTTTCTACACTGCTACAAAATAAAAACAAATTTCGTGGCATGTGTGAGTGATGACAAAGTTGATTCTGAGATTGATCTCTTTTGTGGACTGAGAGTGGGAAGGGGGCATTGAGAGGGAAATCATGGTTGGAAAAGGGGGAAAAGAGAGAAAAGGGAGTAGGAAGCCGTTCTGTAAAGATCAATAAACCAATTGTTTGGCATCAGATGACCTTGCCTGGTGTCTCAGGGCTGGGTGTGTCTGTAAACGTGCCGTTCCACGCCCTGGCACTCCTTCTTTGCCCGATACCCTTCTGCAGCGCTCTACCCAACATCCTTTGCTCCCACCAGAGTTACAAACCCATTCTCCGCTCCATGTTGAAAAAAACAGTACTGTTCAAAAATCTTAGGCATCCTAGCTATATACACACACACATATATAAACATATTAAAAACTTATCACCCTTATGTATTTTTTCCTCAATCTCGTCCTCTACTGGGAGCTTGAGGGTTCAGCACAGTTCACTTGCTGTTCCTAGTAGTGTGCTCTTCTGGACCGAGATCTTAGATGTTCTTTCTAGAATTTGTTGGAACCATTCTCCCTGTCCTGGTGTCACAGCTCCAAGTGCTCCTGTCTCTGCCAGGATTATTCTGGCTTTAACCTTCCGCATCCTTCCCGTCTGCTTGTTCAAGCCCTGGTATTTCTCCAGCTTCTCAATTATTTCTTCCTGATGTTACTGTCATTCAGGATTGCAGTATATATCACCACTGCTTTCTTCTGTCCCTTGTCTAGTATCACTATGTCTGGTTGGTTGGCCAATATCTGCCTAGCAGTCTGTATATGGGGTCTCACAGGATCTTTGCTCTGTTGGTCTCCACTACCGTCTCGGGTGTTTTCCATTTGGACTAGGGAGTGTCCAATCCACACTCTGAGCAGATGTTCCTGTACACTACTCCTGCAACTTGGTTGTACTATTCAGAGTCTGCTGGCCCTGCCTGCACCTTGCACCCTGCTGGATAATGTCAGCCGATTCCGTGCACAGTCTGCATTTGGGTCTTGTCTGGTGTGACAGACCCCTGCTTCTCTTGCTCTACTCTCTTATATATGCCAAAGCTTCTGCAGAGTACTGTATAGTGTCAGAGTTTAGCCTCCTGTTGTGCCTGCTTTGAAGCTGCAGACCTAAAGTTGCTTATATTTTCAGAGGAACTTCATTGTGTGAGTATTACTATGGAAAATACTAATCACGACACGGAGATAAAAATGGATATCGACTGCAGTCTGTTGTCTTATGGTGTACCTGCATTAAAAATGTACACCTATTCATGACCTTTTTTATATACAATGTTAAGATGCTTCTCAGTAAGCATAACATCCATAGGGCAGTCTTATTAAAAGTGTAAATTACGATTTAGATAAGATAGAATACCCAGATAACTCTGAAACTATTTCAAATCCTGCGGTGCTTTCCATCGCTTTCTACCTGTAAGATCTATGGAAATTTGAGGAATCATTCCAAACTAAAGGACATGATATCGATATTTAAGGTGCTGTTAGATGCATGATTATACAGGGAATGGAAGGATGTGGATTGTGTGCAGGCAGGAGAGATTTAGTTTAATTCAGCGTCATACTCAGTGCCGACTTTGTGAGGCGAAGAGCCTGTTCTTGAGCTGTACTGCTCTACGTTCTATGTATAGCAGTGCCAATGCCACTAACACAAGTCAGGCAATGATTGCTATGGCAACTGCGGAGAGTTGTGGACGCAGTGCAGGACATCGTGGAAACTAGCTACTCCTCCGAGGTCCCTGTTTATATTTTTTGCTTCCTTGATAAGGCAGCCAAATAATCTCAACCACCCTGGACATACTCTCTTCTCCCCCCTCCCACTGGGGAGATGATATAAAGCCTGTAAGTATGCACCACCAGGCTCAACCAGTCCCATTGTTATAAGACTATTGAACAGCCTCCAGTATGACAAGATAGACTCTTGACCTCACAATCTACCTTGTTTGGCCTTAAGCATTATTATCTGTCTGCACTACACTTTCTCTGCAACTGTAACACTTAATTCTACATTCTGGTATTGTTTTCTCTTATATTCTCACTGCATAAAGATTTAATCTGTATGAACAGTATCAACAAGCTTTTCACTATGTAGATCTTGGTTGCTGAGGTCTTCTTTGGTCAGAGTTGACAATGAATATTGCATTCCAGCTCTCTAGATAGACAGGCCTGGGGAGTACAACATGGAGAGTGAGCTCCCTCTCTCCAAGCACCTGCTGAAACCAAAGGAACATCGGAGACAATACAGTTTGGTACCAGTAGGGCCACAGGAGTCTCCTGACACTATTGAACTCAATGGAGGATTGCCTTAGGAACTCCAGTTCCGGATTTTTCCCTTGGGGTTCAGTCCCAAAGCCTTCCCTATGAGTGGGTGTAGTGGCAAGGAGGTGGCGGTTTCAGTTCAGAGTTTCCCTTCTTCAAGATGAACCCCAGCTACCTGAAATGACTGGTTTTAAGGTGCCAGTAACCCGCCTTTGCCCCTTCTTCTGTTAATAGAAATGGTTTTACCAGGCTTAATGGCTAAACCATACGTGAAGGCCAGGAACACCTTAAGAGGTTCACTCAGATGCACCCCATTGAGAACATTTAATAGGTAGTGGGAGCTTGTCCCTATTACCACCCCCAACTATAACAACCTTATGGAACTATAGAAACATAGAAAACATACGGCACAATACAGGCCCTTCAGCCCACAAAGCTGTGCCGAACACGTCCTTACCTTACAACTACCTTAGAAAAATAGCCCTCTATTTTTCTAAGATCCAAGTACCTATCCAGGAGTCTCTTAAAAGACCCTATCGTATCCGCCTCCATCACTGCCACTGGCAGCCTATTCCACGCACTCACCACTCGCTGCATAAAAAACTTGCCCCTGACATCTCCTCTGTACCTACTTACAAGCACCTTAAAACTATGCCCTCATGTGCTAAGCATTTCAGCCCTGGGAAAAAGCCTCTGACTATCCACACGATCAATGCCTCTCATCATCTTATACACCTCTACTAGGTCACCTCTCATCTTCCGACGCTCCAAGGAGAAAAGGCCGTGTTCACTCAACCTATTCTCATAAGGCATGCTCCCCAATTCAGGCAGCATCCTTGTAAATCTCCTTTTCACCCTTTCTATGGTTTCCACGTCCTTCCTGTAGTGAGGTGACCAGAACTGAGCAGAGTACTCTAAGTGGGGTCTAACCAAGGTCCTATATAGCTGCAACATTACCTCTAGGCTCTTAAACTCAATCCCATGATTGATGAAGGCCAATGCACCATATGCCTTCTTAACCACAGAGTCAATCTGTGTAGCAGCTTTGAGTGTCCTATGCACTCGGACCCTAAGATCCCTCTGATCCTCCACACTGTCAAGAGTCTTACCATTAATACTATATTCTGCCATCATATTTGACCTACCAAAATGAACCACCTCACACTTATCTGGGTTGAACTCCATCTGCCACTTTTCATCCCAGTATTGCATCCTATCAATGTTCCACTGTAACCTCTGACAGCCCTCCACACTATCCACAACACCCCCAACTTTTGTATCATCAGCAGATTTACTAACCCATCCCTCCACTTCCTCATCCAGGCCATTTATAAAAATCACGAAGAGTTAGGGTACCAGAACAGATCTTTGAGGCACCCCACTGGTGACCGACCTCCATGCAGAATATGACCCGTCTACAACCACTCTTTGCCTTCTGTGGCAAGCCAATTCTGGATCCAGAAAGCAATGTTACCCTGGATCCCATGCCTTCTTACTTTCTCAATGAGCCTTACATGGGGTACCTTATCGAATACCTTGCTGAAATCCATATACATACATCTATGGTTATACCTTCATAATGTGTTTAGTCACATCCTCAAAAAATTCTATCAGGCTCGTAAGGCACGACCTGCCTTTGACAAAGGCATGCCGACTATTCCTAATCATATTATGCCTCTCCAAATGTTCATAAATCCTGCCTCTCAGGATCTTTTCCATCATCTTCCCAACCACTGAAGTAAGACTTACTTGTCTATAATTCCCTGGGCTATCCCTAGTCCCTTTCTTGAATAAGGGAACAACATCCGCAACCCTCCAATCTCCTCCCTCACTTCCCACATCGAAAACATACAATGACATGTGTCAGTTTGCATCAAATGAAATCAGTGAATATTGTACTGGGCATCCCACAAGAGTCACCACACTTCCGGTGCCCTCTTAGGATGCTCACACCTTACTAGCCCTAAGCGTGTATTTTTCGAATGTGGGAGAAAACTGCAGCATCTGGAGGAAAACCATGAGGTCATGGGGAGAAACTCATTATGGACAGCAGTGGGAATTGGATCTTGGTCTTTATCTTGGTACATGTGATCTTGGTCTACATTATATCTTAGTACAGTGACAACAATAAACAAATTCTAATTCCGCCACGGGGGGGGGAGGGGGCACTGTGTGTGTGTGTGTGTGTGTGTGTGTGTGTGTGTGTGTGAGAGAGAGTTTATACACCTACCAGAGGGAGCACACTGTGGCTGCTGTAATAGGAAAGTATATCTTTCATGTCGTCATCAGCTTGAATGAGCAGGAAATTAGCTTTCTCTTTCTTAACACTTTACCTTGTTTCATACCATCTTTATCCTCAATTAATTAATTCTGATTTACAGAGTTGAATAAGTCTTTTAAGGAGCTTGTTTCAAAAGGTTAAAAAATGTTAGCTTTATTTGTCACATGTACGTACATGGAAAACATACAATGATATGTGTCATTTTAATCAAATCAAATTGGTGAAGTTAGTACTGGGTATCCCACATGTATCGCCACACTTCCGGTGCCCTCGTAGGATGTCCACAACTTACAAGCCCTAGGCATATATTTTTGGAATGTGGGAGGAAACTGGAGCATCCGGAGGAAACCCACGAGGTCATGGGGTTTTATTATAGTTATGTATAGTTATATATACACATTATAGACAGCAGTGGGAATCAGTTCTTGGTTTTAACAGCTGACCGTGGTATCACAAACTGCACAAACTGCTATATTACTATGCCATCTCATTTATCATTCTTCATTTAACCAAAGGAATCAACTAAAACTGAGCACATTTTTACTTTTCCACTAAGTCCTCATTATTCTCAGAGTGATATAAGCTTTTTACTAATAACAAAAGCCATGGTTGCCACAAATTCTGCTAACAATGGGACTAAAACTACAATGGCGAACAGGTCCCAGTGCAAGGTTTCAACACAAAATTTGTTCCTCCCCCACAGAAGCTGCTTAACTCGCTGAGTTCCTCTAGTTACCCTAGTTTCTGGTATTTGCAGACTCTTATACCTCACATAGATGCCTGACTGGGTCAAGATAGCAGATTTCATTTCTTGAAGTGTATTAAAGATTGCTTCATTTTTAATGTAGTTTCAAGTTTTCACTCTCATGTTGGTTAGAAAATGGTTTATGTTTAGATTTGTAAAGCCGTTCCACTCCATGGAAGTGAATTTGTTAACTTAGCAACACAAGCATGTTTCACTCGAGGGTGTTAATGAACCAGACACTATAAAAATTCTGTAATTTCATGGTCATAGTTGCTGACACTGGCTATTCACTCTGGATTATTTCATTTACAAATAGAAGCAGAGAGGGTTAAGAAAGGATGTCCAGTTTCTGAATTCTGAACTTGGAGGGTAGGTAGGTCATGTGGTAGACATTCCCAACATATTACCTGTGGTGGCTTTACTTGAAGAAGCGTATTGGCCTGAAACATCGACTCTTGTTCCTTTCCACAGATTCCTGCCTGATCTGCTGAGTTGATCTAGCATTTTGTGTGTGTTCCTCTGGATTTCCAGTATCTGCAGAACCTCATGCTTCTGGTTTTAACTGCTCCCCATTTCCTTGATGCACTGGTGAACAGTTTGTTCACTTGGACTTCTTATCTTAAATGAGAGAATGGAAAATCATGGAATTCTGTACACTCATGCCCCGGATATTCCCTCTCCTCTTTCCCATTGGGCAGGAAATGCCAAAGTCTGAAGGGACGTACTACCAGGCTCAAGGACAGCTTCTGTCGTGCTGTTATAAGATGAGTAAACAATCTGACTGAAGATTTTTCACCTATGAATTGAAACATGCAATGAAAAGTGTCATTTGTGTCAGTGGCCAGAAGACTTTGAGGTTGTGCTGGGGAAAGCCCATGGGTATCACCACCCAACTGGTGCCAACATAAATTGCCCACAACTTGATAACCTGTATGTCTTTGGAATATGGGTGGAAACATAAACGTTCAGAGGCAACCCACGTGGCCATACACAGAACATACAGTGAAAACTCTCGGCAGACAGCAGTGGGAGTCGAACCCCAATCGCTGGCGCAGTAAAATGTTAATGCTAGCCGCTATGTTGCCACGCCCAGTATTGTAAAGTGGAATCTTGACTTTACAATCTAGCTCATCTTGACCTTGCACTTTGCTGACTGTCTGCACTACACGTTCTCTGTAACTCTAACACTATAGTCTGCATTCTGTTTTCGCTTTTCCCTTCTACTCCTCAATGGAGAGATGTCAGAAATTGATCTGTATGAATAGCACAATGTTTTCCATTATACCTTGGTATGTGTGACAACAAAGAGCTAATTACCTCTTGCATTTTCCTATTTTTTGACCTCTGCTAGACTGCAGGTCACTCTTGGGCAAGGTGCAGCACCAGCTTAGTCCCCCCCCCCCCCTCCAAATCAGCATCTCATGAAGCCATGGGAGCAATGGTGGATGGCCATATCAGCAGCTAGTGCATATCACAGGTCCTGGTTATGTGACCGCTGATAGCAGGCAGACAATCTCTGAAGAGGATTGGTAATGGCTGGAGTCACCTGTCTTGTAAAGACTGCCCAGAAGAAAAAGGCAACGGCAGAGCACTTTTGTAGAAAAAAATTGCCAGGAACAATCATAGTCATGAGACTATGGCACATACAACATGGCACACAATGATGATGATGAAGTTCTTGACCCAATATGTTTCTTATCCAAGGGCAATGAGCATCTCTGGTTAGTCAGATATTGATTAGCCCTGAACTGGTTGCTCGGCTACTTCACAGGCCAGTTAAAAATCTTTTGGACTGGAGTCACACATGGACTAGAAGTGGCACGTAGTAAAGTTGGCAGATTCCTTTCCCCTGTTGTAATATAAACCAAGTCACCAGAGAGACACTGAAGCTAGTGGATACAAAAGTGTTTTATTCAACTAAAACATGCAGCAGGCACCATATTGAAACACTCTAGGCCTGTTCAGCCCAGTATTTCATGATATTTTATATGCTAAAGATCAAAGGTCAAATCTATAGTTACAATATATCTGCAATGCTTCCTTTGAATTACATATAGTTTCAAACTTCAGTCTTCGCACCCACAATACAGACACCCAAAATGAATGTTAATCAGCTTTTAAAGAGCAAACACGAGGAAATCTGCAGATGCCTGACGAAGGGCCTCGGCCTGAAACGTGGACTGCGCTTCTCCCTGTAGATGCTGCCTGGCCTGCTGTGTTCCACCAGCATTTTTTGTGTGTTGTTGTTAATCAGCTTCGTCTGGTTTTCAATCAAGTTGTGTCCACAGGTCAGAAAAACTATAGTTCAGGGCTGCATTTTAAATTTAATCTATGGTCCACGTTCATGTTTGAAAAATGGTTGCTGTTGAACTTAATATTTGTTATATACCCTAACTCCAGAATAAGCCCAAGCACTCCGAAGGGTATTGGTAGTCAAAGGAGCTTTTTCAATGATGTAGTGGTTGGCTCATTACCATTGCTGAGATTCTAGACTTCAGAATTAGTGTTATTATCACAGCTATACTGTGTGACATGAAATCTCTTCTTATGGGTCAGCAGTACAGAGCAAGATGTAAAATTAGCATGAATTACAGAAACAAATAAATAATGCAAATTAAAACAGAATAACGAGATAGTGCTCATAGTTTCATGAACTGTTCAGAAATCTGATGGCAAAGGGAAAGAAGCTGTTTCTGAATCACTGAGTGTGTGTCTTTAAGCTCTTCTACCTTCTTTCTGATGGTAGTGATGAGAAAAGTGATTGTTCTTAATGATGTTGGTCTTTAGTGATGGATGCTGCTTTCATTAGGAGTTCGGGGAGATTTGTTATGTCACCAAAAACACTCAAATGTTTTTACAGATGTGCTGTGGCGAGCATTCTACCTTTCTAACTGGCTGCATCACTGTTTGGTGTGGGCGGGGTGGGTGTTGGCTACTGCACAGGATCAAAATGTTGTAAATGCAGAGAGTTGTAAACTTAGTCAGCTCCATTGTGAACAATGGCCTCTGAAATATCGCAGCCATCTTCAAGGAAGGATGCCTAAAAAAGCACGTCCGTCTTTAAGGACCCCCATCACCCAGGTCATGCCTTGTTCTCATTGCTACCATCAGGGAGGAGGTACAAAAGCCTGAAGGCACACACTCAATGAATCAGGAACAGCTTTTTCTCCTTTGCCATTCGATTTCTGAATGAACACGACCTCACTTTTTTTAATCTCTAACTTTGTACTACTTATTTAACTCTTATTTATTGTAATTCACAGTTGTTCTCTATTACTATGTATTTCATTGCACTGCCGCCGCAAAGTCAACAAATTTTGCGACATATGCTGGTGTTATTAAACCTGATTCTGATTCAACTGAGGCATTTCCTCTTGAAGATGTTCTCAATGGTGGATTTATTTAATTACATGAAATTATTTCCCATCTGAACTATAATTTTCAGTTGCCAATTTTACAGTTAAGTATGGATAGGTTTATGTTATGATTTATACAAAACTGTTTGGCTTTTTCAACATGAAATTGTTAATTCAGAAGCTTAAAAATGCTTTATTCTTTTTCCCAGGGAAAGCCAATTAGTGTGTGTGTAAAAATCTGTGCGTGTGTGGAACAGACATCTGGTATTCCTCTGTCCTCCCACTTTATTACAGACAGTATGCTGGTTGTTTTGAATAGTAGTAAATTTGTAACCAAAAGGATGTCATGCAAACACAATGAACTAAGCAGCTCAACTGTAATTTTCATCCATTTTTAGGAAATTTCTCCCCCACAGCCTTTATTATTTCCTTTTCAAAATGTCAGCCCGTGAACTGTGCACTCCAGATCTGTGTGTGGGCTTAAGGGAGTGAATTACCTCGAGTTTACAACACTGCAACAGGCCCTTAAATAGGCCTTGTCAGCAGTTATACTCTGCGGTTCCCTCTTAATCTTCCTCCAGCTGCTTGTCTTTCTGTTTGTGTCTCCTGAATATTCATCCGATGCTTTCCATCTACAAAGCCATTTGCCTGAGTTCACATTCTAACCATTCTCTTGTTAAAGAAGTTGCAAAGCTCCAAGTAAATTTATTATCAAAATATGTATATGTCACCATATGCTACCCTGAGATTCAAAGTAAAACAAAGACACACAATAGAACCAATGAAAACCTCCACAAGACTGACAAACAGCCAATGTGTAAAAGAAGACAAACCATGTAAATAAACAAACAAACAAACAAATAATAACACACACAAAATGCTGGTGGAACGCAGCAGGCCAGGCAGCATCTATAGGAAGAAGCACTGTCGACATTTCGGGCCGAGACCCCTCGTCAGGACAAAAGTTAATGGAATCAGCTCAGTACATCATGGATGTAACCCTCCCAATCACTGACCACATCTACAGGAAAAGCTGTCATATGAAAGCTGCATCCATCATCAAAGATCCCTACCACCCAGGCCATGATCTTTCTCATTGCTGCCATCAAGTAGAAGGTACAAGTGCATCAGGACTCGTAACACCAGATTCAAGAACAGGCTCTTGAACAAAATAGGATTAACTACACTCATCTATTGAGATGTTCCCACAAACAATGACCTCACTTTAAGGACTCTTTACCTTGTTACTTCATGCTCTCGTTATGTATTGCCACTGATTTATATTTGCATTGCACAGTTTGGTGTCTTCTTTGCTCTTTCATTGATCCTATTTACAGTTACTATCCTACTGATGTGCTGAATGTGCTGACAGGAAAAAGAATCAGGGTTGTATGTGGGGACATGTATGTACTTTGATAGTAAATTTTACTTTGACCCTTGAACTTAGAAATGTTCCTGAACCCAGTGGTGTGGGACCTCCTTCCTGAAGGTGGCAATGAGAAGAGAGCATGGCCTGGATGGTGGGGTTCTTGATAATGGATGCTGCTTTCTGTTCAGTTCCCAAAGCTGAGTTGATTGCATGTATCTACAGGTGCAGTGAAAAAACAAGCTTGCAACCGCATTGCATGGATTACAGCAAAACATGCAATATGCTGGAAGAACTCTGCAGGTCAGGCGGCATGTATAGAGAGGAATAAATTTTCAATGTGTTGTTTAGATAGATAGCATTCTTAATATAAATCATAACTCAAGCATCAGTTACACAAACCTTGTATAATTACAACTGGATATAATCTCTTGGGCAAAGAAATTTTCTGGGATGAAATTTGCAGACAGTGCATATTACACAGGGTATCTTGTGACTGAGTGTCGTCTAGATACCCTTTATTGTCCTGGTTGACCCACAGGTTTTCTCGACACGATGAAGCATCAACGTAGCTCCTCTTGCACTGAGGTCATGAAGCGGGTCAGGGGACCTGAGTGTATTTGAGTATCAAAGCTGGGATATAATATCTCAGCTTTGGTCACCCTGCAACATGAAATATACTATTAAGCTGGAAAGCGTGCACAGAAAACTTACAAGGATGGTGCCGGGACATAAAGGTCAGAGTTATGGAGAGAGGTTGATCAAGTTGGGACTGTTTTCACTGGAGTTTAGGAGAATGAGGAGTAATTTTAAGGAGACGTACACACATAGTCTTTTATCCCAGGAACTAGAAAGCATAGGCTTAAGGTGAGAGGGGAAAGATTTAACAAGAATGTAAAGGAGCAACTTTTCCACCAAGAGGGTAGTCTATACTGGATCAAACTGCTGCAGGAAGTGATTGAATGCGGAATAAATATACGGAGCAGGGGTTCCCAACCTGAGGTCCAAGGACCCCTTGCTTAATGGTATTGGTCCATGGCCTAATAAAAGTTGGGAACCGCTGGTTTAGAGGGATATGGGTCAAGCACTGGGACCAGCTTAGATGGGCACTTTAGTCAGCATGGACCAGATGGGCTGAAGGGTGTGTTTCCACTCTCTGTTTACTCTATAACTCTGAGAGGTTAACTTCCCAAGAGGATATTGAAGGACCAGCTGGCAAACCAGCAGCTGTGTCTTTGTATCTGATGCCAATATTCAGAGCCCATATGAGCAGAATTCTGTCCTTCACACAGCAGAGACGGGGCTTGAGCGAGCAAAACATAAATTCAGCCAGAGACTGCAGCAGCACGGGACGCAGCGCTGACAGGCAATTGGACCTGTCACCCTAATGCCCTAGCAAACAGCAGCCCGGACAGGTACAGACTGGCAATCTTTATCACCATGCGTGCAAATCTTCAGAATAAAATGAAGTGGATTCTTTCATGGTTAAAGTACGTGGTATTGTTCAGACTTGGCGGAATAAGAATCAGTTTTATTATCTCAGACATATGTTGTGAAATTTGTTGTTTTACAGCAGCAGTATAATGCAATACATAATATATACTCCTAAGTTAAAATAATAAATATTTATATAATATACAGTATTTATATACATTTTCCATATATATAGTATATACACTCAGTGGGCACTTTATTAGCTACCTCTTGTATCTATACAGAGGCCACAGAATGTATGTTCATGGTCTTCTGCTGCTTTAGCCTATTCACTTCAAGGTTTGATGTGTTTTGCATTCAGGGATGCTCTTCTGCACACTGCTGTTGAAATTATTTGAGTTACTGTTGCCTTCCTGTCAGCTTGAACCAGTCTGGCCATTCTCCTCCAACCTCTCTCATTAACAAGGCGTGTTCCCCCACAGAACTCCAGATCACTGGTTGTTTTTGCTTCTTGTGCCATTCTCTGTAAACTCTAGAGACTAACTTGTGTGAAAGTCCCAGAGAATCTGAGATACTCGAACTACCCTGTCTGGCACCAATAATTATTCCACAGTCAAAGTCAACTAGATCACATTTCTTCCACATTCTGATGTTTAGTCTGAGCAACAACTGAACTTCTTGACCCTGCTGGCATGCTTTTACGCATTTAGTTGCTGGCATATGATTGGCCAATTAGATATTTGGATTAACAAGCAGGTATACAGATGTACCTAATAAAATGGCCATTGACTGTGTTTTATAATTACAGAGTGCAGTAATCTTTATTTTGTCAGTTCATATTTGGGAGAAGTTTGCAATGCTTATCAAGCAGCAACAGTTTTCAGATGAACACTTCACATTAAATTAAAAACTGGCGGATTTTTATTAATGACAAGTATTAGGGAACACAGGAAAAGGTGAGTTGATGGAGAGAGAACAGAACAGTCTCAAGGGGCTGAATGGCCTTCTTCTTTTCCTGTGCGCACTAAATTGCAGACACGATCACCTGGACTTGATTGAAAGTAGCTGAGCACAAGTGACAGAACCCGAGGTACCTCAGTGACACAGGGACTAAAAGCCTCCTTCCCACCACCAATCACCATCATTCCAAGTGACTTAATGACTTGAGTTCCAATTAACTCTGTGGTCCACAAACATCCCTGATGCTCTTGCAGTCTGTCACATATTCCCAGTGGGAGGAAGACAGCACAAACATAACTTGATAAGGTAACCAGCTTAATAGATGAGAACAAAAATTTAATCTATTGCCAACTGAAGCAGCTTTTAACTCCTTGTTCACCACATCCATGTTAACAAAGCAAAATATTTAAAGCTAAGACCAATTTTGGTGAGATGGTACCAACGAAGTTGGCAGAGTGCTGTTTTTTTCAGGTGATGTCATAAACCCACCGTATGCTGCCTTCAGTAAGATCTCTCTTTTCCCTACCACACAGCAAAGATAAAAGTTCAAAGCAAATTTATTATCAAAGTACATATTTGTGACCACCTACTTCCCTGAAATTCATTTTCCTGTGGGCATTCACAGTAGAACTAAGAAATACAATAGAATCAACTCACACACAAAGATTCTCAAATGACCACTGTGCAAAGGAAGACAAACTGTGCAAATACAAAAAAAAAAAACACAAATAATAAATAATACTGAGAACATGGGTGGGAGGGTGGAGATATGACTTGACCAATGGAGCTGTAAGGTGCTCTTTCCCTTCTCTAGCTTGTAGGTCACCCTTGGGCAAGGTGTAGCACCTGCTTAGCCTCCTGATCAGAGTCACATGAAGCAATGAGATCAGGTGGTGGATGGTCGTATGATCAGCTGGTGCAGATCACTGATTATGTGACTACTGACGCCAGGTAGACAAACTCTGAAGAGTAATGATAATGGCTGGGGTCACCGGTCTTGTAAAGACACTGCCCAGAAGAAGGTAATGGCATACTACTTCTGCAGAAAAATTTACCAAGAACTATCATGGTCATGGAAAGACCATGTTCGTCTATGTCATATGAAACGGTACATAATGAACCAATACTGAGGACGTGAGTTGGAGAGTCCTTGAAGAGCAATCAGCTTAATGTTGAGGTGAGTGAAGTTATCCACCCTGGTATCAGTCTTCTGACATTATCCTCAGCTGTAGTTGAAGAGAGTCTCTGTGAATTCAGCTGTTGACAGTCACACACTCAGATGAATTTCCCTGCACCAGAAACCAAGGATGAACTCAGTCAGGTTTTGATAATGATGAGTTCCTGTGATGGAAGGATCACCAATGATCCTGGAGCAGCAGATCCTGCTGGGGATTTAGGGTCACCACACCTGAAGTAAAGCTCCTGTAATGATTCTGCACTCAATCTGAGTTTCAGAAATTCCACACAACAGTTTGTGGCATTCAGTTCCGACCCTGCGCTCCACACTTGTGTTCAATTCCCAGCTCTGCTCATTACAGTCGCAGACTTGTCAATCAACTGAACAGAAGCTCTTGATGCTCTTGTCAGTCTCCCAAGACATCGCCCCATCACTATTCCCTGTATGCGGGGAGAATGAGTCAAAAACGTTATCTCTTTCCAAGCCTGATAAGATAAGCCCTGTTACTGAGCTTGCCTCTGTTCTGACAAAGCACTAATAGATCTTTAGTGCTATGTGGAAAGGATTCTTTTTCTCTGTGTTAATCTTCTTTTCAAACTGTTTACACGAGGATATAGCTTAATGCAATTACACGCCTCAGTCCAAAAGGCAGCATTGGAAACCAGCTGTTCCTTGACAGCATACATATGTTCTATGTAGGAAGCAATGAAGTTTTTCTTTCATAACTCACATGCCTGATGCTTCATTCAAGTTCTCCTTGATGTCAATTTAGCACCTGTGCTGTGGTCCTATTTTCAGTCTTAACATTTGTGCTGTTCGATATGTGCCATGTTGTATGAAGTGGGCGATCATGGGCTTTCCATGACCATAATTGTTTTTGGCAAATTTTTCTACAAATGTGATTTGCCATTGCCTTCTTCTGGGCAGTGTCCTTACAAAATGGGTGACCCCAGTCATTATCAATAGTCTTCAGAGATTGTCTGCCTGGCGTCAGTGGTCACATAACCAGGACTTGTGATGTGCACCAGCTGCTCATATGACCATCCACCACCTGCTCCCATGGCTTCATGTGACTATGATCAGAGGGGTTAAAGAGCTGCTATACCTTGCCCAGGGATGACCTGCAGGTTAGCAGAGGGAGCAAGTGCTTTACACCTACTTTGGTAGAGACGTATCTCCACACCGCCACCCTGTTTTTGCTGTGGACCCACGTTTAACTTAGTAGTGCAGCATGGTTGCATAGTGGTTAGCACAACCCTGTAAAATCAGGACTCGATTCCCACCATTATCTGTAAGGAGTCTCTACATTCTTCCCGTGGATGCTTGGGTTTCCTCCAGGTGCTCCAGTTTCCTCCCGCATTTCAAAGATGTGCGGTGAGAGTTAATGAGTTATGGGCACACCGTGTTGCTGCTGGAAGCATGGTGACATTTGGGGCTACCTCGCTGATTTGACTTGAAGCAAAATGCACATTTTGCTGAATGTTTCAATGTACATGTGACAAATAAAGCTAATATTTACCTCTTCTTTTAAGTTTGACATTCACTCATGTTCAGTATTTAATTCTTTCATGATCCATAGGCTTCATTGGCTTCATTCAAGTTTAACTTTTATTGTGCAACTGGAACTGACATTGAGAAGTGCTGTTGTGCTTACTGCAACATGTCTCCTAAAACTTGGGCAAATTTCAATGGATGTACAGTGGAGACTATCCTGACTGGTTGCATCACAGCCTGGTATGGAAACACCAAAGCCCAAGAAAGGAATATTTTACCAAAAGTGGTGGATAACAGCCTACTCCGTCACAGGAAAAGTCATCCCTACCATTGAGTGCACGATAAGACGCACTGCTACAAGAAAACAGCATCAACCATCGAGGACCCACCATCCAGGCCATGCTGTCAATTATTTTTGGACAGAAGGCACAGGCACATTAGGTACCACAGCACCCAGCACATCCTCGGACTGGGTTAGTCATTAACTCCAGTCACATATTCACCGTATGTTTTGATGTCCATGTGACTAATAAATCTCCTCTTGAATCCTGAAACTGTACAGCTTGACTTGATAGAGATGTACAAGGTGCCAAGAGGCACTTTTGGAGTGGACAGCCAGAGACTTTTTCCCAGGACACAAATGGCTAAAAGAGAGACAGGATTGGAGGAAAGAATAGGGAGATGTCAGAGGTCAGATTTTTTACACAGAGTTTAGTGGGTGCGTGGACTGCACTGCCATGAGTTCTGTTAGAGGCAGAGACATTTAAGTTTCTTAAATAAGCTTGTGGAGGGATAAAAATGAAGAGCTATGTAGGAGGAAGCGGGAGTTTTATTCCTTGTGTAATATTAATGGTCTGCACAACATCATGGACTGAAGAGCACAACTGCTTGTGGGAAAAAATTCCACAGATTCACCACTCTCTGTCTAAAGAAATTCCTCCTTTATCTCTGTTCTATTCTGAGGCTGTGTCCTCTGGTCTTTGAACTCTCACACAAAGGAAACATCCTCTCCACATCCATTCTTTTGAGGCCTTTCACCATTTGACAGGTTTCAGTGACTCATTTTTTCTGAATTCCAGTGAGTACAGGCGCAGAGCCATCAAATGCTGTTCATATGACAAGCCATTCAATCCTGGAATCATTTTCATGAACTCCCTTTGAACCATCTCCAGTTTCAGCACATCCTTTCTAAGATAAGTGGCCCAAAACTACTCACTATACTCCAAGTGACGCCTCACCAGTGCTTTTTAAATTCTCAATGTCACATGCTTGCTTTTATATTCTAGTCCTCTTGAAATGAATCTAATATTGCATTTGCCTTCCTCATGTAACCTGGAAAGAAAACTGCATTGGTAGTGTTTGCCCCTTGTCCCTCTTGGTGTTAGAAGTGGTGGGATCTAACTAGTTTTAGAGAATAACTATAGTGGATTTTGTCAATGGTGTACCACTGCAGTGATGGAGAGAGTAAATAGTGCACCAATCAATTGTCCTACCTCATCTTCGACATTGAATGCCTGAGTGTTGTTGGATTTGACTAATCCAAGAAGGTATAAACTTAACCATAAAACATGGGAGCAGAATAGGCCATTTGCCCTTCATGTAAGCTTCTCCATTCTACCTTGGCTAATTTACATTTAGTGGCCACTTCATTAGGTACACTTGTAAACTTGCTCATTAGTACATTTATCTAATCAGCCAATCATGTGGCAGCAACTCAATGCATAAATGCACACAGATATGGTCAAGATTTGTTGCTCAGAACAAACATCAGAATAAGGAAAACAGGGATCTAGTTGACTTTGACTTTGTGGAATGATTGTTTATGTTACATGGGGTGGTTTGGGTATCTTAGAAACTGCTGATCTCCTGGGTTTTTCATGCGCAGTTTTGTCTAGAATTAACAGAGAATGATTTGAAAAACAAAGGGAAAGTATCCAGTGGACGAAAGCATCTTGTTAATGAGAGAGGTCAGAGGAGAATGGCCAGACTGGTTCAAGCTGACAGGAACTCAAATAACCATGCATTACAACAGCACTGTACAGAGCATCGGTGAATGTACAGCACATCGACCCTTGAAGTGGATGGGCTACACTAACATGAACTCAGCGTCCACTTTATTAGTGCAAGAGGTGCCTAATAACATGGCCGCTGAGTGTAAGTACTGTATATACCTGGTCCAGTTAGAATGCTGTGACCAGAACTGCATTGTTGATGTGTGACTCCACAATAATAATCTCATTGAGTGTCAAGGAGAGGTGGTGATACTCTTATTGCCTGCCATTTCTGTAGTGTTATTATTTAACAAATAGTACCTGAAGACTGAATTCCTCCAAGAAAGCTACAACCTTGTGGTGGTTTGGAAGTTTGCATGCCTCAATGACCCGAAAAGCTAGGTTGGCTGGAGTCAGGGCTTTATGCTATGGCTCTTGGTAGGATCCCTCATGCCAAACAGGTCAAAGGGTAGAGGCCAGACTGTGAGTGGTCCACCAGTCCTCCAGGTTTGAGGGTTCAGCTCAGGGTGAACAACCCTGTCTGGTCAAACAAAATTAATATAGAAACAGCAATCCAACTTTTACTTGGCCAAGGACAGACAGACGGAGGATCTTCATTGCTGCCCTAAACACCTGCAGGCCTAAATGTCTGTAAGTAAGTACCTGATCATTGTCCCAATCACATGTGGTATAGTTTGTTTCATTTTAGAATGTTTGTGACTGCTACACCTTAGATAGCAAGGAGTTACAAGAATCCAATGCGGATTTTATTACTTAGACGTGATGGGAAATTAGAGGGAAGTAAATCTGGTTATTTCCCCCTTTGGCTTGTCTTATCTAAAATCAGCTCTTTTATCACTTTGAGAAAACCTTCAAATTTGTTACAAACAGAAGTGGTTTTATTGGCAACACTTATAGCAATATCATGTAATCCGAGCTTTCATTGCATGAGTTATCAAAGACGATATCTGGCTGCCTTTGTAGACTCAAGTTTGTAAAATTATAACCTACCTTGTAAAGCAAGTGAAGGACTCTAAATGGCTACTGACTCCTCGCACTCAGGAATGTAATAAATTTTCATTCCTTCAATAGATGAGCATTGGTGTGAGACATGAAATCAAGGCCCTGACTGCCCTCTCAGAGGGGAGTGGGGCTTAAATCTCTCACAACACTCCTTCAAAGATGACTTAGGGAGTTCCAACTAAAGTTCCCATCATTTTTATGATCTCCAGTTTTCATCATTGGAGACAAATTGTCTGGACTATTTGTGGGAACCCACTGTGCTCAAATTTGCTGCCATATTCCATGCCCTGCAACATTTCTAGAACATTTAATTGGCTATAAGCTGCTTTGGAGAACTCTGAGATCATTTTTATTTTGTTTATTAATGCTCCTGTGGAGTGCCTAGGGATATTATTGATACTTTAAAGGCATTCTATAAATAGTAAGTGTTGTTAGAAGTGTTTACAGAAACTACCTCTGTCGGTTCAGAATGGATGGAGCTGTGTTATCAAGTTATAGTGCGATACAGCACAAAAACAGCCCTTCTGCTCATCTAGTCTGTGTGGAACTATTATTCTACCTCGTCCCATTGACTGACACCTGGACAATAGCCCTCCATACCCCCCCCCCCGCCCATCGATGCGTTTATGATCAAACCCGCAAGCACCAGTTCTGCTGGCAGCTCACTCAACATTCAGCATTTGAGATTCAAGATTGTTTAATGTCATTTCTAGTACACAATTATAAAGGAGAATGAAATAATTGTTACTCCAGCTCAAAAAATGTGCATAAGATAAAGAACACAATAATAAAAAACACAATAAATATAAATACATAACATAGTACATAAAGTGATGCTAGACACAGGAGTGTCCACACTCTGAGTGACAAAGTTCGCCTGTAGTGGGAAAACAAAACTTGCCATTGCTAATTTTGAAGACTCTCCACAAATTTTAGCAATGAATTTCACCTCTCACCTATGAGTTCTAGATTCAGACTCAAGCTTCAGCTTTGGTGAGGTCTGGCAATAATGGGTCCACTTCACCAGCAGGTATGAGGAAGGAGAAAGGTCCTAAGTGAATTAGAATGGTTTTAAAGCAGAGTAATCGATCAAATAAATTCTGACCACTTTAATTGGTTTCACTAAATTTAATTGGTCGTAATTCCGCGATGATACGTTTGATTTAGCTGACGACACTGTCTCTCTGAGGAATATCATGACATTATAGCACAGCCATAACAGTTGATTTTACACAATTACTGCGCAGGCAAGCAATAATTTAATATATTAAGAAGTTTAATGATTTTTAAGGCAAGTCATTGCACATTATGATCTCTGAAAGTGCTGAAATTATTCTTCAAGGCAATTTATCACAAGATTATAGTAAATGATGTGTTGAAGATCATTTAATAACAGCAGAGTTGTACTGAAGTGGTTGTTCAGAAAACACGGACAATATGGATCACTGTCTTTGAGTTTTCTTGAGGTAAACTGATCTTCATGGTGAGAGACACGACTTTGAAAAACATATACAAAATGCTGGAGGAAGTCATCAGGTTAGGCAGCATTTAAGGAAGTGAATAAACAATCGATGATTTGAGCCAAGATCCTTCATCAGGACAGGAAAGGAAGCGGGAAGAAGCCAGAATAAGAAGGTGGGAGAGGGGAAGGAGTACAGGGCGTTAAGTGAGGCCAAGTTGGTGGGAGAAAGGAGGGGGAATGAAATAGGAACCTGGGAGGTGATAAGTAGAATTGGTAAAGGACTGGGGAAGAAGGAATCTGATGGAGAAAAATAAACCTTAGGAGAACTGGAAGGAGGAGGGACACCATGGTAAGAAAGGAGATAAGGGGGAAGGGGGCAGAGTGGGAAATTGAAGAACAGAGGGAAGCATTACCAGAAGTTGGAGAAATCTTGATTCTTGATTGGCCAGGGTACGAGGAGAAGGCAGGAGACTGGAGCTGAGAGGAAAATTGGATTAGCCATGATGAAATGGTAGAGCAGACTCAATGGGCTAAATGGCCTAATTCTGCTCCTGTCTCTTGTGGTCTTAAATCGGTGTTCACACAGTCAACCCAAGAAATCGACAATTTATTCATTCCATAGATGCTGCCTAACCTGCTGAGTTCCTCCAGCATTTTGTGAGTGTAGCTCTGGATTTCCAGCATTTGCAGAATCTCTTGTGTTTATAACTTAGAGGTATACCTAAGGGTTTGTTAACGGACACCACATGGAATTAAATTACAATAAAATAACAGTAGGAATAAATTTAACAAGGCTCAGGAATTATCAGTGAAGCCAAAAGTGCAAAGCTCAACTTCAGTGTATTCTGGGACTGTGCACTATATCTCTCAGCCTGCAGTACAGATGAATGACACTCTCGTGACTTACACAGCCAAGCAAAATTCAAAGGCTGACAATGAAGGCAGCAGATGATGTGGTAAAATTAGCATTTCGGGTGCAATCTGGGAAATTGTGCTATAAATGCCCTTCAGATTGCACTGGGCAGCTTGATCTCATCTCTGCAAAAGTGAACATGCTCCAATTTTTGCATTAGTCAGTGCAATCAAGTGGTAGCAAATAAACTGATTTGTTTTTTTCCCCTTATTGTAGGAAATTCTGGCTTTATGTACACTCAGTAGCCTTTTTATTAGGTACAGCAGGGACTTACTGAAGTGGCACTGAGTGTATTTCTCTATGTTCATGGTCTTCTGCTGCTGTAGCCCATCCACTTCAACGTTCAACGTGTTGTAACGTGTGGTTATTTCTCCTGTTACCTTGAACCAGTCTGTCATTCTCCTCTGACCTCCCTCATTAACAAGATGCTTTTCTCCACAGAACTGCCACTCAGTGGGTGTTTATTTTGACTTTTTGCATCATTCTCTGTAAAATCTACAGACTGTTGTGCATGAAAACCCCAGAAAGTCAACAATTTTTCAAATACCCAAACTACCCTGTCTGGCACTCGCTAACAACCACTTGACCAAGTCACTTAGATCACATTTCCACCCCATTCTGATGTTTGGTCTGAACAACAACTGAACCTCTTGACCATGTCTGCATGCTTTTGTGCATTGAGTTGCTGCCACATGATTGGCTGATTAGTTAAGTACATTAATGAGTAGGTGGGACTGTCTACTTAATAAAGTGGCCACTGAGTTTATACGTACATAAGATGATAACCCAATGCAAATTTAATATTCCAGGTAAAATTAACATGTTCACTTTTTTTTACCGTCACCGTTCTACCATTTTAAATTTGAGCGCTGCAGAGGCAGGCCCTTTGGCCCATCTAGTCTGTGCTGACCTGATCTTCTGCCTAGTCCCATCTACTTGTACCCAGACTATAACTCTCCACACCCCTCCTATCCAAGCATTGTATTTCAGTCTACTCCAATCGACCTTCAACTGGACCAGAGCCCTCCATACCCCTCCCATTCATGTATTTATCCAAATTTACCATAAATATTGAAAGTGAACTTCCATCCACCACTTCCGCTGGCAGGTCGTTCCACACTTACACCACCCTCTGAGTGAAGATGTAACCCCCTCATATTCCCCTCAATTTTTTTGCTTTTCACCCTTAACCCATGACCTCTAGCTCTAGTCTCACCCAGCCTCAGTGGAGAACGTCTGTCTGCATTTGTCCAATCTATACCCCTCATAAATTTGCAGTAGTCCCTGCAATCAAGTAGTAGCAAGCACCTTGAACTGATTTATACTCGGCAGAAGAAATAATGGCTTTATGTACATAAACCCCTGAATATATACGTACATGGATGGTCGTTGTCATCATCAGTAGGTGCCATGTCGTATGACATGAATGATCATGGTCTTCCAACTGTCTTCAGTCTGAGAAGTTCCAATCAGCTTTGGGCCTTCGCTCACTTTGCCTGTGGGGAGGCACCTTCCTCACCCCCCCCCCCCCCCCCCCCACCACCGCCCTTCACGCTGTTGTTCTTATTCTTTTCTTTATCCATGGCTGTGATTGCTCTTGCAATTTTCTCTACAGAAGTGGTTTCCCATTGCCTTCTTCTGGGCAAGGCGGGTGACGCCAGCCATTATCAATACTCCTAAGAGATTGTCTGCCTGACGTCAGTGGTCACATAAGCAGGACTTGTCATATCAGCTTTCTGCTCCACAGTGATAAATACAGTACTGTGCTGTGTGCGGCTGCATATACTGCGTTCCGTACCTTGGCCCTGGTGGAACACTGTTTTGTTTATCTGTATACATGTATGTGTAACTTTAACTTGAACACGGATGAGCTTGTCCTTTGAGCCTAGTTCCATCTTGTATTACTCTTTGACTCAATAACCCACTTTGCTTTTGGCTGTTGATGCAAGCCTGAGATACGTGATAATGAATACAGTGAACTAAAATCAAAATGGTTCTCAACGCAACCTTTCACTCTGATTGTCATTGCAAGTTGCTTAAACACACATCATGATTCTAACCAGCTTTCTTTGGTTCTACAAAGTGAAAATATTAAGAACACCTGGGAACATGCAGTCAACCGGATTAACTCTCGCCTTTCTCCTACAGCACCGGTGCTTTGCAAAATTCCCACAGCACAGCCTCTGGCCATTCCAGTGGCGGATGCAGCAGCTCAAGCGAGTCCGGAAGCAGTTCGGAGTCTGACTCGGACAGCGAAAGCAGCTCCAGCGACAGCGAATGCAACGAGGCTTCCCGCAACGCAACACCGGAGGTATGGAAAGTAATAATACCATAAGGCATAGCAGCAGAATTAGGACGAGTCTGCTCCACCATTCCATCATGGCTGATTTATTATCCCTCTCAAACTCATTCCCCTATCTTCTCCCCGTAAGGTCTAGACACTTGCACGCTGCAAATGTAAAATACCATTGACCAATTACCAGTCTAAATTCAAGCCGAATTTCAACTTTAGCCATCGATAAGATTGGTACAGCAAGGTCTGATCCAGGGAGAGTTAGATGCATTAATATAGTGTGACCATTATTAATGACCCTCACCATCATGTTTCTCACATCAGGGAGGAGGTACAGAAACCTGAAGACCCTTACTCAACATTCAGAAACAGCTTTTTCCCCTCCACCATCAGATTTATGAACAGTCATTGATCCCACAAACATGAGAGTCATTGAGTTTCACAACACAGAAAAAGGCCCTTCAGCCCATCTAGTCCCTTGCAAACTGTTATACTGCCTAGTATAATTTTGATCATAGCCCTCCATACTCCTTTCGTTTATTTACTTATCCAGGTTTAAATGTTACAATCAGACACTCGTCATCTACCTCTGCTGGCAATTTGTTCCACCCTTGCACCGCCTTCTGAGTGAATCGGAATCAGGTTTAATATCACTGTGAATCGGAATCAGGTTTAATATCACCAGCATATGTCATGAAATTTGTTTACTTACGGGCAGCACTACATTGCAATACACAATAAATAAACGTACAGAAAAAACTGAGTTAAATTCAATATACAACACACACAAAATGCTGGTGAAACACAGCAGGCCAGGCGGCATCTATAGGGGGAAGCATTGTCGACGTTTCAGGCCGAGACACTTCGTCAGGACTAACCAAAAGGAAAGATAGTAAGAGATTTGAAAGTAGTGGGGGGCAGGGGAACCCACTACTTTCAAACCTCTTACTACCTTTCCTTTCGCTTAGACCTGACGAAGGGTCTCGGCCCGAAATGTCGACAGTGCTTCCCCCTATAGATGCCGCCTAGCCTGCCGTGTTCTACCAGCATTTTGTGTGTATTGTTGTCTGAATTTCCAGCATCTGCAGATTTCCTCGTGTTTGCTCTTTAAATTCAAAATACTCTGTTTATGCCTATTAAGTAGTTAATTTCAGAATCAGGTTTATTATCATTGGCATCTGTCGTGAAATTTGTTAACTGTGCAGCAGCAGTTTAATGCAATGCATAATATTGAAGAAGGAAAAGAATAATAATCACAAGTAATAATAACAAATAAGTTAAACAATTGCAGTGTACATATGTTGAATAGATTAAAATCGTGCAAAAAAAGAAATAATATATATGAAAAAAGACCAAGGGTTCAATGTTAATTTAGGAATTGGATGGCAGAGGAGAAGAAGCTGTTCCTGAATTGCTGAGTGTGTGCCTTCAGGCTTCTGTACCTTTTACCTGATGGTAACAGTGAGAAAAGGACATGCCCTGGGTTCTGGAGGTCCTTAACAATGGACGCTGCCTTTCTGAGACACCACTCCTCGAAGATGTCCGAGGTACTTGGTAGGCTAGTACCCAAGATGGAACCAACCAAATTTACAACCCTCTACAGCTTCTTTCAGTCCTGTGCAGTAACCACCCCCCCCCCCACCCTCACCGCCTTAAACTGGATAGTGATGCAGCCTGTCAGAATGTTCTCCATGGTACATCTATAGAAGTTTTTGAGTGTATTTGTCGACATACCAAATCTCTTCAAACTCTTCATGAAGTATAGCCGTTGCCTTGCCTTCTTTATAACCACATTGATATGTTAGATCCTCAGAGATCTTGACACCCATGAACTTGAAACTGCTTACTCTTTTCACTTCTGATCCCTTTATGAGGACTGAGGTGTGTTCCTTCATCTTACCCCTCCTGAAGTCCACAATCAGCTCTTTTGTCTTACTGATGTTGAGTGTCAGGTTGTTGCTGTGACACCACTCCACTAGTTGGCATATCTCGCTCCTGTATGCCCTCTCGTCTCCATCTGAGATTCTACCAACAATGGTTGTATCGTCAGCAAATTTAAAGATGGTTGGGAAGTTGAGGATCCAATTGCAGAGGAAGGTACAGAGGCCCAATTTCTGCAACTTGTCAATCAGGATTGTGGGAATGATGGTGTTAAATGCTGAGTTGTAGTCGATGAACAGCATCCTGACATAGGTGTTCATAAGTGTGAAGAGCTATTGAGATTGCATCTGCCATTGACCTATTGTTGCAATAAGCAAATTTCTATGGGTTCTATGGGTTCTATGGGTTCTATGGGTTCAGTCTAGCCGTGACCAAACTCAAAACATTTCATCACTGTAATCTGAGTGCTACCGGGTGATAGTCACTAAGCCAGCTCACTTTATTTTCCTTAGGCACTGGTATAATTGTTGCCTTTTTGAAGCAAGTGGGAACTAAAATAAGTAGTGCAAAAACACAGAGATAAAGAATGTAGTGAGTAATGGCTTCAATGTCCATTTAGAAATCATATGGCAGAGGGGAAGAGCTGTTCTTGAATCACTGAGTGTGTACCTTAAAGCTCCTGTACCGCGTTCTTGGTGGCAACAATGAGAAGGGGGCATGTCCTGGGTGGTGGGGATCCTTAATGATGGATGCCACATTTCTGAGGTACCACTCCTTGAAGATGTCCTGGATACTACAGAGGCTAGTCCCCATGATGGAGCCGACTGATTTTACCACTCTCTGCAGTTTACATTGATCCTGTGCAGTAGTTCCCCCTCGCCAATACCAGACAGTGATTCAGCCAGTCAGAATGCTCTCCATGATACATCTATAGAAGTCTTTGTGTGTTTTAGGTGTAAACCAAATCTCCTCAAATTCCTAATGACAGATAGCTGCTACCTTTCCTTCTTTATAGCTGCATCAATATGTTGGGACCAGCTTAGATCCTCAGAGATATTGACACCCAGGAATTTGAAATAGCTCAACTATTTCAACTTCTCCACTTCTGATCTCTCTATGAGGATTGGTTTGTGCTTCCTCATCTAACCCTTTCTGAAGTCCACAACCAATTCTTCGGTCTTACTGACTTTGAGTGCAAAGTTGTTGCTGCGACACAACTCAGCTAGCTGATTATCTCACTCCTGTATGCCTTCTTATCACCAAAATCCCCCTCTGATTCCCCTTAAGTATTGACATTTCATTCTAAACCTATGGACTTTAGTTAAAGTTTCACCCGACCTCAGTGGAAAAAGCCTGCTTGCATTTACCTTGTCTATACTCACCTTTTTGTATACCTCTATCAAATCTCCCTTCATTCTCATACACTGGCACAAAAACAAACATTTTCACGATGCGATTCAAAGTGCATTTATTACTGAAGTATGTAAGCAGTATACAACCTTAAAATTTGTCTTCCCACAGACAGCCATGAAGCAAAGAAACACCATGGAACCCACTCAAAGAAGCCATCAGGCACCTAAAGTGAAAAAAAATAGAAATCTCACAATCAGTGGAAAAAAAGCAAAAAGCACAGAGTGTAAAATATCAATCCACAGTCATTGTAGGAATGGTCAGTTTAGTTCAGTTCAGTGATAATAAATGTGACTCCTGATTTCTCGTTTTTTCTCTGTTTCCCCAGCCTGAACCACCGTCCACTAACAAGTGGCAGTTGGACAAATGGCTCAACAAGGTCACCTCCCACAGCAAGACCATCATCAACAACCAGACCGATTGTGAGGTACTGAGCGATTCCCAGTCTCAGAGTAACCAGGAGATTGATGCTCAGATCAAAGGGAAACAGTTTCTTCCATTGCCTCAGCCGGATTCCAAAGATCGGGTTCTACTTGGGCCTATCAGGGAGAAAGCCAAGCCAAGGTCGACTCCGAAAGTGCCAGAGGGGAAGCTGGTGAAGCAGAAGTCTCCCATCCACAATGAGCCCGCTCCGCCCAAGAGGACAACGAGCAAGTCGCAGCCCAGGAAGGTGGAGCGTACCCCGAGCACAGAGGCTCCTGACGCCTGGCTCCGGCCCAACCATTCCGGCAGCACACCCAAAGACAGGGATGGGCGGGGAAGCTCGTCCGAGCAACCCAAGGCCAAGGCCAAAGCAGCCAGCACCAAGGCCGGACCCCGTAAGGAACCGCGGAGTACCGCGGTGGCCACTGTGGACAAAAAGAAGCACCGCGTGCCTGGTAAGATTGTGCCTAAGTCAAGGGAGTTTGTGGAGACTGACTCATCAGACTCACACACAGACCAAGAGGAGGTCACGGCTGGGAAAGCGGCAGCACCTCCCACTGCAGCTAGCAGTTCGGTAAAACCCAAAGACTGCATAAGCATCCCAAGTAGCTGTGCCAGTATCTGTATGGACAACACCACCCTGGAGCAAGGGACCGTCGATCTGGACGAACAATCGTTCTCTCCACTCCCGCTCCCGCAAAATGAACTGCTGTCCCCCCTGAGAGACTACGAGGAGATCAAATCTCTTTGGGTGAAATTAGATCTCAGCCTTTTGTCAAGGATCCCTGGACAGGCAGTAGAAGAGAATGTGCCCAACAAGGCAGAGGTCAGACAACCCAACAGCAAACACAACTACCAGCCCCCTTCACCAGTGACGGACAAGAACGCCATTAAAACAAAGCGGAAACACAAGGTGAGACATGTGACAAAGATTAACTCAGTTGAGGATTGAGAATGAAGCAGTGCTTTTGGGATTGGATGTTGGTTTATTATTGACACGTGAGATACAGCACAAAGAGTTTGCCTTGCACTCCATGCATACAGATCCAATCATTATACAGCGCACTGAACCAGAACAGGTAAAATAATAACAATGCAGAATGAAGTGTAACAGACACAGAGAAAGTGCAGAAAACAATAAGGTGCAAGATCTAATGGGATAGATAGCGAGTTCCATCTTATTGTAAAGGAGTCCACTCTGGAGTCTTATCAATAATAGATTTACTGTTTGTATGATTTGATTTTTTTCTGCATATTGAGTGTTTGACAGTCTCTTTTTAGTTGTGTTCTTTTGGGCTTCTTTGCTCCATGGCTGCCTTTTAGCAGACGAATCGCAAAGTTGTATAATATATACATATTTCGATATTAAGTGTACTTTGAACTTTGGATGGAAGCTGTTCTTGAGCCTGGTGGTACATGCTTTGAGACTTTTGTATCTTCTGCCCAATGGGAGAGTGGTGAAGAAAGAATGTCCATTATGTGCCATGTCATATGACGTGGGCGATTATGGTCTTAACCATGATTGTTCTTGGTAAATTTTTCTACAGAATTAGTTTGCCATTGCCTCTGGGCAGAGAACTTACAAGACTGGTGACTCCAGCTTTCACCAATACTCCTCAGAGATTGTCGGCCCAGCATCAGTGGTCACATAACCAGGGCATGAGAAGCACTTGCTGTTCATGCGGCCATCTGCCACCTGCTTCCCGGACCGGGCTGGGGGGGGGGATTGCTAAACAGATGCTGCCCTTGCCAACAGGTGACCCGCAAGCTAGTGGAGGGACTTGCGCTCCTGCCAACCCTGGGTGATTATGCAGGCTACTTTACTGAGGCAATGGAGGGGAGGTTGTCTCCATACTGTGTTGAGCTGTGTCCACAACTCTGCCATTTTTACATCTGGTCGTACCTCAGCAGCCATCTTACTTGCAGTGCACAAACACGAAAATTGTGCGTTCTGGTCTCACTTCATTTGCTGATGTATTTTGTCTTTTACGGCGTAAAGGAGCCTAATAAACTCTTCTAGGGCTTCCAGCAGGTACAGCTATAGATTTTAACCAACATTTTGATGACGAACTCCGCTGTCATCAAAACATGTTGAAATCAATACCTGTACCCAGCTGGAAGCCCAAGAAAAGTTTTTTTTTATTTGTCATATAAGCCAGAAAAGCACTAGATCCTTTTTCATATAGGAGGATATCAGCCCTTGAGTTTATACTGGTTTTTGGAGCTATCCCATTCCATCACTAATACTTACCCCATAATATATTCTCCCTGTGCACCACCAAATTCCCCTGGACATTACACACAGGCTAGAAGGTAGGACAGGCAATTTACTGAAAAAGGTGCAGGAAGCTCGGGTCGTGACCGACAGAGTGTGCAAGTTCCACACAGCACCAGGCGCCAGGACTGAAACCCGGTCTCTGTCAGGCGGAAGTCTCTGTGACTTCAAGTTAATTTTAGAATAACAACTCAAAAGTCAGTGCTGATTCAAATTCAGTTTACTTTTTTAAGCAATGTGCAATGAGCTTGATTTGTCACACCTACATCAAAGCACACAGTGAAATGCATCAATTAAGACAGAGATTGATAGATTTTGATTAGTCAGAGCATGAAGGGATACGGGGAGAATCAGAATCAGAATCAGACGCTAATCGCCAAGTACCTGTGCACATACAAGGAATTTACTTCTGGCAGATGTTGTCTCTCTGCTCATAACAGATGATAAATATAAATGAAAATATAGATTATACATACAAGTAGTGCAATCCAAGTAATAGTTAGCCGACAATTAACCGGCAGTTAACTGTTCAGCAAAGTGACCGCAGTAGTGAAAAAACTTCTCCAGTGCCTATTAGTCTTAGACTGGAGGGATCTGAAGCGCCTACCAGATGGAAGCAGTTCAAACAGTCCGTGCGCAGGATGGGAGGAGTCCTTTATAATGTTCCCCGCCCTCTTCTTCAACCTGGAAGAGTACAGGTCCACAACAGAGGGCAGGGAGGCTCCAATGATGCGCTCGGCAGTCCTCACTGTGCGCTGTAGTCTGGTTCTATCCTGCAGGATAGAAGGCAGGAGTTAGGGGCTCAGAGGGAAATAGATCAGTCTTAATGAAATGTTGGAGCAGATTCAATGGGCCAAATAGCCAAACTCTGCCCCTGCATCCTATGGTCTTACATGTATCAAAGCCCATCACAGTCCGATGATGTGCTGGAGGCAGACTGCAAGTGTCACCAAGCTTTCAGTACCTACATAGCTTGGTCATAACTTACTAACCCTAACCTGTATGTCTTTGGACCATGGGAGGAAACTTGACCACTCAGAGGAAACCCATTCAGTTTCGGGGAGAATGTAGAGAGAGCGGCAGAAAATGAACCCTGGTCAGTGATCACTATAAATCGATGCACTAGCTACTAAGCCAGCCCGAAAACAGTGAAATGCGACTTTTGCGTCAAATCAAATAATCGATCACCATGCTGGGGGCAGCTGGCAAGTGTTGCTGTGCTTCTAGTGCCAACATAGCATGCCCACGGCTCACTAACCCTAGCCGTACATCTTTGGAAAGTTCCTTCAAAGTCAACTGAAACTCAAAGTTCATTCACCTTCCCAGTTAATTAGGAATGAACATCTAATGTTCCCTTTGCCATTGATGGATTAAGTAAAAGATAAGAATAGTTTGATTGATGGTATTCAAATAAATCAAATACTTAAGATGAGAAGGAGCTTTGACAGGGTTGATGTGAAGAGCCTGTCCCATGTTAGATGAACAATCAGGGAGAGGAAGCACAAAAGACTGCTGAATAACTTACTAATAATCTAATAACCTACAGAATAAATTAAGATTCCTAACCTATGACATCTACTGGCTAGGACAAAGTTAGCAAGAGCAACGGGAGACACTCAATGTTTCAGGAAAGATTACTTCCTCTCCACTCCACCTTAAGATTTCCGAATGGAACAGAACATGAAGATCGAACATGGACAGTACACTACAGGCCCTTTGGCTCATAGTGTGCTGATCTTTCAACCTACTTTAAGATCAATCCAACCCTTCCCTTCCTTGCAGTCCTCCATCTTTCTATCATCCATGTGCTTGTTGAAGAGCTTCTTAAATGTCCCTAATATATCTGCCACTACCACCACCCCTGGCAGCGCATTCCACACATTCACCACTCTCTGTGTTAAAAAAAAACCTCCTTCTGACGTCCCCCTATACTTTCCTCGTATCACTTTATTCATCTCTATCAAGTGGCTTCTCATCCTCCCCTGCTCCAAAAAGAAAAGCCCTAGCTTGCTCAAGCTATCCTCATAAGACATGCTGTCTGGTCCAGACAGCAGTCTGTGGAGCTTCCACATCCTTCTTATAATGAGGTGACCAGAAATGAAAGCAATACTCCAGACGTGGGAGCCTCCCTGATAGCTGCATCTGCATGAAGTGCATCCAGCTTAGGCTCTTTAAAGAGCAATGGCTGTGTGACTTACGGCTCTTTTGGGAGAATGAGGGCATGGTAGATAAGTGCTACAGGTTTCTCCCGCTATCCAAAAGTAGAGTGTTCCTATGAAACCTTATGTAAGCCGAAATGGCATAAAGTGAGGAAGCAATTACCATTAATTTATATGGGAAAAATTTCTGAGTGTTCCCAGACCCAAAAAATGACCTACCAAATCATGCCAAATAGCACATAAAACCTAAAATAACACAACATATAGTAAAAGCAGGAATGATGTGATAAATACACTGCCTTTATAAAGTAAAAAATTAATGTATGTACAGTGTAGTTTCACTTACCAGAATCGGGAAGATTTAGCCAAAGCTGACTTGAAGAAAAAAATCGGCACGTACACATATGCACACACACTTGCCGCGCAAGGCTCCACGGTCTTGGTAGTCTTTCTCGGGGTAAACACAAGTTTAAAGCAAGAGCCTTTTATCATAAAAGCAAAAATCCTCTTCAGATTTCTTTCGGTTAGCGAAAACAGGTGCTAATGTAGGACTTTCATAAAAATGAAGTGGCGTAAAGTGAACTTTCGTGAAGTGGGGGACACATGTACTGGGAGGTAGTCACCGTAAGTTGCGGGAGGCAGGCAGCTGAGTGCCTGTCAGGAGAGGGAAAGGGACCAGGCAGGCACTGCAGAGAAATACCGCTGCCTTGATTTATTTGTGTGTACTGTTTGTATACATAATTAGGATGTAACAGTTAGCGCAATACTCTACTGTAGCAGTGACCCAGGTTCAATTCCTGCCACTGCCTGTAAGGAGTTTGCACATTCTCCCCGTGACCACGTGGCTTTCCTCTGGGTGCTCCGATTTCCTCCCACATTCCAAAGACATGCCAGTTGATAGGTTAATTGGTCATTGTAGGTCGTCCTTCGATTAGGCTAGGATTAAATCGGGGAATTGCTGGGCAGAAGGACCAGAAGGGTCTGTTCCACAAGCTATCTCAATAAATAAACTTACAGTAGTTTTACATCATCGCGCAGAACTGCTGCCACAGAGCAACAAATTTCACATCATTTAAGTAAGTGATGCTGAATCTGCTTCTCATTCTGAGCTGGAATTTGCCCTCCAAGCCACACAGCCTCCCAAGGTCAAAATCCCAGAACTCTCTCTGCAACAGTGTCGTGGGTGCACCCACACCTCAAGGTTTGCAGAGGAAGACAGTCTCCATCAGCGTCTCAAGGGTAATTAGAGATGGGCAGTTAAATAATAGTTTTGCCCATAGATCTTGAATTATCAAACAAACCACTGCTGAATATTAGATCCAGTGACGCACCGAGTTGTGAAAATCTGAAATTCTGTCCCCCAGAAGTCTGTGAGTGCTGAAGAATGATGTGTGGTACAGTGGCATAACAAGTAGAGCGGTTGATTCACAGCTCAAGGGTTCGATCCTGAGCTCTGCCACTATCTGTGTGGAGCTTGCACATTCTCCCTGTAGGAAACTCCGTGTGGGGTGTCCTTCTGCTTTCCTGATTTCCTTTTGCATCTCAAAGATGTGCTGGTTGGTGAGTTAATCTGTGTCGATGAGTGACGGAATGTGTTGATGGAAACCAGTTGGAAGAATAAAGTGGCGAGTGTCAATAGATGGATTTTGTTGTTTTTCTTTGTTTTGTTGGTGCATGCGAGAGAATGGTCGTAAGGGTAGTGTAGTGGTTAATTCAATGCTATTACAGCTCAGGGCTATCAGAGTTCGGTGTTCAGTCCTGGCATCCTCTGTAAGGAGTTTGTTCCTGTGGAATGTGTGGGTTTCCTCCAGGTACACCAGTTTCCTCCCACAGTCCAATGACGTACCGGTTAATAGATTAATTAGTCATTGTATATTGTCCCGTGATCAGGCAAGGGTTAAACTAGTGGATTGCTGGTGGCATGTCTCAAACTGCCAGAAGAGCCTATTCTGCACTGTATCTCTAATAAATAAATAAATAGATGAACCTCAAGGTTTTATGTGGTATACATCATCGTCTTCTACTTCTTCTTGGGCCCTTGGCTCATGGTGGAGCATAGGCCATCGATGACCTCCTGCGTCCATCATCCTCCGTTCTGAGCCAGTATCTGGAGAGTGGACCAGGAGTGTCCCCATCGTATAATTTTTCTCCTCCATGTGTTCTTCAGATGTTCCTTTTTCCTCTTTCTTTGGGGATTCAGTTTTAATGCCTGCCTGGTGACGTTGGCTTCCTCAAGGTATGGCCAATCCACCTCTGTTTTCATTTGCATATGGTATGCATTCTTTGATAATAATATTGAACTTCGGGCTTTGTTTGATTGTCAGCAGAGACTCACTGAGTTGAAGGGCCTGTTCTGTTGTTGTATGACTGCATAACAGAATTTCTAATTCCGACTGACAGTTAAAGATCAGCTTTATTTGTCGTGTACGTCAAAACATCGAACCATAGTATGAAGTATGTCATTAGCGTTAAATCAAATCAGTGAACACGAGAAAATCTGCAGATTCTGGAAATCCAAGGCAACACACGCAAAATGCTGGAGGAACTCAGCAGGTCCAGCAGAATCTATGGAAAGGAATAAACAGTTGACATTTCAGCTCAAGACCCTTCATCAAGACATCATTTCCATACCATAGATGCTGCCTTAACCTGCTGAGTTCCTTCAACATTTCTCTGTGTGTTGCCAGCGAAGCCTGTGCTAGAGGAAGCACGCAAGTGTTGCCATGTCTCTGGCGCCAGCATAGCATGCCGGCAGCCCACTAACGCTAACCATGCATCTTTGGAATGTGGGAGGAAATCGGAGCCCTTGGAGGAAACCCATGCGGTCACAGAGAGAATGCATAAGTTCCTTGCAGACAGCATTGGCAATTGAACCCTAATTGGTGATACCTGGTGCTTTAAAGCAATTACACTGACCGCCACACTAGCGACAGATCTGGATTCATTCAATCTATTGAGGATTTTGTGACAAAGGTGAGGGAATGGAGTTATATTACACTTGGACTACGAGTTACTTAAGTAGCTGACCAAGCTCTAGATCTTCCCATTTACAATAATTTGGAAATTACTTACAAAGCCAGTACAGTATTAGTTTCTCATCATTGATTGCCTGCAAGAAGTTCAAACTAAGTTTTATTATCAAAGTACATATATGGCACCATATACAACCCTGTGATTCATTTTCTTGTGTGCATACTCAATAGATCTATAAAATAATAATAACAGAATCAATGAAAGACTGCCCAACTAGGATGTTCAACCAGAGTGTAGAGGACATCAAACTGTGCATGTGCAAAAAGAAGAAACAATAATAATAAATACATAAGCAATAAATATCGAGCACATGAGATGAAGAGTCCTTAAAAGTGAGTCTGTGGGTTGTGGGAACACTTCAGTAAAGTTGAATGAAGTTATCCCCACTGGTTCAAGAGCCTGATGAATAAGGTGTAGTAACAGGTGTGAGTCCTGCAGCTTGTATACCCTTTCCCTAATGGCAGCAGTGAGAAGAAAGCATATCCTGGATAGTGGGGGTCATTGATGGTGGATGCAGCTTTACTGCGACAATGTTTCATGTAGATGTGCACAGTGGTTGGGAGGACTTTACCCACAATGAAGTGGACCATACCCACTACTTTTTGTAGGAGTTTCCATTGAACAGCATTGGTGTTTCCATACCAGGCTGTGATGCAGCCAATCAATATACTGTCCGCTACACATCAGTAGAGGTTTTCCAGAATTGTAGATGTCATGCCGATTCTCCGCAAACTGCTAAGGAAGTAGAGGTGCAGCTGTGTTTTCTTCATAATTGCCCCTCGTACTGGGCAACGAGGACACTGTGCTTACAGGTCCTTGTCTGAGCTGAATCGTCTCTTCCAGTTCAATAATAAAAGTGAAAGCAGGGAATGGATGGTGAGCAAGGTGAGATTGCTTGTCCCTCCTGTCAATGGAGATTATCCAGTGCCACAGTTAATTACAGGAATATGGCTGATCTGTGTAGCTCCTATTTCAGAACAGGGAACATACCCCAGAGTGCTTACGAACAGCTTAGTCTGTAATCAATGTTCCTCACATTCATGAATAAAGTGGCCACCACATGTTTATTTAGGGAATTTTCCCAAAATTGCCTGGAACAACTGTGTCAACATAACCAAGCTGCAGTGCCTTCAGAATGCACTAGGCACACAGAGGTAAAGGGATTTATTTCCAAGGTCTATTTATGTAAAAATCTTCAAAGTTCAAAGATTAAAGTTTAATCTATTATCTAAGTACATATATTTAGGGTGGTATTGTAGTGTAGTGGTTAGCACAATGCTTTACGGAACCAGCAACCCGGGTAAAATTCCCTCTGATGCCTGTATGGAGTTTATACCTTCTCCCTGTGATTTCCTCTGGGTGCTCTGAATTCCTCCCACAGTCCAAAGATGTACCGGTTGGTAGGTTAATTGGTCATTGTAAATTGTCTTGTGAATAAGCTAGGGTTAAATTGGAGATTGCTGTGCAGTATGGGCTCAAAGGGCCAGAGGACCTATTCCGCACTGTATCTCAATAAATAATAACTAAACCAATAAGTAAATAATTATCTCACCGTATTCTATCCTGAAATTCATTTTCTTGTGAGTATACACAGTACATAAAAACACAACAAAATAAATGAAAAACTGTACACAAACAACCAATGTACAAAAATCATTAATTGTGCAAATACAAAAAAGAAACAAAAATAATGATAAATACATACATAATAAATATTAAGAACAGAACTTGTAGAGTCCTTGAAAGTGAGTCCATACGTTGTGGAATCAGTTCAGTCTTCATGTTACAAACTTCTTACTATTTGAGTATTAAATTGTTGGTGGCAATCTGTGAATCTTTTACATTAGTCAGAGAGGCTTGCACACCCAGCACTGCTTGCCCAAAGCATGGGATGCTCTCCTCTCACTGCTGCCATCGGGAAGGAGGTACTGAGCCTTGGGCCCCACATCACCAGGTTCAGGAACAGTTCCGCCATGTCAGTCCATGAGGCCACTCTCAGGTTGGAGGAGTAACACCTTATATTCCGTCTGGGTAGCCTTCAAGCTAATGGCATGAACATCGATTTCTCAAACTTGGTTAATTGTTCCCCCCTCCTCTCCTTCACCTGTCCTCATTCTTGTTTCCTTCTCTCACCTTTTTTCCTTACCAGCCCATCACTCTGATCTGGTAACCCTCCTCCATCCCTTTCCTTAATGATCTTCTACCCTCTCCGATCAGATTCCCCCTCCTCCAACCCTTTATCTGTTTTACCAATCAACTTTCCAGCCCTTTACTTCATCCCTTCCCCTTTCCCGGTTTCATCTATCATCCACCACCTTGTATTCCTTCCTCCCCTCTCCACCCACCTTCTTACTCTGATTTCTCATCCTGTTTTCCAGTCCTGATGAAGGGACTCAGCCCGAAACATTGACTGATTTTTCATTTCCATAGTTGCTGCGTGACCAGCTCAGTTGCTCCAGCATTTTGTGTGTGTGTTGGCTCAGGAACAGTATTACCTTACACCATTCATGCTCCTGAACCAGCATGGATAAATTCACTTATCCCAACACTGAACTGATTCTACAACCTATGGGATTACTTTAGAGGATTCTACAACTCATGTTCCCATCATTATTTACTTGCTATTCATTATTACTGTTAGTTTTTATTTTGTTTTTGCACAGTGGTCATTTGTCAGTCATTTTTTTGTGTGTGGTTTTTCATTGATTCATTGATCTACTATGAATGTCCACAGGAAAATGAATCTCAGAGTAAGATAGCATCTCAGGGGGTAACACAGTAGCGGAGCAGTTAGCAAAATGCTTTTACTGTGCCGGCTACCTGGGTTCAGTTCCCAGCGCTGTTTGTAAGAAATTTGCATGTTCTCCCCATGACTGCGCGTGTTTCTTCTGGGTGTTCCGGTTTCCTCCCACATCCCAAAGATTTACAGGTTAGTAAGTTAATTGGTCACTTGGGTGCAATTGGACAGCGTGGGCCTATATTGTTCTGGAAGACACTGTTAACATGCTGCATCTCTAAAATTTAAATTTAAAAAATATATGGTTGCATATATCTACTTTGATGATAAATTTGCTTTGAACTTTGGGAATAGAATATACTGTACATACAGATAGAGAGAAAATGTGTTTCATTGGGCTGATGTATTACAGTTTAAATCCAGATATGCCCACCTAATAAATCTGTTCCTGAATCTGTTATCTGCTGGTTTTGATTACAACAGTTCCAACAATCATTCCCCATCCTCCCCCTTCCCTTTTCCCTCGCCTCAGTGGCTGTAAATTCACAAAGACACAAGAGACTGCAGATACATTTTATGCTTCGATGTACATGTGACAAATAAAGTTAATCTTAAAAGAAATCTTATCTTAAATCAATAGTCTCTAAGGCAAAGCTCCCATTGGACATAAATTAAATGTGTTAAAAGAGGTGCAAAACCTATTTGTGTAGTTTTCCCCAGAAATAAACTTAAATATTAACTGTGGAAATTACCACAATAAATAAAGATATTTTTTTCCAAGGGTAGAAATGGCAAATATGAGGGATAATTTTTAAGGTGGTTGGAGGAATGTATGGGGGCGATGTCAGAAGTAGAATTTTTACACAGAGAGTGGTAACTGTGTGAAAATCACTTCCAGGTTTAGTGTTAGAGGCAGATACATTAGGGGCATTTAAGAGACATGGATTAAAAGAAAAATGCAGGGAATGGTTAAATTGATCTTGCAGGTTAAATGGTCAACACAACATCATACTATTGTACAATTCTATGTTCTGTAAACTTATGACCATTTGTTTTCTGTCTGAAATTTAGCTGCAATAATTTGATGTTCATCCCCCAATTTAGGGCCTGAACATTGATCTAATGCAAGGGTTCCCAACCTTTCTTATGCTGTGGACCAATGTCATTAAGCAAGGGGGCCATGGACCCCAGGTTGGGAACCCCTGGGCTAATGGAATGCTAGGAAATTGTCAAGCTACAAAATGGCCTCCTTTATGATGCTGTGTTCCTTTCCACAGATGGAGAACACAGAAGGTCTTTGTGAACTGAAGAAACAGCACACAGAGAAGGAGTCCCCAGCCCCAATGCTACTCCCTGCCAGCTGCTCGTCCACTTCCAGCCACAAGGTCCTTAGCAACAAAGAGTAAGCACTTTCCAAATTTATCATCCATTCCTGCTCATATATTACCTTGTCATTTCTGGCTTGTTATTGTCCCGTGAACAGAAACAGGCTGAAAAACATTTTGGGAGTTCTAATAAGCCTCAGCTATGCATTCACTGGCCACTTTATTAGGTACATTTGTGGTCTTCAGCTGTTGTAGCCCATCCATTTCAAGGTTTGATGTGTGCTAAATTCCAAGATGCTCTTTTGCACACCACTGTTGTAATGCTTGATTATTTGAGTTACTATCATTTTCCTGTCAGCTTGAACACACCCTCCGATGTCAATTCATCCTTTAAGGTGCCCAAAACTGCTCACAATACTCCAAGTGAGGCCTCACTTGTTTCTTGTACAGCCCGACTACTGCATTTTTGCCTTTATTGTCCCAGGCAGCATGGTAGCATAGTGGTTAGCACAACAGTAAACAGTACTAGCGACCCAGGTTCAATTCCTGCCACTGTCTGTAAGGAGATTGTACAGTCCCCCTGTCACTGTATGGGTTTCTTCTGAGTGCTCCAATTTCCTCCTACAGTCCAAAGAGGTGGGTCAATTGCTCATTGTTAATTGTCCCCTGATTAGGCTAGGATTAAATTGGGGGATTGCTGGGTGGCATGCCTTGAAGAGACAAAAGGGCCAATTCCACACTGTATGTCTATAAATTAATTAAAAATATATACCGAGGTGCATGGAAAAACATTTTGTTTTATGTGTCCCCAGGCAGACCATGGCATATATAATTACAGTGAAGTAGATAAAAGAAAACAGAATATAGAATATAGTGTTGAGATGACAGATTCTGACAATCTTACAACTGAGAATTAGTCAAAGTCAATGTTAATTTTATTGTCATCTGTTCAAGTGCCTGTATACACAGGTGCAAAGAAAAATTTTCTTGCAGCCACATCATAGGCACAGAGCATTGAGTAAGCAGCAGTGAACAGAAAAATAATATAAATTCAGCATTATTTTTATATGAAAGAAGACCAGTGATCTATATCAACAATCTGGATGATATTGTGGTTAACTGGTTGCGGATAACACTGAGATTGAGGGTGCAGTGGTCAGCGAGGAAGACTATCAGCTTGTAGCGGGATCTGGACCAGCTGGGAAAATGTGATGGAAAATGGCAGATGGAATTTAATGCAGACAAGTGCAAGGTTTTGCTCTTTGGTAGGAGCAACCATGCTAGGTCTAACACAGTGCATGGTAGGGCACCGAGGAGTGTGGTAGAACGAGGGGATCTGGGAATACAGATCCATTAAATCATTGAAAGTGGTGTCACAGCAAATAGGGTCATAAAGAAAGCTTTCAACACGTTATCCTTCATAAATCAAAGTATTCAGTACAGAAGATGGGATGATACGTTAAAGTTGTATAAGACACTGGTGAGGCCTAATTTGGAATATTGTGTGCAGTTTGCTCCGCTACCTACAGGAAAGATGTAAGTTTGAAAGAGTACAGAGAAAATTTACAAGGATGGTGCCAGGTCTGGAGGACCTGTGTTATATGGAAAGATCGAATAGGTTAGGACTTTATTCCTTGGGAAGTAGGAGATTGAGAGGAGATTTGACAGAGGTATGCAATATTTTGAGCGGGTTAGAGAGAGTAAATACAAGCAGGTTTTTTCCACTGAGGTTGAGTGAGACTAGAACTCAAGGTCATGGGTTAAAGGCGGAAGGTGAAAAATTTAAGAGGAACATTAGAGGAAAATTTCTCAGTCTGGATCGTGAGAGTGTGGAATGAGCTGGCAGTGCAAGTGGTCCATGCAAGCTCAATTTCAACGTTTAAGAGAAATTTGGATAGGTACGTGGATGGTAGAGGTATGGAGGGCTTTGCTCCCAGTGCAGGTCGATGAGAGTAGGCAGTTTAGTTTCGGCATGGACTAGTAAGCCCAAAGGGCCTGGTTCTGTTCTGTACTTTTCTATGACTCTGTAATCCTGTGCAATGGAAACTCCATACTTCCATTGACTGTGATGTAACCAGTCAAATTGCTCACCATAATGCATCCAGAAGAAATCTGCAAGAGCCTTCGATAACCTTCCAAATCTCCTCAAACTCCTAACCAAATAGGGCATCTGGTTCTTGTGGCCCATTCTCAGGCAATAAATTTCCATGTTAGCCCTATTAAAAGAGATTTTCATTGTCCGACCATCAGAGATTGAATATCATTGAGTAACGATATTAAAAATGTACATTTTTATGGAAAATTAATGGAAGTCATTAAGACTAGATCCAGAAAGTTATTTACGAATGAACTGTGCACTTGGAAAGTGATCAAGTAATTAGATTTTGGAATGATTTTAATGCAGCAATTATCCTTGGCAGCAAACGTTGCTGTAACAAGTATTACTCTGGGCCCACACCCACACAGAGAGGGGCAAGATGAATTGGTGAAATGAACACAGTATATAGAGTTCAGGGCATTACTGCTAATGGTTGCCTGTTGGTTAAGTTACTGGCTTATTGTTCTATAAATGATAATCTAAATACCACCACCTGCAAGCGTGAATTCATATTCAAGTAATGTTATATATAAATTGATAAAAGGCTGATAACAGACGTGGTGATTATGGGGTAATGAGTTGCCATGAATCCCCATGTGAACATAGAATATAGGACAGCACAGCATTGTACAGGCCCATTTGGTCCATAAAAACATGCTGACCTTCTAATCTACTTCACCATTAATCTAACCTTCCCACCCCCATAGCCCTCCATTTTTCTTTCATCCGGGCCTACTAAGAGTCTCTTAACTGTCCCTATTACATACAGTAGAAGGCATGTCTTGGATGGGGTTCCTTAGGGATGGATGTCACTTCCTTGAGGCACTGCCCCCTGAAGATGCCCTGGATAGTGGGAGAGTTGTGCTCATGATGGAGCCGACCACGTCCCCAGCCTCCACCACCCTGTGCACTGGCGCCTCCACACCCATGCACAGCAACCAGTCAGATCCCACTTCTCTGAAGCCTGCTGGAGTCCTGTCAACACACCAAACCCTGTCAAATGCCCAATGAAGCAGAGTCTCCCAAGTCCACTAAAAATTTTAAGGGACTCAAATCCACCATCCTAACCCACCAATGGGATGACCAACCAGGGTTTCGAATCAAGATGACTACAGATGGAGAGATAAGGTTTAACTTTATCTGAAAGTTTTTAATCAAAAAATGTTTAGATGCTCCCAATAAATAAATAAATTAAGCAAACAGCCACAGTTGAGCGTGAAAAAATTGGTGGCTTTATGGTGCGATAATAGAGTTGTTGCCACTTCACGTTCAAAATGTGCCTCCAAATGACGGCATCCATCATTAAGGGCTCTCACCACCCAGGACAAGTCCCCTTCTCATTGCTACCATCAAGGAGGAGGTGCAGGAAACAGAAGACACACACTCAGTGTTTTGGTAACAGCTTTTTCACTCCACCTTCAGACTTCTGAATGGACCATGAGCACTACCTCAATTTTTGCTCTCATTTTTGCATGATTTATTTAATTTCAATTTAATTCAAGTTTAGTTGTCATTCAACCATATTTGAATACACATGATTACAGCCAAATGAGACAGGTTTACTACAGAGCCAAGGAGCAAAATTCAGTACCAACTGTCACACACAGCACAAGGCACATACATACAGCACATTCAAGATAGCAAGCACAAAAATATATCAGTAAAATGCAGCCAAACAAATATAAAAGTAGTTTAGACCCAAGGTATGACTGCTGCAGAAACCTGCAGCTTGTCTATGTATTTCTTACTGTAACTTAAAGTAATTTATTTATAAATTATAGTGTCCTTCCTTGACTCCATCAGGCCAATTTATAATCTTGATATCAGATGCTGTCCGTGAGAAGTTTGCACATTCTCATGTCCACTGTGAGTTTCCATCAAAACTTCAGGATTAGAATCAGGTTTATTATCACTGACATATGTCATAAAATTTGTTGTTTTACAGCAGCATTACAGTGCAATACATAATAAAAACTGTTAGCTAAAATGCAGAATGTATAAAAAATATATAAATAGTAGAAAAAGAAAGCAAATTAGTAAGGTCATGTTCATGGACCATTCAGAAATCTGATGCTGGAGGGGAGAAATTCTTCTTAAAATATTGACTTACATCTTCAGTCTCCTGTACCTCTTCTCTGATGGTAGTAATGAGAAGAGGGCATGTCCAGGATGGTGGGGGACCTTAGTGATGGATTCTGCCTTCTTCAGGAACCAACTTTTGAAGATGTCTTCAGTGCTGGGGAAGCTAGTGCCCATGATGGAGCTGGGTGAGTTTACAACTCTCCGAAGCTATTTTCAATCAACCAGTTAGAATGCTCTTCATGGTGGATCTGTAGCAATTTGCTAAAGTCTTTGGTGACTTGCCAAATCTCCTCAAGCTCCTAATGAAATATTGTGGCTGGTAAGCCTTCTTTGTGATTGCATTGGTATGCTGGGCCCAGCACAGGTCTTCAGAAGTCCAAAGAGGTGCTATGGCTCGGCTAAGTAAAAGTGTCCAGTGCCTCTGTGGGACATGGCAAATGCGGGAGAGAGGGATAGCCTAGCTGTGATGGGCTGTCATGAAGGGATAGAAAGGCTGATTGAAGCGTTTTGTGCTCCTGACCCTCTGGTATGCTATGTCCTGGAGCATTCATTAACTCTTTCTTCTCTTAGGCTAACGAAACAGTTAACGAAAAGGGAGAGGAAGTTCCCGCCACCACTCTCGCCGCTGCCAGATGAACCAGAGCTCAAACGACGGAACGGCGAGAGCAGTTCTCTCGGCCCAGAGAGCGGCGGCGACTCCATACCAACCAGTGCCTCACAGCCCTCCACGCAATACCGACACCGCAAACCTGACAGCAAGCCCCCCTGCCATGCAAAAATCCCCACGGTGAGTCAACTTCTTAACTTCTCGTGGACGGGATGGAAATCACACAGCTAGCCCATCTGCAAAAGCAAGAGTACACACAAGACGTTGGAGGAACTCAGCAGGTCATGCTGCATTTATGGAGGGTCGACTGAGGAAAGCTCTCGGCCTGAAATATTGACTGTTCATTTGCCCCCATAGGTTCTACCTGACTTGCTGAATTCTTCCAACATTTTGTGTGCATTGGCCTTTAATATGAAGTGCCTGCTCTTCTCACCCCTGTGATCTGTGATCAGGATTACTGGGAGGAACTGAGTTTGGGTGTGTTGCTCAAGATTTTCAACATATACAGAATCTCTTGTGCATCATTCTAAGGCTGGATCTTTGAGAACTGTGTCAGTGCTGCCCTGAGCAGTTAATCCAAGCTGAGAATTCAATTCAGAACTGGCAACTGCACTGTCAGTGATACAACCCAGACCCAGGCATTTTCTGTGTTGGTTAAGGTGAAATTGAGAGCCATATTTTATTTTCACACATTTTAAATCTGAATTCATTTTCTCAAGTTGACAACGTAGAATCTGAACCTGAAGTCTCTGGATTACTGAGAGGCTGCCTGACCTGCTGAGACCCTCCAGCAGTTTGTGTGCACTGCTCCAGATTTCCAGCTTCTGCCAAATCCTTCATTGCTGTAAAAGGAAGAAGCAGTTTATTTGGATTTCCAAGTCCCAACTATAATTCAGTTGGTTGAACTTTCTCATCTCAGATTCACTGAGAGCAATTAACACCGTAAAAACTTCAACACAAGAAAGCAGGAGAAAAAAATTGGCCACCAAGCTTCTCAAGTGTGGTCCGCCATTCCATTTGGCAGTAGCTGAAATTTCCCAGACCTCTTCTTTTGTACCGTAGCTCAAAGCTCAAAGTAAATTTATTATCAAAGTACGCATATATCACCATTACTACCCTGAGATTCTTCTTCTTATACAATAAAGTAAATGAAGAACTAGACAGAAATAAAGATTGACAATTAACCAATATGCAAAAGAAGACAAACTGTGCAAATACAGTGATAAATAAACAAACAAGCAAATAATACTCAGAACGTGAATTAGTAGGTTATGCAGTCAGTTCAGTGTTGAGGTGAGTGAAGTTATCCACACTGGTTCAGGAGCCTGATGGATAGGCAGCCTGTGCAGATTACCCCTGTGGTCATTCCCTCAACAACAGGTGTACCACTTTGGATACTGCTGCAGAGCAATGATCTAGCAGAGGAAAGCCTTGGCAGTGAGACTAGCTGTGTGGCTCAGAAGGGAAGAGGGGAGAAAAGGCAAACTGTAGTGATGGAGAGCTATTGATTAAAGGAACAGAAAAGAGGTTTTATGAATGAAAACGAGTTTCCCAGATGGCATGTTGTGTCCCAGACGCCAGAATCAGGGACATCTTGGGTCAAGTCCTCAACATTCTTAAGTCGAGGTCGTGCCCATGTCAGTACCAATGACATGGACAGGAGGGGTGATGAGGTCCTGCAAAGTGAGTTCAGTGATTAGGTGCTAAGTTCAGGGACAGGACCTTCGGGGTTGTGATCTCAGGATTTCTATCCATGCTATGTGCTAGTGAGGCAAGAAATAGGAAGATCATACATACACAACACATGGCTAAGGAGATGGTGTTGTTTGTTATCTATTTCAACAATCTAGATGATAATGTGGTAAGCTGAATCAGCTAATTTACAGACGACACTAAAAATGGGGTTGTAGCAAACAGTGAGGAAGCTTGCAGCAAGATCTGAACCAGCTGGAAAAATTGGCTGAAAAATGGTAGATGTAATTTAATGCAGACATGTAAGGTGCTGCACTTTGGAAGGACCAACCAGGGTACTGGAGGTCTTACCGAGGAGAGGTGGGCACTGAGGAGTGCAGTAGAACAGAGGGATTTGTGCAGTCTGGTCACCTACCTACAGGAAAGAAGTAAATAAGGCTGAAAGAGTGCAGAGCAATTTTACAAGGATGTTGCCAGGACTTGAGGACCTGAGTTTTTGGGAATTATTGAACACGTTAGGACTTTATTTCCTAGAAATTAGACTGAGGGAAGATTTGGTAGAGTTTACAAATTATGAGGGGTATAGATAGGGTAAATGCAAGCAGGCTTTTTCCACTGACTGAGGGTGGAAGAGACTACAGCTAGAGGTCATGGGTTAAGGGTGAAAGGTGAAGTTATAAGGCGACCCTGAGGGGGAACTTCTTCACTCAGAGGGTGATGAGAGTGTGGACTGAGCTGCCAGCACAAGTGATGAATGCAGGGTTGATTTCAACACTTAATAGAAATTTGGATAGGTACATGGATGGGAGGGGTGTGGTTCATAACCTTGGTTGTACTCCCTCTATGGCAAGAATGTCTTTGCTCAGATTAGGGGAGTAAAACTGCACACAGTACTCCAGCTGTGGTCTCACCAAGGCCTTGTACAACTGCAGTAGAAACCCCCTGCTCCTGTACTCGAATCCTCTTGCTATGAATGCCAGTGTTCATATGCAGGTTGCTGGGACTAGGCAGGTTAATAGTTCAGCATAGACTAGATGCACTGAAGAGCCTGCATCTGTGCTGTAGTGACTCTTCTATGGTTGAAGGGTGGTAACTGTTCATGAACTTGGTGGTGTGGGACCTAAAGCTCCTGTACCTTGTTCCTGATGTAGCCTGGATGGCAGGGGCCCTTGATGATGGTTGCTGCATTTTTGTGGCTCTGCTCTTTTAGATGTGCTCAATTGTGAGGAGATAACCATATAACAATTTACAGCATGGAAACAGGCCTTCTCGGCCTTTCTAGTCTGTGCCAAACGCTTACTCTCACCTAATCCCACTGACCCGCACTTAGCACATAACTCTCCATTCCTTTCCTGTCCATATACCTATCCAATTTTTTTCTAAATGCCAAAATCGAACCTGCCTCTACCACTTCTACTGGAAGCTCGTTCCGCACAGCTACCACTCTCTGTGTAAAGAAGTTCCCCCTCATGATACCCCTAAACTCTTGCCCCCTAACTCTCAACTCATGTCCTCCTGTTTGAATCTCCCTTACTCTCAATGGAAAAAGCCTATCCATGTCAACTCTATCTATCCCCCTCATAATTTTAAATATCTCTATCAAGTCCCCCCTCAACCTTCAATGCTCCAAAGAATAAAGACCTAACTTGTTCAACCTTTCTCTGTAACTTGGGTGCTGAAACCCTGATAACATTCTAGTAAATTTTCTCTGTACTCTCTCTATTTTAATAATAGTCTCTCCAATCTTCTCTGAGTTTGATCTATGTACCTTATAAGTGCCACAAATGATCCATCGTCCAGTGAAGGGATTCTCTACCTTCTACAGGATAGATCCTACTCAAAGATGCAGCCTCAGGGGTGATACATGAGAGATCCTGCAAATGCAGTAGATCTTGAGCAACACGCACAAAGCACTTTGCCAAGCACCTTTTCTTTCACTCATTCTGCCACAAAAAGTGGGGTTTCCTGATGGCTACGCATTTCAATTTGACTTCCTATCCCATTCTGACATGTCCCTTCTCTACTGCCATGATGAGGCTACTCTCAGGTTGGAGAAGCAACACCTCATATTCTATTTGGGTAGCCTCCAACCTGAAGGTATGAAGATCAATTCCTACAACTGTAATTTCCCTGCCACACTCCCAGCTTCATTCTTTTTCTATTCCCCATTCTTGTTCCCCTCTTACCCCTTCTCACCTGCTCAGCACTTCTTTTTCTCTTCCATGGTCCACAGTCTTCTCCTATCAGATTCCTTTTTCTTCAGCCCTTTACCTCTTCAACCTATCACCTGCCAGCTTCTTCCTTCAAGCTCTTCCCATCCACTCACCTTTCCCCTCGCCTTATCTCACCTGTCACATGCCAGCTGGAACTTCTTCCCCTCTCCTCAGCTTCTTATTCTGGCTTCTTCCCATTTCCTTTCCACACCTGATGAACGGTCTCAGCCCAAAATGACAACTGTTTATTCCTTTCCATAGATATTGACTGAATTGCTCAGTTCCCTCCACCCTTTGTGTGTTACTCAAGACGATAGACTGTGTGTCCTCTAACAGTATCTCTGCTAATATCCACCCTTCAGTCCATGCACACAACACACACAAAACGCCAGAGAAACTCAGCAGGTCAGGCAGCATCTATGGAGAGCAATAAACAGTTGATGTTTCGTGCTGAGGCCCTTCATCAAGACTAATTGCTAATCGTAGCAGCTTTTTTTTATTCCTCACCATGCCTTGTGGTGCAACAGCAGCAACATTGCTGCTTCTTTTGCAATTATTTATTTTTTTTAATAAGGCTGAGTCGCTAGTTTGATGCTCAACCCATCGTGGGTGCAAAGTGAGCAAGAAGCTGGACAGATTTCCCCCCGCGACCACTTGCCTCAAAGTCTGATGCAGATGCCACTACATCACTGGCTGGCAAATTGTAGGAGCTTGCTCTGCACAAGTTAGCTGGCATGTTTTCTACATCAGGAAAGATGATGATGCCTCAAAGGTACTTCAATGAATGTAAAGAGAATGTGCAAATGCACGTCTTTAATTTATGAAACAGAATCAGATAAAGAATCTGCACTAAAAACCCACGTTCCTTTTATTTTCATTGTGGATACTCTGTATTTCCAAGATTTTTGATCAGTTCTTTGCCAGTAGTTGGCTTTACAGAACCATCCAATTGAAGTAAATGTATTTTTTTTGTTTATGAAGATTTCCTGTTCCAAAATAAAAGAGATGGTGATGATATTTCACAGAGCAAAAGCCTAGCTTGAAGCAGGCCTGATTTGATTAGGAAAAACCCAGTGGTGTTTTTGATAAATTGTTTGGGCACCTTCATACAGAATTTTTCATATTAAGATTATACCTTTGAACTATTCATACATATCGCTATTAGGAAGACTGCACTAGACTCAATTTCTTCTATCATCTTGAACATAACCTGAATCAATTCTGTTGCTAGGGCAACGGCTCAGTAAAGTCTTGTGATTACCATAATAGCCACAACCTGTTCAGTCTATTCACAAGATGAGATGAAGCTGTATATTTTCAGATTCCATAATGCATTTTGAAAAAAAAGAAATTCTCTGGTTTTTAAACCTCCTTAAGATATATTAATCAGTTGATTTTTATTACTGTAGTAGGCCGAGATTGAAAGCTCTATTTTTCAAGTTTCAAAACAAAGTCTTGGCAGAAGCGTTTTCTTTACTGAAGGGCCTGTGAAAGATAGCATGGAATTCTTCCTCACAGACACAGGTTTGAAGCTTTAGTCTCCAGCATTTTAATGAAGTAGATGGCTTCCCCAACTTTGAATAAGTCCATGCCACCACTCAATCTGAGGGGAGAGACTTCTTAAAAGATGAGACATCATTTGCTGTCTTTCTTTTGGTCTTCAAATCCTAGCATGGAACTGCATTCTGCCAGTGACTAGGTAGGGTCATAAAGCGAGCTTTTGGCACATTGGACCTCATCAATCAAAATATTAGTACAGGAGTTGGTTGTTATGTTGAAGGTGTTTAAGACATTGGTGAGACCTAATTTGGAGCATTGTATGCAGTTTTGGTCACTTACATAGAGGGAAATATCAATATGATTAAAAAAGTGCAGAGAAAATTTACAAGGATGCTGCTGATAGCTGAGAACTGAGTCATACAGAAACATTGAATAGGTTATAAGCGTAGGAGAGTGAGGGGAGATTTGATAGAGGTATACAAAATTATGAGGGATAGAATAGATGCAAGCATGTACTTTCCACTCAGGTTGGGTGAGAGTAGAACTAGAGGTTGTGGGTTAAGGTTGAAAGGTGAAATGTTTACAGAGAACATGAGGGATGATCTCTTCACTCAGAGTGAGGTGAGAGTGTGGAATGAGCTGCCAGCAGAAGTAGTGGATGTGGGTTCAATTTCAACATTTAAGAGAAATTTGGATAGGTACGTGGATGGGAGGGGTAAGAAGGGCTATGGTCTGGGTGCAGGTCAATGAGACTAGGCAAAATAATAGTTCACCATGGGCTAGATGGTCTGAAAGGCCTTTTTCTGTGCTGTAGTTGTCTATTATTCAGTGACTACATCATTTCTGCCATCTTACCCTCCTTCTCTGAACTAGTTCTCAACCCACAATATCACCCCTCCTTCAGCATCCTCCAATGCTATTTGATTCACTTGAGTTTTTCTAGCAGTTTGTATTTTGCTCTTGATTACAGTATTTGCAGTCACATGTGTCTTCAAAGAGAAGGCATTTACTGAAAGGCCTAGAATAGGGTTTCCAAACCTTTTTTATGCCAAGGACCAATACCATTAAGCAAGGGGTCTGTGACCCCAGGTTGGAAACCTCTGGTAGATAGAGTGGGCATTTAGTCTTCATTTAGGCCTGAATAGGTTAGTTTGATAGTTAGCCACACATAACACAAAGTTCAAAGCAAATTTACTATCAAATTACGTATCTATCACCCTGAGATTCATTTACTTGCCAACATACTCATATATCCATAGAATAATAACTGTAACAGAATCAATGAAAGACCGCATCAACTTGGGTTATCAACCAGTGGGCAAAAGGCAAAAAATGTGCAAATATAAAAAATAAGAAATATTACATAAGAAATAACTATTCAGAAAATGAGATAAAGTGTGTTTGAAAGTGAATCCATTGGTTGTGGGAACATTTCAGTGATATGACAAGTGAAGTAGGTTGAAGTTATTCTCTTTGGTTCAAGAACCTGGTGGTTGAGGGATAATAACTGTTCCTGAACCTGGTGGTGTGAGTTCTGAGGCTCCTGTACCTTCTTCCTAATGGCAGCAGTGAGAGAAGATAGTAAGAGCTCCTGATGTTGGATGCTGCTTTCCTGTGACATGTTCAGTGGTGGAGAGAGCTTTACCTGTGATAAATTGGGCCATGTCCACTACTTTTTGTAGGATTTTTCATTTAAGGCCATTGGTGTTTCCATACCAGCCGGTTATGCAGCCAGTTAATATACTCTCACTACACAGCTATAGAAGTTTGTCAAAGTTTTAGATGCCATTCTTGATCTCTGTAAACTCCTATGGAATTCATGGGCTTCCTTACCCTGCTAGTTTGCTATACGAATTTTAACAGGAATTGACTACACGACCATCGAAGCTGCTGAGCCTTTGAATAAAAATATTATTACTCTGATTGTAAATCCAATTAGATTTGTGCCGACGTGTTGTAATATTGGATACGTTAAAATATTATGGAGTAGTACCATTGCTGTTGCTTGTGTTGTGAGCATTGTTCTGTTGGTGCTGGACTGTGTGGCAACACTTGTGGACTGCAACTGGCACATCGTTAGGTTGTGTTTGTTGACGACACAAATGACACATCTTGCTGATGCTTTGATGTTCGTGTGCCAAATAAATGAGCCTGAATCTGAAAGCTAGTGATTAGAGCATAGAGCAGTGCAATAACCACTCAAGGCAAGACAAGTACATACAGTACCGTGCAAAAGTCTGAGGCACACATATATATAGCGAGGGTGCCTAAGACTTTTACACAGTAATGTATTTGTCTACGTGAGAGCAAGCTTGTAAATCTGGGGGGGCAAAGGATGTTGGGAATGGTGCTGGTGGAGTGCTGCGGGATGGGCGTGGAATAGGTGGCAGAGAAGGAGTGCCAGGGGCAGGGGATGGCACAGGTGCAGACACACCCAGTCCTGAGACATCAGGTTAGGTCATTTTATTCCAAACAATTGGCTTATTGATCATTACAGAATGTCTCTCTGGTGCTTCCCACTCCCTTCCCATTTTCCCAATGAAGATTCCCCTCTCCCTGTCCCCTTTCCACTCTCAGTCCACAATAGAGATCCATAACAGAATCAGGTTTATCATGAAATTGCTTTTTTTGTGGTAGCAGTTCAGTAACGATACATAACATTAATACAGTTCTCTGTAAAAGTCTACATAAATCTGAATCTGAATCCATTAACCTTGCTACCAACAGGAAATGCTACATTCCTTGCATTGACAACTATCTCTTTTACTGCAGGAGACCGAATCACACCCCAGCTTGTCAAGCAGTAACCATGAAAACAGCCAATCGCAAACAGATCCTTGGACGTTAATATCCAATGGTCATTCAGAACCTAGAAGACCTAAGTTAACATTTGATGACACGTGAGTATTGATTTGCATGTCCTGTTACTGTATATCCGTTAGTCATTAAGGAAAGTGCTCATCTTGTTCTGCTCTCGGAGTCAGTAACCAATGAGTTTAAGCCCCATTTTTACATATTGACAAATTCCCCAGCAGATGAGGCCAGGAAACCACATACTAAAACCGTATTATCAAACCTTATGCTTGGGATACCAGAGTAAGTTCTGACTAGCAAAAGGGGGTTGGTGGGTCTGAGACATTTTTTAATCTCATGTAGGGGTGTTGTCAGATGTTTGGAAAACAGTATGTTGCTTAAAAAGGGAGAGGGGCTAAACCAAATAACTACAGAACTGTTTACTTCAAAGCTAGTAAATCTGGGCGAGCAAAATTCATTTCAGTGCTCAGTGTGGCCAGTTCTGGTCACCTCATTAGAGGAAGGATCTGAAAGCTGGTGGGCGCTGTACACAGAAACACGCCCTTCAGCCCATCCAGTCTGTGCTGAACTGTTATTTTGCCTAGTCCCACTGACCTGCACCTGGACCATGACACTCTGCAGCACTCCCATCCACATACCTATCAATAGAAGTTAATGTGGAAAACACCAAAATTACACGAGGAAGTTGAAAAACTATGAAACATGAACGGCGTATACAAAGACCTAATAGAAATACCTACACCTGGAATCATCCCTACACAGTTGTATTAAACAATTAGCCCCGCACAGTAATATTCATGTTAATCTCCGGAAAACCATAATAGTAGGCACCATTAGAATAGTAAGAAAGGTCCTAGCAATGAGACATGAGTATCCTTGGTTATGCCCATACCTCAGGCTATACCAGCTGGAGCTGAGAAAAAATAAAAATACAATAATAATAAATAAGCAAATCATAATGAGCCATTGCAATGAAGAGCCCTTGAAAGTGAGTCTATAGGGTGTGGGAAAGTGAAGTTGAATCTGTGATGTACCCAGAGAGGAAGCTTTCTATGGTGCATCTGCAGAAATTTCTAAGAGTCATCATGGACATACTGAAATTCCTTAGCCTTCTGAAGAAGTTGAGGCATTGGTTGCCTTCTTGGCTGTAGCATGCATGGAAAATATTTACACAATAATAAAGAAACTGCATTACTGTGAGGCAAGAATAAACTTTCTCAGGCTCCTTTCTATCGAACAACAGAAGATCAAGAGGTGACCTGATTGAACTTGTCAAACTTGTTAAAAGGTTTCAACTGCATGGAAACAAACTGTTTTGGCTTGTGTGGAAATGCTAAGCTATCGGCCAGCCCTACAAGACAATCAGCAAGAGCATCAGGAGTTAACGAGAATATTTTAAACACATTTAGTGGGCAGAAAACAGAACTCATTACCACAGGATGTACAGTAGTTGAGGAAAACAGTTTGAGAGAATTGGATAAAGAGTGGGAGGATGGGCAAACTGGCTGGAATTGGTTGCTTTAACTAGCTCATTTATGCTCCCTGATTTCTGTAATTTAATATAAAACAAAATCATCCTTAGATGTCCTATATTTCTAAGACTCCGACTCATCTTGTGAGCAGCACTCAAAGTTTTCATCTTGATGAAGTGTTTTGACCCAAACACTGATTCTTTATTCTCTTCCGTAGGTGCTGCCTGATCTGCTGAGTTCCTCCAGCATCTTGTATGTTGCTCTGCAGCTCCAGCACCTGCAGAATGTAAGCGCAAAAGATCCTGCAGGTGTTGGAAATCCAGAGTAACACACACTAAGTGCTGGAGGAACTCAGAAGATCAAGCGGTATCCATGGAGGGGAATAAAGAATCACCATTTTGGGCCTGGACCCTTCGTTAGGTTCTACACAATCTCTTGTGTTTACGTTCTCATGTGTTTCAGCAACCCCAAATGGCCACAGCACTGGTCTCTCTGTGTTCTCAGTAGAATGAGGACAAATCATTTTAACTTGAACTCCACCAATTCAGAGTACATTTTTGTTGTATTTATTAATAATACTGCTGCATAAATGAATAAAATATCTCATATATCAATTGCACTCCATATATAATAATGAGCCAGGCATGTCGTTGTAAGGGTGCATTTGATAATGAAAGTGCATACATCAATTATAGTGCCTATATCAATCATATTAATATTATTAGTACCAAGTTAATAATAATCCACATCTATAAATAATGGAGCATATATTAATATTAATATTATAATAATAGTGGTGCATAAATTAATGGTGGTGCTTACATTAATGATAATGATGGTGCATATATAAGCAGTAGTGTTTAAGAATGATATGTTGGATTTGGGTTTATGCATATAACATTATATAAGGGCAGATGAGGAAGAATTTCTTTATTTTATTTTAGAGATTTAGCACAGTAACAGGCCTTTCCAACTCGATAAGCCTTTGTCACCCAATTACACCTGTATGACAAATTCACCTACTGAGTCATATGTCTTTGGAATGTGGGAAGAAACTGGAACGCTTGGAGGAAACCCACATGGCCACAGAAAGAACATACAAACTTCTTGCATCGGAGAGAAATGAGCTCGGGTCACTGGTGCTGTAATGGTAACCACTATATGTTACCATATTGCCCTTTAGTCAGAGGATGGCAAATCTGTGGAATTCATTGCCACAGAGGGTTGTGGAGGACAGGTCGTGGGGTATATTTAAAATGGTGGTTGATATATTCTTGATTAGTGAGTACAGGGAGAAGACAGGAGAATGAAGTTCAGTGGGTTAATGAATCAGCCATGTTTGAATGGCAGATGATATTTGATGGGCCAAATGGTCTAATTCTGTTCCTAGGTCTTATATGCTCCTTTAAATGCTCTAAGTGTACCCACCTCGACAGCTTTTTCTGACAGTATGAAAATATGCCCCTCAGTCCTTCCTAAATCTTAATCTTTAAAGTATAAAGGTTAAGGCTTAAGGCTTAAAGTTTTGCCCTGAAGTCTCAGGCTCCTACAGCATACCCACCGTGACCATTCAATTCATGGCTGGCTTTCATGATTTTATTTTCAAAGATGAGCTTCATTTGTAATATGTCAGGGTGGCAGAGGTTAAAGGGAGAAGGCAGGACAATGGGGTTGAGAGGGATAATAAATCAACCATGATAGAATGGCAGAGCAGACCTGATGGGCCAAATGGCCTAATTCTGCTCCTTATTTGCTTTCAAGTGTCAAGTTTCTAAGTTGCTTGAGAACAGAGAAGAGTAGGAGTTTCCTTAGCCAGAGGGGTGGTGAACCTGTGGAATTCATTGCCACAGACAGCTGCAGAGGCCATGTCGTTGAGTATATTTAAAGCAGGCGTTGATAGGTTCCTGAGTAGAAAGAGCATCAAGGGTTACAGGGGCAGGTAGATCAGATTCAGCAGACTGACCGCCCTAATTCTGTACCTGTGGTCTCTGAGTGCCCTGTTGCAGGGTATATTTGCTTCGCTCTGTTCACACAGGCAGAGAGGCTTGTTGCAGAGACTGTAAGAAAGTGTAAAACAACTAAAAACTGGTGCCAGGCAAAAAGGTGTAATTGTTTTTCTAGTTGGAAGGCCACACAGCTACTTTGTACAGTACATCCAAACAAGGTCACCTGACTTTACAATACGTGTCAGAGGCTGTCAATAGACTATCGTCAAGTTCAAAGTAAATTTATTATCAAAATACTTATACTGTATGTCACCATATATAACCCTGAGATTCATTTTCTTCAGGGCATACTCAATAATTCCAATAACCAGAATAGAATCAGTAAAAGATGTACCAACGTGCACATTCAACCAGTAGGCAAAAGACAACAAAAAAAAAGAAATAATAATAGTAAATAAATAAGCAACAAATACCAAGAACAGGAGATGAAGAGTCTTTGAAATTGAGTCCATTGGCTTTGGAAACATTTTAGTGATAGGTCGTGTGAAGTAGAATGAAGTTATCCCCTTTGGTTCAAGAGCCAGATGGTTAAGGGATAATAACTGTTCCTGAACATGGTGGTGTGAGTCTTGAGGCTCCTGTATCCTCTTCCTGATGGCAACATTGAGAAGAGGGTGCGTCCTGGGTGGCTATGGTCCCTGGTGATGGATACAGCTTTCCTGCGACAATGCACCATATTGATGCACTCAGTGGCACAGAGGGCTTGACCTGTTATGGACTGGACCGTATTCACTACCAGTTTCTATTATGTCAAAAGAGAAGAGGGGAGCTTTATTTCCCACATGTGCAATGGAAGAGTGAAATGTGGCATCTGCATGAAATGTAGCATTTGAAATGTCAAATCATCTCAGCGAGGATTGTGCTGGCGTCAGGTCGCAAGTGTCAGCACGTTTTGGCACCAACGTGGCAAGCCCAGATCTCACTGACCCTGCCCTCAGCCCATACACTTCTGGGATGTGGAGGAAGCTGGAGGAAACCCACACGCTCACAGGGAGAATGTACAAGTACCTTACAGGCACCAGCAGGGATTGAATGTGGTCATTGGAGTCATTGAGAAAATGATTCTCAGGGTTGTATATGGTGACATACATGAACTTTGAACAGGAGGATAGTTTGTTGACAGCCCCCAGCACGCTGTGCTAACTGTGCTGCTCCTGAGCCTGTACCTGAGACCAGTTTGCGCTCCTTGGGTGTAACGCAGGGTAACTGCACGACTCTCAGCATCACAGACCCCCGGTTTTGACTGACGACTACTGTTTTGCAGGTCTCATAATGCCGATTACTACATGCAAGAGGCCAAGAAGCTGAAACACAGAGCTGATGCATTGGTAATATATTCCTTCTTCTGCTCAACGCGCTCTCCCTTTGCCATTGCTGGCATGTCATAAATCAGTAGTTACAAGTTGGGCCTGTTACTGTGTCACCAGTGAGAAGTGAAACGGCACTGCTTCTTGTTGAGATTCACATCACTAAAGTTCTTTTCTTTTTTAATTTGCAGCTTGATAAGTTTGGGAAAGCAGTTAATTATGCAGATGCTGCGCTATCATTCATTGAATGTGGAAATGCTATGGAGCGTGATCCATTAGAGGCAAAATCCCCATATACCATGTATTCCGAGACCGTGGAGCTCATCAGGTTAATGTCTTTATGAATATAATTTTACTAATCACTTTTAAATGATAATTAATAACCTGCTGTGAGGAAATCAAGATGGGAGATTAAGATCCATATAGAGATGTCATATTTCAAAACTTACTACTCAAATTGACTTTTGTTTGTCTGCTTTTAATTTATATGTTTAAGTAATTTACAATGGTTGGAGGCTTCTCAGTAAATACTTGGGCAAATAAAATGCTCACCTTCCTTGAGGACGTTAACTAGCTGAGGAACGTAGAGCGTCTGGCAATATGGTGAGATGCATGGCGGATGAAATTTAGGACAGATACATGATGTGATGTGATGCACTTGGGAGTGGGAGGATGCAGCGTGCACATAAATGCTATGGTTTTGATAGAGTTACAAGGGTGCTCACATCTAAAGCTGGCAGAGCTTATTAATAAACACTGATTTGTAAAACTGTCCACAATCCCACTCTCACTGTAAAACTCACCAGGCGCAGAGACTTCCAGTTCTCCGCACACATCCAATTCTGACTTTTTAATCATCCCTAATTTTCACTGCTCTGTCATTATAATCAGCCTCTGAAGCTCTGAGCCCAGGATTTGCTCTCCAACTCTCCCCCTCACTCTCCTCCTTTGAGGTGTATTTTCTTTCTGTAAACTGGACAACTCAATCAAGTTTTTGAAGATGGTCCTGTGTGACACTGTCAGAATGTACCTGGAGTATTATGAGCAGTTTTGGGCCCCTTATCTAAGAATGGATATACTGGCATTAGAGAGAGAGTGCAGAGGAGATTCATAACTAAGATCCCAGGAATGAAAGGGTTAATGTATGAGAAGCATTAAATGGCTCTGAGCCTGGACTTGCTGGATTTTAGAAGAGTGAGAGAGAATCTCATTGAAACCTCACAAATATTGGAAGGCCTAGATAGAGTGGATGTGGAGAGGATGTTTCCCATAGTGGGGGAGTCTAGGACCAGAGGACACAGATAGAGTGGATGTGGAGAGGATGTTTCCCATAGTGGGGGAGTCTAGGACCAGAGGACACAGATAGAGTGGATGTGGGGAGGATGTTTCCCATAGTGGGGGAGTTTAGGACCAGAGGACACAGATAGAGTGGATGTGGGGAGGATGTTTCCTATAGTGGGGGAGTTTAGGACCAGAGGGCACAGATAGAGTGGATGTGGAGAGGATGTTTCCCATAGTGGGGGAGTCTAGGACCAGAGGGCACAGATAGAGTGGATGTGGAGAGGATGTTTCCTATAGTGGGGGAGTCTAGGACCAGAGGACACAGATAGAGTGGATGTGGAGAGGATGTTTCCTATAGTGGGGGAGTCTAGGACCAGAGGACACAGATAGAGTGGATGTGGGGAGGATGTTTCCCATAGTGGGGGAGTTTAGGACCAGAGGACACAGATAGAGTGGATGTGGGGAGGATGTTTCCTATAGTGGGGGAGTTTAGGACCAGAGGGCACAGATAGAGTGGATGTGGAGAGGATGTTTCCCATAGTGGGGGAGTCTAGGACCAGAGGGCACAGATAGAGTGGATGTGGAGAGGATGTTTCCCATAGTGGGGGAGTCTAGGACCAGAGGGCACAGATAGAGTGGATGTGGAGAGGATGTTTCCCATAGTGGGGGAGTCTAGGACCAGAGGGCACAGATAGAGTGGATGTGGAGAGGATGTTTCCTATAGTGGGGGAGTCTAGGACCAGAGGACACAGTCTTAGGATAGAAGAACATCCATTTAGAACAGAAATGAGGAGGAATTTCTATAACCAGAGGGTGGTGAACTTGTGGAATTCTTTGCCACAAACAGCTGTGGAGGCCAAGTCTTTGGGTATATTTAAAAGGAAGGTTGAAGGATTCTTGATTAGGCATTGCATCAAAGGTTACAGGGAGAAGGCAAGAGAATGGGGTTGAGGGAGATAATAAATCAGCCGTGATGGAGTGGTGGAGAAGACTCGATGGGCTGAGAGCCCAAATTCTGCTCATGTCTTATGGTCTTATGATCCCCTAAAGCAACCCCATCAGTTTAACCCACCCTCCTCTAGTTTCTTATAGCTTTCACTTGCAAGTCTATTGAGTCCACTTCGATTTTTTGCCCTTTACGCTGCTCATGGGTAATTTGCAGTAGGCTAATATATCTACAAGCTCATTTTAGGCACATGGGTGGAAACTAGAGCATCCAGCAGATAGAAGAGGGTGGGTTGGACTGATGATGTTACTTTGGTGAAAACACCTGAATTTAGGGCCTACTAAGCCAGCAATCAGAGAGAAGACACAAAAGCCTCATATAGCCCTAGTGATCCATTCAAGCCAGGTCGCTAGAATATTGAAATACAAACTGCTGCAGCACTGAGTCATCTACCATGCCAATACCGCCAATGGAAAATTAACAAAGAAAGAGATTTTAAATAACAGTGGGAAAATAAAGAGAAATTCAGTAGGTTTTCCGCAAAGGTAAATAGTTTTATTCATCTGGATTGAATTATCTGAAAGGTGGATGGAAACTCATTTAATTGTGATTGAATAAATATTCCATAAATTTAAAACAAGGCCTCTGGGAAATGGGCCTATTCAGAGAGACATTGCCAAATAACCTCCTGCAGTGTTTAGTTGTGTGAAAACCTAAGGCAATACACAATAACAGTTAGAAACATAGAAAACCTACATCACAATACAGGCCCTTCAGCCCACAAAGCTGTGCCAAACATGTCCTTACCTTAGAAATTACCGAGGGTTACCTATAGCCCTCGATTTTTTCTGAGCTCCGTCAAGAGATGATAACGAATTAATGGAGATTTGAGATTGAGAAGCTATTTCATCTATTGACAGCAATGTCAAACAAGGCCACCACTTGGTGACGAGAGTGTCCAGGAGAGGTGAGGTGAGCTGCCTCACGCAGTGAACGCTGGAGCTGAAAATCTTCCTCCTATCAAGGAGGCAGAAGCAGAACAAGATGTCAGTTCTGCATCAGTTCAAAGTTCAAAAGTATTTATTGTCACTGTAGAATTGTACACTCAGTGACCACTTTATTAGGTACAGGAACAGAAACTGGTGCGGTCTTCTGCTGCTGTAAGCCTATCCACTTCAAGGTTCAATGTGTTGTGCATTCAGAGACCACCACTGCTGTAATGCATGGTTGTTTGAATTACTGTTGCCTTCCTGTTAGTTTGATCATTCTCCTCCATCATCTCTCATTAAGAAGGCGTTTTTGTTCACAGAATTGCCACTCACCAGATTTTTTTTTTGTTTATTGCACAATCTCTGTAAACTCTAGAGACAAAAATCCCAGGAGATCAGCAGTTTCTGAGATACTCTGAGATATTCTGAGAAACCCCATCTTGCATCAACAATCATTCCATAGTCAATCGATCACATTACCTCCACATTCTAATCTGTGGTCTGAACAACAGAACCTCTTGACAATGTCTGCATGTTTTCATGCATTGGGTTGCTGCCACATGATTGGCTGATTAAATATTTGCATTAATGGACAGGTATACAGGTGGATACCGAATAAAGTGGTCATTGAGTGTGTTTGATGCTCCGGATTCCAGTCTCTGCAGTCTCTTGTGTCTCTTGATTCCTCTGTAACATTCCAGCTATCTGTTTATCATTCAGTCAACACTCCAGTCAAATTTGCTGCATTAATGTGGTCTTTTGCCCTGGGTAGAGGAATCAGGAGCCTAGAGCAGATAGGTTTAGGGTGAGAGAAGAGGGATTTCATCTTCGCTCCATCCACAAAGAGCAGGATTTCCTGGTTGCCAACCACTTTAATCTACTCCCCACTCCCATTCCAACATGTCGGTTTATGATGTCCTCCACTGCAATGATGAGGCCACTCTCAAGGTGGAGAAGCAACACCTCATATTCCAACTGGGTAGTCTCCAATCTCCAACTTGAACATCAGTTTCTCCAACTTCCAGTAATTTCCCCCTCCCCCTTCCCTCTTCTTCAGTTCCCCACTTTGGTTCCCCTTCTACCTCTTCTCTTCTCCTCATCTGCCTATCACATTCCCCTTGTGCCCCTTCTCCTTCCCTTTCCCACGTGGTCTACTTTCCTCTCCTTTCAAATTCCCTCTTCTTCAGCCTGTTACCTTTTCCTCCTATCAGCTGCAAACTTCTTACTTCGTAACTTCTCTTCCAGGCTGCATGCTTCACCTATCATCTTCTAGCTAGTCCTCCTTCCCGCCCTCCATCATTTTATTCCGGCTTCTTTCCCCTTCTTATCCAATCCTGGGCCTGGGCCTGAAATGGCGACTATTAATCATTTCAATAGATACTGCCTGATCTGCTGAATTTCCCCAGAAATTTCATGATTATTGCTCTGGATTTCCCACATCTGCAGAATCTCTTGTGCATTGACAGGAATGGTTTAAAGGCATATGAGCCAAACACAGACAAATTGGACTAGCTTAGATTGGAATCTTGCTCAGCATGGACATGTTGGGCTGAACGGCTTGTTTCCATGATGTACGACTTTAGTTATCAGTGCAATTGTGGGAGCTTGCTGTGTACACATCAGCACAATATGCTCCTTAATTGTTGTCCACAATTACTTGATTGCAAAATAACCAAAATGAGATCATGAAAAACTGCATTAAATCAATCCTTCTCTCTTCGCTGCATTCCTGATCCTTATCTTCATAATTTCTCAAGACCTGCCAAAAGTGGTGGGTACTGCCCAGTCCATCACAGGCAATGCATTCCCACCATTGAGCAGATTTGCAAGAAGCATTACCACAAGAAAGCAGTGTCATTCATCCAGGGTCTTCAACATCCAGGCCTTAGGTCCCACACCACAATAGTTACTCTACATCCATTCGGCTCCTGAACCAGCATGGATAACTTCATTCACCACAACCTGCAGACTCACTTTCAATGACTCCACAATGCATTGTCTCAGTGTTTTTTTGTTTAATTTGCACAGTTTGTCTTCTTTTGCATATTAGAAACATGGAAAACCTACAGCACAATACAGGCACTTCAACCCACAAAGTTGTGCTGAACATGTCCCTACCTTAGAAATTACTAGAATTACCTATAGCCTTTTACTTTACTAAGCTCCATGTACCTATCCAAAAGCCTCTTAAAAGACCCGATCGTATCCGCCTCCACCACCGTTGCTGGCAGCCCATTCCAAGCACTCACCACTCTGAGTAAAAAACTTACCCCTGACATCTCCTCTGTACCTACTCCCCAGCACCTTAAACCTGTGTCCTCTTGTGGCAACCATTTCAGCCCTAGGAAAAAGCCTCTGACTATCCACACGATCAATGCCTCTTATTATCTTATACACCTTTATCATGTCACCTCTCGTCCTCCGTCGCTCCAACAAGCAAAGGCCAAGTTCACTCAACCTATTCTCATAAGGCATGCTCCCCAATCCAGGCAACATCCTTGTAAATCTCCTCTTCATCCTTTCTATGGCTTCCACATCCTTCCTGTAGTGAGGTAACCAGAACTGAGCACAGTACTCCAAGTGGGGTCTGACCAGGGTACCATATAGCTGCAACATTACCTCTCGGCTCTTAAACTCAATCCCACGATTGATAAACTCCAATACACCTTACGACTTCTTAACCACAGAGTCAACCTGTGCAGCTGCTTTGGGGGCCCTATTGACTCGAATCCCAAGATCCCTCTGATCCTCCACACTATTTCTGCCATCATATTTGACCTACCAAAATGAACCACTTCACACTTATCTGGGTTGAACTCCATCTGCCACTTCTCAGCCCAGTTTTGCATCCTATCAGTGTCCTGCTGTAACCTCTGACAGCCCTCCACATATCCACAACACCTCCAATCTTTGTGTCATCAGCAAACTTACTAACCCATCCCTCCCCTTCCTTATCCAGGCCATTTATAAAAATCTCAAAGAGTTAGGGACCCAGAACAGATCCATGAGGCACTTCACTGCTGACCAACCTCCATGCAGAATATGACCCGTCTACAACCACTCTTTGCCTTCTGTGGGCAAGCCAGTTCTGGATCCACAAACCAATATCCCCTTGGATCCCATGCCTCCTTACTTTCTCAGTAAGCCTTGCATGCAGGTATTGAGATCATCTGAGAAGATCATCAGGGTCTCTCTTCCCACCATCATGGAGATTTACACTACACACTGCATCCGCGAAGCAAACAGCATTATGAAGGAACCTCTCATACAAATCTCTTCTTCCTCCTGCCGTCAGAGAAAAGGCATCGAAGCATTTGGGCTCTCACGACCAGACTATGTAATAGTTTCTTCCCCCAAGCTATCAGACTTCTCAATACCCAGAGCCTGGACTGACACCTTACTCCCCTATTGTCCTGTTTATTATTTATTGTAATCCCTGCACTGTTTTGTGCACTTTATGCAGTCCTGGGTAGGTCTGTAGTCTAGTGTAGTTGTTGTGGGGTTTTTTTTCTCTCTGTGTTGTTTTTTACGTAGTTCAGTCTAGTTTCATGTAACACCATGGTCTTGAAAAACGTTGTCTCATTTTTACTATGTACTGTACCAGCAGTTATGGTCAAAATGACAATAAAAGTGACAGGACTTGACTTGACTTGATGGGGTACCTTAGCAAATGCCTTCCTGAAATCCATATACACTACATCTACAGCTCTTCCTTCATCAATGTGTTTAGTCACATCCTCAAAAAATTCAGTCAGGCTCGTAAGGCACAACCTGCCCTTGAGAAAGCCGTGCTGACTATTCCTAATCATATTACACCTCTCCAAATGTTCATAAATCCTGCCTCTCAGGATCTTCTCCATCAAATTACCAACCACTGTGGTAAGACTCACTGGTCTAGAATTGCCTGGGCAATCTCTAGTCCCTTTCTTGAAAAAAGGAACAACATCCGAAAATCTCCATTTCTCTGAAACCTCTCCCATACCCATTGATGATGCAAAGATCATCGCCAGAGGCTGAGCAATCTCCTCCTTCGCCTCCCACAGTAGCCTGAGGTTCATCTCATCCGGTCCCGGCAACTTATCCAACTTGTTGCTTTCCAAAAGCTCCAGCACATCCTCTTCCTTAATATCTACATGCTCAAGCTTTTCAGTTGCAAGTCATCACAACAATCACCAAGTTCCTTTTCCATTGTGAATACCAAAGGAAAGTATTCATTAAGTATCTCTGCTACTTCCTCTGGTTCCATACACATTTTCCCACTGTCATACTTGATAGGTCCTATTCTTTCACGTCTTATCCTCTTTCTCTTCACATACTTGTAGAATCCTTTGGGGTTTTCCTTAATCCTGCCTGCCAAGGCCTTCTCATGGCCCCTTCTGGCTCTCCTAATTTCCTTCTTAAGCTCCTTCCTATTAGCCTTGTAGATTTTGAAGGTAGGTTCTTCTTTTCTTCTTGACTAGATTTACCATAGCTTTTGTACCCCTCAGTTCCTGTACCCTACCATCCTTTCCCTGTGTCGTTGGAACGTACCTATGCAGAACTCCATGCAAATATCCCCTGAACATTTGTTGCATTTCTTCCATACATTTCCCTGAAAACATCTGTTCACAATTTATGCTTCCAAGTTCCGCCTGAGAGCCTCATATTTCCCCTTACTCCAATTACATGCTTTCCTAACTTGTCTGTTCCTATCCCTCTCCAATGCTATGGTAAAGGAGATAGAATTGTGCTCACTCCCTCCAAAATGCTCTCCCACTGAAAGATTTGACACCTGACCAGGTTCATTTCCCAATACCAGGTCAAGAGCAGCCTCTCCTCTTGTAGGCTTATCTACATATTTTGACAGGAAACCTTATTGAACACACCTAACAAGCTCCACCTTATCTAAACTCCTTGCTCTATGAAGATGCCAATCAATATTTGGAAATTAAAATTTCCCACCACCACAACCCTGTTATTATTACACCTTTCCAGAATCTGTCTCCCTATCTGCTCCTCAATGTTTCTATTACTATTAGGAGGGCTATAAAAAACACCCAGTAGAGTTCTTGGTCCCTTCCTGTTCCTAACTTCCACTCACAGAAACTCAGTAGACAATCCCTCCATGACTTCCTCCTTTTGTGCAGCCGTGCCACTATTTCTAATCAACAGTGCCACACTCCCACCTCTTTTGCCTCCCTCCCTGTCCATTCTGAAACATTTAAAGCCTGGGACTCTAAGTGACTATTCCTAACCCTGAGCCATCCAAGTCTCCATAATGTCCACAACATCATAGCTCCAAGTGAATCTCAATGTAGTGGTAAAATCTATGAATTCTTCTTCCTCTTCTTAGTCCGTCACCCCTACTGGGGCAATGGCTACCAACAGCAGTTCGCCGGAGTCTTCCCTCCTGAGCCAGTCTTGCACATTGTCCCCAGCTTTAGCCCACCTTCTTGGTATCTGTCCTTTTCCAGGGATGAGGAATTTGGAGCTTCTGCTGGCATTTCTGAAGCACTGGGTTTTTATGGGATTGGCGGCTAGCCCCTTGCCCGACCTTCCTCCTTTTACAGCTGGGCTTGGAACTATCCATGGTGTTGATATACTTTATTAATAAGGTTGTTTATGATGTTTAATGCAGACAGGTGCAAGGTATCGCACTTTAGTAGGACCAACCAGAGTTAGTCTTACACAATGAACGGTAGGGCACTGAGGAGTGGGGAGGAAGAAATAGATCTGGGAATACATGTCCATAATGTGTTGCAAGTGGCGTCACAGGTAGATAGAGTCATACGAAAGCTTTTGGCATATTGGCCTTCATAAATCAATGTACTGAGTACAGCAGATGGGATTTTATGTTGACATTACATAAGACATTGGTGAAGCTTAATCTGGAGTATTGTGTGTAGTTTTGGTTACCTTCCTGCAGGAAAGATGTAAACAAGGTTGAAACAGTACAGAAAAAATTTACAAGGATGGTGCTGGGACTGGAGAGCTTGAGTTACAAGGAAAGATCGATTAGGTTAGGTCTTTATTCCTTGGAACATAGAAGATTGAGGTGAGATTTGATCGCGTTATACAAAATTATGAGACGTATAGGGATGGTAAATACAAGTAGGCTTTTTCCAGTGACATTGGGTGAGACTAGAACTAGAGGTCATGGGTTAAGGGTGAGAGGTGAAAATTTTAAGGGAAACGTAAGGAGGAATTTCTTGCATGATCATACAGAATTGTAGTGTGCATAAAAATAACTTGGGATTTGCAGTCAAAGTGTACATTAGTTGAGAATGTGACAGGTCACTTCACTACAGTTCAGCTCAGTGTTCATCATCTTCAGGCAGCCCAATTCAAAACTCACCCAATTGTAGTAACAGAATAAGACCATAAGATCTTAAAATATTGGTGCAGAATTAGGTCATCTGGCCCATCGAGTGTGCTCCACCATTTCATCATGGCTGATCCAATTTTCCTCTCAGCCCCAATCTCCTGTCTTATCCCCATATCCCTTCAATCAGGAGTCTATCACCCTCTGCCTTAAATATACAAAAAGACTTAGCCTCCACTGCTGACTGAGACAAAGAATTCCACAGGTTCACCAATGTCTGGCTAAAGAGACTCCTCCTCATCTCCATTCTAAAAGGACACCCCTCTGTTCTGAGGCTGTGCCCTCTGGTCTTAGACTCAAGCAGTGTTTCTTGCTGAGTAACTGGGTACCACAAACCAGAACTGGGTGATGAGATTTGTTGGCGCAGATGCTTGCATTTCACTTCCCCGAGCTATAGTATGAATTTGAGTTGGGATGTTACAGTGGCTGGGCGTCTGATGACTGCAGTTCCTAAGGCTGTGGAGTGTATGACAAAGTGTCATCTTGCTGTTCACACTTACTGAAAAGCAAGCTGAACAACTTAATCCTGCCAAAACGCAGTGCATTCGCTGAGTCCGTACATCTTTCTAAATGATCTCAAAAAACCAAGAGCTTAGATGTGGGTAGTTAGAAATGTGCACAAGGATTGGTAAAGTAATATTTTTAAAGTTCAAAGTAAATTTATTAACGAAGTACAAATATATCTCCATATCAGCACACACGAAATACTGGAATAACTCTGCAGGTCAGGCTGCTTCTATTGAATGAATAAACAGTTGATGTTTTGGACCGAGACCCTTCATTAGGACTGGAAAGGAAAGAAGACGAAGCCAGAATAAGATGGCGGGGTGGAAGGAGGGCAAGCTGGAAGGTGACAGGTGAAGGGGTAAGGGGGAATGGTAAGAAGGTGATAAGTGGAAACAATAAAGGGCTGACAAAGAAGGAATCTGATAATAGAGGAGAGCAGATCATGAGAGAAAGGGAAAGAGGAGGGACACTATGGGAGGTGATAGGCAGGTGAGGAGAAGTGGAAAGGTGAGAGAGGACCCAGAGTAGGGAATGAAAGAAAAAGGACAGGGATTACTTATTTCACAATTTTGACAGAAAGTGATGAATACAAACACAAAGTACACTGCAGATGCTGTGGTCAAATCAACATGTACAAACGAGCTGGATGAACTCAGCAGGTCGGGCAGCATCCGTTGAAACGAGCAGTCAATGTTTCGGGCCGAGACCCTTCGTCAGGACTAAAGAAGGAGGGGGCAGGGGCCCTATAAAAGGGTGGGGGGAGGGGGAAGGTTCAGGTGAAAAACCAATCAGAGGAAATATCAAGGTGTGGGGGAAGGGAAGCAGGGAGGGGATAGGCCAGAGAGGTGAAGAAGGAATGCAAGGGGAAAGCACTATGGGTAGCAGAAGAAGACAGAATCATGAGAGAGGTGATAGGCAACTAGAAGAAGAGGCAGAGTGGAAGTGGGATGGGGGAAGGGAGAAGAAGGGAATTACCAGAAGTTGGAGAATTCAATGTGCATACCAAGGGGCTGGAGACTACCCAGATGGTATATGAGGTGTTGCTCCTCCAACCTGAGTTTGGCCTCATCATGGCAGTAGAGGAGGCCATATATGGACATATCCGAATGGGAATGCGAAGGAGAGTTGAAGTGGGTGGCAACCGGGAGATCCTGTCTCTTGTGGCGGACGGAGTGTAGGTGCTCGACGAAGCGGTCCCCCAATCTGCGTCGGGTCCTGCCGATGTAGAGGAGGCCACACAGGGAGCACCGGATGCAATAGGTGACCCCAACAGACTCACAAGTGAAGTGTTGCCTCACCTGGAAGGACTGTTTGGGGCTCTGAATGGTGGTAAGCGAGGAGGTGTAGGGACAGGGATAAGTACCAGCTGGGAGATCTGTGGGGAGGGACGTGTGTACCAGGCAGTCGTGGAGGGGATGATCTCTGCGAAAAGCAGAGAGGGGTAGCGAGGGAAAGATGTCCTTAGTGGTGGGGTCCTGTTGAAAGTGGCCGAAGTTGCTGAGGATAATATGCTGGATCCGGAGGCTGGTGGGGTGGTAAGTGAGGTCAAGGAGAACATGGTCCCTGATGTGGTGACAGGAGGATGGGGTGATGGCCAAAGTGCAGGAAATGGAGGAGATGCAGGTGAGGGCATCATTGATGATGGCAGAGGGAAACCATGATTCTTAAAGAAAGAAGATATTTGAGATGTCCTGGAATGGAAAGCCTCATCCTGGGAGCAGATGCGGCAGAGACGGAGGAACTGGGAATAGGGAATACAGCCCAGACCACAGACAAATCCCTCCTGATGATTGAGCACATTAACATATTGCACTGCCACAAGAAAGCTGCACACATCATCAAAGACCCCCACCATCCTGGCCCCCACCACCATCTCCCTTCCTTTACAGTCCCACTGAAGGTTTTCAGCCTGAAACCTCGATAGCTTTTTCCTCTCCATAGATGCAGCCTGATCTGCTGAGATCCTTCAGCACTGTGTGTGTGTGTGTGTGTGTGTGTGTGTGTGTGTATGTGTGTTTGTGTGTGTGTGTGTTGCTCTAGATTTCCAGCATCTACCGAATCTCTTTTGCTCTCAATCTCTCATACCATTCAAGAACAAAAATTGTGCATCTTCTCCCCTTCCAACTTCCGATTATTGAAACTGCACAGACATTGTTTATTCATTGGGAATGTTAATTGTCACTTGATCCTTTCTCAAGGTACGCCATGAGGTTAAAGAATTTCACCGGTTCCTTGGCAACGATAGCAGATAAGAAACTAGCGGTTCTATGGTGAGTTTTAGCAAGGTTGACATCTGATTACTGATATTATGAATAACTGCATCTTTATTTGTGTGTATCAAATGAATTAATAAGCAAATGCTATTTTATTAACATATATGGTAAGATTTGATTTATGCGCTGTGTGTGCTATGTTTTGTGAGTGCACTGTGGTGTGGTGGAACATTGTTTCATGTAGTATATACTTACAGTCAGATGACAATGAATTTGAACTTGAGCTTGAGACACTAACATCTGAAGCAAGAAACAAGAAGATGGAGGAAATCATTAGATCAAACAGCAAATGTGGAGGGAAGAGCGAGTTCAAGGCTCTCCATTTGGACTACCTCTACCTTGCAGAGGCAAGGTGGCAGCTCTTGGGCACCTCATCATAGCTACCCTTGACCATGACTTCTCCAACAGTCATCAGGCCTTTGTTTCCCATACCATCACAGATCAAAATAAAAATACTGGGATGTTGCTGGGATTTGAGAACTTCAGTTAAAGGGAAAAGTTGAACAGGTTAAGACATTATTTCCTAGAGGAAATTTGATAGAGATAGAGAGATTTGATAGAGCTATACACAATTATGAGGAATATAGATTGGATAAATGGAAGCAGGCTTTTTTTCCCACTCAGGTTGGATGAGACTAGAATTGAAGGTTATGTGTATAGGGTGTAGGGTGAAATCTTTAAAGGGGAACCCAAGGAGGAACTTCTTCACTCAGAGGGTGGTGAGAGTGTGGAACGAGCTGCCAGCAGAAGTGGTGGATGAGGGGTCAATTTCAGCATTTAACAGAAATTTGGATAAATATATGGATGAGAGGAGTATGGGGGGGGGGGGGCTCTGGTTCAGGTGCACATCCATGGGCAGGAACAGTTCAGCAGGAACTGGATTGTCCAAAGGGCCTGTTTCTATCATGTTTTGCTGTGGGACTCTATCTCCTCCTCTGTCTGCCGACACTATGAAGATGGGTGGAGTGCTGGTAACTTGGAGGAAGTAGAGAGGCTACTTCCTTAGGCGGGCTTAGACAGATTCGGAGAATGGGAAAAGAAAGGGCAGATGGAACACAGCATCAGGAAGTGTGTGGTTATGCACTTTGGTAGAAGAAATGAAAGGGTTGAGTACTTTCTAATGGAGAGAAAATACAAACATCTGAGGCACAAAGAGATTTGAGAGAGCTTGTACAGGATTCCTTAAAGGTTAATTTGCAAGTTGAACCTGTGGTCAGGAAGGCACTTGCAATGTGAGCATTCATTTCAAAAGGACTAGAATATAAAAGCAAGGATGTAATGTTGAGATTTTATAAAGCACTGGTGAAGCCACACGTGGAGTATTGTGAGTATTTTTGAGCCCTGGTCTTAGAAAGGATGTGCTAAAACTGGGCAGGGCTTAAAAGAGGTTCACAAAAATGATTCAACTGTTAAACGGCTTATCATATGAAGAGTGTTGGTTGGCTGTGGACCTGTATTCACTGGAACTCAGAAGAATGAGGAGTGACCTTATTAAAACCTATCGAAAGGAAAAGGCCTTGATAGAGTGGATATGGAGAGGATGTTTCTTATGGTGGGAGAGTCTAAGACAGCCTCAGAATAGAAGGATGTCCTTTTAGAATGGAGTTACGGAGGAATTTCCTTAGCCAGAGAATGATGAATCTGCGTAATTTGTTGCCACAGGCAGCTGTGGAGGGCTAGTCTTTATGTATATTTAAGGAAAAGGTCAAAGTCAGGGAAGGAGGGGATACGGGGAGAAGGCAGGAGATTGGGGCTGAGAGGTAATGGCGGAGCAGATTCGAGGGGCCAAATGACCTAATTCTGCTCCTATATCCTATGGTCCCATGGTCTTATGATCATACAATGCAGCACAGGATGATGATGGTAAAGGTAATGAGAAGAGTGGGGTTCTCTAAAATAATTAGCAATGATTGAATGGTGGAGCAGGCTCAATGGGCCAAATGGCCTGATTTTGTTTCTGTATCTTACGGTCTTACATTCTTCACCAATCTAATTTCAAATGCATTGTTGACATAAATTGCATTGTTCGAGTGCTTAGCCTAACGGATTTTCTCTAATTAAATCTAGTTACCGATGCTTGTCACTTCTCTACTTGAGGATGTTCCGACTTAAGAAAGATCACGCCATGAAATATTCCCGATCCTTGATGGAATATTTTAAGGTAATTTCATCTGAGTCAGTTATCACTGTAGGGAGCCTTCGTCATCTGCCTTAACACTGTCGTTCACTCAGCTCCAATTAGGGGTAAAAACTGCCAGAGACAGATCCTGCTTTTGTACGGATGAACACTAAGTAAGAAATTGTTTCCTGTAAAGGAGGTTATTATGAAAATATAATCTTGCATTTCTATTGAACCTTTCACGTTTATTTCAGGGCATCTGAAAGCAACCCCAAGCTAATGAAGTACTTTTATCTTTGACAGTAGTGATGGTTGCAGTGTCAGAATCAAAATCAGGTTTATTATCACTGACGTGTCGTAAGGTTTGTTTTCTGGCTGCAGACAGTGCAAGGCTTTAGAAGTTACTATGAGTTAAAATTTAAAAAGTTCAACAAGAATTATTAAATCATGAAGCATTCAGAAATCTGATGACTGAGAGAAAAAAGCTGTCCCTAAAATGTTCAGTAGAGATCTTCAGGCTCCTGTACCTCCTCCCAAATGAGGAGGGCCTTTCTTGGATGGTGAGGGTCCTCAATGATGGAAGATACCCTCCTGAGGCACTGTGTTTTGAAGATGTCTTTGATGGTGTGGAGGGTTCAAAATTCAAAGTAAATTTAATATGAAGGTGCATATTTGTCACCTTAAGATTCATTTTCTTGCAGCACTTACGGGAAAATACAGAAATACAATAAAATTTATGAAAAACCATAAAAAAATCCAACTTTTAAAAGAGGACAACTCATGCAAATAATAACAAAAAGTATTACAGTGAACATGAGTTTGACAGTGAGTTTACAGGTTGGAGGTGTCAGCTCAGCTTTAAGGATTGTGCCAGTGAGGGTGCTGGCCAAGGCTACAGCCCTCTGCAACCTCTTTCGATCCTGTGCATTGGAACCAGTCAGAGTGCTCTCCATCATACATCTGTAGAATCACAGAGCACTACAGCACAGAAACCAACCCTTTGGCCCATCTAGCCCTTGCCAAACTGTTATTCTGCTTAGTTCCATCGACTGGCAGCTAAAGCATACCCCGCTATACTCTTCCCATCCATGGACTGAGCCAAACTTCTCTTCAGTGCAGCAGTCAAGCCCCCAGCCACCATGTCCACTTGCAGCTCATTCCACACATGCAGATCTGGAGAATACTGTTCCCCATCTGAAGCAACATCTTTGTAGATTTCAGTTGCTAAGTCTGTTTCCAATAGCATCGAGAGCATTAGAGGAGCCTTAGTGCACGTTGCTTTTTTAAAAATTATGTGTCGCTTTGATAGATCAAAAATGATAAACTGCTCCCTCTGGTCTGTGAGGGGGATGTATCAGTGACAAGAAATGATCAATTTTAAATTTATTTTCGAGAAACCGAACAAAGCACTAGGAAAAGCTTGTTTACATGCAGTCTTACTGAAGCGTTGAATGCTTTGCCACAGGGAAGAGTTGAGACAGATACAGTTGCATCTTTTAACCGAGAAATGGATGTGTATTTAAAACAAAATACACAGTTCGGTGCAGAGAGAGTGGGGTAGTGGTATTAATCTTGAAATAGTAAGTGGTTGCCATAGGCTTAAACTGGAAGTCATCCAGAATTCTGTGGCCCAAATCTTAGTTTACACTGTCCTGCTAAAGCATTCTGACTGGAGTTGTCTTTAGCCTGACAAATCTGCTCTTTCAGAAATCACGTTATTTTCTGCTCCTTAAGTGGGAGATTCCTCTCCCTATAAGGTTCGGAGAAATCTGCTCATCTCAGTTACTGAACACGTAATTAAGTTTGAAAATTCAAGTTAATTTGTTACGCCTTTATCAAAAGATACAGTGAAATGTGTTGCTTGCGTTAACAACCAACACAGCCGAAGGTATACTGGGGGAGCCCGCAAGTAGCACCGCACGTTCCTGTGCGGATGTAGCATGCCCACAGTGCTCAGCAGAATGACAGAGTACAGCAAACAACAAAACAACAATAGCAAAAACTAACACAAGGAAGTCTACAGATGCTGGAAATCCAAAGCAACACTCAGGTTGGCAAAACAATACCTCATATTCCGAATGGCTAGCCTCCAACCTGATGGCATGAGTATAGATTTCTATAACTTCCACCAACCCACTTCCTCCCGCTGGATCCCCCCTCCTTCCCATTCTCCTATGGTCCACTCTCCTCTCCTATCAGATTCCTTCCTCTCCAAGTTCAATGCTTGAACTTCCCCATCCACCTGGCTTCACCTATCACCTTTTAGCCTTCTTTCCCTCACTCAAACACTTCCAATCCTGAAGAATGGTCTGGGCCCAAAATGCCGACTGCTTGTTCTTTTCCATAGATGCTGCCCAACCTGCTGAATTTCTCCATTGTGTATTGCTAATAGTAAAAACAGGCCTGTTTCTCCCTCCTACCCAAGCGTATGCTCCAGACAGGCCTTCAGTCTCCATCCTCCAGTGGACATGGACGCAGGCCTACGAGGCTTCGATCACCCCAGCGCACTGACTGGACTAAACTTCACTTTTAGAAATCATGTCATTTTCCACTCCTGAGGTGAGTGATCCCTCACCCTGTAAAGATCTGCCAAATCTGCTCACCCCCATTATTCCACTGTTGGCAGCACGCCTTTGGGTGCCTGAGCCTTAAGCTCTGGGAACCCTCCAAAACTTCATAGCCTCTCTTCTCCAGCCCTTTGCATTTTCCACTTATCACCTCCCAGCTTCTTTCTTCACCCCCTCCTCCACCCACTTGGCCTCACCTATCACCTTCTAGCTTATACTCCCACCCCTTCCCCCACCATCATATTCTGACATATTCTCCCTTCCTTTCCAGTCCTAGGCACCTCAGCCTAAATCATTTATTCATTTCCATTGATGCTGCCTGACCTGCTGAATTCCTCCAGCATTTTGTGTGTGTGTTGCTCTGTATTTCCAACATCTGCAGAATCTCTTGTGTACATCCCCTCTCTACCCATCTCTATCTTAAACCGATTTTTTTCACCAAGCTTTCTGTCACCCAGTCTGGGTGGCTCAGTATGCTCTGAATGCACTCCTGACAAGCACCCCGTAACATTTTTAATTGCCTGTGTTCTCTGCTGAAAGATTCCTCTCTCTGTAACAAGCCTCTGGGGCTTTGCAATAGTTTAATGTTTCCTTGAATCCATTCTGAAAACTCTGCTCTCTATTGACTTTGGCTTTTCAGGATTCCTTGTCAAACATGATGGCAGAAATGGTTAAAGTTTTCTCAGTATTGTGTTTTGTGATTGTCAGTACATTACACTCCATCTGATACAAAGATTTCCCAAATGCAGTTGCTCCTTTTGGCTGTTTAATCACCTCCTTATTGTTATGTTTGGAGCAAGACTCAGAATGAATATTTAAAAAGCTGCAGGCTTTGCCAATTATTCATAACTGTGATCCAAGCAGAATGTTTCATTTTGGATCAGTTCTTCTGCTGTCTAGAACATTAGGAACCACAGTTAGTCATTTGTAACTGAGGAGAGAAGTCAGTTGTTCCTCACCCTTTAGATCGGGCTTCCCAACCTGTGATCCACAGACCACTTGGTTAATGGTAGGTCTCCATGGCCTTAAAAAGGTTAGGAGCCCCTGCTCTAGATAACGATTAGCTTTGTACATCAAAACTAACAGTAAAAAACATCGTAAGTGTCAAGGACCAACACATCCCAGGATTACTGGGAGCAGTCCATAAATGTCTCGATGCTTTCGGCACCAGCATGGCATGCCTACCCGACAACTTGCCAACCCTTAACAGTACATCATTGGAACATGGGATAAACCCTTGTACATGGAGGAGTTTTCTCTTTGGAGTGAAGAAGGATGAGAGAGAATTTGATAGAGATGGAACACGCACACAAAATGCTGGTGAAGGAATCTAATTTGAGAGGACTGTGGACCATGGAAGGGAGGGAAGGATAGAAATTGTGTGAAGATGCAAGACTGTTTCACCATCAACCTCTCCCCTATCCAAAGGTGAGACAGTTCATTGAATGAATCCTGTGCTACCTTCTCCTCACAGCCCTTCTCTTTCCCCTTGTACATATCTTTTTGCAGTTCTAACACATATTCAGCTCACTTTGCAGTTCAAGAGTCTCAGCCCGAAACGTTGACAGTACTCTTTCCATAGATGCTGCCTGACCCGCTGAGTTCTTCCAGAATTTTGTGCATGTTGCTCTGCATTTCCAGCAGCTGCAGATTTTCTCTTATTTGTGACTGGAAATCTATTTGAGCTTTTTCCACCAGCCGTCCAAGCAGAGCATTCCAGTTTGTAACATTTCATTGCTTTGGAAGAAAAAAATGTCTCCATGTTTTGCCTTTGGTTCATTTGAAAATAGTTTGAGATAGGACCTATTAATCAAACCAGGCCTTGAGGTCTGACCTGAAATGCTTCAAAACCAATCAAGCAGATTTCATTTCTTCTTCAGCAATCGGTTAAAAGACTTCCTGTGGTGAAGATTACACTTGTAAAGTTTTAACAAATTCTGGACATGCCCTTTGGTGACGCAGAGGCACAATTTATTTATGTATTGATTGAGAAACAATATGGAATAGGCCCTCCTGGCACTTCAAGCTGTGCTGCCCAGCAATCTCCTAATTTAACCCTAGCCTAACCATGATTCAATTTACAATTACAAATTACCCTACCAACCAGTATGTCTTTGGACTGTGGGAGGAAACTGAAGCACTCGGAGGAAACCCACACAGTCACAGGGAGAGCATACAAGCTCCTTTTTGGCAGCAGCGAGAATTGAAGGTAGGTCGCCGGTACTGTAAAGTGTTGTGCTAACCATTTTGCTACCTTACTGTGCAATAGTTCAGTCCTGACCTCAGTCTTTGTTAGCATGGAGTTTGCCTGCTTTCCCTGTGATCACAAGGGTTCCTCTGCATCCTCCAATTTCTTCCACAAAGCAAAAATTGTAAAGAGATAAATTAGCATTATTTGTCACATGTACAACAAAACTGGGTGGTGGGTGGAGATACATGACTACTAAGGGAGGTGTAGAGTGCTCGTTCTCCCTACTAGCCTGCAGGTCATCCTTGGGCAAGGTGTAGAACCCACTTAGCCCCCCGATCAGGGTCCTGTGAAGCCACGGTAGCAGGTAGTGGATGGTCATATGAGTGGCTGGTGCATATCACAAGTTCTGGTTATGCGACCACTGACACCGGGCAGACAATCTCTGAAGAGCATTGACAGTAACTGGAGTCACCTGTCTTGTAAAGTCACTGCCCAGAAGAAAGCAATGGCAAACCACTTCTGTAGAAAAATTTGCCAAGAGCAGTCATGGTCATGGAAGGATCATGATCATCCAACAATGAGCGAACATCAAAACATTGAAACACACAGTGAAATGCATAGTAACACACAAACAGCTGGAGGAACTCAGCAGGTCAGGCAGCATCTTTGGAGAGGAATGAACAGTCAATGTTTCATCAGGATTGGAAAGGGTCGGGAAGAAACCAGAATAAGATGTGAGGGGAGGGGAAGGAGTACAAGGTGATAGGTGAAGCCTGGTGAGGGAAAAGGTAGGTGGGTCGGGGAGCATGTGTTGTTTTTGTCAATGACAGACACAGTCTGATGATCTGCTGTGGGCAGCCCACAAGTGTCATCATACTTCCGGCACAGTGGCATTGTGGTTAGCGTAATGCCTTTGCATCACCAGCAGATTTCAATTCCGCTGCTGTCTGTAAGGAGTTTGTACATTCTCCTTGTGTCGACATGGGTTTCCTTTGGTGCTCTGGTTTCCTCCCATGTTCCAAAGACATATGAGTTAGTTGGTTATCTAGTTACATGAGTGTAACTGGGCAATGCAAACTCAGTGGGCTGGGCCTGTTACTGTGTTGTATCATTAAATCAATAAAATGCATAAAAATAAAAATAAAACATACCATGCCCACAACCTACTAATGCTAACTCCTACGCCTTTGGACTGTGGGAGAAAACTGGAGCACCCAGAGGAAACACACACAGTTGCAGGCAGAACGTACAGACTACGTACAGGCAGCAGTAGAAAATGAAGCACGGTTGCTGGTGCTGTAAAGTGTTATGCTAACCTTACACAGTGGGAAATGTATGGGTTCGTAGTTTTAAGTGGCAATTATAAGTTAGCTCCAGTGTACACACTCAGTGGCCACGTTTTTCATTACCTCCTGTACCTCATAAAATAGCCACTGAGTGTATGTTCATGGTCTTCTGCTGCTGTAGCCCATCTACTTCAAGGTCCTATGCGTTGTGCATTCAGAGATGCTCTTCTGCTTGTTACAGTTGTAACGTGTGGTTAGTTGAGTTATTGTCACTTGAACTAGTCTGGCATTCTCCTCTTATCTCTCATATTAACAAGGCATTTTCACCCACAGGCATTTCACTTGATTTTTTTTTATTTTTCACACAATTCTCTGTAAAGACTAAAGAATGGGTGCGTGAAAATCCCTGGGGATCAACAATTTCTGAGATACTCAATCTATCCCATCTGACACCAATAACCATTCCATGGTCATAGTCATTTAGATCACATTATTGCCCATTCTGATATCTGTTCTGAAAAACAACTGAACGTGTAGACCATGACTGCATTGAATTGCTGCCACATGATTGGCTGATTGGAGATTTGCATTAATGAGCACGAGTACCTAATAAAGTGCCCACTGAGTGTAAATGAATGATAGAATCTGGAGGTAGCTGATTGAACTGTGGTGAGAATTAAACGGATTAGTTTTGGATTATTGGAAATGAGTGCTTGATGGTCAGTTTGCACTCAATGAATCAAAGAATCTCTATCTGTTCTATATGATTTTATATATCTGTGTTCCTGTTGGAAAATTTGTTCAAGAGGGAGCTGTACTACATAGGAACGAACTCTGCTGTGACACAGAGAACAAGTGGCAACTACGAATGGAGACTGAAAAACCAAAAGACCCAACCACTGACCATAGCTAACACTTACACTTACCCACACTGTACCAGGACGTGTGGACCCTGGACCTAGATTCTCTCAAATGGACAACCCCTTAGGAGAACATTATATTCGACTTGAGTGGTCACACAATTTCAAAGGGAGCCCCCCCCCCCAATGCTTCTCCAGGCTAATAGAGAGGGGGTAACAATTCCTTCAGTGGTAAACAGCTTGATAACACCAGCTTCTCACATAGCCCTCTCCAAATCCAAGAGGATCTGTCCAGACAACTTGCTTAATGCCTTGAACCTTGAGAGCTTCCATGCAGACTCAAACCCTGCACTCTCCAATCTCTGCCCAAACAACAAATACCAAATCTGCCCAAAGTCATCTATTCTAATCTAAATGGTAATGCAACTTAAGTGGTAATAGAATATTTAATTTTCATATCTCGGATCCCATCAAAATATGCAGGGTTGTGGCACAATATCAACTGCCCAGGATTTCCTCAGATTATGATCACATTTCCTCAAGATTACGTCACTGAGGTAAAAGAGAAATTAGAAGTCATTAAACAAATGGCTTCTGATTTCTGGAATTGCTACTTCACATCTCATAAAGAAAGTGTGCATTCCAGACCAAACTTGAATCAATAAAGGATGCACAAAAGCTGTGGCGGATATGAACACAATCACATCTTACAGAGTGAAACCAAGTGACATAGGTGACAACAAGGCTCTGCTTCCAGATGAGCTCAATGACTTTGATGCTCAGCAAAACATGGAGGAACCTCCAGGAACTCACACATCACTAGTAATCCTGTAATTTTAATTCCCAAAGCCAACATTAGAGCGTCCTTCAGGAGCATAAACCCTCGGAAAACATCCAGCCCAGATGAGTACCTGACTGAGTGCTAAAGAACTATGCTGTTCAACTGGCTGGAGTGTTCAATGAGATCTTAAGCCTCCCAATTCAGCAATCTGAGCTACCCAGCGGCTTCATGCAGGCTTCAATTATACAGGTGTCTAAGAAGAGCGTGGTAACCTACCTCAATGACTATCACCCAGTAACTTACATCCACAGTGATGAAGTGCTTTGAGAGGTTGGTGGTGAAACATATTAACTCCTGCCTGAGTAACTTGGATCTGCTCCGATTTGTCTACCATCACAAGAGGTCCACAGCAAATTCCATTCCACTGGTTCTTCTCTCAATTCCGAAACATCTGGACAGTGAAGATGCATACATCAAGATGCTCTTCATTGACTACAGCTCAGCATTCAATCTTGTCATCCCCTCAAAACTAATCAATAAACTTCAAGACCTTGGCCTCATTAGTTCCTTATGCAATTGGATCCTTGATTTCCTCACTTGCAGACCTCAGTCAGTTCAGATTGACAACAGTATCTCCTCCACAATCTCATTCAGCATAGGTGCATAAGGCTGTGTGCTTAGCCCCCTGCTCTACTCATTTTATACTTATGTGAAGCTAAGCATAACTCCAATACCATACTTAAGCATGCCAAAAACACTACTGTTGTTTGCCAAATCAAAGGTGGTGACGAATCAGCAAATCAGAGGGAGATTAAAAATCTGCTTGACTGGTCCAATAGCAACAACCTATCACTCAGTGTTAACAAGACCAAACAGTTGATTATTGACTTCCATAGGGAGAGAAAACTGGAGGTCAATGAGCCAGTCCTCATCAGGAACTCAGAGGTGGAGAGGACCAGCAGCTTTAAATTCCTTGTGATATAATTTAGACCATAAGACCATAAGATTGAGGAGCAGAAGTTGGCCATTCAGGCCATTCAGCCCATTGAGTCTGCTCCACCTTTCAATTATGGGCTGATCCCATTCTTCCAGTAATCCCCACACCCCTGCTTTCACACCATACTCTATGGTGCCCTGGCTAATCAAGAACCTATCTAACTCTGCCTTAAATACACCCAATGACTTGGACTCCACAGCCACTCATGACAACAAATTCCACAGATTTGCCACCCTCTGAGTAAAGTAATTTCTCCACACCTCTGTTCTAAATGGATGTCCTTCAATCCTGAAGTCATGCCCACTTGTCCTAGACTCCCCTACCATGGGAAATAACTTTGCTATATCTAATCTGTTCAGGCCTTTTAATATTTGGAATGTTTCTATGAGATTCAAAGGATTTGTCTTGTGTCCAGCATGTAAGTGCAATTATAGTGAAAGCTTTGGTTCCTGGATTTGAAATGCCTCTACTTCCTTAAGAGTTTGTGAAGATTCGGCATGACATGTAAACCTTTGACAAACTATTATAGATGTGTGGTGGAGAGTATATTGACTAGTTGCATCACAGCCTGGTATGGAAATGTCAATTGCCTTATATGGAAAGTCCTGCACAAAGTAGTGGATATGGCCCAGTCCATCATGGATAAGGATATTGCCACCAGTGAGCACATCTAGATGAGTGCTGTCACAGGAAAGCAGCATCCAGCATCAAGTACCATACCACCCGAGCCATGCTGTCATCTCGCTGCTGCCATCAGGACAAAAGTACAGGATCCTTCGGACCCTCAAGGTACCGGAACAGTTATTACCCCTCAACCATCAGGCTTTCAACCAATGGGGATAACTTCAGTCAGGTTCACTTGCTCCATCACTGAACTGTTTCCACAACCTATGGAATCATTTTCAAGGACTCTTCTTCTCATGTTGTCAATACTTACTGTTTTCTTTTTCACTTTTGTATTTCTAAAGTTTGTTGTCTTTTACGAGTTTGTCCATCTTTTGGGTGAGCTCTTTCATTGATTCTATTGCGTTTCTTGGATTTACTGTGTATGCCTGCAAGAAAAAGAATCTCAGGGTTGTGCTTACTGTGCAATAGACACAGACAGACACACACACACACACACACACACACACACACACACACACACACACAGTTCAAAGGAGGCATTGGGGACAGATTTGTTTTTCCACAGAGTGTTATTGGTGCCTGGAATGCGCTGTCAGGGGTTGTTTTGGAGTTAGATACGACAGAGGCGTTTAAGAGGCTCTTAGACTAATGAGTGTACACAGAATGGAGGGATATGGACATTTTGTAGCAGGAGGTACTAGTTTAGTTGTGCATTTAATTACTAGTTTAATCTAGCACAACATAATGGGCAGAATGGCACATTCCTGTGCTTAGTGTTCTATATTCTATGCCCTGAAAGCATCTCTGGGTCTTTCAGGAAGGAATAGTTCACACACCACTGCAGAGGTCACTCAGAGACAACCACACAGTTATTTCCCACAGAGAATGACTAGCCAGTTTGTAAAATAAGTCTCAATTCCAAGTTCAAGTTTATTGCCATCTGATTGTACAACCTAATGAAATGGCGTTCCTCTGGACCACAGTGCATCCACAGTGCACATATCACACACAGCACATAAACCAAAAAATTAACATAAATAAGTTACTAAATAATTCAAAAGGCATGCAGCACAGGTAAACAGTAAATAATACAGTGAACAGCTTGTCCTAGCGACGAGAACTTGGTGGTGGCAGGGTATTCATCAGTCTCACAGCCTGAGGGAAGAAGCTGTTGCCCAGTCTGGCAGTCTAACACCTGATGCTTCTGTACCTCCTTCCTGATGGTAGTGGGTTCAAGAGATTGTGGTGTGGGTGGTAGGGATCCTCAGCAATGTTTTGTGCCCCTTGTCTGTGACACGCCCAGCAAGCATCACAAATAAGGGGTAGGGATGCCCTGAGGATTATCTCAGTGGTTTTCACAAGCCTCTGTCGGGTCTTACAATCTGATGTCTTGCATCTTCCATACCACACAATAATGCAGCCAGACAGGATATTCACAATGGTGCACTGTCTCCAGCATTGTTCATTGATATTTTCAGTTGCTTGCCTACATAGTACCAGATTCATTGGTTCCATTGACCAGAGAACCTCTGGTTAATCATCTAAAGCAAAGTACTGTCATTAAAGAAAGAAGTGCTTAAGCGTTTAGACCTCATCATACTTGTCCAACCAATGACAAACTTGTAAATTGTGACCTATTTTGTATCATAGGGAATACAAAGGAAACGTCTGCATAGGAAGCTGCCACAAAATAACAGCAGTGTAACAATGACCAGTTCATTTGTTCCAAAAACATGAGAGGTTCTGCAGACACTGGAAATTCAGAGCAACACACACAAAACGTACACTGAAGGAACTCAGCAGGTCAGGCAACATCAGTGGAGGGGAATAAATAGTCACCTTTCATCAGCTCTAGACAGGAGAAGGGAGAGAGTTGTTTCTATTGACTGTTTATTTCCCTTGTAGCTGATGCCTGAGTTGTTGAGTTCTTCTGGCATTTTGTGTATTAATTTATACCAGAAATGTTCAAGTTCAAGTTTATTGTCAGGGTATAAATGTCATGAAAATTAGCTCTCTGCAGTAGCAGCATAGTATATTAGAAACACGACAAACATCAATTGCATAAACTTAAGTTAACATAAATTATACATAACAACATAAACATAACAACATTATTGCAAGTTGAGAGAGAGAGAGAAAACAGCCCACGGTGATGTTCGGGTTTTTCTGCTTGATTCAAGAAGCTGGCGGTGGCAGAGAATAAGCTGTTATTGAACCTTGCGGTGTGGGCCTTCAGTCTCCCGTGCCTCCTGCCTCCTGCTCCTTTTCAGTGATAATTAATTGTTAGACAGCAGGGATAATCCCCCTGCTCTACTTCAAGAGAGTGCCGTGGGATATTGTTACTTGCAAACAGACAATCTTGGTTTAACATTTCATCCAAAGACTCCGGCCCCTCCTTTTGATATAGCACTGAGGTCTCAGACTGTATGTTTATACTCAAGTGCCTTATTTAGAGGCTAGAATCACGGCAAGCACATGCTTCCCCCGTCTGAAGTGCCAGCGTTACAAGTTGCAGGCAAGTTAACCGTGACCTCAGAATTGTGTTTGGTGATGTTGGTGTGTGGAAGATCAAAGTGAAGATGCTTTGTTCATTTTATTTAATCTGGCAGTAGAACCCACACCAAGCAGTGCTCTATTAGGTTTTGGACTTTTATCTGGCTGCTGAGCCTCTGCAGATGTTCTCGATGGTGGGGAAGGTTGCACCATTGCACTGGATCACGAGAGGCTGCAGAGAGTTGTAGACTCTGCTAGCTCTATCACGGACAACAAGCTTCCCCACCATTGAGCACATCTTCAACAGCCAGTACCACAAGAAGGCAGCATCCATTGTTAAGGACCCTCACCACCTGGGCCATAGCCTTTTCCCATTCCAACCATCGGTGTGGAGATACAGGAGCTCAGAGCTACACACTTAACAATTTAGAAGCCCTCTGTCATCAGATTTCTGAACAATCGATGAACCCATGAGAACTACCTCGTTATTTAATCTTTTGCTCTATTTATTGACATTGTAGCTTTGAGTAATTTTTATGGAAATAATTCTGAAAATGTGTAGCTTGGGTGGTTGATGGTTGTGTTGAGTTTTTTCCAATATTCAATTTGCAATTTGCTTCCAAACATTTTGTCACCATACGAGGATACATCAACAGTGTGCTGTTGTTAGTTGTGGTGTGGAGGACTCAACCCAACGAGTAATTTTTATGATGAATCGTGAATTTCATAACATACGTTGTGATAATAAATCCCAGTATTACTTTTTGTTTGCTTTATATAATTTACAGTAATTTTATGCCTTTGCACTCTACTACTGCCGCAAGACAAAAAATTTCATGCTATGTAAAAGAGTGATAATAAATCCAAATCTGATTTCTCTAAACAACAAATCTGAACCCCCTCTCAACTTGTTTAGAAAGCTGCCTCAGGCCTCTATTGCAATTTCACTTGTGGTTTTCTCTGTTGCAGAGTTCCTCGAAAGCCTCGCAGGTTCCGTCTCCTTGGGGAACAAATGGAAAGTAAGTTTTCCTTATTCATTCCCTGGCTCCGGAGTTTACTAGAGGCAGGTATCGTGCAGTGGGGCTGGCTACTCACTTGGATCGATTCTTCTCGGGTTTTCTTTAACATTTCTTCCTGGGAGGTTCCTGTGGGTGTAGCTACACTTCAGGGGCTGCAGTGGTTCAAAAAGGCAGCTCATCGCCACCTTCTCAAGGGAATGAGGGATGGGCAATAAATGCTGGCTTAGCTGGTGATGCTCACATCCAGTAAATGAATGATAATAAAAAAGGTTTGCAATCTGAGAGTGGAGTAGTGAGGTACGATCCATTAAGATCATAAGAAATAGGAGCAGAATTAGGCCATTTGGCGCATTGAGTCCACTCCACCATTCAATCCCTTATTTTTCCCTCTCTCTGCAGGCCCAACTACCCGGCCTTCTCCCCATAACCTTTGCTGCCATGGGCAATCAAGAATCCATCTATCTCCACCTTAATTCTACCAATGACCTGGCCTCCACAACTGTCTGTGGGAACAAATTCCACAAATTCACCACCCTCTGGCGAAAGGAATTTCTCCACATCTCTGTTTTAAATGGACACTCCTTTATCATGAGGCTGTCCAATACTACCCCAACATGGCAAACATCCTTTCCACATCTACTCTGTCTAGCCTCTCAACATCCAAAAGGTTTCAAGGAGATCCCCACCCTCCATCCTTCTAAATTCCAGTGAATTGAGGCCCAGAGCCATCAGAAGTTCCTCATATCAGATTCAGTTTATTGTCATTTAGAAACCACAAATGCAATGCAGTTAAAAAAAAATGAGACAACGTTCCCCCAGAATGATATCACCAAAGCATATGGCAAAATGGACTACACCAGAAAATCCACGTAACGTTTTGCAATCCCCAATCCAAAGACCGGAGAGGCTGCTGCGTATTAATATCGCGCTACTGTCTAGCGTGTTCCCCAGAAAGGAGCTCCAATTCCACCAGACAAAAACAAGACCAAAAACTAAAGCTACAAGACCTGCACAAAACCACATAATTACAACATGTAGTTACAATAGTGCAAACAATAGCATAATTGATAAAAAGCAGACTATGGGCACAGTAAAAATAGTCCAAGATGCTAAAGGACCGTAAGTTCAAAAGAAATCACCACAGTTTCCACAAGTCCCCAGGGTCCTGACAGACTCGCCATCTCATGCCGGCGACAGAAGGGAATACCCCCGCTATGGACTTCCACGGCACCGCCTGACTCAGCCTCGCAGACACAGCACACAACGAAAGCTCCATTGAAACCAGCCTCGCAGACGCAGCACACACCGAAAGCAACCTGAGTCTGTCGAAAGGACTCCGAGTCTGCCGAATCTCCGAGCCAACGACCATCCCCTCCAGCACAGTTTCTCCGAACACCATCCACTGCCGAGCGTATTAAGGCGGCCCCAACAACGGCCATTGGCAATGCGACCCCGAGGACTGGGGGCCTGTTCTTCCCAGCAGAGACCTGGACCTCACAGCAGCAGCAGCAACGAAGAAGGTCTTCCTGGAATTTCCCGATGTTTCTCCGTGCTTCCACGTCCATTTTCAATCAATTATGATTGCGCATGGCACCCCACTTCACAAATAACAGATAATCAGTTCCGGAGTGGCCGCTGCAAGCTGTGTCGCGCCGCCATCTTGATTAATAATCTTTTTATTCTCGGAATCATCTTTGTGAACGTGTTCTGAATCCTCTCCAATGCCAGCACAACTTTCCTTAGATATGGAGCCCAAAACTGTTCACAATATTCAGGTTAGGCCTCACCAGTGCCTTAAAAGCCTTAGCATCACATCCCTGTTCTTATATTCGAGACCTCTTGAAATTAATGCTATCATTGCATTTGCCTTCCTCCCCACTGACACAACCTGCAAGTTAACCTTTAGAGTGTTCTGCACAAGGACTCCCAAGTCCCTTTGCATCTCAGATTTTTGAATGTTCTCCCCATTTACAAATTATTATGCATATTTTTTGATTCTACCAAAGTGCATGACGATGCACTGGTCTGGTCACCGAATTATAGGAAAGATGTCAACAAAATAGAGAGGGTACAGAGAAGATTTACTAGAATGTTACCTGGGTTTCAGCACCTAAGTTACAGAGAAAGGTTGAACAAGTTAGGTCTTTATTCTTTGGAGCGTAGAAGGCTGAGGGGGGACTTGTTAGAGGTATTTAAAATTATGAGGGAGAATAGATATTGATGTGGATAGGCTTTTTCCATTGAGAGTAGGGGAGATTCAAAGAAGAGGACATGAGTTAAGAGTTAGGGGGCAAAAGTTTAGGGGTAACACAAGGGATAATTTCTTTACTCAGAGAGTGGTAGCTGTGTGGAATGAGCTTCCAGTAGAAGTGGTAGAGGCAGGTTTGGTATTGTCATTTAAAGTAAAATTGGATAGGTATATGGACAGGAAAAGAATGGAGGGTTGTGGGCTGAGTGCAGGCCAGTGGGACTAGGTGAGAGAAAGCGTTCCGCATGGACTAGAAGGGCCGAGATGGCCTGTTTCCCTGCTGTAATTGTTATATGGTTTTATGCATTTTCCAACATTATATTTCAGTTGCCACTTTCTTGCCCATTCTCCTAATCTGTCTAAATCCTTCTTCAGCCTTCCCATTTCCTCAACACTACCTCTCCCATCCACCAGACTTCGTATGATCTGCACAGTTGGCAACAAAGCCATCTATTCCATCATCTAAATCATTGATATACAGCATAAAAAGAAGCGGTCCCATCTCCAAACCCTGTGGAACACCACTAATCACTGGCAACCATCCAGAATAGAATCCTTTTATTCCCACTCACTCCCTCTTACCAATCAACCAATGCTCTAACCATGCCAGTAACGTTCCTGTAATACCACGGGCTCTTGATAAGCAGTCTCATGTGCGACACCTTGTCAAAAGCCATTCTGAAAATCCAAGTATACAACATTCACTGCTTCCCCTTTTTCTATCCTACTTGTAATCATCTCAAAGAATTCCAACAGGTTTGTCAGGCAAGATTTTCCCTCATGGAAACCACACTGACTTTGTCCTATCTTGTACTGTGTTACCAACCTCATCCTTGACAATTGACTCCGACATCTTCCCAACCACTGAGGTCAGGCTGGGTGGTCTGTAATTTCCTTTCTGCTGCCTTCCTCCTTTCTTAAAGAGTGGAGTGACATTTGCAATTTTCCAGTCCTCATAAACAATGCCAGAGTTGAATGATTCTTGAAAGATCATTACTAATGCCTCAACAATCTCTACTGCTACCTCTTTTAGAACACTAGGGTGCAGTTCATCTGATCCTTTTGTACCTTTGGATTTTTCAGCTTTTTGTGCACCTTTTCCCTTTAATTCTAACTGTCCTCACTTACCTTCCCTCACACCCTTTAACACTAGGCACTTTGCTAGTGTCTTCCACAGTAAAGGCTGATCAAAATACTCATTTAGTTCATCAACCAGCTCTTTATCCCATGTTATTATTTCTCCAGCCTCATTTTCTTGTGTTCCTATATCAACTCTCATCACTCCTTTAGTTTTTATATACTTGAAAAACTTTTTCTATCCACCTTCTATTCTTTGCTAGCTTGCTTTCATATTTCATCTTTTCCCTCCTAATAATTCTTTTAGCTGTGTTCTGTAGATTTTAAAAAGCTTTCCAACCCTGCTAATTTTTGCTTTGTTGTCGGCCCTCTCTTTTGCTTTTACATTATCTTTGATTTCACTTGTCAGCCATGTTTGTACTATTTTGCCGTTTGAGTATTTGTTTGTTTATGGAATACAACTCTCCTGCATCTTCCTAATTTTCCCCAGAGACTCAAGCCATTGCTACGCTGATGTCATCTCTGCCAGCAATTTACTTTGGCCAACTTCTCTCTCATCCCACTGTAATTTCATTTACCCCACTGAAATACTGATATGTCAGACTTTCTCCTTATCAAATTTCTAGTTGAAAATCATATTGTAATCGCTGCCTCCTAAGGGTTTTTTTTTTACCGTAAACTTCCTAATTGCCTCGGTTCATTGAAAAGCACTCAGTCTATTAAAACTGATCCCTTAGTATGGCCTTATGGACAAACTGCTCTAAAAAGCCCTCTCGTAGGCATTCAACAAATTCACTCTGTTGAGATCCATTACCAACCTCATTTTCTCAATCTTCCTGCATGTCCCATGACTATCATAACATTGCCCTTTTGACACACCTTTTCTATATCCCATTGTAATCTGTAGTCCATGTCCCGGCTCCCATTTAGAGGCCTGTATATAACTGCCATCAAGGTCCTTTTACCCTTGCAGGTTCTTAACTCCCACAAGATTTCAACGTTTTCCAATCCTATGTCGCAGTTTTCTAAAGATTTGATGCCATTCTTTACCAGCAGAGCCAAGCTAACCCCTGTGCCAACCTTACTATCCCTCTGATACAACGTTTCACCTTGGGCATTGAGCTCCCAACTGCAACCATCCTTCAGCCATGATTCAACCATTGTGATGGCAACAACATCATACCCAACATCATATCTGTAAAAGTGCAACAAGATCATCCACCTTATCCCTTATACTCCATGGATTGAGATATAAAACTTATTTGTTACCCTTTTTGATTCTGCATCTCTAATGCACTGATACTCACCCTGCTGACTGCAATTTTGTCCTATAATCTGCCTGCTCTTCCTGACAGTCTGACTGCACACTATCTTTACTTTTTTACCATCCTCCTATCCTGAGTCCCTTCACTCTGGTTCCCACCCCCCAGCCAAATTAGTTTAAACCCTTCCCAACAGCTCTAACAAACCTGTCCCCCAAGAATATTGGTCCCCCTTGGGGTCAGGTGCACCCCATCACTTTGGAACAGGTCATACCTCCCTCAGAAGAGATCCCAATGATGGAGCAACCTGAAGCCCTGCCCCTTGCACCAGCTTCTCAGCCAGACATTTATCTGCCAGGCCATCCTGTTTCTATCCTCACTGGCGCGTGGTGCAGGCAGCAATCCAGAAATTACTTCCTGGAGGTCTTGCTTCTCAGCTTTCTGCCTAGCTCTCTAAACTCTCTCTTCAGGGCTTCATTGCTTTCCCTTTCTATGTCATTGGTACCAATATGTACCAAGACATACAGCTGCTCACCTGTCCTCTCCAAAATGCTATGGATGTGAGCAGAGACGTCCCTGCCGCTGGCCCCTGGGAGGTGACATGCCATCTGGGTGTCCCGTTCACATCTGCAGAATCTCCTGTCTGTTCCTCTGAGTATAGAGTCCCCTATCACTACCACTCCCCTCTACTCCCTCTTTCCCTTCTGCATCAAAGCCATGAGCTGTGAAGCAAAGAGGTAAATAGGTAAAGAAGAGAGAGAGAATTGCATAAATCAGAGAATTGAATAAATAGAGAGAATTTTTCTTGGATGTTCTCATTGTCATCACAAGACCCTGTTGGACATTGGTAATGTAGAATGTTGCAAGTCCAATTCACTGCTTTATTGGTGAGACCAATAGTTGGAAAGCTGTGTGCCCTTGGTTACAGCACGCACTAGGCCTCATGCCGCGGGCTCGCCTGTTGCAGCCGCCCAGGAGAGGAAAAGTCAGAGGCGCTATGGCGCAGCATTCATGCTGGATTGGGAGCAGGCCCCTCCCATCAGTGCTGCTCTCCAGTGTTCACTCAGTGTTGGGTAAGGTGAAATGCACATGTGCATTCATCTGCAGACTGCTGAGGAAATCATCCACGCAGCATCATTCTGCAGGACATGTCGCTCAGGGTCTAGGACTGCATTATATTTTTTGTAGACTGTATTTTTACTTTATCTTGTATGGCTTCAAGTAACCCTGACTGGAGGGCTAAGCAGGTGCTACAGCTTGCCCAAGGGTGACCTACAGGTTAGTGGTGGGAAGGAGTGCCCTGCACCTCCTTTGGTAGAGATGTATCTCCACCCCACCAGTTGGTTGAAAAGGTTAGGACTTTATTTCCTGGAGCATAGAAAAATGAAAGAAAATCTTTTTGAGGTATATAAGATTATGGAGGAGAGATTACAGAGAAGGTGAATTTTGACTTCTTCCCTCATTTTGGGTGGGAGTAGAATGCGAAGTCATACAGTAGGTTTAAGATGAAGGGTAAAGTATTCAAGGGGAATCTGAGGGGGACCTACTTTACTCAGAGAGTGGTGCAAGTGTGAAATGAGTTGCAAGTGGAAATGGTGGATGCAGGCTTGATTGTAACATTCAAGAGAAATTTGGATAGGTACTTGGATAAGAGGGGTGGGTAATGGTGAGGGAGCTATCAGCCAGTTGCAGGTAGATGTGACTAGGCAGAAAACCAGGCTGAAGTGCTTATTTCTGTGCCGTGGAGCTCTATGACTTGATGTACAGCTAGCCTGAGGCCCCTGTGTTCTAAAACACTTCCCAATGCCCTATAATTAACTGGGGCCTGGTTGAACTTATCAAAGTGCAACACCGTGAACCCGTTCAAATTAATTTCCATCTTCCATTCTCTGGCCTACTTCATGTTGGTCTAGATCCCACTGTAAACTTAGGTAACCCTCTTTACTGTGCAGTATAACACCAACAGCAGCGAAGATATATTTTGTTATTTAAAGATGCAGGTAATGGGCTCCTCTAGCCCATCGAGCCTGCGCTGCCCAATTACACCCATGTGACCAATTAACCTGCTAACCCATACGTCTTTGGAAAAGGCTGACACATTTTAACAGCTAAAATAATTTACTACTTGAGGGAATGATACTCTGGGCAATTGTGGATGATTGGAAGTTATTAATAATGATCAAAGTGTACTATTTGGCTATCAATTAGTATAGCTAAATTCCACTGTCAGCTTGAATGGGTAATCAATATCCAAATTCAACAGCCTCACAAAAATCAATGGAGAAGTTAACAGAAGATCTTATTTTTGCAAATGCCATGGCTCATCCAACGGTGCGGCAACAGGAGAAGCCACCATTGCCACGGGTGGGGGGGGGGGGTGGGGTAAGGCTTGAGTTCAGGAGCCAGGAAGTAATGTTGCAGTTCTATAAAACCCTGGTTAAACCACACTTGGAATATTGTGCTCAAGTCTGGTCATGTCATTATAGGAAGGATGTAGAAGATATAGAGAGAGCACGGAGGGGATTTGCCAGGCTGTTACCTGGATTACATTACATGTCTTATGAAGACAGATTGAGTGTGCTAGGGCTATTCTCTTTGGAGTGAAGGAGGATGAGATCCAACTTGGCAGAGGTGTACAGGATAAGAGGCATAGATTAACAGGATCACCAGATAATTTTATTTTCCCTAGGGAAAAATGGCTAACGCAAATGGGCATGATTTTAAGGTGTTTGGAGGAAAATATAGGGAAGATGTCAGAGGTAAGTTTTTTACACAGTGAGCGGTGAATGCATGGAATGCCCTGTTAGGGTTGATGGTTGAGGTAGCAATATTAGGGGCATATAAGGAACTCTTAGATAGGCAAAAGGATGACAGAAAAATGGAGGGTTATGTAGGAGAGAAGGGTTAGATTGATCCCAGAGTAGGTTATAAAGTTGGTAAAACATTGAGGGCCGAAGGGCCTGTAGTGTACTGTAATGTTTTATGTTCTGTGTTATCATTGCACCAGGCGGGTGGTGTCAGTTTCAGAGACTGTTATTTCAGCAGGTTGTGAGGTATGAGCTTGACTTCCTATCAAGCGGATTAGGCCACTATAACAACAATCAAGTTGTAAGCACAGAAGTAGTCACTATTGTTTTATATTTAACATACAATCATTTCATTGTGTTTCCTCCTGTCCAGGGACTTCATATAACCTTGCTCTACACAGCCAGCTCCCAATAAAGGCGAATTGTCAACAGTTAAAGTGATTTACTTCCCTCCCATGTTGCCATCTTTCAATTTAATATCGACCTTTAGACTTCAAGTCGCAATGTTTACGTTTACTGAAGGGCTGATGAATATTTCATTGATAGATGTTAAGATCTGGTTTAAAAGCAATCAAAGTCACGGTTGATTGGCAAATAGCAGTCACATTTACAATGCTGGTTGTTTGTGATTATGACAGAGATTTCAGCTGGATTTTATCTGCTTGGAGTGCTTTCCAGTACAACATTTATCCCTGTCTCCTGTCAGAACGAATAAGGAAGGGCTGAGTGTAATTATTATGAATAAAATAACAGAACTCTTGATTGATTTGTGCAATAAAACCGTGCATCACGGTGTTAATCAAACTCCTCTTGAGTGCCTGCAAAGTGTTTGGTGTATTGATTATGAAGGCAGCTCACTGTCATAATGAACACAGGGCCTGCCTACAGGTTCAACATCTGCTTCCTTCTATATTGCTGCTTGTCTCTTAATTACACTGAGAGTTTTCAGGGCGATAAACAAGCTGGATTTGAGCCAGGCATTCAACTTTCTTCAAGTTTTGTATCCTGGCTTTGACCCTGGGATTTACAAGGTCATCAGTTCAATGCCAGTCACATCACAACATCTGCTCATGCTCAGAACTGCTTAACGAAGCAACTTCTTTCTTTGGACAAATTTGTTTGCCTGTGATATTAATGACAGGGAAACATATGTTGTGTTTCCTGGGACACATTACAGAAGAAAGACTAATATTTCTGTAGCCTTTTTCATGAGCAGAGGCTCCACCAAAGTGCTTTGTAGACAATAAAGTACTTTTCCATTTAATAGTGTAATGTAGAAACCAAAGTGTCCAATTTATGCGTGGTAAGTTCTCTCAGAGAGAAAGGAATCCGTATCCTTATATCTGTGGTGTTGACTGAGCCAAGAATAGAGACCTTCTTTCCTGGGAAGAACTCCCACTGCAGGTGATCACCAAAGTGGTCACAGCCTGAAATGTTCCTCTCCATAGCTGCTGTGTTCATCCACCATTTTGAGTGTGTTATTTAAGATGAGAATTTCTTGTCACGTGCACTTCAAAACATTGAAATATACAGTGAAATAGGTCACTGAACAACACAGTCCAAGGGCATGCTGAGGGCAGGCCACAAGTATCAGCAAACTGCTGGGCCACAGCTTACTATCCTGGCTCACCTGTACTTCTACACTCAGAGGGTGGTGTGAGTGTGGAATGAGCTGCCAGCCGGAGTGGTGGATGTGGGTTCATTCAAGAAAAGTTTAGATTCGTTGGTAGATGGGTAGGAGTGGTTTGGAGTGATACGGTCCACATGCAGGTAGGTAGGATTTGGGAGAAGATGCGGTTCGTATGGACTAGATAGGACAAAGGGCTTGTTTCATTGCTGTAGTGCTCTCTGACTCTTATGACTCTATTCAGGACACAAGAAAAGTTTTTTTTTTCCCCACAATGTCCTTTGGTTCTGTTACTGATCACTTTGGGCAGATAGTTTGTTCTAATTCTCCAGCACATGGCGATGGATGGGTCTGACAGATGGTGGGAACTGTCCCAGCTGGCCCATCAGACCACAGAGTTAAATGCTGGGCCACTGCCAGTGTGTCTAACAACCCCATTGTTACCAGACAGTAATTCAGAGGCAGACGAACTCACAATAAACAGTCCACTAAAATCCAGTGGAATGGAAAATTATCCTGTGCTCTTGCACCTCTTCCACTTTGGACTTGACTTCTGAAAGTCAGGAAAGAAGTTGATTGCTGATATACACTTCCATCATATTGTGAGTCCATGTGACCAGGCTTGCTTCTCTCTGTCAGAATCCTCTTGCAGCAAGCAGAGTCAAAGGCAAATTTATTGTTATATGCACAGGTGCATATGAATACAATGAAAAACGTACTTGCATCAGTATCACAGGACCCAGCATTGTTGGATTTTGATGTTTTTGAGGTCCAAAGTTTCTCTGGAACTGGAATGAGGCATAGACTGGTTGCTTCTCGTCATTTTTATTAAGTGTTACAAGAGCAAAGAAAAAAACAGAAGAAGTGTCAAAAAAAGAAAGGAAAAACCGGGCTAACAAGTAGTCATGGTCAAAATCTCTGAGCAGATTTTTCCAATGATAACAGTAAACCTATACCATAGCCAGATTCAAGTTGCATGACACCTGTTATAGAAAACTAAGATTTTTTTTTAGAAAAATACGGAAGCAATTGTCCTGTAATTACTGGAAAATTCAAAGTTCAAGGTAAAAATTCAAAGGACCGTACTGTGCATAAGTCTTGGACACTCGTGATGTCAGTGCTGATGAAGTGTCTCAGCCCAGATTGTCGACTGTTTATTCCCATTCGTAAATGCTGCCCGACCTGCTGAGCTCCTCCGACATATTGTGTGTATTGCATCTGCAGTATCTCTTGTGTACTTGATTTTTTTAATATGGCTTCATATAGTATGGCCTCCAAAGAGCCCTGATTTTAACATCATTGAGGCTGTCTAGGATTACCTGGCAAAACAGAAGCAAGTGAGACAGCCAAAGTCTGCAGAAGAGCTGTGGCAAGTTTTCCAAGATGCTTGGAACAAGCTATCAGCTGATTTTTTTTATATAAAACTGCACAACAGGATACCTAAGAGAATTGAAGCAGTTTTAAAGGCAAAGGGTGGTCAAGCCAAATATTGGTTTGATTCAATTTTCTAAATGTTTACTGCTCTTTATAGTATTTTTGTGATATTTAAAAACTTCTCATTCCATTAATTTGAAGACATTGTCACTTTACAGATTTTTATTACATGTGCCAAAGACTTCTGCACAGCTCTGTACCTGTATTATCAAAGTATATACTGTATACCATAAACAACCCTGAGATTTGTCTCACAAACATGAAGAGATGTGCAGATGCTGGAAATGCTGGTGGAATGCAGCAGGCCAGGTAGCATCTATAGGAAGAAGCACAGTCGACGTTTTGACCCACAAAGGGTCTCGGCCCAAAACGTTGAAATGCTGAGATTTGTCTTCTGGTTATGTAATTCATTGAAAAATTAGATGTATACAGGGAATTATATAAACATACAAGCAAGCGTAGGAAAATTAAACTACGAGAAAAATACATGAAAAGTAACAATTCTATACCCCAATCCAAAAGTATAAATTAATCAGTGTTCACAAGAAAAATAGAAGACCATAAGATATAGGAGCAGAAACAGGCCATTGGTCCATCATGTCTACTCCGCCATTCAATCATGGGCTGATTCAATTCTTCCAGTCATACCCACTCCCCTTCCTTCTTCCCATACCCTTTGATGCCCTGGCTAATCAAGAGCCTATCTATCTCTGCCTTAAATGCACCAATGACGGCCTCCACAGCTACTCATGGCAACAAATTCCACAGATTTACCTCCCTCTGACTAAAGTAATTTCTCTGCATCTCAGTTCTAAATGGACGTCCTTCAGTCCTGAAGTCATGCCCCCTTGTCCTAGATTCCCCTACCATGGGAATTATCTTCGCCATATCTAATCTATTCAGGTCTTTTAACATTTGGAACGTTTCTCTGAGATCCTCCCCATTTTCCTGAACTCCAGGGAATACAGCCCAAGAGCTGCCAGACATTCCTCATACGGTAGCCCTTTCATTCCTGGAATCATTCTCGTGAATCTTCTCTGAACCCTCTCCTTTGCCCATTCCCTAAACTATCTAAGTCTCTCTGCTGGCTCTCTGTTTCCTCAACACTACCCGCTCCTCCACCTATCTTTGTATCATTGGCAAATTTAGCCACAAGTCCATTAATCGCATAGTCCAAATCATTGACAAACATCACAAAAGCAGCGGTCCAACACCGATCCTGTGGAGCTCCACTGGTAACCGGCAGCCAGCCAGAATAGGATCCCTTTATTCCCACTCTCTGTTTTCTGCTGTTCAGCTAATGCTCCACTCATGCTAGTAACTCCCCTGTAATTCCATGGGCTCTTATCTTGCTAAGCAGCCTCATGTGCAGCACCTCGTCCAAGGCTTTCTGTAAATCCAAGCACACCACATCTACTGAATCTCTTTTGTCTACCCTACTTGTAAGTTCCTCAAAAAATTGCAGAAAGTTTGCCAGACAGGATTTTCCTTTCAGGAAACCATGCTGGCTTTGGCTTATCTTGTCATGTGCCTCCAGACATTCCGTAATCTCATCCCTAACAATTGATTCCAACAACTTCTCAACCACTGATGTCAGGCTAACAGGTCTATAGTTTCCTTTCTGCTGCCTCCCACCCTTCTTAAATTGCGGAGTAACATTTGCAATTTTCCAGACATCCAGTAAAATGCTAGAATCTATCAATTCTTGAAAGATCATTGTTAATGCCTCTGCAGTCTCTCCAGCTACTTCCTTCAGAACCCGAGGGTGCATTCCGTCACGTCCAGGAGATTTATTCACCCTTAGACCATTAAGCTTCCTGATCACCTTCTCAGTCGTAATTTTCACTGCACAAGCTTCACTTCCCTGACACTTTTGAATGTCTGGTATACTGCAGACGTCTTCCACTGTGAAGACTGATGCAAAATACGCATTCGGCTCCTCTGCCATCTTTCCGTCTCTCACTACAATATCTCCAGCGTCATTTTCTATTAGTCCTATATCTACCCTCAACTCTCTTTTACCCTTTATATACTTAAAACTTTTAGTATCTTCTTTGATATTAGTTGCCAGCTACCTTTCATAATTCATCTTTTTCTTACTAATGACCTTCTTAGTTTCCTTCTGCAATTTTTTAAAAGCTTCCCAATCCTCTATCTTTCCACTAATGTTTCCACTTTCCAAACTTTCCACTTGTATGTCCTCTCTTATGCTTTTACTTTTGGCTCTGACTTCACTTGTCAGCCACTGTACTGTCCTTCTTCCATTCAAAAATTTCTTCTTATTTGGAATATATCTATCTTGTGCTTCCCTCAATTTTTGCAGAAACTCCAGCCATTGCTGCCCTGCTGTCCCTCCTGTTAGTGTCCCTTTCCAGTCAACCTTGGCCAGTTCCCCTCTCATGCCATTGTAATTTCCTTTATTCAACTGAAATACTGACACACTGGAATTTAGTTTCTCCTTCTCAGGTTTCAAAGTGAACTGGATCATATTGTGATCACTGTTCCCTAATAGTTCCTTAACCTTAAGCTCTCTTATCACCTCCAGATCATTGCACAACACCCAATCCAGCACAGCTGATCCCTTATGGGATCGACAACAAGCTGTTCTAATTAGACATTCTATAAATTCTCTATCTTGAGGTCCAGTACTGGCCTGGTTTTCCCTATCCACTTCACATGTTAAAATCCCCAATAATTATCATGACATTGCCTTTCTGACGTGCCTTTTCTATCTCCTGCTGTAACTTGTAATCCACCTGCTGGCTGCTATTTGGAGGCCTGTATACAACTGCCATTAGGGTCCTTTTACTCTTGCCATTTCTTAACTCAACCCATAGAGACTCTACATCTTCTGATCCTATATCATCCCTTTCTAATGATTTAATATTTCTTATACACAGGGCCACACCACCCCCTCTACCTACTAACGTATCTTTTTGATACACCTTATATCCTTGGATGTTCAGCTCCCATTGGCAGCCGTCCTTTAGCCAAGTTTCAGAGAGGTGGCAACATCATACTTGCCAATCTGTAGCAGAATTTCAAGATATGCTGTACATTAAACATAAACTCTGAAAAATTTTCATAAGAAAGAACAAATTAGAATATAAACTGCCTATTTTTAGTAAACGGTTTATTTTTGATAAATCTATTTAATAGAGCAATTGATTCTCTAGATCTATTTAAATATTCTTAAGCAGCAACTGCAAATGTTTATCAAAACCTCAGCAGCTTCTCCTGATAAAAAACTGAAAGATTTTCTCCTCCCAGCTAACTACATGCAGTAAGTGGAGGAAAGTAAGAATTTCAGAACACTCGACAGGTGAGGCTGTATTTGAGGGAAGAGGAGCAGTCTGTCAGACATCCTTTGTCTGAATTTTCTCTATCAAGAGTTAGCATTTGCTTGAGAGATAGCAATTCCGGTCAATAAAATGTATAAGGAATGACTCACTTGTCTCCTTCTGACTTAAATGTATTGGTAACTGAGTGGTTATTGTCATGGTACTGAGGTACATGTTTTGCACACCGTCCATAGAGGTCATCTCAGCACACCAGTACATTATGATAGTACATAAAGAGAAAACCAATAACAGAATGCAGGACAAATTCTTACAGCTACAGACAATAAGGTGCATGCGCATTGACAAGGTAGATTGAATCTGAATCTGCTTGGGAAGTCAAGAGTCTATCTTATACAATAAATCCATTTAATAGTCTTGTAACAGTGGGATAGAAGTTGTCCTCGAGCCTGGTGATGTGTGTTTTTGAGTTTTCGCATCTTCTGCCTGATTGGGGGGGGGGGGGGCGGTAGGGGGGGGGAGAAGAGAAGATGTTCAGAGAGGGAGGGGCAGTTGATTATGCTGGTTGCTTTACCGAGGAAGTGCTTAGTGTATCATTGTGTGCGGTAAGACGCGGCTTGTAGTTGATATTAGTTTCTTTTTGTCATGTGTATCAAGGTGCGGTGAAAAGCTTGTCTTACATACTGTTCATACAGAACAGATCATTACACAATTCTCTCTAGGTAGAGCAAGGTAAAACTATAACCATGCGGAATGAATTGTGAAAGCTACCAAAAAAAGTTCAGTGCGAATAAACAACAAAGTGCAAAGTTTTGAGATTCTTGGCTTCTCCTGGTGGGTGTTCTAAGCCTAAGGTCGGTTTTTGTGTTTTTCTGCACACAGAACCACAGGAACTGCCTCCCCATTATCACCCAGTCCGTCACCCGTCAGTTCGGTCGGGTCTCACGGGAGCAGCACTAGCACCAGTGGGTCGTCACCCTCAGCAACCATCAGCATACCACAACGGATCCACCACATGGCAGCCAGTCACGTCAACATCACCAACAACATCCTCAGGAGCTACGAGCACTGGGACACTGCTGACAAGCTGGCCAGAGAGAACAAAGGTCAGTACGATTGAAGCCACACATACTTTTTCTGTTGTTATTGTAGAGTATGGACCCATCCCACCTAAGGAGAGATGGTGAGGTGGTGAAGACAGCTTCACTCATGTTTCACACAAAATGGTGGTGAATCTGTGGAATTCACTGCCACAACCATTAAAAGCAGAGTTTGATAGGTTCTCATTAGTCAGAACGTCAAAGGTTACAAGATGAAGGCAGGAGAATGGGGTTGAGAGAGATAATTATTCATCTATGATGGAATGGCAAAGCAGATTCAATATGCCGAATATTGCTCCAATATCTTATGGTCCTTATGGTCTAAAGTGCTGGAGGGTGATGAGAGGCATAGATCAAGTGGATGGACAGCACCTTTTCCACAGGGTTGAAATGGTGAATATGGGCGGGCATAACATTAAGGTGGTTGGAAGAAAGTGTAAGGGGGATGTCAGAGATAGGTTTTCTACACAAGAGAGTGGTGGGTGTCTGGAGCTTGCTGCCTGGGCTGGTGGTTGAGGCAGATACATTAGGGATAGTTAAGAGAAAGACAGACACATGGATGGAATAGAAATGAAGGGCTATGTGAAGGGGAAGGGTTAGATTGATCTCAGAGAAGGTTAAAAGTTCGGCACAGCATTGTGGGTTGAAGGGCCTGTACTGTGCTGTGGTGCTCTGTGTTCTAGGTTCTATACAAGTGTCAACACATTGTATTGTGTGTCTGAAATTAAATTCCATTGGCTTCATAGATTCACTCAACATGTGCAGAGTCTGCACTGACCATTGAGGAACTGTGCTAATCCCAATTTACCTGCATTTCCCCCCCCCCCAAAAAAAACCCCTCAGTTTCACACCTGATGCAATTTATACTGGTCAATTATCACATATTTGGGATGTGGGAGGAAAATGGAGCTTCCTGATGACATGGAGAAGGTTCAGACTCCACACTGACAGCACAGAATGCCATGCATGTCAGGAATGACTCTCACCACTGGAACTGCCAGTCAGAACTGCCTCATCACCACAACAAGTGTCAGCGGGAGAGCTGTGATAAATTTCCAACACCAACGAAACAACCCTTCCAAATCCAATATTGTAAAACAAGGAAAAATGCCACCAGCTATCTTTCTTGGAGTATAGGTTCTTAAAAGTCTAGGGGGCAAAGGTAGAAGAAAAAAGTTAAGGGGCATAATAAATCAGCCTTGATCAAACAGTGGACCTGACTCAATGTGTGGAATGGCCTAACTTTGCTCCTGTATCTCATGGGTATGGTCTTAATAGTCTTATCAAAAACTAATATAATTCCCCCCGATAAGACACACACACACACACACACATACACACAAAATACTGGAGGAACTCAGCAGGTCTGGCAAGTGTGGAAAAGAATAAAGAGAGAGGCCTAATGAAGGGTCTCAGTCTGAATTGTCGGCCTGAAATGCTTTCTGACATGCTGAGTTCCTTCAGCATTCTATGCACCTTACACTCGATTTTTATCATCTGGAAAATCTCTCGGGTTTACTGTACTGTTCAAAAGTCCTTGGTACATATATACAGCTAGGGTGCCTAAGACTTTTGTACAGTGCTGTATTTGTCAACATGGAGTGGAGAGCGAATTTGTGAATCTGACAGGAGCTAAGGAAGTTGGGAATAACGAGGGTGGAGCACTGTGGGAGGGGTGTAGGACAGGTGGCAGAGAAGGAGTGCCAAGGGCAGAGGAGGTGCGGGTGCAGGCACAACCTGCCCTGAGGTACCAGGCAAGGTCATTTGATTCCAAACAATTGATTTACTGACCATTACAGAATGTCTCCAACTCCCTCCCTTCTCACTTCCCCTTTTCCAAACCATGATTTCCCCTTTCCCTGCCCCTTCACTCTCTCAGTCTACAACAGAGACCCATATCAGAATTAAGTCTATCATCACTCACATCTGTCATGAATTTTGTGTGTGTGTGTGTGTGTGTGTGTGTGTGTGTGTACACACACACCTGACTTTCAGACTTTTGCACAATACTGTATAATTGTCTCCCCTCCCCCTGTGTTGAATGGCCTAATTCTGCTCATATGCCTTATGATCTTATGTTTGTTTAGAACTGGCTATGTGCCGGATAACCTTCCCAGTCACATGTGCTTACAAAAAGTCAAATAAATCCTCTTTCTGGGCATGCTGGAGTCCCAGGCCAGCTAGTGAAATGGATATTAAATCGCAATAAAAAAATTCCCACCAAATTATGCCCAATCATGTAAAGCACTTCAACGCTTGTTTGTGATATTTAATTAAAAGTTTAAGGTTAAGAGGTTTTACATCAAGGCATATTACAGCTGAGTGATGTTGCTTGCACTGTAGTTAAGATGGAAAAATATCCACTTCATGTTTTTTTTGCTTTGAGAATTAACAAGGGATAATATCAACCAAATGTATTTCATTAGATGCAGATAAATTGCAAATTAGCAATAAAGTGCGCCATCAAAGAGAGTCAACGGGATGCAAATAGCCTGTATTAGGATCTTAAAATAGAGTATTTTATGAGGCAATGAAGGTGGGATATAACAACATGACAATGTTTAAAATAATATTGCAATAATGCTACTTAACAGCATCTTGTTGTTTTCAAGCTATTTTGCTAAAACACATTGTGAAGTCTCATTTTTTCTGCTCTCTCTTTTATTCACTGCAGAATTCTTTCATGAGCTGGACACACTGATGGGACCATTAACGCAGCATAGCACTATGACTTCCCTGGTTCGCTATACCCGGCAGGGACTCCATTGGTTGAGGGTCGAAGCCCATCTATTGTAGTGACTGTGCTGCATGCTGCTCTTCTCTATTTTTCCATTCGGTTTGCATTTTCCATCTCTACCTCTGCCAGGACCATGACTGGCAGATCTCACTGCCAGTTCCAGGTTCCAGATCGAGCCTCCAGCAACACCCCTCCTGCTGCACTTCAAACTCACGCGATGTTACTCGATCAAATTATGCCCCCATCTGCAGCCACCGGATAACCTGAAGCCAGTATGTTGGGGGAGGAGGAAGTCCAGATGGGAGAGAGGAGCGGTGGAGTGAAACACCAACACCAATACGTTTTTCGTGCTTTCATCTGAGTTCATCGACTTTGCTTGTCCTTGAGATGACAGCGGGCTTTTTACCACATTGTACACAGCCTGAAGGCCAAGACAAGGCAAAATCAGTTTAAAATCGGAAGTCAAAAAGCATCTGAGAAAATATGAAGGAAACAACTTGGCTGAGTTACTTACGGAAACTCCCAACAAGAATTACACCCAAAGAATTCATTGTTACACTTTCTTGTAACTCAGACCAAGCGAGGAACATGATGGACCATTACAGAATAATGAGGTGCAGACTGAGCCCAAGATTAGAACAGCATCTGACCCTCACACAGGCAAGTCATCAGACCCTTTATTTTATACCCTTTTTAAGGAAAACACACTCAAGTAGAAATGGAAAAATGCTCATTGAACTAAAGTCCTCTCTACTTGCTTTCTGCAAAGTGGGAATTCACCATCTTCCATGTTGTCAGGTATGCCTTAGAGATTGGTGATCACAAGCACTTTTTTTTGAGAATATTTATTAAGAAAGAATTCCTAACACCTAGGTGATGTGTGAAGGAAAAATCCCACACTCCAGCCCTTGTCATTTATAAGGAAGAGCCTGAAACCTGGGCTGTGTATATTTTTGAAGGTGGTTTTAACCCTTCCAACTGCCATGACAATATCATCAGAGATATTTGGCTTCTATTTTCTGTAACTGAAGATCTTAGCTCCTCTCTTTCATATTCGTCTGATTTTTTAAAATTACTTTATGCAACATCTTACCCCACACCAAATTACAGAACAGAAAACTGCCTCCAACTGTGATGATTTCGTCTTTGAACATTTTGAGAACAAATGGCTTGCAGAACTATGTTTTCTCTAAGATGGACAAATGGATTAAAAAGGAATCAAAGGCCTGAAGTTTGTTGCACAAGTACCTAACATGCTCCAGTGAAATTTCTCACTGTTTCATCATAGTGAGACATGGTGTTAACCTGTGTCAGATACATGAATTGTCATCTCCCCATTACCAGCTGAGGGCAGAATTTCTGAAAGGAGTGCTCATATGCGGATACCTCACGGCATCTGTCCAGGATCAAGATCTGTGACATCTACAGACTACATCGAATCTACTAAGGATTCTCAATATCAAATTATATCACAATACATCTCAACTTAACTGAAGCGAGCAGCACAAGGGATCCTGTTCACTTGATGACTATCTCAACTGAGTTTATATGTAGCCAGGTGGAAATGATTATAGGTGGTTATTGGTGGAAACATGACATGCAATATAATTTCCTATGAATTAAGTGCCATTTTGTTGTCCTTAAAGCATTCCTAAGCCTGTCTCTGGTAAAAGGTACAATTATCATGAATTCAGTGTCCATTCTTTATCAATATTGGTTGAGCTTCAAAAGGTAAATGCAATGCAGTGAGGTAGTAGAGAAGGATTCATGCTAGGTATTTTAATAGGATACATACCTGACAAACGCAAAGATGGAAAAGATTAGGATAGACAAAGCTGTCTGTGCCTTATTAACTTTTGAAAGCACAGCCAAATACAACAGGAGACAGATAGCTCATGGGCACAGAAACACAACATTGGGGTGTCTGCACACATGGGTAAGTCACAGACTTGAAAACCTTTCATTCCCTGGGCTTGGTTGGTATTTTGAAACGTTGTTGTGCTCTGCCTGAAGATTTCCTTGGAATTTCCACTCACTGTCCAATCAGCCATATCCTTTTACTTCCAAAGCTTACACCTGAACGAGCCGAATTAATTTGATTTTTATTATTACTGGGAAGTGGCCTGTGGGTGTGCAGTACCAAAAGGCATAAAAGAACTGAGTATACCTATTGCCTAAATATATCGAATGGGTCACAGTGAAAGGCTTTGGCTTCTCCCAGATACTTACAGCAGACTTTTGCTCCATCAACTTTATGGTAGAGTTTTAAGTGAGGAGGATGTATACCTAAAAAAGAAAAAAAACTTGCAGGGTTACAGGGAAAAAGGGACAAATTGGATCAGTCTTTCCAAGAGCCAGCAAAGGCATTTTAGAACAAAAGGAAGTCATATGTACGATGCAAGGCTCAATGATGTAAGGTGTTCTATGCACCACTTCATATACCCTCTTTCTAATAATGGTGGGAACTGAATACACATCAATATTGTTTCTGCCTGAATAGGAGGTTGTTGTGGGGGTTAGATAAAGGAACAGACAATGAGGATTTTGGTGATTGACCTTGTACAATAAGGGCCCAAAAATAAATTGCCACTATTAAAAAGAGAATACTGCCAATTCCACCATCACTTTCTGTTTGACAACATATCTGCAGAACCATATCGCCTTGTACCAACTGCAAAGGATAAAGCCTTATTTGCAGACTATCTGTTATCCAAAGGCGATGCAGGAATCCACAGAATTTGTGGTCACCTCATAATCAAGCACAAAGGTGAAGAGGATGAATTTAGCAGGGCATCCAATTGAATCCTCATTGCCATTCCCCCCCCCCCCCCGCCTCACCCCTCGTGCACACTCCACCATGTACAACAACCGCTCAAGGGTTAGTGGGTTTAATTTGGTGTGGAGTCATGAAGCACTACAGCACCGAAACAGGCCCTTTGGCCCATCTAGTGTGTACCAAACTACTATTCTGCATAGTCCCGTCAACATTCACCTGGACCGTAGCCCTCCGTACACCTTCCATCCTTGTACTTATCCAAACTTCTCTAAAATATTGAAATTGAAATCACATGCACCACTTCAGCTGAAAGCTCATTCCACACTCACACCAGCCTCTGAGTAGAAAAGGTCCCTGCTCATGTTCCCTTAAACATTTCATCTTGCACCTTTAACCCATGAACTGTAATCTCAGCCAACCTCAGTGGAAAAGCTTTCTTGCGTTTATCCTATGTATACACCTCATAACTTTATCTATCTCTGTCAAATCTCCCCTCATTCTTCTACACTTCAGTGAATAAAGTCCTATTAAACCTTTCCCAATAACTCTCGTCCTCGTCCCAACAACATCTTCATAAATTTTCTCTATATCCTTTTAATTTTATAAATATCCTTTTTGTAAGAGGGTGACTAGAACTGCACACAAATTTCCAAATTAAGCCTCATCATCATCTTGTACAACTTCAACATAACATCCCAGCTTCTATATTCAGTATTTAGATTTTATGAAGGCTAGTGTACCAAAAGCTCTCTGGATGACCCTATCGAGCTGTGACTGATACTCCCCAAACCCTCAGCCTCTCCCACCATGGAGCGCAAAACAGCAAGAGTACAGCAACTGCTTCGCCTCCAGCTCATGCACGGTCCTGGTCTGGGAATGTTCCACCATTCCTGCAATGTCACTGGGCTTGAATTCTGAAACTCTCTGCTCTGAGGTACCCAGGGAGCACCTTCTCCAGAAAGAATTGCATTCCTTCTTCATCAAAATCAAATAAAGATAGGTAATTAATGCTGTCCTTTTCCAGTGACACCCATAGTTTGAATAATAGTTAAATAAGCAGCCCATCTTTGACTAGCAAGCCACTGTGTTTAGCTACACCTTCTGGCTGCAATATCTTACTCTGCAGTCCCAGGACATCTTCCCAAAAATGCCAGTGTAAAAGAGGCCGCACCGATTTGTATAGCCATCTGGACAGAGTGGTAAGCTTTAGAAATATCATTTTATGATAACATTTCAAGAACAGGAACAACAGCCATTCAGATGGCAGAGTGAACCCTTTCACTTAAGAGGCAACTGTGGCTTTGAAGTCACATCTGGTCCATATTAAGGTAAATGTGGAGATTTGCTTCATTAAAGGACGTTACTGAACCAGATGGGCCTTTATTTTAATGTGTTATCCATTAAGATACAAATATTACAGTGCAAATACTGATAACTACCACTTCTGATAATGGAATTTTTTAAAAATTACATTTTTATATCATTAAATTAATTTAAATCCTCTTGCTGAATATTAAAATTCAATCCCTGCTCCACCATCCGATAAGATCGGGTTGGCCTGATCTTGGCCAAAGTTCCATATTCCTGCCTGCTCCTCTTGTCCTCATCTCCCCTTCGGTCTCATTGTTGGTCCTCCTTGACTTTCGACATGCTCAGTGACTCTATCTCCATGGTGCCCTAGGCTGGAGCATCTGGAAGAGTCTCAACCGTCAAAGGGAAAAAATCTCCCTCTTCTCCATGTTAAATGTAGAAACCATGCACCCTAGTTCTAGGTACACAAGGAAGGAGAATCATTCTCTCAGCTGCACACTCCTTCCCCCACCCCCGAATATTATATTTCCACGAGATCAACCTTCTTCCTGGCCAATCTACTTCAGCCAAGCTCAGTCACTCCATTGAAGACAGCCGAGTGAATTCAGGAATCAACCTATGACCTGGAACTAACCTCGTGAATCTTGTCTGATCTGCTTCAAATACAGGTGTATCCCAGCCTGCTTAAGGTGGATGAAATAGTATACTGTTCTGCAGTGGTTGTTTCATCAGGGTCCTGGACTGCTAAAGCAAGATTATTTTATAATCCATCTGCTTTGCAATAAAGGCCAAAGTCCCATTCCAACGCTCCCTGGCCACTCGTTGAATCTGCCACAGTGGGATTTGAACTCATGCCATTAGGTCCTTCAATCCCATTTGAAAGTCCAGCCACAATGTGACCACGCCATCAGCGTTTGCAGCGCTACATACATCTCTTTAACCCTTTGTCCAATGAACACAGTGGGAGATATAGACTTTGACATTGGTTATGCCCACAAATTGTTTATCTTCAAGATCTGTTTGCTTCCCTTTAGTACATCTTCTAAGAAACTTCCTTTCAAATTTTTCACACAGTGTATTTCAAATTTACTGCCAAAGCAGTTAAGTAGCATTTCTGGGTAATGAAGATACCCTGCTGCTTTGCGAGTAAGTTATCTGAAGCACACTAGTATGATAACTTGAGTATATTCTCCAAAGGAAATGTCACTGGTGGGTCCTCAGACAGCTGTGGAGGCTGATCCAGGATCCACATATTCTGGTGCGGTGTGGGCACGAGTAAGTGGTGGTTGTGGTTAGTGGTTGAGTCTTTTGGTGGTTCAGTCTCTCCTTTCACAGTTGCCGTATGTTCTCTGTGGCAGAGCGGAGGTCACTCTCATGTAGCACAGCTCCCTCTTGAGCAATTTTCCTTCAGGTGAATCTGTTGAATGCAATGCCTTCCCAGATTTTAGATGTAATGTTGAACTTCTTCAAGCTGATTTTGATGTTACTTTTGAAATGTTTTCTTTGCCCACCAGCGTTTCACTGACCTTCCCTCCACTGAGAGTAAGGATCTGTTTGGGAAGACATGAATTAGACGTAGCCTATCCATCGGAGTTGCTCTCTGAAGTAACTCATAGATCTATGAGCAAAGAGTGAGAAGTGGGTAACTTCATTGAGAGGTCCATATACAGTCAGAACCTGAATGAAGACCCATTGCTTCTTTAGGCCACCAATACTCCCACAGTCTTTGAACTTTGCAGGAGATATAGACATGGACATAGGTCCTGTCCATTGTTAGCAGAAGACCTAAACCTAAGCCCAAAATTCCTCCATTCCTGCCCTCAGCAATGAGCTAGTGGAGAAATTAAGTGTCCTTTCAGATACTGATCCCCGCCCCAAATACCATATCTAGTCTGACACCAAAGCTGTTTACTTCGCAGTCTGGTGGTTTGATTTTCCTCATCATTGCAATGCCACCTCTCACGTTCACCCCAAAAACACTGTAAATCACTCTTAATAAAGAGCGGGCAGCAGTTCAGGAGGAAGCTCATTCCCATCTTCCCAAGGGTAATAAAAATGGGCAGTAAATGCTGACCTTCCTTGAAACTCCCTTATCTCATGAGCGAGTGAATAAATAAATATTTCTACCTTTATTTACGTTCTACATTCATCTGGGGACAAAATATTCCTTAACATTGACCTGCCGCACTGTCTACCACAATATTTCATAATCCATTTTGACTTTCAATACCCTCCTTAAAACTTACTGCCTTGATAAGAAGCTCGTTCTTGCTCTTAATGTCCCATCAAATGATGTTTGGATCTGGTCCAGAACAATGAATTCACTGGGGATATTCTCCTATGTTAATAACATATAGATACAAGGTATTTAACCTCACTGGAACCTTATATAAAATCGCCACCGTAATCAATCCTACAAAATATATGCACAGAAGTAAATTCATAGATTTTAATTCCATATTTATCATGTGTGGATACAATATTAAATATGAATTTTCATATGTCAACATTGCTGAGGGAGAATAATTCTGCCTTCAAACTCCCGACAAAAAGAAATTCCCTAGAGAGCTAATTGTGGATCAGTTCATCACCCAAGATAGTCATTCAGGAATTGTTGCGCAGCAGAGTAATCAAAGCAATTTGCATTTATATAGCGCTTTTCCTGAAGTAAATCACCCAAGGCACTCCACAGCAGATACAAACTGACACCAAACCACAGAAGGAGTTATTAGAGTTTGTGATCATTAATCTGGTCTGGGTTTCAAGGGAAGGCTTATAGAAAGACAGAAGAATCAATGGCGAGGTCAATCTCTGGGGCAGAGCCAAGCCATCGAAGGCACTATTGCCATTACTGGAGTGGTTACACTTGAGGGAAATGCAAGAGGTGGGAATAAATGAATGCAGGACCACCAGAGGGTTGGGAAGGGATTAACTTGGTGACAGGCAATGCAAGGGTTCTGAACAAAAGTATAAGCAGATGACAATTGAGCCATTGGTGGTTCATGAATTGGTGAAGGATGAACGTAACCTATTGTTAAAACTCCCTGGATACCCAACTGAAAAGAAAGACTACACTTGGTTTCTTTTACTGATGAGATGCTTAATCATTCTTGTTTCCAAGAAATGAGAGCAAGATTAAAGATACTTGACATTATTACAATATGTCATAATATTTGGAAGATATGATTAGACATTTTGGTTGGAGAAAAATTGCAGGTGGCATTCTATATTGTGAATGTGACTTCAAAGGGTCTGATTTATCTTGATCACAGCCAGTTGAGTCACCTTTTGTTGTAGATTGATATTGAGTTGTAAAAAACCCACAGGCACAAATTAGATTTCAAAAATAATCTTCCAAAAGACTGATTGAAATAGTGTGAATTTATTTATACTAAAAGTGGCATCTTAGTTTTTCAAAGTACCATAAATTTGAGTAACTATATCGTATAAATTTGGCAAGGGGAACGTGAAAAGCAACAGGTGCCTAAAATTGTGATCAACCCGCAGTGACTTACAGTTGATAGTCCTATAGTTTAAAGGGTAAACACAAAATGGCTGCTCTTTTGGATAGATTCCAGAGGAGAAAAAAAGAAAAAGGACTGCGTATTGACACTTCAGATCTTTAATAAAAACTCAAAGGGAAAAACATTTCAGTAAGGAACCAATTGGGTATTTTTTTCAATAAACAAGAGGCAATCTGATTTTTCACCTTTATCTGCAACACAGTTTGAAAGAGCTTTTCCAATGAAAGGCCAAGCCTATCTTTGGTAGTAAATAAATTATTTTCTTCTTAGACAACCTTTCATGTTCAAGGATGACTTGCTTCTGAACGACTGGGATCAGAGGTGGGGTACACACCAATTCTGCCTCAAAGTGGAACTTGTTAGACTTGCTGGGGCTGGCACGTGGTGGTGCACTATTTCTACTGAATGGTCTTGAGGTTCTTTGTGTCTTCATTTTGATTGGTCAGAAGCAAGGGGAACTGTCTTGCAATTTTTTAAAGGAAGATTATTCTTGAAACGTTCTATTGGATCTCATAGAAATATCTTTAAGCAATTCAGAGCACAGTGCCTGTTTCCAGGACTCACATAATAGGTATAGGGACAAGATACCCTGTTCTTGAAACCTGATTTAAGAGTAATTACAGCCTGAATACTGAGGGAGTTACAAACTGGCCTGGCTCAGAGCAACGGACAGTGAGCTACCAAGATCTCCAAGGAAGTCTCTGTGAGATTTCCACCACACCTCAGATATTCACTGGCATTAATGATGAGAATTCTTGAGTTCACAACAAACAGCATAAAGAAACACCTTCTAAAGCGTGTTTGTAAAATGTTGTCCCATGGAAGGTAGAATTTTCTAGCCAAATGTGTGCAAGTTCTTTGGAGATTTTATCTCATTTTGTAACAGAGTCAAGGGCAATAGTCATTATTGCTATTCCTCCATTGTAGGTGGTTATTTAAAACAAAACAAAATATGGCACAAATCAATCTTATTGGTATAAAACCTGTTTCCATTCCTTTTGATGCTTGAGGTACATTGAGTCATGACTTATTGTTACATTTTTAAACCAGACTAAAGATGTTTTATATAATAAAGCTCCAATTTGGAAACTTATTTATTAGAGAAATAAAGCAGAATATTGGCTAAGCAGATAATTTTTGACAGTAAGCCATGTTTTGTCAGATTTTGATTCTGTTTGACAAGTGTGAATTATTGAGTCTATTGCTCATGCCATGTTTAAATGATTCCTCTTCTGCGTTGGGTGCAGTCACTTCACATCAAGCACCTACTCAAGACATTGTAAATACCACCCTTCACTTTCCAGGTTTTTTTAAAAATTTTACTAATCAAAATTCCATTGTTGGAAAAAAAATACGCACATCTACTGATTTGTTACTGCCAAAAGTTGACAAGTTCACTGCCTGATCAAAAAGAGTTTTTTTTGTTCAAAAACAGCTCTCAACGCACCCAATTCTCTCTCAGTCCCACCGCACCACCACGTCTCTCAGAAACTCTTTTGCTGCCTATTAGTTGCTTCACCATTTGCATCCCATTGCAAACTGGTTGGAGACATCCACTGAGTTTCTGCCGTCATACCATTGATTAAAGGAGGGATGTGGTGCACAGATGTAGGTGGAGGGGAGGAACACATCCAGTGTAAAGGTTAAGAGAAACACATTCGACCCCAACATCACAAGTAGACTTCATTTGACAGGCATGCTCTTATCTATCCTTGTAAAAAAATAATAATTTTTTGGTAAGTTATGAATTTTTTGTACAGAGAGCTAAAATGTAATTATGTTAAGCTATTGATTAATCTCTGTAAAGCTGTGGGAGGTTGATTTCTTTGGCTTAAATATGAAATATTATCTGCCTGTTTTGCTTTGTGTTTCAGCTGTGTTGCACAGTTAATGCATTTTTGTCACTTGTGTGTTCATTTGGAAACATTAATACTAAATGTACAAACATTAAACTGTTATTGGTATTTTTTGTTCTTTTTAAATGTAATGTCTCAGTATAAATAATAATTGTATGAACTGGTATGACTGCTTCTCTCAAAGAGGGCTTAATTATATTACCAGTGTGTTGAATAATAACAACCTACAATAAAACCATTTTTTTTCTTAATATGGTCTGTCTGAGCTGTCTGGGTAGCTTGGTGGTTAACCATAGCGTACATTAAGAGTATCCTAAGCGTACATTAAGAGTATCCTAGGAACTGAAGTGTTCTAAAATATTATCTGTGTGTAGGAGTTGGGAGTCGCAGCAAACTAGGTTGCTTCACACTTTCCTTCAGTTGGTCTCGATCTTTCCTGCTCTTTTTCCCAGATCCACTCCCATTTTCTGGATGAAGATTTGAGAACAATGTTTAAGTGATGTGTAAGGAAGGATGAAGCCTATAAAACTCAGCCTTGTTACACCAGGGAACCCATGTATGTTCTCCTGCCAGAGAAGGAGTTAGACCACACATGGAATATTGTGTTCAGTTCTGGTTGCCTCATTGTAGGAGTGATGTAGAAGCTTTACATAGGGTGCAAATGAGATTTTCCAGAATTCTATCTGGAGTAAAGGGCATGTCTTATGAGGGTCGGTCAAGTATGATAGGGCTTTTCTCTTAATTTGGAGGAGGATGAGAAGTGACATAATAAAGGTGCACAAGACGATAAGAGGCATAGATCTAGTGGATAGTCAAAGTCTTTTCGCAGGGTGGTAATGGCTAATATGAGGGAGCATAATTTTAAGGTGATTGGAGGAAACTGGAGGGGTGATGTTAGAGGTATGTTTTTTACAGAGAGTGGTGGTGCATGGGATGCCCTGCCAGAGATGATGGCTGAGACAGATACATTAAGGGCATATATGAGACTCTGATGGGCACATGGATGAATAAAAAATGGAGGGAAGGGTTAGATTGATCTTAGAGTAGTTTAAAAGGTCAGCACAACTGAATGGTCAACTACAGGCCGAATGGTCTGTAATGCATTATGCTATTGTATGTTCTATGTTCAAGTTTTAAAGCAAGTTCATGTGAGGAGATACAGAAGCCCATTAGGGCTTGGACTGGCTTGTTTTGTGACACTCCCATTGGCCAAATAACAAGGAAGAAAAAAATTTGTACTAGTTTACACTAACTGAGGGCATCATCCTGACTTACTTAAATTACAGTACTTTGATGATGTAGCAGCCAATTTTTTTTTGCTGTGAATGATTAAACTGATGTCCTATAGAAGATAGAACAGTACCACACAGGAAAAGGCATTGTGCCAAACTAAATAAGCTAGTAATTAGACAACCAACTCAACTAATCCATGCTGCCTACACAATGTCCATCTACTTTCACATTCTTCACACTTACATGCCTAAGAGCTTCTTATACTGTACATCTTTATTGTATTTACCACCAACACCATCCTTCGCAGCACATTTTGTGAAAAAACTTGCCCCCCACATCTTTGAACTTTCCCCCTCTCACCTTAAATGCATGCATGTTGACACAGAAAGAAAGATACTGGCTGTCTACTCACCTGCCTATCACTTCCCCCTGGGGTCCCTCCTCTTCCCTTTCTCCTACGATCCATCATCCTCTCCTATCAGGTTCCTTCTTCTCCAGAACTTTACCCTTCCTACCCACCTGGCTTCACTTATCAACTTCCAGCTAGACTCTTTCCCCTCCTCTGCCACTTTTTAATTTTGCATCTTTCCCTTTCCTTGTCAGTCCTGAAGGAGGGTCTCAGCCCGATATGTTGACTGTTTATTCATTTCCATAGATGCTGCCTGACCTGCTGAGTTCCTCCAGCATTTTGTGTGCATTGCTTTGGATTTCCAGCATCTGCAGGTTTTCTTGTGTCTGTTCTGTTTACGCCTCTCATAGTCTTACAAACTATACTCAACTCTCCCCTCAGCCTCTTGTGGATGTAAAAAAATCCAAAGATATTGTGTTGAAAAGAAGAAAGTGGAAATTTATCATCAAGTTCTTTGGGACAATACCTATTCCTCAGCAACATCAAGAATCAGAGTAAAAACATGAAAGTTCAAAATTCAATGTACAGCAATGATCAAAGCATATATATTTTACCATATACAATCCAGAGAATTGTTTTCTTTCCAGAATTTACATGAGAAAAAAAGAAATACAATGGAATTTTACAAATAGACAAAAATGCTGTAAATATTCCAAAGGTGTGGAGAAAAGAAAAGAACATTTCTGGTGATGGAAAATCATGAATCTCAAAGACAAAGGAGATGGTGATGGACTTTAGGAAGACGAAGCCTGCTTTGCTCCCTGTTACTACTAATGGTGAGCACATGGATGCGGTGAGGACCAACAAGTACCTGGGGTGCACCTGGATGTCAGACTTGAGTGGAGCACCAACACAGAGGCTGAGTACAAGAAGGGCCAGAGTTGCCTCTACTTCCTGAGGAGACTGAGGTCCTTTGGAGAATGCAGGTCTCTCATTCATGTGTTCTACCAGTCTGTTGTCGCCAGTACGATCTCTTATGCGGTGATGTGCTGGGGCAATGCCATCAACACGGGTGATGCCAACAAGCTCAATAAACTGATTAGAAAGGCTGGCTCTGTTTTAGGAGTCAAACTGGACACACTGGGGGCTGTGGTAGAACAAAGGACCCTCCAAAAAATCCTGGCAATTCTGGACAATGTTTCTCACCCTCTGCATGCCACTTTGGCTGAACAGAGGAGCACTTTCAGTAATAGACTAAGCAATTGTGCTGCTCCAAAGAGCACTATATGAGGTCAATCTTGGGCTCTATAATGAGTCAACCTATAACCGAGGAAGTGATGACCCCTCCTCCTGTTAGACTGTTTGTGGTAATTTATATTTTATTCTTTCTACTTTTTTAATATTTGTATTTGTGCACTTGTAATGCTACCGTGGCACTGTAGTTCCCTTTGGGATTAATTAAGTATCTACTTATATATTTCTCTCCCCACAGGTACTACTTGACCTGTTGAGTAATTCCAGTATGCTTTTGCTACAAATTGTCAGGATCTGATGGTTTGTTTTGCATTTAGATTTTCATGAAGAATCTTGTTGTCAGTGCTGTTTGTGCCTCGAGAAGGATCATAATCTTGTCATGGGCTTGGAGGCTTCTATGCCTCAAAGACCTAGAGAACTATGTTGCCTGAAGTCAGGGCTTTATCCTTTAGCTCTTGGTAGGGTCACCATGTCAAACAGGTCAAAGGGTAGATGCTAGACTAAGACAAAATTGTTTTGGAAAACTCAGTGAAGAATCATTCTGCATCTGACATCTGAATGCTACGATACTCCTGAGTCTATTTGGGACTTGTGTGACTGACGGTAGCAAAAACTGAGAGGAAGCTATTGACATGATGAAGGAAGCCCTAAACACCACCAGAGATGGAGGACATTCATTGCTGCCCTAAATGCCAGTGGTGCAACAGTTAGTAAGTATGTTAGTGCTGTTTGCGGGGACTTCCTGTGAGCAGTAATGTGAAAATGCTTCAAATGCATGTCATTGATCGTAGTGCAGGTGAGCAAGTTAAATGTACAATAAAATTGAGGGTGAACCATGTAACAGTTAGCACAGTTGCTGTCTCACTGTTGACGTGAAACAGATTTGACAGCAATCTCCAGTGCTGTCTATGTGGAGTTTAAATATTCTTCCTGGTGTTTCTTCCCATATTTAGTTTGAGAAGATTGAGGGGATCTCATTGAAAATCTTGTAGAATATTAGAAGTTCTAGATAGAGTGGACGTTTTCTATAGGTGTTTTCTATAGTGAGAGTGTCTCGGACCAGAGGGCTCAGTCTCAGAATAAAAGGGCATCCCTTTAGAACAGAGATGAGAAGGGATTTCTTTAGGTAGAAGGTGATGAATCTATGGAACTTATTGCCACAGACGGCTGTAGAGGCCAAGACACTGGGCATATTTAAAATGGGTTTTGATGGGTTCCTGATTAGTAAGGGCATCAAAAGTTACAGGGAGAAGGCAGGAGAATAGGGTTGAGAGGGATAGTAAATCAGCCATGATGGAATGGCAGAGCGGGACGAATAGCCTCATGCTGCTCACATGCCTTATGATCTATCCCAATAACATGTATGGGGCACTGTAAACTGCTCCTCATGTGCTGGTGAGTGGTCGAATCTGCAATAGTTGCTGGAGCCTTGGAGACAAACTAAAGAAAGGAATTCAAAGACCAAAAGTTCAAAGTAAATTTATTATCAAAGTATGTCACCATATACAACTCTGAGATTCATTTTCTTATAGGCATACTCAAGTAATCCCAAGTATAATAATAACATTGAAAATATGAAATGAAGAGTCCTTGAAAGTGAGTCCATTAGTTGTGGAAACTTTTTCATGTTAGGGCAAGTGAAGTTGAATGAAGTTTTCCCCTTTGTTTCAAGAGCCTGGTGGTTAAAGGGTACGAGCAGTTCCTGTATCTGTTGTTGAGGGTCCTGAGGCTCCACTACCTTCATCCTGATGGCAGCAGTGAGTAAAAAACATGTCCTGGGGTGTTGTGGGTCTGTGATAATGGATGCTGCTTTCCTGTGACAATGTTTCGTGTAGATGTGTTCAATAGTGGGAGGGGATTTACCAATGATGGACAGGGGCTTATCCATTACTTTTTGTAGGATCTTTTGTTCAAGGGCATTGGTGTTTCCAAGCCAGGCTGTTATCACTAGAGTAAGTATAAATGCTACTTGTTGGTGTGCTTAGACTCTGTAAGGGCAAAGGGTCTTTTTTTGCCCATATTCTTCAAATTGTGCTAGAAAATTCAGCACTGTAATTCAAGTCTCATCACAAACCCTCCTGTGAGGCTGTGGCTTAAGTCAGAAAAGAGAGGTTGCACATTTAGTTAAGCAACACACAAGAAGATTCTTTCAGCGAATGACATTGCCAAACAGTGGCAATGCCTCTCAATTATACTCCCACAGTAGTTGATCTAATTTGTATATGCAAATTAGCCTTAATTATCAGCAATCATTCATTTGCTCTTCCTAATAACATAACAATAACACCATCCAGGTTTCCCAGAGAAAGATTTATGTTTTGTTTCCTCAGTTATGCTGGAAAATGTACTTGCTAATTAACCTAAGTTAGCATTCCATTCGAATTAGAATATTGCTCCTTTCAAACCTGAAGAGGGAGCATCAGCTTGTGAGCTATCAGGGAAAGTGCAAGAAAAAAGTTAATTATTTCAACAAAATAAACTTTACTCATAAAGGAAAAAGAAAATAAAAAAATATATTTTCAAGAATAAACCGCACAATGCCTTTTCACTCTTTACAATCATAGTGGGGAGAAAGTTACCTCTCCGCCATGAATGTTATCTGCCGTCAGGGGCATGTGGTATTTACAGAAAGGCTCAGTAACATTATGAAGGATCTCACCGACTCTGCTCATAGACTGTTTGACCATCTTCCATCTGGGAGGAGGCTACGTATCTACACCAGGAGCACCAGACTTATTTTCCCCAAGCAGCAAGGCTGATAAGACCTTCATCCACTAACTCTACCACTATATTATTTCACATCAGTCACATTATGTACAGCCTAACTTCACTTTATGGATTAAACAATTAATCTGAGTGGATAAGCTACCTTATGTATTTATATATTTTAATTTGTTTAGTTATTGAGACAGAGCGTGGAACAGGCCTTTACAGCCCTTCGAGCTGTGCTGCTGGCAAGCCCCCAGTTTAACCCTAGCCTAATCACAGGACAATTTACAGAGACCCATTAACCTATCAATCAGTATGTCTTTGGACTGTGGGAGGAAACCAGAGCACCCGGATACCCACGTGATTATGAGGAGAATATACAAACTCGTTTCAAGCAGCAGCAGCAGGAATTTATCGTGTGTTATATTATTATTGTGTTCTTTACCTTTTGTGTTTTTTTTTAATGCTGCATCAGATCTGGAGTAACAATTACTTCATTCTCCTTACACTTGTGTACAGGAAGTGACATTAAACAATCTTTAATCTTGTCTATTGGGAGAGTCTAGGACCAGAAGGCACAGCCTCAGAAAAGACTATGTTCCTTTAGAACAGAAACAAGGAGGAATTTCTTTAGCCAGAGGGTGGGGAATCTGTGGAATTCATTGTCACAGATAATTTTAAAGTGAGGTTAGAATGGTGGAGCAGATTTTATGAGCCAAATAGCCTCCAAATTCTGTTCCTGTTTGTTACAATCTTATGTTCTTAGTTAATGTTTTCAGTATTTTTCTGTTGCATTCCCACATATTAACGATGCTGCTGATAGTCAGCTGGCCCTCTCAACTGCTACTACAATAGTCGAGAAGCTCTCTCGCTCAATCTTGCTTCTCCCTCTCCAGTAGCAGAAGAACTGTATACTGTGGTCCTTCCCCACTGAGCTCTTGAGGTGGCTGCACCAAGCTTCAGTGCATCCCTCGACCTGGAATCATACAGCCATGGATATTTAGACGTGCTGGGAGACCAGCAAATTTCAGGCCGACCAAAGAGCGTCTTTCACCGAACTAATGATTTGCCAGCAGCACTTGATGTTTGTCTCTGAGTGTGAGAACAACCCTTAGCTCAGATAGTCCTCTGTCATGCAGCTTCTTGGGATGAACCACAACATTGTAGAATTATTAAGCAAACCACTACCTACAGTTGGTTCAAGAAACCATTTGTTTCTTGAACCAACCTGCACAGCCCTCATCACCACCTCAATATGCATTCTGTGTCCACTTTATTAGGTACACCTGCTCGTTAATGCAAATATCTAATCAGCCAATCATCTGGCAGCAACCAATGCATAAAGGTAGGCAGACATGATCAAGTGGTTCTGTTGTTGCTCAGACTAAACGTCAGAATGGGGAAGAAACATGATCAATGAGACTTTGACTGTGAAATGATTATTGGTGCCACACATGGTGATTAGAGTATCTCCTGGGATTTTCATGCATAACAGTCTCCAGAGTTTGCTGTGAATGGCACGAAAAAACAAAAAAGAAATCCAGTGATTGGCAGTTCTGTGGGTGAAGATATCTTGTTAAGGAGAGAGGTCAGAGAAGAATGATCAGGATGGTTCAAGCTGACGGGAAGGCAACAGTAACTCAAATAACTTCGAGTTACTACAGTGGTGTGCAGAAGAGCATCTATGAACTCACAGCATGTTGAACCTTGAAATGGATGGGCTGCAATAGCAGAAGATCACACCAGGTTCCATTCCCGTACCTAATAAAGTGGCCACTGAATGAACCTTAGATATGATATTGTTCAGTACCATGGACTAACTACCAGAGTCAGAAAAAGTGCTATCAGTTTATCCCATTCCTCACTAGTGTATGGTGGAATAACATCTTGTGAAGCTGCAACTGAGTTTCATAATGAACATCGACTTCTCCAACTTCTGGTAATTTTTCACCCTCCCTTTCCCTCTTCTTCAATTCCCCACTCTGGCCCCCCCTTACCTCTCTTCGTCACTTGCCTATCACCTTCCCCTGGCGCTCCTCCTCCTTCCCTTCCATGATCCCTCCAATCAAATTCCTTCTTCTTCAGCCTTTTACCATTTCCACCTACCACCTCCCAGCTGCTAACTTCATTCCCCCTCCCACCCTTCTGGCTCCTCTATCACCTTTTAGCATGTCCTCCTTCCCCTCTCCCCCACCCCACCTTATTATTCTGGCCTCTTCTCCTTCCTTTCCAGTATTGATGAATGGCCTCATCTGAAATGTCAACTGTTTATTCATTTCCTTAGATGCTGCCTGACCTGCTGAGTTCCTCCAGCATTTTGTGTGTGTTGCTCTGGATTTCCAGCATCTGCAGAATCTCTTGTGCCCGAGTTTCCTGCCCAGCTCCATATCCTTTTATCTTTTAGATGACTTTACTCATTTGAAGTGTGTCATTCTGGCCATTGAAATATCCAGATCAGAATCAGGTTTATTAACACTGGTGTGTGTCGTGAAATTTGTTAACCTAGCAGCAGCAGTTCATGCAATACATAATCTAGCAGAGGGAGAAAAAAAATTAAAAAAATAATAATAATAAATAAACAAGTAAGTAAACTACATATATTGAATAGATTATTTAAAATATGTGCAAAAACAGAAATACTGTATATGGAAAAAGTGAGGTAGTGTCCAAGGGTTCAATGTCCATTTAGGAATCAGGTGGCAGACGGGAAGAAGCTGTTCCTGAATCACTGAGTGTGTGCTTTTAGGCTTCTGTACCTCCTACCTGATGGTAACAGTGAGAAAAGGGCAAGCCCTGGGTGCTGGAGGTCTTTAATAATGGACGCTGCCTTTCTGAGACACCGCTCCCTTAAGATGTCCTGGGTATTTTGTAGGCTAGTGCCTAAGAAGGAGCTGACTAGATTTACAACCTACTGCAGCTTCTTTCGGTCCTGTCCAGTAGCCCCCCTCCCCCTCACCATACCACACGGTGATGCAGCCTGTCAAAAAGCTCTCCACGGTACAACTATAGAAGTTTTTGAGTGTATTTGTTGACATGCCAATTCGCTTCAAACTCCTAATGAAGTATAGCCACTGTCTTTCCTTCGTTATGACTACATCGATATGTTGGGACCAGGTTAGACCCTCAGAGATCTTGTTTGAAGCTGCTCACTCTCTCCACTTCTGATCCCTCATTGAGGATTGGTGCTTGTTCCTTCATCTTACCCTTGTCATTATGGCCGTTATTACCTGAGAAATTAGAGGGAAGGTGCCTTCAACAAGGTAAAACCTAAATCAGATCAAAGGCTATTGGATGTAACAAATACAGTGTTTGCATGATTTCTAGTGCCAAATAACATCAGTAATTTGTAACTCTGATGGGCACTTGACAAGTTTATTCAGCTATTGGGAAGAGTAAAGTGAAATCTTTGCTCTTGTGCTCTCTCTGGTCTTTATAAACTCTCTTCCTGGCCTGGCTCAAGAAAGATAACTACCTTAAATCCATGGTAGCATAGTGGTTAGCATGATGTTGTTACAGTTCGGGGCATTCCGAAGTTCAGGGTTCAATCCTGGCAACCTCTGGAAGGAGGCTCTCTATGTGGAACGTGTGGATTTTCTCTGGGTGCTCCTGTTTCATCCCACAGTCCAAAGACATACCAGGTAAGCTAATTGGTCATAGTGATTAGGTAAGGTTTAAATCGGGGTTATCAGGGGGTTGCTGGGCAGCACGGCTTGGAGCTGGAAGGGCTGTCTCTCTAAATAAAAATAAAACATAAAAATGGCAACACTCTACAAGGAGGCTTTCAAATCTATATTCTGTGGAAATACCGTTTTACCAATCTTGTCTTAATGAACACAAATTATCAGCGATTAATTTTCCAAGTCCCTGGAATTTTTACATGAGTTTTATGCACCTGATTGCAAACATTTGTCACACAGTGTGAATTAAAATGCACTGATATGCTTTTATATAATAAACAATAATTGCAGGGCAGGGAGTGAAATGCAATTGATAAATAATTTCCCAAACAAGGTGTCAGAAAAGTGAATTCACAAATTCCATGCATTTAATTTATTCTTGGCTAGAGTTCAAGGTTTCTGACAGCAAGATTTATTGAATTAATTGCCTAGGGTAACCATGCAATAAAATCATCTAAAAGATAAATTTTCATGGCACGCAGCTACATTAGTGTAATTTTTCAAGTGCCGTGGTGATAGTTCTACACGTTCCAGGTAGAAAATTTTCTTTAAAATGGCATGATCATAAATCTGGAATTGAAATGAAAGGGAACAAAGAGCCAATATTTTGGTAGCATCTTCTGCCATTCTAAAGATTCTTGCATAGTATATCGGGATTGGATCAACGATCAACAGCCAAAGAGGATCAAGGATTAACCTTATTCACCATATACTGTACATTTACATGTATCAGGAATTTGCTGCGGTCTGTTGCCGTGATATGTAACAAAAACAACACCATTCAACAATTATAAAGAATTATATAAAAATGAAGTTAGGGGTTGATATAGTGTATTTAATATTTGAGCAACCTTGTATATATACTGTATATTGGTTGATTAAGCACTCTTGTTCATTTAAATAATTCATTAAGGGTTACCTGTATAAATATGTGAATTGCAAACGTCATTCCGCTACCACGTGCTACGTGCACGCCTGGCTTGCAGTAAAACTGAAGTTAGGCTCACATTTTGGCTTCCCGTTTCTTCCTTTGAGTTAGTCAATGTTTAGAAATTACAAAACATAACAGTTAATGTATGGATATGAAATACAAATATGCATAAATCCATCATTATAATTACAATACAAACTACATAAATACCAGCATGTATTTACAGTAGGGAAAGAAATATGATTACCACAAAGGAAGTGATAAACGCAAGAGATTCTGCAGATGGTGGAAATCCAGAGCAACGTGTACAAAATGCTGGAAGAACACGTCAGGTCAGGCAGCCTCTATGGAGTTGGAATGATCCATTGATGTTTCGAGCTGAGAACCTTCAACAGCACGACATCACAGGCATAGATAGTGTGGACAACCTATGACTTTTCCCAACTCGAAAATGGCTGATTTGAGGAGACGTAAGTTTAAGGTGATTGGAGGAAAGTATAGTGAGGAGTCAGAGGTAGTTTTTTTTTTAACACAGTGAGTGGTTGGCGCATGTAACACACAGCTGCAGTGGTGGTAGAGGCGGATACATTAGGGACATTTAAGAGACTCTTAGATAGGAACATGGATGATAGAAAAATTGAGGGTTATGTGGGAGGGAATGGTTAGAATGATCTTGGAGTTGGTTAATAGGTCGGCAAAACATTGTGGGCCAAAGGATCTGTATTGTACAGTACTTTTCAATGCCTTGCATTCTATACTCAACCTTTGGTCAAGAATTGGCTGTCCAAAAGCCCTGGTCAAATTGTCTTTCACAACTTCAGGAACTTGAAAGCTATAGGCTGGTATCTGTTGGATCTCTGTTTAGTTTCTGATCCTCAGTGTTCTTCCAGGAGTCAAGTATGGTGAGCAGTCTTAATTCCAAGGTTTCAGTTTATTTTAGAGTGCAAACAAACATACAAATACTAAGCAAACTAAATAAAGAGCTGAGAAACGATGCTAAGAAGAGAATTAATACTAAGGGGTGCAAGATGGGGTGGTAACTTGGATCTGCATCATATGCAGATGATACTAACGTAGGTGGCATTGTGGATAATGAAGTAGGTTTTCAAAGCTTGCAGAGAAATTTAGGCCAGTTAGAAGAGTGGGCTGAATGATGGCAGATGGAGTTTAATGCTGATAAGTGTAAGGTGCTACATTTTGGTAGGAATAATCCAAATAGGACATACATGGTAAATGGTAGGGCATTGAAGAATGCAGTAGAACAGAGTGATCTAGGAATAATGGTGCATAGATCCCTGAAGGTGGAATCTCATGTGGATAGGGTGGTGAAGAAAGCTTTTGGTATGCTGGCCTTTATAAATCAGAGCATTGAGCATAGAAGTTGGGATGTAATGTTAAAATTGTACAAGGCATTGGTAAGGCCGAATTTGGAGTATTGTGCACAGTTCTGGTCACCGAATTATAGGAAAGATGTCAACAAAGTAGAGAGAGTACAGAGAAGATTTACTAGAATGTTACCTGGGTTTCAGCACCTAAATTACAGGGAGAGATTGAACAAGTTAGGTCTTTATTCTTTGGAGCGTAGAAGGTTGATGGAGGACTTGATAGAGGTATTTAAAATTATGAGGGGGATAGATAGAGTTGACATGGATAGGCTTTTTCCATTGAGAGTAGGGGAGATTCAAACAAGAGGACATGAGTTGAGAGTTAGGGGGCAAAAGTTTAAGAGTGACACAAGGGGGCATTTCTTTACTCAGAGAGTGGTAGCTGTGTGGAATGAGCTTCCAGTAGAAGTGGTAGAGGCAGGTTCAGTATTGTCATTCAAAGTAAAATTGGATAGGTATATGGACAGGAAAGGAATGGAGAGTTATGGGCGGAGTGCGGGCTAGTGGGATTAGGTGAGAGTAAGCATTCGGCACGGACTAGAAGGGCCAAGATGGCCTGTTTCCGTGCTGTAATTGTTATATGGTTATATGGTTATAAGACAAAGGAATAAAGAGAAATAAAATATGGGACTTCTGAAGAATTTATCACTTTTACAAATAGGATAAAGAAAATTCCATAGATAGTAATAAATTAGTTAATAGGCTATTTAATTAAAACAATTATGTCATATAGGTAATGTGTGAATACACAGCCAATGGAAAATTAGAAAAGTGATAAACCGTTAGTTTAGTTGTTATACTGCTTTCTGCCAATGTGTGAAAAATAAAGGAGTTTTTTAAAAAAGTACAAATCTTATAAAATGTATTATTTAAAATAAACAGTGGTTTCCAACATAATCCTATTCTAACATTATTTGGCTAAAGCATTTGCCCTTGATCTCTGAGAAACAGTGCCATCATCCTGCCTGGTTTGTAAAGTTGCTAACCTGGTCCTGCTTATCTAACCATTGGAAATAATTGGTCTATGCCCTGGTCTAACAAGAGACATGGTATAATAATAGACAAATCAAACTGACACTTCCACTGGGAGGTGTTCATTCTAAACCTTGTGATGTTTTGAGTCAGCACTTGCAGTAGCCTGCAGATCCAGTTGACTGAACCCACCAGAGTATCTCCATTTGATATCGGGGCCAGCGCTGCAATCTATTATTAGATTCCTTTTCTATCTTGGCAAAGTGCTCATATATTAATATTTATTAACTTACATTAAGTTCCTGCGCTGAATTAATGGAGGTGTTAATTCAGTTAAAGTAAACAAGTTTAATATCTCCATTAAAATATGGGCAGAAACATTTTATGTGAATGTGTTAAGCAAAGAAAGAGGGAAATCAATTCAATGGTCCAAGATATAACCCCTTGTAACATTGTCTTGAGTGTCCCAGTAAAGAACCTTATAATCACCTGATAAAGGCAGGAAACAGATGCAAACCAGAAATCCTTGGAAATAGATCAACCTATAAACAGCCAATCAAACTATCTTTGGAGATGAAATGAAGTCTCCTGTTTGGCTGTCTGACAATTTAAACACCAGCCCACATACACTGGAAAGGCAGGGTATTCGGACAGGAGGCGAGAGTGGGGCCAATTTCACTCACTCACCCGCCATGTTCACGCCTCTCTCCACAACACTGAGTCTGTGAAACTGCCCCAGCTGTTGTGCTTTGTGTCTACAAGCTTCGTGGCGATTTGCCCGGCTAATAAGATTAATTGAGTCAGAGGCTTGGGCCTGCTCTGGGCTGCTCCAGGGATTTGGATCTCAATTTGGTTTGGAGTGCTGTGCTTGCCTTGATTGTTTGTATGATTTGTGTATTTTTCTCTCTCCTGCACATTGGGTGTTGGCCTTTCTTTTTTCTTAATTGGCTTCTTTTGGGCATCTTGCTTTGTGGCTGCCTGTAAGCAGGCAAATCTCAAGTTGTATAATTTATACAGTCCTTGGTAATAAAAGCAGTTTGAATCTTTAAATCTAATTTATATTTGTGGATATCTCCCTCTTGAAGTGATGTCTTCAGTACAGTGCTCAATCATTTGCCCATCGTCTCATGACATCATCCCATGCAAATGCAAAGATGCAAATCCTAAACACAAGAGACTCTGCAGATGCTGGAGATCCAGAGTAACACACACAAAATGTTGGAGGAACTTAGCAGATCGGGCAGGATCTGTGGAAAGGAATAAACAGTTAATGTTTCAGGCTGAGAGCCTTCATCAGGACCATTCATCTGTACTTACCAGAGTATCTAGATTTAATATGTAGGCCAGCACTGCAATCTATTATTCGATTCCTTATTCCATCTTGGCAAACCCCTCATTTATAAATATTTATTAACTTGCATTAAGTTACTGTGTTGTCTTTTGCTCACCTCCCTTCTCACCATCAGTGATCAGCACTGTTCTTTCAGATGGAGTAGTGATTCATCCGTACCCCCTCCCACTTGGAGTGCAAGTTGTCGGTACTGCCCTCTGCCCTGCAAAGACCAAATGCTGGTTAAAGATGCAAAAGGAAAAGGAAGGAGTGGATAGGAAGGCCAGAGATATTAATAAGCTGAAGAACTTTCAGATGTTGTGTAAAACATTGGTGAGGCCTAATTTGGAGTATTGTATGCAGCTTTAATCACTTACCTATAGGAAAAATGTAAATAAGGTTGAAAGAGTACAGAGCAAATTTTCAATGATGTTGCTGGGACTGGAGGACCTGAGTTAAAGGGAAAGAGTGAACAGGTTTAGACTTTATTTCTTGGAGCATACCAGGTGGAGGGGAGGTTTGTTAGAGGTATACAAAATTATGAGGGGTAGTAGACAGCTGTCAATCCCAGGGGGTCATGGGTTTGTGCCTCTGGTGGACTGTGTCCTCTCCAGGGCGCAAGCCTGGCTGAGAAGTTTTGAAGAACTATCTGTTGCCCCTGCTGTGGGTTCCCCCTCTCCACGTCACTGATGTTGTCCAAGTGAAGGTTGAGTGCTGATATAGCCCAGCACCAGTGTCGTTACAGAGGTTGCCAGAGCGAAGTTGTAAACAACATCAAATTGCCTTAAGGACCCAGGCTCCAGATTTCCTCCTCATGGTTTACTCCCGAAGCCTTTCCCATGGGTCGGTATGGCCGCAAGGCAGCGAAGATTTAAAATCAGAGTTTTCCTTCTCCTAGGCAGGCTGCTGTCCAAGACTGATGAGCTCCACCTGCCCAAAGCAACTGGTTTTGAGGTGCTAGTGACACACCCTTGCCCCTTCTCTTGTTGGCAGATACAGTTCCACCAGGCCTAGTAGCTAAGCCACACATGAAGGCCAAGAGTTGGACTTGGTTGTCAGAGGCTGTTAAAGTTGCATGCCAATCGGAGCACTTTATAGGTAGTAGGAGCTTACTCCCACTAATAACTCTGCTATGACAACCTTAGGAACCATAGACAGTGTAAATGCAAGCAGGCTTTTCCCACTGAGGTTGGTGTGGATTAAAGATGAAAGATGAAATGTTTAAGGGAACATGAGGGGAAACTTCTTCAGTCAGAAGGTGGTAAGATTGTGAAATGAGCTGCCACCGCAAGTGGTGCATGCGAGCTTGATTTCAACAGTTAAGAGAAGTTTGGATAGGTACATGGACAGGATGAGTATGAAGGGCTATTGTCCCAGTGAAAGTTGATGCGAATTGCTAGTTTAAATGGCTTGGTAGGGACCAGATGGGCTGAAGGGCCTGTTTCTATATTGTATTTCTCTTGATATGAAGACCGGAGTGAACGAGAAAGGGAGAAGGTCATTAGTTTATGGTTTGATGCAGCATCCTCTCACAATATACAGAAGCTGCAGTAAAACATCAGGTCAGCAGAAAAGATCACTGGCTGCACTCTACCATAGCTGCTGGACTCAGATCTGTCCAGGATAAAGAAGCAGGCAGGAAAATCATTGCTGACACTACCCGCTCTGCAAACGCCTTTTCCAAAAGTGCTGTTGGGCTATGAAAAGCCTTAAAATGTTCATCCCCAGCCCCGTCTATTATACCCCGTCTCCTGTCTCTGCACTACACTGTAGACACATTAAACCATTTTTTACAATATTATTTACATTGTAAATACATGCTGGTTTTATGAATTTATTCACATTTTATTCCATATCCATACTTTAACCTCTAACTTTATTTTTATAGAGTTTTATTCTTTCCAGTTGTTGAATGTTGTTGTTTTTGTTGCATGTCATGCCAACATACCATAGCTGTAAATGTATATGGTGAATAAAGTTGATCCTTGATCCTTGAAAGAAACATCAGCTCTGTCTTAAGGAGGTGTATCCTGTGATGCAGCAGTGATTAGATCATATACTTCAAATTCTGAAGTTATATTACTGTAGTATATTATTAATATGAGTGGTATGGAAATGTAATGATTAGCGCATGGCTTTAAAGTGCCAACGATCACCAATCCGGATTCAATTCCCTCCGCTGTCTATAAGGAGTTTGTACGTTCTCGGCTTCCTTTGGCTGCTCCAGTTTCCTCCCACTTTCCAAAGACTTCAGCGTTAGGGTTATTGAGTCGTGGGCGTACTAGCTTGGCACCATAAGCACAGCAACATTTGCATTCTGCCCACTAGAATCCTTGCTGATTTGTCATGACACAAAACTCACATTTCATTTTATGTTTTGATGTACATGCGACAAAAAAATTAAATACTTAGCTGCTGGTAGAATCAATGTTGTTTCTATGCCTGTTTCTCATAACCCGTGGAAAACAACTGGAACATCCAAGTGGCAGCTTGTACTGGTGTTGCAGTCCTGTCTATGTGTGGGTGGGTGGAATGGTGAGCAAGAGGCTTTCTTTTTCTAATGTTGTTTTGTTTGTAGTTGTGGTAGTTGGTGTTGTTGCTTACGTTATCCTGCTAAACATCATGGGCATGATACGTTGGGACTGGAATGTGTGTTGACACTTGCAGGCTGCCCTCAGTACACCCTTAGGTGTGTTGGTTGTTAGCACAACAGCACATTCCATTGTATGCTTCGATCCACATGTGATAAATTAATTTTGAATCTGAATCACTTTGACTCACTGACCAGTTATGTCTCTTTAGAGAGGATGATAAGAACAGTCCCACTTTAGTTTAGCAATACAGCTTGCTTAAACAAATCTCTTTGCTGTGGAGCATCAACTATATGATGCAAGGTGGGTCTGCTATTTACATCATGTTGTACATAGGCTTCCCCACAGAGGGGCAGGTTTTGCTGACCTTCTGTATTCCCAGATTTCAACAACAAGATCTGAAAGGTAGCAAAACCTCCAGAGGCACACTGAACATACCCTGTAGCAGAAACACCACAAAACTCTGTCCCTGTCTTTATCGACTGTTGAAAGTATTGTGATTAAACACAGGTGACAAAATTAGAAGGATATAAGATCTGGTGCTTTCCAGCCGTATATGACAAATAATCTACTCTCGGGCTTCCAGCTGGGTACAAATATCAATTATAACCGATATGTCAATGACAAACTGCCATCTTCATCAGGGATAATGCCTGGGCATATCTAGTCTGGCAGTATTTATAACCCATGTTGTCCACCCCTCCTGATTGGTTTATCCTCATCCAATCAGGTTTCCGCTCTCCCACCTTATTTTCAATTGAATTCCAGGTCTTACTTAGAGTGAGAACTATGTTTTTGTTAAAATTCTTTTCCTCTAGTTTTATTTCAATGGCTTGCTTTATCAGGTGGTCCCAAAAGCCATTGGCGTGCACTGTAGTTTTGTACCATCAAAGTCAATCCTATGGCCATGGAGAATGCAATTTTCGGCTACCGCTGATTTCTGTGGGTAACCCAAATGGATACACTTCCTGTGCTCCTTGATGCGGGTTTCCACTGTGTGTCCCGTCTGGCCGATGTACACTGCTCCATGTTCATAGGGAATCCTGGAAACGCCAGCCGTCCTTTTTCTAAAGGGAGGATGTTTGCCACAATATTTGTCACTCTGAATTATTGTGTAAAAAGAAGCCGAGGCCTTTTTATTCTTTCTTTATTCTTTAGCTTTCCTCCGGTGATGCCAGGACGAGGACATCATCCCTAAGTTCGCGAGGATTTTTTCTGTGGTTGTTTCTCTGGCGGTCAAACGTATTCTATGATGAGCTAGCGGAGCATTGATTAGGGAGCGTATCCATTACATTAAGTCCGGTCTGGACATCAACGTGAACAGACAACTGTCTCTTCACCTGGAATTGTCAGCCCTCGTCTCCTGGTGATTGGGAGTACATCGACAGGTCCACCACTGCCCAAGGGGAACTAGTTTCATGAAGGAACACTGCAAGGCAAGGCAGGAAATACAACAAACTATCCCAACAAAGTACACACAAAATCCCACAATTGGACCCAAAAAGGATTGTCATCAATCAAATAGGGAAAAGTATTGATGAGGCAACAAGATCTGTCCTCACCAAGGAGCTAAACTTCACTCCAGTCCCAGAGGCTCCCTTATCAGGGCGACATTGGCAGAGCAGAGCAAGCAATCCAAAAACTACCACTGGGTACTGTGGAGGAGGTAAGGATAGAGGTCTGCATGGCCCTCATTTTGCCAATAATCAACTTTACAGAAGAAGAGCAACTGGCTCTCCAGGCATTACGGCGAAACCCGCCATCATGGTTTTACCAACAAAGGAATTGTGACGGCTCTGAAGCCCTCCGAGGAATGCCATAGGAAATTCCAACAGTTTCTTGATGATCCCCTGCTGCAGAGTTCGACGACGGGATCCCAAGGATTTGATTGTGAGGATGGCCTCTGATTTACTGCAGAAATCCGGACTACCAATAGACATATGCAAGACACTTCTGCTTCAGGTGCCAGTAGCTCCAAGACTTTACGGGGTCTGAACATACACAAGGAGGATTCCCCCCCCCCCCCCAGCCCCGAGGTGTATCATCAGTGGGATAGCTTCTCCGACTTACTACCTCACTCTGCATTTAACAACCATGCTGCTTCCCTTTGTTGGGTGCTGTGGGCATCGCATCACGTTCGACCAATTTTGTAAAAATGATAACCAACATCCAGCTAACATAATGGACAGTTTCAACCTCGTGTCCCTGTTCACAGGAGTTCCCATTGAGGATAGATTGGTCCTCCGGCAGTCAAGGTTTGCTAAGAGTACCATCACCTTTTCTGACCACATCCTTACATTGACATACCTCCTCTTCAAGGGGAGCTACTATGAACAAACACACGGAGTGGTCGTGGGATTGTCCTTGTTGCCAGCTATTGCTAATTCCTACATGGAGGACTTTAAGGAAAGGGCTCTGAGTTCATCGCCTTTATGCCCGAGCTGCTTCTTCAGATACATTGATGACACCTTCATAGTGTGGCCTCATGGGCTCCAGGCGCTCCAACGGTTCCATGATCATTTGAGCAGAATTTACAATGAAAATGGAAAAGAATGGTTGCCTCCCGTTCCTGGACATTCCTGGATATTCCAATACAACGGAATCTGGAGAGCAGCCTCGGACATGGCAGCTATCGGACACTCACTCACATGGACTTATCCCTCAACTAGATAAGCCACCATCACACCTCTCAATGTAGAGCAGTTAGAACCATCGAACCATAGAATGTTACAGCACAGAAACAGGCCTTTTGGCCCTTCTTGGCTGTACCGAACCATTTTTCTGCTTAGTCCCAATGACCTGCACCTGGACCATATCCCTCCATACACCTCTCATCCATGTGCCTGTCCAAGTATTTCTTAAATATTAAAAGTGAGCCCACGTTTACCACTTCATCTGGCAGCTCATTCCACACTCCCACCACTCTCTGTGTGAAGAAGCCCCCTAATGTTCCCTTTAAACTTTTCCCCCTTCACCCTTAACCCATGTCCTCTGGTTTTTTTTTTCTCCCCTACTACTTTCTACTTTGATTAACTGTGTGAAAACTATTTTGGACCCAGAGAGTGTCCATGAGGAAATAAGACGATTTACACATGGCATTACTATAGAATGACTACAAGGTGAAGGAAATCAATCGGGCCCTCGAAAGGGATGATGGAAAAACCAGGAAACCTACCAACAAGTAGAAATCCATCACTACCACCTGTCTCCCATATATTTCCTTGTTTCTGGAAGGATTAGACAGAATCCTGAGGAAATGCCAGATTAATATAATCCACAAACCTGTAAGGAAGTTCAAATCAGTGTTTGTGCAAGTTAGAGATGGCCTGCGACTCAGGATGGCTGGCATTTCCAGGATTCCCTGTGAATGCAGAGCAGCGTATATTGACCAGACAGGATGCACGGTGGAAACCCGCATCCGGGAGCACAGGAGGTGTATCTGTTTGGGTTACCCGGAGAAATCAGTAGTAGCAGAACACTGCATTGATGGCACAAAGCTATTGTGCCAAGCCTATGGCTTCTGGGACTGTCTGGTGAAGGAAGCCCATTGAAATAAAACTAGAGGAAAAGAATTTTAACAAAGGCAAAGGTCTCGCTCTAAGTAAGACCTGGAACTCCATCATAAATAAGGTGGGAGAGCGGAAACCTGATTGGATGAGGTCTAACCAATCAGGAGAGATGGACGAAGGGGGTATAAACACCACTGAGTTGGACATACCCAGGCAACATCTCTGGTGAAGATGGCAGAGTTTGCCATTGAATTGTCAATTGAAACCAATACCTGTACCTGGCAGGAAGCCCAAAAAGAGTTTATTCAAAATTAGAAGGATTCTAGACTCAGTTTTCCCTATTTATATTATTCTGCAGCCATACAATCCTCATAGCTAGTACTGATTAGTTAGCTCCGGACTTCTACGTAGGACCATGTATACACTGAAGTCTGGGCTGCTACTGTATCTGTGTGTAAATACTGTAAGTGGCTAGTAGAGTGACCACTGAAGAGTCCAGACATTCCCTTCATTCAGTCTTTTTTCAAGGCCTGACTAATAAGTCTGATAATAATGAATGTTTGTATAAACAAAAAAACACGCTGAGATTTTGTGAGCCTGTGAGTAGCTGAATCACCCTATAATTTCAGTAGAAAGTTGCCTAATCCTATCCAATCTAGTTCTATTCAGTCCAATTCAATCTAATGCAATAAATCCACTCCTAGAAAGAATATAACGTGTAACCAAAATAAAGTCCACTGGTAACTTACTTTGAAGCCCTCCAGTTGTTGGGGTTGACCGTGGATGTTGCGCCTCAGTTGTTTATGTGATATGCAAGCCAGGACACTACAATATAGAGAACAAGACGTTGCCTATGCTCTAGGCTCCCTCTCTCCATACAGCTGATAAATCCAAAAGAATGGCAGAGACTGATACAGCCACAAAGGTTGCCAATCAATGTTAAACTCAACATAAGGCTGCCTCAGGGACCCCAGCTGCAGATTTTTCTCCTCGGGTTTACTCCTGAAGACTTCCCCAGGAGTGGGTACAGCCACAAGGCAGTGGAGGTTTTAGATCAGAGTTTTGCTTCCCCTAGATGATCTGCCAGCCTTGGCTGACAAGCCCCATCTGCCAGAAGCGCTGGTTTTAAGGTGCCAGTAACCCACCTTAGGCCCCTTCTCCTATCAGTAGAAACAGTGCTTAGTGGCTAAAGTCATACATGAGGGCCAGGAGCTGGACTTGGAAGTCCAAGGGTATTTGAGACAAACGCCATTGGGAGCATTTATAAAGTAGCGGAAGCTAATCCACACTACCACCCCCAGCAATAACAACCTTAAGGAACCTGTAACTCATCTATTAATTCAAGTATCCATTTTTGAATATTATTTCTCTTATGACAATACTCTACTCAGAGAAAGGCTGTCTTAGATTGAGCATGGTGAAATACCATAGATCTTTTTAGGAAGCTTAATGTAAAGGAACCCTTAGGAGGCAGTGATCCTAATATGATCGTAAAGCAATTTGAGAGGGAGAAGCGTAAGTCACATGTATTCGTATCGCAAGAGAATAAAGGGAATTACAGAGGCATGAGCGAGGAGCTTGCCCAGGTGGTTTGGGGGAGGATGCTGGCAGGGATGGTGGCAGAGCAGAGATGGCTGAAGTTTTTGGGGAAGTTCGCCAGGCGCAGGATAGATATGTCCCACAGAAGACAAAGCTCTCAAATGGCAAAGTGTGGCAACCATGGCTGACAAGGGAAGTTAGGTTCTGCATAAAAAGCAAGGAAAGGATGTTTAAGGTAGCAAAGTGAGTAGGAAGTTGGATGATTTGGAAGCTTTTAAAATGAGGAAATGGAAGCTAAACAGGTATAAGAAGGGAAAAAATGATATACGAGGGGAAATTAGAAAATTATGTAAAGTGGGATACCAAAGGAGAGGCAGTGGATTTTCAGAAGGCATTTGATAAGGTGCCACACAAGAGACTGCATAACAAGATAAAATCCTATGGTGTTAGAAGAAAAATACTGACATGGATAGAGGAATGGCTGATAGCAGGAGGCAGTGAGTGGGAATAAAAAGGGCCTTTTCTGGTTAGCTGCCAGTGACTAGCAGTGTTCCTCAGGAGTCAGTATTGGGCTGCTACTTTTCATATTGTTTGTTAATGATTTAGATAGTGGAATTGATGACTTTTACAAATTGAAGACATTTACAAATTGGAAGAATGGGATAAAAAATGGCAGATGGAACACAGTGTTGGGAAATGTATGAGAATGCATTTTGGTAAAAAGAATGAGAGTACCTTAATGGGGAGAAGGTTCAAACATCAGAGGTGCAGAGGGACTTAGGAGTCCTCGTGCAAGACTCCCAGAAGGTTAATTTACAGCTTGGGTCTGTGGTAAGGAGGGCAAATGTAATGTCGGCATTTATTTCAAGAGGAATAGAATTTAAAAGTACAAAGATAATACTGAGGCTTTATAAGACACCAGTCAGGCCGCACTTGGGAGTATTGTCAACAGTTTTGGGCCCCATATCTCAGAAATGATTTGTTGTCATTGGAGAGAGTCCAGAGGAGGTTCAGAAAGATGATTCTGGGAATGAATGGGTTAATGTATGAGGAATGTTTGGAAGCTTTGAACCTCACTGGAATTTAGAAGAATGCAGGAGGATCCCATTGAAACCTACTGAGTGTTGAGAAGACTAGATAGGGTGGATGTGGAGAGGATGTTTCCTATGGTGGGGGCAGAATGAGAGGGTACAGCCTCAAAATTGAAGTGTGACCTTTCACAACAGAGGTAAGAAGGAATTTTTTTAGCCAGAGAGTGGTAAATCTGTAGAATGCTCTGCCACAGATTGTGGTGGAGACCTAGTCCATGTGTTTATTTAAGGAAGAAGTTGATAGTTTCCTGATCAGTCAGGGCATCAAAGAATATGACAAGAAGGCAGGTGTATGGGGTTGAGTAGTATTTGCAATGACGGAATGGTGAAGAAAACTCGATGGGCTAAATGGTCTAATTCTGCTGTTAAGTCTTATGGCAAATTGGTTTATTATTGTCACATGTATGGAAGTACTGTGAGAAACATTATTTTTCATGCCATCCACACAAATCATCTCAGCACAACAGTAATACAAGGGAAAACAATAACAGAATGCAAAATAAAGTGGAACAATGACAGAGAAAGTGCAGTGCAGGCAGATAATTAAATGCAAGTTCATGATGAGAGAGATTGTGAGGTCAAGAGTTGATTGTACTAGTGAATGATTTAATCATTTTATCATCAGAATAGAAGCTGTCCTTGAACCTGGCAAATGTATTCAGGGTTTTGGTACATTTTGCCTGATGGGAGGGGGCAGAAGAGAGATTGTTCAGGGTGGGAGGTGCCCTTGATTATGTAGGCTGCTTTAACAAGGCAGCAACAAGTATCTACGGAGGCAGGGCTAGTTTCTGTGTTTTGCTGAGCTGTGTCCATATCACTCCGCAGTTTCCTAGGGTCTCAGGCAGCGTTGTTGTGTGAGTGAAGTCACTGGAGAAAAGTACTGCTCGAAATGAAGCAGCCTCTTTATTCGACAAAACATGAAACAGTTGGCATCACATTGGGACATTTTCTGGAAAAGGTCTGCTTGGCCTAGCCCTACGCAACATTTTATGTGCTAAAGATCAAAGAAACATTTGACTGTGGCCTGTATTGTGCTGTAGGTTTTCTATGTATCTATGTTTCTAACATTGATATTGAAGTTGGCTTGAAGTGGATTAGCAAGTAAATATGAAACGCCATGACTTTAGAGATGTTGAAGTCAACTGAAACCATTAAAATTTTCCAGGGATAAAGTGTCAAAACTTCTTTTCTTCTGACGCTGTTAGAACATTCCTTCAAAGATGTCCATTGAGGAACGCTGCTGTCTGACACATTCTAGGCTGCAGGAGTATATGCCAGGGAACACAGTAAAGCTTGTAGCAGCCACCACAAGGGCTCGGTGGGGAAGGACCACAGAGTAGAGTTCTGCCACTAGAGAGGGAGGGGCCAGTTTGGGGGACGAAGCCTCAATTATTGTAGTAGTGTACCACATCTGAGTGGCAGTAGTGTATGAGTTTAATACAACAGCACCTAAGCTGTTGATTATGAATGTAAATAATGGAAAAAATGAATGGTTTGTTCTTGTAAATAATTTACATTATGAATAAAGTTTACTGTATTTAAAAATTCCTTCAAAGATTACTCAGTAGATTAGAAGCTGTAACATTTGGATCATCCAGTATCATTATATTAGTAAGTTCTTACCTCTTTTCGATTTGCATTCACACTCTCTGAGGTTCTACTTGAAACATGCCTGCTCGTGAGTCACGTTGGCAAGACTTGATTTTTGTGGAGTGGATACAGAGGAGTAGCTGAGCCTAACAAAGCCATTTACTGTTACTTCCTCTCATGCATCTCTGTCACTGAGGGAGATGGGAGTAAGCTACTTCTGAGCTGAGAGAGTGAGAGTGAGAGAGACTAGTGTAACATTAACACAGCGCCAGTGTCCAGGGTTCAATTGCATCACTGCCTGTAAAGAGTTGGTACGTTCTCCCACTGACTGCTTGGGTTTCCTTCGGGTGCTCTGGTTTCTTCCCACATTCCAAACACAAATGTGTTAGTAAGTTAATTGATCACATGAGTGTATTTGGGCAGTTCAGGCTCGATGGGCCAGAAGGGCCTGTTACTGTGCTGTATCTCTCAATAAGAATGAAATAAAATAAAATAAAATCATGCCTAGTACATCTCATGGTCAAGGACTATGGGAAAGCAGAAGCTATTGACTGATCTCAGAAACACCAGAGGAGAAAGGAATAGAAGAAGCTGCTACAGGTGCATACAGCCCTGACATTTCAAGGATCTTCTCTGAAGATCGGCACCTTCATGTAATAGAACTTTGACCAGCAACCAATCTGGACATCAAAGCATTAAGGGGAGGGGATTTCACCCAGGTCCTCTGCCCGAGTAGAAAAGAGAGCAGAGGTCATGGCAGTGTATTAGAGCTTTGACCAGCAACCAATCCACAATTCAGATTTTAATTAGCAAGAACAAATTAAAGGAAGACAGGGGCAAGCACAGAGGCCATTGTCTGAATGGACAGATTCAGATTGGTGATCTTGAGACATTAGCTCTTCAAGGAGAAGCCTCATTCAGAGAAAGCCAAGAAAATAAAAGGTCTTGGTTAAGTTTTCTTTTCCAATTCCCTTCTTTATATCTGCTCAGCTAGTACGGCAGAAATTCCAGGGAAGATAGTGAAATGCACCTCTTGTGGAATGTTAGGAGGCAGACCTTCAGTATCCCTATGGCTACTAACAATCCACGTTAAGGAGTTGGATCTGGACCTGGATGAACTCCAGATAACTTCGGAGGCTGAAGGAGTGATAGCTAGGAGATATAGAGAGGTAGTTGCACCCAATGTAGTGCACACAAAATGCCGGAGGAACTCGGCAGGCCTGGCAGCATCTATGGAAAAAACTACAGTCAACGTTTCAGGCTGAAACCCTTCAGTAGGATTGGAGAAAAAATACTGAGGAGTAGATTTAAAAGGTCGGGGGTGGGGGGGAAGAGGCTGATGTTGATAAACTTCAGGTGATAGGTGAAACTTGGAGGGGACGGATGAAGTAAAGAGCTGGGAAGTTAATTGGTGAAAGAGACAGAAGGCCATGGAAGAAAGAAAAAGGGGTCAAGAGCACCAGAGGGAAGTGATAGGCAGGCAAGGGAATAAGATGAGAGAGGGAAAACAGGATGGGGAATGGTGAGGGGGGGGGGAGCAGTACCAGAAGTTCAAGAATCGATGCTTGTCCCATCAGGTTGGAGGCTACCCAACGGAATTCAATAAAATGATGTTCATGCTGGTAATACTTCTGGTAATGCCCCTTCACCTTCATCATTCCCCACCTCCTTTTCCCTCACTCACCTTATCTCCTTGCTTTTTCTCTCCAGTCTTGTTGAAGGGCTTCGACCTGAAACATCAACTGTGCTTTTTTCCATAGACACTGCCTGGCCTGCTGGGTTCCTCCAGCATTTTGTGTATGTGTTTCTAGCATCTGCAGATTTTCTCTTGTTTGTTATGCACAACGTGCAGGACACAGGAAACTAAGTGAGAGTCAGGAAAGGGAAAGGGGTTAAGGAGCCAGTGCAGCATACCCCTGTGGCCGACCTCTCAACAGCAGGTATATCACTTTAGACACTGTTGGGGGGAAGAGGTTGACCTGACAGAGAAAAGTCAGAGTGGTTGGGTCTCCGGCTCCGATTCTGACTCTGTGACTCAATACGGATGGGGGAGAAGAAGCACATTAGGATGATAGGGGATTTGTTACTTAGGGGAATACACAGGAGTTTCTGTGGGTAAGAATGAGTTTCTCACCTGTCCTGAGTGCCAGGGCCCAGGACATCTCAGATCAAGTCCTCAGCATTCTTAAGTGAGAGGGTGAAAAGCCAGAAGTCATGGTCCATGTAGGTACCAATGACACGGTAGGATGAGTGAAGAGGTTCTGCATAGGGTGTTCAGAGAGCTAGGTGCTAAGTTAAAGGGCAGGAAATCCAGGGTTGTGATGTCAGGATTGCTACCCATGCCACATGCTAGTGAGGCCAGAACTAGGAAGATTATACAATCTAATACGTGGCTAATGAGTTGGTGTAGGAGGGAGGGCATAAGATTTTTGGATCATTGGACTCTCTTCCAGGGAAGGTGGGACCTGTACAGAAGGGACCTGAACTGGATGGGGACTAATATTTTGATGGGAAGGTTTGTTTGTGCTGCATGGCGGGGTTTAAACCAGAGTTGCATGGAACAGTTAGTGGAGAGATTGTGGAGGCTGATGTTGATAAGACCTTAGACAAATTTAGGAATCAAAAGCTTGAGCAAGGTGTGTCTTGAGTACTGCGCTGCATATATTTCAATGCAAGAAGTATCATAGGAAAGGCAGATGAGCTCAGGGCATGGTTCAACACATGGATTTATGATTTTATAGCCATTAATGAGACCTGGTTGCAGGAGAGGCAGGGCTGGCAGCTCAATATTCTGGGGTTCTGTTGCTTTAGATGTGACAGTGTGGGAAGGATTAAAGGAAGAGGGGTGATGTTATTAGGCAAGGAAAATGATGTTTTAATGCTCAGTCAGGGCATACTGGAGAACTCGACTACTGAGACATTATGGGTGTGTGGTGAACTACATATACCTGTCTGGACACGCTCCCCCTGCTGACTGCTCCTGTGGCTCCTCCCACGGACACCGGGATAAAGGCGATTGGGGCCTGAGCCCCGGCCTCAGTCTCCAGGATGTAGTGTGGTGGTCAATTGCTAGTTCTTTCTTCCAGCCAATAAAAGCCTATATCTCGCCTCTCGTCTCCGAGAGTTATTGATGGTGCATCAGGGTGGACCTGAGAAATAAAAAAGGTATGAGCACATTAATAGGGCTATTACAGACCACCAAAAAAATTTTATGGATTTAGAGGAACAAATTTTGAAAGAGATCGCAGAATGGTGCAAGAAACAAGGTTGTTGTATTAGAAGATTTTAAGTTTCCACATATTGACAGGGAATGCCATATCGTAAAAGGACTAAATGGGATAGAGTTTGTCGAATGTGTTCAGGAAAATTTCCTTCCTCAGTATGTAGAAGTCCCGATGAGAGAGCAAGTAATTCTAGATCTGCTGTTAGGGAATGAGACAGGGCAGGTGTCAGAAGTTTGTGTAGGGGAACACTTTGCATCTAGTGACCAGAGTGCCATTAGTTTCAGAGTAACTATGCAATTGATAGGTCTGGTGTGCAGGCTGAGATTCTAAATTGAAGAAAGTCCAGTTTTGATGGTATTAGAAATGATCTGGCAACTATGGATTGGGAGAGACTGTTTTCTGGCAAAAGTGTACTTGGAAAGTAGGAGGCCTGCAAAAACAAAATTTTGAGAGTACAAAGCTTGTGTGTGTCTGTCAGAATAAAAGGTAAAATTAAAAAATGTAGGGAACCTTGGTTTTGAAGAGATATTTAGTTAAGAGAAAAAAGAAGCCTCATAGCAGGTATAGGCAAAAAGTAACAAACAAGGTGCTTATGAAGTACAAGAAATGCTAGAGCACACTTAAAGAAATCAGGAAGGCTTAAGAAAAGCCTGAAGCTGCCAACAAGGTGAAAGAATCCTAAGGGATTCTACAAATATGTTAAGAACAAAAGGGTTACAGGGGACAATATTGGTCATCTGGAAGACCAGAACAGTAATCCATGTGTGGAGTCAAAACAGATGGGGGAGGTCTTAAATGCATCTTTTGCATCTGCATTTACTCAGGAGATGGACATAGAGTCTATAGAATGAGGTAAAGGGGCATCAACTTCATGGACCATGTACAGATTACAGAGGAAGAGGTGTTTGCTACTATGGGGCAAATCAGGGTGGATGAATCCCCCCCCCGGGCCTGACAAAGTGTTCCCTTGGACCCTACTGAAGAAATTTCCGGTGCCGTAGCAGAGGTACAGAATTTGCCGGTGCCGTAGCAGAGGTATTTAAAACATCCTTAGTGACAGGAGAGGTATCAGACGATTGGAGGATAATCATTGTTGTTCTATTGTTTAAGAAAGGCTCTAAGCAGAAGCCAGGAATTTGTAGGCTGGTGACTCTGACATCAGTTGTGGAAAAGTCATTGGAAGGTATTCTAAGGGACTAAATATATAATTATTTGGATAAATATGGACTGATTAAGGATAGCTTCGTGCATGGTAAGTCATGTCTAACAAAACTTACAAAGCTCTTCATGGAACTTCCAGGAAAGTAGATGAAGGCAAGGCAGTGGATCTTGTCCACATGGACCTTAGTAAGGTATTTGACATGGTTCCACATGAGAGGCTGGTAAAGAAAGTTCAGTTGCTTGGCATTCTGGATGAAGTAGTAAATTGGATTAGATATTGGTCTTCATAAATCAATGTATCAAGCACAGAAGATGGGAGGTTATGTTGATGTTGTATAAGATGTTGGTGAGGCCCAGTTCGGAGTATTGTGTACAGTTTTGGTTGCCTACCTACAGGAAATATGTAATCAAGGTTAAAAGAGTACAGAGAAAATTTACAAAGATATTGCCTGGTCTGGATGATCTGAATTACAATAAAAAAAATTGCATAGATTAGGACTGTACTCTTTCGAATGTAGAAGATTGAGAAGAGATTTGGTAGAAGTATACAAAATTATGAGGTGTATAGATAAGGTAAATGCAAACAGGTTTTTTTCCACGAGCTTGGTTGGGATTACAACCAGAGGTCATTGCTTAAGGGTGGAAGGTGAGAAGTTTAATGGGAACATGAGAAACTTCTTCACTCAGAGGGTCATGAATATGTGGAATGAGCAACCAGCACAAGTGGTCCACGTGAGCTCAATTTCAACATTTATGAAAAGTTTGGATAGGTACATGGATAGTTCGGATATAGAGGGCTATGGTTCTGGTGCAGGTCTTTGGGAGTAAGCAGTTTAAATTATTTTTGGCATGGGGTAGATGGTCTGAAGGGCCTGGTTCTGTGTTGTATTTCTCTATGACTCTATGACCTTGTCCGAATGGAGAGGACTGTGAATTCCTGCAATACTGAGAGTGATGATTTCTGGAGCTTAGCTCCTCGTAGGGTCACCCATGGTACTATGGCCAAGAGGGAGATTCCAAACAATCCAACCAAGACCTCAATGGTGGAACTAGCAGGGGTTGATGGTACTTCACAAATGCAATGATGGTGGATTAAGGTTGTGGCAGTGAAGGGTCCCCAGACATCTTGCACTCCAGACAGCTGGACCCTGACCACGATGTGCCAAGGACTGTGTGGTGGCTACCCGTGCATCAGCCTCCCCATCGTGCACAGATGTTCTCCATTCAGGAAGTAACCCCTTGGAAGAACATCATACTCAACTCGTGATCGGACTGCCATTACATCAAGGGTGAAATACTGCAGGATGGAAGAAAGATTATATGAATGAAACGGCACTCAAGAAACTCAACTAATATTCTAGAGGCACAAGTCAGAATCCATTCAGCAGTTTTGTAATTTTAGTTTGTACAATTAAATGGAAAATCAATATCAGTAAATAAGATTAAGATTTGCATGATTGTACATTATTAATGTGTTGCATATGTGTTGCCAAGCTTCCAGTATCAACATAGCATGCCCACAACGTTCAGCAGAACACACAAACATCAACAGCAATAGCAGTAAAACAAGCCCACTTCCTCTCTCTCACCCATCCACTCACACACACACATAGTCCTCCAATCCAAGGAAAAACTGCCGCCAGACTTCCAGCCTGCAGCAAACTTGCAGACGTGGGGCCTTCAACTTCCCCAGTGGACTCAGAGACTGGCGGACTCAAGGCTTCGGCCATCTGGTCTGGATCGCTGAACTTGCCCATTTTGGTCTTTGACCTTCGGGCTTCATTCTTTTGTATTGACCCTGATTGAGTATTACTTTTCCACTGATTCAGCTTGCATTACAATAATTCTGCTGTTTTGCACTCATTATTGTATTATTGTGGTATTTCCATGTATACTCCTTACTCAACAAACTTCACCAGAACAAGGAATTTCATAGCACCCTGGTGTTATCATCCTTATGTGTCATGTTGTATGATGTGGGTGATAATGTTCTTTCCATGACCATGATTGCTCTTGGCAAATTTTTCTACAGAAGTGGTTTGCCAGTGCCTTTTTCTTCTGGGCAGTGTCTTTACAAGGTGAGTGACCCACCCATTATCAATACTCTTCAGAGACTCGCCGCCTGGTATCTGTAGTCGCATAACTAGGACTTGTGATCTGCACCATCTGCTCAGAGGACCATCCACCACCTGCTCCCATGGTTTTAATCAGGAGGTGGGGGACAGGTGATAAGCAGGTGCTACACTTTGCCCATGGGTGACCTACAGGCTAGCAGAGAGAAGGAGCACCTTACACCTACTTTGGTAGAGACATATGTCCACCCTGTCATCCAGTGGTGTAGATGACAACAAACTAGACTGAATATGAATGCCTTGGGAACGTCCATGATGGAGCACGCTTAGTCTACAGTCAGAATGCTCTCCACTAAAGAACATAGAGCATTACAGCTCTGTGCAGGCCCTTCTGCCCAAGATATCGTCCTACATAAGTTGTGCTAGCTATATATGTATGCCTAAGACTTTTGCACAACACAGCAATACCTATGCAAATCTACAGAAAGCCACAATACTAAACACTACCAGAAAAGTACGGAAGTTCTTAGCAATTGAGGAATGAGTAAGGTATGCCCATACCTCATACTTTACAGCTTGAACTGAGAAAAATACTAAGTAATAATAATAATGATAGTAAAAGAAACAAACTTTACTATAAATACAAGTCCCATCCATTTTTCAAGTCAGGGTCCCACAAATTATATTATGACCGATCTGTTATTATGGACAGGACAATCCATAATATCTGTCTAGTTATAATAATGCAGGAGCAAATTATTTAATAGATTTAGCCATTCCAAACACATATAACTTATAGAAATTAATAAGTGAAAAACACCAGAAATATGCTGAATTAAAAGAGGAAATTGAAAGACTATGGAACATGAACGGAGTATACATTGTCCAAATAGTAATATTTACAACTGGTGTCATCCCAAAGTCACTACACTGCAATATCTATATAAATCTTCAAAAAGCCACAATATTAAACACCACTAGAATATTCCAAAAGTTCCTAGCAATTGACAAATCAGCAGGCCTGGCTATGCCTCTCAGGTTTCATCAGCTTGAGGTGTGAAATTTAAAAAAATAATAATAAAGTAATAAGTATTCATTAACATAAGTTATATTAAACCTGATTCTGCTTCTGATAACACTAATCCATTGAACATTTAATGAGCTGATTATATCACTGGAGATTTTAAATACATGTCCTACATATCTTTTTTATTTGCATGAATATCCTACAAAATCCACTGGTGAGATTATCAATATCATTCAAAACTCTTCAGGAACAAATTTCATAGTATGAAATATACAGAAAGAAATGTCATAAAGAGAATAATAAATAAAATGAGAGCAAATTAATTTCATGTTGTTTACCTAATGCCAAAAGGTATTAATAAACACATAATTTTCATCTGAATAACGTAACATTAATAGAACAGAGGCAATCAACTCAACAGGGTTCCAAAATGGCATTAATGTATTATATTTACTTGGAATATTTAAACTATTGGACAGAAAGAATAATAGGCAAAGAGGCCACATGCATTGAACATCAACTGTTAGAAAGAAAAACTGCTGAAGTGTTTGTGTGCCCTTTGGTAGAAGTGCTTTTCAGTCACAATGTCCCAAGATTTCTCACTAATTCCACTGATGCACAATTTTAACAATTGCTGTAATTGATGGAATTCTCATTCAACAGTTATGCACCCATAGAACCATAGAACATTACAGCACAGAAACAGGCACTTCTTGGCTATGCTGAACCATTTTTCTGCCTAGTCCCACTGACCTGCATCTGGACCATATCCTTCCATACCCCTCTCATCCATGTACCTGTCCAAGTTATTCCTAAATGTTAAAAGTGAGCCCACATATACCACTTCATCTGGCAGCTCATTCCACACTCCCACCACTCTCTGTGTGAAGAAGCCAATGTTCCCTTTAAACTTTCCCTCCTTCACCCTTAACCCTTGTCCTCTGTTTTTTTTTCTCCCCTAGCCTCAGTGGAAAAAGCCTGCTTGCATTCACTCTATACCCATCATAATTTTATATACCTCTATCAAATCTCCTCTCATTCTTCTACACTCCAGGGAATAAAGCTCTAACCTATTCAACCTTTCTCTGTAAATCAGTTTCTCAAGTCCCAGCAACATCCTTGTAAACTTTCTCTGCATTCTTTCAACCTTATTAATATCTTTCCAGTAATTAGGTGACCAGAACTGCTCACAATACTCCAAATTCAGCCTCACCGATGTCTTATCCAACCTCACCATAACATTCAAACTCTTATAGTCAATACTTTGATTTATAAAGGCCAAAGTACCAAAAGCTCTGTTTACGACCCTATCTACCTGTGACACCGCCTTTAGGGAATTATGTATTTGTATTCCCAGATCCCTCTCTTCTACTGCACCCCTCAGTGTCCTACCATTTACCTTGTATGTTCTACCTTGGTCTGTCCTTCCAAAGTGCAATACCTCACACTTGTCTGTATTAAACTCCATCTGCCATTTTTCAGCCCATTTTTTCAGATGGTCCAAATCCCTCTGCAAGCTTTGAAAACCTTCCTCACTGTCCACTACACCTCCAATCTTTGTATCATCAGCAAATTTGCTGATCCATTTTACCACATTATCATCCAGATCATTGATATAGATGACAAATAACAATGGACACTGATCCCTGTGGCACACCACTAGTCACAGGCCTCCACTCAGAGAAGCAATCCTCCACTACCACCCTCTGGCTTCTCCCATTGAGCCAATGTCAAATCCAATTTACTACCTCACCATGTATACCTCGCAACTGAATCTTCCTAACTAACCTCCCATGCGGGACCTTGTTGGCCTTACTAAAGTTCATGTAGACAACATCCACTGCCTTCCATTCATCCACTTTCCTGGTAACCTCCTCGAAAAACTCTAGTAGATTGGTTAAACATGACCTACCATGCACCATCTGATGGTTTTGATTCTGAATCTTTTCAGATGTCTTATAAACATGTAAACATAAAATTGCTGGATTTGGGCCAGTAAAGATTGCCTAAAAAGGCACAAGACGCTGCAGGTGCTAGAATCTGGAGCAACAATCCATCTGCTAGAAGAACTAAGCAGCATCTGTGGGGTGAAAGAGGGGAGAGTTAAGGATTTGTCAACATTTCAGCAGATTGAAAGAGCATCCGCACTGTGTTGGGACCAATCTTTCTCAAACTGGTAATTGCCCACTCCCTTCCTCTCCTTCACCATTTCTCATCCCTGTTTCCCTCTCTCACCTTCTTTCCTTACTTGCCCATTACTCCCTCTGGAGATCTCCCCCCTTCCCTTTCTTCCATGGTCTTCTGTCCTCTCATATCAGATTCCCCCTTCTCCCGCACTTCATCTCTTTCACCAATCAACTTCCCAGCTCTTTACTTCACCCCTGCCCATTCTCCCCATTTTCATCTATCACCTACCAATGTACATCTTCCTCCTTCATCCCTCCTTCGTGCTCCTACTCTTCTCTCCCTTTCCAGTCTTGATGAAGGGTCTCAGAACAAAATGCCAACTCTTTGGTCTTTTCCATAGAAGCTGCCTGAGTTTCTCCAGCACTTTGTATGAGTTGCTTTGGATTTAGAGCATCGACAGGTTTTCTCATGATTTTGACTGTCATGCCTGTCTCCACCACTATTCAAGCAGACCAATACAGATATCTAGCACTCAGAATAAACTGACACTTCTACCCTGGCAAAAAGATTCTCACTGTTTCCCTTTCTATGCCATTAACAGATAGTAATACTTGTTATGAAGATTATATACTTTATATATTTAGCCTAAGAGAAGCAAATCTGTGGAATTCATTGCCACAGATGACTGTGGAGGTCAAATCATTGGGGATATTTAAAGCGGAGGTTGACAGGTCCTTGATTAGTAAAGGTATCAAAGGTTTTGGAGAGAAGGCAGGAGAATGAGACTGAGTGGGGTAATAAATCGGTCATGATGGAATGGCAAAGCAGACTCGATGGGCTGAATGGCCTAATTCTGCTCCTACTTCTTAAGGTCTCACTACCTCATTTAGTTTGAAATGACCATTTGCTCTGAGCAACAGACATGAAGAATTGACAATGCTGCTATTATACCGATTTGCTCTACATTACACAGCAGAGTACAGATCATAATTTGGATTTAGATTTTAGACTTAAATCTAAATTTAGATTTAGTAGTAGATACAGCCCAGTCCATCACGGGTAAAGCCCTCCCCGCCATTGAGCATATCAACTTGGAGTGTTGTCCCCCTCGAAAGCAGCATCCATGATCAGGGACCCCCACCATTCAGACCACACCCTCTTCTTGCTGACGCCATCAGGAAAAAGGTGCAGGAGCCTCAGGACCCGCTCCACCAGGTTCACGAACAGCTATTACCTCTTAACCATCAGGTTCTTGAACCAGAGGAGACAACTTCTCTTGACTTCACTCACTGGAATGTTCCCACAACCTATGGACTCACTTTCAAGGACTCTTCATCTCATGTTCTCAATATTTATCTATCTATCTATCTATCCATCCATTCATCCATCCATTTATTTATTTATCTATCTATCTATCTATCTATCTATCTATCTATCTATCTATCTATCTATCTATCTAAATATCTATCTATCTATCTATTTATTTATTTATCTATCTATTTATCTATTTATTTATTTATTTATTTATTAATGTTTTTATTTTTATCTTTTTTTGTTTCTTTGTATTTACTGTGAGCACTCACAAAAAATGAATCTCAGGGTTGTTTATGATAACATGTACAGTATGTACTTTGATAATGAAATTACATTCATCTTTAGATTTAGAGATGCAGCACAGCAACTAGCTCTACCAGCTCAATGAACCTACGCTGCGTAATTACACCCACTGATCTGGACATCTTTGGAATATGCGAGGAAACTGGAGGGAGCCCACATAGTCATGAGGAGAACGTACGATCTCCTTACAGATGGCAATGGAATTCAACCCCGGTCACTGGCACTGTGATAGCTTTATGCTAACCGCTACACTACTGTGCCATTCTCAATATCAGTATGTGTTTGATATTCTGAGATTGTCGTGACTGCAAGATGAAACTGAGAGCTAGAATTATGGCTGGAGGAGCTTCTCTTTATTGGCAGTCAGCAGGAGACTGCTTGTGGGCCTGACACAATTGGGAAATCTCATCTGTAGAACTTGGCCATTTAATCAGCCAACCCTGATGCATTGTCACTGGCCATGCTCTCAACCACCTGTTCTAACTCGAGTAGGGTAATGAGGCAGCTCCAGAAATGTGTGCCAATTTGCAAAAAATTGTTGAACCTCTCAAGAATTCACCCATCTGTTCACAGAAAGGGATGCACTGAAGCCATTGCTTGTCCACTGGAGAGCTCTGTTCATATGACAGATCTCAGAAAATCATTTGGACTCCCCCCCCCCCCCCCCCCACGAGCGAGCTGAAGCAGACTGGCATTAATGACTGGCATATCCTGCACTCACCTCCCAGCTGGACAGTTTTAGTCTCAAGTCCTGCTGCAGTGATTTGAGCTCCAAATCATCGGCTGACACTCTGGTGATGAGCTCTTTGTCTGTTGGGAAGGACATGAAGCTGACTCAACCAGACAAAGAGCTCTAGGGTACTTCTTCAAAGATAAGCAAATATCGAACACAGAGCATAGACCATTGAGAATTATTTATTTATTTATTTGGTTGATTATTTCTGATTTATTTATGTATGTATGTATGAATGAATTTATTTATTTGCTTGTTTGCTTGCTTATTAATATTAGGCCAAATGACCGAGTTCTGCTCCTATGCTTTATGATCTTATGGTCTTATTTATTTATGTAGAACATAGAGTAGTAGAGCACAGCAAAATGGTAGCATAGCGGTTAGCACAATGCAAGTACAACTCGGAGCATTGGTGTTCTGAGTTCAATTCTGATGGCATCTGTAGGGAGCCTATACATCTTCCCTGTCGAAGTGAATATTTAAACTTCAGTGTAGGCATAACTCAAAGAGATACTGCAGATATTGGAAATACAGAGTAACACACACAAAATGCCACAGGAACTCAGCAGGTCAAGCAGCATCTTTGGAAATGAATAAACAGTCGACGTATCTCCGTCGTCCTTCAAAGTTTTCTTATTGATGCCAAACGACAACTCAACATTTTGGAATAGAGAATGATTTAAATTTGGAAGAGAAGCTGAAGTTGCTTGGAAATTCATAATACAAGAATATTTTCTAAATAACTCAGCAGGTCCTACAGCTGAGAAAGGGGATTGAAACAGCTATCAGAGAACGGTAACATGGAGATTACCATAACTCTATTTTAATGCCAGTGACCATGGTTCAATTCCTGCCATTGCCTGAAAGGGTTTTGTACATTCTCACCATGACTGTGTGAGTTTCCTCCAGGTGCTCCAGTTTGCTCCCACTTTCCAAAGATGTACAGTTTAGTAGGTTAATCGGTCACATGGGTGTAATCATGTTGTACAGGCTCAGGGGCCAGAAGACGTTGATGGTGCTGTATCTCCAAGATAAAATAAAATGTTTTTTTAAAAAAAAATCAGATTCAGATTCATTTATCACAGCATATTGAACTATAGAATGAAATGCATCATTTGCATTAACCTGCACAACCTAAGGGTGTACCGGGGGCGGTCCACAAATGTCGCCTCACATTCTGGTGCCAACGTAGCACATCCACAATGCTCGGCAGAGCAATAACAACAACAGTGTGCAGTAGGCAACAAATTCTGCAAGTACAGAAAGAAAGAAATAATTATAATAAATAAAGAAGCAATAAATATCAAGATCATGAGATGAAGAGACCTTGAAGGTGAATCCATAGGTTGTGAGAACATTTCAATGATGGGGCAAGTGAAGTTGAGTGAAGTTATTCCCTTTGGTTCAAGAGCCTGATGGTTGAGGGGTAATAACTGTTTTTGAACCTGGTGGTGTCGGTCCCGAGGCTCCCGCACCTTCATTATGATGGCAGCAGTGAGAAGAGAGCAAGACCTGTGTGGTGAGGACTCTGATGATGGGTGCTGTTTTCCTGCGACTTAAGCTTAAGGTTAACACTAAGTTAGACTCACAGTCCAGTCCCGTGTCTTTCTTTCAACTAGCTTAATGTTTTGAAATAACCAAATATAACACTTTGGTTATATAGAGTTACTCACAATCAGGAGTATCCACTATTTGATTAGCACAGGCACACTGATAAATTTAAGGATGGGATAATTGGAACACCACACTCAAAAACTGCTACTTACCCCAAACTGTCAGATTGATCAACACTTCCATCCATTAACCAATCTCCACCACCGCTACTTTACTATTTCCTGTCAGAGTCACCTCATGTATAGATACTTCTGTATCTACAGTGTAAAGGACATTGTCTCCCTAAACAGATCCTTTACTCCAAGATGAAGAAAGATCAGCGAGCCCCTGGTGGGCAAAGGAAACACTTCAAAGATAACATCAAAATCAGCCTGAGGAAATCCAACATAACATCTAAAACCTGGGAAGACATTGCACTCGATAGATACACCTGGAGGAAATCTGTTCAGAAGAGAGTTGCGCTACATGAGAACGATCTCCACTGTGCCACAGAGAAAACGTGGCAGCTGAGAACGGAGAGACTGAACAACCAAAGGACCTAAGCGCTAACCACAGCCACCATTTACTCCTTCCCACACTGCACCAGGATATGTGGATCCCGGATCAGCCTCTACAGATACCTAAGGACCCACCAATAGACAACCCCCTAGGAGAACATCATATTTGACTTGAGTGATTACACCGGTCCTACTACTCCTGTACCTAGCATCACTTTATGTACATATAATCAGTCAATGTATAGAAGCTTATCTTATGTGTTCAGAGAAACACACACAAAATGCTGGAGAAACATAGCAGGTCAGGTAGGTGGAAAGGTATAAGAGTCGACATTTCAGGCTGAGACCCTTCATCAGGCTTATGTATTCATATTTATTGCTTTTGTTCTTTATGCTGACGTTTTTATGCTGCAGTGGACCCATAGTAAAACAGTCATTTTATATAGAACATAGAAATCTACTGCACATTACAGGTCCTTTGACCCACAATGTTGTGCTGACCATGTAACTACTCTAGAAACTGTCTAGAATTCCCCTACCACATAGCCCTCTATTTTTCTATGCTCCATGTACCTATCTAAGAGTCTCTTAAAATGCCCTACTGTATCCGTCTCTACTACCATCACTTACAGTACATTCAATGCACCCACTAAAACTTACCTCTGACATCCCCCTTGAACCTACTTCCAAGCACCTTTAAACTATGTCTCCTCATGTTAGCCACTTCAGCCCTAGGAAAAAGACTCTGACTATTCACTCGATCAATGCCTCATATCATCTTATACACCTCTTTCAGGTCAACTCTCATCCTTCATCACTCAAAGGAGAAAAGATCAAGTTCACTCAACCTAGTCTCATAAGGCACACTCTCCAATCCAGGCAACATCCTGGTAAATCTCATCTGCACTCTCTCTATCTCATCCAAATCCTTCCTGTAATGAGGTGACCAGAACTGAATACAGTACTCCAAATGGGGACTAACTAAGGTCTTATATGGCTGTAACATTACCTCATGGCTCTTGAAGTCAATCCCACGGTTGATGAAGGCCATCACACCATAAACATTTTTAACAGCACTGTTAACCTGCACAGCAACTTTGAGTATTCTATGTACATGGACACCAAGATCTTGCTGATCCTTCACACTGCCATGAGCCTTAACATGAAAATTATATTCTGTCTTGAGCCTTGCATGGGCGAACCTTATTCAATGCCTTTCTGAAATCCATATACACTACATCACCTGCTCTACTTTAATCAATGTGTTTTATTTCATCCTCAGAGAAGTCATTCAGGCTCATAAGCATGACCTGCCGTTGACAAAGCCATGCTGACTATCCCTAATCAGATTATGTCTCTCCAAATGCAAATAAATCCTGCATCTCAGGATCTTCTCCAACAGCTAGCTCACCAATGAAGTAAGACTCACTGCTCTATAATATCCTGGGTTATCTGTACTCCCTTTCTTGAACAAGGGACCAACATTTGCAACCTTCCAATCCTCCGGTACTTCTCCCGTCCCGGTGACTTATCTAACTTAATACCTTTCAAAAGCTTCAGCACATCCTCTTTCCTAATGTCTATACTTTAAAGCGTTTCAGTCCACTGAAAATCATCCCTGCAATAGCCAAGGTCTCTTTCAGTGGTGAATACTGAAGCAAAATATTCATTTAGTACCTCTGCTACCTCCTCCGACTTCATCTCACACGGTTCATCCTCCTTCCCCTAACATACTCGCAGAATGCCTTGGAGTTTTCCTTAATCCTGCACGAGAAGGCCTTCTCATGACCCCTTCCTAGCTCTCCTAATTGCATTCTTGAGCTCCTTTCCTTATAATTTTCTAGAGCTCTAACAGCACCTAGTTTCTTGAAAATTTCATAAGCTATTCTTTTCTTCTTAACTAGAATTTCTACATTCTTAGTGCATTATGGTTCTTTTATCCTACCATCCTTTCCCAGCCTCAATGGAACATACCTATGCAGAATGTCATGCAAATGTTCCCTGAACATTTGCCACATTTCTGTTGTGCATTTCCCTGAGAACATCTGCTCCCAATTTATATTCCCAAGTTCCTGCCTAATAGCTTATTTCTCTCCACCCCAATTAAATGTTTTCCCAAATTGTCTGCTCCTGTCCCTCTTCCACGCTATGGTAAAGGAATTGTGATCACTACCTCCAAAATGCTCTACTACTGAGGGACCTGACATCTGACCAGTTTCATTTCCCAATACCAGATCAAGTACAGCCTCTCCTCTCCTCTGGGGCAGCAGGCTGAGGGTAGCAGACACTAACAGAATCAACTCATTCATAAGGCTAGTGATGTTGTGGAGGCGGAACTGGACTTTGTGACAGTGGTGTCTGAAAAGAGGATGCTGTCCAAGTTGCATGCCATCTTGGACAATGACTCCCATCCACTCTATAATGTACTGGTTAGGCACAGGAGTACGTTCAGCCAGAGACTCATTCCACTGAAATGCAACACTGAGCGTCATAGGAAGTCACTCCTGCCTGTGGACATCAAACTTTACAACTCCTCCCTCGGAGTGTCAGACACCCTGAGCCAATAGGCTGGTCCTGGACTTATTTCCACTTGGCATGATTAACTTATTATTGTTTAATTATTTATGGTTTTTATATTGCTATATTTCTTCACTATTCTTGGTTGGTGCAGCTGTAACAAAACCCAATTTCCCTCGGGATCAATAAAGTATGTCTGTCTGTCTGTCTCTGTAATGGCCACAATGTCATATTTCCATGTATTGATCCACTCTCTAGATTCTAATTTTGCTGTTTATATCTCTTCTCTGTTACACCTGTGTACTGAAACATGGCAATAAACAATCTTGAATTTTGAATCTTTCAAATTGCAAGATGGTTTGTTGTAAGGTATGTTCTAACCATGGAAGGGGAATGAATATGCTTGGCTGTCAGGTGGTTTATCAGTGTAAAGGAGGTAATTAGAAGAACTGGTGCCAAACAGGGATTTTATAGTAATTTATCTTTGTACATTCATATGACCTCTGCTGATATGTAACACATGTAATATTCAATAACGTGTAGGGTAAGAAAATAAAGAGAATAATAAATATGTCACACCAAGTATGTGACTTCTGTGAAATATAAAGGATGCAATGTTGAGGCTTTCTAAGGCATTGGTCAGACCTCATTTGGAGTATTGTGAGCACTTTTAGGCCCCTTATCTATGAAAGGATGTATAGGTTGTGCACCCCTTATCTGGAATTCCAAGATCCGAAATCCTCTGAAATATCAATTGTTTTTCAGTGCGGACATGACGCCACCAGGCAGTCAGAATGTTCCCAGGGTAAGGTGCAGGTCACTGTGCATCACATATGTAATGAAGAGAAATCAATGAAAAATTTTAAAAATGCATAACTTGAAAAATGAAGATGTCGATTATGTATTGAAAGAGTGGGTTCGTCAATGTCAGAGTGAATGTATGCCGCTTAATGGTATGCTGATTATGAAACAAGCAAAGATCTACCACGGCGAACTGAAATTGAAGGAAATTGTGAATATTCAGCAGGCTGGTTACAGAAATTTAAGTAAAGGCTTAGTATTACATTTTTAAAGATTTGTAGGATAATGCACCCACTAATCACAAAGTAGCAGAGAATTTCATTGATGAGTTTACCAAATCACTGCTGATGAAAGTCTAACACACTGAATTGCTGCATCAGTGTTTTGAATAAGTGTGAGTCAAAGACTGCTTACCACTAGCACATAAATTCAGACAGGAAATGATGTTGATGCCAAATAGCCACTAACTTTCCACCTGGGCAACCGAAGAAGTGATAACTATTCATAGATTTTGTGTTTCAATATGAGTCCCATCCCAAGGTATCTCAGGCTACGTCCACACTACACTGGGTAAATGCGTAACCAAAGCTTTTTCTGTTTGCTTTTACCCTCTGTCCACACTAAAACGGCGTTTTTGTCCCCCGAAACCGGAGTTATTCAGAAATGCTCTCCAAAGTGTGTAATTTTGAAAATGCCGGATTGGCTAGAGCAGTGTGGATGGGGTAACCGGACAAATTTGAAAACACTGTCAGACGGCAGCTTGCTATTTCATTGTTTTCTTGAACGCAACCTAACAATTTCAGAACTGACAGCAACAAGACTGATGCCAGAAGAGTTAGAAATGTACTGACCAAAGACTTTGACCCATAACTTACTGAATAAATAAGTATACTCACTTTGCCCTGTTTTCTGTCCTTGCTCGTATGAAGTTGGTTTTACCTATTTATGCAAGTACTTCTCTGACAATAGATGTGTAACAGCCTAATGTAACATTGTATGGAAATACAAGATAACACTGATGCAGACGTGTTTTATACATTTAACAAGGTGTTTTATTAATGCAACAGAGTTAGTCAGTTTTTCAATGTTCGTCATCAGCCGGGTCAATCTGTCTGTGAACTCCCTGTCAGTTGCCTCCATACTCTCCAGTATTTGTTTTTTTTTTGCTTTTAAGTTCTCCTGCGTGAGAGCTAACAGCTGTCCGTCGTTTAAGTTTTTCTAGTCTGTAACTACACAAACGCGCATTTTCACGGCGAGATTCGACACCAAACATGTCGCTTGGTTTCGGTAGATGTGTCCTGCACATGAGCAGTAGGAGGAGATTCGTCGAAATCTCTGTTTCAATGTGGACAGAGGTATTTTTTTAAAATGCATAGGATGCCTATCGTTTTTACACGAAACCAATGTTTTCAAAATTATCCGGTCTAGTGTGGACGTAGCCTCATTGTAGAGATGCAAATATTCCAAAACCCAAAAAAACCCAAAACTGAAACTCTTCTGGCTGCAAACATTTTGGACAAGGTGTGCTCAACTGTACTGACATTAGAAAGAGTCCACAGGAGATTCATATGAAAGATCCTGAGAAGAATGTTAGGGTTAACATATGAGGAGCAATTAATGGCACTGGGCCTATGCTTGCTGGAATGAGGCAGGATCTTACTGAAACCTATCGAATATTGAAAGGCCCCGATAGAGTGAACTTGGGGAGGATGTTTACCATAACTGGGGAGTCTATGACCCGAGGGCACAGCCTCAGAATAGAACAGAGAAGAGGAGAAATTTCTTTAACCAAATGGTGGTAAAAATGTGAAATTCATTGCAACAGACATCTGTAGAACGAAAATCATTTTGTATATTTAAAATGGAGATCATTAGGTGCTTGATTAGTAAGGTCATCAAAGGTTTTGGGAAGAAGGCAGGAGAGAGGGGTTGAGAGAGATAATAAATCAGCTATAACAGAATAACAGAGCAGACTCGATGGACCAAATAGCCTAATTCTGTTCTTATGTCTTGTGGTCTTCTATATGGATGTTATCATTTTTCAAGAAACACACATTACTATGGGACTGCAAATCAAGCACCTTGTTTAAAAATGCATGGACTCTCTTTCCTGAGGTAACATTGTAATAGTTCTCTGCATAATCTGACAGTGTGTAGAATGCCAGTGCAGTTGAAATAAGGCTGTTGGATACATAATGGGTCTGTGTTTTATACCTTGTTATCATAGTTATTGCTTAACATCTGCTTTCAACTGCAGAGCCATTGTCACTAGGTTTAATTGTTAATTGATACTGTCAGCAGGGTCTTGAAGCAGCTTTGTCATGTCTCTGAAAATTCATTAAGATCTCATCAGAAAGGGGCACAATATTGTAAATGGAACATTGAGAATATGCATCAGCAAATGTTGCTGCAGAGACATGCTTAATTTAATGTAATCTTGCAAAAGAATGATTACAGTAGTAGTTACGAAAAGGTTCTGACTTGGAGGGCAGCTCATGTGATCCTGTCAAATATCAGCTTGGCTTCTGAAGCTAAGCAAGCCACAGAGATGCAAGAAAAGTTTGGGATGATAAATTGAGATGCAAATTGATAAATTAAATTTAAATTGTTTGGAACGGAAACGGGGTCGTTATAGTAGCGTAATGGTTAGTGCGATGCGATTACAGCTCGGGGCATCAGAATTTGGGGTTCAGTTCCAATGCACCTGTAAGGTTCTTTATGTTCTCTGTGATTGTGTGGGTTTCCTCTGGCTGCTCTGCTTTCCTCTCACAGTCCAAAGACGTAGGGGTTAGTAGGTTAATTGGTCATTGTAAATTGTCCCGCGATTAGGATAGGCTTAAGTAGATGAGTTACTGGGCAGAACAGCTCATTGGGCCTGAAGGGACTGTTCAAAAGTTCAAAGCTCCAAGTTCAAAGTAAAATTCATTATCAGAGTACATACATGGCATCCCATACAACCCTGAGATTCTTTTTCTGTGGGCATGCTTAGCTAATCTATAGAATCGTAACTGTAAACGTCAGGAAATGTAAACTATAAACAAACTGTGCAAATGTAGCTATAATTAAATAGCAATAAGTAATGAGCATGAAATAAGCAATATAACAGAGTCTTTAAATAAGTGTATTTAACCCTTTTTGTTCAGGATCCTTATGGGTAAGGGGTAGTAACTGTTCTTGAACCTGGTGCTACATGTCCTGAGGCTCCTGTACCTTCTACTTGATGGCAGCAGTAAAAAAAGAACATTACCTGGGTGGTGAGGATCTTTGATGATGGATACTCTGGCAATGAATGACACAGATTCACCACCATCTAATTAAAGAAATTCTCTCCTCATCTCTGTTCTAAAAGTCATCCCTCTATTTTGAACTCTAGAAGCCCCCACCAAAGGACATGTCCTCCTCACATCAACTCCATCTCGGCCTTTCAAGGTGTGATTGAATGGCAGAGCATATCTGAGGGCCTCTTTAGCTTCAGCTGCTCCTACTTACTAAAGTCAGAGTTGAGTTTATTGTACATGTATGCACAGGTGTGATGAAAAGCTTACTGGGATCAGCATCACTGACGCCTAGCAGCATATTAACAGAATTCATAAGAAAATAAAGTAAGCACATAAAACCATAAGACATAAGAGCAGAATTAGAACATTTGGCCCATCGAGTCTGCTCTGCCATTCCATCCTGGCTGATTTATTACCCCTCTGAACCCCATTCTCCTGCCTCATCCCCATAACTTTTGACACCTTGACTAATGAAAAAAAACATAAATTAAATGCAATCTTTACAGGAGCACAGAAGAAAAAAAATCCCATTTTAGGCTAAGGTGATCATAGTGTAGCCAACCTGTAGTGATTAAGATTTTGCCAGTTGGTTCAAGATCTGAGTGATTGAAGGAAAGTAGTTGCTCTCGAACCTGTGGTGTGGGTGTTCAGGCTTTATATTTAATGTTCAAGTGGTACAAGCTGCTGATTTGTTGTGCTGTGGTTTGATGGTTCAATTTTGTTTTATTCTGACTGCAAGTACATCCAAATATTTGAGCTCATTAAAAATTTAATTTCTACAAATGCTTCCTTCTGGGAACTTTTCAATGTCATATATGATGGTTTGTATAATTTGACACTTCAATGTGTCTTGGGCTTCAAGCCAGTAAAATTATGTGGCAGGCCTGCTTACCAACAGATTAGTCAGACTTGGGTGCGCCTGAGTGGATAAGGCCAGTATGTCATGTTAATAGATTTTCAGGTGAGCACATTTCTAAAAAGTTACATTTCTTTACATAATCTCCTCACTACCTCCGTTCTGTCTGGGGAAAAAAAAAGAAGAAATATGTGAAAGTCGCTCCTTCGTAAAGGATTCTTCCTCTTTTCTAAAATGTAATGACCTTATTTGCAGAATTCCAACATCCCAGCCATCATTATTATCAATATCCTGTCGAGCTTTTTATCTAAAGAGAAATTCATTTATTCAACAGACGCCTTTGTGATCTGAATTATTTTTTTCTGAAGTGTCTGCCATCCTATCTTCCAGGTGCACTACTGTTTGCTCAGGATTCCTGATGATGAGGATCTAAAAATTGGGGACAATTGCACCTTCGCTGGAATTACTGATCTACACTTGTCTTCAAAGTGGGCAGATAGAAGAGAGGAAGAAAAGAAAGGGGAGGGGGGAAGACGGAGGGAGATCGGAAAGACCAATTTACTTACCTCATGCAACTGAAAATCTGCTGGAGGAACTTAAGAGGGTCAAGCAACATCTGTGGGGGTGGGGGGGGAATGTTGAAACCATTGTTAGGACATCAGCTGACTCATCATTTCTAACAGGAAGTTTCAAAGTAGGACAAGCCCAGTGAATGAATGTTAATTATTAGAACATAGAACATTACAGCCCTTTGGAACACGATGTTGTGCTAACCTATTAACCTGCTCTAAGACCACTCTAACCCTTCCCTCCCACATAGCCCTCTATTTATCTATCATCATTGTGCCTATCTAAGAGTATTAAAAATTTATTTATTGAGATACAATGCAGAATAGGCCCTCCTTACAGGCAGTGGCTGCCTCTATCACCACCCCTGACAGGGCATTCTGCACACTCACCACTCTCTGTGTAAAAAAACTTACTTTTGACATTTCTCCTATACTTTCTGCAATCAAGCTTAAAATTATGCCCCCCCCCCCACCCTCACTCATGTTAGTTATCTCTTCCTTGGGAAAAAATGCACTGGCTGCCCACTCTATCAATGCCTCTTATCATATCTATCAATTTACCTCTCATCCTTGTTTGCTCCAAAAGAGAATAGCCTTAGTTCACTCAACCTATTCTCAGCATCTTGATAATCCAGGCAGCATCCTGGTAAATCTCCTCTGCACCCTCTCTAAGGCTTCTACATCATTCTTATCATGAGGTCACCAGAAATGAACACAATATTCCATGTGTGGTCCAACCACCCGGCCAACTTGTGTGACAGTTTTAAGCACCCATGGAAGTGGACCATAATATAGTGAAGAAATGCAGATCAGAAATAGTACTTCAATGACCTCATGGCTTTTTAAGCTCTTCTCACAATATTCTAAAGTAATTTACAACTAATTTAATATTTTTTCTTGTCATCAACATTTTAGTGCAGGGTATCTGGCAACTATCTTGTGCTCAACTGACAGTGGGATGACAAGATTATCAATTTTATTTTAGAAGCAATAGTTTTTGTTTGATTGTTAAGAAGCCAAAGAAGAATAAAGAGACCTCATTGATCAAACATGGCCAGTTTCTTCCAGTTTTCCGCTGGAAACAACTTCTTGAATGGAATCAGTTTTCCAGCCTACCATGGGCCTGATTAATGTGAGTCATTTCTAACAAAATGCCAGTTCTGTTCTGGGGGTGGGGGTGACCTCATTGATACCCGATGTATGTTGATGGGCTTAGATAGCGTGGATGTGGACAAGATGTTTCCAATAGCGGGGGAGTGTAGGACCAGAGATAAGGAAGAATTCCTTTAGTGAGAGAGTGGAGGATCTGGGAAATTTATTGCCATAGATGGTTGTGGAGGCCAAGTCACTTGGTTTCTTTAAAATGGAGGTTGATATGTTTATGATTAGTTAGGGTGTGAAATGTTACAAGGAGAAGGTGGGAGAATGGAGTTGAGAGGGATAATAAGTCAGGCAGGATGGAATAGTGGAGCAGATTAGGCCGAATGGTCTAATCCCAATTTTTTAACTCAGTGAGAACTGGTTTGCAACTGCGAAATATACAATAAATGGAAGGCTAGTCCCCTCTGGCTGACAGCAGCCTCTGAAATACTGTAGCTTTTCTATGAAGGTCAGTTAATGAAACAAGACAATCAACAACCATCCTGAGATTTTCGATAGAAACTCTCCATGTAGAATAAGATTCTAATTTGAGGAAATGCAGATACATATGGACATGAATCAACTTCCCTTGTGGCAGAATAACAGATCATTCAACCATAAAATATAGATTAGGTTAGATTAGATTCAACTTTATTGTCATTGTGCTGAGTACAGATACAAAGCCAAATGAAATGCAGTTAGCATCTAACCAGAAATGCAAAGAATAGTGTTATTTACAAAATAACTGCCAATAAAAAGTGTTACAGCACACAAAGATAAAAGTACTGAGACAGTCCAATATGTGTCCAATACTGCCTAGTGCTGTGATGTGAGGTTCAGCAGGGTCACAGCCTCAGGGAAGCTCTTCCTGAGCCTGCTGGTGTGGGAGCGAAGGATCCTGTAGTGGCTACCAGATGTGAGGAGAGTAAAAAGTCCACGGTTAAAGTGAGATGCATCCTTGAATATGCTTTTCAACTTTCCCAGGCAGCGTTTATTGTAGATACTCTCAATGGTGGGCAATTGGGTGCCAATAATCTGCTGGGCAGTTTTCACCACATGCTGGACTGCTTTGCGGTCTGATACGGGCAATTGCCATACCACACTGAGATGCAGTTGGTGAGTATGCTCTCAATGGTACAGCGGTAAAAGTCCGTCAGTATCCTGGGACAGAGGTGAACTTTCTTGATGGTCCACAGGAAACAAAGGCGATATTATGCCTTTTTGATCAGGATAGAGGAGTTCAGGGACCAGGTGAGATCCTCTGAAATGTGGACACCAAGGAATTTGAAGCTTGATACATGCTCCACTACGGCTCTGTTGATGTAGATGGGGGTGTGAGTGTGGTTCCTAGCATGTCTGAAGCCCACAATGGTGTTGAGGGCCAGGTTGTTGTCGGCACCCCACGCGGCCAGATGCTGGACCTCATCCCTCTAGGCTGTCTCGTCATCTCCTCTGATCAGGCCAACCACCGTGGTGTCATCTGTGAACTTGATTATGGAGTTAGAACCATGTACAGGAACACAGTCATAGGTGAAAAGGGAGTACAGAAGAGGGCTCAGCACACAGCCTTGGTGTTCAGGGTGAAAGTGGAGGAGGAGAGGTTGTCTAACTTTCCAGATTGGGGTCTGTTTGTCAGAAAGTCCAAGGTCCAATTGCAGAGGGATGAGCTGATACCAACCTGGCGAAATTTGGCGATCTGCTTGGAGGGGGTCACAGTATTGAATGCTGAACTAAAATCAATGAACAGCATTCTGATGTAAGAATTGGGGCTGTCCAGGTGGGTCAGGACAGAGTGAAGTGCCGTGGAGATGGCGTCCTCTGTTGACCTGTTGGTGCGAGAGGCAAATTGATGGGGGTCCCGGGCAGACAGGATTTCAGATGTGATAGAACCAGTCTCTCAAAGCATTTTGCAGTGATGGGGGAGAGTGCAACCGGGCGGAAGTCATTCAGGCTCATGGAGTGGAATGCTTTGGAACTGGTGATCTCGAAGCTTGTAGGGACAACTGCCTGGGCCAGGGACAGATTGAAAATGTCCATGAAGACCCCGGCCAACTGCCCTGCACAGACTCTGAGCACACGGCCAGGTATTATAGGAGCGGAATTAGATCATTTAGACCATGACAAATAAAAAAACAACCTTATGTACACTCAAACACACTAATATTAGCACTACAGTGAAAGAATATGTCCCTCCTTAGAAGACATCCACACAATCTGAGCAGACTAAGTGTCGACAAGGAAGCATCAAACTCTTGTCTCAGAGTTAGACCTCTTCTCAGAAACAAAGGGTCTCTTGTGGCAATACAGGACCAGGAGATTCGCACAAAAGAATTATCAAAAATACATAATATAAAACCAACAAATTAAAGACGATAAATGCAGAAATCTTAAACACAAGAAAGTCCACAGATGCTGAAAGTCCAAAGCAACTCACACAAAATGTTAGAGGATCTCAGTAGGTCAGTCAGTATCTATGGAATTAAATAAACAGTCAATGTTTCTGGCTGAGACCCTTCATCAGGACTGGAAAGGAAGGGGGAAGATGCCAGAATAAAAGGATGGGCGGGGGACGCGGGGAAGGAGGATAGCTAGAAGTTGATAGGTGAATCCAGGTGAGTGAGAAAGATGCAAAAAATGTCATCTCTGAATCTTCTTTCCTGTCACTAGTCATTTTCTCAATAAAACTCACTCAGGTGTGATAACCTAACTGTCCCTGCACAACATCTGTTAAATGATCTTTCCTTATTCTGTTGATAATTATTAAGTTTGTCCATATGTTCACATTTATTTATGTTAATTATTAACTTTTATGGATGTGAGCATTCTGCTAGTTTGCTGTTTGCACTATCATCTTGTTAATTGTTGGGATGTATGGAATGTCAGGGAGGGGTATCACCTCTGGTGGGGGACCATGTCGCGTCCTTTTCAGGTGATGTGTCCACCTTTGGTCCCCACCTGACACTCAGCTCTCACCTGTGGCTCGCCATAGCTATTTGCACGCGACAGCGGCCACACCCCAGGCAACGGCTTCGACAAGCCGGCTAATGGGCTGATGGTAACCGACGGGTCTCAAACCCTCGGTGAGATAGGGAGTTGTCTATCCCAGCATGTGAAGGCAGACTCCGGCGGATTGAGTGGACGAAGCCAATGGAATGTCCGACGGTCAAGAAGGTGGTCTCTGGAGCGTCGTGGAATGTGTAGAGCACGACAAGACACTGATGATGTCCTGGTCATCCATTGTGCCGTCTCGACTCTTGTCTTGCCGTTGGATCAAGATGGGAATTGTGAAGAGAGAGTGAGGCTGACGCTACGCAACTCTCCCTCACTTAAATCCAAATCAAGTGCTAGTCTCAACACCATCATATAGCCGGCTGGAGGCGTAGTGGCATCAGCGCTGGACATTGGGGTGAGAGGTCCCAAGTTCGAATCCGACCGGCTCCCTTGCACGGTCTCCATCCGTGCTGGGTTGAGCATCGAGCTAGCAACTCAACATCGTAAAAAGTACTAATGGTGTCGAGGTCTTCATTGATGATCATGGATGAACCTTATTGTAAATTGTTAGTTGCTATTGTGTTGTCTGTTATAGTATTGTCCTGGGTTTTATGCTTGGTACTGAACCACAATCATTTCTAGTAAGTTTCACATACTGGCAATAAGGTGATTCTGATTTTGGTTTCACTGAAACATACAACATCTTTATTTTCTTAGGACGCTGAGGAGATTTAGCTTATCACAAAGCACTCTAACAAACTTCTACAGCTGCACTGCTGTAAGTATCCTCCCTGGTGGTACCATGGTCTGGAAATACGAATACGCAGGAATGTTTTCAACTGTAGACGGTAGGGAATTCTGTCCAAAACATCATGAACTCATCCGAAGTTCAAAGTTCAAAGTAAATTTATTATCAAAGTACATGTATATCACCATATACCATCCTGATGTTCATTTTTGTGTGGGCATATCAATAAACCCATAATAGAATAATAACCATAATAGAATCAATGAAAGACCTCACGAATTTGGTTGTTCAACCAATCTGCAAAAGACTACAAACTGTACAAATATAAAAATAAAGAAATAATAGTAATAAATAAATAAACAATAAATATTGAGAGCATGAGATGAAATGTCCTTGGAAGTGAGTCTATAGGTTATGGGAACATTTCAGTGATGAGAAGTGTCAGGGTTTGGCTCAAAAGGGGCTTCCACTGAGAAGAGGCATTGGCTCGGGGTAAGCTTCTAGAGTCTCCCAGTGGTATCTGTTGCAGCCCCTTGAACACCATGTTAGGGATCTGGAGCAGCAGCTGGATGACTGCCGTCTTGTACGGGAGAGTGAGGAGTTACAGGGTTAGAGTTACAGGGAAGTAGTCACCCCGAAGTTGCAAGAGGTGAGTAGCTGGGTGACTGTCCCAGAGGAATGGAAACGTAGATAGGCAGTTCCCCTCAAAAATAAGTATACTGCTTTGGATATTTTTGTGAGGAATGACCTCCTGGGGTAATGCCATGGCGACCGGGCTACAGGCACTAAGCATGGGTCTGTGGTGCAGAAGGGAAAGAGAGATAAAAAGGGAGAGGTAGTGATAGGGGATCCAATAGTGAGGGGAACAGATTCTGTGGGTGTGAATGAGACACCCGGATGGTATGTTGCCTCCCAGGTGCCACAGTCAAGGACGTCCTAGATCACGTCCAGACCATTTTGGAGAGGGAGGGAGAGCAGCCAGATGTCTTGGTACATATTGGTACCAATGACATTGGAAGGAAAAGCAAAGAGGTCTTGAAAGGAGAATTTAGAGAGCTAGGTAGAAAGCGAAGAAGCAGGAGCTCCAGGGTGGTAATTTCTGGATTGCTCCCTGTGCTACCCGTCATTGAGGGTAGAGACAGGATGATCTGACAGATAAATGCATGGCTGAGAAGCTGGTGCAGAGGACAGGGCTTCAGGTTCTTTGATCTTTGGAATCTCTTCTGGGGGAGGTATGACCTGTTCAAAAGTGACGGGTTGCATCTGAACCCGAGGGGGACCAATATTCTCACGGGCAGGTTTGTTAAAGCTGTTGGAGAAGGTTTAAACTAATTTGGCAGGGGGGTGGGAAGTGGAGTGATGGGACTCAGGAAGGGACAGATGGTAAAAAAGTAAAGATAGCGTGCAGTCAGACTGTCAGGAAGGGCAGGCAGGTGATGGGACATAGTTGCAGCCAAAAGGGTGACTATCAGTGCATTAGGGATACAGAATCAAAAAGGGTAGCCAATATGGTACTCAAGGTGTCGTATCTCAATGCACAGACTATTATAAGACATAAGGTGGATGATCTTGTTGCTCTATTACAGATTGTCAGGTAAGATTTTGTGGCTATCATGGAAACATGGCTGAAGGATGGTTGTAGTTGGGAGCTGAATGTCCAAGGTTACATGGTGTATCGGAATGATAAGAAGGTAGGCAGAGGGGGTGGTGTAGCTCTATTGGTAAAGAATGGCATCAAATCAGTAGAGAGATGTGACATAGGATCGGAAGATATTGAATCCTTGTGGATTGAGTTAAGAAACTGCAAGGGTAAAAGAACCCTAATGGCGGTTACATACAGGCCTCCCAACAGTAGCAGGGATGTGGACCACAGATTACAACAGGAAATAAAAAAAGCGTGTCAAAAGGGCAATGTTCCGGTAGTCATGGGAGATTTTAACCAGGTGGTCGATTGGGAAAATCAGGTTGGTAATGGATCTCAAGAGAGCGAGTTTGCTGAATGCTTAAGAGATAGATTTTTAGAGCAGTTTGTCATTGAGCCTACTAGCTAGGGATTCAGCTGTACTGGATTGGGAGTTCTGTAATGAACTGGAGACGATTAGGGAGCTCAAGGTAAAAGAAACCTTTGGAACCAATGATCACAATATGATTGAGTTCAACCGGAAATTGGATAGGGAGAAAGTAAAGTCTGATGTAGCAGTATTTCAGTGGAGTAAGGGAAATTACAGTGGATGAGAGAGGAGTGGGCCAAAGTAAATTTTAAGGAGCTGCTGGCAGAGATATCAGTAGAATAGCAATGGTGTGTATTTCTGGGAAAAATGAGGAAAGTGCAGGACATCAGTATTCCAAAAATGCAGAAATACTCAAATGGCAAAATAATACAACTGTGGCTGGCAGGGGACGTTAAAGCTAATACAAAAGAAAAAGAAAGAGCATACAACAAAGCAAAAATTAGTGGGAAGATAGAGGATTGGGAAATGTTTAAAAACCTACAGAGAGTGACTAAAAGAATTATTAGAAAAGAAAAGATGAAAGATGAAAGCAAGCGAGCAAATAATATCAAAGTGGATAGTAAAAGCTTTTTCAAGTATGTAAAAAATAAAAGAGAGATGAGAATGGATATAGTACCACTAGAAAGTGAGGCAGGAGAAATAATAACGGGGGAACAAGGAGATGGCAGATTATCTAAATGACTATTTTGCATCAGCCTTCACTGCAGAAGACACTTGCAGTGTGCCAGATGTTGTAGAGTGTGAGGGAAGCGAACTGAGTGCAGTTACTGTTACAAGGGAGAAGGTGCTCAAAAAGCTGAAAAACGTAAATGTACATAAATCACCTGGACCAGATGAACTGCACCCTAGGGTTCTGAAAGATGTGCATTAGAGATTGTGGCAGCATTAGCAATGATCTTTCAAAAATCATTGGACTCAAAAATCATTGGCATGGTGCCAGAGGACTGGAATATTGCAAATGTTATTCCACTCTTTAAGAAAGGAGGAAGACAGCAGAAAGGAAATTATAGACCAGTTAGCCTGACCTCAGTGGTTGGGAAGATGTTAGAGTCAATTGTTAAGGATGAGGTGATGGAGTACTTGGTGACACAGGACAAGATAGGACAAAGTCAGCATGGTTTCCTTCAGGGAAAATCCTGCCTGACAAACCTGTTGGAATTCTTTGAGGAGATTACAAGTAGGATGGATAAAAGCGAAGCAGTAGATGTTGTATATTTGGACTTTCAGAAGGTCTTTGACAAGGTGCCACAAGGCTGCTTACTGTGGTATTACAGGAACGATACTAACATGGTTAGAGTATTGGCTGATTGGAAGGAGGCAGCGAGTAGGAATAAAAAGATTCTTGTCTGGTTGGCTGCCAGTGACTAGTGGTGATCCACAGAGGTTGGTGTAGGGACCACTTATTTTTATGCTGTATATAAATGATTTAGATGATGGAATAGATGGCTTTTTTGCCAAGTTTGCAGATGATACAAAGCTTGTTGGAGACACAGGTAGTGTTGAGGAAACAGGTAGGATGTGGAGGGACTTAGACAGATTAGGAGAATCGGCAGAAAGCGGCAAATGAAATATAATGTTGGAAAATCCATGGCACTTTGGTAGTAGAAATAAATGTGCAGACTATTTTCTAAACAGAGAGAATATCCAAAAATCTGAGATGCAAAGTGACATGGGAGTCCTTGTGCAGAACACCCTAAAGGTTAACTTGAGTCAGTGATGAGGAAGGCAAATGCAGTGTTAGCATTCATTTCAAGAGGTCTAGAATACAAGAGGCTTTATAAGGCACTGGTGAGACCTCACCTTGAGTATTGTGAACAGTTTTGGGCCCCTCATCTTAGAAAAGATCTGCTGGCATTGGTGAGGGCCCAAAGGAGGTTCACAAGGATAATTCCAGGAATGAAAGGGTTGTCATGCGAGGAACATTTGATGGCTCTACATCTGTACTGCTAGAATTTAGAAGGATGAGGGGGAATCTCATTGAAACCTTTTGACTGTTGAAAAGCCTAGACAGAGTAGATGTGGAAAGAATGTTTCCCATGGTGGGAGAGTCTAGGACAAGAGGGCACACTTTAGGATAGAGGTGCATCCATTCAAAACAGAGATGCGGAGAAATTTCCTTAGCCAGAGGGTGGTGAATTTGTGGAATTTGTTGCCACATACAGCTCTGGAGGCCAGGTCATTGGCTGTATTTAAGGCAGAGATTGACAGGTTCTTGATTGGACACAGCATCAAAGGTTATGGGGAGAAGGCCGGGAAATGAGATTGAGGAAGAGACAGAAAAAAGAAAAATCAGCCTTGATTGAATGGTGGAGCAGACTCAATGGGCGAAATGGTCTAATTTCTGCTCTTATGTCTTATGGTCTTATGGAGGCAAGTGAAGTTGAGGGAGTTATCCACCTTGGTTCAAGGACCTGATGTTTGAGAGATAGGAACTATCCTGAGGCTTCTGTACCTTCTTCCTGATGGCAGCAGCAAAAGAGTGCGTGTCCTGGGTTGTGATGGTCCCTGATGAATGGTGCTGCTTTCCTGAAACAGTGGTCCATGTAGATGTGCTCAGTGGTGGGGAGGGCTTTACCTGTGATGGACTGGGCCATATCCACTACCGTTTTTCGGAATTGGTGTTTCCATACCAGGCTGTGATGCAGTCAGTCAATATACTCCCCATTACACGTCTATGGACGTTTTAGATGTCATGCCAAATCTTCGCAAACTTCTAGGGAAGTAGAGGTGATGCCGTGTTTTCTTCTTAATTGCACTTATGTGCTGCTTCCAGGACTGATCATCCATTCATTTCATTTCATTATGTTAATTTATTTTTTAATAAAAATATACAACTCTGAAATTCTTTATTTCTCCAGGTAGCCATGAAACCATGAAAGAAAAGAAAGGCAGCACGATCATCAAACCCCAAATTCCCCCCTCCCCGCAAAACAATGAACAGAAACATGTCAACCACACCAAACCCCTCCCTCTGCACACAAAAAATCCCAAACAAGATCAGGCTAAAAACACAGAATATAAAAAAGCTATAAGACTGAAATAAAGAATATAGTTCAAGTCCCCATCAAAACACAGTAAACCTGGACAGCACTCTCCAGGCACAGCAGCAGGCTCTCTGCTCTCTGTAGCAGAGCAATCAGAAGGCAGGCAACCGGCGATCAACCTCCAAACTCGCCTCGATGCTCCAATCTGCCCCGTCGCTTTCATCACAGCACAGTGGAAGCTTTAATCAGTGAAATGGAGTCAAGCATCGGCTTGCCCTGTCCTGCAGCCTGCTCGCTGCGATGTTTGTGCACTCTGCTTTGTCTCCCAGAATCCTCTCAGAGACTGCTGAGCGCTGGAACACCCAAAAGATTTCCAAACAGCAAATCACATGCTTCAACAGAGGCAGAATCACATCCAAGATGATAAACAACCATAAACGAGATAAAAGAGTTGAGTATAAAGTTTCATGATCTTTCTAGAAGATGTCAACCAAAGGAATGCTGTACTTAGGTGCAATCTTGACGGGTAATCCAAAATAATAACACTGAGTAATTTGAAATTCATCCCTCCCCATCGTCTGTACTATCTACAGCAGACATTGCCTCAACAAAGCAACAATCAACATTAAAGAACCCCAGCATCTAGACAATGCCATCTTCTCACAGCTACCAATGGGCTGGAAGTATAGAAGCCTGAAGTCCCAGATTTAAGATCAGCAACTTCATTTCAACCATTTGGCCAAAAGTCAATACCAAGGCAAAATTATTATCGAAGTATATATTATCATATACAATTCTGAGATTCATTCTTTGTAGGCATTTACAGGAAAATAAAGAAATACAATAGAATTTATTAAAAAAAAACTCTACTTAAACAAAGACTGATGAACATCCAATGTACAAAAGAAGACAAGTTTAAAAAAAAATACTGAAAACAAGAGTTGTAGAATCCCTGAAAGTGAGACTCTAAGTTTTGACATCAATTGAGTTGAGGTGAGTGTAGTTATCCACACCGGTTCAGAAGCCTGATGGCTGTAGGATGATAACTGTCCCTGAACCTGGTGGTGGGAACCTAAGGCCCCTATCCCTCCTACCTGATGGCAGCAGCGAGAAGAGAACATGGTCTGGATAGTGGGGGACTTTGATGATGGATGCCTACTGTATGACAACCAGTGAATTATATCTATGAGTAATATGTGTCTTGTTCATTAGTATCTCCAATTAGAAGTGGATGTTTTCTGATTACTGCCACACGAGTGGTGATAGAACTGTAAATATCTATGAATAGGTTGTCAGTCAGTGAACATCTGTTCTCTTGTTCCATCCCCGGCAGCAGAACAAGGATAATGTGTTCTGAAAGATGAACTGAGCAAACGGGGAGAGTAATTACAAAATGATGTCCCATACTCTGTCAAATATTGTTATCACTTCAGGCAAAATGAATGTTCAGTGATGAGCTATCATGAGCTGTCAGAGTGTCACGGCAAAGTGCGTGCAATAGTGGTCTGGGAACAGCCATAGGGGCTGAAGTTGTCAACTTCACCCGGACTCACTAACCTGGAAATTATATATATATATAAATATATACACACACAGTATATACAATACTGTGCTAAAGTCTTTGGCACATGCAATATATATAGCTAGGGTGCCCAAGACTTTTGCAGAGTACTGTATTTGTCAATGTGGGTGGAGAACGAGTTTGTAAATCTGGATCTGGTGGGAACAAATGATGTTGGGAATGGTGAGGGTGAAGTGCCGTGGGACAGGTGGCAGGGAAGGAGCGCCGGGGCGGTGAGGTAGCACGGGTGCAGACACACCCAGCCCTGAGACACCAGACAAGATCAATTGATTTCAAACAGTCGTTACATCTTGATGACATCTTCAAGGAATGGTGTCTCAGAAAGGTGGCATCCATCACTAAGGACCTGCGTCTCCCAGGACATGCCCTCTTCTCAGGAAGGAGGTACAGAAACCTGAAGACACACATTCAGTGAATCAGGAACAGCTTCTTCCCCTCGACCATCTGATCCTAAATGGACATTGAAACTGTGAACACTACCTCACTTTTATTATTTCTGTTTCTGCACTATTTTTTAAAATTTAACTATTTAATACACATATATATATATATATATATACTTACTGTGATTTGTTTATTTACTTATTCCCTACGTTATCATGTATTGCATTGTACTGCTGCCACTAAGTTAACAAATTTCACGACATGTGCCAGTGATACGAAACCTGATTCTGATTTATTAATGCCTTATTATCCATTACCGAATGTCCTTCTTCTGGTGCTTCCTGCTCCCTTCCCTCTCCCTTCCCCTTTTCCTAACCACAATTCCCCTCTCCCTGCCCCCTTCCCACAATAATCCACAATAGAGACCCATATCAGAATCAGATTTATCATCACTCACATATGTTATGAAATTTGTGCAAAACAGTGCAATACACAAAATTACCACAGAACTGTGGAAGTCTCAGGCACCTGAGCTATATATATATATATATATATATGTGCCTAAGACTTTTGCACAGTATTGTCTACAGTACTGCAATATATAATCTATATATATACATGTCCTGGGTGATGGGGATCCTTAATGATGGATGCTGCCTTTTTGAGGCATAACCTTTTGAAAATAGCTTTGATGCTAAGTGAGGCCAATATTCATGATGGAACTGATTGAGACTGCTAACACCTAGGATCTTGAGCTAACTCCTGATTGAGTAAGCTGTTTAACATTTTATCTTTCTCACCCTTCACACATCATTCTCAAACAGTTATCTTGACCCACAAGTCCATCTGTAGCATTCACCTATCCTACACACACAAAATGCTGGAGGAATTCAACAGGCCAGCTGGCATCTATGGAAATTAGTAAGCCATCAACATTTTGAACCAAGACCTTTCATCAGGACTGGAAATAAAGAGGAGAAATCTGTGTCTCCTGTTTGTAACTTATCCTGTTTCAGTCAATACATTCTGCAGTCACCCAGTCTAGTTAACCCTCCCCACCTACCGCCCTCAATTTATTACCACTGTCACTGCACTGCAATGTAAAACTTTAAACTACTTTTTATAATGCTTTTAACATTGTAAATACATGCTGTTATTTGTGCACATTTTATTCCATTTCCATACTTTGATCTTTAACTTTATTTTTATATCATTCTTTATTCTTAAGACTCTTAACAGCGCTGATGAGCAGAGGGGTCGTGGAGTCCAAGTTCTTAACTTCATGAAAGCAGTGACAGAGGTCGATAGGGTGATTAAGAAGGCGTATAGCATGCTTACCTTTATTAGTCAAGACACTGAGTTCAAAAGTGTGGTCACTGCAAATGCAATGTTCTGCTACCTCTGATTTCTCCAGGTAACCCAAACGGATTCGCCTCCTGGGCTGCTTGATGCGGGTTTCTACCGTGCATCCCATCTGGCCGATGTACACTGCCCCGCATTCACAGGGAGTCTTCTAAACGCCAGCTCTCTCAAGTCTCAGGTCATCTTTGACCCACATAAGCTGTGACCTGAGCTTCCTTACGGGTTTGTGGATGGTATTAATCCAGTATTTCTTCAGCATCCTGGCGATCCTTCCAAAAACCATGGAAATGTAGGGAAGACAGGCAGTGCTGACGGGTTCCGCCTTGCTGTTAATTTTCATGGTTTCTCTGTTGGCCCTTTTAAGGGCCCGATTGATTTCCTTCACCTTGTAGCCATTCTATAGGAACGTCATGCGTAATCGTCTTCCTTCCTCGGGGATACTCTCCTGCTCCGAAATAGTTCTTGCACAGTTAATCAAAGTAGAAAGACCTGCTTGATGTTGGGAGGTCTGATATTGGCTGTTATTGTTGAGGTATAGGTCCATGTGAGTGGGTTTCTGATAGATGCCATGTCCCAGACTACTGTACAGTTTCTGCCTTATTAGAATGTGCAGGATGGAAAGCAACCATTCTTCACCACCTCCATCATAAATTGAATGTTTGGATGTATTCTGTTCAGATGGTCATGGAACTGTTGGAGTGCCTGGAGCCCATGAGGCCACACTACAAAGTGTCATCAATGGAAAGTCCCCCTCCCCGAGGTCTATCATTAGTGGGATAGATTCCCTGACTGCATTTAATGACCGCACTGTCTCCCTTTGTTCAGAGCTGTGAGAATCACATCATGAATTTGACAATTCATTAAAATGATAACCAAAATCTAGCTGAACCCGAAGGACATAATGCTCCATTTCATGTGGTGTCTCATTAAGTGCAGCTTGGTCCTGCAGAGGTCAAGGTACCATTGACTTTTTGATCACATCCTTACATTGATGTACTTTTTCTATAAAGGGAATTACTATGAACAACCTGATGGAGTGGCAGTGGGATCGCCTTTGACATCAGCTATTGCTAATTTCTGCATGGAGGACTTTGAGGACAGGGCTCTAAATTCATCGACCTTACGCCTAAAATGCTTCTTCAGATACGTTGATCTTCTTCATAGTGTGGCCTCATGGACTCCAGGCACTCCAATAGTTCCAGGATCACGTGCACCGTATACATCCAAATATTTAATTTATGATGGAGGTGGACAAGAATGGTCACTGTTCCTGTTCCTGTCCTGTTCCTGGACATTCTAAAACAACCTTTTGCTACCTCCTGTCTTCCCTATACTTCCACTGTTTCTGGGTGGATTGCAAGAATGGCCACATTAATTCCATTCACAAACCTGTAAAGAAGCTCAAATCACAGCTTATGTGAGTCAAAGATGAACTAGGCCTCAGGTTGGCTGACCTTCATAGGATTCCCTGTGAATGCGGAGCAGTGTATATCAGCCGGGCAGGACGCTTGATGGAAACCTGCATCAAACAGCTCAGGAGGTGTATCCATTTGGGTTTCCTGGAGAAATTGGCAGTAGCAGTACATTTTATTCGCAATGGCCATAGGAGTGACTTTGTTGGCACTAAACTACTGTTCTGTGTGTAATAGCTTTTGGGACATACTGTTGAAGAAAACCGTCGAAAAAAAATAAAAGAAAAGAAATTTGACAAAGATGGAAGTCTCACACTAAGTAAGAACTGGAATTCAATTGTAAGCAAGGTGGGAAAAATCCTGATTGGATGAGCACTAACCAATCAGAAGGGATAGACTACAGAGATGTAAATGCCACTGAGGTAGACGTGTCCAGGCATCATCCCTGATGAAGATGCCAGAGCTGGTCATGGAAACGTTGGTTACAATCAATACCAGTACCTGGCTGGAAGCCAGAGAAGGGTTTTATTTGTCATGTATGCCAGGAAAGCACTAGATCATTTTTCAAATAAAACTCATTTAAATATCTTTGTCTTTCTCATAACACTTCAAGTGCAACTGAACCAAAGTCTTATACAATTGCAAAATAAAATCATATGCTTTTCCATTATCTTCACTTCTTTACCTCTGATTTGTAAACTCATTGTCTCTGAACTACTCAATTAAGCCCTGTGGTAGGATTTGGATTTAACTGGAGTGCCCACAGATTGATGGAGCTGCCTCTGAATGTGCTCTATAGAGGGGCATAAGTTTAGCCAGATTTGACTGTGGGTTCCATCTCTGTTGTGATGCCTCTAGTGATCACATAGCCTGGTTGGTGCTCAGATGCCCAGATGAATCTGTGATAATTTGGCACGCAGTATTAGTAGTGGGATCATATGAGTCGAGTATAATCTCACCTCAAGAGGTTATTCCCTTAATGGAGAATGCCTTTGTCTGGCTTTGTTTAACATGGGGAGGTTAATGCACAGGGTCAGGGTTCAGTGTCATGGAGTGCAAGAAAAACTTCACTGCTGCAGCCTCCCTCCTCCTTCACTAACGTTGTGATGTGTCACCAACCTACATCAACTCCACCATCGAGGTCTTGGTCCAATCGCTCTTTGTCTGGAACCTTCCCCTCGGCCTCATCACCATGGTAAACTCCAGACAACATCGCACTTGGGATCTCAGGAACTCACAAGCCTTTCCACCACGACAAAGTGGTGATCGTTGGAGAAAGAATTGGTAAGCAAGGCACAGTCCATCAGCTTGGACAAGGTAAAAGACTGACCTTCTCCGGGAATGAGGCAATGTATCTTACAATTACTGTCACGGCACACTGCAGGAAAATATATGGGCCTGAATTTCATTTGAATCTGAAAGTTGAGCACTGAGTTGAGACTCAGACCTGTAGTGCTACAGAAACCATGCCGTGACATAAAATATTTCTTTACTGAAGAGTGCACAGGTTATGAGGTGTATCAAGCATATGATTGATTCCCCACCCTCAGTTCTCCAGATCACAAGGGAGCAAGGAGCCGTCCTGGTTGCTACGTGCATCATGAACACTTTCGTTTCTGCATGTTTTTGATGTTGATGGACTAAACAATAGATCAATCTTTCCCTTGGTGTTAGTGATTTAGTTTCACGCTGTGCACAGCAAAAAATTAATCAAACGTTAGCAATAGAGTTGAGAAAAGCAACTCACTTAATGAAAGCTAGAATTAGACCATGTGTAAACCTTTCAGATTTCTTTGTACTAATTTTTAAAACCACTAAAAACCCTTTAAGCAGAACTTAAAATATAAGTGATATAAAGACACAATGGTTAACAATTCCTTACTTTATTAAAGGGAAACATTCCCAGAAAATATTTTGTTATATGTTTTAAAAAAAAATTCTTAAAGATACAATGCAGTAACATGCCTTTCTGGCCCAATTACACCCATATGAACAATTAACTTACCAACTACCTTCCTTTTTTCCCCACTCTGACCTTTTACCTCTTCTCATATGCCTATTACTTTCCCCTGGGTCCCCTCCTCCTTCCCTTTCTTCTACGGTCCACTCTCCTAACAGATTCCTCCTTCTCCAATCCTTGACCTTTTCCACCCACTTGGCTTCACCTATCATCTTCCAGCTGGACCCTTTCCCTGCCCCTACCACATTTTATTCTGGTATCTTCCTTCTTCCTTCTCAGTACTGAAAAGCATCTTGGCTCAAAACGTCAACAATCTATTCCTTTCCAGAGGTGCTGCCTGTTCTGTGAGTTCCTCCAGAATGTTGAGTGTGTTGTGTTGGATATCCCACATCTGCAGACTTCCCTGTGTTTATGACCTATTAACTCACATGTCTCTGGAATAGACAATAGACAATAGGTGCAGAAGTAGACCATTCAGCCTTTCGAGCCTGCACCGCCATTTTGAGATCATGGCTGATCATCTCCTATCAATACCCGGTTCCTGCCTTTTCCCCATATCCCTTGATTTCCCTATGCATAAGATACCTATCTAGCTCCTTCTTGAAAGCATCTAGAGAATTGGCCTCCACTGCCTTCCAAGGCAATGCATTCCAGACCCCCACAACTCTCTGGGAGAAGAAGTTTTTTCCTTAACTCTGTCCTAAATGACCTACCCCTTATTCTCAAACCTTGCCCTCTGGTACTGGACTCTCCCAGCATCTGGAACATATTTCCTGCCACTATCTTGTCCAATCCCTTAATAATCTTATATGTTGCAATCAGATCCACTCTCAATCTCCTTAATTCCAGCGCATACAAGCCCAGTCTCTCTAACCTCTCTGCGTAAGACAGTCCTGACATCTCAGGAACTAACCTTGTGAATGTAGGAGGAAACCAGGGTACCTGGAAGAAACTCACATGGTAATGGGGAGAATGTACAAACCCCTTCCTGACAGTGACAGGAATTGAACCTGGGTCGCTGGTGCTGTAATAACCACTATGCTACTGTGCCACCACATTAATTTTCTAAACATATAGCAGTTTCTTGTGGTCACCTGCAGAAGATTTGTCCGTGATCGGTTATGCTGCATGTGAAGAGGATGCCCTGTGGCATATTTTGCCACAGTAAATCACCGCTCTTGTAGGTAGGTGGTAGAATTGCAGCAATGTGAGAGAACGGATTACAAAGAATATTAATGGGGCAATGGGATTTCTCCTTACATTGTAAGGAAAGATGGAATAATGTGAAGTATATGATTTGACCACTGAGTCTTTGTAATTGTTGTTAGATCTGAATCAAGGTTATTATCACTGTCTTATGCGATGTTAAATTTTTTGCTTTGCAGTAGCAGTGTAGTGCAAAGGCATAATATTACCATGTGTCACAAAATAAATGAACAGAGAAAAGTTATGAAATGAAGTGTAACACAAACAAAATGCAGGGGGAGCTCAGCAGGTCAGGCAGCATCTATGGAAATGAACAAACAGTCAACATTTTGGGCCAAGAGTCTTCTCCAGAACTGGAAAGGAAGGGGAAGAAGCCAAAAAGCCATTCTGCTGAGTCCCTCCAGCATTCTGTGTGTGTTGCTTTGGATTTCCAGCTTTTACAGAATCTCTTGCATTAAAGAAATAACAACGTAGTGCACATAGCTTCATGGACGGCTCAGAACTCTGACTGTGAAGGGGAAGAACCTATTCCTGAATCATTGATATAGGTTTTCAGGTCCCTGTACTTCCTCCTCAATGGTAGTAATAAGAAGAGGGCTTATCCTGGGTGGTGGGTGTCCTTAGTGATGGAATGAGAATCAGAATCAGGTTTAATATCATTGGCATATGTTGTGAAATGTGTTGCGTTGTTTTGTGGCAGCAGTACATTGCAATACATAATAATAAAAAATCTAAAAATTACAATAAGAAACACACACACACACACACACACACACACACACACACACACGTGTGTATATTTCTTATTGTAATTTATAGTTTTTTATTATTATGTATTGCAACGTGTATTTGGGTGGTGGAGTGGAGATACGCCTCAATGAGGTGTTAGACACACCTTCCCTCTGCTAGCTGCCAGGTCACCCTTGAGCAAGGCGTAGGAACTGCTTTGCCTCCCCTGGTCAGGGTCACGTGAAACCATGGGAGCAGGTGGTGGATGGTTGTACGAGCAGCTGATGGATATCACAAGTCATGGTTATGTGGCCACTGACTCCAGGCAGACAATCTCTGAAGAAATACGATAATGGCTGGGGTCACCCCTCTTGTAAAGACACTGCCCAGAAGAAAACAATGGTAAACTACTTCTGAGGAAAAGGAAAGAAGCTATTCGTGAATCGTTGGGTATGTCTCTTCTTGCTCCTGCACCTCTTGCTTGATGGTCGCAATGAGAAGAGGGCATGTCCTGGGTGATGGGGGTCCTTAGTAATGGATGCCAGCTTTTTGAAGATGTCCTCGATGCTGGGGAGGCGAGTGTCCACTATGAAGCTGGTTGAGTTTGCAACTCCCTGAATCTTGTGCAGCGACTGCTTCATACCAGACGGTGAGGGAACAAGTTAGAATGCTCTCCACAGTACATCAATAGAAATTTGTGAGAGTCTTTGGTGACAGATTGAGTCTCCTCACACTCCTAATGAAACAGAGCCACTGTCGTGCCTTCTTTTTAATGGCATCGATATGTTGGGCCCAGGATAGAAATTCAGAGATGTTGACATCCAGCAACTTGAAATTGTTCACCTTTTCCAGGTCTGATCCCTCAATGAGGACTTGTCTGTCTTCCCTTGACTTCCTCTGCCACCTTCTTAAGGAACCAACTCTTGAAGATGCCCTTGGTGGTGGGGATGGGTGAGGCCACAACCCTCTGCAGGCACGCAATTCTGTAGCCTGAAGGCTGATGATACTGCCAGTCAGAATGCTCTCCGTTGTACCTGGATGGAAATCTACATGAGTTTTTATGTGACATGCCAGATTTCTATAGATGTACAAAGGAGAGTATTCTGACACATTTAAAGACAGTAATGTGTAATGATGCACTTTAGTCAACCTTTCTATGGATGTAACAGCTTCCACAGTATTTTTTCCTCATACAAGCTTTGCAACTTGAGTCTTGGCTGCAAATCTCTCCACATACAGTACTGTGCAAATGCTTTAGGGACGTACATACTGTAGTTATTTCAGGTATTGCATTGTACTGCTGCCGCAAAAAAAAACAAATTTCATGACCTATGTGAGTGATGATAAACCTGATTCTGATATGTGTCTCCATTGTGGAGTGAAAGTGGGAAGGGGGCAGGTAGAGGAAAATCATGGTTGGGAGAAGGTGAAGGGAGAGGGGAGAGTGGGAGCTTCAGAGAGACATTCCATAATGTTCAATTCACTAATTGTTTGGTTGCCTGGTGTCTCAGGACTGGGTGTGTCTGAACCTGGGTTACCTCCACCCTCCCACTCCCTACCCCGGTACTCCTTTTCTGCCACCTGTCCCACAACCCTCCCACGGCATTCCTCCCTCACCATTCTCAACATCCTTTGCTCACAGCAGATTTACAAACTCATTCTCTGCTCCATGTTGACAAATACAGAACTGCTCAAAAGCCTTAGGCACCCTAGCTGTATACTGTAATTGTGCCAAAGACTTTTGCACAGTACTGTACCTGCAACCCAACCTGCCCATCCATTGTTCCTAATCACTCCCAGCTTTGGCTGGACACTGACTACTTATATTCCACTATTTGCTGGAAGAAGCCATCAAATGGAACTCACTGAACCCCAGTGGAGAGGGCTGTGGAGAAAACCATGATACTCTGGAGCCTTTCCTCCTTGCTTCTCAGTGCTGAAGAAGGGTCTCAGCCTGAAATGATGACTTTCCTGACCTGCTGAGTTCCTCCAGCATTTTGTGTGTGTGTTGCTTTGGATTTCCAGCATCTGCAGAATCTCTTGCATTTATGAACATGATATTCATAATCAGAATCAGAATCAGGTTTATTATCACTGGCATGTGTCGTGAAATTTATTAACTTAGCAGCAGCAGTTCAATGCAGTACATGATATAGAAGAAGAAAAATATGAAAATAAAATAATAAAAACAATAAATAAATAATCAATTACAGTATATGTGTATTGAATAGGTTAAAAATTGTGCAAAGAAGAGAAATAATATAATTTAGAAAGTGAGATAGTATTCAAGGATTCAATGTCCATTTAGGAATCAGATGGCAGAGGGGAAGAAACTGTTCCTGAGTCGCTGAGTGTGTGCCTTCAGACTTCTGTACTTCCTACCTGATGGCAACAGTGAGAAAAGGACATGCCCTGGATGCTGGAGGTCTTTAACAGTGGACGCTGCCTTTCTGAGACACCACTCCTTGAAGATGTCCTGCGCACTTTGTAGGCTAGTACCCAAGTTGGAGCTGACTAGATTTACAACCTTCTGCAGCTTTATTCGGTCCTGTGCAGTAGTCCCTCCATACCAGACAGTGATGTAACCTGTCAGAATGATCTCCACAGTTCAACTATAGAAGCTTTTGAGTGTGTTTGTTGACATACCAAATCTCTTCAAACTCCTCATGAAGTATGCCTTCTTTATAACTTCATTGGTATGTTGGGACCAGGTTAGATCCTCAGAGATTCTGACACCCAGGAACTTGAAACTGCTCACTCTCTCCACTTCTGATCCCTCTTTGAGGATTGGTATGTGTTCACCCTCTTTGGGTATGTTCACCCCCAATCTCAAACAAGTGATTTAGTGTGAAGTATTGCTGTCATATCAATTACAGCAGCTTTCTAACATATTCCTCATAAATCTTACACTTAAACCCACACCTTCCACTTCCGTTAGCAGCTTGTTCCACACGTGCACCTCCCCCTGGGAGATAAAAGTTGCCCCTCGGGTTTCCCCTTAAATATTTCATCCTTCATCCTAAAAACGATGGCTTCTGGATCTAGTCTCTCCCAACCTGAAGGGGTAGAAGCTGTATGCATTCACTCTATTTATATGCCTCATGATTTTGCATACCTCTATAAGATCTCTCTTCATTCTCCTGCACTCCAGAGAATAAAATCCTAACCTATTCAACCTATCCCTGTAACACAGATCCTCAAGTCTGGCAATATTCTAGTAAATTTTCTCTGCATTCTTTCAAGCTTATTGATATCTTTCCTGTAGGTAGATGAACAGAACTGCACAGAATACTCCACATTAAACCTCACAAATGTCTTATACAACTTCAACATAACGTCCCAACACCTGAACTCAATACTTTGATTTATGAAGGCCGATGTGTCAAATTTGGCCACACTAACATCTTGCACGATTTCAACAGGACATCCCAATACTACCAAATGTTAGAAGCAGAGTACTTTTTTGAAATAATATTATACCTGAGAAGGGAATAGAATTGGAATAGAATTCACCTCTCTAGCCTACCCCTCCCTGCTTCCCCTCCCCCACCCCTTGATCTTTCCCCTTGATTGGTTTTGCACCTGGCACCTTCCACCCTCCCCCCCACCTTCTTTATAGGGCCCCTGCCCCTCCTTCTTCAGTCTTGACGAAGAGTCTCGGCCCGAAACATTGACTGCTCGTTTCAACAGATGTTGCCCGACCTGCTGAGTTCATCCAGCTTGCTTGTACGTGTTGAAGGGAATAGAATTTTCACCAGGCACGCCCGGTAATGCAAGTGGAGATCCAGCCTATATTTTGGATGCAATACTTGAATTGGTATTTTAAAGTCTATAATTTTTCTCTATTCTATTGTCTTGGGCTCATCACCATTATATTTATTGCAATTGTGCACAATATTCACTCTGTAAACTTCATGCAAGCAAGGAATTTCACTTCACCCTGGTGTATGAATAATATAATTAATCTGAATCTGAACAAGTAACTTCCCAATTCAATGCAAAGTTCAAAGTAAATTTATTATTAATTTACATATATGTCACCATAAATGTTACGATAATGTCACCCTGAGATTCATCTTGTTGCAGGCACTCACTGAAGAATGAAGAAATACAATAGAATCAATGAAAAGCCATATACAAAGAGACAATCAACAAATGTGCAAAAGAAGACAAACGGCAAAAACAAATAAACAAATAAATAAGCAGATAGATAAAGAGATAGACAGATAGATACCTTATTTATCCCAAAATAAATTAAAGTTTTACAGTAGCATTACAAATGCACAGATGTTAGATATTAGAAGAGAACTAAGAAAGAAAAAAATAAGTTACTTTAAAAATAAGACGTACAAGATTTACGAAATTTTCAAGTTCACACTGATAAGGTGGTAGTGTGAGAATTACTGTAATACTATGCGTTCACACAGTCCAGATAAGAAGTGTGCAGTATTGCACAGGGTGTCTGTAACAGAATGGTGTGACAAGCAGAGCACTGGTAAACAAAGGTTAATAACAGTCTAACAGGAAGGGTCATCACTTCCCCAGCTATAAGTTGGCTCATCATAGACTCACAATAGCCGAGGGCAAGCATGACCTCATATACCGCTCTTTGGAGCAGTGCAGTTGCCTTAGTCAGTTACTGAAAGTGCTCCTCCGTTCAGCCAAGGTGGTATGCAGAGGAAGAGAAACGTTGTCCAGAATTGCCAGGATTTTCCATAGTAGTTTGACTCCTATACCAGAGCTAGCCTTTCTAATCAGTTTATTAAGCCTGTTGGCATCACGCGTGTTAATGCCATATACCACCACATAGAAGATTCTACTGGTGACAACAGACTGGTAGAACGTGTGAAGGAGAGGCCTGCATACTCCAAGGGACCTCAGTCTCCACAGGAAGTAGAGGCAACTCTGGCCCTTCTTGTACACAGCCTCTGTGTTGGTGCTCCACTCAAATCTGACATCCAGGTGCACCCCAGGTACTTGTAGGTCCTCACCGCATCTACGCCCTCACCATCAATAGCAACAGGGAACTCAGCAGTTTTGGTCTTCCTAAAGTCCATCACCATTTCCTTTGTCCTACTGATGTTCAGCTGCAGATGACAAAGTTCTCCACCAGGGCCCTGGATTCATCCTCCCATCCTCCCTTTATACACCCAACTATTGCTGAGTCATCAGAGAATTTCTGCAGGTGACATGATTCAGCATTGTATCTAAAGTCTGAGATATACCAGGTAAACCAGGAAGAAGCCAATACTGTCTCCTGAGGGGTCCAGTGCTGATTATAGCCGTGTCTGGCACACAGCTCTGAAGCCACACATTGTAGTCCATTATCCAGGATACAATGAAAGTGCCAACCTGAATTGAATGGAGCTTTTCCCCCAGCAATGAGGGCACTTAAGAAATCAGAAAACAAGATCCTCACGTTGCTGCTGTGATTATCTAAATGTAAGTTGGCTTGGTTCAGCAGGTGGATAACATCACCATCTCCAGTGTGCTCATTGTAGGCCAACTGCAAGGGATCAAGGGCTGATCTGACCAGGGGTTGGATGTGAGCCAAGATCAGCCTTTCTAGGACCTTCATAATGCGTGAGGTCAGGGCCATTGGACAGTAGTCATTCAAGATTTACAGTCAGGCCCTTCTTGGGTAGTGGGATCACACATGGTGTTTTCCACACAGTTGGGAAACTTTTCCAGGCTGAGACTCCGACTGAAAACGTGCTGGAGAATTCCACACACTCCTTCCGGACTTTGGGGTTCATATCATCCAATCCCAGTGTTCTGCCATGCCTGAGTTTCCCCAGAGCCCTCTCTCCTGCTCAGCAGTGAAGACTGAGGAGTTGGCGCTGGAGGGTGGTGAAGATTGGGATAATAGTGGGTGGTATGTGGAGGTGTAGATGGTAGATGCAAGGGAAGGAGGAGCTGCAGACAGAGGTAGCCTGTGTTGTTCATCCATGTGTTGACAATAGACAATAGACAGTAGGTGCAGGAGTAGGCCATTCGGCCCTTCTAGCCAACACCGCCATTCACTGTGATCATGGCTGATCATACATAATCAATACCCCATTCCTGCCCTCTCCCCATATCCCTTGACCCCGTTATCTATAAGAGCTCTATCTAACTCTCTTTTGAAAGCATCCAGAGACTTGGCCTCCACTGCCTTCTGGGGCAGAGCATTCCACATATCCACCACTCTCTGGGTGAAAAACTTTTTCCACATCTCTGTTCTAAATGGCCTACCCCTTATTCTTAAACTGTGGCCTCTAGTTCTGGACTCACCCATCAGCAGGAACATGCTTCCTGCCTCCAGCGTGTCCAATCCCTTAATAATCTTATATGTTTCAATCAGATCCCCTCTCATTCTTCTAAATTCCAGTGTATATAAGCACAGTCGCTCCAATCTTTCAACATATGACAGTCCCGCCATTCCGGGAATTAATCTTGTGAACCTACGCTGCACTCCCTCAATAGCAAGAATGTCCTTCCTCAAATTTGGAGACCAAAACTGCACACAATACCCCAGGTGAGGTCTCACCAGGGCCCTGTACAGCTGCAGAAGGACCTCTTCACTCCTATACTCAATTCCTCTTGTTATAAAAGCCAGCATGCCATTAGCTTTCTTCACCGCCTGCTGTACCTGCATGCTTGCTTTCATTGACTGATTACAAGAACACCTAGATCTCGTTGTACTTCCCCTTTTCCTAACTTAACTCCATTTAGATAGTAATCTGCCTTCCTGTGCTTGCCACCAAAGTTGATAACCTCACATTTATCCACATTAAACTGCTTCTGCCATACATTCGCCCACTCACCTAGCCTGTCCAAGTCACCCTGCATTCTCATAACATCCTCCTGACATTTCACACTGCCACCCAGCTTTGTGTCATCAGCAAATTTGCTAATGTTACTTCTAATCCCTTCATCTAAATCATTAATGTATATTGTAAACAGCTATGGTCCCAGCACTGAACCTTGCGGTACCCCACTGGTCACAGCCTGCCATTTCCAAAGGGACCCATTAATCGCTACTCTTTGTTTCCTGTCAGCCAGCCAATTTTCAATCCATGTCAGTACTTTGCCCCCAATACCATGTGCCCTAATTTTGCCCACTAATCTCCTATGTGGAACTTTATCAAAGGCTTTCTGAAAGTCCAGGTACACTACATCCACTGGCTGTCCCTTGTCCATTTTCATAGTTACATCCTCAAAAAATTCCGGAAGATTAGTCAAGCATGATTTCCCCTTCGTAAATCCATCCTGACTCAGACTGATCCTTCTACTGCTATCCAAATGTGTTGTAATTTCCTTTTTAATAATTGACTCCAGCATCTTTCCCACCACTGACGTTAAGCTAACCAGTCTATAATTCCCTGTTTTCTCTCTCCCTCCTTTCTTGAAAAGTGGGAAAACATTAACCACCCTCCAATCCGCAGGAGCTGTTCCTGAATCTATAGAACATTGGAAAATGATTACCAATGCGTCTACGATTTCTAGAGCCACCTCCTTAAGTAACCTGGGATGCAGACCATCAGGTCCCAGGGACTTCTCAGCCTTCAGACTCAACAGTCTATCCAACACCGTTTCTTGCCTAATATAAATTTCCATCAGTTCATCCATTACCCTAGTTCCTTTGGCCACTATTACATTTGGGAGATCGTTTGTGTCTTCCCTCGTGAAGACAGATCCAAAGTACCTGTTCAACTCATCTGCCATTTCCTTGTTCCCCATAATAAATTCACCCGTTTCTGTCTTCAATGGGCCAATTTTGGTCTTAACTATTTTTTTGCTATTCGCTTACCTAAAGAAGCTTTTACTATCCTCCTTTATATTCTTGGCTAGTTTACCTTCGTACCTCATTTTCTCTCAGCGTATTGCCTTTTTTGTTATCCTCTGTTGCTCTTTAAAAGCTTCCCAGTCCTCCGGTTTCCCGCTCATCTTTGCTATGTTATTCTTCTCTTTTATTTTTATACTGCCCTTTATTTCCCTCGTCAGCCATGGCCGCCCCTTACTCCCCTTAGGATCTTTCTTCCTCTTTGGAATGAACCGATCCTGCACCTTCTGCATTATTCCCAGAAATACCTGCCATTGTTGTTCCACTGTCTTCCCTGCTGGGGTTTTGTTCCATTGAACTATGGCCAGCTCTTCCCTCATAGCTCCATAGTCCCTTTGTTCAACTGTAATACTGACACATCCGATTATCCCATCTCCTTCCCAAATTGTAGGTTAAAACATATCATATTATGGTCACTACCTCCTAATGGCTCCTTTACCTTGAGGTCCCTGATCAAATCTGGTTCATTGCACAACACTAAATCTAGAATTGCCTTCTCCCTGGTAGGCTCCAGTACAAGCTGTTCTAAGAATCCATCTCAGAGGCACTCCACAAACTCTCTTTCTTGGGGTCCAGTACCATTCTGATTCTCACAGTCTACCTGCACGTTGAAATCCCCCATGACAACTGTATCATTACCTTTGCGACATGCCAATTTTAACTCTTCATTCAACTTACACCCTACATCCAGACTACTGTTTGGGGACCTGTAGAAAACACCCATTTGGGTCTTTCTACCCTTAGAATTTCTCAGTTCTATTCATACTGACTCTACATCCCCTGATTCTATGTCCCCTGTTGAATCCCTGTTGACTACGGTGTTGAACCGGATGGAGGACGAGGGAGGAGGGATGGTGTTAGTTCTGAAGGAGCACTGGGTGCCTCTGCACCTGCTCTGGTGTGCTGAGGGAGCTATGAACAGGAGGGCTATTGTCAAACTTACTGAAGAATTTTTTTAACTCATTAGATAGATAGATAGATGGATAGATAGGTCGGGAGATAGATAGATAAATAGATAACATTGATGACATATGATGTAGAATCCTTGTAAGGAAGTCCATAGATTTACCTCAGAAGTGAAAGCAACACCAGCTGCATTTGCTGCATCTGCCAAACCTGTTGAATAAATTAATGTCAGGAAATATACCCATATACCCAGGATTTTCATATACAACCTCTGGTTTAACTGAGGGTTCTCTATCCCTCAGGTTTGTATGCTGGGTCAACTTATTGTAGTCTATACCTGAGACACATCTTTCCCACATGGAGTTGCAATATAAAGATTGTATGGACTCCCTATATATATATACGCGCACACACACACACACACACACACACACACACACACACACACACACACACACACACACACACACACACACACACACACACACACACACACACACACACACACAGTAAGGTCCTATCTGGCCTCATTGAAATAAAGAATTACCTTAACCTCCGAAATTACCAAACACAAATACCAATATTTCATCTTCTTCCCGTGAGTATTGCAGCAGGTTATCTATCCCTTGTGCAGACTGGGAGGTGATCAGTGATGTACGAGCCTTCACACTTGTTTTATAAAGCAGACTGTTCTGGATAGGAACAGATTATTTATTTGCTGACACCTCAAGACCCAGTAAATGACCCCTGAAGATCTGTGGGGTGGCGACTTTCACAGGCTTATAAAGTGTAGTACCACAGAATTTCTCGTGCATCTGGAAGATAAATTACAGTTTACAAAAATCCATCCATAGCCCACTAGTAACCTGAAGTTTGATCACTTTATCTGTAGCCTTGAATGTATCCTCTTTTATCGTTCAGTTAAGAGAATTTCTTGAGTGGCAATGCAATAGTCCAAAAGGAATAAACTTGTAGCAGAATGCCATATGTGAGCTGCTGAGTCTTTTATCAAAACATATTTTGCTTCAATATCAATTGATTTGCCAGCGCATTTAAAACCCCAATGAATTTATTTTATTTTGTAGAGACAATTTGAAGAATAAGACTATTTCATTTCTATTACACCTCCCAGTTACCTGAGTTTTACAGTATTGTTTAGTGTGCTGTCCCAGGTCAGTGAAACCTTCACTGCAAATCCGCTTTATAGATCTGCAGGAAAGAAATTGGAATTACTTGAAGTCGTTTCCGATTTGAGATCCCTTATTTCACCCCCTGTGGTCGATGAGACAAGATCTGGTCACAATTTGTTGTTAACTAGGTTCTTGCTTTTGGGAGCAAGTAGATGTACAGTCTCTGAAGTGATTTCAATGTGCCTTCCAAATTCAGGGTTGGGATTTCAGATCCAGAATAAATGGTTATTTTCATCTTGTAGAACATCTGTCAAAGAACATAGAACAGTACAGTACAGCACAGCACAGGAAAAGACTCTTCAGCCCTTGAAACTGTGCAGAATTAATTAAGATGATGATACTTAATCACTTCTGTCTGAACATGGTCCATACCTCCATTCATGTGTCTATCTTACTGCCCATTACAGAATTGTTGGGGAGGGTTTAAACTAATTTGACAGGGGGGTAGGAACTGGAATGTAGGGCCTGGAATGATAGGATGGATAGAAAGAAAAGCATGCAATCGGACTTTCAGGAAGGGCAGGGGGATGATAAGACAAAATTGCAGCCAGCAGAGTGAGTGTCAGTGCATTAGGAATACAAAATCAAAAAGGGCAGCAAATACAGTACTCAAAGTGTGATATCCCAATGCATGAAGTATAAGAAATAAGATGGATGATCTTGTTGCACTGATGACAGATTGTCAAGTATGATTTTGTGGCCATCTCTGAATTTTGGGTGATGTATGGTTGTCATTGGGAGTTGAATGTCCAAGGTTAAACATTGTATTGGAGTGATAGGAAGTTAGACAGAGGGGGTGGAGTGGCTCTGCTGGAGACGAAAGGCATCAAATCAGTAGAAAAATGTGACATAGGATTGGAAGATTTTGAATCCTTATGGGTTGAGTTACAAAACTGCAACGGTAAAAGGACCTTGATGGCAGTTATATACAGGCTCCCCAATAGTAGTTGGAATTTGGACCACAGATCACAATGGGAAATAGAAAAAGTATATCAAAAGGGCAATGTCATGGGAGATTTCAACGTGCAGGTCAATTGGGAAAACTGGTAATGGATCTCAAGAGAGTGAGTTTGTTGAATGCCTATGAGAAGGGTTTTTAGAGCAGTTTGTCATTGAGCCTACTATGGGATCAGCTATAATGGATTGGGTGTTATGTAAATGAACCCTTAGGAGGCAGTAACCACAATCTGAGTTCAACTTGAAATTTTATAGGGAGAAAGTAAAGATTGACTTGGCAGTATATCAGTAGATAAAGGAAATTAACAGTGGTATGAGAGAGGAGTTGGCCAAAGTAAGTTGGAAGAAGATGCTGGTAGAGATGACAGTAGAGCAGCAATGGGAAAAGTGAGGAAGGTGCAGGATAGATGTATTCCAAAAACAAAGAAATACTCAAATGGTAAAAAAGTACAACTGTTGCTGACAAGGAAAGTCAAAACTAATGTAAAAGCAAAAGAGAAGGCATACAAAAATGCAAAAATTAATGGTAAGACAGAGGATCAGGAAACTTTTAAGGACCTACAGAGAACAACTAGAAGAATCATTAGCTGGGAACAGATGAAATATGACAGCAAGCTAGTAAATAATATCAGAGTGGATAGTGAAAGCTTTTTCAAGTAACTAAAAAATAGAAAAGAGATAAGAGTGGATATTGGACTGCTAGAAAATGAGGCCGGAGAAATAATAATGGGTTACAAGGAAATGGCAGATGAACTAAATGAGTTTTTTTTGCATCAGTCTTCACTGTGGAAGACACTAGCAGTGCTAGATGTTGAAGGATGTGAGGGAAGAGAAGTGAGTGCAGTTACTATTACAAGGAAGAAGGTGCTCAGAAAGCTGAAAGACCTAAGGGTACATAAGTCACCCGTCAAGATGAACTGCACCCTAGGGTTGTGAAAGAGGTAGCGGTAGAGACAGTGGAGGCATTAGTAATGATCTTTCAAAGTATTCCTGTTGGAATTCTTTGAGGAGATTACAAATAGGATAAATAAAAGAGATGCAGTGGATGCTTTATATTTGGACTTCCTAAAGACCTTTGACAAGGGAGCAAACAAGAGGCTGCTTACCAAGTTAAGAGCCCATGGTATTACAGGAATTTCACTGGGAAGGTTAGAGCATTGTCTGAAAGGTAGGAGGCACTAAGTGGTAATAAAAGGATCCTTTTCTGGTTGCCTGCCAGTGACTAGTGGTGTTAGAATTGCTTCTTTTTATGCTGTGTATCAATGATATAGATGATGGAATATATGGCCTGTTGCCAAGTTTACAGATGAATGAAGATTGGTGGAGGGGCAGGTAGTGTTGTGTTGAGGGAACAGGTCAGCTGTAGAAGGATTTAGACAGATTAGGAGAATGGGCAAGAAAGTGGCAAATGAAATACAATGTTGGAAAGTGCATGGTCATACACTTTGGTAGAATCAGAATCAGGTTTATTATCACCAGCATGTGACGTGGAATTTATTAACTTAGCAGTAGCAATTCAATGCAATACATAATCTAGCAGAAACAGAAAAAACAAAAGTAATAAAATAAGATAAAACATAATAATAAATAAACAAGTAAAATAATTGCTTTTTCCATATGGAGAATCCTGGAGGACCGGTGGACCGCTCATAGTATATTTGGCGTGGGTGACCCTACCAAGAGCCAAAGCATAAAGCCCTGACTATAGCCAATACAGCTCTTTGGGTCATTGAGGCACACAAGCCTCCAGACCCAACCATAAGAATGTGGTCTTCTTGGAGAAGTAAGTATAGTGGAGACAGAATATTTAGCAGAGAAGTTGGAGAAGGCTGGAGATTGTTGGAAACTGTTCAAGGAAGGTTTATTAGACTAGCGCTTTATTAGACAGGAATGGCTGGGTTATCTTGCAAATATCTACAGATGTACAGTGGAGAGAATTCTGTCTGGTTGCATCAAAGTCTCATATGGAAGCTCCAAAGCACATGATAAGTTACACAGGGTTGTAGATTCAGCCAGCCCCATTATAGGCACAACCCTTCCCACCATTGAGGACATTTTTAAGAGCTGTTACTTCAAAAAGCCAACAACCATCAGTAAAGGCACTCATCATTCCATATATGCCTTCTTCTGGGAATGAAAGGGTTAAACATATGAGGAGTGTTTGATGGCTCTAGACTTGTACTCACTGGAGTTTAGAAGAATGAGAGTGTCTCTTTATAGATACGTGAAAAGAAAAAGATTGGTTAAGACCAATGTAGGTCCCTTACAGTCAGAAACAGGTGAATTGATCATGGGGAACAAGGACATGGCAGACCGATTCAATAACTACTTTGGTTCTGTCTTCACTAAAGAGGACATAAATAATCTTCTGGAAATAGTAGGGGACCGAGGGTCTAGTGAGATGCAGGACTGAGGGAAATACATGTTAGTAGGGAAGTGGTGTTAGGTAAATTGAAGGGATTAAAGGCAGATAAATCCCAGGGCCAGATGGTCTGCATCCCAGAGTGCTTAAGGAAGTAGCCCAAGAAATAGTGGATGCATTAGTGATAATTTTTCAAAACTCTTTAGATTCTGGATTAGTTGCTGAGGATTGGAGGGTGGCTAATGTAACCCCATTTTTAAAAAAGGAGGGAGAGAGGAACAGGGAATTATAGACCAGTTAGCCTGACATCGGTGGTGGGGAAAATGCTAGAGTCATTTATCAAAGATGTGATAACAGCACATTTGGAAAGCGGTGAAATCATCGGACAAAGTCAGCATGGATTTGTGAAAGGAAAATCATGTCTGACGAATCTTATAGAATTTTTTGAGGATATAACTAGTAGAGTGGATAGGGGAGAACCAGTGGATTTTCAAAAGGCTTTTGACAAGGTCCCACACAGGAGATTAGTGTGCAAACGTAAAGCACACAGAATTGGGGGTATGGTATTGATGTGGATAGAGAATTGGTTGGCAGACAGGAAGCAAAGAGTGGGAATAAACGGGACCTTTTCAGAATGGCAGGCAGTGGCAGGCAGTACCGCAAGGCTCAGTGCTGGGACCTCAGTTGTTTACAATATATATTAATGATTTAGACAAGGGAATTAAATGCAGCATCTCTAAGTTTGCAGATGACATGAAGCTGGGCAGCATTGTTAGCTGTAAGGAGGATGCCAAGAGGATGCAGAGTGACTTGGATAGGAGAGGTGAGTGGGCAAATTCATGGCAGATGTAATTTAATGTGGATAAATGTGAGGTTATCCACTTTGGTGGCAAGAACAGGAAAACAGATTATTATCTGAATGGTGGTCTATTATGAAAAGGGGAGGTACAACGAGACCTGGGTGTCATTGTACACCAATTATTGAAAGTGGGCATGCAGGTACAGCAGGCGGTGAAAAAGGCGAATGGTATGTTGGCATTCATAGCAAAAGGATTTGAGTACAGGAGCAGGGAGGTTCTACTGCAGTTGTACAAGGCCTTGGTGAGACCACACCTGGAGTATTGTGTGCAGTTTTGGTCCCCTAATCTGACGAAAGACATTCTTGCCATAGAGGGAGTACAAAGAAGGTTCACCAGATTGATTCCTGGGATGGCAGGACTTTCACATGAAGAAAGTCTGGATCGACTAGGCTTATACTCACTCGAATTTAGAAGATTGAAGGGGGATCTTATTGAAATGTATAAAATTCTAAAGGGATTGGACAGGTTAGATGCAGGAAGATTGATCTCAATGTTGAGGAAGTCCAGAACGAGAGGTCACAGTTTAAGCATAAAGAGGAAACCATTTTGGACCGAGAAGAGGAAAAACTTCTTCACACAGAGAGTGGTGAATCTGTGGAATTCTCTGCCACAGGAAACAGTTGAGGCCAGTTCATTGGCTATATTTAAGAGGAAGTTAGATATGGCCCTTGTGGCTAAAGGGATCGGGGGTATGGAGAGAAAGCAGGTACAGGGTTCTGAGTTGGATGATCAGCCATGATCATACTGAATGGCGGTGCAGGCTCAAAGGGCTGAATGGCCTACTCCTGCACCTATTTTCTATGTTTCTATGTTTCTATCTTATTGAAACATATTTAATATTGAAAGGACTGGTAACGGTGGACATGGGGATAATGTTTCCAATAATGGGAAAGTCTAGGACTAGAGGGCATAGTCAGAATAATAGGATATATAATATAATACTATAATATGGTGTCCCTTTAAAATGGAGATGAGGAAGAATTTCTCCAGCCAGAGAAACTCTTTGCCATGGTTGACTATAGAGGCCAAGTCACTGGGTATAACTAAAGCAGAGGCTGATAATTTCTTGATTGGTATGGGCATCAAATGTTATGGGGAGAAAGCAGGAGAGTGAAGTTGAGAGGGAAAATAAATCATCGTAACTGAGTGGTGGGGCAGACTTGATGTGCCAAATGACCTAATTCTGCTCCTATGTTTTATCGGCCTATGGTCTTCCCATTACTGTTAACAGAGAGAACAAGCAGGAGGTGAAGACCCACATTCAACAACTTAGGCACAGCTTCTTCATCTTTGCCATCAGATATCTGGATGGTCCATGAATCTGTGAACATTACTTTATTATTCCATTTACTTGCACCTTAAGATACAGGAGCAGAATTAGACCACTTGGTCCATCAAGTCTGCTCTGCCATTTCATCATGGCTGATTCAACATTCTTCTCTGCTCCAATCTTCAGCCTTCTCCCCATATCCCTTCATGCCCTGACTAATCAAGAATCTATCAACGTCTGCCTTAAATACGCAAAAAGACTTGGCTTCTACAGTTGCATGTGGCAAAGAATTCCACAGATTCACCATTATTATTTTATAATTACTTCAGACTTTTTATTAATTTTTTGTGTCTTTGCTGCAGACACTATCAAACTTAGTGTCATATAAAAATCTGATGAAGGGTCTCGGCTGAAACGTTGACTTCCTTTCCTAGATGCTGCCTGACCTGCTGAGTTCCACCAACATTTTGTGCGTATTACTGCCTATAACAAACCTGATTCTGATTCTGATTCTGGAAACTCCCATTATCGTACAGTAACTGTACAACTGAAGAGGCAGAGCAAGGGGCGGTTGGCACACAAGTAGAGAAAGCTTGGAGACAGTGCGAGAAGGAGGATAGGCAGATGAAAGAGAAGGGAGGTGTTCAGACCGATGGTTTGAGATGTGTCTATTTTAAAGCAAGGAGTATTATGAGCAAAGCGGATAAGCTGAGAGTGTGGTTCAGTACTTGGAGCTATGCTGTTGAGGCCATTACAGAGACTTCGATGGCTCAGGGCAGGAATGGCTACTTAGAGTGCCAGGCTTTTGAAGTTTCAGAAGGGACATGAAGAGAGGCAAAAAAGGTGGGGGCATGGCACTGCTGATCAGAGACAGTGTCACGGCTACAGAAAAGGAGGAAGTCATGGAGAGATTGTCTACTCAGTCACTTTGGGTGGAAGTTAGGACCAGGAAGGGGTCAATAGTTCCACTACATGATTTTCATAGATGACCTAATAGTAACAGAGACATCGAAGAGTAGATAGGGAGACAGATTCCGGAAAGGTGTACTAATAACAGGGTTGTCATGGTGGGAGATTTTAATTTCCTAAATATTGATTGGCATCTCCCTACAGCAAGGAGTTTAGATGGGGTGGAACATGTCTGGTGTGTTCAGGAAGGTTTCTTGACGCAATATGTAAATAAGCCTACAAGAGGAGAGGCTGTACTTGATCTGGTATTAGAAAATGAACCTGATCTCTCAGTGGGAGAGCATTTTGGAGATAGTGATCATAATTCTATCTCCTTTACAACAGCATTGGAGAGAGATAGGAACAGACAAGTTAGAAAAGCATTCAATTGGAGTAAGGGGAATTATGAGGCTATCAGGCAGGAAAGTGGAGGCTTAAATTGGAAACAGATGTTCTGAGGGAAAAATACGGAAGAAATGTGCAAATATTCAGGGGATATTTGTGTAGAGCTCTGTACAGGTAAGTTCCAATGAGACAGGGAAGTTATGGTAGGGTACAGGAACTGTGGTATACAAAGGCTGTTGAAAATCTAGTCAAGAGGAAAAGAAAAGCTTACAAAATGTTCAAAAAAACTAGGTAATGTTAGTGATCTACAAGATTATAAGGCTAGCAGGAAGAAGCTTAGGAATGAAATTAGGAGAGCCAGAAGGAGCCATGTGAAGGACTTGGTGGACAGGATTAAGGAAAACCCCAAGGCATTCTTCAAACATGTGAAGAGCAAGAGGATAAGACGTGAGAGAATCAAGTGTGACAGTGGAAAATTGTGTATGGAACCAGAGGAGATAGCAAAGGTACTTAATGAATACTTTACTTCAGTACTCATGACGGAAAAGGACCTTGGAAATTGTAGGGATGACTTACAGTGGACTGAAAAGCTTGAGCATATAGATATAAAGAAAGAGGATGTGCTGGAGCTTTTGGAAAGCATCAAGTTGGATAAATCACCAGGACCAGATGGGATGTACCACAGACTACTGTGGGAGGTGAGGGAGGAGTTTGCTGAGCCTCTGTCGATGATGTTTGCATCTTCAATGGGGACAGGAAAGGTTCCGGAGGATTGGAGGGTTGCAGATGCGGTTCCCTTACTCAAGAAAGGGAGTAAAGATAGACCAGGAATTTATAGGCCGGTGAGTCTTAGTTCAGTGGTTGGTAAGTTGATGGAAAAGTTCCTGGGAGGCAGGATTTATGCACATTTGGAGAGGGATAATATGATTAGGAATAGTCAGCATGGCTTTGTCAAAGGCAGGTCGTGCCTTACAAGCCTGATTGAATTTTTTTGAGGATGTGACTAAACACATTGATGAAGATAGAGCAGTAGATGTAGTGTATATGGATTTCAGCAAGGCATTTGATAAGGTACCCCATGAAAGGCTTATTGAGAAACTAAAGATGCATCGGATCCAAGGGAAATTGCTTTGTGGATCCAGAAATGGCTTGCCCACAGAAGGTAGACTGGCTGTAGACGGGCCATATTCTGCATGGAAGTTGGTGACCAGTGATGTGCCTCAGGGATCTGTTTCGGACCCCTTCTCTTTGTAATTTTTATAAATGACCTGGATGAGGAAGTGGAGGGATAGGTTAATAAATTGCTGATGACACAAAGGTAGGGGTGTTGTGGATAGTTTGGAAGGCTGTCAGAGGTTACAGCGGGACATTGATAGGATGCAAAACTGGGCTGAGAAGTGGCAACCCAGACAAGTGTGAGGTGGTTCATTTTGGTAGGTCAAATATGATGGCAGAATATAGTATTAATGATAAGACTCCTGGCAGTGTGGAGGATCAGAGGGATCTTGGAGTCTGAGTCCATAGGACGCTCAAAGCTGCTACGCAGGTTGACTCTGTGGTAAGTCATTCTTGAAGTTGGCCTTCATCAACCGTAGGATTGAGTTTAGGGGCTGAGAGGTAATGTTGCAGCTATATAGGTCCCTCGTCAGACCCCAATTGGAGTACTGTGCTTAGTTCTGGTTGCCTCACTACAGAAAGAATCTGGAAACCATAGAATGGGTGCAGAGGAGATTTACAAGGATGTTGCCAGGATTGGGGAGCATGCCTTATGAGAATAGGTTGAGTGAACTCGGCTTTTTCTGCTTGCAGTGACGGAGGATGAGAGGTGACCTGATAGAGGAGTATAAGATAATGAGAGGCATTGCTCATGTGGATAGTCAGAGGCTTTTTCCCAGAGTTGAAATGGCAAAGACAAGAAGGCACAGTTTTAAGGTGCTTGGAAGTAGGCACTGATGAGATGTCAGGGGTAAGTTTTTTCAGCAGAAAGTGCTGAGTGCGTGGAATGGGCTGCCGGCAATGGTGGTGGAGGCGGATACGATAGGGTCTTTTAAGAGCTTCCTGGATAGGTACAAGGAGCTTAGAAAAATAGAGCACTATGAGTAACCCCAGATAATTTCTAAAGTACATGTTTGGCACAGCACTGTGGGCTGAAGGGCCTTTATTGTTCTGTAGGTTTTCTATTTTCTATTCTATTCTATTTTATCTGCTCTTTAATTGCCAGAAATGAACAATACTATATAAATGTAGCTTCTTGCTTCTTGCACTTCCAACAAGTACAAATGTTATCAGAAATAATTATGAGAAAAACCTGTTAATTATTTTACAAATTATTAGCTTAATAGTCACTAAACCTGCATTTTACAACAGTGAGTAGTGATTATGACAATGAACAGTAAATTTCACACTGCTAAATTGCTGCAAGTCACAGCCACGTTATTCATTAATAGCAGTTCAGCTGAGGGTAATGTTTGTTATAAAGCATAGGGAGAGGGAGTTATTTCAGCATGTCAGCACAGGTTGGCACATTAGGTGTTTAAGAGCGATATGTAAACTTCATAATGTGTGATCTGCAAATTGCTTGGCAAATCAGAAAAAGCGTAAAAAAACAATTTGTTTTGGATTGATATGGTATTAGAAATTACAAAAGATGTTATGTTCATTCAAAAAAAAGTACCTTAGCCGAAGTGATGTAAATAAATTTCTTATGCAGGGAGAAACTACTTCAATGATTGCATTTAGCTGCTCTCTGGCCCTTCCGTCACATTGCCACCCAGATGCGCTACCTCAGCCACGTGTTCTTCCTGGGAACTTGTCTTTGCCACCATCTTGATATGATTTGCATCCAGCTCTGTTTTCAGAACTCCAAGTTTGGACTACAGAGGAACCCAGGTACCTGCGTTTGATCTCGACCCAGCATGACTGTCGACTGCTTATTTTTTTTCATGGACGCAGCCTGAGCTGCTGAGTTCCTGCAGCATGTTGTGTGTGTTGCTCCGGATTTCCAGCACCTGCAGAATCTCCTGTGTTAACAATTGCATTTATTTAGCTCCTTTACATTGATAAATTCTCTCCTCTCCGTCCCAGTTCCGTGAAGTTCTCAATTCCCTTGATCTACTCTCGCCTTTTTATATCCCCAATGATCTTCACAACTCCCTGGAATGGAGAATTTCAGCGGTTCACTCTCCCCCCACCCAACTTTCTGTTAAGAAGTTTGAATTTGATTCAAAGTAAATTATTATCAAAATACATATATATCACCATATACTACCTTGAGATTCATTTTTTTGGGCACTCTCAGTAAATAGATAGAAACACAATAGAATCAATGAAAAATGCACATGACACAGATGGAAAATCAATGTGCAAAATATAACAAACTATACAATTACCGAAAGAAAAGAAACTAAAAAAAAACATTTATTTTTAAAAGGATGCTGCTTATTAACTATAGCTCAGCATTTAATACCCTCGTTCCCACAATCCTGACTGTGAAAAGTTGCAGAACCTGGGCCTTTGTACCTCCCTCTGGAATTGGATCCTCAGCTTCCTAACTGGAAGACCACAATCTGTGCGGATTGGTGATAACATCTCCTCCTCGCTGACGATCAACACTGGTGCACCTCAGGGGTGTGTGCTTAGCCCACTGCTCTACTCTCTATATACACATGACTGTGTGGCTAGACATAACTGAAATACCATCTACAAATTTTCTGATGATACAACCATTGTTGGTAGAATCTCAGGTGGTGACAAGAGGGCGAACAGGAGTGAGATATGCCAACTAGTGGAACGGTGCCACAGCAACAACCTGGTACTCAATGTCAGTAAGGCGAAAGAGCTGATTGTGGGCTTCAGGAAGGGTAAGACGAAGGAACACATACCAATCTTCATAGAGGGATCAGAAGTAGAGAGAGTGAGCAGTTTCAAGTTCCTGGGTGTCAAGATCTCTGATGATCTAACATGATCTCAACATATTGATGCAGTTATAAAGAAGGCAAGACAGTGGCTATACCTCATTAGGAGTTTGAAGAGATTTGGTATGTCACCAAATACACTTAAAAACTTCTATAGACAGACCATGGAGAGCATTCTGACAGGCTGCATCCTGGGGGGAAACGGTGGCTATTGCACAGGACCGAATGAAGCTGCAGAGGGTTGTAAATCTAGCCAACTCCATCGTGGGTGCTAGCCTATAAAGTACCCAGGACATCTTTAGGGAGCGGTGTCTCCGAAAGGCAGTGTCCATTATTAAGGATCTCCAGCAGCTAGAGCATACACTTTTCTTACTGTTACCATTGGATAGGAGGTACAGAAGCCTAAAAGCACAGACACAGCGATTCAGGAACAGTTTGTTCCCGTCTGCCATCGGATTCCTAAGTGGACATTGAACCCTTGGACATTAGCTCACTTAAAAAAAAACTATTTCTGATTTTTGCATAATTTTTAATCTATTCATTATATGCATACTGTAATTGACTTACTTATTTATTATTATTTTTTCTTCTATATTACATATTGCATTGAACTGCTGCTGCTTAGTTAACAAATTTCACATCACATGCCCGTGATAATAAATCTGATTCTGATAATAAATAAATAGATAGATGGACAAATAAACAGGGAAGCATTAAGTACCGAGAATATGAGTTGTAGATCCCTTTAAAATCAGTCCATAGATTGTGGGAACAGTTTAGTGATGGGGTGAGTAAAGTTCATTGAAGTTATTCCCCTTGGTTCAAGAGCCTGATGGTTGAGATGTAACAATTGTTCCTAAACCAGCTGATGTGGAACTTGAGGATTTGTAAATCCTTCATGATTGCAGCAGCAAGAAGACAGCATGGTCTGGATGGTGGGGGCCCTTGATGAAGGATGGTGCTTTCGTGTGGTAGTGCTCCTTGCTTGTAGATCTGCTCATTGAGAGCATGCTGTTATTACATTATTGTTAAGTGTGCACCCACTGATGCATGGATTAGTTTATATATTTGCTTTGAGTCATAGTCAATATCCTATTTAGTCCATGCCAAACTGTTATTCTGCCTAGTCACAGCAATCTGTAGCCAGACAATGGCCCTCCAAACCCCTCCCATTCATGTACCTATCCAAATTACTCTTAAACTTTGAGATTGAACCTGTATCCACATTTTTCATGCTAACAGTTCATTTCACACTGTCCTCACCCTCTGAGTAAAGAAATTTCCCCTCAGTTTCCCCTGAAATATTTCACCTTTCACCCTTAACCCATCAATTTATTTCTAATTTCACCCAATATCAGTGGAAAAGCATGCTTGCATTTATCCTGTCTATACCCCTCATAATTTTGTATACCTCTATCAAATCTCTCTTCATTTTCCCATGCTCTAGAGAAAAAAGTCAAAACCAATTTGACCTTTCCCTGTAACTCAGGTACTCAAGTCCCACTGACATCCTTGTAAATTTTCTCTGCACTCTTTCAATCTTATTGCTATCTTTCCTGTACATTACTAAGTCCATCACCCCTGCTGGACCACAGGCCACCAGCAGCAGCTCACCAGGGTCCCTTGTCATGGGCCAGTCTTACCAGTTATCCGAGCTTAACATTGGAGCACCTGCTGGCGTTTCTGTAGCACTGTTATTTTATGGAATGGGGTTGCTAGCCCCATGCCCAGCCCTCTTCCTTTTGCAGCCCGGCTTCCAACCTTCCGTGGTGGAGCTTTCTCCTGCATGTAAGTGACCAAAATTGGTTTGGACACAAGAGTTACAAGAGTCTGGAGACGCTGGAACCTGGAGCAACCTACAATCTGCTGGAGGAACTCAACGGATCAAGCAGCACCTGTGGGAGGAAAGGACTTATCGACATTTTGTGCAAAAACCTTGCATTGAGGCTAGTTATACATTATATATTTGTTCTGGATTGACACTGGAAGCTTGATGAATTTGAAAATACAAAAGACATCATGTTCATTCTGGAAGAATTACTTTGGCAAAAATGATGCAAAAATCATGACAGAAGGAGAACAACAACAATTGCATTTATTTACCCCCTTGTGTTTTTAGGTTTTCGTATATTCTGTCTGATGGAAGGGGAAAGAAGAGAGAATGTCTGAGGTAGATTCATTTTGCTGGCTGCTTTACTGAGGCAGTGAGAAATGTAGGCAAATGGAGAGGAGTCTGGTTTCTCTGAAGAGCGAGCTACAGTCACAACTCTCTGCAGTTTCTGGTGATGGAGCAGTTGCTGTCCCAAGCCATGATGAATCCAGTCCGGATGCTTTCTGTAGCGCTTTAATAAAAATTGATGAGGGTAAACAAGGCCATCCAAATTTCCTGAACCTTCTGAGGACTAGAGACGTTGGTGAACATTCTTGGTCATAGTGTGACCATAAGACCATAAAATCTATGAGTAAAATTAGGCCATTCCAGCATGGCTGATTTATTGTCCCTCTCAACCCTATTCTCCTGACTTCTCCCTGTAATCTTTGACACCCTTACTAATCAAGTAACTATCAACTTATTTAATTATATCTAATAAATTGGCCTACTCTGTCATTTGTGCCAATAAGTTCCATAGATTCACCATACTCCGGCCAAAGAAATTTCTCCTCATCTCTGTTCTAAAGGGATGTCCTTCTACGCTGATACATCTACACGGAATCTAAAAGCTGATAAGTAATATCAACAACAGATAGCCTGAGCTTGGGACAGAGTCGTGCAATACTACAAAGGTGGGCAGAAGCATTCTTTATAATGATACATTAGGTGATTTATTTTACTTTGGGAACAAAATGGGAGCAGGTGTAGACCACACAAACCCTCAAACCTGCCCTGAGTTCAATAGCAACATGATTGATCTGCCTCATCTGTTCTCCTTGCATAGTCTAATGCACAGGGTGTTAAAAGTAACCTCAAACACTCAAGCAATAAGGCTGATCAACACCTTCATCTGATAACCCACCCTCCACACCTCCAATCACCACTGCTTTATCATTTCCTGTCAGTCACCTTATGTACAAACACTCCTGTGCCTAGAGTCACTTTATAGCAGAACAATAAATCTATGTATAGAAGCTGTCTTGCATTTATATTTATTGTGTTCCATATCTCATTGTGCTTTCTTTTTTGTGCTGCACTGGATCTGAAGTAACAATTATTTTGTTCTCCTTTACATTTGTGTACAAGAAATGACAATAAAGAATGTTGAATTAAACAACCTTAATCTCTTTTGTGCAAGTTCCTCAAAGCTCTCAATTCCCTAATCAATTTGATATCTTTTTAAATTCTTTGTTAGATCTCTCCATTGATCTGTCCTCCAGAACCCTCGGGGTTAGAGAATTGCAGAGTTTTGCCAATATTTCCAAGAGTAGATTTAAACTTATATATTACATGATTGCAACTTCTGGACCTGCCTATGAACAATTGGCAAAGTGACTGCAGTAGGGAAAAAACTTCTCCAGTGCCTATTAGTCTTAGTCTGGAGGGATCTGAAGCACCTACCAGACGAAAGCAGTTCAAACAGTCCGTGCGCAGGATGGAAGGAATAATTGCTTAATATTGAACTATGCTAGTACAATATAATTCTGATACTCATCTTTTCCCGATAGCCATAGAATACAGAAAAACATAGGAGTTGATGAAAAGGAAAGCCACCACTCCCATACCCCCAACATGAAAAAGAATAAGAAGCAAAAATCACAAACCCCTAAACTCCAAAACCATCCCTCACACTTCAAAAAACCTAAAACCCCCAATCCCTCCCTCACAGTGAAAACAGTGACGATAACATCAAATTCTTAAGCTCCTTCCTCTCAGAAAAGAACAGTGAAAATAGCATCAAAGGTCCCACCCCCTCCTCGCAGAAAAGAGCAGTGACAATAGCATTGAAACTATCTACCCCCTTTCTCACACACAAAACTAACAGATTCACCCACTCAGAAAAACACCAACAAACACCAACATTAGATCCCAAATTCTCAACTCCTATCCCAGATAAAAAATAACACATCACCCACCAGCCATTCGGCAACAAGAAAGAAAGCACCAGAAATTGATGGAGACCATAGAAAGTACAATCCAATGATCACTTAAATTTCAGAATATTGTAAACATCCTTCTATCAGCATTCAAGGAGAGTGGCATCACGAACTCAGTCATTCCATGAAGAGTGATCGCTATGCCATGTCCATACACTGCCAACCTGACTATCAACCCAATGGCCTCCATTGAGAGCACCCACTTACTTCATCCGCATTTACAGAATTAGCAGCAGTTACATAGTCATACATCATAAGAACAGGCCCTTCAGCCCACAGCTAAATGGTCACAGGGGTGTTATTCAGTAGTGCGGGCTCATAGGGCCCTAAGAGCCTGTTACCATGCTGTATCTCTAAGTTAAAATTAAAGAAGTTATACCATTCTATACCTAGCCCATTTAAAAGCTTGTCTATTAAACATATTTATTGCATCTGATCCACTATTCCTATGGACAGCAATCTGTAAAAAACTTTATCCTCAAGCCTGGTCTATCAGATCTCTGACTGTAACAAAAACTCCAATCCAGACAATGCCCTGGTTAATCTCCTCTGCATTCCTCTACATAGAGCTCTGTCACAGGAAAGCAACATCTATCATTCGGAACCCCTACCACCCAGGCCATGTTCTCTTCTCGCTGCTGCCATCAGGAAGAAGTTACTGGTGCCTCAGGATTCACACCACCAGGTTCAAGAACAATTATTACTCCTCAACCATCAGGCTCTTGAACCAGTGGGGATAAATTCACTCAACTTCAGGTGGTCCAACACTGAACAGTTTCTACAAATTGTAGCAAACACAAGATGCTGGAACTCCAGAGAAACACTCAGAAAACGCTAGAGGAACTCAGCAAGTCAGGCAGCATCTAAGGAAAGGAACAAACAATTGACTTTTTGGAGCAAAACCCTTCATCAGGACTCATAGATGCTGCCTGACCAGCTGAGTTCCTCTAGCATTTTACGTGTGTTGCTCCACAACTTACGGACTCACTTTCAAGGACATTTCATCTCATTTTCTCGATTTTTATTGCTAATTTGTTATTATTATTTATTTTTTCTTTTCTCTTTGCAAAGTTTGTTGTCTTTTGCGCTTTGGTTGTGTGTCAGTCCTTTTTGGAGTGTTTTTCATTGATTCTATTATTGTTCTTGGACTTACTGTGAATGCCCGTGGGAAAATGAATCTCAGGGTTGTATATGGTGACACAAATGTATTTTGATAATAAATTTGCTTTGAACTTTGAACTTCCCTGCACAATCATGTTTCCAATATCTTATACAGAAGAGATTGCAGATGATAGAATCTGAAGCAAAAATTCAAGCTGCTGGAATAACTCAAGTTCTGAGGAAGACTTTTAACACAAGGTATTGACTGTCCCTTTGCTGTTGACGCTGCTTGATTCATCGAATTCCTCCAGCATTCTTTTTCTCAACCAGAGCTACATACATTGCTCTGAGCTCAGTCCAGACAGAGTGATGCAAAGTGGCTTCAAAATCAGAAACAGAATCTGGTTTATTATCACTGCCATTTTTCTGGCAGCAGTACAGTGCAACACCTAAAATATCAACATAAGTTAGAAATAGATAAAAAAAACAAATAACTAAGGAAAATCAGGTAATCAATAACGTAATAAGATAATAGGGATAAATAATTAATGAATACTGTCCTGATGAAAGATCTCAGCCCAAAACATTGGCTATTTATTCATTTCCATAGATGCTGCCTGACCTGCTGTGTACCTCCAGCATTTTGTGTGTGTTGATCTGCATTTCCAAAATCAGCAGAATTTGTTGTGTTTTAAGTAAATAATTAGATAGATAAGTAAATAAGTGTATGGATAAATAGATAAATAAATAAATCATGCAAAGGAGGAACAATGAAGTAAGGTTCATGAGTTCATGGGCCGTTCAGAAACCTGAAGGTGGAGGGAACCTAGCTCTTCCTAAAATGTTGAATGTGGGTCTTCAGGTGGGTACTGAGAGGCCTTAATGATGGATGTTGCCTCTCTGAGGGATCTCATTTTGAAGATGTCCTCAATAGTAGGGAGGCTAGTTCCCATGTTGGAGCTTGACGAGTTTACAACCCCTCTGTAGCTTTTCCCGATCCTTTGCATAGGCACTTCAACCCAGAGAATGATGCAACAAGTCCTAATACTTTCCACGGTACATCTGTAGATATTTGTCAGAGTCTTTGGTGACATAGTAAATCTATCCAATCTCCTAATGAAATATAGTATTTGCAACATAATTCTCCAAATTTTCATATTTTATGCCCCAAATGAGGCAGGCAAGTGTATTGTATACTTTCTTCACTGCCCTATGAACCTGTGTTACCACTTTCATGGAACTATGAACTTGAGCCCCATGGTCACTCTGTTCATCAATATTCCCTAACATAGTATCATTTATTGTATCTGTCTTACTGGTATTGGACTTCCCAAAATACATCTCTTTGCTTGTGTCTGGATTAAATTCCATCTGCTAATGCTCTGGTCAACATACATCTGATCTCTACCCTGCTATAGCCTGAGATAATTTTCTTTTTTGATTTTATTTAGCGAGACAGCAAAGAGTAGGCCCTTCCAGTCCTGAGAGCCATGCTGCCTCAGCGACCCGACAATGCTGATTAACCCTACCCTTATCACAGGACAATTTGCAACAAATTAACCTACCTGGTATGTCTTTGGAATGAGGAAGGAAACTGGGGGACCCAGAGAAAACCCATGCACTCCACGGGGAAGACATACAGAACCTCCTTAGGGATAGCGCTGGAATTGAACTCTGAACTCCGGAATGCCCCGAGCTGTAATAACGTTGCGTTATTCTCTACGGAACCATGGTGCCCTTATTTACTATGCAGAAAACATCCAGCCTTCCTGTATCCACAAGCTTACTAATCATAATCTGAGACTTGTTGTCCATTACATTGGAATGATATGTTGGAACCAAAGGAAAGTAACCAGGCAGCTTAGGAGTCAACACAACTCAGCAAGATCCACACTGTCCTACACTAACTGGTGGAAGATACACAGTATTCTGCACCCGCATATGAAGGTGTAACACACAAAGGTGCTAGAGGTACACAGCAGGTCAGGCAGTATCTGTGGAGGGAAACTGCCAGCTGTACTTTTGGGTCAAGATCTTTATTCAGACTGCTGAAGCTGTTATGATTTGTAACTCCAAAACATTAGGTTAATTCAAAGGAAAGCAAGAGAGCTGACAAAAGTGAATCTAACTTCATGTTTACTTTAAGCAAGGCACATACTTATCACATGGTAGCGTGATGACGTATGCAATTCACGTATTTATACGTATAGCCTATAACATATAAGCTTATACATATAACCGGCATACTCACCATGTTCAGAACGACACAAACAATAAAAACAACAGAACAAAACACAACAGCAGCAGCAAACCTTTCAGACCTTCACACCCTGATACAGAACAGAACAGGCCCTTCTGACCCTTCAAGCTGTGCCACTCAGTAACCCCTCTATTTAACCCTACCTTAATCATGGGACAATTTACAATTACCAGTTAACCTACCAATAGATAAGTATTTGGACTGTGGGAGACAACAGTCACGGGGACAAGGTACAGACAGCAGCAGGAATTGAACTCAGGTCGCTGATACTGTAAAACATTGTGCTAACCACTATACAACCATACTACTTGACCCCGTGAGTCTCCCCAGCATCTTAGTGTCTTGTCCCAGATTAGCAGCATCTGCAGCCACTTCTGCCTCCATTTAGTAAGGTGTGTCTGATTTTTAAATACATTTTCCAACAACCTTAAATTTGAATTAAGTGGGATTTTTATGTTTCCTTCTGTTACCTAATCTGGGCCATGCAGGAATCCCGTCGGGAGTTCACCCTTCTATTAAAAACATTTTCAATGTGAGAGAGCAGAAACTCACACAGCAGAGTAATTTATTGCCCTAACATGCTTCACTTGTTCGAAATGGTTGCTTGCCAATGAACATTCTGCAGGGAAAAGTGTTCCAATATGAGCAAGCAGTTATATTCTCTGAATACTTTCTGCCTAATTGGACGCCTGGCAGTTAATGTTGTTAACACCTATAGTCATGCACTAAATAAATCAAGTTGTTCTTCAGTTCTGAGGTTGTTTACACCGTCAGTGCTGGGATTTACATCTGCCTTTTGGCTCGATTGTTGTTAGCATTTACCAGGCTGTCGGTTAAGCCCTGATTCACCATTTGGTTCATCACTGCACCCAAAGCTATTGCTGAAACTAAGTAATTTCCCTAGACTTCATTCTATAGGGTCTTGCTGTACTCATATCCTCTTTTTTTTTCTCAATTTTGCCATGGAGCTCAAGCATCCGAAGGTGAAATGTTTTGGGATGCCCACAGTACTCATGTAGGCTGCATTGATACTGTTGAAGATTCAGGATTCAAGATTCAAGATTCAAGATTCAAGATCGCTTCTTGTTATTTCCAGTACACAAGTGTAAGGAAAACAAAATAATTGTTACTCTGGATCTGATGCAGCACAAAAAACACAGAAGATAAATAGCATAATTATAATAATGATAATGCAGAAAGGTGTTGCTACAGTTATTCTTTGTTTTGGATGCATTTTGTATTTGATTCTGATGTTTGATTTATTGCATTAGATTGGATTGGGAGGAATAGCATTAGGATTGGGTAACTAACTTCTGGAAGTATAGAGGGATTCACCTATGCACACACTCAAGCCTTTTGGTCGACGAATTTTCTCACTATACCTTGGTACATGTGACAATATAAATGAATTTACCTGTTTCTCGATTCAATCATTCAGAAGCATATTAATTTTCATTATCTGTGATTGGAGTTCCTTTGACATCAAGAGATTCAAGTTCGTTTAATGTCATTTCCAGTACACAAGTGTAAAGGAGAACAAAATAATTATTACTCTGGATCCAGTGTAGCACAAAAAACTTAAGAGATAAAGAACACAGTAATAATGATAAAAAGAATACACAATAAATACAAATACATAAGAAAACTTGTATATATTGATTGTGTATCCATAACATAATGCTAGGCTGTACATAAGATGACTGATGGAAAATAATAAAGTAGTGATGGAGTTAATGGGTGGAAGTGTTAATCAACTTCACTGTTTTGGGAAAGTAACTGTTTTTGTTGGTCCTGGGATAAATAGTCCTTGAACTTAGATAGAAATCTTGGTTGGCATGGACCAAGATCTAAAGTGTTTGTTTCTATGGGGTGTATCTAAGACTATGTAATTTGTTGCCTGAATGTTGATTAGATTCAAAGATCACAATCTAAAGAGAAGTTTCGATATTCACTCTGCAGAAGACAAGTTGTATTGTGTTTGACTGCTGCAACATTCATGGACTCAGAGTCTTGGACGATATTTTTGTCCGACTGTATTTTGCCACTATCATATCTGTGCTAAATGTGTGTCATGTACTGTGTATGACTGTTGCTACTGTGCTGCTAAGTTTTGCATCTTGAGCTAGGAGTAAAGTTGTTTCGTTTGGCTGAACTCATGTATGGTTGAATGACAATTAAATTTTTACTTGAACATGAGCATTTCAGAAACTTGATCTCCTGGGATTTTCACACACAAGCTTACAGTCTCTAGAGCCCTAGAGAATGGTGCCAGTGAATGGCAGTTCTGTCAGTGAATTTGCCTTATTAATGAGAGATCAGAGGAGAATGGTCAGACTGGATTAAGCTGACAATAATTAAAATAACCACATGTTATAACAGTGGTGCGCAGAAGAGCAACTCTGAATGTGCAATACATTGAACTTGAAGTGGGTGAGCTACAGGAGAAGAAAACCACAAACACACTGTGCACAGGAGTACTGCGTACACCTTATTATCTGCCTGCACTGCATTTTATCTGTAACTGGAACACTTTATTCTGCAACCTGTTATTATTTCACCTTGTAAATCTTCAAAAGTCTGTGCCTCAAGAAGGCATCATCTATCACTGAGGATATGCTCCATCCAGGACATGCCATCTTCTTTTTACTACCATCAGGAGCAAGGTACAGAAGCCTGAAGATGCACCGTCAGCATTTTAGGAACAGCATCTTCCCCTCCACCGTCAAATTTCTCACCAATTCATGAACCCATGAGCACTATTTTACTATCTTTCTCTCTTTTTGAACTGTTTACTTTTTATATATACAGTAGATTCTGGTTAATTGGGATATATTGGGACCAGTACTTTTTGGCCCAGTTAAGTGACTGCCCCAATTAGCCAAAGTTTCATGGAAGTAGTTAAGAAGATATTAGAAAGGACAAACTACCATACAACTGATGAGCAAATTATGTATTTAAATGAAATACAGAACAAGTTAGAGCACTACCAATACTACTACAGTAATATAAAATAAGGCATTAGTTCCTAATAGTTATTGATGGAGGAATTCATCCAGTGTATACTGTTGTGTTCTTTTGATTGACTGTTAGTTAACAAAATCAGTGCAGTTGCCGAGAACAGATAATGAATAATCTTCATTTTCATTCTAACATTGAAGATGATTGTCGATACGTTCAAATTCTTTGTAGATTCTAACTTGTTGAAGCTGTGAAATGGTTTCATTTTCACTCCTGGCTGTTTCTGGCATCTCCATGCCTGAATGCTTGAAACTACAGTGAGCAAAGCAGTTTTTAATTGCCTTACTGCTTACTTATCACTAACTATTAATGACAAACTGTACTACCTATACTGCCTTTTGAATTGGTGTCTGTTAGTCCAAATGGATAACATATGTAACACAACACAAATAGCAACTGTTGCTATTTAAGAGCTGTTCGCTCAAAGCACAGTGTAGTGTATGATGGCCACACATGCGCATGTGACTGACACTAGTTAGAAATAGTTCAGTAACAGTCTCCTGTTCTGATTTAGTAGCAAATTGTCCCAAATAAATAAAGGGAAGCTTAAGTAACACATAAAAAATACTGGAGGAGCTCGGCAGGTCAAGCAGCATCTATAGAAATAAGTAAAAAGTCGACGTTTCAGGCTGCGACCCTTCATTAGTTCAGAGCACTGAATTAACAAGTCAGTTACAGCAATAATTTCCAATATATCAGTCAACCATTTTAATTCCTATCACTACTCCCATTCCAACATGTTGGTCCATGGCCTCCATTTTTGTCACGATGAAGCCACTCTCAAGGTGCAGGAGCACCACATCATAATCTGTCTAGGTAGCCTCCAAACTGAAGGCATGAACATCAAATTTTCCTTCCGCTAATTTTTTATTTCCTTTCCCTTTCTATCTTCTTCTATTCCCCACTTAGCCTCTTAGCTCTTCCTCAGCTGCCTATTAGAATCAGAATCAGGTTTATTAAGACCTCGTGAAATTTGTTAACTTAGCAGCAGCAATACAATACAATACATAATAATATAGAAAGAAAAATAAATAAGTAAATCAATTACAGTAAGTATATGTATGCATATTAAATAGTTAGATTTAAAATAATGCAAAATAGAAATTATATTTATATATATATATAAAAATTGAGGCACTTTTCATGGCTACAATGTCCATTTAGGAACCGAATAGCTGAGGGGAAGAAGCTGTTCCTGAATTGCTGAGTGTGATCCTCCTTCCTGATGATAACAATGAGAAGAGGGCATGTCCTAGGTGATAGGGGTCCTTAATGAATGATGCCGCCTTTCTAATGCACCGCTCCTTGAAGGTGTCTTGGATACTATGGAGGCTAGTACCCAAGATGGAGCTGACTAATTTTACAACTTTCTGTGGCTTTTTTCGGTCCTTTGCATAGTACACCCCACCCCCCCACTCCCATACCAGACAGTAATGCAGCATGTCAGAATGCTCTCCATGGTACATCTATTAAATTTTTTGAGAGTTTTAGGTGACAAACCAAATCTCTTCAAACTCCTAATGAAATGCAGCTGCTGTCTTGCCTTCTTTATAGATGCATTGATATGTTGGGACCAGGTTAGATCCTCAGAGATCTTGACATTAAGGAACTTGAAACTGCTGACTCTCTCCATTTCTGATCTCTCTATAAGGATTGGTTCATGTTCCTTCATCTTACCGTTCCTGAAGTTCACAAACAGCTCTTTCATCTTTCTGACATTGAGTGCAAGGTTGTTGCTGCGACACCACTCAACTAGCTGGCAGACCTTGCTCCTGTAAGCCCGCTCATCTCCATCTGAGATTCTACCAACAATGCATATATCATCAGCAAATTTACAGATGGCCTTTGAGCTATACCTAACCACATTGTCATGGGTATAGAGGGAACAGAGCAGTGGGCTAAACATACACCACTGAGATATGCCAATTTTGATCAGCAAGGAGAAATTATCACCAATCCACACAGATAATAGTCTTCCATGTAGGAAGGTGATGATCCAGTTGCAAAGGGAGATAATGAGGCCCAGGTTCTGTAGCTTATCGTTCAGGACTGTGGGAATGCTGAGCTATAGTCAACAAACAGCATCCTGATATAGGTGTTTGTATTGGCCAGGTGACCTAAGGCCAGGTGAAGAGCCATTGAGACTGCGTCTGCCATAGACATATTGTGGCAATAGGCAAATTGCAGTGGGTCCAGGTCTTTGCTGAGACATGACTAACCTCTCAAAGCATTTCATCACTGTGGATGTGAGAGCTACTGGATGATAGTCATTAAGGCAACTCACACTTCCAAGGTTCTGGTGTAGATTTTTCCTGTTTGGAAACTTTCAGTCACAGCAGTGAGAGGTTGAAAGTGTCCCTGAGTACGCCTGCCAGTTGGTTGGCACAAGATTTCAGAGCTTATCAGTTATTCCATCAGGGCCTTGTGATGGTTCACCCTCCTGTAAGACAGCCTGACATCGGCCTTCAAGAAAGATCATAAGGTCACTGGGTGCAACAGGAACCTTCACAGCTGCAGTTACATTCTCCCTTTCAAAGTGTGCATAGAAGGCATTGAGCTCATCTGGAAGTGAAGCATCTCTGCCGTTCATGCTACTGGGTTCCACTTTGTAGGAATCAATGTCTTGCAAACCCTACCAGAGTTGATGTGCATTGATGTCACCTCCAACCTCACTGGGAATTGTTTCTTCACTCTTGTAATAACCCTCTGCAAGTCATACCTGTTTTTCTTGTACAAACCTGGGTCACCAGACTTAAATGCCACAAACCTAGCCCTCAGAAGACGACAAGCCTCCTGGTTCATCCATGGCTTTTGGTTTGGGAATGTACAGCAAGTTTTCGGATGTACACACTCATCCACACATTTTTAAATGATGTTTGTAACAATTGAGGCATACTCATCCAGATTCAAAGATAAATCCCTGAATACAGTCAATCCACTGACTCAAAGCAGTCCTGTAAACGCTCCGCGCTTCCCTTGTCCATACCTTTTTAGTCCTCACTACTGGTGCTGCAGTCTTCAGTCTCTGCATATACTCAGGGAGTGGAAGTACAGCCTAGTGATCAGACTTCCCGAAGTGAGGGCGTGGAATAGCAGGGTAGGCATTCTTGATCTTACTGTAACAGTGGTCCAGTGTGTTGTTTCCTCTGGTACCGCAAGTGATTTGTGGATGCTAGCCTGGTTAAAATCCCTTAAAATGTTGGTGAAGGCATCAGGGTGTGCTGTTTTGTGCATGTTGATCCCATTGCTCAGATCATCTAGAGCCTGTTTGACATTAGTCTGAGATGGAATGTATACTGCTACCAAATTATTTGCTGAAATCTCCGACAGCAGGTAGAATGGATAGCACTTAATCGTGAGATATTTCAGGTCTAGCGAGTAGAATTAGGACAACACTGAGACATTTATGCACCAAGAGGAGTTGATCATGAGGAACACACCTCCACCTCTGCTTTTGAGGGACTCGACAGCCACATCTTACCTGCCGTTGGGATAGATATGCAATTCCGTGGAAGGAAAAAGGAAGCACGGGTGGTAGTTTGCCTCCCAGGTGCCAGGGTCATTGACATTTCTGAATTGCATCCACAATATCCTGAAAAGGGAGGGTGAGCAGCCAGAAGTCGTGGTATATGTTGATACCAATGACGTAGATAGAAAAAGGGAGAAGGTGTTGAAAACAGAATGTGGGGAGTTAGGAAGGAAGCTGAGAAGCAGGACCTCAAGGGCAGTTATCTCGAGATTGTTGCCTATGCCATGTGACCATGAGGATAGGAAAAGAATGAGGTGGCAGATAAAGGCATGGCTGAAGAATTGGAGCAAAGAGCAGGGATTCAGATTTCTGGATCATTGGGACCTCTTCTGAGGCAGGTGTGACCTGCACAAAAGGGATGAATTGCACTTGAATCTGAAAGGGACCAATATTCTTGTAGGTTGGTTTACTAGAGCTGTTGGGAGTGGTTTAAACTAATATGGCAGGGGAATGGGAACCAGTATGATAGAGCTGAGGATGAGCCAGCAGGTTTACAAGTAGATGATGGATGTAACATGAACGTAAGGAAGGACATGATTAAGTACAAATGCAGACAGATCAAAGAGTTAAATTGTACCACAGTGACAAAGTTCAAAAGGGTGAAGAATGCAAGACTAAAGATGCTGTATTCAAATGTGTGTAGCATTCAGGTTGGTGTGACATTGTGGGCATCACTGAGTCATGGCTGAAACAAGGCCATAGTTGGGAGCTTAACATCACAGGAGATACTTTGTATTGAAAGGACAGGCAGGAAGGTATAAGTGGTGGTGGGCTCTGTTGGTAAGTAATGCAATTACATCTTGAGGAAGAGGTGACATAGGGTTAGTGAATCTTGAACTTTTGTGGGTGAAGTTAAGAAATAGCATGGATAAAAGAAAATATTATGGTAATCATATATAGCCCTCCAAACAGTAGTCAAGATATACAGTTGAGATTGCAAAGGGCGCTGGAAAGGGCATGTAATAAGGGTAATGACACAATTGTAATAGGAGACTTCAACATGCGAAGCGATTGGGAAAATCAGGTCGGTGTCGAATCGCAAAAGAGGGAATTTGTTGAATGTCTACAAGATGGGTTTTTAGAGTAGCTTATGCTTGAGCTTACTTGTGGAGAGGCTATCTTAGACTGGGTGTTGTGCAATAACCCAGATCTTTTCAGGAAGCTTAACATTCAGGAACCCTTAGGAGACAGTGATCATAATATGGTTGAATTCATACTGCAATTTGAGAGGGAGAAGCATAAATCACAAGTATCAGTATCACAATGAAATAAAGGGAATTGCAAAAACATGAGAGGGGAGCTTGCCCAGGTGGATTGGAGTATGGATGATGGCAGAGTAGAGATAGCTGAAGTTTCTGAGAATAGCTCACAAGACATAGGATAGATATATCCCACAAAAGATGTCCTCAAATGGCAGGGGTAGGCAACTGTGACTGACAAGGGAAATTAAAGACTGCATAAAAGTCAAGCAAAGGAAATATTATGTAGCCAAAGTGAGTGAGAAGTTGGATGATTGGGAAACTTTTAAAATCCAGCAAAAGGCAACTAAAAAGCAATAAGAAGGGAAAAGATGAACTATGAGGGAAAACTAGCCAATGATATAAAGCAGAATACTAAAAGTCATTTTCAGTTATATAAAGAGTAAAAGGGAGATGAAAGTTGATTTTGGACCACTGGGAAATGACGCTGGTGAGATAGTAATGGGGAACAAAGGAAAGCAGATGAACTTAATGGGTATTTTGCATTAGTCTTCAGTGTGCCAGAGGTCTGTGAGTGTAAGGGAGAAGGAGTGAGTGCCATTGCTATTACAAAGGAAAAAGTGCTAGGTATATTCTTGGGGATAATACGAAAGATGCAAAAGCAGTTCATTCCAATGAGAAGGAAGGATTCAAAGAGGGGGAAGGGGCCACAGTGGTTGACAAAGGAAGTCAGAGATTGTATAGCATTAAAGAAAAAGAAGTATGACAGGGCTAAGATGAGTGGGAATACAGATGATTGGGAAAGTTTTAAGGAACAGCAGATCTTAACTAAAAAAGCAATACGGAGAGAAAAAATCAGGTATGAGCTCAGTCTAGCCAGGAATATAAAAAGGGATAGCAAAAGCTTTTTTAGCTATGTGAAGAGAAAGAAGATAGTTAAGAACAATGTTAGCCCCTTGAAGAATGAATTGGGAGAAATTGTTATGGGAAACAGGGAAATGGCGACAGAATTTAATGTGTACTTTAGATCTGTCTTCACCAGGGAGGACACAAGCAATCTCCCAGATGTATGGATGGGCCAGGGTCATAAGATATCAGAGGAATTGAGACAGATTGACATTAGGAAAGAAACTGTGATGAGTAGACTGGTAGGACTAAAGGCTAATAAATCCCCGGGTCCAGATGGTCTGCATCCGAGGGTTCTAAAAGAGGTGGCTCAGGAAATTGCGGATGCATTGGTAATTATTTTCCAATGTTCCTTAGATTCAGGATCATTTCCTGAAGATTGGAGAGTGGCTAATGTTATCCCACTTTTCAAGAAGGGAGGGAAGGAGAAAACGGAGAACTATCGCCCTGTTAGCCTAACGTCAGTCGTGGGGAAGATGCTTGAGTCCATTATTAAGAACGAAATAGTGGCACATCTTAATGGCAGAAACAGGATTAGGCCGAGCCAGCATGGATTTACCAAGGACAAATCATGCTTGACTAATCTGTTGGAGTTTTTTGAGGGTGTAACAAGGATGTTAGACGAAGGTAAGCCAGTGGATGTTGTGTACCTAGATTTTCAGAAGGCATTCGATAAGGTGCCACATAGGAGATTGGTGAGTAAAATCAGAGCTCATGGCATTGGGGGCAGGGTTTCAACATGGATAGAAAACTGGTTGGCAGATAGAAAGCAAAGGATAGCAGTGAATGGGTGTTTCTCGGACTGGCTGGAGGTGACTAGTGGGGTACCACAGGGCTCTGTATTGGGACCACAGCTCTTTACGATTTATGTCAACGATTTAGATGAGGGCATTGAAAACTATATCAGCAAGTTTGCTGACGATACTAAACTGGGTGGCAGTGTGACATGCGAAGAGGACATTAGGAGAATGCAGGGAGACTTGGATAGGCTGGGTGAGTGGGCAGATACTTGGCAGATGTCATTCAATGTGAATAAATGTGAAGTTATCCACTTTGGAAGCAGGAACAAGAGGGCAGAGTATTGTCTGAACGGTGTAGAGTTAGGTAAGGGAGAAATGCAAAGAGACCTAGGAGTCCTAGTTCACCAGTCAATGAAGGTGAATGAGCAACAGGCAGTGAAGAGGGCAAATGGAATGTTGGCCTTTGTTACAAGGGGAATTGAGTACAAGAGCAAGGATGTCCTTTTGCATTTGTACAGGGCCCTGGTGAGACCACACCTGGAATTTTGTGTACAGTTTTGGTCTCCAGGTTTAAGGAAGGACATTCTGGCAATTGAGGAAGTGCAGCGTAGATTCACTAGGTTGATTCCTGGGATGGCAGGGCTGTCTTACGCAGAAAGATTGGAGAGATTGGGCTTGTACACGCTGGAATTGAGGAGATTGAGAGGGGATCTGATTGAAACGTTTAAGATAATTAAAGGATTTGATAGGATTGAGGCAGGAAATATGTTCCAGATGTTGGGACAGTCCAGTACCAGAGGGCATGGATTGAGAATAAGAGGTCAGTTATTTAAAACAGAGTTGAGGAAGAGCTTCTTCTCCCAGAGAGTTGTGGAGGTGTGGAATGCATTGCCTCAGAAGACGGTGGAGGCCAATTCTCTGGATGCTTTCGAGAAGGAGCTAGATAGATATCTGATGGATAGAGGAATCAAGGGATATGGGGACAAGGCAGGGACTGGATATTGATAGTGAATGATCAGCCATGATCTCAGAATGGCGGTGCAGACTCGAGGGGCCGAATGGTCTACTTCTGCACCTATTGTCTATTGTCTATTGTAACTCAAAGATGTGTAGGCTACCTGAACCAGATGGACCACATCCCAGAGTACTGAGGGAGGTTGCTGAAGAGATAACAGATGCTTTGGTCATGATCTTTCAAGAATCACTTGATTCTGACATGGTTCTGGAGGACTGGAAGATTGCAAATGTCACTCCAGCCTTTAAGAAGGGAGGAAGGCAAAAGAAAGGAAATTATGGGGCACTTAGCCTAACCTCAGTGGCTGAGGAAGTGTCAGAGTTCTTCAAGGAAGTAACAAGCAGGGTAGCAACGGAAAGGCAGTGGACTGTGGCGACCCATTTCCTGACACATCCGAACTGGCTCACAATTAGCCAGCGTTCCGGCTAAGGGAGATAGCCTATGGGGGTTTGCGAGCACAGAGCTTTGGAGCCTCTGCGCCACGGGGGGTAGGTTGAGGGAGGCTTAAAAGTGAGGCTGAGGATTTCAAATAAAGTTTTTCCTTCGACTGCAGTTACCGACTCCGTGTCGTAATTTTAGCGCTGCATGTAGCACAATTGGTGACCCCGATGGTCCAAACGATTTTTGGACCAGAAACGACCGCCGCCGCCTCGGTTCAGGCGGTTTCCTTGAAACTGCCGGGTTTCTGGACACAGCGACCGAACCTATGGTTCCAGCAAGCCGAAGCCCAATTCCACGTTCGGCAGATCACCTCAGAAGACACCCGCTACTACTACGTGGTGAGCTCCCTCGACCAGGACACAGCGGCCCAGGTTGCGGGGTTTGTACAGTCGCTCCCGGCAGACGGCAAGTACATGGAATTCAAAGCCCTGCTCCTCAGGACTTTCGGACTCTCACGGCGCGAGCGGGCTGCCCGTTTACTGCACCTGGATGGCTTGGACGACAGACCTCCTTCGGCTTTAATGAATGAGATGTTGTCTCTGGCCGGCGGACACAGACCCTGCCTTATGTTTGAGCAGGCATTCCTGGAGCAGCTGCCTGAGGACATACGCCTGCTGCTGTCCGACGCGGATTTCAGCAACCCCCCGGAAGGTGGCAGCCCAGGTGGACTTGCTGTGGAACGCCAAAAAGGTGTCCATCGCACAGATCTCCCAGCCACGCTCCCGGCAGCAAACCAGTCCAGGCCCGGCCGTAGAGCCCGCCAACCCCCGGCCCAATGAACACTGGTGCTTCTACCACCAGCGGTGGGGCACAGAAGCCCGCCGTTGTCACCCGCCCTGCAAGTTCTTGGGAAACGCCAGGGCCAGCCGCCACTGATGGCTATGGCGGCTGGCCATCGGGATAGCCTCCTGTATGTGTGGGACAGAAGGTCAGGACGCCGGCTTTTGGTTGACACTGGTGCCGAGATCAGCGTTTTACCTCCAACGAGTTACGACACCCGCAGCAGGGCACCGGGGCCCCCCCTGAGGGCCGTGAACGGCAGCACAGTAAGGACCTATGGCACCCGTCAGGTGCAGCTACAGTTCAGCTCCAGCCTGTTCACGTGGGACTTTACACTGGCCGCCGTAGCCCAACCGCTTCTGGGAGTGGATTTTTTGCGGGCTCACAGCCTACTGGTCGACCTGCCCAGGAAGAGACTGGTACAGGCCGAGACCTTTCAGACATTCTCCCTGGGTGCAGCCCAGTTGCCAGCCCCTCACCTCGGCTCCATCACGCTGTCCGACAACGACTTCACCAGGGTCCTGGCGGATTTCCCATCGGTTCTGGCACCGCAGTTCACAGCGGCCATGCCCCGACACGGCATACAGCACCACATCCCAACCCAGGGACCACCCCTCCACGCCCGCGCTCGGCGGCTTCCCCCGGACAAGCTCCGACTGGCGAAGGAGGAGTTCCAGAGGATGGAGGAATTGGGGATCATCCGGCGGTCCGACAGCCCATGGGCCTCCCCCCTGCACATGGTGCCCAAAGTGACGGGAGGCTGGAGACCGTGCAGCGACTACCGCAGGCTGAACGAGGCTACCACACCGGACCGCTACCCTTTGCCGCACATTCAGGACTTTGCAGCAAACCTGCACGGCGCACGGATCTTCTCCAAGGTAGACCTCGTCCGAGGGTACCATCAAATCCCGATGCATCCTGATGACGTCCCCAAAACGGCTCTCATCACCCCGTTTGGCCTTTTCGAGTTCCTCTGCATGCCGTTCAGCCTGAAGAATGCCACACAGACGTTCCAGCGGTTAATGGACGCGGTGGGACGGGACCTGGACTTCGCGTTCATCTATTTGGACGACATCCTCATAGCCAGCAGCAGTCGTCAGGAGCATCTGTCCCACCTCCGTCAACTCTGCACCCGACTGAGTGAGTACGGTCTTACAATCAACCCCGCCAAATGCCAGTTCGGACTCGATACCATTGACTTCCTGGGCCACAGGATTACTAAAGACGGGGCAACCCCTCTGCCCGCTAAGGTAGATGCGGTCCGCCACTTCCCCCGACCCGCCACGATCAAAGGCCTTCAGGAATTCATAGGTATGGTCAATTTCTACCACCACTTCCTCCCTTCAGCTGCCCGGATCATGCGCCCCCGTTCGCCCTGATGTCGGGTCCAAGCAAGGACATTACCTGGGACGAGGAGTCTGCCGCCGCTTTCGTTCAAACGAAGGAAACTTTGGCGAACGCCGCAATGCTAGTACATCCCAGAATGGACGCCCCTACCGCCCTCACAGTGGACGCATCCAACACGGCAGTCGGTGGGGTGCTGAAGCAACTCATCGCAGGTCGCTGGCAACCCCTGGCGTTTTTCAACAAACACCTGCGGCCACCCGAGCTCAAGTACAGTGCTTTCGACTGGGAACTGTTGGCGCTCTACCTGGCAATCCGGCATTTCAGGTACTTCCTGGAAGGTCGGCCCTTCACCGCGTTCACAGACCACAAACCGCTTACCTTTGCGTTTACGAAAGCGTCCGACCCCTGGTCGTCCCGCCAGCAACGTCACCTGTCCTACATCTCTGAATACACGACGGATGTCCGGCACGTCTCGGGTAAGGACAATGTCGTGGCGGATGCGCTCTCTCGCCCTACCGTTCATGCCCTTTCCCAAGGGGTAGACTTTGAGGCACTGGCAGAGGCACAGCAGGCAGATGAGGAGATCCCGAGTTACAGAACCGCAGTCTCCGGTTTGCAGCTCCAGGACCTCCCGGTAGGCCCGGGTGAGAGGACCCTACTCTGTGACGTCGCCACCGGCCAGCCCCATCCCGTTGTCCCGACAGCCTGGCGGCGCCGTGTTTTCGACTCCATTCATAACTTGGCGCATCCCTCCATCCGGACGACTGTCCGGATAGTTTCCAGCAGGTTTGTTTGGCACGGACTCCGCAAACAGGTCAGTGAATGGGCCAAAACGTGCATACACTGCCAGGCGGCCAAGGTGCAGCGGCACACCAAAGCTCTGCCGCAGCAGTTCCATCCCGCCCACCGGCGTTTCGACCACATTCATGTGGATATCGTGGGCCCCCTGCCAGTGTCGCGCGGAGCACGGCACCTCCTGACTATCATGGACCGGTTCACAAGATGGCCAGAGGCGGTCCCGCTCACCGACACCACCTCCGAATCTTGCGCCCGAGCCCTGATCACCACCTGGATATCTCGCTTTGGTGTACCGGCCCACATTACCTCCGACAGAGGCGCCCAGTTCACCTCCAGCCTGTGGTCAGCTATGGCCAGTCTTTTGGGGACTCAGCTGCACCACACAACTGCCTACCACCCACAGTCGAACGGGCTAGTGGAGCGTTTCCACCATCACCTGAAGTCGGCTCTCATGGCCCGCCTGCGAGGAGCCAACTGGGCGGACGAGCTTCCCTGGGTCCTACTCGGCATCCGCACAGCGCCCAAGGACGACCTGCATGCCTCGTCGGCCGAGTTGGTATACGGTGCGCCCCTGGTCATCCCCGGGGAGTTCCTACCAGCCCCACGGGGGCAAGAGGAAGCTCGGTAACCTGGCCCCCATACCCACTTCACAGCACGGGCAGAACCCGACCTGCGTACCCAAAGACCTGCAGAACTGTAAGTTTGTGTTTGTATGACGGGGCGGGCATCGGCCACCGCTGCAACGGCCATACGAGGTGCCGTTTATGGTGCTCCGGAACAACGGGTCCACGTTCGTGCTGGACGTTGGGGGGAAAGAGGAGGTTTTCACGGTGGACCGACTCAAACCGTCCCATGTGGACCTGGCGCAACCGGTCGAGTTTCCGGCACCTCGGCGCAGAGGCCGACCTCACAAGCAGGTTCCGGCCCAGACTGTGGACATTGGGGGGTGTATCGCCAGTTCTTGGGGGGGGGTGTTATGTGGCGACCCATTTCCTGACACATCCAAACCGGCTCACAATTAGCCAGCTTTCCGGCTAAGGGAGATAGCCTACGGGGGTTTGCGAGCACAGAGCTTTGGAGCCTCTGCGCCAAGGGGGGCAGGTTGAGGGAGGCTTAAAAGTGAGGCTAAGGATTTCGAATAAAGTTTTTCCTTCGACTGCAGTTACCGACTCCGTGTCGTAATTTTAGCGCTGCATGTAGCACACCGCTACAGGATGTCATTTATTTGGATTTTCAGAAGGCATTTGATAACGTGTGACACATGAGGCTGCTTAACAAGATAAATCCCTGTGGCATTACAAGAAAGATACTGGCATGGATTGAGGAATGGCTGACAGGCAGGATAGATAGATGGTACTGAAGAAGCAATGCAATTGCACCAGGACTTAGGCAAATTGGAAGAATGGCAAAAAAGTGGCAGATGGAATACATTGTTGGGAAATGTATGATCATGTATTTTGGTAAAAAGAACAATAGTGTGGAGAAGGTTCAAATATCAGAGGTGCAGGGGGACTTAGGAGTCTTTGTGCATGAGTCTCAGAAGGTTAATTTACAGGTTGAGTCTGTAGTAAAGAAGACAAATGCAATGTTGGCATTTATTTCAAGGGGAATAGAATATAAGATGATGAGTATGAATTTAGTGTATAAGATGGTAAGAGGCATTGATCATGTGGATAGCCATAGACTTTTTCCCATGGATGATACGGCTAACTCAAGGGGGCATAGTTTTAAGGTGCTTGGGAGTAGGTACAAGGGGGATATCAGAGGTGTGTGGAATGCCAGTGAAGGTGGTAGAGGTGAATACCACAGGGTCTTTTAAGAGACTCTTAGATAGGTACGTGGAGTGTAGAAAAATAGAGGGCTATGCAGTAGGGAAATTCTGGGAGTTTTCTAGAGTAGGTTACATGGTCGGCACAACATTGTGGGCCGAAGGGCCTGTAATGTGCTGTAGATTTCTATGTTTCTATAGAAGCAAGGAAATAATGCTGAGGCTCTATAAGACACTAGTAAGGCTGCACATGAAGTATTATCACAGTTTTGGGCCACAGATCTCAGAAAGAATGTGTTGTCAGTTGCAGAGAATCCAGAGGAGATACACAAGGATGATTCAGGGAATGAAGGGGTTGACATATGAGGAGCATTTGGCAGCTTTGGGCCTGTACTCACAGGAATTTAAAAGAATGCAGGGGATCTTATTGAAACATACCGGATGTTGGAAAGACTAGATAGAGTGGATGCTGAGAGGAAGTTTCCTATGGTGGGGGTATCCAGAACTAGAGGGAACAGCCTCAGAATTGAGGGGTGTCCTTTTAGAATAGAGGTAAGTAGGATTTTTTTCAGCCAGAGGTAGTGTATCTCTTCAACATGGAACATCCTTCAACCATTTGGACCAATCCACTTGGGATTTGAGCTCATGGATTCATGGAATGCTCTTCCACACACTGCGGTGGAGGCCAAGTTGGTGGGTATTCTTAAGGGGGAAGTTGCCTTTTTCCTGATTGGTCAGGGCATCAAAGGGTATGGTGAGAAGGCAGATGTATGGGGTGAGTGATACTGAGGATCACCCATAATAGAAAGGTGGAACAGACCTAATCCTGCTCCTGTGTCTTATGGTCTTATGGACGTCCTATCCTGACAGTTATAGTGAGCCTGTCAATTTGAATCGCTGTGTCCAGTCCGGAAGGGATTAACCAGGATTTCATGAAACAAGGGACTGTACTTGGGGAGTAAAAGTGCAGCCGGGTGATCAGACTTTCCAAAGTGCAGGCATGGAATAGCATGGTATTACTAAAACTAGGGAACATAGCCTCAAGGTTCGGGGGAGTAGATTTAGGATGGAGATGAGGATAAACTGCTTTTCCCAGAGACTGGTGAAACTGTGGAATTATTTGCCTAATTAAGCAGTAGAGGCTACCTCAGTAAATATATTTACGACAAGTTTGGATCGATTAAGGGAATTAAGGGAGTTACGTATTCAGGCAACAATAAATATATGAGTTAGGCAAGGGTTCATATAACAAATAACACGTTTATTAAACACTGAAAACAAACCCCCCAAAAGTAAACAAACACTAACGTAACCGGAAACCAGCTGCTGTGCGGCAGCTTAAGCAGTTCTTAAAGCGATGTTGCAAAAACAGTTCTTTAAAGTAGTATTGCCAAAAGTTCAGAAATGCTCACGGTCCATTTAAAAGGAGAGACTTTATAAGACGATTTAAATTCTCTTTCCTGTTGTTTTGCTTCGATCCCCGATGTCGAACTTTTCCCACAAAGAATTTACAAAACGAAATGGATTAAAGGCACTGACCTTTCTTTTATCACACTGTCCTCAATCTTCTGCTATCCTGCAGAGATTAACACGAGAACAGTCAACAAATTCCTTTCGAATAAGGATTAAATAAGGGCGAACCCTTTTCACCGTCGTAAATCGATTCTCCACGATCTTTAACTCCCGAACTCTGATCTTCACTCTCCACTGATTTCTCAAACTAGCAGTATTGTAAAGAACCTGCTGGCAATGACCTTTTAAACTTTAGGCATTAGATAAAAACTTCATCTTTCAACTAAACTGCGTCATCACATTAAATCACGCAGTAGCATGAAATCAACTTGGCAAATCCAGCCACGAACTGCCCCTCCTCACAGGGTGGGGTCTTCCTTTTATAACCTGTAAAAAAAAACCTGCCACATGATCTCTACTGGCGGGAAAATGATGTCACTCCACCATCACAAGACCATTACCTCAAGTCCAGTATAGCTTCAACCCCAGTCACGTGACAAGGGTACCACTGTCATGTGTCACGAGTACGTAACAAGGGTTATGGGGAAAAGGCAGGTGGGTGGAGATGAGTCCATGGCCAGATCAGCCATGATCTTATTGAATGACGGAGCAAGCTCAATGGATCAGATGGCCTACTCCTGCTCCTATTTATTATGTTCCTAAGTTCTTATACCTTATTGATGGTGGTGTAACAGTGGTGGCGTAACCTCCCCCTGGTGCCCCTCCTTCTTTTCTTTTATGGTCCACTCTCCTTTCATATCAGATTCCTTCTTCTCTAGCCCTTTACTTTCACCGAGCATCTGACTTCAACTATCACCTTCTAGCTAGCCTCCTTCCCATCTCCTATGTTCTTGTTTTGCCATCCTCCCCCTTCCTTTCCAGTTCTGAACTGAAGAAGCCCAAAATGTCAACTGTTTATTCATTTCCATACATACTGCCTGACCTGCTGAGTTCCTCCAGTATTTTGTGTATTGTTACAGTTATACTTCATTTTAGATACATTTTGTATTCGTTCTGATGTTTGATTTATTGCATTAGACTGGATTGGACTGAATAGCATTAGGGTTGGGTTAAGTATGGAGAGATTCACCTATTCAGACAAGCCTTTTGGTCAATGGAGTTTCTCACTGTACCTTGGTAAATGTGACATAATAAAATAATTTATCAATTTCTCAATTTAATAATTCAGAAGGATATCACTTTTCATTATCCATGTTTGGAGTTCCGTTCACATCAGGATATGCAAGATCGTTTAACGTGACTTCCAGAACACAAGTTTTAAGGGGAACAAAAGAGTTCTTACTCCAGATCTGATGTGGAACAAAAAATACACAATAAGATAAAGAACACATTAATAATAACAACATAATAAATCCAGTACTGAGCAAGTTTTGGGCACATATACTGTATATAGCTAGGGTGCCTAAGACTTTTGCACAGTATGCTATAAATGCCTAAGATCGCTATATACATTGATTGTATATCCATGAAATGATGTGTCCGCACATAAGATGACCTTAACAGGGTATGTGAAAGTAGTGGTGGTCGGGGATGTGGAGGGGTGGGTTTGTGGGTGCAGGTGTTGATCAGCCTTACTGCTTGGCGAAAGTAAATGTTTTTGAGTCTGGTTGTCCTGGTGTGGATGCTACATTCCCTCCTCCCTGGTGGGAAAGGGACATTCAGTCTATGAGCAAGTGGCTGGGGGCCTTCATTATGTTACTGGCCCTTTTCCGGCACCTTTCTGGATATCCTGTGTGTCCTTGTTGGAGGGTTGGCTGGTGCCAGTGATACGTTGGGCAGTTTTGACTACCTATCGTAGAGCCTTCCTGTCTGCTGCAGTGTAGTTTCCATACCTTGTAGTGATTCTAAGTTCAGTACCTCAGTTCATGTGACAATAAAAAACCAGCAGAGTTTATGTCCTTGATGGTAGGTAGACTGGTGCCAGTGATGTGTGGGCAGTTTTGACTACCCAACTATAATTGCCATTTCTCTCTCCAACGCGGAACATCCTTTAACCATTTGGACCAATCCGCTTGGGATTTGAGCTCATGGATTCATGTAATTGATAAGGACAGGATATAATGAACTAATTTTCTAGTACCTTATATCTATGCTCGCTGTTCAGCTGAATTATATCTGAATCTCATGAAGGGCAAACCAGCAAATAACGTCTCTGTGAAATGCCAGCGGTGGCTAAGAATGATTAGGCTTGCTATGAACAGTGTCAGCACTTTGGAGGGATTCCAGACGTTCAGGGTGATTATGCAGGAGTATGGTTTTCTTCACACTTAATCACAAATAAATCAAAGCACGGCCAGTGTTCAGAGGTTCTACCTGTTAGTAAACAGAACACAGTGCAGTGGACGACTTGCTGATTGGTGTTATACCTCCCATGCCATAATTTTTATCTGGATTGATTATGTTTGTGTTAAACAGACAATTCCTTCTTTATCATTGAAAGCTGTTTACAGAAGGAAATATTGAAATGAAATAAAGGGAGAGAATGCAGGAAAATGAGGGAGAGAAACCAAAATAAGTGAGAGAGAAGGTGGAAAAAGAGAAGGGACCATAAGACATAGGAGCAGAATTAGGCCATTCAGCCCATTGAATGCACTCTGCTGTTCATGCTGATTTATTAATCCTGTCAGCCCCATTCTCCTTTGACATCTTTAGTAATCAAGAACCTATAAACCTCCCCCTTAAATGTATCCATTGACTTGGCCTTCACAGCCATTGCAGCAATGACTTCCACAGATTCATCAACCTGTGGCTAAAGAAATTCCTCTTCACCTCTGTTCTACAGCATGTCCATCTATTCTGAGGCTGTCCCTTCTGCTCCTAGACTTACCCACTATTGGAAACATCCTCACCACACATCCGCTCTATCCAGGCTTTTCGGTATTTGATAGGTTTCAATGAGATTCCCCCCTCATTCTTTGAAACTCCAGTGAGTACAGGCCAAAAGCCATTAAGATGTTCCTTATACAGTAACCCTTTCATTCCTGGGATCGAGAAAATCCTGTGGACCCTCTCCAATGCCAGCGCATTCTTTCCTAGATAAGGGGCCCAAAACTGGTCAGAATACTTCAAGTGTGGTCTGCCCAATGCCTTCTAAAGCTTCAGCATTACATTCTATTTATCTTTTATATTCTAGGCCTCTCAAAATGACTGTTAACGTTGCAACTGAAAGAGACAGAATGAAAAGAAGAGAGAGAATAACAAACAGAAAGAGAGGGAGAATGGTAGAAACAAGAAAGTGTGAAAAGAAATAAGAGAGAAAGGAGAAAAAAGAAAAAAATTAGGCATGTTTCCCGTTTTACTGAATTAAATTGTATTTGCCTGTTTGTGAAATAAAGCCAGTTTTTTAGCTTGGCTTAATGTTGTACATAGCAATGTCAAAGTTCAAAATTTGAAGTAACTTCATTATCAAAGTACATGCAGTACTATGCACTATAGACCTTACTGCCCTATTTTCTACTTTACTGCCCTACTGTCTTGTTTATTATTTATTGTAATGCCTGCACTATTTTGTTCACTTTATGCAGTCCTGGGTAGGTCTGTAGTCTAGTGTAGTTTTTTTCTGTGTTTTTTTTTTACATAGTTCAGTCTAGTTTTTGTACTGTGTCATGTAACACCATGGTCCTGAAAAAACATCTCATTTTTCTGATGTACTGTACCAGCAGTTATGGTCAAAATGACAATAAAATGTGACTTGACGTGAAGTCTCAGGGTGCATCAGACTTTTGTATCATACTGTATTTGTTAACATGGAGCAGAGAGCAAGCTTGTAAATCTAGCAGGAGCAAAGGATGTTGGAAACGACAAGGGTGGAGTGCCGCAGGAGGGGTGTGGGACAGGAGGCAGGGGAGTATGTGGGGCAGACAGTGGCATGAGTGTGGACACAGCAGCCCTGAGACACCAGGCAAGGTCACTTGATTCCAAACAATTGGTTTACTGATCATTGCAGAATGTCTCACTGGTGCTTCCCACTTCCTTCCCCCTTTTACAACTGTGATTCTCCTCTCCCTGTCCCCTTCCTACTCTCAGTTCACGACAGAGACCCATATCAGAATCAGGTTTATCATTACTCATATATGTCAAGAAATTTGTTTTTACGACAGCAGTACAGAGAAATGGAAAAAATTACAATAGTACTGTGCAAATGTCTTTGGGATCCCAGCTATATGGATGTGCCTGAGACCTTTGCACAGTCTTCATATATAATCCTGAGACTCGTTTTCTTGTGGGCCAAATATTCATTGAAAAGATAGCAATAAGATTAAAGGAGTGTAGACTGGTCAGCTGGTGGCACAGTGACATCAGCGGCGGACTCCGGAATGGAGGTTCCCAGGTTCAAATCCAGTCAGACTGTTTCCGAGTACGCTTTCCAACCATGCCGGGTTGAGTGTTGAGCTCACAACTTGACCTCGTAAAATAAAGAAAATACTGCAAAGTGTCTGTGTGAGGAGTGGCGCGCCACACATTCTTTCGTTCCACGCCTTGTAAGGCATGAAAATGCCTAATGTTGATGTTCCCCAGTGTAGACAAAAATTTTGGACTTGAGGACTGAACAAACAAACCATAGGATAAGGAACACAGAAGAAAGAACACAGAACTGTACAGACCCTTCGGCCCACAATGTTGTGCTGAATCTTTAACTTACTCCAAGATCAATGTAGTCCTAAAGTTTTCTATAGGCAAAAAGTTGAATATGTTCTGACTTTATTCCCTGGGGCATAGGTGAATGAGGGAAGATTTGATGGAGGTATACAAAAGTATGAGGGGGGGATAGGGTGAATGCAAGCATGCTTTTCCCCACTGAGGATGGGTGAGACTACAACTACCGGTCATAGGTTAAGGGTGAAAGACAAGATATTTAGGGGGAATCTGAGGGGGAACATCTTCACTCAGAGGGTGGTGCGATTGTGGAACAAGCTTCCAGCAGAAGTGGTGGATGCAGGGTCAGCATGGACTAGATGAGCCAAAGTGCTTTCTTCTGTGCTGTAGTTATCTATGACTCTGACACTTTATCCCTGAGCTCCAGAACACTTTATTTATTGTGATACAGTGCAGAATAGGCCCTTCTGGCCCTTTGAGCCGTGCTGCCTAGCAACCTACAAGCTCTAGCCTAATCACAAGACAACTTACAATGAATAATTAACCTACTAACCAGTACCTCTTTGGACTGTGGGAGGAAACCAGAGCACCCAGACAAAACCCACTCAGTCACAGGAAGAACGTACAAAGTACAAACTCCTTGCACACAGCAGTGGGAAATGAACCTAGGTCGCTAGTACTGTAAAGCATCGTGCTAACAGCTACACTACTGTGCCAACAGGACAGCTCTTTACAGTAAAGCTGTCATCAATAACTACCCACAAGACACACTGTTCCCTCTGCTATTGCTTAGTTACATCATACTTGAAAGAATTAAATCATTACAGGAAATTAAACAAGCATGCACTTAAATACTTCATCTGAAAGGTTAAGTTATTGGACAATGTCATGTTAACAAGCTAAGAGCACAATTACACTCAGCAAGATTAAATAAACATTTTACAAACATATTGAATGAAATCTAACCCACCATAGATTTTGTACTCATTGTTAATATTCACACTCTGGTTTAATAATGAAAGTAAATGAAGAAATATTGTGACAGAGACAAAATTGCATTAGTATTTTACTAATCCAACTACCCCACATATATTGAGATGTATGGAGTGCAAGGCATGCTCTATAAATCTTACTGAAAACCTGATCTCACTAAATATCATTTAGCTTCAGATTCGTGTTTACTTCTAACATCTATATTGCTGGCCATGGGATGGAAGTCTCTGTGATGTGGTGACTCCAGAATCAGTGTCCTTGTTGGACACAAAGACTGGTGTTGGCAGAGTTTCAGACGATGACAAGAGACTGTACAGGAGCGAGATATATCAGCTAATTGAGTGATGTCGCAGCAACAACTTTGCACTCAACATCAGCAAGAGCAAAGAACCGGTTGTGGACTTCAGAAAGGGTAAAATGAGGGAACACACACCAGTCCTCATAGAGGGATCAGAATTGGAGAGTGAGCAATTTCAAATCCCTGGGTGTCAACATCTCCGAGGATGTATCCTGGACCGAACATATCAAAGAGTTGTAAAGTTGTAAATTTTAGAATTTACAGAAATTCTGTAAAGAATTTACAGAAAGTTGTAAATTTAGTCAGCTCCATCATGGGTACTAGCCTCTGTGGCATCCAGGGCATCTTCATGGAGCGATGCCTCAAAAAGCTGGTATCGATCATTATGGACCTCCATCACCCAGATCGTATCTTGCTGTTATCATTACCATTAAGAAGGAGGTACAGTATACTGAAGGCACACACTCAACAATTCAGGAACAGCTTCTTAACCACTGCCATCTAATTTCTAAATGGACATTGAACAGATGAACACTACCTCACTACTGTTTTTAGTTTCTATTTTTGCACTGCTTATTTAATTTAACTATATAATATATATGTACTTACAGTAATGTCATTTTTTTCTCGATCATTATATATTGCATTGTACTGCCGCAGCAAAGTCAAGAAATTTCATGACATATGCGGGTGATATGAAGCCTGTTTCTGTTCACTGTTCCCTCAGCCTGGGAATGTGATTCGCTAATTACAAAAACAACAGCTAGCTGATGTTCGTGTTCAAGTGACTCCCTTGTGACTCATATCTGTATCTATATCAGGAGCATCCAGAACCTAATCCCAATAGGAGATTCAAATTATTGAAAAGGGACATGAGTGCTGCTATTAAAAAAGAAACAGAGTTAGAGTTTCAAAGTCAAAGTAAGTTTAATATTAAAGTACATTTACACTTGGTGGCCACTTTATTGGTTACTTCCTGTCACTAATAAAATGGCCACTGAGTGTATGTCTGTGGTCTTCTGCAGCTGTGGTCCATTCATTTCAAGGTTTAACTGGTTGTGCATTTGCAGATGCTCTTCTACACACCACTGTTGTAACATGTGGCTATTTGAGTTGCCTTCACCTTCCTGTCATTCTCCTCTGACCTCGGTCATTAACAAGACATTTTCACTCACAGAACTGCTGCTCGATGGATGTTTCTTGTTTTTTGCACCATTCTCTGTAAACTCTGGAGTCTGTTGTGCATGAAATTCCCAGGAGATCAGCAGTTTCTGAGATACTCAAACCACCCTATCTGGCACCAACAATTATTCCACAGTCAAAGTCACTTAGATTACACTTTTCTTCCTCATCCTGTTGTTAGGTCTGAACAACAAATGAACCTCTTGACTGTGTCTCCATGTCTTTATACATTGAGTTGCTGCCATATGATTGGCTGATTAGATATTTGCATTAATGAGCAGATGTGCAGGTGTACCTAGTGAAGTGGCCTCTAACTGTATATATCCCAATAATAAATTTACTTTGACTTTGAATCTTTAACTCTGTTTGTGTTATATAGCACCATTTAGGATCCTTTTATAGGAACAATGTGGAAACTTCAGAGAGAGTGTAGAGAAGATTTATCAGGATGTTGCCTTGATTAGAGAGCATGTCTTCTGAAGATAGGTTGAGCAAGCTAGGACTAATCCTTTTGGAGTGAAGGAGGATGAGAGGTGACCTGACAGAGGTGTACAAGATGATAAGAGGCATAGATAGAGTTAAGGGTCAGTGCATTTTAATCCCAGAGCAGAAATGGCTAATATGAAAGGTCATAATTTTAAGGTGATTGGAGGAAAGTATAGCAGGCATGTCAGAATTAGGGTTTACACAGGGAAAGGTGAATGATGAGGCTGAGACATTAGGGACATTGAAGGAACTCTTAAATAGGAACAAAAAATGGAGGGCTATATGGGAGGGAAGGTTTAGATTGATCTTAAAGTATTTAAAAGGTTGGGACAACATTGTGGGCTGAAGTGCTTGTGCTATGCTGTAATGTGTTATGTTTTAAAGGTTTAAGTGTTGGTATATAAGAGCACAAAATATACTGGAAAAGTAATATTCCATAGTAGACCTTTTAGGGGTAATGCTCTAGGAGAATTCCTGATTTGTGAGCAAAATCTTTGGTCGGTGCTAAGCGATTAATGAATGGTAAATTCACTTTTGGCTTAAAAAAAAAATCATTTAGCTATGTGCAGAAGAGCTTTTCCATGATTAATTTATGAAGCCTATTAATTTCAACATGATACATACGTTTTCATTCCAGTGTTCAATGATTCTTTCCAGGAACGCGTGGAAATTGGCAGTGATGAGAAATCGCCACCTTTAAAGCCACCGCACCACCACTACACACACATCAGCTAGCATCACTCTATATACACACAGTCTGTCTATATAACAGTTACTTGTTCATTGTGTTTTATAGGATTGCTTTTATATTTATATTCATTGTTCTTTGTTTTATTGTGTTCTTTATGCTTATTGTGTTTTTTTTATGCTGCAGCAGATCCAGAGTAACAATCATTTTGTTTTCCCTTGGTCGACAATAACCAATCTTGAATCTTAAAAAATGAATTCCAGATGCAGTGAATACCGAAAAGCCAGGATAGAGTGGTCATGCGGGGCATGTTTCTCATTAGTAGGCGAATCCAGGATCCAAGGGCAAAACCTCGGTGTGAAGCAAAGTCCCTTTAAAACTGAGAAGGAGGAACCTTTTCCACCAGATGGTGGTGAATCTGTGGAATTCATGGCAACTGAGGGCTGTGGAAGTCAAGTCATTGGGTATATTTCGTGCAGAGACTGATAGTTTCTTGGTTAGTAAAGTGAGTAAATAAAGGCAATAAGGATTTCAGGGATAATAGGGCTGAAAAATATCCGTCATGATTGAATGACAGAGTGGACTCAATGAGCTGAATGGCCTGATTTTGCTTCTGAATTTTATAGTGTTATGATCACTCACTGTCTTCCGGGTCTTGCTCCGGTCCGCGGACGCCGGACTCCGGGCTTTGCAGCCAGTCCTCCTGTCACCCGGAGCCATTGGAGTATCTTGGCTTAAGGAGGTACACCTGTCGCCTATTAGGGGGCAGGTGTTTATAAGGGGCTTGGGGACTGTACCTAGTTGGGGGTTGTCCTGCTGGGTACCTGGTCTGTCGGCTCTGGATCCCGCTCCGTGCCCGGTCCGCCGGCTCTGGATCCCGCTCCGTGCCCGGTCCGCCGGCTCTGGATCCCGCTCCGTGCCCGGTCCGCCGGCTCTGGATCCCGCTCCGTGCCCGGTCCGCCGGCTCTGGATCCCGCTCCGTGCCCGGTCCGCCGGCTTGCTCTGTATTGGTTTTGACCAGATTTGTCTTGTTTTCCTGCTTCTCTCGTGTGTGTTGGTCCTGCTGTTCCGCTGTATTCACTTTGCCTGTGCTGTGGTGCTGTCTGCTTGCTTCTCCCTATTTCCTGGTGTATTCTGGTTGTCCTGCTGCTCACCCTGGACCCAGCTCCCTTCTATTCCCTTGCCTTTATTGGGTAAGCCAGGCTGTCATTGTTACCCCTTGAGTGGTTCTATCCCTTCCTGTCCCCCACCTCTGATGGGCTGTGCCCTGCACCTGCCCAGGTGTCTGCACCTTGCCCAGGCCTTCTGCCTGGGAGGTGGCCCTGCCCAGGATCCATGTGGCCTGCCCTGAGGACTCTGACCCTTCTCACCCCTTGCTCTCTATGGGTTGTGCCCACACCTGCCCAGGTGTTCTGTATCTTGCCCAGGCCTCTGTGTTCCTGCCTGGGAGGCGGCCCTGCCCAGGAGTTATGCGTCTGCCCCAGGGGGCTCTCTTGCCCTGCCTGAACTCTGGGATCCAGCCCTGCCTGCATTACTCCTTGCATGCCATGGCATCCCCATCCTGTCCTACCCTTAGTACTTCAGTGCCTGTGTCCTGCATTTGGGTCCTATCCTGTCCCCGTTCCTGACATCCGGTGAGTGCACCCAGGAAGGACAACATAGTCACTCAGTGAGTCTGTTGTTCAATATGGGCAGCACTGTATTGCAGTGGTTAGCACAATGCATTACAGTACCAGTGACCCAGGTTCAATGCCTGCCACTGCCTGTAAGGAGTTTGGTCATTCTCCCCCACAACCATGTGGAGTTTGTCCAAGTGCTCTGGTTTCCTCCCACAGTCCAAAGTCATACTGGTTGGTTGGTTAACTGGTAGGTAAATTATCCTAGATTTGAATGGGGAGATTGCCGGTTAGTGTGGCCCAGAGGACTGGGAGGACCCATTCCATGCTATAAAATAAAAAAGCACTTGCAGATGAAATGTGAAATGAAACTAGAGAGACAAAAGACTGCAGATGCTGGAATCTGGAGCAACAAACCATCTGCTGGAGGAACTCAGCAGGCCAAGCAGCATCTGCAGAGGGAAAAGAATAATTTTCAATTCAGTTCAAAAGTGTGAAAGTGAAACTCAGCAGCTCAGCCAGCATCTTTGGAGAAGGAAAGTAACTGCCACGATGAGACTGCTATCAGATTAGAGGAGCAGCACCTCATATTCCATCTGGGTAGCCTCCAACCTCATGACATGAACATCAAATTTACTAACTTCAGGTAATTTCTCACCCACCCCCTCTGTTTCCATTCACCATTCTGCTTTCCCTCTTATCTCTTCTGTTCTCCCCCACTGCTCATCACCTCTGTCCCTCCTCCTTCCTGTTCTTTCATGGTCCAGTGTCCTCTCCTATCAGATTCCTCTTTCTTCAGTCCTTTAGGATTCAGGATCAGTTCCTGAAGATTGGAGAGTGGCTAATGTTGTCCCACTTTTCAAGAAGGGAGGGAAGGAGAAAACGGAGAACTATCGCCCTGTTAGCCTAACGTCAGTCGTGGGGAAGATGCTTGAGTCCATTATTAAGGACGAAATAGTGGCACATCTAGATGGCAGAAATAGGATTAGGCCGAGCCAGCATGGATTTACCAAGGGCAAATCATGCTTGACTAATCTGTTGGAGTTTTTTGAGGGTGTAACAAGGATGCTAGATGAGGGTAATCCAGTAGATGTTGTGTACCTAGATTTTCAGAAGGCATTCGATAAGGTGCCACATAGGAGATTGGTGAGTAAAATCAGAGCTCATGGTATTGGGGGCAGGGTTTCAACATGGATAGAAAACTGGTTGGCAGATAGAAAGCAAAGGGTAGCAGTGAATGGGTGTTTCTCAGACTGGCTGGAGGTGACTAGTGGGGTACCACAGGGCTCTGTATTGGGACCACAGCTCTTTACGATTTATGTCAATGATTTAGATGAGGGCATTGAAAACTATATCAGCAAGTTTGCTGACGATACTAAACTGGGTGGCAGTGTGACATGCGAAGAGGACGTTAGGAGAATACAGGGAGACTTGGATAGGCTGAGTGAGTGGGCAGATACTTGACAGAAGTCATTCAATGTGAATAAATGTGAAGTTATCCACTTTGGAAGCTGGAACAAGAGGGCAGAGTATTGTCTGAACGGTGTCGAGTTAGGTAAGGGAGAAATGCAAAGAGACCTAGGAGTCCTAGTTCACCAGTCAATGAAGGTGAATGAGCAAGTGCAACAGGCAGTGAAGAGGGCAAATGGAATGTTGGCCTTTGTTACAAGGGGAATTGAATACAAGAGCAAGGATGTTCTTTTGAGAGATTGGAGAGATTGGGCTTGTACACGCTGGAATTGAGGAGATTGAGAGGGGATCTGATTGAAACGTTTAAGATAATTAAAGGATTTGATAGGATTGAGGCAGGAAATATGTTCCAGATGTTGGGAGAGTCCAGTACCAGAGGGCATGGATTGAGAATAAGAGGTCAGTTATTTAAAACAGAGTTGAGGAAGAGCTTCTTCTCCCAGAGAGTTGTGGAGGTGTGGAATGCACTGCCTCGGAAGACGGTGGAGGCCAATTCTCTGGATGCTTTCAAGAGGGAGCTGGATAGATATCTGATGGATAGGGGAATCAAGGGATATGGGGACAAGGCAGGGACTGGGTATTGATAGTGAATGATCAGCCATGATCTCAGAATGGCGGTGCAGACTCGAGGGGCCGAACGGTCTACTTCTGCACCTATTGTCTATTTTCTATTGATTACCTCTTCTACCTATCACCTCCCAGCTTCTTACTTTATCACCCCACCTACCTTCCCCCTCACCTAGTCTCACCTATCACCTGCATACTTGTACTCCTTCCCCACTTGTCACCTTCTTATTCTGGCTTCTGCCCCCCCCCCCCTTTTTCCAGACCTGATGAAAAGTCTATACCCAAAACTTCAACTGTTTGCTCCTCCTCCAAGATGATGCCTGACCTGCTGAGTTCTCTGCATTTTGTGTGTGAGCTGCCAGAGAATTAAGAGCAGGATGTTTATTTATAATCATGGGTTAAGTATATCTTCAAATACTATACTCTAATGAGATAAGTGAATTGGAATATCAAATCTGAATAACAGTCAATTAAAATTGTACTCACTGGAATTCAGAAGATTGAGGTGGGATCTTATTGAAACCTGTCAATATGTTGAAAGGCCTCAATAGTGTAGATAAGGAGTGAATGTTTTCTATGATGAGGGAGTCTAAGACCGGAGGATACGTACTCAGGATAGAGGACTTCTATTTAGAATGGAGATGAGGTGGAATTTCTTTAGCCAGAGAGTGGTGGAATTCATTGTAAGAACACAAGAACATAAGCAATAGGAGCAGGAGTAGGCTACCTGGCCTGTCAAGCCTGCTCTGCTCCACCATTCAATAAATTCATGGCTGATCTGGCCATGGACTCATCTCCACACCTACCTGCCTTTCAGAACCATAGAACATTGCAGCACAGAAACAGGCCTTTTGGCCCTTCTTGGCTGTGCCAAAACATTTTTCTGCCCGGTCCCACTGACCTGCACCTGGCCCCTATCCCTCCATACACCTCTCAACCATGTACCTGTCCAAGTTTTCCTGAAATGTTAGAAGTGAGACCACATTTACCACTTTATATGGCAGCTGATTCCACACTCCCACCACTCTCTGTGTGAAGAAGCCCCCCCCCCACATGTTCCCTTTAAACTTTTGCCCCTTCACCCTTTCCCCATGTCCTCTGGTTTTTTCACCCCTAGCCTCAGTGGAAAAAGCTTGCTTGCATTCACTCTATCTATACCCATTATAATTTTATAAACCTCTATCAAGTCTCCCCTCATTCTTCTACGCTCCAAGGAATAAAGTCCTAACCTATTCAACCTTTCTCTGTGACTCAGTTTCTCAACAGCCTTGTAAACCTTCTCTGTACTCTTTCAACCTTATTAATATCCTTCCTGTAATTAGGTGACAAAAACTGCATACAATACTCCAAATTCGGCTTCACCAATGCCTTATTCAGCCTCACCACAACATTCCAACTCTTATATTCAATACTTTGACTTATAAAGGCTCAAAAGCTCTCTTTACTACCCTATCTACCTGTGACGCCACTTTTTGGGAATTTTGTATCTGTATTTCTATCTGTATCTGTATTTTCACCAATAACGCATAATTTGCCTGCTGAGCAAAAATCTATCCAAACTTGTCTTAAATATATTTACCTAAGTAGCCTTCACTGCTTCAGTGGGCAGAGAACACTGCTTCAACAAGCAGGCTAAACCAGGTGAGGGTAGCTGGCAGGTCTCATAGGGACATGCCTATCCTGGTATGTGAAGTCAGCTCCTGTGGTCTGGAAGGCTAAGATCTACTGTGAGACCCAATGGTCAGAAAGGTAGTTCAGAAACACTAAGTGGAGAGCAAATCACATGATGAGGCACAGAAGTCATGGTCATCCACTGCAACCAGGGAAGACTCCAGTTTTGATGACTACTGGTCCCACTGGACCCGGACTTCTGAAGTCGAGAGAGTGAAACTGCCCCAGTGCAATGGCTTTTCCACTTAATCACTCTGCGCCACAGGTTTCTTGTCACTGTTGGATATGATGGCCAACCACCAGTAGTATTGGTAGTGTTTTAATTTATTCTGTATTTCATTCTGAGACATAATTTTTTACTCAGTAAAATAGTAGCTTAGATTTTTTTTTGTACCTTTGTAACTATTTTATGAACCTGTGGCTAATTGGGGCAGCCTCTTTATTGGGCCAAAATGGGTGGGGGGGGTGTATATCTTAGGTATATATTTATAGTTAGAGTGCATAAAACTTTTGCACTGTACTGTATTTTTCAATGACCAGCAGAGTGTGTTTGTAAATTTGGCAGGAGCAAAGGTTCTTTGGAAAGGGAAGGGTGCAGCACCATGCGGGGGTGGGGGGGAATGGAGAGTGGCAGGGGGCAGAGAAGTATGCCCAGAATGGGAAAAGGCACAAGCGAATACACATCCAGTTCTGAGATCCAGGTAAGTTCATTTGATCGCATTCCAAACAATTGTTTTATTGATCATTACAGAATGTGTCTCTGGTACTTTCTTTTCCCTTCTACTTTTCCCAACCATGATACCCCTCTCCCTACCACCTTCCCATTCTCAGTCCACAATAGACCCATATCAACATCACTCACATATGTCATCAAATTTGTCTTTTTTTTATGGCAGTAGTATAGTGCAATACATGAAATTACTATAGTACAGTGCAAAACCCTTTGGCACACTAGCTACTTATATATACACACAACATCAACTGTTTATTCCCTTCCATATGCTGCCTGACTTGCTGCGTTCCTCCAGTGCTCAAGTTTGTTATGTTTTGTAATATCAAAACATTAAACTAATACAAAGGAGTCCAGGAATGTGGGTCTAACTTTGAGATTATTTTAAGCAAAAGTGCACATGTATCACGTGGTAGCGTGATGACGTATGCAATTCTTTATAATTTTACATATAACCTGTAATGAAATTTTTAAAAAGAACAAGAGTGCTTAATCAACCAATATGTATAAGATTACTCAAATATTACTTAAATATTAAACACACAACACTCCTCCTGCTTAGTGATAAACTCCAACAGAGAATGCATCCCAACTATATGAACATTATAGTATACAATGCAACTACTATATAGAGAGATCCACTGTAATTGTTACTATCACAATTCCTCTGAACAGCTTGGTCCTTCCTTGGTCCAAAATGCTTTCAGATCAGAGGCACAGGGGTTGGCACCAAAAATTGTTTGTCCTCTGTTGGGCCACGGTTCATGGTTTTTGGCATAGAGACAGTTATGGTATCATGCAGTACCTTTCTTAATTCCAGTTGGCTCCATTGCAGGGAATCTAGCATTCAATTGGTAGATGGATCTTTGATCAAGTTGTTGCTGTCTCAGCCAATCACCTCCCACCCCCCACCCCCACAAATGCTGGTCCTGCTGTTTTTACCAGATACAAACTCAATGTGGCTTGTTGGTTGCTTTATTTCACTGCCATGAGTGTCATTGCCACAGTTATCGCAATTATCTTTTCCCTAGTTGATGCACCATCAATAACTCTCTCTGAGACATAAAGGTGAGGTATCGGCTTTCATTGACTGGAAGAAGGAACAAGCAGTGGTTGACCACCATACTACATCCTGGAGATAGAGAGGCCGGGCTCAGGCCTCAATCGCCTTTATACAGGGGTCTGTGGGAGGAGCCACAGGAGCAGTCAGTGGGGGGGGGGGGGGGGGGGGTGGCGTGTCCAGACAGGTATATGTAGTTCACCACACTAGTATAAGTATGGATATCTGCAGGCTTCAGTTTAGTATCCTTGAAATCCTGCTCAAAATTATTTTGTGCAATAACTGAAACAGTTGAGCCAGTGTCTAATTCCATTTTAATTAATTTGCTGTTCACTTCTGACATAAGCCATATTGCTTTGTCTATTGTTAGTTTTTGCTGTAAAACTCAAGGCTACACAGTCCTGTGTCACTCTCACCATTATCAGTTCTTTCATCAACAGCATGGAGATTAATGCTCTGTTTGAAAGTTCAACTTGACTTTTTATCTTTTTCTCTTCTCTGTCCAGTCCAGTTATTTTTGTCTGCCTAACATGTTATTTGTATGTGACATACTTTGTTGCATTTTCTGCAAGTTTGGCCTTTAAACCTGCATTTGTTTGGTGTATGTGAGCCCCTGCCACAATGGTAACACAATTTGTTTGACTAGGCTGGTTCCTGTTTAGATATTGCAATTTTATTCACACTAACTGTCTTTCCAAATTGCAACTCAATTGCATCTTGGTCTGTGGTTTCCATTGAAACAACAATTAAAGCTGCTCTTTTGAATATAAGTTGTGTTTCAATTGGAGCCGTTTTTGAATGCTTTCCTTTTTAAATTCCACAAACTAAATGTTCTTTTAATGCATCTTTAAGTCAATTTCTGAAATAACAATGCTCAAGCAATCTCTTCAATTCAGTAACATACGCTGGAATGGACTCCCCTTCCTTTTGATTCTACTTATGAAGCCTAAACCTAAATGGTGACTAGTGGGGTGCCACAGGGCTCGGTATTGGGACCACAGCTGTTTATGATTTACGTCAACGATTTGGATGAAGGCATTGAGAATAACACCAGCAAATTTGCTGATGATACTAAGCTGGGTGGCAGTGTGACATGTGATGAGTATGTTAGGAGAATTCAGGGTGACTTGGATAGGCTGGGTGAGTGGGCAAATACTTGGCAGATGAAGTTGAATGTGAATAAGTGTGAGGTTATCCACTTTGGGGAGTAAGAATAGGAAGGCAGATTATTATCTGAACGGTGTAGAGTTAGGTAAGGGAGAAATGCAAAGAGATCTAGGAGTCCTTGTTCATCAGTCGCTGAAGGTGAATGAGCAAGAGCAGCAGGCAGTGAAGAAGGCTAATGGAATGTTGACCTTTATTACAAAGGGAATTGAGTACAAGAGCAAGGAAATCCTCTTGCATTTGTACAGAGCCCTGGTGAGACCACACCTGGAGTATTGTGTACAGTTTTGGTCTCCAGGGTTAAGGAAGGACATCCTGGCTGTAGAGGAAGTGCAGCGTAGATTCACGGGGTTAATTCCTGGGATGTCTAGACTGTCTTACGCAGAGAGGTTAGAGAGACTGGGCTTGTACATGCTGGAATTAAGGAGATTGAGAGGGGTTCTGATTGAAACATATAAGATTATTAAGGGATTGGACAAGATAGAGGCAGGAAATATGTTCCAGATGCTGGGAGAGTCCAGTACCAGAGGGCATGGTTTGAGAATAAGGGGTAGGTCATTTAGGACAGAGTTAAGGAAAAACGTCTTCTCCCAGAGAGTTGTGGGGGTCTGGAATACACTGCCTCGGAAGGCAGTGGAGGCCAATTCTCTGGATGCTTTCAAGAAGGAGCTAGATAGGTATCTTATGGATAGGGGAATCAAGGGATATGCGGACAAGGCAGGAACCGGGTATTGATAGTAGATGATCAGCCATGATCTCAAAATGGTGGTGCAGGCTCAAAGGGCTGAATGGTCTACTTCTGCACCTATTGTCTATAAATCGTTCTGCAATCAACAATGGCTTTGGTTCTAAGTGTTCCAGCATCACTCTTACAATATCAGTAAAGCTCATATCTGTTGGTTTGGTTGGAGCGATGAAACTTTGAAGCAATCTATATGCTATTAAGCCCAATGCAGTCAACAAAATTGATAGTTGCTTCTCATTTGCTATTTCATTTGCTTCAAAATATTGTTGAGTTAGCTCAATATGTAAAATCAAGTTATCTGTTGTGTAATCAAAAGTGTCTATCTTTCAGATGTAGCCAAACATTTCTGCATTTTAAATGATTATTATCACCTGGTATGCACTCTTTATGAACCTGTGAATTCCTCCATTAGCTGCTTTCTTTTAACTTGATCATATCTTCCCTTCTGAAGAACATGTGCTGTGCTGCCTTTAACTTGACCATTCCTCGCTGTGCTGTTTTTTTTTAGTTCAAATGTATTGCCGTGCTTGAACAGGTTGGTAGCTGTCTTGGGTTCATTTTTAAAATACCTCATCAAAATAAAATGTTTTCTAACTTCAAAACATTATATTAATTCAAAGGAAGACACCAGAGTCCTAGAATGTGGCTCCAATTTTGAGTTTACTTTAAGTGAGACATGAACATATCATGTGGTAGCGTGACGATGTATGCAATTCACATTTATACATATGATCATAATTATTTAAAACATGCAAGAATGCTTAATCAACCAATACATATAATCAAGATTACTCAAATATTAAATACATAACAAAGTTTACTGCATCTATGTTTTTAGCAAACTCAGCAAGTCAAGCACACACACATAGGAACCATAGTGGATATTTCTGGAACTAATAGATATTTGAGTTAAGATTAGACTTAAATTTATAACATGTACAGTGAAATGTGCCATTTTGAGCAATGATGAACACAGTCCATGATAAAATCAGGAACATTCACAAATTTCAAATGATATCTAGATGAGGTGAGCAAAGGATGGATCATGAATTAGTGGCAGATTCAGGAAGTGAAGGGTCAAATCCAAGCAAATCTGACAAGGAGCCTTCTTTGAGTTAAATGGCAGAATCAAACAGTCTAAAAGTTAGTTCAACACCAAAACCTGTGAGGAACTCAGGAAGCATTCAAAAGCCAGTTGCTGGACTAGATTCATTGATGTTCATTTATAAATAATTCCATGAGATTCATTATACTGCTTTGTGTTCAGAGACAGGACTTTAGTGTAAAGCTGCTTTTATCCTGGCAATGGTGGGGATGAGTAACATCAGTTATTGTGACTAGCGATTCATAAAATCTAGAGCTCTTTGTCCCATCTAGTCCATCCCAAAATGTTTTCATCCCATTCCCATAGAACCTCACTTGGACCATGGTCCTCAAGACCCTCACCCCACCGAAAGTCTATTAAATGTTGAAATCCACTGGCAGCTCATTCCACACTCGCACCACTTTTTGAGTGATGCAGTTACACTTCAGGTTCCCCTTAAACATTTTGCCTTTCACCCTTAACGTATGACCTCTATTTCTAGTCTCACCCAACCTCAGTGGAAGAAGCCTGCTTGCAATTACCTTTTAATTGTGTATACCTCTATCAAATCTCCTCATTCTCCTGCACTCCAGGGGATAAGATTGCACTATACATAGTGACTAAATGTGAAAGAAAGTGAAATTACTGCCTTTGCAGCAAAAACTACTGCATTTTCCTTTTTTAAGTTCCGATTTCTCCACTCTTTAAATAAACAATTTTCAGAATAATTAACACTAGCTGTGTGCAATCATGAGTGAAGAATAATATTTTCCATAAGGGGTTATTCCCTTAATGGAGAATGCCGTTCATGACTTTATTTAACATGGGGAGGCTGATGCACAGGGGGCCACCAAACAGACCTTGACAGATTGGAGCCAGCATCCAATGGCATGGACTGCAAGACAATCAGGGAGTCTCCACTGCTGCAGTCTTCCTTCACCTTGGTTGCTGTATTGATGTGTCACTATCTTCAGCCAGCTCCACTGCTGAGGTCTTGCTTGGATTGCTCTTTGTCTGGAATGTCTCCTTGACTTTACCACCATGGGTGATGCTACCAGGAGATTAGCATGAGATGGCTAAACTCCAGATGGCATTGCTCTCGGAATTTCAGGAACTCACAACCTCTCCATCATGACAAGACCATAAGATATATTGTAGGAGCAGAATTAGGCCATTTGATCCATTGAGTCTGCTCCACCATTTCATCATGACTGATCCAATTTTCCTTTCAGCCCCAATCTCCTGCCTTCTTCCCATATCCTATCATGCCCTGACCACTCAAGAATATCAATCTCTCCCTTAAATACACATAAAGACATAACATTCACAGCTGCCTGTGGCAAAGAATTCCACAGATTCACACTCCCTGCCTAAAGAAATTCCTCCTCATCTCCATTCTAAAAGGACTCCTCTCTATTCTGAGGCTGTGCCTTCTGGTCTTAGACTCTCCCACCATCAGAATCATCCTTTTCACATCCACTCTATCAAGGCTTTTCACCATTCAATAGGTTTCAATGAGATTATCACCTAATTTTTCTGAATTCTAGTACAGCTCCAGAGTCATCAAATACTCTTCATGTGACAAGCCATCCAATCCTAGAATCATTTTCGTGAATCCAGTTTGAACCGTTTCCAGATACAGCCCATCCTTTCTAAGATAAGGAGCCCAAAACTTCTCACAATACTCCAAGTGAGACCTCACCAGTGCTTTATAAATTCTTTGCATTACACCCTTGCTTTTACATTCTGGTCCTCTTGAAATGAATGCTAACATTGTATTTGTCCTCCTCACCACAGACTCAATCTGCAAATAAACCTTTAAGGAATCCTGCACAAGGATTTGCAAGTCCATTTGCACCTCATTTTTTTTGTATTTTCTCTATTTAGAAAATAGTCAACCCTTTCATTTCTTCTACCAAAGTGTGTACATGACCATATCCTTCCTGACGGTGTATTCCATCTGCCACTTCATTGTCAATTCTCATAGTCATTCTGAGGTGTTTCTACTTGATCAAAACTATCTATATTCACATCATCTGCAACTTTGCAACAAACCCCTTCACCTATCTTCACATCATCTGCAACTTTGCAACAAACCCCTTCACCTATCTTCACATCATCTGCAACTTTGCAACAAAGTCATAAATGCCATCATCCAAATCATTGACATATAATGTAAAAGGAATCAATCCCAACGCAAATCCCTGCGGAACACCACTAGTCACTGGCGGTGAACCAGAAAAGGTTCCATTTATTCTCACTCTTTGCTTCCTGCCAATCAGCTACTGCTTTAGCCATGCTAGAATCTTTCCTGTAATACCATGGACTCATAGCATGTTAAGCAGCCCCATGTGGGCACCTTGTCAAAGGTCTTCTGAAATTCCAAGTACATCAACCAGTTCTCCTTTGTCTATCCTACTTCAAAGAATTCCAACATATTTGTCAGGCAAGATTTTTCTTTGAGGAAACCTTGCTGACTGTGGCCTATTTTATTATGTGCTTCCAAATACCCTGAGACCTCATCCTTAGTAATCGGCTCCAACATCTTCCCATCTACTGAGGTCAGACTAATTGGTCTATAGTTTCCTTTCTTCTGCCTCTCTCCGTTCTTGAAGAGTGGACATTTGCAATTTTCCAATCTTCCAGAAACATTCCCAGACATCCCACCTATCCCAGAAGTTCCAGAAGTCTCCTGCATATTGATAGCAGCTCCCTGATGCCCGCAAATTATATACAATATCCTGGAAATCAATTTTTTTGAGAGTGAGTGAGAGGGAGGGAGAGAGAGTGCGAGTGACAGACGTAGCAAGAGAGTGACAAACAGCATCCTGATTGGTCTCTCTTTGTGCTAAGTAGACCTATTAGTTTTCTCTGTGGGCTGGCTTTACAGTCGACCTCTCTGTGTCTTGCATTGTCCATCAGTTCAGTTTAGGGTCCTGCAGCGCCATGGCAGGGTGTTCCAAAAAAAGTTCAAGTTGGATCAGAGTGTAGAAGAGCTCCTGCATGACAGAGCAGGCAGATTTATTGAGAGAACAGAATGTTCAGGAGATCGATGTGAACAACCCTGAAACTCACCACCCAAATGAGTATTGGGTATCTGGCAAGCAGGCAGCTGCTAAGCGATAAAGCAGAAAGATCCCCTATTACAAGACAAAGCAGTTGTTCAAAGATGGCAGAACATTGTATGTCATGTGCTTTCAAATAATCTTGGAGAAGTTCCCAAAGAGCGACCAAATCTTGAAAAATCTGTCAGTGGTCAATACAGAGAGCCAGGATGAGGTGAATCCAGAGCAGATTTTGACTTTGGCGGAGAGATTTCCAAATGTGATCAAGGCAGATGCAAGAGAACAGCTTCACTTGGAAGTCCTGGATTGTGTCTCAACTAATGTTGAAGGACTGGTGCCAAACTACAAAAGTTTGCCAGTTGAGGAGTTCTGGGGGAAGCTGTCCAAAGTAAAATCTGTGGGCACTGGGTAGTTGAGATTCAAAGAGCTCTGCCAGTTGATGAAGCAGCTTTTGGTTAAATTCTAATTGTGTTGTAGAAAGGGCATTCAGCATGGTGTGTCACATTAAGACAGAATTCAGAGGTCAGCTGTCTCACAAAACACTTGTGAATCTGATGTCTTGCAGAATTAACAAATTCATTGGCACAGACTGCTGTGAGGTTGAGACTTCCAACAAAATGCTCAAATCTGCCAAAAAAGCCACATCACAGTACAAGGAAAGTTTGCAAAAGAAATAGAAAAGCTCTTTGCATTAGCATTTAGCTATTAGCATTGAGACTGCCAACAAAATACTCAACAAGGAATATACACACACACATGCACACATGCACGCACGCACGCACGCACGCACACACACATACGTCTGGGCAAAATTTCTGTTACTGTGAATAGCCAAGTTAGTAAAAGATGACCTGATTTCCAAAAGGCATAAAGTTAAAGATGACACATTTCTTTAATATTTTAAGCAAGATTACTTTTTTATTTCCATCTTTTACAGTTTCAAAATAACAAAAAAGGAAAAGTGCTCTAAGCAAAAGTTTGGGCACTTTGCATGGCCAGTACTTCGTAACACCCCCTATGGCATGTATCACAGCTTGTAAGTGGTTTTTGTAGCCAGTTAAGTCTTTCAATTCTTGTTTGGGGGACTTTCACCCATTCTTCCTTGCAAAAGGCTTCTAGCTCTGTGAGATACTTGGGCTGTCTTGCATGCACTGCTCTTTTGAGGTCTATCCACAGATAGACGGTGTGATGTTTGCTTCCAGAATTTGCTGGTATTTAATTGACTTCATTCTTCCCTTCAACAGTGAAATGTTCCCTGTGCCACTGGCTGCAACACAAGCCCAAAGCATGAATGATCCACCTTCATACTTAACAGTTGGAGAGGTGTTCTTTTCATGAAATGCTGCCCACTTTTTTCTCCAAGCATACCTTTGTTCATTGTGGCTAGAAAGTTCTATTTTAACTTCATCAGTCCACAGGATTTGTTTCCAAAATACATCAGGCTTGTTTAGATGTTCCTTTGCAAACTTCTGACGCTGAATTTTGTGGTGAGGATGCAGGAAAGGTTTTCTTCTGATGACTCTTCCATGAAGGTCATACTTGTGCAGATGCCAGTGCACCACCACTCCAGAGTCTGCTAAATCTTCCTGAAGGTCTTTTACAGTCAAATGGGAATTCTTATTTGTCTTTTTAGCAATCCTATTAGCAGTTCTCTCGGAAAGTTTTCTTGGTCTTCCGGACCACAACTTGACCTCCACTGTTCCTGCTAATTGCCATTTCTTAACTACATTACGAACTGAGGAAACAGCTACCTGAAAATGCTTTGCTATCTTCTTGCTTTGCCTTCTCCTGCTTTCTGGGCATCATTTATTTTAATTTTCGGAGTGCTGGGGAGCAGCTTAGAGGAGCCCATGGCTGCTGATTGTTGGGACAAGGTTTGAGGAGTCAGGGTATTTATAAAGGTTTGAAATTTTGCATCACCTGGCCTTTCCTAATGATGCTGTGAACAAACTATAGCCCTAACAAGCTAATTAAGGTCTGAGACCTTGGTAAAAGTTATCTGAGAGCTCAAATCTCTTGGGGTGCCCAAACTTTTGCATGGTGCTCCTTTACTTTTTTCCACTCTAAAATTGTACAAAGCAAAAATAATACACTAATCTTGCTTAAAATGTTGAAAAGAATGTTTCATCTTTAACTTTATGATTTTTAGAGATCAGTTCATCTTCCACTCATTTAACTATTCACAGTAACAGAAATTATGACCAAACTTTTGCATGCCGCTGTATATATGTGTGCGTGTAAATAGTTTCAATATGTGATCAAATAAATTTTTGTTCTTTCATAATCAAATGTCCTGTATACATACACCCTTGGCGGTCAACACTGGGGAGGGGGGGGAGATATGGGATTGCGGGGGGCGGGAGTGGTGGTGCTACCTCCCTGAAATGAGTTTTTACAGGGTGTGATATCTGCATTCCAGAATTGAGTGATCCCTGAAAGATCATGACTAAGGCCTCCACAATCTCTTCAGCCATCTCTTTCAGAACACTGGAGTGTACTCCATCTCATGCAGATGACTTATCTAACTTCAGTCCTTTCAGTATCCCAAGAATCTTCTCTCTAGTAGTGGTAACCTCACACACTTCATGATCCCTGAGGCTTGGAACTTCTACCATACTGCTAGTGTCTTCCACAGTGAAGACTGATGCAAAATTCTTATTCAGTTCATCCACCATTTCCTTGTTCCCCCATTACTATCTCTCCAGCTTTGTTTTCCAGTGGTTTGATATACACTCTCACCTCTCTTTTACACTTTATGTATCTGAAGAATCTTCTGGTATCCTCTTTGATATTATTGGCTAGCTTACTTTCATATTCCATCTTTACCTTCTTAATGAGTGTTTTAATTGCCTCCTGTTGGTTTTTAAAAGCTTCCAATTCTCTAACTTCCCAATAATTTTTGCTCTAATATATGCCCTCTCTTTGGCTTTTATATTGGCTTTGACTTCACTTGTGGCCATCCTCTGAGAAGAAAATACCAAGCTATTAGCTGTATAATTACCTACCTTCTATAAATACCATCATAACTCCTGCTCGATCTTCAGCTCACTGGTTAACACACTGTTCTGTCAAGAGTGTCTCTGTCTAATTTCTCATCACTCGTTATTTTTGTCAATACAGCATTATACTGAAAAGGGACTTGGGATTCACAGGTTGACTCTGTGGTAATGAAGGCAAATGCACTGTTGGCATTTATTTCAAGGGGAATAGAATATAAAGACAAGAAAATAACCCTGAAGCTTTATAAGATACTAGTCAGGCCACACTTGAAGTATTGTCAACAGTTTTGGCCCCTTAACTCAGAAAGGATGTATATTCATTGGAGAGTCCAAAGGAGGTTCATGAGGATAACTCAGGGAACGAAAGAGTTAACATATGAGGAGCTTTTGGCAGCTTTGGGCCTGTATTCACCAGAATTTAGAAGAATGCATGGGGATCTCATTAAAACCTAGCAAATCTTGATAAGGTGGATGTAGAGAGGATGTTTCCTCTGCTGGAAGTATCCAGAACTAGAGGGTGCAGCCTCAAAATTGAGGGGTGACCTTTTAGAACAGATTAAATATTGAAAAGGGAAAGCTCATCTGGGCTTTTTTAGACATAGGCGTAGAATATTACACCACAGTACAGGCCTTTCAGCCCACAGTGATGGAGTGACCCTTTAACCTACTCCAAGATCAATCTAACCCTTCTCTCCCACATAGCCATCCAGTTTTCTTTCACTCATGTGCCTATCTAAGAGTTTCTTAAAAGCCCCTTAAGTCTCCCCAGTTTGTCCCAGTACCCTGGCAGTGTATTCCATGACCTTACCATTCTCTGTGTGGAAAAACCTATCCCGGACATCCCCCACTATACTTTCCTCCAATCACCCTAAAAGTATGTCCTCTTGGATTTGCCACTTCCATCCTGGGAAACAGTGTCTGGCTGTCCACTTGAACTGTCCCTTATCTTGTACACCTCCATCAAGCCATCTCTCATTCTCCTTCACTCCAAAGAGAAAAGGCTGTGCTCAGTTCTGGTTGCCTCACTACAGGAAGGATGTGGAAGCCATAGAAAGGATGCAGAGGATATTTACAAGGATGTTGCCTGGATGGGGGAGAATGCCTTATGAGAATAGATTGAGTGAACTGGGCCTTTTCTCTTTGGAGCAATGGAGGATGAGAAGTGACCTGACAGAGGTGTATAAGATGATGAGAGGCAGTGATCGTGTTGATAGGCAGATGCTGTTTCCCAGGGCTGAAATGGCTAGCAGGAGAGGGCACAGTTTTAAGGGGCTTGGGCGTAGATACAGAGAATATGTCAGGGATACGTATTTCACACAGAGAGTGGCAAGTGCATGGAATAGGCTGCCGGTGACGGTGGTGGAGGTGGATACAATAGGGTCTTTTAAGAGACTCCTGGACCGGTACATGGAGCTTAGAAAAATAGAGGGCTATGGGTAACCCTAGGTAATTTCTAAAGTAAGGACCTGTTTGGCTCAAGATTGTGGGGTGAAGGGCCTGTATTGTCCTGTAGGTTTTCTATGTTTCTAAAAGCCATAGCTCGCTCAGCCTTTCCTCGTAAGACATGCTCTCTATTCCAAGCAGCATCTTAGTAAATCTCCTCTGCACCCGCTCTGAAACTTCCACATCCTTCCTATAATGAAGCCACCAGACGTGAACACGATATTCCAGTATTCCCTTATGGTTCGGCAATGTGGCAATTCATACCCACTAGAAAGCCAGTGCTGCTCTCCCTGAGACGGACATTAAGTGGTCAAGTCACACTGTAAGTTTGGTTCTCTAAAATGAGCCTCAAACCCACGACCTCCTGAGAGCCATATTGGATTGATTGTCAGAATGTGGCAAGTGCACATGCAGCATATTGATCTCAAATTGGATTGATTGGCCTCCTACACATGGAAGGCCCCTCTCTTACTGCTCAGGCTTCTGTGAGCATGTCTTTTGTCTCTACAGGACTCGGAAGTAAAAATGTTTAATCCTACAACTTCTGATCGATCTTGCTTTGTGCACATGACTCTAATAGAAAAAAATGCAGAAAGTCTAGATCATGACCACCAGCTCAAAAGTTGGAGCTCACATAGAACCAGAGTGAAGAACACAGCGTGGCAAAGCTGGATTCGTGGAAATCTGAACTGGAGACAGTCTGTGCATTTTTTAAAACAAAGTGCCTTACACAGAGAGAGGTGGGTGTATGGGACACCTGCCAGGGGTGGTGGTGGAGGTAGATGTATAAGGGGCATTTAAGAAACTCTTGGATAAGCACATGGATGATAGAAAAATGGTGGGTTATGTGGGAGGGAAGGGTTAGATTTATTTTAAAAGGCCAGCACGACATTGTGGGCTGAAGGGTAGGTACTGTGTTGTAATGTTCACTGTTTTAAACAGCTGTCCTGAACTGCATACCACTCACTTACCACTTAGAAACTGAGGAACAAGCTAAAAAAATAGTCAGAGGGTGGTAAATCTGTGGAATTTATTGCCACAGATGTCTGTGGAGGCAAGATCATTAGTATATTTAAGACGGAGCTTGATAGGTTCTTGCTTAGTAAGGATGTCAAAGGTTATGAGCAGAAGGAGGGGGAATGGGCTTGAGAGCGAAAATAAATCAGCCATGATCGAATGGCAGAGCAGACTTGATGGAATGAGTGGCGTTAAGTCTGCTCCTGTGTCTTATGGTCAATGACAACAAAAATGCAAGTTAAAGCATTCAATTATTCTGAGTGGAAAGACTTGGGGCTTGCAATTAAATGAGAAATTAAAAGAAAGATTTGAAAGCAATGCAACAATTAGTGTGTTAGGTGCTGCTCTGACATCTGACAAGGAGAACAACTTGCTCTTTCACTCACAGATGAGATAAGCCTTTCAACTGAGTTGATTTTTCCATAAACTCCCGCTGTTGTTATACAATTTATTGAGTTCAAAAGAAATACACTTTTACATCCACTTAGCACATAATGAAGACCTGCTGTTAGAGATAGGTAATGATTTTGGACCTTGTGCATTTAGAAGACATGTAACTGCCAATTGGGACCAGTGTACACTGTGATATTAATGGTGTTTGCTTAATAGAAACATTGGACAAAGGGAATGGATTCACTGTAGGGGTATTCCCATTAAAATTACTGGTAGGCAAGCTCATTTTGAACAGTTTACAGTTTTGTTCTTCCATGGTCCGTCGTCAGAGACTCGGACTGTTCACATTACGTCACTTGGCAGCATGGAATGCATGGCCCATCGTATTGACAAAGGGATTGACAATTAATCACATTTTATGGTTTATGGAGAGGTTGGCATGCAGACACAACAAAGAAAAGCTTCCTGCTCCTTCCTCCTCAAAATCAAAAATCGAAGTACAATTTATTATCTACTTATGTAAATGTTACCATATACTTCCTTGAGATTCATTTTCTTGCAGGCATTTACAGGAAAATAAATAGAATAGAATATTTTTAATACTCATATATAAATAAAGACTGACAAATAAGCAAAGTGCAAAAGAAGCTAAATTGTGTAAATTTAAAAAAAATACTGAGAAAAGGTAAAGGTTCATTGAAAATGTGTCTGTAGCTTACAGAACCAAGTAATCAAGACTGGTTTAATAATCTGATGGTTGATGAAAATAACTGTTCCTAAACCTGGTGGTGTTGGACCTAAAGCTTCTGTACGTCCTACATGATGGTGGTAGTGAGATGAGAATATGGCCTGGATGGTGGATGCTGCTTTCTTGTGGCATCACTCTTTGTAGATGTTCTCAGTGGTGGGGAGGGCTTTTCCTGTGATGGGCTGGGCTGTTTTCACCACTTTCTGTAGACTTTTCCACTCCTGGGTATTGCTGTTTCCCTACCAGGCCATGATGCAACTAGTCAGGATACTCACTACTGGCATCTACAGAAGTTTGTCAAAGTTGTCCTCTTGGTTGAAAGTTTACTTTACAGACGTTAATGGCCAGTTATCACTGAACGTGCTCCAATTCTTGTTCGGCCTGCTCATTCCACTGCATATCTAGTAACTACTTTAAAGAAAATTCCATAAGACATGGGAGAATTAGGCTATTTGTATACTGAGTCTGCTCTGTCATTCCATTATTCCTCTCATTCTCCAGTCTTCTCCATGTAACCGTTGATGCCTTAATTAATCGGGAAGCTATCAACCTCTATTTAAAATATACCCAAAGACTTGGTCTCCATACCCATCTGTGACGGTGGATTCCTCAGATTCACCAAGCTCTGGCTAAAGAAATTCCTCCTCATCACCTTTCTAAAGGGACATGCCTGTAATCTGAGGCTGTGGCCTCTGGTTCTGTACACACCCACTCCACATAGGCCCTCCACTATTTGGTTGGGAAATTTATCTTGCTGTCCTTCAATACTGTTAACAATTTTGTTATTAGTACTACTTGCATTTGCTGAAAAGATTAATTATGAAGACAGTTTGTTTGGTACAGAAAGTATCAGAGCCTTGGGGTGCACATCACCTGGTTCAGGAACAGTTATTACACTTCAGTCTGTGGTGCTCTATGTCTCCATTATTACTGAATTAGATCATGTGATTTTTTTTTTGTATTTCAGTAACAGAATGGTGTAAAGACATAAAATAACTGTAAATTACCAAAAAAGTGCAAAAAATGCACTATTTTATGATAAGGTAGTGTTCATAGCTTAATGGATCAGAGAAGAAGCTGATTTGGAATCATTGTGTGTGATTCTTTTGACTCTTGTACCTCCTCCCCCAACAGTAGTAAGGAAAAGAGTCCACATTCCAGATGGTGAGGGTCCTCAGTGATGGATGCTGTCTTCCTGAAGAAGTCCTTCATAGTGGGAAAGGTTGTGCCAGTTATAAAGGTAAATGAGTCTACAACTCTTTACAGCCTCTAACGATCCTGTGCACTGGAGCCTTCATACCCTGCTGTGAATGCTCTCCACTGTACATAGAGTCATGGAGTACGACAGTATAGAAACAACTCAGCCCAACAAGTCAATGCCAAACTATTATTCAGTCTAGTCCCATAAACCTGCACCCGGACCATAGACCTCCATACCCCTCCCTTCCATGTACCAATCCAAATATCTTTTCAATCTAAAATTAAACCCGCATCCACCACTTCCATTGGCAGATCACTCCATACTCTCACCACATGTGCGAGTGAAGAAATGCCCCCTCGTATTTCCCTTAAACATTTCACCTTTCACACTTAACCTATAACCTGGGGCACAGGAGAAGATATAAGAATAAAATCCTAACCTATTCATTCTTTCACTATAATTCAGGTCCTCAAGTCCTAGCAACATCTTTGTAAATGTTCTTTGTACTCAAAGTTCAAAGTAAATTTATTATCATAGTACATATATCTCACAATATATTATACAACACTGAGATTAACTTCGGATGAGTCCTTGAACATGGCCCAGTCTACTGACTTGAAGCAATCCTGTAGCCTCTCTGCACTCTCCTATAACCATCTTTTTGTTCTCTTTATAACTGGAGCCTTGATCTTTAACCTCGCCTACATGCAGGTAGGAAGAGAACAGTTAAGTGCTTATATTTCCCAAAATGCAGTCTAGGCATGGAACGGTAGATATCCCTAATTGCAGTGTAACAGTGGTCGATTGTGTTGGGACCCTAGTGCTGCAGGTTATATGTCGATGATAATTGGGCAGAGTTTTCTTCAAGCAAGCCTGATTGAAGTCCCCAACAATAATTTGAAAGGCGCCAGAGGAGGCTGTTTCTTATCTTTTGACGGCACGTTAACTGTGGTCAGGAACATGGAGCAGAACTCTCTTGGTAAGTAGAATGGTTGGCACTAATCATCAGATGTTGCAGGTCAGGGGAACAAGAGTGTGACAAGACTGCTGCATCTAAGCGCCACAAAGAGTTTATCATGATGCTCAGAACCCCACCATCCTTGAATCAGCATTCCAATCTTCTGGAGTATCGATAAGCTCTTGAGTCTTCACAGGCGTATACCTTATGTCTGAAGTGAATCATGTCTACATGAAACACACACCACTGTAATTCCTCACTTCAAAAGTTCAACATTTCAAAGGTCAGAGAAATGCATACAAAATACATCCTGAAATTCTTTTTCACAAACGTCCAAGAAAACAGAAGTGCCCCAGAGTCTGAATGACAGTTATATGTTAAAACCCCAAAGATCCCCTTCAGCTCCCCCCACCCACGCCCAAGTGGCAGCAGAGTAGTATCCGCCTCTCCCACCAGCAAAAAAGCACCGGCACCCACCCTGTACTTGAGCTTGCAGCAAAGCATCAATAAAGACGCAGACTTGCAGTACCCCAAAGGCTACTCATTCACCTGGTAATTCGACATACCGCAGGCTCTCTCTCTCTCCCTAATAAGGGAAAAAGTGGTGTCCCTGTTTCACTGCGAGGAGGAGAGACATAACAAGCAACTTGCTGATTTACGATGTTAAAAGTCTGTCACGTCATTTCTTCCGAGTTCTGTGACCAAAGAACTCGGGTCTCCGGGCACTCAGCCAGCAGCCAGCTCACTGCTTTCGACCTTCCATCTCCCACAACACACCGATTCCCCGTAGAGGCACCGACCTCGAGTGCGCCCACCTCCAGAGCCACGAAATCCCGGAACCCTGAAGGTGCACTTGTCTTCTAGGCTGTGTCTTTGGCATATCGAATAGCGGCCAGTTGTGAAACCACGAGAGGGGGTCCCATTCCCACAAAGAACCAAAGTCAGCATGTATCTCCAGGTCAGGGCCTTCAAAAGAATTCTGAAAGGGAAAAATAGAGATGTTAAAGGTAGAAATAGAGCTGTTTCTGAAGATGCAAACAAAGGAGTCGCGGTTACAACACTGAGACAGATCTCTTGCATTTACTTTAGGTCCTCAGTCTTGTTCTCCAGCGACAGTACATTTGTTACCAAGATGCTGGGTAGAGGGAATTTCATGCCTCGGTGTTTCAGCCTGTCTTGGAGTTCTCCCCTCCTCCGTCTCTTCCAGCCACGGTGATGTTTTCCCTCCATCTGCTTAAAGATGTCGTGCCTGCACGCTTGAGGGTTCACTCCGCCAAGTCCTTCAGAAGGTTGGAATCTCTAGTTCATCAAGACGGTTCAATAGTAAATTGCTTAAAGGGAAATTACAGGCTGCAGATTGCAGTGAGATTATTTCAGAAGTATATTTAGAAGTTTTGTAAGCAACTCGCAACATACGGCCATAATTCACTAGCACCATCTTGGCTGTTTTCTTCTTTCAATCTTACTGATATCTGTTCTGCAGCCAAGTGACTGGAACTGCACAAAGAACACCAAATTAGGCCTCACCAATGTCTTATACAACTTCAATATTACATGTTAAATTCTGTACTCAATACTTATGAAGGCCAATGTGCCATAAACGACATCAGTAGAAATTTGTGAGAGCCCATGATGACATACCAAGTCCCTTCAAGCTCCTAACGAAATAGCACTGCTCGTGTACCTTCTTCGTGAATGCATCGATGTGTCGGCTCAGGATAGATCCTTTGCAATTTTGATGGCCAGGAACTTGAAGCTGCTCCCCCTTTCCATCTCTGAGCTCTCAATGAGGACTGGTGTGTGTTCACCCACCTTCCCCTTCCTGAAGCCACAATCTGTTCTTTTGGCCGTACTCCTGCAATAAATTTCCATGTTAGCCTCGTTAAAAGAGACTTTCATAGTCCAACCATCAAATATTGAATAACAATGATATTAAAAATGCACATTTTTTATGGAAAATTAATGAAAATCATTAAGACTAGCTCCAGAAAATTATTTACGAATGAACTGTGCACTTGGATCAAATAATTGGATTTTATAATGATTTTAATGCAGCAATTACTCTTGGCAGCAAACATTGCTGTAGCAAGAATTACTCTGAGCCCGTACCCACACAGAGGGACAGGATGAGAAGATGAAATATGTGGATCCTCTGAGATGTTATCACCTAGAAACAAATCCTGGCAAACAAAGACAAAAGCCAAGTATATCAGCACAGTAGCAAAGGTAGAAATCTCTTTCTACCATGAAAGCTAACCTTTGCTAAATAATGCATGAAGACTAAATGAACAATGACATGAACCCTTTAAAGAGTAAGATTATATTTTTTTATTAAGAAGTTTGCCATTCAGAGAGCAAACCGCAACAATGAATGAATACAGCACGTCCCTTGGGCCAGCTAATGGGATATACTCTACATAATTCATCAGACATCACCTAAGTGTATTAATACTTCTGCACAGTACCTCAAAATTCATCCACTGTTAAATTTTCTACATAGCAAACAGAAATGCTGAAGCTGAGTTTCTTTTTAAGGCCTATATCTATTTGTTACAGGAATTTTAAAAATTATCTTCAACACCTTTGGTTATGAATGAATGAGCCAGTATAATTATTGAAGAGATTGTCCTTTATCTAAATTCTGTCCCCTACTGTTCAACCTGTGGTTGTGCTTATTACTTGGTTAAAATCTGCTTGAAGTCTGCGGCAGTTCTCAACACTGTCATTCAGTGTCACAAGCTGAGAGGGTGTTGGCATCCCTCACACGATTTATTTTTAGCTTTTCATTTAACTTTGGTGTAATGATTTGTGGACTTGAGATTTTCATTAGCTTCAGTCAAATTTTAGAAGCAGAGTGCAATTTGCAGAACACATTGTTTGTTAGGCAGTAGTAATCACAGATATATTTCTAATCCAATTTTACCAGTGTGGAGGTAAGTGGTTGTTCCTAGCATTGTACTTACCAAAGCTAGGAACAGCTTCTTCCCCTCGGCCAACCAATCTCTGAATAGTTATTGAATCCATGAGCATCACCTCACTACTTTTATATTCCCAATTTTCATTGATTCTAATATGGTTGTTGGATTTACTGAGTAAGCCCACGAGACAATGTATCTCATGACGCCCATTAACCAGGTCACACCTTGTTCTCGTTGCTACCATAAGGAAGGAAGTAGAGAAGCCTGAAGACACACGCTCAACGATCTGGAGTCAGCTTCTTCCACCCGTCTTCTGATTTCCGAATAGACATTGAACCCATGAGCACTACTTCACTACTGTTTTATTTCTGTTTTTGCACTATTTATTTAACTTAACTATTTTGTATATATACTTATTGTAATTCAGATTGTTTCCTATTGTTATGAATTGCATTGTGCTGCTGCTGCAAAGACAATAAATTTCACAACATAGACTGTTATTGAACCTGATTCTCATTCTGATTCATACAATTGGTAACCACAACTTTCTTAAAAAACATTTACAGCATTGAGTGGTATGGACTCACTTTCAAACACTCTTCATCTCATGTGCTCAATATTTATTGTTTGTTTATTTATCACTAACATTTTTTCCTCTTTTATTTGCATAGTTTGTTGACTTTTGCACACTAGTTGTCCACCCTATTGGATGTGGTTTTTCATTGATTTAATATGGTTTTTGGAATTGCAGAGTATGCCCACAAGAAAATAAATCTCAGGGCTGTATATGGTGATATATACTTCGATAATAAACTTACTTTGAACTTCAACAGACAACTTTTCGACAGACTTTCCTCCCAGCTTCAAAATATCTAATAAAAGAAGACATGGATTTAAGTTGAGAGGAGGTAAGTTCAAAGAAGATAAGTGGGTTATGTTTCATACAAAGAGTGATGGGTGCCTAGAATGTGCTATCAGGGGTACTAGTGGAGGCACTAAAGATGCTCTTAGATAGGTACAACAGTGAAGCAGTTAGTGCAATTGCTTTACAACGCCAGAGACCAGTGATCAAAGTTCAGTTCCTGCCGCTGCCCGTTACGAGTCTGTACATTTCTGTTTCTTCCTACATTCCAAAGACATGCAGCTTAGGGTTAGTGAGTTGTGGGCATGCTATGTTGACACTGGAAGCGTGGTGACACTTGTGGGCTGCCCACTACAATCCTCGCTGATTTGATTTAATCCAAACAACATATTTCATTCATTGTATGTTTGAATGTCCCATTGAACATCTGACAAACAAAGCTAATTTTTAATCTTTAATCTCAGATGCATTTGCAGAAAATGGAGGGGTTATGGACATTGTGTGAGCAGAAGAGATTAGTTTAGTTTATTACTTTATTACTAGGTTTATCAATTTGGCACAGTTTTGTGGGTTGAAGAGCCTGTTCCTGTGTTGTACTCTTCTATGTTTTTGTTGCAGCCAGATGTTTAGAACTGTATCAGTTTGCACCTCCGCTGCAGTTTTTACACCATCTACAACACCTTATGCAAATTTACTTCAACAGCTTTGAAACACTTTTGAGTGCCCAAGGATGTGGCAGGTGCTACACAAATTCAAATTTAACTTCTGATAGACCTTCAGATGAGCTTCTGATCAGTCCCTTATCCAGAGACTATTACTTGCTCTTTTATCACCCCAAAGTATGTAACTTGTTAATCTACATTCGGTAGCCACTTTGATGGGTACCTCCTGTACCTAATGAACTGGCCACTGAGAGTTTATTCATGATCTTCTGCTGCTGTAGCCCATCCACTTCGAGGTTTGATGCATAGTGCATTCAGAGATGCTCTTCTGCACACAACTGTTGCAATGTCATCTTCCTGTCAGCTTGAACCAGTCTGGCCATTCTCCTCTGATCTTTCACATTAACAAGGCATTTTTACCTACAGAACTGCTGCTCGCTGGACATTTTTTTTTTGTTTTTGCACCATATTTTGTAAACTCTAGAGACTGTTGTGCATGAGAATCCCAGGAGATCAGCAGTTTCTGAGATACTCAAACCACCCTGTCTGGCACCAACAATCATTCCATAATCAAAGTCACTTAGATCACATTTCTTGCCATTTTGATATTTGGTCTGAGCAACAACTGAACCTCTTGACCATGTCTGCATGCTTTCATGCACTGAGTTACTGCCACATAATTAGCTGATTGGATAACTATATTAATGTGTGAGTTTATAGGTGTACCTAATAAAGTGGCCACTGAGTGCAGTTCAGCATAAATTTAATTTTAACATCACACGGTTTTCCTTCACCTAGAGCAAAAACCTCATAAAGCTGTTGTTTTGAAAATTGTTCCACTGCAGATTGGTGTTTGGAAAAAACAAGTTAAACATGTTTAAACTGAGGTTAACTGTCGTTTGGCAAAAAAAATGAGATCCAGATTTATCACTAATTCATAAACAAATGTAATTAATTTCTGTCCAATTGCTTAAAGTGGAGGCTGTGTTTTATTCAGCAGAAGACTGCAAGCACTGTAAGCTCTGTTTCATCTGTTGCCTTGGAAACGGTGCATCGCCAGTGTATCCTAATCCCTCGTTGACTGCCATTTTATGAGCTGCTGTTGGTTGACATTACAATAATCTGTTCAAGGTCATGTTTAATTGTTATTTTCAGGCACCTGACCTTATCTATCACAATGTTTAGTGTGTGATTACAATTACTGATTTGTACTGACTTAATGTAAGATTCAAAGGATTGTACTGAGCTATTGTACTACACACGTAGCATCTATAATAGCAAGCAGTAAATTGATTCATTAGCTCATAAATCAGTATCCTCTTTCTACAGCTTAGGTACATTTACAGAGATTCTGCTGTCACTTTTTGTTATTCCTGGTGCATGAAAGGCCATCTATTTATTTATCCATGCCAGGACCACCAGACTCAAAAACAGTTGCTTTATCCAAGCAAAGTTCAGAGTAAATTTTATTATCAGAGTGTATATATGTCACTATATACAACCATGAGATTCTTTTTTCCTGCAGACATACTCAATAAATCCATAGAATAGTAAATATAACAGGATCAATGAAAGATCAAGTAGAACATAGAAGACAACAAACTGCAAATGCAAATATAAATAAATGAGACCATGAAGTAACAAGATACAAGACCTTAAATTGAGATCATTGGTTGTGGATCATCGCAGTAGATGAGGGCAGTTATCCTCTTTTGTTCAAAAGTCTGATGGTTGAGGGGTAGTAACTCTAAGGCTGATCAACACCTCTACCCACTAACCCATTCCTCCACACCTCCAATCACCACTGCTTTTGCATTTCCTGTCAATCACTCCTGTGCCTAGTGTCATTTTATGGACAATCAAACTATGTATATAAGCCATCATATGCATTTATATTTATTGTTTTTTTTTCATTATTACAGGTTGAGTTACCCTTAGCCGAAATTTCAAAGTCCAAAAACCTTCAAAATCCAAAGTCTTTTTGAGTGCTGACATGACGTCACAAATTAAAAATCCCACAAGGGATTGAGAAGGTCCCAGGCCATGTGCGTGTCTCTGTGCACCACAGACAGTTCTGAGAAATGACTTCACATACGTGATGAAAACTAGAAAAATGCTGCATAAAGTGAAAAATGAAGATCTTGATGGTGTGTTGAAGAGAACATATGCCGCATAATGGTATGCCAATCATGAAATAAGCAAAATCTATCACAACAAATTGAGAAAATGGAAGGTAATTGTGAATATTCAGCAGGTTGGTTGTAGAAATTTAAGAAAAGGCACAGTATTAAACTTTTAGAGATTTGTTGTGATAAAGCTTCTGCTGATCATGAAGCAGCAGAGAAATTCATTGATGAGTTTGCCAAGCTCATCACGGATGAAAATCTAACACATTGAATTGCTGCATCAGCACAGATGTGTGATAAACAAGTGTAAGACAAAAACTGTTTACTGGTAGCACATAAATTCGGAGTCAGAAATGATGGCGATCCCAGGCCATCTCAACATACCTTCTAAAATCCAAACACTTCCAGCCCCAAACATTTTGAATAAAGGGTATTCAACCTGTACTGTGTTCTTTATCTTATTGTATAGTTTTGAGCTGCATTGGATCCAGAGTAATAATTATCTTGTTGTTCTTTACACTTGTGTAATTGAAATGACATTAAACATCAAACATTCTTGAAAAATAATCACTGCTGTCATCTTGGCTCAGTTCAGTAGCCACCAGGCATCTGGGCCCGTCTTTGTCCATCAAGTGTTTCACGGTGATATTATCTGCTGATATTATGCCAGCCATCACTTGTGTGCTTAAGACAGCCCTCTCGATCTCTTCCCTGTCTTTGCTAAGCTTACTGGTGACCACTCTTGGACAGAGTATGCTGTTCTCCCAGCTGGACACCAGATAAAAATATCCACTCGCTTCTCAAAGTGGAAACATGTCCATTTTAGAGATTTAATTGCACCAAAATTAGATGAAATGTATTTAAGAAGTGGATTCCATTCAGCAACATGCAGAGCGCAATTTTCTGTCTCAGTCTCGTTGTCATTTGGAATTGGAATTAGAATTGATTTATTATTGTCAGATGCTATTTACTGCAGTTTCAGTCCTCACTCTACCAGTACTTCCCCTTCCTCTGAAAACCTAGCTCTCCTGTCAGATGTCTAGGTGAGCTTTAGAATTCTTATCCATTAAGTCAGGAGAGATATATCCACCACATTATCATTGATTTTTTGTTTTGTTGTAGAGATATGGTACAGTAACAGGTCCTTTCAACCCAGCGACCCTGCCCTACCCATTACATACAAGTAGCCAATTAACCTACCAACTTGTAGGTCTTTGAAATGAGGGAGGAAAATGAAGCATCTGGAGGAAACCCATCCATTGATATGTTCCCTTTACCAATCATCTCACTTTAAGGATTCTTTATCACATTATCTCATGTTCTTGTTTTTTATTGCTATTTATTCATATTTGCATTTGCACAGTTTGTTGTCTTCTGCACTCTGGTTGATCTTTCATTGATCCTGTTATAGTTACCATTCTATAGATTTGCTCAGAATACCTGCATGAAAATGATTCTCAGGGTTGTATATGGTAACATGTATGTACCTTGATAGTAAAAGTTATTTTACTTTGAAACCCACATGGTCATGGGGAGAACGTACAGATTTCTTATAGGCAGTAGCGGGAATTGAACCTGGGTCACTGTTGGGTTGCTTTAGAAGATCTGCAATTACACAAGCATTTTGCTACATTGATCTCAAGCACACTCCATGTTCTAGCCACCACAGCCTGGAACGCGTTTTGAAAGCACTACCATTCTGCCTGGCAGTTATAATGTATAGAGTCATCTCCCTTCCCAATGTAGGTCACTTTACCAATCAATCACGAGACAAGTACACATTCATTGCTCTGGTTTCATGTGCACACCAAGAAGATGATAGTGAAATACCTTTTCAAATTCATGATCACCCACACATATGAAAAGAAATTGTATCTTTCGATTTATTTCCTTACAGAAGGCTGCAAATGCAGATGTGCTGTCATAAATGTGCTGAATTCAGGGCTTTTACTGCAATGGTAATGTACTCTGAGGTGCTGCCGAGACTGAAGCAGCTTTGTCTTGTTTTGTACTGCATCTGATAACCAACTTGAAGAGAGATTCTTTTCAATTATAATTGTGCCTCGAAATAGAATCTCACCAGGGAGGGAGGGTGGTTTATGGGTAGACATCTCCGTTAGCCAGACAGAATACATAAGATCCCTTTTTCTCTGTACAGTTTCGAGTTTCTGTCACATTATTGGGCATGGTATTGTAAGGATAATGTTAAGAAATCTATGACGCTGAAATACTGGAATAGTGTTTGTTGAAACGGCTAGTACAGGGTGTTTTATGTGGGTTTTGCTAATGGTGCACTAATTATAAAATGACAAATTTAATGGTGGTATTGAAGAGTGACTTTTTATACAATGTCCCTTCACCACCATGGAAGCTGACGATACTTCCTGCTGCCTCAGTAAAGCACCAACATATTTAAAGGTCACACCCACCCCAGACATTCTACCTTCTCCCCTTTGCCATGGGGTAGTAGATACAGAAGTCTGAAAACACATACTGCTGTGTTCAAGGACAGCTTTTACCTCATTGTTATAAGACTATTAAATGGTTCCCTCGTATGATAAAATAGATTCTTAACCTTATAATCTACCTCGTTATGATCTTGCACCCTACTGTCTGCTTGCACTGCGTTTTCCCTGTATCTGTTACCCTTTATTCTGCATTCTACGATTGTTTTATTTTGTTCTACCTCAATGAACTGTTGTAATGAATTGATCTGTATGAAGCTTTTCACTGTTCTTTGGTGCATTCATTCATTATGTGTCGTGTCGTATGGCATGGGCGATCATGGCTTTTCCATAACCATGATTGTTCTTGGCAGACTTTTCTACAGGAAGTGTCTTTCCAAGCCGGGTGGCTCCAGCCATTATCAACACTTTTCAGAGATGATCTGCCTGACATCAGTGGTTGCATAATCAGGACTTGTGATGCGTCCCAGTTGCTCATACACCACCCAGCACCTCATGCCATGGCCTCATGTGACCCTGACTGGGAGCCCTTGAAGCTGCTGCACTATGCTCAAGGGTGACCTGCAGGCAAGCGGAGAGAAAGAACGCCATACACCTCCATTCCGCCACCCTTTGGTACACACGGCAATAATAAACCAATTCCAATCCTAATTCCTCGTCTTTCCTATTCTCACTTCCCTCATCATTTCTGCCATCCCCCACTCCAATCTCACCCCCAAACTTCCAACCATCATAACATTCCCAACTGTTGGATTTTGAGCCACGCCCAGCCCTCGGCTCCAGTTTTGGGTTCCACCCTCAAGCCTCACTCGGGCTGGAATGCCTTCTCATTCAGTCACAATTGCCTGCATCCCGTAGTGGAAAACCCCATTGTCCTGGTCAATATCATCTTGTTGAGCAATCATGTCAGCTTGGTGCACATTATTCAGGAAGCAGAATCCGGTAGGTGTTCCTGCCTAATGGAGACAGACTGCCATTCTCTGCATCTCAACTAGTTCCATTGAAACAGACTGCAGCATTGGATTGGACACAGGTCATTGATCCCCATGGGTTGGAAGCAGGCTTCCATGGCAGAAGGAAAAGAATTGGAATAAAGGGGGCCTCTTCTGGTTGGCTGCGGGTGACTGGTGATGGTCCACGGGGGCTGGTATTGGCAACACTTCTTTTTATGTTATAGGTCAAAGATTTGGACAATGGGACAATGGAAGTGATGGCTTTGTGGCCAAGTTTGCAGACAATATGAGGATAGGTGGGAAGCAGGTCGTGCTGAGGAAGCAGGTCGTGCTGAGGAAGCAGGGAGGCTGTTAAAGGATTTGGACAGATTGGGAGAAGAGGCAAAGAAGTGGCAGGTGGAATATAGTGTAGGGAAGCGTATGGTCATGCACTTTGGTAGAAGGATTAAAGGGATAGACTATTTTCTAAACAGAGAAAATTGAGAAAATCAGAGGTTCATAGGGACTTGGGTGCTCTTGTGCAGAATTCCCTAAAGGTTAACTTGCAGGTTAAGTTGGTGGTAAGGAAATCAAACGTGATGTTAGCATTCATTTCAAGAGGATTAGAATATAAAAGCAAAGATTTTAAGGCTTTATAATGCACTGGACAGACCTCACAGAGTACTGTGAGCAGTTTTAGGCCCCTTATCTACGACAAGATGTGTTGACATTGGAGAGAGTCCAAAGGAAGTTCACGAGAATGTATCTGAGAATGAAAGAGTTAACATACGAGCAGCATTTGATGGCTCTGGGCCTGTACTCTCTGGAGTTTAGATGAATGAGAGGATGCCTCATTGAAACTTGTTGAAAATTGAATCCTAAGTTGTAGAGTCTTTGAAAGTGAGTCCATAGGTTGTGGAGCCAGTTCAGTAGGTTCTGTGCTGTAAATATCACTAATAATTTATTCGAGTCAGCCACATGGATGGTACAGGCAGTGTGCAGTCTAACAACAAGTGTCTGTTTTAGTCAGTTTTCTTGTGATCACAAGACCCTGTTGGACATTGGTAATGCAAGTCTAATTCTCTGAGTTGTTGATGAATGGCTGGGGATCTGCGCGACCTCAGGTATAACAAGGTCTAAGCCTTAAGTTGCGGTATCAGCTGTTTACAGCTGCCCTGGAGGGAGGCATTAGAGTTGATGCCCTCCACCAGAGGTGGTGTGGCATTGTATGCAAGCTGGAGTTGGTGCTGCCCCCCATTGTTCACTCTGCAGAAGACAAGTTGTATTCCGTCTGACTGCAGACTGCTGCAACATTCATGGACTCAGGGTCCTGAGTGTGTCTCTGTTACTGATGTCCTATTTGTGTTATGTGTGCCTTATACTGTGTGTGATGTTTGGTTTTGCACCTTGGCCCTGGAGTAACACGGTTTCGTTTGGCTGTATTCATGGGTATTCATGTATGTTTGAATGACAATTAAACTTGAGTTTGAGCAGACTCGATGGGCTCAATGGCCTAATTCTGCTACAATATATTGTGGTCCCATGGTCTTATCTCCCAATCTACCTCAACATGTTCCTTGCACATTCTCTGTAGCTGCAACGCCATGTTCTGCACTCTGCTTTCCTTTCTGCTACCTCAGTGTAAGGAATGATCTGTCTGGATAGCATGCAAGATCAAAGCTTTTCACTGCACCTCAATACACATGACAATAATAAACCAATACCAAAACCATGTTCATAGTGCTAAGCAACAACTTGGAGCACTGCTGTTCAGTACAAGTATATGATCAGAATGCATTACCTGCAACATTTAAGTTGTATACAGCTCTTAATGTATTTTACTTACCAGCTACTGCTCCAATAATCACAATTGTAATTCAGAATCAGTTTTAGTATCATCGGTATATGTCGTGAAATTTGTTAACTTTCCAGCAGCAGTACAGTGAAATACATGATAAATAAATATAGAGCAAAAAGTGGATTATAATAAGTATATATATATTAAACAGTTCTTAAAGTAAAAAAAGTAGTGAGTTTCAATGTCCTTTTAGGAATCAGATGGCAGAGGGCAAGAAGTTGTTCCTGAATCGCTGAGTTGTGCCTTTTGGCTTCTGTACCTCCATCTTGACAGTGACAGTGTGAAGAGGGCATGTCCTGGGTGGTGGGGATCCTTAATGATAGATTCCACCTTCTTAAGGCAGCACTGCTTGAAGATGTCTTGGATGCTATGAAGGCTAGTTCCCATGATGGAGCTGACTAATCTTACAAGTTTCTACAGTTTACTTCAATCCTGTGCAGTAGCTCCCCTATACCAGACAGCCAGAATGCTCTCCACGGTACATTTGTAGAAGTTTTTGAGTGCTTTAGATGACAAACCAAATTTATTCAGACTCTTAATGAAGTGTAGCTGCTAACTTGCTTTCTTTATTAACCAAGACACGCCGATCCCATAGTCAGATTTCAGGCAGCCATCCTGCACTTCACCAACATGTCAATTGCTATGCCTGGTGTTTTGTTGAAGTAAACAGTCTGCCTTTGCCAGAGCCTATTTAGCTAATGTTTTATTTAAAGTTTTGATGACTAAATTAAGCATGTAAAATTATTTTAAAGCATAAATTGAATAATAAAGTGATTAATAATATATTATCACACTTTCTCTCTGAAAATGAACATGAAGGAAAATGTGATGTTAATTCTGATTTAATAAATTATTCACTTAACAAACATAAACCAAAATTTCTGAAAAAGGTTTCTCTAGTATTTTTTATTATTAATCTCAAAAAAGTGAACTTAGAATTGTAAAATATGTTAGGGCATATATTATTAATTTGAGCCAGAAGTAACAATCAGGTTTACACTAACCTAGCACCTTGTGAAATAGATTTAACAAAAGGTGTAATAGAGGTTCATGAGGGTTCTGGGATCCTATCAAGTTCAAGTTCACATTTATTGTCATTTCAACTTATACATGTATACTACCAAATGAAACAATTTTTCTCTGGATGAAGGTGCACAACACAGTACGTGTAACTCACACAGCATACAAAGATAATAAGATATAGGTGAAGAATTAGGCCATTTGGTCTATTAAGTCTACTTTGAATTGAATTGACTTTTTAACTTACATCCTTCAAATACGTGAGGAGTAAAAATCTTTACATTGCATTTCTGTTCAAATGTGCAATTTGCAATTATAGTAATTGATAATAGATATTATGTACAACAGGATAGTCAATATAACATAGAAATACGGTAGTGTCAGCATGAATTAAACAGTCTGATGGCCTGGTGGAAGAAGCTGTCCTGGAGCCTGTTGATCCTGACTTTTATGCTGTGGTACCATTTCCCAGATGGCAGCAGCTGGAACAGTTTGTGGTTGGGGTAATTCGGGTTTCCAATTATCCTTCAGGCCCTTTTTACACACCTGTCTTTGTAAATGTCCTGAATAGTGGGGAGTTCACATCTACAGATGTGCTGGGCTGTCCGCACCACTCTCTGCAGAGTCCTGCGATCAGGGAAAGTGCAGTTCATTTTATCATGGCTGATCCATTTCCCTCTCAGTCCCAGTTTCCTGCCTTGAACCTTTTGTCTCCCTGATTAACAAGAATTTATGAACCTCTGCCTGTGACCTGGCATCCCCAGCCACAGATGAATTCCACAGTTTCACCACTCTCTAGCTAAAGAAATTCCTCCTTATCTCTATTCTACAAGATAATAGTCCAGTCCATCGACCAGGTGATACTTTTGGGTTTCAGCTATGTTGCCATTGATAGAGCACTCACCTGTGAGAAGCGTTTGGGTTCTGGGTTTGTTCTCCAAAGACCTCGGCATCAAACCACAGCTGATACTCCAGTACAAGACTGAGTGAGCGGTGGCAACAACTTTCTAATGACATGGGTAAGCAAACTGGGAAATCCTTCTTAGTGTTTTTCGGAGTGCCACAGTAGCATAGCAGTTAATGCAATGCCATTACAGCTCGGGGTATCGGACTTCAAAGTTCAATTCTCGCATCCTCTGTAAGCAAGTTTGTGAGGTTTCCTCCCACAGTCTATAGATGTAGTGGTCAGTAGGCTAATTAGACATTGTAAATTGTCCCATGATTAGGCCAGAGCTAAATCAATGGGTTGCTGGGCAGCACAGCTTGAAAGGCCAGAAGAGCCTGTTTTGCGCTGTATCTCTAAATAAATAAATACACTTGAAAATATTGCTATGCAGAAACTTGCAGCTGTGCTCATCACACTTAATTCTCTTCAGAAGGCATTGAAAGGTTCCACATATATAAACCCAATGAATTAATCCCTTTATTGTTCATATGAACAAGTACTGATTGGAATTAGAAGCCGCAGATCAGAAACAGATGCGGAATCAGAATCGCGTTTAATAACATAGACATATATCTTGTGGCAGTAAGACCATAAGGCTTAGAGGTTGAATTAGGCCATTCAGCCCATCACATTTGTTCCACCATTCCATCATGGCTGATTTATTGCATGCACCGCACTTAAACATTTAAAACATTTAAAAAATTACTAAAATTTACAAAGATACTAAAGAGTTTAAAATATGAATAGTGAGGTAATGTTCAAGGGTTCATGGACAGAAATGTGATGGGGGGGGGGAAGTTATTCCTAAAACATTGAGTGTTGGTCTTCAGCCCCCTGTACTTCCTCCCTAAAATGAAGAAAGCTTGGAAAAGAAATGTTCAAATTCATATTTATATATTGGCTACATGTACATGGAAACATATAGTGAAATAACATCATTTGTGATAACAGCCAGCACAACCTAACGATGTGCCAGGGCAGTCTGCAAATGTCACCGCACTTGTTCCAGCACCAACGTAGCATGCCCACAATGTTCAGCGCAGGTGCCCAACTTAGTCCAGATGTGGCCCTGTAATGATCTCTCTTTAGGTCAAGGCTTTGAGCTTGTCTTTATGTTGGTTTAATATAGAATGTCTGGGGAGACTTTATCTAGTTCAGGGGTTCCCAGCCTGGGGACCATGGTTAATGGTAGGAGTCTATGGCATAGACGAAGTTGGGAACCCCTAATCTACTTATGAATGTTGATGAGCTTCCTAATTATGAAATGGGAATTAAACTCTGTCAGTGGTTCAGAAAAGCACCCAGAACCTGTGAATTATTTATTCACACATACAGGGATTTAACCAACAAGATGTCTGTTATTAAAAGGGAAAAAAATGCTGTAAGCTGGTCAGTTCTGATGAAAGGTATTTGACTTGAATTGTTGACTCTGTATGTCTTCCCACAGAAGCAGCTTGACCTGCTCAGCATTAACAGTGTGTTCTGTTTCTATTTTAGACCTCCAGCATAGATACTTTGTCTTTGATTTTCACGTGGCACATTTTCTATACCTTCAGTAGCCTCCAGCACCTAATAAAATGGCCACTGAGTATGTGCTTGCGGTCTCCTGCTGCTGTAGCCCATCCACGTCAAGATTCGACACGTTGTGATGCTCTTTGCACACTTCTGTTATAAGTGTGGTTATTTGAGTTACTGTTGCCTTCTTGCCATCTTGAATCAGTCTGACCATTCTCCTCTGACCCCTCTCATTTACGGGGATTTTTGCCTTCAGAACTGCTACTCTCTGGACTTTTTTGTTTTTTGTATCATCCTCTGTAAGCTCTAGAAACTGTTGAGTATGAAAATCAGCAGTTTCTCACACCATCCCGCCTGGCATCGACAATCATTCCACAAAGTCACTAATATTATATTTCTTCCCCATTCTGATGTTTGATCTGAATGACAGCTGAATCTCTTGACCATGCCTACATGCTTTTATTCACTGAGTTGCTGCAGCATGATTGACTGATTAGATATTTGTATTAAGGATCAGGAGTACAGGTGTACCTAATAAAGAGGCCAGTTGGTGTGTGTAGAAGATTCTAATCTGAATTCCAGATTTATATGCATGAGAAAAGGAGTTAAAAAGCATTAATTTTAGTATTTTATCACTTGCTTTAAAGGAACAATAAAAGCTATATAATCATATAATCTTGGAGAATATATTAAATCAATGTTTTAATTTAATTATGAATTTTATCAACATCATCAGTGCAATTCTTGAATACTGAGAATTTATGCATTATCAGCATCGGATTATGTCCCACTAGTGTAATATCAGAGTTGTAAATCATATATTATCCGTGAATTATAGTTATGAAATCATGGCAGTAAGTGTAAATTATAAACATCTGTTTATTATCAAATTCACTCTTGTTAAATGAAGCTTTGAATAATGCAGCAGACAAAAACAATCAAAGCTTTCTTTAGTTTGTCAGATCCTGTGAGCTACCAGAAATAAAATTGATTAGTACGCTGTGTTTAATGAACTCCACCTTTTTTGTAAGGAAGACTTAAATGTGGAAAATGTTACTTGATGCAAATTTCCCTGCATCCAAAGGGTGTCATTTGTGCCACACCACTGACTCTATTGCTTTATTATCAGGCAAGAGGGTCAGGAAGGCCTGAAGAAAATGTATTTTTCATCCAGTGAACTGCAAAGTCAGACTCACAGGAGAATGTAGAAGATTCAAGATGGTTTAATGTCATTTCTAATACACAAGTCCAAATAGTGCAAATAGTTCAAATGGTTCAGTTTAATATCAGAGAGTATATAGCATACAACTGGAAATTTTTACTCTTCACAGATATCCACAAAACAAGAAACTCTAATGAATAATAGTTACATCAGAACCCCAAAGCCCCCCGCTCCCATTACACCAGTAGAAACATCGACCTTTCACCTCCCGCTCCCCCTACTTACACCAGCAGAAATACTGAACCCCTACCCCCCCCAATAGCAAAATCTCCCAAAAGAGAATTTGATCTAGAGTCCATGAAAAAGTACAGTTCATAACCCAGCACTTCAGTGTCTCATTCAGGCTGTCTCCCACCATTGAGGGAGAAAGAGATTGCTCCTGCAACAACGAGAGCAGAGACCAACGGCTCACTGTACTGATGTGACAGTCTTCTGTGTCACTTCTTTGAGCCCTCACCACCCGAACTTGAGGCTGGACAGGCTCTCACTCACCATCAAAAGCGAGAGAGAGAGAGAGAGATCACTCGAGTACAGGGGCCCTCTTCCAACAGCAGTGCACACCGCCTGCCATCCCAGGGTTTCAGCCTCGCACGTCGCTTCAGCCGGAGAAATCAGCGAGGAACTGGTTTAACTACAGGACCACTCGCTGAAGACGCACTTCTTCCAGGCCTGGAGATAGCGAAGCAACAGGCCGCCTAGCTGGTCCGGAGACCCACCACTTGCAAAATGAAATAATTGCTACTCCAGATCCGAAGCAGCACAAAAAACCAATAAGATAAAGAACACAAAAATAATAAGAAACACAATAAATATAGAAGATTATATACCTACACATAGATTGATTGCATGTCCATGAAGTCACGTTAGGTATAGGAGAGTCTGTATATAAGGAGACTGATAGGAAATGATAAAGTAGTGGTGGTTGGCGATGTGGGGTGGTGGGTGAGTGGCTGGAAGTGTTGATCAGCCTTCCTGCCTGGGGTAAGTAACCATTGTTGAGTCTGGTGGTCTTGGTGTGGATGCTGTGTAGCCTGCTCCCTGATGGGAATAGGACAAACAGTGTGGGTGGAATCTTTTATGATGTTACTGGCCCTTTTCCAGCACCTTTCTGTATGTATGTCCTTAACGTCGGGTAGGCTGGTGCCGGCGATGAGCTGGGCAGTTTTCACTACCTGTTGTCGAGCCTTCCTGTCAGCCGCAGTGCAGCTCCTGCACCGTGCAGTGATGCAGCTTCAAAGGATGCTCTCTACTGCACATCTGCACAGCTGCAATAGGGAGCAACAAACAACCTTCTGCAGAAGGTCAGCTGGAAGTCACTACCTGAAAATGTAGTCAGAATGGAAAACCATATCATGCACACACTATGGAAGGGGGGGATAGGAGTGAGTTAGGCCGAATAACTCATTTTTCAGTTATATGTGGGATTAAATGGGCTCTCTCTGGGATGAGCATTGCTTTGATTCAGCGATTAATACAAAGACTTACAAAATCAGAAACAGCTAATTTATCATCATGCTGATGAACCTTATAAATCAAGGCACATTAAACTGATTTCATGGTGATTTCATGGTGGATTAGAAACCCAGCCCCACACTTACATTATTGTTCTGCTATTCTCAATTAATTGCAGCGCAACCAAACCCAAAGTTCAAAGTAAATTTTATTATCAAAGTATATGCATGTCACCATATGCTACCTTAATATTCATTTTCTTACAGGCATTTAGAGGAAAATTAAAAAATTCAATAGATTTTATGAAAAGCTGTAAATAACAAAGACTGGCAAACTCTCAATCATAGTCCTATCTAAACATCTCTAAAAATCCTTAATGTATCTGCCTCTTCCACTGCCCCGGGCAGCGCATTCCAGGCACCCACCACCCTCTGTGTAAAAAACACTTGCCCCTCACAACTCCTTTGAAATTACCACCACCCCTTCACCTTAAATGCATGCCCTCTGATATTAGACCCTGGGAAAAAAAGATATTTTCTGCCTACTCCATCTATAGCTGTCATAATTTTATAGATCTCTGCTGCTCCAGAGAAAACAATTGAAGTTTGTCCAGCCTTTTGTTAGAGCACATGGCCTTTAATCCAGGCAGTGTCCTGGTAAACCTCTTCTGCGGCCTCTCCAAGCACTGGAGCACAGTGGGTAGCATGATGCTATTACAGCTCGGGCATTGGAGTTCGCAGTTCTATTCCCACGTCAGCTGTAAGGAGTCTGTACGCATCCCCCCCCCCCCCCCCACCACCACCACCGTGGAATGCTGGGTTTTTTCCAGGTTCTCTGGTTTCCTCCCACAGTCCAAAGACATACCACATCATAGTAAGTTACCAGGTGATTGGATCTGGGTTAAATTGTGGTTGGCTGGGTGGCTCAGCTCCGCTCTGTGTCTCTAAATAAATAAGTGCATAAAGCTTCAACATCTTTCCTATAATGGGGATGACCAGACTGTACGTAATACTCCAAATGCATTTTAACTAGAGTTTTATAAACCTGACTTTTGATCTCAATGACTCGACTAATGCAATCATGCCATAATCCTTCTTAACCACCCTGTCAGCCTATGTAGTCTCTTTCAGGGAGCTGTGAAGTTGTACCTTTAGAACCCTCTGGTCATCAACACTGTTAAGGGTCTTGTTTTTAACAGTCACTTTACATTTGAACTCCCAAGGTACAACACTTCAAATTTGTCCAGTTATTCTTGTAAATTTAATAATTGCTAGTGTTTAAAGTATAATATCTCGTAGAAACTCATGAAGTCTTGTGGGACTGGGCTCAATTTAGGAAAGATATTTTTGATGGTGGGATGTCCAGAACTGGAGGTCTAAGTGTACCTGGTAGGCCAAAAAGGGAGATTTATAAAGAGCTGGAAACTCTCTCTCTCTCTCCGTCTTGTTTTAGGGCGGATGGCATCCAGCTTAATGGTGCATTACCGCCACCTTCTGCTCTGGAGTGTGCGATGGACTCACATTCTAAATCCCTTCACCCAATCTCACACATACATACCCTAACCTACACTTTATCCTCCCATCTTTGGCCATCTTAGTACCCTATTCCTGTTTATCCATCATATCCTATAAAAAAAAACCCTGTACCCCTTAAGATAGCTAAAAATACCCTAACCTGTGCTTTCTCACCCATGCCCAGAAACCTTTTTAATGTGAATTCCTGCACCCCCAATTCCCTTAGATTAACTCTCATCATCTCTCTCTGTATCCCATTCTTCCTGCAACTCAGAACTACATGTTCTACTGATTCCTCTTCCTGACATTCCTCACACAATCCTGTCTGGTGTTTCCCTATCATTCCCAATGTTTTGTTTGAGCTGGGAAACTGTGGTCCTCTCTGCCACAGAGGTAGATGAGGACAAATTGTTAAATGTAGTCAAGACCAAAGAGATCAGTGTCTTATGAGGTTTGGTTAAGCGAGCTAGGGCTTTTCTCTCTGGAGCAAAGGAGGATGAGGGTTGACCTGATAGAGGTGTACAAGATGACAAAATCAAGCTGATGGCCAGAGACTTCTTCCCATGAAAGAGATGGCTCATGAAAGAGGGCATTGGAGGAAAGTATAAGAAGGAAGTCAGAGGTCGGTTGTTTACACAGACAGTGGTGCACGCATGCAAGTGGTGGAATATGTTGCCAGGCGGTGGTGTTAAGAGTTTCTTAAATGAAAGCCATTTAAGAAACTCATAGATAGGAGCATGGATGACAGGAAAATGAAGGGCCATGTGGGAGGGAAGGTTTAGATTGTTCTTAGAGTAGGGTATAAGGTTGGCGGAATATTTTGGGCCTGTTCTATGTTCTAAATCTTTCTTCTTTGTTGCCTCCTGACTTTTGTAATCAAAGCCTCCATTCCAAAGGCCCAGGATTGCATAACATTTTAAAACTTGTCTTTCAGTATTTCTGAGATATTTATCCAGATGCTGGCTGCTGCTGCATGCAGTGTAATATTGCACCATTGAGTTCCGTAGAACACAGAGCAGTACAGTACAGGAACAGGCCCTTCAGCCCACACTGCTGTGCTGAGCCAATGAAACAAATGGCCAACTGAATTAATCCCTTCTGCCTGCACAACGTGCATAGACCTTCCTCTTTCCTCACTTCCATGTGCATAGCTAAGCGCCTCTTAACATTCGGCTATGGACCTGCCTTGACCACCACCCCAGGCAACACTTTCCAGTCACCCAGCACCCTCTGTAAAAGCTTGTTCCTCACATCTCCTTTGAAATTTTACCCCTCTCACCTTAAGTGCATGCCTTCTGATATTAGCCATTTCAACAACTGAGTTATGTTGCCACTCCTCAAGCTTCCTCCTAAAATAAGGTATGTCACGGGATTGAGGTTACTCTGCATTAAGAGGTCCTCATCCCACTGACACGTACCATTTTCTTCTGGATATAAAGGCCTTCGTCTTTTTGAATGAATGCAGAATCTGTAATCAAGTACAAAATTGTTAACATGTTTGTGAAACCGGTTCAAAATTATAAATATTTTATTACGAATTGCTTGAAATGAAAAATGCTACGTTTAGGTCATATATTGGTGCAGATGCCTTTATGTGCAATTAATTGTAACACAGATAGTGGTGCCAAATATAATGAGCTAGGCAAAGCATTAAGAAGCAGAAGGTGCCAGAAATTCCCACCGTACACTGTGAATTAATTGGGCTGGATGCAGTGCAAGCTCATATGTGCAAAGCTGAAGAATACAGCTGAAACAATGCTGCACACACTTTAATTTGTTAAATCCATTTTCATCGTGCTTATTTGATTTAGCTCTGCTCACTGGGTGAACGCTCTGTAAATCTCTCTCTGTGAAACGAAGGCTTCTGCATTTATCTTTTCACTCTTTCTCATTGCAAATGCAATCTGGTGCGCTGGGGAAGTTGTTGGTATGCAGTGTGACATAACAGCTAGCTCGGCACCTCGGAGAGGATAACCGGGACTAATGCTCCACGCTGGTCCAACACATCTCGGGAAGGGAAACATTTCTTTTCCTGGTCTCATTAAACAGTCCGAATAAGTTTACAATCCCCCTCCAAACATGCCATGCAAAACTTTGAATTCCAGCAGGTGTTACACAAAGTGTTTTTTTTCCTGCAAACAATTAGCATGTACAATGAAATATTGATCTTCAGAATGATTGCACTGGTTGTGTAAAGCAGGAGACAAGTATTCAGTGAAAGAGCCCTGTGCTTTGTAGCACAAGAAGCGAAGCTGCACACCCAATAAATATTTAATAAGAAATCCCTTCTGGAGGGATTTGTACTCTCATCGCATCTCATTACTGCGTCTGGGAATAGCATCCTCATTGTCAATTGCTTAATTACTTGCAGAAAGAGTAGGAATAGGAATATGAGGTTGTTTGGAACAGAAAGTGATTAAATGATCTGCCAGAATTTAGTGTCCCCTCATCATGATTCTTAGTTAGCACATCCTAATGCATTCTCAGCTTTACTACTCTGGGTTTGCTTCTTTTTGTTTTTGTCTTTGCCTTCCATTTCCACAAACGCGCAAGTTAGCCGTGTGCAATTAATTGCTAATGAAAGGTGTCTGTCAGCCCTGTGTTCTCTGCGCGCTGCCAGGGTGATTGGCGCTGTCAGCGGCTTGGCACGGGAGAGCGCTGTAATGTGACAGATTGTGTTCCACCAAAATGCTAAATGAGAAGTGAGGATTTGTGATTTCCAGCGCCTTTAGTTATGCCGCTGACAGTTCTGATGTTTGGTGCATTAAAGACGGTACAGAGGATCTCAGCAGCCTCTGCTGGAGAGCAGGAACCATTAACAGCACAGGCATTCAATTCATCTGCAAGTTTGAACAGCACTTTTCATTCCAGGCTTGAACATAGACGACATTATTAGGCTTGACCGCAGTGACACAGTGGCTCCACGGTCACGTTTCTCTATCATATCATTTTTAAGCTGTGAATTGTTTAAGCAGTGAAATCAAAGTCCATGTTCCTCAGGTTTATCCTCAGACACATTTTATCTGTCCACGTGGCTCTTAACTGGCTGTCTTAAGCGCTGTTTTTAGACACTCACAGAGCAACAATATGGCAAGAATCTTTCTGGACATTTCGTAGAATGAATCAGATTCAGATTAATTTATTTATCATATGTACATCAAAATATACAGTGAAATACATCATTTACATTAACTATCAATGGACCCAAGGATGTGTTGGGGGCACCCCGCAAGTTTTGCCCCACCTTCCGGCATCAATATTGCATTCTCTCCATGCTTGGAGAAGAGATAAACCCTTCTCAGGCTTCCAGATGGGTCCAGGTATCCATTTTAACCAATGCTTCAAAGACAAACTCTGCCAGAGCTTATAGTTGAAACGTCAGTTAAAATCGATACCTGTACCTGGTTGGAAGCCCGACAAGAATTCATTCAATATACATGCCGGAAAAGCACCGGACCCTTTTTAACACAGAACATACCAAGCGCCAAAGCAACAACATTGAAATAACAAACACAAGAAAGTCTGAAGATGCTGGAAATCCAAAGCAACACACACAAAATACTGGAGGAGCTCTGCAGGCCAGGCAGCATCCATGGAAAAGAGCAAGAGTCAGAGTTTAGAGCCAAGACCCTTCATTAGGACACAACGTCAGGTACTGATGAAGGGCCTCTGCCAGAAACATTGACTGTTTACTCCTTTCCATAGATTCTGCTTGGTCAACAGTGAAACTAGGCCCCTCCACACACCTACCCTCATACACATCTCCAGGACAGGACTTTGTAATCTGGAGGAATCTGCCATCTCCTATGCCCTTACTTTCATTTGTTTGATGTTCATATCAACTAACCCTGGTGCAAGGCATATATCTATTTTATAATATCCCACAGTGTGACATAGTGTTTTAAGTAACCCCACCAATATTAAAGCAACACTTAAACTGCACAATAATATACACCCATTGGCCACTTCATTAGATATCTCCTGCACCTAATAAAATGGCCACTGAGTTTATGTTCATGGTCTTCTGCTGCTGTACCATCCACTTCAAGGTTCGATGTGTTGTGCATTCAGAGATGCTGTTTTACACCCCACTACTGTAACACATTGTTATTTGAGTTACTGTTACCTTCCTGCCAGCTTGAACCAGTCTGGCCATTCTCCTCTGACCTCTCTCAATAACAGGAGCTTTTATCTACAGAACTGCAGCTCACAGAATGTATTTTTTGTTTTTTTTCTGGACCATTCTCTGTAAATTCTAGAGACTGTTGTGTGTGAAAATCTCAGGAGCTCAGCAGTTTCTGAGATACTCAAATCACTGTGTCTGGCGCCAACAATCATTCCAGGGTCGAAGTCATTTAGATCACATTTCTTCCCCATTCTGATGTTTGGTCTGAACAGCAGCTGAACCTCCTGACCATGTCTGCATGCTTTTATGCTTTGAGTTGCTGCCTTGTGTTTGACTGATTAGATATTTGAGTTAACGAGCAGGTGTAGAGGTGCACCTGATAATGTGGCCATGGAGAGTAAGTACAATACACAACAAAGCACATTATTGCTGGTCCAAATCTGTACACAACTCACACCAGGTAAGAACCGTAGGATTTCATTCCCAAGAGAATGAATGAAAGAAGCAGGATTTTATAATCATCCAAGAATTACATCATTATTATTAAGGAGAGTATTATTCTTGATTTGTTTAATTAATTAACTGAATTTAATTTCCCCAGCTGCCAACTCTCTAAATTAGCAGCGTATTAGTGCAGGCCACTGAAATAGTAGTTAATAAACAAAACTACAATTCTGCAAGTTGGCATGGTAACATATCACTTAGTGCAATATTTTATAGTGCCAGCCAATACGGTTCAATTCTTGCGGCTGTCCATGAGGAGTTAGAACTTTTGGCCCTGACACCGCATGAGTTTCCTTCGGGTGCTCTGGTTTCCTCTCACTTACTGCAGATGTATACGTTAGCAAATCGTAAACTCAAGAGATTCTGTGGATGCCAGATATCCAGAGCAACACACACAAAATGCTGAAGCATCTGTGGAAGGAAACCAGAGCACCAGGTAGAAACCCACACGGTCATGGGGAGAAGGTACAAACTCCTATTGGAGTCTGTTATTAAGGATGAGGTTTCGAGGTACTTGGAGGCATGTGATAAAACAGATTAAAGTCAGTAAGGCTTCCTCAAGGGAAAACCTTGCCCGACCAATCTGTTGGAATTCTTTGAAAGAATAACAAGCAAGATAATCAAAGGAGAATCAGCAGATGTTGTTTACTTGGATATTCAGAAGGCCTTTGACAAGCTGCTGCACATGATGCTACTTATCAAGATGAAAGCCCATGGTTTTACAAGACAGGTATGAACATGGACTGAGGTTTGGCTGGCAGAAGGCAGAGATCACGGATAAAGGGAGCCTTTTCTGGTTGGCTGCTATTGATTGGTCATATTCCACAGGGTTCTGCATTAGGACTGACTTTTGTTACATTATGTCTCAATGATCTGGATGATGAAATTGATTACTTTGTGGCAAGTTTTGTGGACAAAACAAAGGGGCAGGTAATGCTGAGTAAGCAGGAAGTCTGCAGAAGGACTTGAACAGATTGGGAGAATGGGCCAAGAAGAAGCAGATGGAATACAGAGTAGGGAAATGTATGGTCATATACTTTGGTAAAGGGAAAAAAGACATGGCTATTTTCTAAATAGGGACACAGTTTCAGAAATCAGAGGTGCATAGCGTCATGGGAGTCCTAGTGTGCGATTCACTAAAGGTTAACCTGCAGTTTGAGGTAGTCAGGAAGACAAGTGCAATGTTAGCTTTACTTTCAAGAGAACTAGAATATAAAGGGATGTAATACTAATGCCTTTTTAAGGCATTGATCTGACCACACATGGAGTATAGTGAGTTGTCTGGGACCTCATTTCAAAGAAAGGATGAACTGGCAGCGAAGAGGATGCAATGGGTCTTATGTTTGCTCTTAACAAAGACAATCTTGCATAGGTAAAAATCCTAGAACTATCTTATTTACAGATTTATAGAATGGGTTCAGCTCGATCACATTTTGAGAGGGAGAGAGAGAGAGAGAGACTAAAAAGTAACATAGAGAGCATTATAACTGGTTGCATTGCATTGCCAGGACTTCATCATGTCCTGACGAAGGGTCTCGGCCCAAAACGTTGACAGTGCTTCTCCTTATAGATGCTGCCTGGCCTGCTGTGTTCCACCAGAATTTTGAATGAAGCTCTGAACTCTATCTCAGTAGTTTTAGCTCTTTTTTGCACTACTCATTTATTCTTTATATTTATATATATATACATTTCTTATTGTAATTTATAGTTTTTATTATTGTATTGCAATGTACTTGTGCCACAGAAAAAAAAATCACGGTATATGGCAGTGATGTTAAACCTGATTCAGATTCACCATCGGCTGTGAAGTCATTGGGTGTACTTACTCTTATTTGACTCATACGTTTCCACATTCTTCCCCATATGGTATTTTTGCCTTCTCATTTATCCTACCTACATCCTTTTACAGATCTTGTGTCATCTGTGGTTACTCTTCTTGTATCATCACCAAACTTTGTCTCTTCATCTACAGTATGTCCTTTGTAAACAGCTGAAGCCCCACTACTGATTCCAGGAATTTCCAATCTAATGGCACACTATTTTTCCCAGGCACATGGATAAGAAAGGATAAATTGATCTTGGTGTAGGTTAAAAGGTTGGCACAATATTGTGGGCTGAAAGGCCTCCATTGTGTTGTATTGTGCTATGTTCTATGTTTTAGAGCAGGGGTTCTCAACATGGCGTCCACAGACACTTCAGTTAATGATAGGGGCCAATGGCATAAAAATGGGTTCAAGGTACATATAATATCAAAGTTTGTATGCAGTATACAACTTTGAGACTTGTCTTCTCCAGACAGTCATGAAACAAAGAAAATCACAGAAGCTATTCACTAAAAATATCATCCCCCCCACAAAAAAAAGCTCAGCAGCAAGAACATCAAGCCCCAAAACACCCATCCCCATGCAAAAACAAAGAAATTGCTCAATGGCAAAAAGAACATAAAACTCAACACCACCACACAAAAAATAAAACAAATCACGCAAACAGCAACAAGAAGAAACGGACAAAAACACAGAATATAAAACACAGAAGTGAAAGTGTCGAAGAGAACTAAGGTTGGGAATCCCTGGTTAAGAGGACAGGGGCCAAATTTGGGCAAGTAAGCCTTGTTGAGATGGGGATCTGCAATGACATGGACGAGTGGACCCGAAGAGCCTGTAACTTGCTGTATGACATCATTGTGACTCTGTGACTTGAGTTACTAATTCCTCATAATCCATCCCATAGGGCAGCACAGTTGCTTACTGGTAAGCATAATGCTTTACAGCACTGTCTGTAAGATCAGGGCTCAATTCTTGCCACTGCCTGTAAGGAGTTTGTACATTTCCTCTGTGACCATATGGGTTTCCTTCACATGGTCCAAATTCCTCCCACATCCCAAAGATGAGCGAGTTAGAGTTGGGAAGTTGTGGACATGCTATGTTGGTGCCAGAAGTGTGGCCACTCTTCTGAACTGTCCCTAGCACATATTAGACTCTGTTGGTCCTTGACACAAATGCCATATTTCACTTTATGTTTCGATACTTAATTGACTTGTGACAAATAAAGCAATTTTTTTTTAAAAATCTCAATATTATTCTTTACATCCTCTAAAAACTTGAATAAATTTGTCAAACATGATTTCTTTTTCCTAAAACAAATTTTATTCTGTTTGAATGCATTATCATTTTCTAAATGATCCCTATTCTTTCCTGGTAACAGATTCTAGTGTCTAAGGCAGATGTCAAGCTAATAAGACTATCAATTCTTGTACTTTACCACCCTCCTTTTAAAGTTTAAAGTACATTTACTATTGAAGTATGTATATATTATACAATCTTGAGATATGTCTCCTCACAGGCAGCCAGAAAAAAAACCCATTAAAAAAACAGAAGAGCATCAAACACCTGACGTACAGAGAGAAAAAAAAACAAATTTTGATAACAATAAAAGTAAGCAAATAGTGTTCAGAACTGAAGTTTATGAAAGCAAATCTGACCACAGACACAGGCACAGCCTCAGTTCAGCAGCAAGTTGACCCGGAGCGTCCCTTGTATACTAACATATATATGTATGTAACACTCACGAGGAAATTACAGATGCTGGAAATTCAAACAACACACACAAAATGCTGGTGGAACACAGCAGGCCAGGCAACATCTATAAGGAGAAGCGTTGTTGACGTTTCGGGCCGAGACCCTTCATCAGGACTAACTTAAAGGAAAGATACTAAGAGATTTGAAAGAAGTGGGGGGGAGGGGGAAATGCAAAATGATAGGAGAAGACCGGAGGGGGAGGGATGAAGCTAAGAGCTGGAAAGCTGATTGGCGAAAGTGATACAGAGCTGGAGAAGGGGAAGGATCATGGGACGGGAGGCCTTGGGAGAAAGAAAGGGGGAGGGGTGAGCGCCAGAGGGAGATGGAGAACAGGCAGAGTGATGGGCAGAGAGAGAGAAAAAAAACAAATAAATATTGTCAGGGATGGGGTAAGAAGGGGAGGAGGGGCATTAACGGAAGTTAGAGAAGTCAATGTTCATGCCATCAGGTTTGAGGCTACCCAGCCAGTATATAAGGTGTTGTTCCTCCAAACTGAGTGTGGCTTCATCTTGACAGTAGAGGAGGCCATGGATAGACATATCAGAATGGGAATGGGACGTGGAATTAAAATGTGCGGCCACTGGGAGATCCTGCTTTCTCTGGCGGACAGAGCGTAGGTGTTCAGCGAAATGGTCTCCCAGTCTGCGTCGGGTCTCACCAATATATAAAAGGCCACACCGGGAGCACCGGACGCAGTATACCACACCAGCTGACTCACAGGTGAAGTGTCGCCTCACCTGGAAGGACTGTCTGGGGCCCTGAATGGTGGTGAGGGAGGAAGTGTAAGGGCAGGTGTAGCACTTGTTCTGCTTGCAAGGATAAGTGCCAGGAGGGGGACCGATGGGAAGGGATAGGGGGGATGAATGGTCAATAAAGTCGCGTAGGGATCGATCCCTGCGGAAAGCAAAAATAAGGGGGGGAGGGAAAGTTGTGCTTGGTAGTGGGATCCCGTTGTAACACTTATGTAACACTCGCTTTCCCTGGCGGCTTAATATAGGGGGTGATAGCCCCCTGCTTGGCCAAACTTAAGAAATCTCATTTGAGTGGATGCTGCATGGTGTGTTCCCTGTTACAATTCAGTACCCCAAAATAACAAACAGTACACAATATGCAATTAAACGATTAAGCTTTATAACACTTCCTTTGACTATATGGTTAGTACAGAAGCAAAATATAAAAGGAAAAGGGGCCAAATCCTAGTGAACAGTCAGGTGCACACAAAGTTGGAGCTCACGCAGTTCAGAAGTTCTTCTTCCACCATTGCTCCTCCGAGTGTCGCCGACCTTAGGACCCCCCGCTCCAAGTCCACCCTGTCCGGCGGTCTATCACGTTTCTCCATTCGCGTCTTCTCTCTTCATTTTTCTCTCTCCCTCTTGCAAAAGCCCATGAAAACACCTGCTTCCAGAATCACAAGACACAGCAACAATCTCTTATTGGCTCGCCACTGAATTCCAAAGTCCCGTTATCTCTGGTCATTACCCAAACATTGCTGCTACAGAGAAAGCATTACCTTAGCAGTGGAACATTACAGTGTGTTACATATAGTAATATGTTAGTAAGATATATTAGCGTATATAATTTTGGGATTTTGGAAGATCACAACCAATACATTCACTATCTCTTCAACCTGGGGTTGGAGGACTGCATGTGTAGGGAGGAAGGAACAGGAGATTGCTTTACTGGTGTTGTTTTGTTGCTTGTTGTGTTCTGTGTTCTTGTGCCAAGTATTCTAAGCATGTTACGTGGGCACCGGGATGTGTGGCGACACTGGCAGGCTGCCCGTGAGTACACCCTTGGGTGTGTTGGTGGTCACTGCATGTTTTGATGTGATAAATAAACTTGAATCTTGATCTTGATCTTGGAATCTTGGATGTTGGTGATCAGATCCGCAGGTCCTGTTGGCCTTGCTCCCAAAAGCTTGTCCGCACTTTTTCTTCAGCGATAATAATTGTTTTCAGTTATTTCTTTCCCTTTATAGACAATAGGTGCAGGAGTAGGCCATTCGGCCCTTTGAACCAGCACCGCTATTCAATGTGATCATGGCTAATCATCCACAATCAGTACCCTGTTCCTGCCTTCTCCCCATATCCTTTGACTCTGCTATCTTTAAGAGCTCTATCTAACTCTTTCTTGAAAGCATTCAGAGAATTGGCCTCCACTACCTTCTGAGGCAGAGCATTCCATAGATCCACATCACTCTGGGTGAAAAAGTTTTTCCTAAACTCCATTCTAAATGCCCTACCCCTTATTCTTAAACTGTGGCCTCTGGTTCTGGACTCCCCCAACATCGGGAACATGTTTCCTGCCTCTAGCAAGTCCAGTCCCTTAATAATCTTATATGCTTCAATCAGACCCCCTCTCATCCTTCTAAATTCCAGTGCATACTTTTGCCCCTGGAGTTTCTACTATTACTGGATTCTTTTAGAATTAAGGCAAAAAAAAAGGTTAAAATTCTTAGCCTTACCCTTATTCCCCTCTGAGGAACCGAGAGTTGCATTCACTGCTAGATTTTGTACATATGTAGATCTTTTTTTCTCTACTTACTCTTCTTATGAGCTTATGCTAATAATATATTTTCTAACACTTTGTTAATTTTTAAGTCAGCCTTTTCTGCTTTCTGAATTCTTTCCAAATTCTGTGCTACTAATAATCTTTTTAATAATGTTTCTCTTCTCTTTCAGTTCTTATATTATTCTTCTATTTCACTCTATTTCCCTTCTATCTTTGTTGGGAAATGTGACATGTTTCCTTAAGTACTTGGCTCTACTTATCCGCTACTTTTCCTTTCAATCTATTTGCCCAATCCACTTTAGGAAACTCAAGTGTCATACTGACAAGAGTTCAGTGATGGCCCAAGTGCAGAGGGAGAGACACAGACACAGATTGAACATTTCACTGTACAGAACAAAGGAAAATACTGAACACTAGGCCAACAGAGCCACTAACTAAAAACTCTCAAACTAACGCTATTACAACGCTAGGAAATCTGTAACCTAGACCTAAATTATTACCATTCCATTAACAGCGTCTATCTAAATCACTAATCTTCTTTGCCGGAACATGGATCAAGGTTAGCAGGGAGCATTGGTGTCACTATGTTTTGATCAAGACTTGGCAAGCCTGAGACAAAAGGAAAAGAGTTAAATACAATTACAAAGAAACCCTAATCGGCTGGAAAGTGTGCATTCTTGTGTGTGCGTGATTGCTGTCTTTTTCAGCTGTCCACCTGCAAGAGTGCCCAGACTCTACGGTAATGTCCGTGGTTGTGACCCAGATGTATGCTTGTTTAAGAGCTAAGTTTCCCAGGTGTAAACAGAATACAAAATCCTGTAATGTTATGATCAATATTTCCCAGAGGATCAGTTACCATGAGCCTACTCCTTACTGTGGGGCTGCCCAGTAGCGTAACACAATTACAGTAGCAGTGACCTGGTTTCAATTGCCCCCGCTCTCTATTAGCAGTTTGTATGTTCTCCCTATGACCACATGGGTTTCCTCCAAGTGCTCTGGTCTCCTCCCACATTCCAAAGACATACCAGTTAATAGGTTAATTGGTCATAGTGGTGTAATGGGGAGCACTTGCTCGTTGGGCCGGATGAGCCAATTACTATGCGCTGTCTCCAAGTAAAATAAATAAATTTCTATCATGTATAACTAGATCTAAAATAGTTAATTCAGCAAGTTAGTTACACAACCTAATGTAGTTAGAAACTCTGCCAAGCACATCTTGTGAACGTGTCTCCAATCTACCTTAGCCAACTGGCCACTGGGCAATCATGCCTTTTGTGGTGGACGGAGTGAAGGCTTTCGACAAAGCAGTCCTCTAGTCTACATCAGGAATCAGCAGTGTTGTGGAAGCTGCACCAGGAACACCTGGAAGATTAGATGATCACCAAATAAAATCTAAAAACCTGAGAGGCAGAAATAGAAAGGATAGATGGAGCCTATTTCCCAGTGGGAGGAATGTATAAATCTAAGAGGTCTAGATTTAAGGTAAAAGGGGAAATATTTAAAGGGGATAGGAAGGGTAAAAGTTTCACAGAAACATTAGATTCAATTTGGACTGATCTGCCTGAGGAGGTTGCACAGACAGGAATAGTAACATTTAAAAGTCAATTGAATAGGTACTTGAATGAGAAAAGGCATTCAGGGATATGGAATTAATGCAGTGGAGTGGATTAATGCTGATAGGTGTGATAGCCAAAGACAACTTTGAAGTTGTGCAAAGTCATTGCACAACCTCATGACTTTGTAACTTCTAAAAGGCCATCTACACCACCATTGTGCTTCTGACCGTAGATATTCCCAAACAATGTATTCCACACAAAATGCTGGATGATCTCAAAGTTCAAGGTTCAAAGTAAATTTATTATCAAAGTACACACAGTATATGTCACCATATATAACTGTGAGATTCATTATCTTGTGAGAATACTCAATAAATTCTTAATGGAATAATAACTATAACAGAATCAATGAAAGACCGCACTATCTTGGGCATCCAACCGGTGTGCAAAAGATGGAAACTATGCAAATACAAAAAGTAAGTAGTAGTAATAATAATAATAATAATAATAAATAGGTGATGAATATTGAGGACATGGGACGAACAGTCCTGGAAAGTGAGTCCATAGGTTGTGGGACCATTTCAGTGATGGCAAGTGTGGTTATCCCCTTTGGTTCAAGAGCCTGATGGTCGAGGAACCAGATCAGACAGCATCCACGTAGAGGAGTAAACAGCCGGCAATTCAGGTCAAGGCCCTTCACCAAGGAAGGGGGAAGAATCCAAATTAAGAGGTAAGGGGATGGTAGGGAAAGGAGCACAAACTGCAAAGAGATGGGTGAAACCAGGTGAGGGAGAAGGTAGGTGGAGGTGGTAGCAGTGACGGATGAAATGAGAAGCTGAGAGGTGATAGGTGGATAAAGTAAAGGGCTGAAGAAGGAACCTGAGAGAAGAGAGTGGACTTTGGGAGAAAGGGGGGGAAGAAGGGCACCAGAGAGAAGTGGTGGGCAGGTGAGAAGAGAAGGAGAAAGAAAGGGAATGGAAAACTAGAGAAAGGGGAGGAGAGAATTTACCAGAAGTTGGAGAAATCGATGTTCATGACATCATGTTGGAGGCTACCCTAACAAAATCTGAGGTCTTGCTCCTCCAATCTGAAAATGGCCTCAATGTGGCAGTAGAAGAGGACATGGACTGACCAATGTGTTCTTATGTTAACTTCTCTATAAAATTCCAACTATTCTGGCACTTCAGTTCTGGTCGCCTCTCTACACGAAGGATGTGGAAGCCATAGAAAGGGTGCAGAGGAGATTTACAAGGATGTTACCAGGATGGGGGAGCATGCCTTATGAGAATAGGTTGAGTGAACTTGGCCTTTTCTCCTTTGAGCGACAGAGGATGAGAAGTGAAGTGATAGAGGTGTATAAGATGATGAGAGGCATTGATCGTGTGGATAGTCAGAGGCTTTTTCCCAGGGCTGAAATGGCTAGCACGAGGGGGCACAGTTTTAAAGTGCTGGGGAGTAGGTACAGAGGAGATGTCAGGGGTAAGTTTTTTACACAGAGAGTGGTGAGTGCATGGAATGCTGGCAACGGTGGTGGAGGTGGATATGATAGGGTCTTTTAAGAGACTCCTGGACAGGTATATTGTGCTCAGAAAAATAGAGGGCTATGGGTAACCCTAGGTAATTTCTCAGGTAAGGACATGTTCAGCACAGCTTTGTGGGCCGAAGGACCTGTATTGTGCTGTAGGTTTTCTATGTTTCTATCTGTGATTAATTTTTCAGACTTACTTGAGAACTTGTCATGAATAACATGTAATCTTTTTATCACCACACCCATGATACTGAGCATGTAAGGGGCATGACTTGTCTTAAAGAGAAAATGTGCACAGGTTATCCAGAGGCAAATGTAACAGCACAGTATAATATAACAACACAAAATTCACCTTAAACCACATCAGTAAACTTATGATGAACTCTTGCGTAGATACAGTGTTTTGGAATTGGACTTGGGCTGTCATCTCTGACTAACACATTTGATTATGACATTAAAATGTTGTGGGTTGAAGTTCACTCCAGACACCTGTGTAGCTATTACTACGCAGTACTGAGGGAGTACTGCTTTCCTGTCAGAGACAGTCATCCCATCCTTCATTAGTCAGGTCATGGAGTATTGAAGTTCGGACGTTAAACTGCATTTGCTCAAGATTTTGGTGAGGCTGCATTTGGAATGCTGTGTTCAGTTTTGGTCACCCTGTGAGAGGGAAGATGGATTAAGCTGGATAGTGTAGAGGAGATTTACAAGGTTGCTGCTATAACTTGGTGAACTGTTATAAGGGAGGTTGAGCAGGTTGGGACATCTTATCAGTGGAGAGTAAGAGAATAATAACGCTATTACCATATAGTGATGTACAAAGTCAATTATTATTTATTTATTGAGATCCAGCATGGCCCTTCGAGCTGTGCTGCCCAGCAATCCCCTCATTTAATTCTAGCCTAATCACGGTCCGATTTATAATGACCAACTAACCTACTGACCAGTACGTCTTTAGATTGTGGGAGAAAACTGGAGCACCTGGAGGAAACCCACGCAGTCACGGGGAGAAAGTACAAACTCCTTACAGGCAACAGCTGGAATTGAATACAGGTGGTAGCTGTAAAATGTTTTTCTAACCACCACACTACTATGCTGTCCTTGTTTCTGAATCATTGAGTGTGAGCCTTCAGGGACCTATACTTCCTACTCGATGGCAGCAATGAGAAGGGGGCAGGTCCAGGATGGTGAGGGTACTTTTTGATGGTATCATCTCTAGAAGGTGTCATTAATGGTGGGGAGGGTTAGGATACCATGCCACCCTAAATCACAAGGGGCTGAGATAAAGGTCAATGTGAGCAGTCTTTTACTAAGGGTTGCAGAATCAAAAATTCGAGGGCTCAAGTTTAAGATCAGATGGAAGAGATTTAATAAGAACATGATGGCTAACTCAGAGGGTGGGACGAGCTGCCAGATGAATTGGTTGAGCAGATGTATCAACAACATTTAAAGGTTGCTTGATGGGCTGCTGGATTGGAAAGGTTTATTGTGATCAAATGCTCAAATGACATCTATAAACAATGGCTCAAAACCCATCTATAAATTTGCTGACGATACAACCAGAATCTTAGATGGTAACGAGAGAGCATACAGTAGTGAAATACAGCAGCTGGTTGAGTGGAGTCACAGCAATAACCTTGCAATCAACATCAGTAAGACCGAAGAGCTGATTGTGGATTTCAGGAAGGGTAAGACAAAGAAACACAAACCAGTCCTCATAGAGGGATCAGAAGTGGAAAGAGTGTGCAATTTCAAGTACCTGAGTGTCGACATCGCTGAGGATCTAACTTAAAACCAACATATCAATGCAGCTACAAGGAAGACACAACAGTGGCTATATTTCATTAGGAGTTTGAGGAGGTTTGGTTTGTCACCTTAAACACTCGCAAATTTCTACAGATATACCATGGAGAGAATTCTAACTGGTTTCATCGCCATCTGGCATGGGGGTGTGTGGCTACTGCACAGGATTGAAGTAAGCTGCACAGAGCAGTAAACTTAGTCAATTAAATCATGTCCTCTGTAGTACGCAGGACATCTTCAGGGAGTGATGCTTCAAAAAGGTGGCATCCATCCTTAAGGACCCCACCACTTAAGGCATGACCTCTTTTCAATGCAACCATCAGGAAAGAGGTACAGAAGCCTGAAGGCACACACTCCGCCACCCAGTTTATGAATGGACATTGAATCCATGAACACTATATTAATTTGTTTTACTATTATTATTATATATTGCATTGTATTGCTGTCACATAACACATATTTCATGACATTTGCCAGGGACAATGAATCTGATTCTGATTCTGATATGGGGCAAGTGCAAGCAAATGGAGCCAGCTAAAATGTGAATCTTGGTCGGCACGAACAAATTAGGCTGAAGAGTTTCTCTGCTACATGACTTAACCATTTGATACAATATTAAACCCTTGTCCTGTCCACTCGAGGAGATGAACTTAGAGTTCTTATGAAATGCATAGACTAGCACCATGACTTCAAGTTTCAATGTATGGATCAGCCATTCTACTGCTGCCCGTGCTCTGAGAAATGGAGCATGTTTTGGACAAATTCAGATTTATGGTTAATTTATTGATACAAATTGTATTTGCTTGCAGCAGATATCCCATTCTTAGGCTCTGTCCAGACTAAAGTCATGACTTTTTCCACATTAATTAGTGTCCGTACAGAGTGTATAACTCTTCCAAGTGAAGTGAATTAAAATTCCCTCATTATAGTCACCTCTGGATTATGTAGCCATGTCCTGGGGTTCAACACACCACATTCTGCCATTAGCGCTGTCTTCACTTCATTAAGTCTGTGGTTACACATATTATATAAAATACATACGTGCAGCATGTTAAACAGTGCTGTTTAATTGAAAGGTATGAATCACCTCCATAAATTACTAGAGTTTGGCTTTCAAGATCTGCACCCTATTGTTAAATTGTACCCTTTACTCACCCCCAGCTGCTCATAATTCTGCATGTGAAACATTATAAGGAGCAGATTTTCAATTGTGCATGAACCTAAGCTTATTCAATTAAATACACCCTCTACACATTGCTCAAAAGCAAAGCTTAACTACTGAACTGTTATGCGCTACCCGAACTGAAATAAAATGTCCTGCCTGTGTTTATCGTCCAGGGGTTGGCTTTATAATCTATATTGGCAGTCCATTCAGTGTTGCTGAATGCTACATTGTCCAAAATACAACACCCCTTGGACAATTGTGTACCTCAGTTTCATAAACCACCTCTTAAATAATAAGACCTTAAGGCCATAAAACATTGGAGTCATAGGACTCACCCATTGAGTCTGCTCTGCCATTCCATTATGGCTGATTTATTATCCCTCTCAACCCTTTTCTGCTGCCTTCTCCCCATACCCTTACCAATCAAGAACCTATCAATCTCCACTTTAAGTATACCCGATGACTTGGCCTTCACATCCATCTGTGCAATGAATTCCACAGATTTGCCATCTCAGGCTAAAGAAATGTCTCAATTTATTGATTTTTAATTTATTGAACTATAGCCCAGAATAGACCTTTTGAGCTGCGCTGCCCGGCAATCCCCCCCAGCTCAATTCTAGCCCAATCACAGGATAATTTAAAATGATCAATTGACCTACCAACCTGCACGTCTTTGGACTGTGGGGGGAAACCAGACCACCCAGAGGACACCCACATCGTCACAGGGAGAATGTACAAGCTCCTTTACAGGTAGTTGTGGGAATTGAATCTGGGTCACCTGTACTTTAAAGCAGTGTGCTGAGCACTGTGCTACCATGCCAGATAGAGAACCTGAGAAACACTAGTGTCCAATGATAGGATTTGACCAATGGGTTCTGTAGACTGTCATTGTGTTTAGTATTAATGCATACTGTGTCTCTTACAAAGTATAATTAAAGAGCTCACAAGCACTCTGTAATAGATAATCAAATTGGTATTGGTATTGGTTTATTATTGTGAAGATACAGTGAAAATAATAAATATTATTTCTGTTTTTTGCATGATTTTTAATCTGTTCAATGTACATACACTCCAATTGATTTACTTACTTATTATTGTTATTAATTTTTTCTTCTTCTATATTATGTACTACATTGAACTGCTGCCACTAAGTTAACAAATTTCATGACACGTGCCAGTGATAATAAACCTGATTCTGATTCTGAAATTACCAAGATACAGTGAAAAGCTTGTCCTGCATACTGTTCATACAGATCAAATCATTACACAGTGCACTGAGTAGAATAAGGAAAAAAAAACAATGCAGAATAAAATTTAAAAGCTACTGAAAGAATGTGGTGCAAGTAAAATGTAAAATTATAATGTGGTAGATTGTAAGGCCATGAGTCCATCTTAACATGCAAGAGGTCCATTCAAGACTCCGATAACAGTGGGATACAAGCTGTCCTTGAGCATGCTTTCGGGCTTTTATGTCTTCTGCCTGTTGGAAGAGAGGAGAAGAGAGAATGTCTGGGATTGGTGGGGTCTTTGGTTCCAGCAGCTGCTTTACTGAGACATCAATAAATACAGACAGAGTCCATGGAGCGGAGGCTGACTCCTGTGATGTGCTGAGCTGTGTCCACAACTCTCTGCAGTTTCTTGGTGCTATGTGCCACACCAAGCTGTTATGCATCCTCTTTAGCCTCTTGAGGAACTAGAGGCACTGTGAAGCTCTCTAGGTCATGACATCAGTGGTTGGACCAGGACAGGCTATTGCTGATGTTCACACCTACAAGCTTTGAAGATCTCAACTCTCTCAATGTCAACGTCATTGATGTAGACAAGAACACGTGCACCGACCCGTTTCTGAAGTCAATGACCAGCTCTTTTGTTTTGAGAGAAGGGTTGCCATGGCACCATGCCACTCAGCTCTCTATCTCCTTCCTGTACTCTGACTCATCATTACTTGAAATGGGATCTAAAGAAGGGAACACTTGACTCTGGGCTGCACCACATCACAATAGGTTGATGGGCTTAAGTAAGTATGTTCTGTGAAGGTCAAGCAGCATCTATGGAGGAAAATAAACAGTTGATGTTTAGGTCTGATGAAGGATCTCAGCCCAAAATACTTACTGCGTGTTATGCATGCTGGAGATCAGGACAGCAATGAAGGTCCTCCATCCATGTCTTTCAGAAACCATATTTGGTTTTTGTTTTGACAGTGTTCTGGCCTTCCTTCATCATATCAGTAGCTTCCTCTTCATTTTCACTACTCTCAGTCATGCAAGTTTTGGGTGGAGAGTCAGGAATACCATCACGCACGGACTTCAAAGAATTCTTCCTTCCTGTTTCCATAACATTTTTGCTTGACCAGTCAGGGCCGTTAACCCCAAACCTGGAAGATGGGCTGACCACTCTTAGCCTGGCCTCTTCCCTTTGACCTGTTTGGCATGGATGACCCTACCAAGAGCCAAAGCATGAGGCCCTGAATTCAGCTAACATAGCTCTCCAGGTCATTGAGGCACGTAAGCCTCCAAACTACGACAAGGTTTTGATTCTCTTGGAGGTCAGCCCGGAATATCAACTGTTCATTCCACTCCACCGATGCTGCCTGACCTGTTGATATTCTCCCTTTTGTCTGTGTTGCTCAAGATAGAATTAATAACAGCATTTTATTTTCATACACTTTAAAAAAGAATTAATTTCTTTTTCTGAAGTTGATGAGGTAGGATTTGAACCAAAGATCTCCGGATTACTAGTTCAGTAACAAAGCCATTAACAAACAAAAGCTTGACAATCAGGCACTAAAAATAAACTATTGTCCATATCCTTAAGAGCAGGCATTCTCTGAACCTTTGATGTGTTAACATACATCTTTGTATGCATTCAGAGAGCAATGTCTTCTGCAACCCATCCATGTCTGAAATTGATGCTGCTTGTTTTTCTTTTGAAAACTAACCCAGCCTGGTCTTTTGTGGAGAGAAAATGATTGACAGAAACATGCCTCAGATATCATTTCTTGAAACTATGCACATCAATCAACACTTTCCAGGGACGCCATTTCCTCAGTGATGAGCTCCCCTGCCCTGATAGAGTGCTGCGTTGTCAGACATACTGACCCCGCATGAGACATTAAACTGAGGCTTCGCTTTCCCGTTCCAACAATCCATCTGAATGCTAAAGTTTCTTATTGTATATTCAGGCAAGAACAAGTGGCTCCTGGATCCTGTTGCTCCTTCAGATAACATTACTACAAATGCATCAGTCATGTCACTGCTGTCCATGCATTTCCATTTACAAATAATGTAATGTTTATAATAGTTATTGTTCTGAAAATGTACAGGGAAAATTTATTATCAAAGTGCATATACGTCTCCATATGCAAACTACACTGAGATTCATTTTCTTGTGGGCATTCACAGTAAGTAAGAAGGTACATGACAGAATCAATGAAAAACTACACATAATCAATGGGGAACAAACAACTGATGTGTAAAAGAAGATCAAATGTACAAATAGATTAGTATCATTCATATGACTATTGTCCATGCATTTCCATTTGCAAACAGTGTAATGTTAAAAACAGTCATTGTTCTGAAGAGCATGTGAATAAACTATTCCAGGTTTATAATATCTCTGAGCTTTCTTTACAACAATCCTCTACAGTTTTCACCCAGATGTCCCCTGCTTCATTTTCCACAGCTGTCTTTAATTGGCTAATTTCAGGCTCCAGACTTCCTTCCTGAAACCTTCTCATCTACCTACCTCTCCTTCTCATTTTAAGGCAGCCTTTATGACCAACTTCTTGATCAGGAATTTGGCACTGGACAAATATTCCTTCATTTAAGGAGAGTTATTTTGTAGTTTTTAATTGGATTTCAAAATTTCCCCATCCACCCTGATTTGCAGAAATGCTTAGGTTTTCATTTCTCCTCTGGCTAGCCCGTAGAAGGCAGAAGGCAGTTGTAGGTGGAGAATATTCTGGCTGGAGGTTGGTGACCAGCGCTATTCTGCAGGGATCTGTTCTGGGATCATAAACACAAGAGATTTTGCAGATACTAGATATCCAGTGCAACACACACAAAATGCTGGAGGAACTCAGCAGGTCAGGCGGCATCTATGGAGAGGAATAAAGAATTGACACTTCGAGCTGAGACCCTAATCAGACATGCTGATCTTGACTCCGAAACTGAAAACTAATTGCAAAAAAGAATCCCAGAGCCAGGGAGTACATGAGCACTCTAATTTTGTTTAACTGTAGTGAGCCTTGTACTTATGGCATGGTAGAATCATGGACATGGCATTCACATATTGTTACATACAACCTGTAATGAATTATGTAAACAAAGTATGCTTAATCAAACAATATTTTTACAGTATTACAAATACTACTATACTATATACTATATAATACTATATTAATTACATAACACTCTTCCCTGCTTAGCCAACTCAATACAGAATGCATATCAACTATATGCACACACCCACACATACACAGTGTGTGTGTGTATATATATATACATACATACACAGACACACGTATATAGATAGATAGATAGGTACAGTATACTATAAAATACAACCACTATAGTAATACATCCACAGCATAGTAAATTTTAAATTGTTCTATTCAGGCCTAAAGATATAATCGCTGTGGAGCATTTCTTACTCTTGCGGGATAACTTCTTTCCTGACAAGGGCTAGTGGTCACAGGTGTGACATGGATGCAAAACAATCTCAGGTTCTGGGGCTCCCTCCATGGTGGTTGTAGGAGTTGACCCTGGAACTGCAGGAAATGGTTATCACTGATCTGAGTACACTTCTCCAGGACGGGTTTCACCCAGAACAGTGCATGGCAAGTTGCTCCATCAGCTGATCTATAGAAGCCACCAGACAAAGCTTCGAGCCATCACTTTAATTTTGACCATGCCTAGATGATCACCATGTAGATCATCCAGTAACTTAGCTCTCAGCTTGGATGGTACAATAACTCTCAATCCCCACATAAGGCAACCCCTATCGAGGACAAGTTCATCCCAGCACTGATAAAAATTAGGAAACTGGTATTTCTGCTGTACATTCCAGCCACTTTGGGTAGCCATGTAGAACTGAGACAGTGTGGGGTCATTTCTGGTTTTCCCTTTGATCACCTGTGCTGTAATAGGGAGAATTGATAGGGAGAATATGTCAAGAGGAGTTCCCCTTTTGTTAATTTTTCAGTTATTTCCTTTTCCAAGGGTAAAGGGATAACCCATCAGAGTTTCCATGATAAATCATTCTCTTGAATTTGAACTTGTAATTGTGTCCTCTAAGAAACAGAGCCCATCTCTACATTTATGCCGCTGCTGTTAGTGGAACATCCTTCTGTGGATTGCAAATGGATGCTAGTGATTGATGATCAGTAATGAAAGTAAACAAGCTCCCATGCAAGTATCATTTGAAACGTTTTTCGCCCCAAACCAGACTCAAGGCCTCTCTATCAATCTGTGCATAATTTTTCTCTGCAACGATCAGGGAACATGATGCAAAGGCTGTGGGACATTCATTCCCATCACTCAATTTCTTGATCCAAGATGGCGGTGCGACGCAGCTTGCAGCGGCCACTCCAGAATTGATTATCTGTTATTTGTGAAGTGGGGTGCCGTGCGCAATCATAATCGATTGGAAATGGACGTGGAAGCACGGAGAAACATCGGGAAATTCCAGGAAGACCTTCTTCGTTGCTGCTGCTGCTGTGAGGTCCGGGACTCTGCTGGGAAGAACAGGCCCCCAGTTCTCAGGGTCGCATTGCCGATGGCTGTTGGCGGGGCCGTCTTAATACGCTTGATATGTTTGAGCATTGTAAATGCCATCCTTGAACTCTGCCGTGGCATCATCTGGTAGCTTTCTAAATTTGATTTCAGTTGACTCTTTCACGAGGATGTGGCATTCAAATGGTGGATGGATCTTCAATCAAATTGTGGTTGTCTCAGCCAATCATGACCCCACAATGTTGCCCCTCTTTTTTTATATCACATACAAGCTCTGTCCGGCTTGTCAGTTGTTGTATTTCACTGTTATGAATGTCATTCCCAAAGGAGTTATTTTTTCTCCAGTATAAGTTCTTCATTGGATATCTGCAGGATACCATCGGTATGACAACCATGAGAGAATCTGTAGATACTGGAGACCCAAGCATCTGATGAAGTCCTAATGAAGGATCTCAGTCCAAAACATCAACTGTTTACCCTTTCCATAGATACTGTCTGACCTGCTGAGTTCCTCCAGCATCTTGTGTGTGTTGTTAAGTGCAGTATGGTGTGTTGACCATTAATACTCAGGAGAGTGAGTGCAAGAGCCACTAGGTAATGTGTATAAAACCTTGGACAGACCACACTTGGAATATTGTTTTCTGGTTGTCTCATTATGGGAAGGATGTGGAGGTTTTCCAGAGGGTGCAGAGGAGACTTACCAGGACGCTGCTTGGATTGACTTGTGAGAATGGGTTGAGAGAGCTAGGGCTTTTCTCTCTGAAATGAAGGAAGATGAGAGGTGACTTGACAGAGGTGTACAAGATGATAAGGGACGTAGATAGAGTGGGCAGTCAGAGACTTTTTCCCAGGAGGGTGGTGCAAAGGCAACTATGAGAGGGCATAATATTACGGTGATTGGAGGAAAGTATAGAGGGATGTCAGAGGTATGGTTTTACGCAGACAGTGCCTGGGGTGGTGTTAGAGACAGCTATAATAGGGGCATTTAATATATTCTTAGATAGGCAGATAGATGATAGAAATATAGAGGGCCATGTAGGAGAGAAGGGTTAGATTGATCTTAGAGTGGCTTAAAAAGTGGGCACAACTTTTTGGACTGAAGGGCCTGTGCCTATAATGTTCTAGGTTCTATTTGTCATTTTCTCTTTGCACTGTCACTCCTTTTTGTGATTTACTCTCTCCTGACTTCCTCCCTTTTGTTTTCTTCTCCACCTTCTTTAAAACCTGTTTCTTTATAACTTTATCTACTGCTGTTGAAGTGTTATCTCAATTTTCTTTTCAATGGATGCTCTCTGACCTGCTGAATATTTGCTTCCATTTCCACTTTGATTTCAGAATTCCAGCATCTGCTGTGTTTTACTTACTTGCTGGCTTTAGGACAGCAACGAAGCTCCTCCATCTCTGGTGGTTCAGGGCATTTTGCCGTCCTGTCAGTAGCTTCCTCTCAGTTTTCACTACTGTCAGTCATGCTGGTCTTAGATGGGGACTCAGGAATACCGTAACACTCAGATGTATAGGATTCTGTTTCTGTAACAGTTTTGTTTGACCGGTTAGGGTTGTTAGTCCTGAGCTGAACCCCCTGAAGCCAGAAGACTGGTGGACACTCCTAGTTCAGCCTCTACTCCTTGACCCCTTTGGCAGGAGTGACGCTACCAAGAGCCAAAGCATAAAGCCCTGCCTCCAGTCAACATAGCTCTCTGGGTCATTAAGGCACCCAAGCCTCCAAACCATGGTCTTTTTGGAGATGTGGTGTCTTAACTTCTCATGTACTCTTACATGGTTCAGGTTTAGTGTGATAACACCCCTGTGTGTCTCTCAATGCATTTAGTTACATCAAAGCTGCTGTATGAATGTACAGTAATCAAGGACCATTCATCAACATTTCTGAATACTTTCTTTCAATGTTTTCACAGAAATCAGGCAGACAGTACAAGGTCTTAATTCAATAATGCCCATTAAGCAGCCCATGGGTTTGCACTAGACATTGCAATCAAGATTCCAAACCTTATCTTAAAAAAAAACAACTCAAATATAACCATCTCTGGAGTCAAAATAGAGAGATACAGCTCAGAAATATGAGTGTGTCCCATGGAGTCCACGTAAACCATCACTCACCCATTCAATTGATCCTACAGTTATGATATTTTTTATTCTACCGACATTCCGATCAACTAACTGTCAGCATGGCAGCATAGGAGTTAGTGCAATGCCTTACAGCGCCAGAGATTAATCAGGGGTTCAATACCCACCACTGTCTGGAAGGACTTTGGACGTTCTCCCCATGACTTCATAGTTTTCTCTGCATGCTCCAGCTTCCTCCCACATTCCAAAGACGTATTGGTTGGGATTAGCATGTGTGGAAATGCTATGATGGTAGTGGAAGCATGACAACATTTGTGGACTGCCCCCAACACAATCGTTGGACTGTGTTGGCTGTTGACACCAATAACACATTTCACTGTGTTTTTGATATTTCAATAGACATGTGACAAATAAAGACAACCTTTAATTTTTAACTATCCCCAGATTTTACCACTCACTGGGGTTAATATACAGTGGGCAATTCATTCTGCATCCCTCTCTTCTTTGGGAATGGAGAGATCCCTGGGCAAGCTCACTCTCGGAGAGAAAGAGCAGACGCAGCAGACGGGGTTCAGGACTGAACCAGTGCCATTAATGTTGCAACTCAGAGGCTTCACTAGATCACCACTCTTCTGCCCTGGAATGATGACAGAAACGCCATGCAGGCAGCAACGGATGAACTGGGGACTCAGGCACCGTCAGGCAGCAGCTCTACTAACTGCACCACTGTGCCAGCGTCTGTACTCATAACTTTTTTTGCTTACTTTACACAAAATGCTGGAGGCTGTTCACAAGCTTTGGTCCGTTCCCCTCCGGTGAGGTCTGCATGGAGCTTAAACACGCTCCCTGTGATGGACTAGATTTCCTCCAGCCACTTCAGTCTCCACCCACATCCCAAAGACTTGAAAGTTGGACCGGATGATTAAGAGCATATGACATTAAGTCATAGTATCAGAAATGGGGCAGTCAGTCCATTGAGTCTGCTCTGAGATTCCATCATTGTTGATTTCTTATCCTTCTCAACCATTCTGAAACCTTTGATGCTCTTACTAATTAAGAATGGAAATCCTACAAGAGGTAGTAGATTCAGCCTAGTACATCGCAGGTAAAGCCCACCCAGCCATTGAGCACATCTACATGAAACACTATCATAGGAAAGAAGCCTCCATCATCAGAGATCCTCACCACCCAGGCCATGCTCTTTTCTCACTGCTGCCATCAATTAGAAGCTACAAGTACCTCATAAGTAGGTTCAAGAACATCAGGCTCTTGAAAAAAGGAGTTAACTACACTCATTTGCCCACCCATTGAGCTGTTCTCACAACCAATAACAAACAAGAGAAAATCTGCAGATGCTGGAAATCCAAAGCAGCACACACAAAATGCTGGAGGAACTCAGCAGGCTAGGCAGCATCTATGGAAAAGAGTGCAGTCAATGTTTTGGGCCAAGACCCTTCATCAGGACTGGGGAAAAAAAGATAAGGAGTCAGAGTAAGAAAGTAGGGGCAGGGACCCTCTCTCTATTTGTTGAGTATGCCCGTGGGAAAATTAATCTCAGGGTTGTATATGGTGACATTTAGAGTACTGTATGTGCTTTGATAATAAAATTTACTTGAACTTTGAATCTATCATTTTCTGCTTTAAATATACCCAATGACAGTCTTCCCAGCAACATATGGCAATAAATTCCACAGTTTCACCACACTTTGGCTAAAGAAATACCTCGTTATCTTTGTCCTAAAGGGGCATTCTTGTACTCTGTGGCTGTTGGCTCACTATAGAAAGCATCCCTTCCACATCCACTCTAACCACTGACCTCCTCTGGCAATTGGAACTTGAAACATAGAACATAGACCAGTACAGCACATATGGGCTCTTCAGCCCACAAAGCTACATGGCTCACCAGTTTCCATATGCCTATCTAATTCTCTTAAATGTTTTTAATCTATCTGCCTCTACCAACACCCTGGCAGCATGTTCCATTCTCTCAGTGTAAAAAGCCTATCTCTAATATCCTCCCGAGATTTTCCTCCAATTACCTTAAGGTTATATCATCATATGTTAGTCAGTTTTCCCCTGGGGAAAAAAGGCATTGGCTGTCTATTCATTCAATGTGTCTCATACACCTCTGTCAAGTCACTTCATGTCTCCTTCACTCTAAAGGAAAAAAAAGTTGGCTCACACAATCTTTCCTCGTAAGATATTCTTGTAATCCAGGCAACATCCTGGTAAATCTCCTCTGCACCCTCTCTAAAGCTTCAACATCCTTTCTATAATGAGGCGACCAGAACTGAGCACAATATTCCAAGTTTGGTCCAATCTGAAGTTTATAGGGCTGCAACATTACCTTGTGGCTCTTGAACTCAGTCCCCGACTAATGAAAGCCAATCCACCATATGACTTCTTAACCACCCTATCAAATTGCACAATAACTTCGAGGAATCTCTGGATGTGGATCCCAACATCCCTCTGTTGCTCCACATGGCAAAGAATCCTGTACTCCACCTTCAGCTTCAACCTTTCAAAGGCCATCTCCTTACACTTTGATGGTTTGAACTCCATATGCCACTTCTCAGCCTGGTTCTGCACCCTATCAATGTCCCATTGTAATCTACAAGAATCTTCTAAACTAGATTGTAGCCCTAGAATATCACTCCTTTTGGATTTGCACCAAACTAACACCTGCCTTCATTGCACAACACAGCTTTAATACACATCTTAACATATATTAGGATTAAAGACTTCCATTGCCAATGCTCCACTACAGCCTTCCCTAGTGCAGCCAAGGTAACATCCTCGAAGTCCTGCCCTGAATAGAACTTAGAAACTTGTGACTTGAAAGCAAATAAGGCCATAAGACATAGGAGTAGAATTAGCCAATTCAGCCCAATGAGTCTGCTCTGCCATTTCAATTTATTATCCCTCTAAATCCTGTTTTCCTACCTTCTCCCCATAATCTTACACACCCTGACTATAAGAACCTATCAACCTCTGCCTTAAACACGCCCAATGACTTGGCTTCCGCCTCTTCACTTTCTACCATCTTTTCTCTTCACCATACACACACTTTCTTCCATAACTCTGTCCTGCTCTACCAAACCCACCCCATTCTGCTGCCCCAGACAATGGCAATTGAACGATAGCTGATAACAAACATTGTATTACAACTTATCATGTTACTAAAGACCATTCATGTGTATTTATTCTTCACTGGACCATTCTTTCTCACAGTTTTCAGTTTCTTAACTACACACATATACACCCATTGGCCAGTTTATTCGGTATACCTGTACACCTGTTGTCAATCAAAATATCTAATCAGCCAATCATGCGGTGGCAACACAGTGTATAAAAGCATGCAGGCATGGTCAAGAGGTTCAGTTGTTGTTCAGACCAAACAGAATGGGGAAGAAATGTGAGCTCAGTGACTTTGACTGTGGATTGCTCGATAGTCCAGAGGGGGTGGTTTGAGTATCGCAGAAACTGCAGATCTCCTGGGATTTTCACACATAACAGTCTCTAGAGATTACAAAGAATGGTGCGAGAAACAAAATGAGAGAGGTCAGAAGAGAATGGCCAGACCGATTCAAGCTGTCTGAAAGGTGACTGTAACTCAAATAACCACATTACAAGACTAGTGCGCAGAACAGCATCTTGAACACACAACACGTTGAACTTTGCATGGGCTACAGCAGCAGAAGACCATAAACATACACCTAGTGGCCACTTTATTAAGTAAAGGAGGAATCTAATAAAGTGGCAGCAGAGTGTGGAACACATTGAACATCACTCATTCTATGGGCCATCTTCCTACAGCAATTTTACTCATTGCAGAATTATTCTGTAATGATTGATTCTGTCATTATCCCAGAGGAATAACTCCCTGCCCGGGCTCCCTGAGCCCTCCCTTCTACTTTCCCAAGAGTTGGAACAGGTCTCAATGAAGCAAGTTAAAACCAAACAGTGATACAATTGAGTCATTGTTCAGAATGTTCATACATTTAAACAGGCGTTGGTATTAATGTAGGAGGTTTCCAATTCTCAAACAATGATCTCTACAATTTGGACTGTCTGCCTTTTCTACATCATGCATTAAAATCATTCTTGCAGTTGCAAAACAATTTTAAAATGTTCTGAAATTTAGTTTCCTCTTTCTGGCAATGCACCAATTCCATAGTGTCTACAAATTCTTAATTGATCCGTCAATCAAAGTTAGACTTTTCATCTGAAACGTGATCCTTAAATGAGCCCACCATTCATTTCAAGAATGCGTAGCAAATACACTATCTTGCCTCGAAGGGAACAGGCTACACTCTATTTCACATGGTGTAATGTTCTGTCTTTATAAAGCAGTACATGCTTCAATGTAGCATGGCATCATCCACCTACGCACAGCCACTAGCTAATGTCCTGTGGCATTGTGTTGGTGCTGCAACAGCCCACAAACAAACAAGTGCAACAAAACGTTTAATAAAAAGACAACTTAACAACAGAATGATTGTATGAAGCTATTAAACTATTCCCGTGTTTTAACAACTTTGGCAGAACCGCTGGAGGTTGAGACTTATTGAACAATGTAACTTCACTCACCCCATCACTAAAATGATCCCACAGCCTGTGGACTCACAAGGATTCTTCGCCTCGTTTGCATGATACTTATTGTTTATTTATTAATTATTTTTATTTTGTATTTGCACAGTTTGTCATCTTTTGCACATTGTTTTTTTGTCCATCCTGTTGTGTGTGGTCTTTCATTGATCCTATAGTGTGAATGCCCACAATAAAATGAATCTCGGTGTAATATATGGTGACCTATATGTACTTTGATAAGAAATTTACTTTGAACTTTGCCTCCTGCAATTTTAGAAAGCTGGGAGATCATACTTAGAATTGCAGAGTTCTGCAGAAACAGGCCTTTTGGCCCATCCAGTCCTTGCCAACCCCATCTTCTGCCTAGTCCCATCTACCTGCACTGATCAAACCCCTCCAAACCCATCTCATTCATGTAGCTATCAAACTTCTTTTAAGTGTTACAATTGGAGTTAGGGTTAAACTCCAATTTAGGGTTAAATAGGTGGGTTGCTGGGCAGTGTGTCTCGTCGGATTGGAAAGGCCATTTCGACACCATATCTCTAAATATATAAATTAAGATAAAATCCCTAATCAATACTTCATTACAGCAGCACTGTGTCTACTTTGATTCATTTTGCTCTACAATGGACATTTTTGTTCAAATTGTGTTTTTCTTGTGAAAATTTATGTTTAGTTTATGATTGTCTTGTGAATACTACTTATACTGTATGATACAATGTGCCTGTGATGAGGCATTCACGTACTTATGCATATCACATTGAACTTGACTTAGACCATAACACAACAAAGCAGCATTAGGCCATTCGGCCCATCAAGCTTGCTCTGTCATTCCATCATGGCTGATTTATTATCCCTCTCAACCTGATTTTCCTGCCTTCTCTTCCTCGTATCCTTTGATGTACTTACTAATCAATAACCTATCACACTCCACTTTAAATACATCCAATGACCTGGTCTCCGCAGCTGTCTGTGGCAATGAATTCCACAGATTCACCACCCTCTGGCTAGAGAAATTCCTCCTCATCTCCATTCATCCCACTATACCAAGGTTGTGCCCTCTGGTCTTAGACTCCCCCACTATAGGGAGTCAACATTTCAGGGACTTTTTGGATCTGACTTTAATTTGAAATTTTTCTGAAAAATCTTTGAAATTTATTTGAGCAAAACTATTAGTTTACCAAAAAAACCTATCAGATTTACTCATATTCATTGGATTGGACATCTGCTCTGTCCAGGATGTAACTTTAAGCCCACCATTACAGTTGACTCATAGACTGTCTATAAAGGAAATTATGGATTGGTGAATCAGTGGCAGCCATGTACTTTGAAATGAAAATGTAATTTCAGATACAGATTTATTTATCACATGTCCATACAGTGAAATGCGCTAACAACCAACGCACCTAAAGATGAGCTGGGGCGGCCCACAAGAGTCACCACACAACATGGCACCAAAGTAGCACACCTACAATGCTTGGCAGAATAACACAGAACACAACAAACAACAACTTTCTTCCCTCCCACCCAACAATACACATGGACAGTCCTCCAACTCCTAGATAGGCCTCTGGCCTCTACTCTCCTCTTCAGCCATTGGACTTTGGGTTCCAGACTTCCAATTGCACTTTGGGCTCTGATTGTTGGTGTTGATCCCCGGAGTAGCTGGTGGCAGGGCCCCAAAATTCAGGCTTGCTGACTGACCAGTCTTGGTGCTTCCTCATGCCTTCTGCTTGCAAAGGATATCCAATCCTGGTTACTTTACAAGATATTTATTTCAAGATAATTATTTCTAAAAAATCATTCAATCAATCAGATTTAAATCAATTGAAGTCGCATTAAATTGTAACTTCCAAATGACAGCTCCAAATTCCTGCCTCCTCTGAACAAGCAGAGCTCAACAACTATTTTTCCAGACCTTAAGCTCAAATCCGGCATACAAACCTGGTGTGACTGATGTGACTGTTTCTGTTTAAATTAGATTTTCTCCAGCCCTGGTATTTCAGTTTCAAGTTGGAGTCAAGATACAGATCATCTGTGGTCTTCGCGATTGGTGGAGAAATTTAAGGATTTGAATGTCTTTCATCTGTCTCTGTATTGTGCTCTGAAGCCATACATCCTGCTCTTATTTACTTATTTCAATAGCGAGACGGTGTAATTGCTGTGTCAGAGGTTTAAATAGGCAACTTCCATTATATATGTGGAGATAGAGAATTTATTATGAAAACATTAACAAGAAGTGTTTGCAGATGTGAGATCTTTTACAACTACAGATTTATTTGAATATTTTGAGTGGAAAGCGTATGATCTGCTGCACTTCAATGATTGCAATTTGTTGTAGCGACATTTTTCAAAGAGTATGAGAATGCTAATCAATTCTCTCAGAGTTACTGGCCTAGCAGAGAAGAAAAAGATTTACAACCATCAATCATGAGCTACAGGTAATAAAATCGTGATGATCTTGACTCCCCTTTCCTCTTTGATCCCTCCATTCCATGTTTTTATTTATTTATTTTTATTTAGAGGTACAGCGTGGTTCAGGCCCTTCTGCCCCAACAAGCCAAACTGCCCAGCACCCACCTTTTTATTTATTTAGAGAATCTGCGCAGAACAGGCCCTTCTGCCCCATCAAGCTGTTCTGCCCAGCAACTCACCTGTTTAATATTTTTATATTTTATTTAGAGCTACTAAGCGGAACAGGTCCTCCTGGCCCAACAAGCCATATGGCCCAGGACTCCCCCAATTTAATCCTAGCCTAATCGCAGTACCATTTACAATGACCAATTAACCTACCAATAGACAATAGACAATGGGTGCAGAAGTAGACCATTCGGCCCTTCGAGCCTGCACCGCCATTCTGAGATCAAGGCTGATCATCTACTATCAATACCCGGTACCTGCCTTGTCCCCATATCCCTTGGTTCCCCTATCCATAAGATAGCTATCCAGCTTCTTCTTGAAAGCATCCAGAGAATTGGCCTCCACTGCCTTCCGAGGCAGTGCATTCCACACCCCCACAACTCTCTGGGAGAAGAAGTTTTTCCTTAACTCTGTCCTAAAACAAACCATGCCCTCTGGTACTGGACTCTCCCAGCATCTGGAACATATTTCCTGCCTCTATCTTGTCCAAACCCGTAATAATCTTATATGTTGCAATCAGATCCCCTCTCAATCTCCTTAATTCCAGCGTGTACAAGCCCAGTCTCTCTAACCTCTCTGCGTAAGACAGTCCGGACATCCCAGGAATTAACCTTGTGAATCTATGCTGCACTTCCTCTATAGCCAGGATGTCCTTCCTTAACCCTGGAGACCAAAACTGTACACAATACTCCAGGTGTGGTCTCACCAGGGCCCTGTACAAATGCTAAAGGATTTCCTTGCTCTTGTACTCAATTCCCTTTGTAATAAAGACCAACATTCCATTAGCCTTCTTCACTGCCTGCTGCACTTGCTCATTCACCTACAGTGACTGATGAACAAGGACTCCTAGATCTCTTTGTATTTCTCTCTTACCCAACCCTACGCCGTTCAGATAATAATCTGCCTTCCTGTTCTTACTCCCAAAGTGGATAACCTCACACTTATTCACATTAAATGTCATCTGCCAAGTATCTGCCCACTCACCCAGCCTATCCAAGTCATCCTGAATTCTCCTAACATCCTCATCACATGTCACACTGCCATCCAGTTTAGTATCATCAGCAAACTTGCTGATGTTATTCTCAATGCCTTCATCTAAATCGTTGATGTAAATCGTAAACAGCTGTGGTCCCAATACCGAGCCCTGTGGCACCCCACTTGTCACCGCCTGCCATTCCGAGAAACACCCATTCACTGTTACCTTTTGCATTCTATCTGCCAACCAGTTTTCTATCCATGTCAATGTCTTCCCCCCAATGCCATGAGCTCTGATTTTACCCACCAATCTCCTATGTGGGACCTTATCAAATGTCTTCTGAAAATCAAGGTACACTACATCCACTGGATCTCCCTTGTCTAACTTCCTGGTTACATCCTCGAAAAACTCCAATAGATTAGTCAAGCATGATTTGCCCTTGGTAAGTCCATGCTGGCTTGGCCCAATTCTATCCAACTGGTAAGTTGTTGGAATGTGGGAGGAAACCAGAGCACTTGGAGGGGACCCATGCTTTCAAGGGGGAAAACGCACAAACTCCATACAGACAGCACTGGAATTAAACTCTGAACTCTGGAACGCTCTGAGCTGTAATAGCGTTGCACTAACCTCTACGCTATCGTAGTGTCCTAATTTACCTAGTCCATGTAAATTCAGTCTATTGCTTCCTTGACAAAGCATCTACAAATCACTAGGATTAGGAATTTCAAACACTCTGACAGAAGAAATTCCACTTCTCAATCCATAATTAGTTTGGGACATATCCAAGAGTTTAAACCTCTCATACTGGAGTAAACACTCGCCAAAAACAATATAACCTTTGCCTTGATCTTCAGTTTAGGCTTATTACATTCTGATGGGGAACTCATGGTCACAATGAATATGTGAATAGCATTGCTGTATTTGTGGAGAAGTATGATAAGAGTTTAACACACTAAGCACCATTTTTACAAGCATTCAAGTGGATGGGCTACAGCAGCAGACGACCACGAGCATACACTTGTCGGTCACATTATTTAGCTAATAAAGTGGTCACTGAGTGTAAATGCAAGTTGTTGTTGACAAGGTGGAAACCATCTATGTGAATAACACACACAGAATGCTGGAGGAACTCAGCCAGTCAGGCAGCTTCCATGTGAATTCTAATAGAGTGAGGTATTTTGACAAAACTGCTCTGGAGCCTTGAAACTCTTGGAGCCCAGTATGGAGATATTGCCAAATGTGCAACTGTCTGAGATAGAATCCTGCAGGGTGGGATAAAACAAAATGCCCTTTAGGCATGTTTTCTTTTGGCCTAGTTCCTGAAACATTGCTGGAGTTTAGTGCTTCAGCCCTTCCCAGCTGTGGTCTTGTTGCAGAATGTTTTAATAGTTATTAAATGATCATTGGCTCAAAAATCTGTGCAATCAGCAAGCTGGTTTTCTCTGTGCCTGGTATTGTTATCCAAACTTTAACCAGAGGGCATGCTTCAAAATGCCTACGGCTTTTTGGTTCAACTTGTTCAAAGTGTTGCTTATAGACTTTAGTTTGGCTTATCCACTCACGGGCTACATTATTTATTGCGTGCCCATCAGTAAATGAATCTCAGGGTGCATATGGTGACATATATCTACTTAGATAATAAGTTTACTTCGAGCTTTGAACTTTGAATTAAGTTTTGATTAGAAATGGTACAAGTATGTAAATGTATTAAAAGACTTGCAGCCTTTTTATGACAACATAGCTTATTCATGATCTAACCAAATACCCAGGAATAATAATGAATTTTTATGCACTGCAACTGAACACACACCGCTCTCTTTACACCCAGGCTTAGCTGACCCATTGGTGAAAGGCACCCTTGTGCCAAAAGGGTAAAATTCAAACAATGGGCTTTAATAATCTATTATCAAAGTCAAAGGTGACATGGTAGCATCATGGTTAGTGCAACACTCTTTCAGCTCAGTCTGTTGAAGTTCTGAGTTCAATTCCAGCGTTCATGATTCCAGGAATGAAGGGGTTAACATATGAGGTACGTTTGGCAGCTTTGGGCCTGTACTCTCTAGAATTTAGAAGAATGCATTGAAACCTATGAATGTTGAAAGGACTAAATAAGGTGGATGTGGAGAGGATGTTTCCTATAGCGTGGTTGTCTATAACTAGAGGGCACAGCCTCAAAACTGAGGTGCAACGTTTTAGAACAGAAGTAAGAAGGACTTTTTTTTAATCAAAGAGTGGTGAATCTATGCAATGCTCTGCAGACTTAGCAGAGGCTAAGTCTGTGGGTGTATTCAAAGCGGAAGTTTGTAGATTCCTGATTGGTCGGGGCATCAAGGGATATGGTGAGAGGGCAGATGTATGGGGTTGAATGTGTTCCGGGATCAGCCACGATAAAATGACGGAGCAGACTCGATGGGCTGAATGGCTTAATTCTGCTCCTATATTTTATGTCCTTTGTAAGAAAGTTTGTACGTCCTTCCAATGGGTTTCCTCTCGGTGTTCTGGTTTCCTCCCACAGTCCAAAGACTTACCAGCTAGTAGGTAAATTGGTCATTGTGAATTGTCCTGCGATTAGGCTAGGGTTAAATCAGTGGGTTGCTGGGTGGTGCAGCTTGATACGCCAGCAGGTCCATTCCATTCTGTATCTCTACATGAAATAAATAAAACATAATACAATAAAATAAAAATAAATTTGTTATCAAAGTATGTCACCATGTACTGTACTATCCTATGATTCATTTTCTTACAGGCATTTGCAGGAAAATAAAGAAATACAATAGAATTTACAAAAACTATGCATTATTGAAGACTGAAAAGAAACAGTGAACAAAAGAAGACAAAATGTGCAAATAAATAATAAAATAAAACTGAGAACATGAGTTTTAGAGTTCTTGTAAGTGAGTCCATAGGTTGTGAGGTCAGTTCAGAGTTGAGGTGAGTGAAGTTATCCATGATGGTTCAGGATCCCAATGGATGTATGGTAATAACTGTTCTGGAACCTGCTGGTGTGGAGCCTAATACTCCTGATGGCAGCAGCACGAAGAGAGCGTGGCCTGGGTGGTGTGTGTCCTTGATGATGGATGCTGTTTTATTGTGGCTGCACTCCTTGTGGGTGTGCTCAATGGTGAGACTTTGTCTGTGATGGACGGGGCTTTATCCACCATTTATAGGTCATTGTTTCAAATATCCAGTGATGTCAAGTTTGCCATAGACAATGCAAGCAGAGTCCCAGGTTGGTCTAAACTGCTCCCTTTTCCACATTTACCAGTGATTTATAGTTTATCCTTGGTGTGATGGGGAAGCCAATTCCCAGGCAGCCACTTCCAACCACACCAGGGCATTGAAGAGGATGTTAAAAGGACCTTGTAAATATGAATGCTAGAGTCTCACTCACTTTGCAATCATAAGGTCAAAACTAAATGCCAGTTATACGTCACATGTAATAGTACAGCACAGCGACAGGCCGATTGGCCCACAGTGTTGTGGTAAATCAATTAAATTAGTAATCAAGTGGCCAACTAAACTAATCTTTGCCTGCACAATGTCCATATCCCTCCATTTCACTCATTCATTAGCCTATCTGAACTCTTAAAAGTCCCGAATGTATCTGCCTCTACCATAACCCAGGTAATGCATTTCAAGCACCCACCACTCGTTATGTAAAAAACTTGCCCCTTACATTTCCTTTGAAATAACTCCCCCCCCCCCCCCCCGCATCTTAAATGCATGCCCTATCGTATTAAACTTTTCAAACCTGGGGAAAAGATATTGTCTGTCTACTCTATCTCTGCCTCTCATAATCTTATAAACCTCTATCAGATCTCTTCTCAGCCTCTACCACTTCAGAGGAAACAACCTGTTTGTCCGGCCTCTTGTTGTAACACATGCCTTCTAATCTGGGCATCATCCTGGTAAAGCTCTTTGTGACTCTGATTCAAACCTTCACGGAGGAAGCTCTCTGTTATGAAGGACAATGTCCATATTACAACTCATATATAAAAATGTGGACATTGTCTCTTTAATACTCTGCCCACTCTCTGACTCTCTGCTAAGAATTCCTTCCACAGTGGTTGGACATTTTTCAGCTGCTGTGGCTAGCTTGTCATGGTAATTGAAAAGTAGAATCTAGCTGCAAGATTGGGGAGAGGTGGTAGCTAAGAAGCTATCAGTAAACTAACACCCCAAACTAACTTTAATATCGTTTGATGGGTGTTAGTTAACTGATAGCTTCCCAGTTGCCACCTCTTCCCAATATTATATTATATCCATTCACTCCAATTAACAGAGATTCAAAATAATTCAAGTTCAAGTTTAATTATCGTTCAACCATACATGAATATAGTCAAATGAAGCAGTGTTCCTCTGGGGCCAAGATGAAAAACACATTACGGACAGCACACAGCACATAGCACACATGGTTACAATGTCATAAAAACATACAGTCACAAACACAAATATAGCCCAATATCATGGGTATCATATCTGCAGAATTGATGGTAAGTTGGCCAGGCCTAGCTTGTTCATCCACTGAGCACACACCAGAGGGCAAGATCGAACGAAATTGATTACTGACTTGCCATCGCACTTGTTATATTATAGTAAAATATACTTTTTCAATCCATAAATTACAGTTCAGGGCAACAATTCAGTATCCAAGCTATACTCATCGAGACCACAGTTCTGTAACATCAATGTGTTTATTCACCATCCTAGTTATACATAAGCTAACAAAGCATTTTCTTCTGACAGGAAAGCCTTTGAGTAATGATTCCACTATTCTATGGAATTGTGGTGGATCTGATGGTAATCTCAGTTTCACAATCCAGCCCCTTCTCAGTAAATTTCACTCCCTTGCCCATCAAAAAAATGCACCAACCTCTGCTTTGAAAATATTCAAAGACTCTGCTTCCATTGCTATTTGAGAAAGAAGTCTTGAAAGATCACAAACCTCTGAAAGAAAAAGAAATCTCATTTTATCTTAAATGGGCTATTCATTATTTTTAAAGAGTAACTCTCAGTTTGAGATTGCCAAACCAATCATCTCCACATCCACCTTGTCAAAAGCCCACAGTATGCTAAGATGCTTCAATTCCATAGGACCGCAAGACAAAAGAATAGAAGCCACTCAACCTAACAAGTCAGCTCCACCATTCCACTGTTACTAATCAAGAACCTATCAACCTCCACGTTAAATATACCCAATGACTTGGCCACCACAGACATCTGTGGCAATGAATTCATTACCCTCTGGCTAAAGAAATTCATCTTCATCTCTGTTCTAAAGAAATATTCTTCTATTCTGAGGCTGTGCACATTGGTCCTCAACTTATCCACTGGAGGAAACATCCTCTCCACATCCACTCTATTTCAGCCTTACAGTATACAGTGGGTTTCAGTCAGATCCTCCCTCATTCTACTGAACTCCAATGAGTACAGGCCCAGAGCCATCAAAGATTCCTCTTATATTAACCCTTTCACTCCAAGGATCATTCTTGTGAATTTCTTCCACCAGCACATTTCCCTCATTTCCCTCCTGCTCTTCTAAATTTTAATGGATACAAATTAAGCCCATCCAGTCATTCTCAAATGACAATTCAGGGATGAGGAAAGAGGTCAAGGTTCAGACAATAATGAATAATTGACTGGTGATTGGAGGAGATTTCAAGAGAAAGGGAAAGGTGAGAATATGGCAAAGTTTGAAATTAAAGACGAGAATTTAAAAAATGAGGGTTCCTTGACTAAGAACTTGAAGTAATTTTGAAATGGCAGATCTTGAATTCAGGTGTTAACACTGCAGTTTCAATTACGGTAGCTACTCAGCAGGTTAGGTAGCAGCTACAGAGAGGAATAAGAGTCCATGGATTTCAGGCATGGAAAGGAAGGGGGAAGAAACACAGACAAAATGCGGAAGGACTTTTGCTCTCCATAGATACTGCCCGACCTGCTGAGTGCCTCTAGCATTTTATGTGTGTTGCTCTTGCTTTCAAGCATCTGCAGAAACTCTTGTGTTTTTTTTTTAATTACAGTCGGCTCCCACAAACAGTGAAATGGATAAGTTGTCCTGAAGAAGATTCCCAGCCCGTTACATCGACTGTTTATTCCTCTCCATAGATGCTGTCTAACCTGCCAAGTTTCTCCGGCATTTTGTGTTTGCTGCTCTGAATAAATTAATTGATTTTTTAATAATATTAAGGAATTAATTTTTGCTGAGATGCAAGAGGCAATTCCCAGGGGATCTTTTGCTAGAGATAGCAACTAAAATCCCATCAGGGAGGAGGCTATGTAGCATCCATACTAGGACCACAACTCCAATCAGGGAGAAGGCTGCATAGCATCCACACCAGGACCCCTCTCCCATCAGGGACGAGGCTATGTAGCATCCACGCCAGGAACACCAGACTCAAAAACAGTTACTTTCCCCAAGCAGTAAGGCTGATCAACACCTCCAACCACTAACAGACTCCTCCACACCTCCAAACACCATATCATTTCCTGCCAGTCTCCTTATGTAGAGATCCTCCTGTGCCCGGCATCACTCTATGTATTAATCAATTAATCCATGTATATAAATTAACTTCTGTATTCATATTTGCTATGTATATTTTATTATTGTGTTCTTTATCTTATTGTGTTTTTTTTGTGCTGCATCAGATTCTGATTAACAATTATTTTGTTCTCCTTTTCACTTGTGTACTGGAACTTACTCTAAACAATTTGAATTAGTTTAAGGTCTTAATCCCACGGTACAATCCATCCTGCACTGAAGCATCAGGGTGTCTTTTGTGCTTAATCTCTGGAGCTGGATGTGAACCTGGAGCCTTGTAAAAAAGAGACCCAAATGATTCCAAGTGTTTCAAAGCTTCCCTCAGGCTTAAGGGGTTCAAACTAATCAGAAATGGAGCAGAAGTCCAAGACTATGAGAGGTAGAAACAGGATAAACGCAAGCAGGCTTTTTCCACTGGTGGTTCCTTAACCATATAACCATATAACAATTACAGCACAGAAACAGGCCATCTCAGCCTTTCTAGTCCATGCCAAATGCTTACTCTCACCTGGTCCCACTGACCGGTACTCAGCCCATAACCCTCCATTCCTTTCCTGTCCATATACCTATCCAATTTTACTTTAAATGACAAAATTGAACCTGCCTCTGCCTCTTCTACTGGAAGCTCGTTGCACGCAGCTACCACTCTTTGAGTAAAGAAATTCCCCCTCGTGTTACCCCTAAACTTTTGCCCCCTAACTCTCAAATCATGTCCTCTTGTTTGAATTTCCCCTACTCTCAATGGAAAAAGCCTATCCACATCAACTCTATCTATCCCCCTAATTTTAAGTACCTCTATCAAGTCCCCCCTCAACCTTCTACGCTCCAAAGAATAAAGACCTAACTTGTTCAACCTTTTCCTGTAAATTAGGTACTGAAATCCAGGTTAATATTCTAGTAAATCTTCTCTGTATCCTCTCTATTTTGTTAACATCTTTCCTATAATTCGGTGACCAGAACTGTACACAATACTCCAAATTCGGCCTCACCAATGCCTTGTACAATTTTAACAGTACATCCCAACTCCTATATTCAATGCTCTGATTTATAAAGGATAACAATTTAAGGTTGTTATAGTGGGGTGATAGTGGGGTGGGAAAGGGGACGAGCTCCCACTACCTACGAAATGCTCCCAATGGCATGCGCCTCAAATAGCCTCTGACAACCAAGTCCAGCTCCCGGCCTTCATGTGTGGCTTAGCAACTAAGCCCAGCGGAACCGTTTCTACTGAAAGGAGAAGCAGCAAAGGTGGGTTACTGGTGCCTTAAAACCAGTCATCTCTAGCAGCTGAGTCTTGTCAGCTATGGTTGTCAGCTCATCTAGAAGGAGAATTCTGACCTGAAACCTCTGCTGCATTGCAGCTATACCTACTCGTGGGGAGGGCTTCAGGATAAACCCCAAGGAAAAGCTCCAGTGCTGGAGCCTCTAAGACAGTTCTACATTGAGATCAACGTTGCCTGGCAACTCCTGCAACACCATGGGTGCCAGACTGTATCGGTCTCTGCTGTTGCTTTGGGTTCATCAGGTGCATGGAGAGGGTAAACTTGCTAGATGGGTAACAGCTTGCTCTCCATATTGTACTGCCCTGGCTTGCATATCTACGCAGGGAGGACACAACAGCCATGGTCAACCCTGACTGACAGAAGCATCATCATCTCATATTTCCACTGAGATTGGGTGAGACTACAACTAAAGGTCATCGGTTAAGGGTGAAAGATTAAATGCTTTAAGGGAACATGAGAGTGAACTTCACACACAGGGTCTTAACAGTGTGGAACTAGCGGAAGTGATGGATGTGGGTTCAGTTTGAACATTTAAGAGAAATTTCTATAGGTGTATGGATGGGAGTTTTATGGAGGTTTATGGAAGCAGGCCGATGGGACTAGTCAGATTAATAGATCAGCAAGGACTAGATGGGCCAAAAGGCCAGTTTCTATGCCATAGTGTTCAATGACTCTATGTGATTGGATGGGTTGATTTTTAAATGAATGGGGCCTGTCATATGCTCGCATATCACAAATATTCTCAAGACAACGTGGAGATGAAGTTAAATGATTTCAAAGTCAAAGCTGAGTAAATTGTCAAATGCACAAGTACATGTCTTCACAGATACAATAAAAAAACTACTAACAACAGCATAACAGGCACATAGCATCACAAAAATGCACCATTTAAAGTAAAACAAAATTATAATTAAATTTTACAAGAATGAAAATTATTAGAACAAAAATGTCTATTTTAGTGCAGGGTGATCAAAGTGCTGATAATGAAGCTAAACTCTAGTGATTAGGGCTGTACTGGTTGATTCAAGAATGAAATAGTTGAAAGGAAGAGGTTTTTCTTGAAGCTTGTGGTGTGGGAATTGAGGCTTCTGTACTTCCAGCCTGATGGTAGCTGTGAAAAGATGACATGGCCCAAGGGTGGTGATGTTGCCTTCCTGGATTTTGCAGCCTGGAGTTTTGGGTCCCATCATCAGTGTGTCCAGAGTATGAGGCCTGGGGCCGATACTGAAGCTTGAAGCCCAATGGTATATCAGAAGTTCAGGCCCAATGGCAGAGGTTCTGAGTTCGAGTCCACTAAGAAAGTTAGAAACCTAATGCTCACGAATCTGCGAGTCCAGTGAAGGCAGGAGGTCCAGAAGCTGCTGTTGGAGGACTGCCTGTGTGCGTGAGTGGTGGATGGATGGATAGGAGGTAAAGAACTGATTTTGCTGTTATTGTTTTGTTGATTTTGTTCTTCTGAAACTCGTGTGGCCTGCAGTCAATGAACAACATGGCAGTAAATTGAACTGAACTAAACTGAACATTCCTAGATTGTTTCAATGACCCTGTGGTTTGAAGTTTAATATTTTGTGTTTGTCACTCGTTTTTTGCCTTTTGCACAATTTTTTTGTGTGTTCAGCGTTTGATGATTTCTTTGAAAGGGTCCTATGGTGTTTCTTCCTTTCATGGCTGTCTGCGGGAAAACATAACTCAGGGTTGTATACTGCATGCACACTTTGATAATAAATGTACTTTGAATCTTTGGGTCTTTGCAATGTTAGCACCAGAACATGTGGCGACACTGGTGGACTGCCCCCATTACATCCTTGTTTATTGTTAATGCAAATGACATAACTTACTGTGTGTTTCAATGTACATGTGACAAATAAATTAATCCGAATCTGAATTATTCCTGTAGATACTGTAATGTTTGTTCTTTGTAAAGATAAACAGTATGGCTAAAAATGTTAAAACTATTTTATTCACAGATTTACAGCAACAGCTTTTGCTCCAGCCCCAAGCATGTGCAATGAGGTCCCTGCATTTTCTCTGGTTCCGTCTGAATGGGCCACATTGCACACAAAGAACAGCAGTTCTCTATTATGTACATAGATAATAACACATCTTCCCCCTTTAAAGAAAAGCCAAACACTTTCTTGTGTCCACATAAACCTGCAAGAAACAATCATCCTTTCCAACAAAGATATTTACAATTAACTTCATTTGTAATGAGCAAATACAGACCATTATTCACTCAGCAACTCTGGTTCTGCTGTCTTTGGAAGGTGGAGTTCTGGAGCTCTCCTGGATGCTGTTACAAGTTTCTCAAGTTACCTCACGTAAGCATTTGAGTCTCTCAAAGACATCTGTGTACTCTTCCACGAATGTTCCATTAGGGTTCTGTGGTCTATGAAGCCATGATGAAAACTCTTTGCACCAGGTTGAGCTTTTCACATTCAATCAAACCTAATACTCACACAACACACACAAAATTCAGCAGGCCAGGCAGCACTTACGAAAAACAGTACAGTCGACATTTCGGGCCAAAACCCTCCAACATTTTGTGTGTGTTGCTTGGATTTCCAGCATCTGCAGCTTTTCTCTTGTTTGTGATCAGACCCAACGCTTGCTTTTCAACTATCAGTAGGTGTACCTTTAGGTTCTTCCCTTTCTGTTTGAAGGTCACGATACAGCCTTCTTTTACTGGAGTGTTCTCTCCAATATAGGCTGTCGCTTTTAGTTTCACAGGATAAAGCTTGCTCTTTAGTTTGAGTTTTGCAATCATGCATTGACAATAGATTTACCTGGACTCAGATGTCAAGCCTGAATAGAATTAGTTCTCATTCACAATCACAGGAACAATCCATTCTATTTTACCAGCACCCACAGTCTGTAGAGAATCTATAAAAGATTTCCTCCATTTCCTCAATAACCACATGCACCTTTCTTTTGGTAGCTCTAGCTTTGCAGCACTTTGTAAAATGATTCTTCATCCCACAATTAGTGCAAGACTTTCCATAAGCAGGACACATCTTTAGGATGTGCCTACATCCACATTTGCTGCATTTACTGTTTGACTCTGCCTCTTTACTGTGTTGTTGCTTTGGAAAGCATCTTGTGCTCTGCCTCTCTGTTTTCACAACATGTACTATTGTTTCTGTTATGTGCAGCTCCTTTGACTGAGATCGTGTGGTCTCCGCTGCCCTACACATATTCACAGCCTTTTCCAGTGTTAAAACTTTTTCATGGAACAATCTTTCTCTGACCCCATAATCTGGGATTTCACAAATTATTTTGTCTCTGATTAGTGAGTCTCTCAAATCTTCAAACTCACAGGATTTACTCAATGTGTGAAGCTCAGTTAAGTATTGGTCAAAGCTAATATTTGTTTCTGGTCACAGGGAAATAACTTACAGTAGATCTTTCAATGTACTGTTTTTACTATGGGCAAGATACCCCTCAAACTTTGTCATCAGGCAATCCAATGTCAAGGCTGTCTTATCAATTGGAAGATCAATTGTTGTAGATGTCCAAAGCAACTTCGCCACATACATGTGGAAAGACAGATGCTTTCAGTTTTGCCTCTGACTCTACCTGTTGCTAAATATATATTGAACTTCTATTTGAAGTGTTTCCAGTTATTAGTTACAATAGTACGCAGCCATCAATCCCAGGGGATCATGGGTTTGCACCTCTGGTGGGCTGTGTCCTCTCCAGGGCACAAGCCTGGGTGGGAAAATTTGAAGAACCAGCTGTTGCCCCTGCAGCGAGCTCCCCCTCTCCACGTCACTGATGTAGTCCAAAGGAAGGGCAAGTGCTGATACAACTTGGCACCAGTTTCGTTGCAGGGGTTTCCAGAGTGAAGTTGTAAACAACATCAAGCTACCTTAGGGACCTCAGCTCCAGCTTTCTTCCTTGAGGTTTACTCCGGAAGCCTTTCCTGAGGGGTATAGCCGCAAGACAGTGGTGGTTTAAAATCAGAGTTTTCCTTCTCTGAGATGGGCTGACATCGTAGGCTGAGGAGCCCCACCCACCTGAAGCAACTGGTTTTGAGTGCCAGTGGTCCACCTTTGTCCCTTTTCTTATCAGTAGAAACAGTTCTGCCAGGCCCAGTAGCTAAGCCACACGTGAAGGCCAAGAGTTACCAGTCAGTTTGCAGGTAACATGCATAGGTGTGGGACGACTTAGCTTATCATGAACTTTTCAAACTTTTCTCACCTTAATCTATGGTGAACTTTTGGACACCACGTGCTCTGTTTCCTCCTGGGCCCGCTTCGCTCCATCACTCTCCGTCTAGCAACTCTTTCTTCAGTTGCTCACGGTATTCATTTACTGTCTGTGTTTAAACCGCTGACTTCTGACACCATGTTGACTTTGTTCTTTGTGCAGACAAACATTGTGGGTAAAAACACTGGAAATATTTTATTTGCAGATTCACAACAACGGTGTTTGTTCCAGCCCTGAGCATGTGTATTGAGCTCCCCGAGACATTTCCAGTTTCAGCTGAACCACCAGCATTGCAGATTGGGACCAGCAGTACTTTATTATGTATATACAGGCACTCCCCGGGTTACATACAAGTTCTGTTCCTGAGTCCATCTTTAAGTCAGATTTGTACATTAGTCGGAACAAGTACATCCAGTATTATTTGGCGCTAGTTAGTCAAACTTCTGTCAGCATATAGTGTATATTTTACCTTTCTATGCATATAAAACACTTAAGAAACATACGTATTCCAATAATTAAACCACTGCGTTGCTTAGTGATAATTGTAGCTTTCATCGGGGCAGGGACTTTCACATGCTCCATTATTCTCACTTTATCCTTTAAAATTGTTCCGATCGTTGACCAACTGTAGCTTAACATTTTTCCAATGACTGATGGTGTTTCACTTCTTTCCATACACTTTATTATTTCCACTTTATTTTCAATCGCGATCGCTTCCCATCAACAGAACAGAAACACTGCGGACGGCAGGTCCTGAGGTCCGCTGGGTCCTAAGGACCACCGCACTGAGACAGGTTAAAAGGGACAAGTGGGGGCTGTGCTGGGTTTGAGTATTTGATCCCCCACAATATTCCACATGGAAATTTAAACTGGAGGTGGCAGTGCTTTTTTTATGAGGTCGAGTTGCGAGCTCAACATCAACCCGGCACGGATGGTACAGGAGTCACTGGATCGACATCAACCCAGCACAGGAATGGTCTGTCACTGGATCGAACTCGGGAACCTCCATTCTCCAGCCCGACACTGATCTCACTGTGCCACCAGCCGACCAGAATGGGGGGCGGGGTCAGGGTGAATCTTACTAAGAGAAACTTAAACCAAATACAAAATTAAACACTCAACACAGTGTCAACAGCAACGACTTAAAATGGTGGACGGCATTCTTCTTCCTCAGTTCGTAAGTATAAGTTGTCCGTAAGTTGGACGTTTGTAACTCAAGGGCTACCTGTACTGTACATAACAACACAGATAGGACCAAAGATGGGGAGAGTATTGGGCTGACTGCACTATTCCTTTATCATGATATTCCATTGTTAAGTTTAAAATTAACTTTAAATTCTTCTTCCAAGGCAACTTGTCTGATACAGCAGCAGCAGAAAGTTTGAAGAAATTAAACATCAAGGAAATGCCGATGGAGATACAAGAGAATGCAAATACTGGAATCTGAAGCAACTCACCAAGAGATGGAGGATAAGATTAAAATCTTTTTTCTTAGAAGGGTCATTGAAATAAAACATTTTGTTTCTTTTTCCACGGATGCTGCCAAACCTGCCAGGTTTTTCCCAGGATCCTTGGCCTGATGTGCATTGCTGAGAGTAACATTGAAACCAATATGGAGAAACAACTTTCTTATTCTGTAAGATGCCATTATTTTCCACTGTTTGACATCTCTGAATTTGAGGAGATTTGGCATGTCATCAAAGACTCTTGAAAATTTCTGTAGAGAGCATTCTGACTGGTTTGTATTACAGCCTGGTATGAAGGCTCCAATGCACAGGATTGAAAGAGGCTGTAGAGAAATGTAGAGTCTGCTAGCTTCTTCATGGGTATAAATTTATAAAACTTTATAAAGCCCTGGTTAGGCCACATCTGGAGTCTTGCATACAGTTCTAGTCTCCCCACTATAGGAAGGGTGTTGAGGCTTTGGAGAGGGTGCAGAAGAGGTTCACCAGGATGCTGCCTGGTTTAGAGGGAATGTGCTATCATGAGAGGCTGGATAAACTTGGGTTGCTTTCCCTGGCGTGGTGGAGGCTGAGGAAGATCTGACAGTGGTTTATAATATTATGAGAGGCGTAGATAGAGTGGGCAGAGAGTATTTGTTTCCCAGCGTTGAAATGTCTAATACCAGAGTGCATGCATTGAAGGTGAGAGGAGGTAGGTTGAACGGGGGATGTGAGGGCCAAGTTTTTTACTCCGAGAGTGGTGGGTGCCTGGAATGGGGAATGGTGGTAGAGGCAAAGAGACGTTTGGATAGGCACATGGATTTAAGGAAGATGGAGGAATATGGTCATTGCGTAGGTAGTAGCGGTAAGTGTTGGGGTGTTTTTAGCTGGTTTGGCCTAACATTGCAGGGTGAATGGTTTGTTCCTGTGCTGTACTCCTCTATCTTCTATAACCCTCCCCATCACTGAGGACATGCAGTTAAGGAGCAGCTGTGAGTTATACCTAAAAGAGTGGTTACTGAGTGAATGTAATGGGCTTCTCCAGATTATAACAAGATATGCACAGATTCTACTTTCTTTGCTAGTGTGAGACATTTCATAGACTAAAAACACAAAGGGAAAACTAAGTGTGCAAGTAATTACATGTGAGCAGTTGGTACTGGAAATGGGAGTGCTATAAAGGAAACGATCCAGTCGTTTTCTGACAACAGCCCAATGATACAATGAAACAAATGATGTCATCTTCATGAATTGATTTAGTATTGATTTTGATTTTGTAGCATATGACCCTGAGATTTGTCTTCCTGCATGGAGCCCATACAAAGAAAGCATAAAACACCTAACACGCATAAAAAGGAAAAAAAAATGGCACAAAAGGCAAAAAACGAGCGAATGACACAGAAAATTAAACATCAAACTGTGGAGTACTTGAAGCAGTTCAGGAACGATGAAGTTAGATCAGTTCAGTTCAATTCAGCGCTGTATCTTTCGTTGACCACAGGCTGCAGAGATTGCTTGATCAAAATTGCACAAAATAGCAATTGAAAAAAGGCCTAACCAGAAACCCGAAACACATATAATATGAACTACAGAGCCCTCTAAAAACAAGTCCACTCCATGAATCACGTCGATCAAGCCTTGCCCAAAACCCAACACTCCTGCATCTTGCTCTGGTAGTATCGAGTGAGACCGGTCAAACACAGGCAGGCAGCTTCTGTTCTCATTGATTTCAATCTTGCTGGATGTTTTAGTCGGAGAGATGGTTGAGAGATGGAACCGATCATGGGTTCGCGCTCCACCGTTCTCAACCACGTCAAATTCCCTCCAAGACAGCAAAGGCAGCAGATCTCTCACTCAGCCCAAAGTCACATGATCAAAATGTTAATTACAGGTTCCAATCACACACAGATTAGTAGTTGAAGTTTACTTAAAAGAAAAAGCAGAAGAAGAAGTAGTTTTGTGAAGTTTGCAAGATGTCACCGTTAGTCACGTTTGTCATCAACGTCATCTTGCATGTGCTTGTAGTAATAAATTCCACAAATTCTCCACCATCAGGCTAAGGAAATTTCTCCACATCTCTGTTTTAAATGAATGGCCCTCTATCCTGAGGCTGTGCCTTCTTATCCTAGACTCCTCCACCATGGGAAACTTCCTTTCCATATCTTACTCTGTTAGGCATTTCAACATTCGAAAGGTTTCAATGAGATCCCCTCTCATCCTTCTAAATTCCAGTGAATACAAGCCAGAGCCATCAAACATTCCTCTTTTGATAACACTTACATTCCCAGAATCATCCCGTGAATCTCCTCTGATCTCTCTCCAATCTCTCTTAGATAAGGAGCCCAAAACTGTACACAATACACAAGATGAGGCCTCAACAGTGCCATATAAAGCCTCACCATCATACCTCGGCTTTTATATTCACATCCCTGGTTTTATATCCTAGCCGTCTAGAAATAAATGCTACCATTGCTTTTAACTTCCTCACCACCAACTCAACCTGCAAGTTAACCATTAGGGTGTTCTGCACAAGGATTTTCATTTCCATTTGCATCCCCGATTTTTGGAATTTTTTCCCTATTTGGAAAATAGTCTGCACATTTATTTCTACTACTAAAGTACACGGCCATACATTTTCGAACACAGTGTTTCATTTGTCACTTTCTTGTTGATGCTCCTAATCTGTCTAAGTCCTTCTGCAGCCTTCCTGTTTCCTCAACACTACTTGCCCCTCCACGAATTTTCATATCATCTATAAACTTGGTAACAAAGCCATCTATTCCATCATTTTAATCATTGATATACAGCATAAAAAAGTGGTTCCAACACTGACCCCTGCAGCCAACCAGAAAATGATTGCTTTATTCCCACTCACTGCCTCCAACCAATTAGACAATGCTCCAACAATGCTAGTAACATTCCTATAATATATTGGGCTCTTAACTTGATAAGCAACCTGATATGTGGCAACTTGTCAAAGGCCTTCTCGAAGAGATAAACGAGCAGATAATTTTTTAGATGGGGAGAGAATTTAAAATGCAGAAATGCAAAGGCACTTGAGAGTCCCTGTGCCAGATACTCTAAAGGTTAAGCTCCAGGTTGAGTCGGTGGTGAAGAAGGCAAATGCAATGTTGACATTCATTCATAGAAAATAAGAGCAGGGATGTGAAGTTAAGGCTCTATAAGGCACTCATGAGACCACACTTGGAGTATTGTGTGCAGTTTTGAGCTCCTTATTTTAGAAAGGATAAATTGACATTGGAGAGGGTTCAGAGAAGATTCACAAGAATGATTCCAGGAATGAAAGGGTTACCGTATGAGGAACACCTGGCAGCCTTTGGGCTGTATTCCCTGGAGTTCAGGAGAATGAGATGGGATCTCATAGAAACATTCCAAATGTTAAAAGGCCAGAACAGATTAGATATGGCAAAGTTATTTGCCATGGTAGGGGAGTCTAGGACAAATCAGCATGACTTCAAGATTGAAAGATGTCCATTTAGAACTGAGATGCAGAGAAATTACTTTAGTCAGAGGGTGGTAAATTTGTGAAATTTGTTGCCAAGAGTGGCTGTGGAGGCCAAGTCATTGGGTGCATTTAAGGCAGAGATAGACAGGTTCTTGATTAGCCAGGGCATCAAAGGGTATTGGGAGAAGGCAGGGGAGTAGGGATGACTGGAAGAATTGGATCAGAGCAGACTCAATGAGCTGAAAGTCATACTTCTGCTCCTGTATCTTATGGTCTGATAGTTCAATTTCACTGCTTTCTGTAAGAAGTTTCTATATTCTCCCTGTGACTACGTGGGTTTCGTTCAAGTGCTCCAACTTCCTCACTCTTTCTACAGATGCACGTGTTAGTAGGTCAATTGGTCATGTGGGTGTATTTGGGCGGAGTTTGCTCACTAAGATGGAAGGGCCAGTTACCGTGCTGCAACTCCCAATGAAATAACAATTGTTATGTTAGAAATATTGTTACACACATCATTTCAAGAGACTGATGGTTGTAGGAAGGTGACTTTTCCTGAACTTGGTGGTGTCGGACTTCAGGCTTCTTTACACCCTGACTGATGGAGATAGTAAGAAGACATGACCTAGGTGGAAGGGATCGTTGATAATGGATGATGCCTTCTAGAATTTCTGCATACAGACCATATGCTGCATTTAGTGCAAAGTATTTCAAACCTTAGTTGTTACATGCAATTGAAATCTATGTCAAATTAAGCGGACAAATTTAAAGATCGTTTGTTTCCTAAGTCTATGTTGGGTTGAAGATTTTGATGATAAAATTACAACTTCAAAGTCAGAGGTAAGGGTTGTAGATCTACACACCTTAGATGAAATGAGACATTACTACTGAATGAAACCACATACTACTGCAGTGTAGACAACACTGTTCCCTCAAAGCTGCACAGGTGCACAGCCACGCAGTAACTGAAATGCTCCCATGCACATAGCCTCTGTGGCCATACAGGTGGAATTTTCTCTTATGCATTGTGAATATAATTTTGAAATTATGTAAATAAAATTTGAAATTATTGGGATGCGCCATAGAGTCATAAAAACTACAGCACAGAAAAAGGCCATTTGGCCCACCTAATCAGTGCTGAACCACTTAAACTGCCCTGTTCCATTTTATGTTAAAATAATTTTGAAATCTATGTTAATATAATGGTGAAATTCCCTTTAATTAATTGTGTTAATGAATACACTTGTTAAATAAATGTACCAAAACCTTTTTCTTTGAAATATTTTAGAACTTCAACATAGTTACATTTTCAGTGTTACAAACTACATTTTGTTGCAAACTGCAACAATAAACAGAGAATGGAAGTTGGTAGCTCATTGATAATTAGCTGCCAGCACGCTTAATCGCGACACAATCTACAAAAAAAAAGATTTCAAGTGCGGAGCAGTTTTCATGCCATGTAAAAATTTCCTGCACAGAACAATGGTTGGACACTCAGTTGTGAAGAAAATTTAGAGGGAACATTGTTAGAAAATGTAATGGTTTGGGTGCCTTTTGAATGCAGTGGAAAACTTTAAATCCACTTGCACTGTTGATGGGCAATAACTACTCAAGCTGGTTAGACAGTGGTGTATCTATATGCAGATCATGCTCTAGTTTCATTTGAGGACTGTGTGTTGGTAGTGTAGCAGGGGGTGTGGGAAGGGGGCAAGTAGGGGGGTAAATAGTGAGCAGGGCTATACATTTGATAGACAAGGCTCTGTTCACTTCTCCGTAATGTCCAGCGTTCCTGTGCTTTGGAATTATCATACCAGGAGACAGGCAACAATGCACCTGTAGAAGGTTGCAAGACTGTTTATTCGATCAGGGCTTTCCACCTAGGGTACATGAACCTCTCGGTTAATGGTAGGGGTCCATGGCATAAAAAAGCTTGGGAATCCCTCTATTAGATCAATGGCCAATGCCAGAGAATATCATTTAAAGTGAGTGGAGGAAAGATTACGGGGGGATGGTGGAAGTATGTTTTTTTACACGGAGTGGTGGATGCCTGAAGTGTACTGTGCTTATGGTGGTAGAGTCTGATGCAATAGGAACACTTAAGAAACTCTTAGACATGGATGTGAGAAAAAAATGGAGAATTATGGGCTGTGTAGGAGGGAAGGGTTATATAGGAGGTGTATATAGGCTAGCACAACATCGTGGGCCAAAGGGCCTGTATTGTGATACACTGTTCTGTATTCTGTGTTCTATTTGGTGACATGCAGCATTTCCTCATTTGCCCCAAATAGTCCATTAGTAATATGTTTCACATCATAACACAACATTAGGGACAGCACTGTAGCACATCAGTTAGCTTAACGCTCTTACAATGCCAGTGATCCGGGTTTAATTCCACCACTGTCGGGGAGGAGTTTGTGTGTTCTCCCCATGAGTGTGTGGGTTTCCTTCAGGTGCTCCAGTTTCCTCTCACATTCCAATGATGGACAGTTTAGTAGGTTAATTTTGTCACATGGGTGTAATTGGGCTGTGTGGACTCAATGGGCAGAAAGGCCTGTTACTGTGCTATATTTCCTAATAAATATCTCAGGAGGTAAAGATGTTTTCTGCTACACTCTTGATTTGGTTTCCTGTGGTGTTCATAGATTCCTACTTCTGGCACCCTCCATAAGTGAAATAATCTCTTGCTTCTTGACACGAAAGAACACAGGGCAAGGAATGCATAGTTGGAAGACAACGACAATTGATAGAACATAGGTACAGCACAGAAACAGGCCCTTCAGCCCACAATGTTGTGCTGAACCAATTAAATTTGTAATCAAATGGCCAACTAAACTAATCCCTTCTGCCTAAACAATGGCCATAGCCTTCCATTTTCCTCACATTCATGTGCCTATCAAAATGTCTCATAAGAGTCCCCAGTGTTTCTGCCTGTACCATCACATTGGGCAGGACATTCCAGGCGCCTACGGCTCTGTGTAAAAAACTTGCCCCTCAATCTCCTTTGAAATTACCCCCTCTCACCTTAAATGCATGCCCTCTGGTATTAGACATTTCAATACTGGGAGAAGGATACTGTCTGTCTACTCATAATCTTATAAACCTCCAACAGATCTCCCCTCAGCCTCCTCCAATGCAACCCAAGCTTGACAATTGTGAGGTGGGTGCAGAGACAGTGAAGACAATATGAGTTGTCTAAGTGAATGGCTGAGGAGAAGGCAGGAGGATGGGGATGAGTGGGTTAATAAATCAACCATGATGGGCTGGAATGGCAGAGCAGACTCAATGGGCTGAAAGGCCTAATTCTGCTCCAATGTCTTATGGTCACATGACATATGGAAAGTTTTGGAAAAATCTGAATTTATCCACTTGGGTAGAAACATTGGATAAAAAAGAAAACACTGTTATTTTCAGTGATGCTAAATTGAATGTCTTTGTGTTCAGAGGATCTGCCTGTTGTATGTGATTCACTGAAAGTTAATATGCAGCTGCTCTAAGCAATTAAGAAGGTAAGTGATATGCTGGCCTTTATTGCAAAAGGATTTGAATACAAGACTAATGATGTCGTATTGCAATTATCTAGAGCCCTGGTGAGACTGCACCTGGCATATCATGTACAGTCTGGTCTTCTTACCTAATATAAGAGATTCTTACTTAGAAGTACAACAAGATTTAGCAGATTGAATCTTGAGGAAATTGTCTGATAAAGTAGGGATTGATAAGCCTGGAACTAGACTCTCCTGAGTTTAGAAGAATGAGAGATGATCTTACTGAACCATTCCTATATCTGAAATGCCTTGACTAGGTAGGTTTGTAGATACACAGATCGAATAAAGTTGCAGAGGGTTGTAAACTCAGCCAGCTCCATTATGGGCACTAGTCTCCCCACCATCGAGGACATCTTCAAAAGACGATGCCTCAAAAAGGCGACATCCATCATTAAGGAGTCTCACTAACCAGGACATGTCCTCTTTGTGTTGCTACCATCAGGGAGGAGGTACAGGAGCCTGATGAGATACTGTACTCAATGATTTAGAAACAGCTTCTTCCCTTCTGCCATCATACTTCTGAGCGAACTATGCATCCATCAGTACTACCTTACTATTTGCTCTCTTTTTAAACTGCTTGTTTATAAATTTCTTGATTCTTACTGTAACATGTAGTGATATTTTAGGTATTTCTCCATATTGCTGCTGCAAAACAAGCATCTGGCTCCCCTCTCCACAGGATGAATCAGAAGGAACGGCAGAGACCGATGCAGTCTGGCACCAGCAGCATCACAGGAGTTGAAAGTCAACAGTGAACTCAATGTAGGACTGCCTTAGGGACTCCGTCTCTGGACACTTGGCTGGGTTTTACTCCTCAAGTTTTCCTGTGAGTGGGTACAGCCACAAGGCAGTGGAGCTCTGAGATCAGAGTTTCCTTCTCCTCGATGAGCTGCCAACAATGGCTGACAAGCCCCATCTGCTGAAGCGACTAGTTTTAAGGTGCCAGTATCCTGCCTTTTCCCCTTCTCCTGACGGTAGAAATGGATCCACTGGGCTTAGCAGTTAAGCCACATGTGAAGGCCAGGAACTGGACTGGGTCATTGGAGGCTATTTGAGGGGCACGACATTGGGAGCATTTAATAGGTAGTGGGAGCTTATCCCCACTAACCACTGGCTGTTACAACCTTAAGGAACCAAAGTATATGTATGTTACCATATACTACCTTGAGAATCATGCCCTGGTAATGGGAACAGCCTCCCGCTTTCTGCTCCATCCAAAGCTCTCATCAGTTTATACTCTTATAATAAACCTCAGACTCATCCATAGAATTCATTTGTGGCTGCACTCACCCCTTGAAATTGTTGCCCATTATTCCGGAAACCACTCTCATAAGTCTCTCCTGGGCTCTTTCTAGTACATAGAGCATAGAACTGGGTCTTCAGCCCACAATGTTATGCTGATCCAATTACCTTAGTACTCAAATGGACAACCTAACTAATCTCTCTGCCTACACAAAAGGTTCAAAAATTCAAATTACATTTATTATCAATGTATCAGTGGAGGTAGCCGCCGATTCCAGAGCATCACGGGTTTGTGCCTCTGGTGGACTGTGTCCTCTCCAGGGTGCAAGCCTGGCTGGGAAGATTTGAAGAACCGGCTGTTGCCCCTGCAGCGAGATCCCCCTCTCCACGTCACTGATGTTGTCCAAGGGAAGGACAAGTGCCGAAACAGCTTGGCACCAATGTTGTCGCAGAGGTTGCCAGAGTCAAAATGTAAACAACATCAAGCTGCCTTAGGGACCCCAGTCCTGGATTTCTTCCTTGGGGTTTACTCCTGAAGCCTTTCCCGAGGGTGGGTATGGCCACAAGGCAGCAGAGATTTTAAAATCAGTTTTCCTCCTCCTAGGCGGGCTGCTGTCCAAGGCTGACGAGACCTACCTACCCACCAAAGTGTAGTATGCATGCAGAATACAACTCTAAGGTTCATCTTCCCTCCATTTTCCTCAGATTCATGTGCCTGTCTAATTACCCCATAAAAGTCCTTAGTGTATCTGCCTCGACCACCACTCCAGGCAACATTTTCCAAGCACCCACTCTCTGTGTAAGAAACTTGACTCTGACATCTCCTTTAAAATTACCCCCTCTCACCTTAAATACATGACCTCTGGAATTAGGTATTTCAACTCTGGGTAAAAGATACTGTTGTTTACTTTGTCTATGCAAATTATAATCTTATAAATCTCTATTAAATCTCTCCTCATCCTCCATCACTCCAGAGAAAACTACCTCTCATCCTTCCTAGTACATGACAATCAGAACTGATTATAATATTCCAGATAAGGTTGCACCAAGTTTTCATGTGGATTTGGTATTACCTAAATACAAGAGATTCTGCAGGTGCTGGATATCCAGAGTAACACACTCATAATGCTGGAGGAATTCAGCAGGTCAGGCAGCATCTATGGAGAGGAATAAACAGTAGATGTTTTGGACCAAGATCCCTCTCCTTCGATGCTGCTTGATCTACTAATTTCCTCAGGCATTTTGTGTGCATTCCCCTGGATTTCCTCCTTGCTCTGAAATTCTGTGTTTTCATTGGATAAGCCTAGAAATGCATCTGCTTTATTCGCCAATTCTCAGCCTGCCACTTTCACTGTTTGGTGTGCACACACACCCATGTCCTTCTGCTTCACACTCTTCTCAGGATGGAACTCATTATATTCCTATTCCTCATTCTTCTGACCAATATGCATCACCTCATAATATAACCATATAACAATTACAGCACGGAAACAGGCCATTTCGGCCCTTCTAGTTGGTGCCAAACGCTTACACTCACCTAATCCCACTGACCCACGCTCAGCCCATAACCCTCCATTCCTTTCCTGTCCATATACCCATCCAATTTTACTTTGAATGACAATACTGAACCTGCCTCTATCACTTCTACTGGAAGCTCGTTCCACACAGCTACCACTCTCTGAGTAAAGAAATGCCCCCTCATGTTACCCTTAAACTTTTGTCTCCTAAGTCTCAACTCATGTCCTCTTGTTTGAATCTCCCCTACTCTCAATGGAAAAAGCCTATCCACGTCAACTCTATCTATCCTCGTCATAATTTTAAATACCTCTATCAAGTCCTCCCTCTCAACCTTCTACGCTCCAAAGAATAAAGACCTAACTTGTTCAATCTTTCCCTGTAACTTAGGTGCTGAAACCCAGGTAACATTCTAGTAAATCTTCTCTGTACTCTCTCTACTTTGTTGTTATCTTTCCTATAATTCAGTGACCAGAACTGTACACAATACTCCAAATTCGGCCTTACCAATGCCTTGGACAAGTTTAACATTCCTTCCCAACTCCTATACTCAGTGCTCTCATTTTTAAAGGCCAACATACCAAAAGCTTTCTTCACCACCCTATCCACATGAGATTTCACTTTCAGGGAACTATGCTCCAGTATTCCTAGATCATTCTGTTCTACTGCATTCTTCAATGCCCTACCATTTACCATGTATGTCCTATTTGGATTATTCCTAACAAAATGTAGCACCTCACACTTATCAGCATTAAATTCCATCTGCCATCTTTCAGCCCACTCTTCTAACTGGCCTAAATCTCTCTGCAAACTTTGAAAACCTACTTCATTATCCACAACGCCACCTACCAAACTATCATCTGCATACTTACTAATCCAATTTACCACCCCATCATCCAGATCATTAAAGTACATGACAAACAACATTGGACCCAGTACAGATCCCTGAGGAACACCACTAGTCACCGGCCTCCAACCTGACAAACAGTTATCCACCACTACTCTCTGGCATCTCCCATCGAGCCACTGCTGAATCCATTTTAATACTTCAATATTAATACCTAACAATTGAACCTTCCTAACTAACCTTCCGTGCAGAACCTTGTCAAAGGCCTTACTGAAGTCCATATAGACAACATTCACTGCTTTACCTTCATCAACTTTCCTTGTAACCTCTTCAAAAAATTCAATTAGATTTGTCAAACATGACCTTCCACGCACAAATCCATGTTGACTGTTCCTAATCAGACCCTGTCTATCCAGATAATTATATATACCATCTCTAAGAATACTTTCCATTAACTTACCCACCACTGACATCAAACTGACAGGCCTATAATTGCTAGGTTTACTCTTAGAACCCTTTTTAAACAATGGAACAATGTGAGCAATCTGCCAATCCTCTGGCCCCATCCCCATTTCTAATGACATTTGAAATATTTCTGTCAGCGCCCTTGCTATTTCTACACTAACCTCCCTCAAGTTCCCAGAGAATATCCTGTTAGGATCCGGAGATTTATCCACTTTTATATTCCTTAAAAGCGCCAGTACTTCCTCCTCTTTAATCATCATAGTTTCCATAACTTCCCTACTTGTTTCCCTTACCTTACACAATTCAATATCCCTCTCCTTAGTGAATACCAAAGAAAAGAAATTGTTCAAAATTTCCGCCATCTCTTTCGGCTCCACACATAGCAATCCACTCTGATTCTCTAAGGGACCAATTTTATCCCTCACTATCCTTTTGCTATTAATATAACTGTAGAAACCCTTTGGATTTATTTTCACCTTACTTGCCAAAGCAACCTCATATCTTCTTTTAGCTTTTCTAATTTCTTTCTTAAGATTCTTCTTACATTCTTTATATTCCTCAAGCACTTCATTTACTCCATGCTGCCTATATTTATTGTAGATATCTATCTTTTTTCTAACCAAGTTTCCAATATCCTTTGAAAACCATGGCTCTCTCAAACTTTTAACCTTTCCTTTCAACCTAACAGGAACATAAAGATTCTGTACCCTCAAAATTTCACCTTTAAATGACCGCCATTTCTCTGTTCCATCCTTCCCATAAACAAATTGTCCCAATCCACTCCTTCTAAATCCTTTTGCATCGCCTCAAAGTTAGCCTTTCTCCAATCAAAAATCTCAACCCCGGGTCCAGTCCTATCCTTCTCCATAATTATATTGAAACTAATGGCATTGTGATCACTGGACCCAAAATGCTCCGCAACACATACCTCTGTCACCCGACCTATTTCATTCCCTAACAGGAGATCCAACACTGTCCCTTCTCTAGTTGGTACCTCTGTGTATTGCTGCAAAAGACTATCCTGCACACATTTTACAAATTCCAAACTATCCATCCCTTTTACAGTATGGGCTTCCCAGTCTATGTGTGGAAAATTAAAATCTCCCACAATCACAACCCTGTGCTTACTACAAATATTTGCTATCTCCTTGCAAATTTGCTCCTCCAATTCTCACTCCCCATTAGGTTGTCTATAATACACCCCTATAATTGTTACTACACCTTTCCCATTCCTCAATTCCACCCAAATAGTGTCCCTAGATGAGCCCTCTAATCTATCCTGCCAAAGCACCGCTGTAATATTTTCTCTGACAAGCAACGCAACACCTCACCCTCTTGTCCCTCTGATTCTATCACACCTGAAGCAGTGAAATCCAGGAATATTTAGTTGGCAATCACACCCCTCCTGCAACCATGTTTCACTAATAGCTACAACATCATATTTCCAGGTATCAATCCACGCTCTAAGCTCATCCACCTTTCTTACAATACTCCTAGCATTAAAATAAATGCATTTAAGTAATTCTCCACCTCTGCCTCTCTGTTTATCTCTAACAGTACAAGGAAATTTACTGTCTTCTTTTTCTTCCTTCTCCCATACATCTCTTCCTACACTCTGGTTCCCCTCCCCACCCCCCACCCCCCCCCCCCATATCTAGTTTAAATCCACTGGAGCCTCTCTAGCAAACCTACCTGTAAGAATATTTGTCCCCCTCCAGTTCAGATGTAAAACGTCCCGCCGGAACAGGTCCCACCTTCCTCGGAAAACTGTCCAATTATCTATAAATTTGAAGCCCTCCCTCCGCACCGTCTTCAGCCACGTGTTGATCTGCACTATCTTACTATTTCTAAACCCGCCTGCACATGGCACAGGTAGCAATCCTGAGATTGCTATCCTGGAGGTCCTGTCCTTTAACTTGGCACCTAACTCCCTAAACTTACCTTTCAGGACCTCCTCACTCTTCCTACCTACATCATTGGTCCCTACATGGACCACAACATCTGGCTGCTCACCCTCCCTCTTGAGAATACTGAGAACTCAATCCGAGATATCGTGGACCCGGGCACCAGGGAGGCAACAGATCACCCAGGATTCTCGATCTCTTCCACAGAACCTCCTATCTGCCCCACTAACTATTGAACCCCCTTTCACTACTGCTCTCCTCTTTTCCCTCCTTCCCTTCCGAGCTGAGGGTCCAGTCTCGGTGCCAGAGACGCAACCACTGCAACTTGTCCCTGGTAGGTCGTCCCCACCAACAGTATCCAAAACGGTATACTTATTGTTGATAGGAATGGCCACAGGGGTGCTCTGCTCTTCCTGTCTATTCCCTTTCCTTCTCCTGACAGTCACCCAGCTACCTGTCTCCTGACTCTTAGGAGAGACTATCTCCCTGTAACTCCTGTCTGTTTCTGCCTCTGCCTCCCGAATGATCCGAAGTTCATCCAGCTCCAGCTCCAGTTCCCTAACACGGTTTGTCAGGAGCTGCAGCTGGATGCACCTTTTGCAGGTGTAGTCATCAGGGACAATTGTGCTCGCTCTGACTTCCCACATACTGCAAACGGAGCACTCGACTGCCCTAACTGATGCCTTCATTACCTACTCCTAATCTAATCGGATTAATTAAAGGAGCTTACCCAGCCTTACCTCTCCTGGAGTGAAGCTCATCCTCAGCCTCTGCTCGCTTTTTAAGTTCCCTCACTGATCTCATAGGCCAACTTTCACACGCTTGCGCAGTCGTGCTCCGTTCAAATCTCGCCTCTGCCTGTTCTCGCCGAAGAGTGATTGAGCCAAAGCCGACTCACTCTGCCTCAGTCCACGCCGACGATGGCTGCTACAAAAATGGCCATATTGGCATCACCTGTGCCACGGTCGTGTAGCAGTTAGCGCAACTATTACAGCTTGGTGCGTCAGAGTTCAGAGTTCAATTCCAGCACTGTTTTGTAAGGAGTCACTATACGTCCTCCCTATGGAATGCATAGGTTTGCCCCAAGAGCTCCAGTTTCCTCCACGGTCCAAAAATGTACTTTCCAAGAGGTAGGTTAATTGGTCATTGGTCATTGACATCTAATTGTGGCTGTCAGTGGTTGCTGGGACGACATGCTCGGAAGGCCAAAAAGGTGTACTCTATCTGTAAATAATTAAAAATAAAATATTTATCCACATGAAACTTCTGCCATGTATCTGCCTGCAGTCTGTCATTGTCCTCTTTGTCGTTTACAATGTCTTGCACCATCTGCAAATTTAGAACTTGAGGCCTGCACATTCAAGCCCTGTCTGGAACGTTGTATATAATTGCATAAAATCAGCTCCTGAAGGAGCGCAGAGCAGATTTAGCAAGGTACAAAGTGTTGGATTTCTCCCACAGATTGAATGCATGGAACACCCTGCCAGGGCTGGTAGATTAGTGGCATTTAAGAAGCTCTTAGGTAGGCACATGGATTATAGAAAAATGAAGGGCTAGGGCTATGTTGGAGAGTGAGATTGATCTTAGAGTAGGTTAAATATTGGCACAGCATCATGGGCCGAAGGGCCTGTACTGCGCTGTATTGTTCTATGCTCTATGTTCTGACAAAGAAGTTATCCATATGAAGGCACCTTCATGAGGACCGGTGGGACGGGAAGGAAGGTTATAGGAAATTTTTTAATTTGGCACAGGTGGGTGAGGAGTTCTCACAAGCAAAGACTACAGTGGTCAAAAACCAGAGGTGCAAATGTTCTATTTGTTAAAGTGATGAAGTATAATTTGAGCAAATTACCCTCACTCTGCTGGACTGACAGCAGGGGATGGGGCCAGGACCAAGAAAGGTTGAGTACTGGCTGGATCTCCATAGTAACCTGGTTGTGTTGGTGAACACAAGCATAAATGTAAAGTAAAAGATTCCTCTTCCCAGATTTGAAACTATGCACACTTGCCATTGTACATTTGGCCAAGAATTGTGCAGTTATTCTGTCCGCAGAGCACAGGGCAGTTTGTACAAATGTTGATGTTTCATATTAGTGTAGAACTTGAGCAAAAATCTTACCCTCGGTTCTGATAAACCAAGGGGCCCAAGTAACTGAATCCATCTCAGCCTTCAGGGCACATTTTGACAGGCTCTCCTGGAATGCATGAGACCACATGAAACAGTCACCAGTCATATGGGGGATTTTATGAGAGCAGACTTCATTAGTCTTTGCATGGGGCAGTCACTTCCAGCCATAAATAAGGTCAAATTACACAGGCTTAATTGATTCCATTTATCTGTATGGTTTTTGTAACCACTACCCAGTCACTAATACAAATCACACAACTGATTGTAATAGGTGAAACAAACCTGCAAAGATCAAAAGTTTCTCTCTCCCCTCCCCCTACTCTCTCTCTCTCTCTCTCTCTCTCTCTCTCTCTCTCTCTCTCTCTCTCTCTCTCTCTGTTTCTCTCTCCCTCTTTCTCTTTCTCTCACCCTTCCCTTTCCCCCTCCCCTTCCCTCTCTCTCTCCTTCTCGCTCTTTTGCTCCGTCGCTCTCTTCTTCCCTTTTTCCTTCTTCTCCCTTTCTCATTTTCCCTCTCTCTTTACCCCTCTCCCCTTTTCTCTCTATCCCACTCCCCTCTCTCCATCTCTCTTCCTCTATCCCTCTCTCCCTCTCTCTCTCTCTCTCTCTCTCTCTCTCTCTCTCTCTCTCTCTCTCTCTCTCTCTCTGTCACTGTCTGTCTGTCTCTCTCTCTTTCTCACTCACTCACTCTCCCTCTCTTCAATAATCAATTGTAACATTCCATTTGGGTGTCTGACTTAACAGGGAGCCATTAACCTATAATGGGAGAGGAACCATAACTACAGCAACAATATCCTGGTTAAAAGTTTGGTACAAATGTGACAGTTGGACAGTAGTAGCTGCTGACTGGGCAACTGTTTTTTGCCCTTTGCCCTTGTGGTCAATAGACCAATCCTTTGTAAGTAGGCACGGCTTCACAAGAACTGCCGAAAGCATAAGCTTTTTCAGTGGCAAGATTTGTAAACAAAGTGACTGAGATGGATTGCTGAACTATATTAATATATAGAAAGCTGTTTATTTTTGTACTGAGATGGAGGTGGTTTTTCATTAACTAAAATGAATGTGTCAGTCAAAGGAAGGAGAGATTTGACAGGTCTCCTATACTACATATAATTTCCACGATCTGTATAAATTCCTAAACAGGAAGTTTAACCAGCTCCATAGGTTTACTGAGAATGAGTGCCACAGTTTGCTGAATGGAAACTGGTCCTTGGATAAATTGGTCCATGAGGACTATGACCACTAGATCACTATTTTGGAATCACAAGAGATGCTAGAAATCCAGAGAAATGCACATAAAATGCAGGAGGAACTCAGCATATCAGACAGCATCTACAGACTTCCTCAATTTGAGACCGCAGTCTGTGTGGATTGGAAATAACATCTCCTCCTCCTCACTGGTAATTAACACTGGTGCACATCAAGGTTGCGTGCTTAGCCCACTTCTCTGCTCTCTCTACACTCACGACTGTAGGGCCAGGCACAGCTCAAACGCCATTTATAAATTTGTCGATGGCATAACTACTGATGGCAGAATTTCAGATGGTGATGAGGAGATGTACAGGAGCAAGGTAGTTGTGTGGTGTCACAGCGACAACCTTGCATTCATCTTCACTAAGACCAAGGCACTGGTTGTGCACTTCAGGAGGAGGAAGTTGAGGAACACAAAGTAGTCCTCATCGAGGGATCAGAAGTGGAAAGGGTGACCAGTTTCCAGTTCCGGCTTGTCAGCATCTCTGAAGGTCTGTCCTGGATCAAACATGCTGATGCAATTACAAATAAGGCACAACAGTGGATACATGCCATTTGGAGTTTGAGGAGACTTGGCATGTCACCAAAGACTCACAATTGTCTAAAGTGCACCATGGAGAGCATGCTAACTGGTTGCATCACCATCTGGTTGTTATGAACGCAAACCAGCACCTCACACCATAACTCTGTGATTTAAAAAAAAAACCCTGATGCTGATTCTGGTTCCTGAGTCACCTCTAAATGGATGCAATGGAATTCAGCCCAGGTCACTAGCGTTACACTACCATGCTGCCCTGAGGATTATTGACTGGTTTGGGGGGGTTTTCCTTTTGTTCCATTTGAGGCAGTACTTAGGGAGAATTTATTTTCTCAGAGTACTGTGAATTCCTGGAATTCAGTCAGAGATTTGTAATGGGGTACGTCATTGGATATATTCAAGACTAAGATGGACAGATTTCCAGATTGTTTAATGTCATTTCCTGTTTGTTGTTGTGAAGGAGAATGAAATAATTGTTACTCTGGATCCAGTGTAGCACCAAAAAAATGAAAGATAAAGAACCAGGATACAAATTTTAAAAAAACATAATAAATATAAATATATAAGGTAACTTATATACATAGATAGATTGTATGTCCATAAGGTGACATTGGGCTGTATGCAAAGTGACTGATGGGAAATGATAAAATACTGGTGGAGTTAGTGGGTGGAGGAGTTACTGCTTGGGGGAAGTACAGTAACTGTTTTTAAGCCTGGCAGTCCTGGCATGGATGCTACATAGCCTCCTTCCTGGTGAAAGTGGGGCAAACAGTCCATGAGCAGGGCAAGTGGGATCATTCATGATGTTAATGGACCTCTTCCAGCACCTTTCTGATTACATGTATATCCTTGATGAGGATAGGCTGGTGCTGGTGACATGTAGGACAGTGTTGACTTCCCGTTGTAAAGCCTACCTCTCCAGCGCAGAGCAGTTTCCATACCAAGCAACTTGTGAGGCTGCTCTCTACTGCAGATCAGTGGACTGAGTGAGTATGGATGTGCAAAGTCTAGCTCTCTTGAGTGTCCTCACAAAGTAGAGGTGTTAATGAGCTTTCTTGACTGTGTAGGATGTGTTCTTGGACCATGAGAGATTGTGTGTGACATGCTCTCCCAGGAGTTTGAAACTGCCTGCAGATTTCACTGCTGTGCCACAATGTATGTACGTGAAGTCAAGACTTCTGGGGAACAGGCATTAAGGTGGTATTTGAATTAGGCAGCTCTGCGGTTCTACATTTGATGAAGGGCAGTGATTAACTAAATAACCAGCTTTATAGTTCCATGTCTCCCAGCATAATCTACAGAAGCTAAAAGGATCTTGGCACCAGATTCACATGTTCAAGTAATGATCAGACATCAGGAATCCTGGGTTGATGACAAGATTTCAAGCACATGAGGACATGTAAAACACTTCTCTCAATTTTTTTGTTATCCAATTCAGCCATATGGTCTAATATTTCAGAAGATGAAACAAAGAAGGTGGGTCATTCAATAGCAACAGCAAGCATAATGATTGTAAGAATCCTGTCCTGTCAGATTCCTTCTTCAACCCTTTAACTTTCTATCTATCATTATTCTCACTTCTCATGGTTTCTCTGACTTCTAGCAATTTCTAACATCTCTCTTTCCCCTACTGTCTTTTTGTCATTCTGGCTTCCCTCTTACCCCTTCTCCTCTCCTCGCCTGCCTATCACATCCCTCTGGTATCCCTACTCCTTCCTTCTCTTCCTGGCCCACTTTGCACTCCTATCAAATTTCTTCTTATTCAGCCCTTGAATTTTCCACGTCACAAGTTTTCATTTCATCCTTACCCCCACCCCCATCCACCCTCCTTCCCCCTCACCTGCCTTCGCCTATCACCTTCTACTTTGTACTCATTTCGCTCCCCCCATTTTCTTATTCTGTCTTCATTCCCCTTCTTTTCCAGTCCTGAGAAGGGTCTCAGCCTGAAACTTCAACTGTTTATTCCACTCCATAAATTCTACCTAAGCTGCTGAGTTCAACTAGCATTTTGTTAAATGTTACTCTGGATTTCTGGCATCTGCAGCATCTCTTATGTTAACAATTTTAAAATATTAAATTTCAGACTTTTAGTCCCAATTTCTGGAATTCAAGTTCCTCTGGAAATTTTGGATTGCCATTTTGTATTTTCATCTCAGAACTCACAAAAACTTGAGAACATGTACCACCAGGTGGCTCAAAGACAACTTCTATCCCATTGGAATAAGACTTTTGAATGAACCTTTCATGTACTAAACATGAACAATCAATCTACCTCACTGTGGCCTTTGCATCCTTTTTTGATGACCTGCAGTTTCTCTGTGACTGTAACACTATATTCCATATTCTGTTTTTTTAACCACCTCAATGTACTTATAAACGAATGACCTGTTTGGATGGCACATAAACAAATGTTTTTGCTATATCTCAGTACAGATGACAAGAATAAACCAATTACCAATTACCAATCCTCTTGGGTTTCAATGCTCAAAATCACAACTCAACAAGCACCACACATTCAGTCTGGAGTATTCCACCCTCTCAAGGTTTCTTCCTTACCCTCATTATCTCCCTTCTCCAGTACCAGAAAAGTTTCTTTTTCTTCCTCTCAAAGTTCTAGTGAAAGGCCATTGACCTTTGTCTTTCCCATTACTTGATGATGAGGAGACTGCCTGGTGTTATTACATTGGAGGGACTGAACTGGATCTAGCATTTAAATTCAATTACAAAGAAAGCACAACAATGCCTCTATTTTCTTCGGAGTTTGTGAAGATTCAGAATGACATCTCAAACTTTGACGAACTGCTATAGATGTGTAGTGGAGAGTGTATTGACCGGCTGCATTATAGCCTGGTATGGAAACACCAATCTCTTTGAATGGAAAATCAATGCCACCATTGAGCACAGGAAAGCAGCATCCATCATCAGAGACTCTTTGTCTCATGATCTCAATATTCATTGCTTATTTATTTATTATTACTGTATCTTCATTTTGTATTTGCAAAGCTTGTTGTCTTGTGCACACTGGTTGAACACACTAGTTGGGCAGTCTTTGATACTGCTATAGTTATTCTATAGATTGCTCATATAGCATGCTCATAAGAAAATAAATCTCAGGGTTGTATACGGTGACATATGTGTACTTTGATAATAAAGTTTACTTTGAACTTAGATGTATAAAGTCTTTCTGAAACAGAGAACAGGAAATGTGGCATGGTAGAATAACGGTTAGCATAATGCTTTAGGGCACCAGCTGTTGGTAAATGGTATCCATGACAATAATAAATACAGTGCCAGATGCAAAAGGCAACCACAGAATGGTGCGAAGTATAGCTGTAGAGTAGAAACTGAGCAACAAGAAGAAGATGGTTCAGTAAGTGTAATGCTACTTCAGTGCTGGCAGTCTGGGTTCATTTCCCACCACCGTCTGAAAGAAGGCTGTATGTTTTTCCTATGACCCTGTGGGTTTCGTCCAGGTGCTCTGGTTTTCCTTCCATGGTCCAAGGATGTAGCGGTTAGGGTTAGTCAGTCGTGAGAATGCTGGAAGCATGGCATCACTTGCAGGCTGACCCCAGCATAATCCTTCAGGTCCAAAAAACATTCTTTCCCTTTTTATTCCCATTCCTCATAAGCACCATTGACTTTGGTTCACCCATTGCAGAAAATGCCTGATTAATTGAGTATTTCTGAAACAGAGAGCAGAAGATGTGACACGGTAGCGTGGCAGTTAGCACAATACTTTACAGTGCCAGTGATCGGGGTTCAATTCCCGCTGCTATCTGCAAAGAGTTTGTATGTTCTTCCCATGGTGGTTTCCTCCGGGTGCTCTGGTTTCCTCCCAAATTCCAAAGGTGTAAGGTGTGTAAGTTGTGGGTATGCTATATTGACGCTGGAAGCATGGGAAACACTTGCACAGTACACATCCCCCAGCAGTCCTTGATGATTTGATTTGACACAAACAATACGTAACACTGTATGTTTCAATGTTTCTAAGTACATGTGGCAAATAAAACTTATCTTTAAATGCTGGGAACACTCAACAAGTCAGGCAGCAGCTATGAAAGGAGAAGAAAAGATAAAACATGAAGCTGAAGACTAACAGGGAAAAAGAGAAAACGTGAAAATATTCAGTGGCTGAGAATTGTGCACTGTCAAGTATTTCTCGCAGTTACAGTTTTTATTAATAGGAAAAAGTGAATCTTGAATAGAACTTGTGGGAATGAAATTTGATTATGTTGTCAACTTATCGTTCTATATTTTAGTTTAAATGTTGAGCTAACGTGATGATAAAGCCATCAATCTGTCACCAGTGGTATTATTGTTGTAATATTAACCTGGCTGTGTGGTAAGCACCATTTTAAATAAAAGAAATATGTGCCTTAAAACAAAAGTTGTAACTCTTTGAAAACAACAGCAGTTTCTGTTGGAAACCTGGAAAGAGGGAAAATTACACAAGACATTGAATAAACACAAGAGATTCTGCAGATGCTGGAAATCCAGAGTAACACTGGAGGAACAGCAGGTTAAGCAGCATTTATGGAGTGGAATAAAGAGTCTTGGCCCGAATATTGACTCTTTTTTACTTTCCATTGATGTTGCTTGACCTGCTGAGTTCCTCCAGTGCTTTGTGTGTGTTACACAGGACATTTAATTTACTAATTTGCAAATGCCCGGTGAAAATTCCATTTATGATTTTCTGCTTGAATTGTGATTCTCTTGGACACTTAAGAGGTCTGTCCAACTTAAGTAAGCGTTATGCTTTGCTGTTATTGTTTTAAAAATTTTTTTCTCTCAGTTCAAGCGGGTAAAACCTGAGGTAAAAACATAGCCAAATGCACTCATTTCTCAATAGCTGTGTATTTTCAGACTATTCTAGTGGTGTTTAGTATTCTGGCTTCCTGGAGATAGACATAACTATTGGTGTGTAGGCCCAATTGCTTAATGCTATTGAGGAATGTCTTTGGGACAGAGTTCCACAGTAAAAATATAACAAAGACAATGAACACTTTTGCTATTCCCATGTTAACATATTTGATTAGCATAATATCTTGGTCAAAACTAATCTGGAAACTTACGAAGAAAAATAAAAACTGAAATGACAAATTTAAAAAAAACATTATGTACATCTGAATGCACTTAGATTAACACTACACAGGACAGAAGGGAGAAGAGAAATAACAGGCATTAAAAATCTACACAACTGGTAAATAAAACTTCTAGGGATATATTTTCATCAATGAAAACAGGATTCAGCATTCCATGCAGGCATATGCAATTCTGATAAGAAGTACACACTACAAAACCTAAATGAAAGCACAACCCAGAAAAATGAAGACATTATCACTATTGAAGAAAAAGTTAACCAATGGAAGTTATCCCCATGATCTGAGCAGGCTGGATGTTGACAAGGAAACCTGGATCACCTGATTCAGAGTTGGAGACCGCTTCCCAGAAACAGAGGGGTTCCTTGTGACAATAGAGAACCAAGTGTTTAACACAAAAATTATCAAAAATACATAACAAAAGACCAACAAATTCAAGACAATAAATGTAGAAAATGCCAAGAAAAACTAGAAACAATCTAACACATTACAGGATCCTGCAGCGGTTTAACACAATCTGATCACTTACACGGGCACAATCAAGTGGCAAACGTCATTCACCAAAATCTTGCTCTAAAATGCAAACCCGTAAAAAAATCATACCTTACTGTAAGTAAAAGTCTGGTCCAGTTTCAGAGTTAAACTCCCACAAATTATATTACAACCAATCTCGTTACAGATAGGACAATCCGTAAGTTTACAACTATCGAGAAACGATTGCACGTCACTATACCCGTACCTCAGGTTTCACCAGCTTGAACTGAGAAAAAGTACTTTAAAATAATAATAGCAAAGCCTAACACTTACTTAAGTTGGACAGACCTCTTACGTGTCCAAGAGAATCACAACTCAAGCAGTGAAAATCTGAAATGGAATTTTTACCAGACTTTTTCAAATCAGTAAATTATATGTCCCATGTAACTTCAGGTATTTGCATCTCATCAGTCATCTGTGTGTGTGTTCTTTTTCCTCCCTAATCCAGCTTGATGGTGTGTCACCCTGCCTGATCAGATGTTAGATCAAAAGTTCATTATATCTGTGTTTGTTGGTAATTCTGTGCTTGGGTTGGTGACATTCTGGTGTGTCGAATTTGGTTTCAATGTCCTGTATAAACGTTTTTTATTGGTTCTGAAATGATAATTTTGCTGTCTTTTTCTGGTCCATTTCATGTAAATATTTAGTCTGGCTTTGCATGCACCAAACTTTTGTTTTAGTGTATCTATAAACTCTACAGTGCTTTTGTTAGGTTGATCATATTTGTATAGATGTTATATTTCCTTAGTATTTCCTTAATTTTCTTGCTCAGGTTATAAATTTTATATTCTATTAGGTGGGCTATTTCTATTCTTAAGGTTTCAATTTTGTTCCTTAATCTCTTCTGCCATTAGTTCTCATTTCATTACTCAGTTTTGAGTTTCTATTAATGAGTGCTTTTATTTTGGACCATTGCACAGTGCTGCCATTAATGCTGTGCAGTATGTTACTGTGTGTAGTTCTTCAAATGTTTCAAGTTTTCCTAGATGTTGTGTTAATAAATATTGTTGATAGTATTAACAATTTTTGCAAATTTTGATGACGTATTTTATTTTGGTATATCGGGTATTTTTGCTGGGTCAATGCCTATATATTTTGTTAGTGTGGTCTTAAATATTAGGATAATTTAGTCTGTAAGCTCAGCTTCATCAGCAGCATTCTGCAGAGGCTTTAGGTCTGTGTTGTTGCTGTTACGATCTGATTGTGAAGCAGTTGAAATAATTGTATTTTTCATCAGTACTTCGATGGGTTGCATCTTCATTATTTTCTTGCGTAGTGTTGCTGCGGTCTTTAGGTTGGTTTCTTTCCAGCTCTTGTGCAACTTGATGTTTTATTTGGTTTAACATGTCTATAGGGATTAAATTATTCTTTACTATCAGTCTACGTTGATCTGCTATTCATTGTGCATTTACCTGCATGGCGAGGTATTGTACCATAAACTGTTGATGAAGTTTGTCCCTGTATGCTGTCATATCAGTCTCACATTCCATTACTCAATAATATACGCGCGTTATGAATGTGTTTACTTCTAATGACCATTTCATGTGTACCTTTTGTCTCTTAACTGCTTGAGAGGTCTCAGTTGTAAGTAGACTGATTCCCTGAGAAACACTTGCAACAGTCGCAGCCTGAGGTGTTGGTGGGCTACTTTCAATGCTGGCTGTATCTTTTTTGGGTTTCCCAGTGCCTGCCTGCCTACTCAGTAGTTCACTTACAGGCTTGGCCTGGCAATTCCCCAGGCAGTGGCCATATCACACTGTTCCATAGACATCTCTCTATTGCTAAAGCAAAGGGGTATTGCGTTTTATACCTACAGCCAGGTTTTACTTTCAGCTGCCCCTAACATGGAGAATGGACACTGAGCAGGGCACCACCTCATCTGGGTGCAGACATGCCTGGATTTGTTTCTGGATTGGGGATGGAAGGGTCCAGAAAAAGGAGCACTCTTCACGTGCCTTCGTCCCGGCCCCCCAGACTGTCTGCAGAGCTGGAGGCCAATTACCCTGAGGGTTATTATTAATTTTTTCTCTCAGCTTAAGCCGGTCATAGCCAAGCACTCTCAGTTGTCAATTGCTGGGAACTTACGGACTATTCAAGTAGTGTTTAGTGTTGAGGCTTTCTGAAGATTTATGTAGATATTACTGTGTAGCTCCAATTGTTTAATGCTATTGTGTAGCGATTTTGGGATGATACCAGCTGTAGATGTTACTATTGGGACAATGTATACCTTGTTCATGTTCCAAAATCTTTCAATTTCCTCTTTTAATTCAGTATATTTCTAGTGTTTTCACTTATTGAATAAATTATGTGTGTTTAGAATGACAATATCTATTAAATAAGTTGCTCTTGCTTGTTCATCCTGGATTATTATATCTGGACGTATTTTATGGATTGTCCCATCTGTAATAATGGATCGGTCATAATATAATTTGTGGAGTTCTGACTCTGAAACTAGATCAGGTTTGTATTTATTGTAAGGTCTGGTTTCTTTTGAGGTTGTATTTTAAAGCAAGATTTTGATGAATGATGTTTGACATTTGATTGTGCCTGTGTAAGTAATCTGATAAAGTTAAACTGCTATGGGATTCTGTAATGTGTTGGATCGTTTCTGTTTTTTTTTCTCAGCGTTTCCTACATTTATCATCTTGAATTTGTTGGTCTTTTATTACATATTTTTGATAATTCTTTGTGTTGACCACCTGGTCCTGTATTGCCATAACAAACTCTTCTGTTTCTGGGAAGAGGTCTCCAAATCTGAGCTAGATGTTTGAGGCATCCTTGTCGACATCGATTCTGCTCAGATTGTGGGGATACCTTCCATGTGGCTCATACTCCTCCACTGGTTAACTTTCTCTTCAATAGTGATATTGTCTTCATTTCTCTGGGATGTGCTCTCATTTAAGTTTACTGGTGTATACTCTTTATCGGAATTGCATATGCTTGCGTGGAGTGCTGAATCCTGTTTTTGTGGATGAAAGTATATCCTTAGAAGTTTTTTCTGACTGCTGTGTAGATTTTTAATGTCAGTTATTCCTCTTCCTCCTTCTGTCTTAGGTTGTGTTAATCTAAGCGCATTTGAATGTACATAATGTTATCTGAAATTTGTCACTTTGGTTCTTGTAAATTTTCCAGATCAGTTTTGGACCAAGATATTATGCCAAAAGAGTGCTTTAACATAGGTGTAGTGGAAGTGCTTATCGCCTTTGTAATATTTTTACTGTCAAGCTCTGTTTGGCAGATTTTCTTAAGCCTTGAAGTAAATTCTGTCAAACGTTTTCCCTTTACCATACTATGGTCTATTTTCTTTCCTTGTTGATATCCCAGATACTTATATATTTCATATTCATCCATCGGTTGTATTGTCTCCTGCTGCTCTGTTTTGTATTCTTTTAGCTCTATTACACCTTTCTTTATGTTTAATGTTCTGCATTTGTTAAGTCCAAAGGTCATGTTTGTGTGAACCATATAACAATTACAGCACGGAAACAGGCCATCTCGGCCCTTCTAGCCCATGACGAACGTTTATTCTCACCTAGTCCCACTGACCCGTACTCAGCCCATAACCCTCCATTCCTTTCCTGTCCATATACCTATCCAATTTTACTTTAAATGACAATATTGAACCTGTCTCTACCTCTTCTACTGGAAGCTTGTTCCACGCAGCTACCACTCTCTGAGTAAAGAAATTCCCCCTCGTGTTACCCCTAAACTTTTGCCCCCTAACTCTCAAATCATGTCCTCTTGTTTGAATTTCCCCTACTCTCGATGGAAATAGCCTATCCACATCAACTCTATCTATCCCCCTAATTTTAAATACCTCTATCAAGTCCCCCCTCAACCTTCTAAGCTCCAAAGAATAAAGACCTAACTTGTTCAACCTTTCCCTGTAAATTAGGTACTGAAATCCAGGTTAACATTCTAGTAAATCTTCTCTGTATGCTCTCTATTTTGTTAACATCTTTCATATAATTTGGTGACCAGAACTGTACACAATACTCCAAATTCGGCCTCACCAATGCCTTGTACAATTTTAATATTACATCCCAACTCCTATACTCAATGCTGTGATTTATAAAGGCCAGCATACCAAAAGCTTTCTTCACCATCCTATCCACATGAGATTCCACCTTCAGGGAACTATGCACCATTATTCCTAGATCACTCTGTTCTACTGCATTCTTCAATGCCCTACCATTTACCATGTATGTCCTATTTGGATTATTCCTACCAAAATGTAGCACCTCTCACTTATCAGCATTAAACTCCATCTGCCATCATTCAGCCCACTCTTCTAACTGGCCTAAATCTCTCTGCAAGCTTTGAAAACCTACTTCATTATCCACAACGCCACCCACCTTAGTATCATCTGCATACTTACTAATCCAATTTACCACCCCATCATCCAGATTATTAAAGTATATGCCAAACAACATTGGACCCAGTACAGATCCCTGAGGCACACCACTAGTCACCGGCCTCCAACCTGTCAAACAGTTATCCAACACTACTCTCTGTCATCTCCCATTCAGCCACTGTTGAATCCATTTTACTACTTCAATATTAATACCTAACGACTGAACCTTCCTAACTAACCTTCCATGTGGAACATTGTCAAAGGCCTTACTGAAGTCCACACAGACAACATCCACTGCTTTACCCTCTTCAACTTTCCTCGTAACCTCTTCAAAAAATTTAATAAGTTTTGTCAAATATGACCTTCCACGCACAAATCCTAAAATAGTTCCACTATTTGAATTAATTGCTTTAGCTAAACTGACGAAGGAGCATATAATTTCAAGTTGTCAATGTATGGAAGGTGCGTCGAGGTATAGCTCATCAGTTGTTTCTGATTTGATACCCAATTTTCATCTGATTCAGTGAATTAGAGGGCGGATTTAAGCCTAGACAGAACCACAATCATTTCCCAGAACTTGGACTCCTGTATTACCACAGAGCATTTGTGCTGAACAGCTGGCTGGAGTGATCTAGGACATTTGCAACTTAAAGAGTGCATTTGTCCCTTATGTCTGCCCAACATTACACTAAGTGGCCACTTTATAAGGTACATCTGTACACCAGCTTGTTACTGCAAATATCTAACCAGCCGATCATGTAACAGCAACTCAATGCATAAAAGCATGCAGACATGGTCAAGAGGTTCAGTTGCTGTTCAAACCAAACATCAGAATGTGCAAGAAATGTGACTTAAGTGATTTTGACTGTGGAATGATGGTTGGTGCCAGATGGGGGTGGTTTGAACATTTCAGAAACTGCGATCTCTCGGTAATTTCATATACAGCAAACTCTAGAGTTTACAGAGAGCAGTGCAAATGCAGAACAGCATCAAGTGAGCAGCAGCTTTGAGGGTGAAAATGCCATGTTAATGAGAGAACGGCCAGACTGTTTCAAGTCAACAGGAAGTCAAGAGTAACACAAGTAACCACATGTTACAACAGTGGTGTGCAAAACAGCGCCTGAGCACATGACACGTCGAACCTTGAAATAGATGGGCTACAGCAGCAGAAGAACACAGACATACACTTGGTGGCCACCTTATTAGATACAAGAGGTACCTTAAAAAATGGCCACCAAATGTATTAAAGGTCTTTCATTCATCATAGTTTATGGGAGCTTGCTGTGCACAAATTGGTTGCCCGTTAGCGTCGAGTGACCTCACAGTAGCTTGTTGCCCCTAAAGCACTCGGAGAGGTCCTGAGCGTGAGAAATCAACCATCCCTGGCTGCATCACCCAGCAGAAATCTCCTCTGTGTAATTATACTTGGTTATTAAAATGCAGTTTAGTCAAGAAATATGAATGACAATGTAATTCAGAAAACACAAGTTGCTCTGAGCTGTGTGTTAAATAGCAGTTTTTACAGTTTCATTGAAGCCGTCAATAATTAATTTAATTTGTTAACCTTCCTAGTTAGACACTGCTATTTATGCATTCTTTGGCAGCACTCTGCAGCAAGTAGTTTGTGACACGGAACGACTCCACATCCCCTCCTAATGGAGGTACATGACATTTGAGGGCAAGTGACAAGACTCACATATTATCTTTCTCAAATCAGTCTGTTCCAATTCTGGATTTCATTAACTGGGAAAGTATATGTGTAATGACATTTATTAACATGTCGGAGATGCCTTTAAACAGTGCAGAGGTGATTAAATAGATGTTTTTGATGAAAAAAATACAGACAATGACTTTGTAATGATTGTGGCGTAGAATTTCAGTCCTGTCACCATAAAAAAAAACTACTAAGGAAGCCAGATGGATGCACTATTGTACCTCCCTAATGCTTATTGATTCAAAGTTTCCAATATATTTTACTGCCCTGGTATCCAGTTAATCTTGTGAATGGTACAGCAATGGTGTCATACACGCTGCGGAAGGTGTTTAATGAAGCTGAGAGGTGCGAGTCTCTGTAAATAACATCCATTTCACAGTTGAGGCGATCAATGGCACCTCAGGTAGGCTGTATATCGAGGGGGCTTCACTGAGTAACTGCCGACGGCCAATCCAAGGCTTTCAGTGGCACCATCAGCAGTCAGCAGTGGAAAGCAAATAATGCAAATTCAGCCAAGAATGTCCAAGTGATCCATCGACTTGGTTTGAAGTGACCAATATTAATTTGTGTGCCATCAAAAGACATTCCATTTCCTTCACTTGATTACACAGTAAAACCAATGATAGATAGCACTGCTTATGCTTTGATCATTACTGGAATTCAAGTGGCGGCTGACAGTGCACGTGTCATTATTATTGACAATTTTATTGTGAAGAGCAATAACTTGAATTTATAACACGCAGATCAACTATGATTAAGAAGCAATCATTACCTACTCCCAGTCAGAACCAATTATCATCTGTGTCACCTGAATAATCCTGGTTTCTAACCTATCACAGACACGCATTTCTCCTTCTACCCTTTCCTCCTCCTCTGTGTAACTTAAAACAAACTTATCATCGAGTCAGACAGCACAGTAACAGGCCCTTCAGCCCATCTTGTCTACACTGGCAATTTTGCTCTTTTCCACTAATCCCCTCTGCTTGCATTCAGAGACTGAGGGGAGCCTTTTTGATTGATTGACTGATTGATCTGTCTATTTATTTATTTCTCTGTCTATCTATTTACGTATTTATTCTTCTATTTATTTATTGATTTATTAATTGATTGATTGATACAGTGCACAATAGGCCCTTCTGGCCCAAATAAGCTGCTCTGCCCAGAAACCCACTCATTTAACCCTAGCCTAACCTCCAGACAATTTACAATGACCATTTAACCTACTACTGTTTGTAATGTGAAGGAAAGCGGAACCCTTGGAGGAAGCTCACGCTTTTAAGGGGAGGAGCGTACTGAACTCCTTACAGAGGACGCTGTAGTTGAACTCCCAAACTCCGATGCTCATAAACAATGCCCTTTGATGTTTTCATCTACATGTCACAAATAAAGCTGATCTTTTCTTGTATTTTTATTGCATGCTATTTTAATATGCCAGCATTCCAAATAACAATGAGTTGGACTACACGACGGAGACAGAGATCATGAGAACAACCTTTCCCTCAATTTCGACCAAACAAAAGCAAGTCATTGCCTTCAGGAAGAGGGAGGGGTGCATGTGCTCCTGTCTACATCAAGGGCATTGCAGTAGAGAGGATTGAGATCCTAGGTGTTAACATCACCCACATTCTGTCCAGGCCCAACCATGTTGAAGCCATGGCCAAGAAATCTCACTAATGGCTCCATTCTTCAGGAGGCTAAAGAAATTCAGCGTGTCCTGTCAATTCTTACAGGTTTTTATCAATGAACCACAGAAAGCATTCTGTCTGGATGCATAGCAGCTTAGTATGGCAACTGCTCTGCACGACACCGCAGGGAGTTGTGGACACAGCTCAGCACATCACAGGAGCCATCCTTCCCTCTATGGACTGTGCCTACACTTCTCACTGTTCCAGTAAAGCAGTCAGCATAATCAAAGACCCCACCCACCCTGGACATTCTCTCTTCTTCCCCTCTCACATCAGACAGAAAATACAAAACAACAGATACAAACTGCTGGAGGAACTCAGCAGGTCAGGCAGTATCGATAGAAAATGAACAAACAGTTGACATTTCGGTCTGAGACCCTTCTTCAAGACTGAGAAGAAAGGAGGAGGATACCAGAGTACAAAGCAGGGGGGAGGGGAAGGAGGCTAGCTAGAAGGTGATAGGTAAAGCCAAGTGGGTGAGAAAGGTCAAGAGCTGGAGAAGAAAGATCCTGATAGGAGAGGAGTGTGGACCATAGGAGAACGGGGGGGGGGGGGGGGGACCTGTTGGAATTAATAGGCAGGTGAGAAGAGGCAAAAGTCAGAGAGGGGAATAGAGGAAGTGTGGGGGGGGGGAGAATATTTGTTTACCAGAAGGAGAAACCGATAAAATCAATACTCATGCCATCAATTTGGAAGCTACCTAGACAGAATATAAGATGTTGCTGCTCTCAGCACAAGAGGAGGCGATGGAATGGGAGTTGGAATTAAAATGTTTGATCACTGGGATATGAAATCCAGAAAGCATGTATCACCATGCTCAAGGACAGCTTCCATTGCACTTTAATAAGACTTTTAAATGGTTTCCTAGTACAACAAGATGGACTCTTGACCTCACAATCTACCTCATTATGAACTTGTACCTGCACTGAATTTTTCCTCTAGCTTTTGCATACTATCCTGCATTATAATTGTTCTAGAATTATAGAGTCATAAAGCACTATAGCACAGAAACAGGCTCTTCATCCCATCTAGTCCATGCTGAACCAGTCACCTGTGTGTCCCTTCGACCTACATCTGGACAAATGATTTGTCTTGTTGTATTAAAAGCATTGTGTAATTTTTTTTATCTAGTTGAATAGCGTACAAGAGCAGCTATTCACTGTACACATGACAATACCATCGTGGTATAATATTCTCAAGAAATTAAGACACAAACATGACACCCTGACACAGAAGGGGATATTGTATATTACCTACAAAAAAAGTTTTAGAAATATTGCTAGTGGAAGATGATATTTTTAAATCTGTGATTCTACATCAAACTGTAAGGCCAATAGGTACCATTCTGAGCTACAGTCTAATGCCTGTAACTTTAAATCTTTTCATTAACTAGTTAAAGTTGTACCTTTACAAATCAAATTCTCATTAAAGTAACAGCTGTGTGTAGCACAGCCAAAGGGTGTTTGAGATAATTAATTGTTATTTTGTCATTGGAATGCAGGCTTAGATCTTGCTGATCATTCCCCATGGTGACAGCTATAGAGAAGTGCAGCTGCGTGCACTAGTTACAACGGAAATGCAGTAAGTGTGGGACCATTCGTGAGCTCAAGCCTTTGTGTCACCTATGAAGGTTAAAATGGCAGGTGACTGACTGAGGAGAACAGAAAGGCCACCCGATATGTCTTTCTGGTACTCTAACATGAGAACAAATGCCAATCACAAGGGCAAAGAAGAGAAGTGAGACTGGTTTGGAAACCATCAGCGGGGAGAGGAGAGATGGGTGTATAAGGATATCCTCCTGCTTTAGTAACAAGTTCTTCGATTCACCTCTGGGAGCTCACAGTATTTTTATGAAATCAACTGTGTCCACACAGGTTTACAACACATTACATTATGTAGCATGAACCTATTTTTGCCTGGAGTTTTCATCCAGCCTCATCTGTAAACTTCAGTGGTCTTTTTATTCCGGAAGGGATAGTCAATTATAATTACAATAGCAGACAAATTCACAGAATATCACACTTAGGAGACACAGCAGGAGTCACAAGATTATTTCTCTCAGTTCTGTGTTTTACGTGCATGGCCCATTCAAAATTCAAAGTAAGCATATTAACAAAGTTAATGTATACTACCCTGAGATTCTTTTTCCTGCAGGCATTCAGAGTTTTAAAAAATTGAATCAATGAAAGATCGCCCCCAACGGAACAAACAACTAATATGCAAAAGACAGCAAACTGTGCAAATACAAAAATAAAATAAATAAATAAGCAATAAATATTGAGAACATGAGATGCAGTGTCCATATGTTGTAGGAGCAGTTTAGTGATGGGGACAGTGAATCTGAGTTGAAGTTTTTCCTTAGGTTCGTGAGCCTGATGGTTGTATTGATTAATAATTCTCTCCTGTCACAACTCATCTCAATGTCAGTTTGTACCTGTGTTTAACACTTGCTTAAACTGCTTTTTATCATTATGTGGAATAATAAATCGGTAGTAAACTAACAGCTTTCCCTTTTCCCATTCTGTTAAACCCAGTTGTATTGGGCACCTGACTACCTGCCATTAAGGGCGTATGCCGTCTACAGAAAGGAGCTAGAAAAGGGCCAGTAACATCATGAAGGAACCCATCAACCCAGTCCATGGACTGTTTGTCCCACTCCCATCAGGGAGGAGGTGGCATACCATCTGCACCAGGACCATCAGACACAAAAACGGTTACTTTTCTAAAGCAGTGAAGCTGATCAACACCTCTACCCACTAACCCAACCCTCCACACCACCAATCACCACTACTTCATCACTTTCTGCCAGTCACTTTATGTACAGACACCCCACAGCTAGTTTCAGTTTACAGACATACAGTACAATCAATCAGTGCATATAAGCTATCTTACCTATTTATATTTATAGTGTTTTTTATTATTGCACTCTTTATCTTGTTGTGTCTTTTTATGTGCTGAATCAGATCCAGTGTAACAATTATTTTATTCTCTTTTGTGTACAGGAAATGACATTAAACAATCTTGAACGCAGACCCACTTTTGTTTTTTCATTCCCTCACTCCATATCTAAATGTCTTTACTTTGCATTACCATTCCTTCTGCATGGTTCTGAAATGAAGCGTCGGCAGCTCCTATCCCCGATGCTCGACCCGTTGAGTTCCTCCAGCAGGTTGCTTGTTGCTTCACATTCCAGCATCTACAAACACTTACGTCACTACTTAATCTCCTCTGGTTCCCCAATCATTCCATTACTCTACTCTTCTTTCCTGTCACACAAAACATGTTACATTCTCCTCATGGTGACACTAAAGAAGCAATGAGCCAATGCCAACACACAAGGTACTGGAGGAATTCAGCAGGACAGGCAGCATCTATGGAGGTGAATGAACGGTCAAGATTTCCGGCTGACACCAGCTGAACGGTCTTGTCCTGCGATGTGGACTGTTTATTCTGCTTCATAGATGTTGCCTGATGTGCTGAATTCCTCCAGCATCTTGTCCAAATACCTAACTTTCTTAAACTCCAATCCACAACTTATTTTTTCCAGACAACATCCATATGTTCATTTTCTTGAACTCTGCCTCTAAACTCCCATTTAGTTACTCCTCAAACAGGAGAATTTCTAATATTCATTACAATATTGAATAGAGTGGAGCAATATTAAATATGTATGTTGCTTGAAATACTGGTACTTTTGCATAAGAGTCAGCTCCATCATGGGCACTAGCTTCCATAGCATCCAGGACATCTTCAAGGAGAAAATGCCTCAAAAAAGTGATGTCCATCATTAAGTACTCCCATCACCCAGGTCATGCCCTGTCTCATTGCTACCATCAGGAAGAAGGTAGAGAAGCCTGAAGACATACTCTCATTGATTCAGGAAAAGCTTCTTCCCCTCTGCCACCTGATTTCTGAATGGACATTAAACCCATGAACACTACTTCACTACTTTTTTATTTTTATTTTTGCACTACTTATTTAATTTACCTATTTAATATATATGTACTCACAAATTTTTCTCTATTATTATGTATTGCATTGTACTGTTGCCACAAAGTTAACGAATTTCACAACATATGCTGGTGATATTAAACCTGATTCTAATTCTAATTCTGAAGATTTGACTTCTTTTTGTACTCTCTGAAACAATTTCAGCCCCTTTACAGTTCTCGCAGCTCTATCAGGGTATTTGGCTTCAAGCTTTATGTGCCCTTGTTAGGAAGAGTCACAATGCTGCTAATTGTATTTTAATCAACTCTAAATTGTATCCATTTATTAGATTTGAATTCAGTCTGAGCTGCTGCCGTCCTTAACTGCTTGCCATTTTCTATTAATCTTTTACAATTTCAAAAGGAATTTGGTACTGTGGGTGAGGCCTTTTTATTCCCATAAACTTTGCTGGTACTGGGGCATGTTTTTAACATGGAGAGTGGCAGGGGTCTGACCAGACAGCCAGGGTAGTAGAGCCTTCCTGTCAGCCACAGTGCAGTTTACATACCCAGCAGTAAGACAGCTTGTTACGATGGTCCCTCCTACACATCAATAGAATGATATGAGTATAGATGTGCAAAGTCCAGCTCTCTTCAGCCCGCTCAGAAGTAGAGATGTTGATGAGCTTGTATAATACAGTACAGCAAAGGACAAGCCCTTTGTCCCACAATGTTGCGCAGGCCCTATCACCTACTCAAAGGTTAACCCAACTCTTCCCTCTTACATAAGCCTCCATTTTTCTTTCACCCATGTGCCTATCTAAGAGTTTCTTAAATGCCCCTCATGTATCTGCCTCTACCACCTCTCTGGCAAAACATTCCAAGAACACACCATTCTATGTGTATAAATACCTATGTACCTCTGACATTCCCCCCCGCCACTTATATTTTCTGCAATCACCTTAAAACTACAATACTGTGCAAAAGACTTAGGTATGTATAGAAATATACCTGTACACACACAACTATGAAGCCTAAGACTTTTCCACAGTAACTGTAGTAAATTTATGTATTAAGCTATACTGCTGCCACAAAAAAACAAATTTCATGACATACGTGAGTGATGATAAACCTGATTCTGATATGGGTTTCTATTGCGGACTGAGAGTGGGAAGGGGGCACGGAGAGGGAATTCGTGGTTGGGAAAAGGGGAAGGGACAGGGGAGTGAGCAGAAAGCACCAGAGAGGCATTCTGTAATGATCAGCAAACCAACTATTTGGAATCAAATGACATTGCCTGGTACCCCAGGGCTGGGTGTATCTGCACCCGTGCTACCCCACCGCCCCTGGCACTCCCTCCCTGTCACCACTTCCACTGCACTCCACCCTCAACATTCCCAACATTCTTTACTCCCATCAGATTTACCAACTTGCTCTCTGCTTCATATTGACAAATACAGAACTGAGCTGAAGCCTTAGCCACCCTGGATATATCTGTGTGCCTAAGATTTTTTCACTGTATGTCCTCTAGTATTAGCCGTTTTACATCCGTTTTGAATCACTCAAGACATCCTTTGAAATATCAACATTGAATATTTTACGTGCATTTCAGAGGCGGTAGGGGATTCGGTTTAACATTTCATTTGGACAACATCACCTCTAACACAGCTGCATTTCCTCATGGTTCAGCACAAAGGTTCACTCAAGGGTTTTGTACTCAAGTCTCGGGAGTGGGATTTGAGCAAATGATCTGGTGACTTGGAAACATGAAAGTAATGACTCAGAGCGCAATGATACAGAAGAAATATGAATGTTTTGATGAGGAAACAAAGGACAAGAAACAGAGGGCTCTATTAGTCAGGGCATTAGTTGTTCAATGATTCTCCTTAGCAGCAGAAATTCAGTGAGTATCAACTGTACTCATCAGGCTGAAAATGGACTGATATTTTATTGCTTAGAAACTCCCTAAAGAAGTTTGCAAAGGACTTTTCTCCTTGGAGCGAAGGAAGTTGAGAAGTGACATAGATTGAGCAGACAATCAGCATGTCACAGTGAATGCTGGCATTGACTGAACCCAGATGTGGAGGAATGCTGCAATGGAAAGAATAAGTTATACATAGAAATTCCAACAGAACATTGGTGGCACGACTGAGTGACTCTGTGGGACAATCATTCGCAACACAATGACCCCAGGAATAGAGCTAAACGGTGGGGGGGGGGCACATTGAATAATCATAGAACGAGGAAAACATGTACCAGTCACAAATAACTTGACAAGATTAAACAGAAAGCACAAGAGCTAATGAATCTAGCTAAGACAATTAGTAAATGCAGGTGCTTGAGAAATCTAGAAGCTCAACACTCTGCGGCAAATGCAGAGGCCCATAGGATTCATGGCACAGTGTCTTTTTCCCCCAGGTGTGGAAATGGCTAATACGAGAGGGCAAAGTTTTAAAGCGATTGCAGGAAAGTATAAGGGGATGCCCAAGGTAAGTCCTTTACACAGATCTTGGCGGGTGTTTGGAACGTGCTGCCAGGGGTGAAGAGAGAGGAAGATACATTAGGGTCAGTTAAGGAATTCTTGGATATGCACACGGATGATGGAAAAATGAAGAGTTATGAAGGAGGGAAGGGTTAGACCAATGCTATTCTATTGGTTAAAAGGCTGGCTGAAGGCTCTATTCTGTACTGTACTGTTCTATGAACGGTGATATATGGAGATACCACAACGTAGCTTACATAGAAGATGGACAGAATACTACAGCACAGTACAGGCCCTTCAGCCCACAATGTTGTGCCAACCTATATCAAGCCACTGCACTATCAATCTGACCCTTCCCTCCTACACAACCCATAGCTCTCTATTTTTCTTAAATCCGTATACTTATCTATGAGTCTCTTAAATAACCCTATTGTATCGGTCTCTGCCACTATCCCAGGGCAGTATGTTCCACATACCCACCACCCTTTCAAATTATTTCATTGCTTTAAAGGTTTTTGAGTTAACTCCAGTTCAGAGAAAGGGGTGGGAAGAGACATGTTCTCTCGAGCATTTGCTGATGTTAGATTTTCTCGGTATTGGCATCATCATTGCGAACATGGTTTCACCTCTGAACTCCCCTGTACCCTTTCGTAACGCAGTGACTAGATCATTCACTCTGCTTCCTAGGGGTCTCACCAAGGTCTGATTTTAGTTTAACATGAAGCCTCTGCCTTCCAACTCTATTGGCCAGTCCGTGAACCTCTGTGCTTTGTTTAATTCCATTACTGATCTGTATTACCGCTTTCATTCATCGGTGTGTCAAAGCTCCAGATCCCTTTTGGCCCAGTCACACCAGTCCGTGTCTGTCTGTGTGTATTTGTTTCTGTCCTTGTCTGTGTGCGTGTGTGTGTGTGTGTGTGAGCATCAGGGTGTTTGTCTGTGTCTGTGTGTGTATGTGCCTTGCGTCTGCTGTGTGTCTGTATGTGCAGGTGTGTGCTTGTGTTGTGCCTTATTCTTCATAATGACGCTTACTTATGTTGAAACTAATTTTCCAGTAAACATCTTCATGTTTCTAAAATCTGCTTTATTTTCCATGCAGTGTACATGCAGCACTGGCCCGGGCTGTTGCTGTAACACCCTGGCCTTTTCCCCGCTGCCTTCACACAATGGAATACCTTACATTTATTAAACTGCTCTGATCTGAACTGACTAATTCCAGGAACAATCACTGAGCTTCATAATTTACTGGCTTGCCAACAATATCTGTCATCGTTCCAAGCAGCATAGGCCTTGATTTATTTGAACCACTCTCAGCTCTGAAGGTTGAATTTGTGGGTCAAAACCCCTCTCTGGAAAGCCGGGCCTTTAACCAAGGCTGACATTTTGATCAGGGACTTAGGGAGGTTTTACTTTTTTCATAATTTGATCCTGATGTTTTAATAAACAACATCTTATATTCTACTTGGGCAGTCTCCAACCTGACCATATAAAAATGTATTCTCATACTTCCAATAACCACAAACCCCCCTCTCACCACCCCCTCCTTTTTCCCTCATTTCTCTGTCTCTCTTTGGCAGCAAAGCTGCCCAACACATCACCAGCACAGGCCTACCCACCATCGAGATACATATACAGAAAGGTGCCGGGATAAAAGGCCAGTAACATCAAGGATCTCACACCCTTCTCATTGTCCCACTCCTATCAGAGAGGAGGTTACTTATTTACATCAGAACCACCAAACCTTCCCCAAACAGTAAAGCTGATCTATACCCCAAACCACCACTACTTTTTCACTTCCTGTCAATCACCTTATGCACAGACATTCCTGTGCCTAGTATCACTTTATGGACATACAATCAATTTACATGTGTTAGCTATCAATTGTCTTTATATTTATTGTTTTTATCATTATGTCTTATGTATCTTATTGTGTTTTTTGTGCTGCATCATATCCAGTGTAACAATTATTTTGTTCTCCTTTACACTAATGTACAGGAAATGACATTAAACGATCTTCAGTCATGAATCTTCTGATCTCATCAACCTCCATCGCCCTGCTCCAACTGCCCATCACCTACATACTCCTCCCACTGGTTCCCTTCCACACCTCCCTCACTTTATTCCATGCTCTCTGGTGGCATCAATTTCTCTAGCTTTCAGTAATTTCTCCCCTCTTCTCCTCTCACATCTTCTCTTCTCCTCAGCTACCCATCACCTCCAACTGGTGCCCCTCCTCATTCCCTATCTATCTTGGTCTACTCCCCTCTCCTCTCAGTTTCCTACTTCTTCAGCTCTTTACCTCTGCCATCTATCTCCTCCTAGCTTCTTACTTCACCCACATTCCCCCTGACCTTGCTTAACATGTCACCTGCCAGCTTGTACCGTACATTCCCCCTTCACCCATCCTCTTATTCTGGCTGCTTCCCCCTTCCTTGACAAAAGATCTCAGCCTGAAAGGTCAATTGTTCATTTCCCTCCACAGCTGCTGCCTGAACTTTTGAGTTCCTCAGTACTTATCTTCTTCAGCCACTTTTCACTTCCTCCCATCGCCTATCAACTTCTAACATTATTCCCATTCCCTTCCCTACTATCTCCTTTTTTTGAGTCCAGATGAAGGATCTTGGCCTGATTGTCCATCTCCTGCCTGATCTATTGAGTCCTGCAGTGGCTTTCTGTGTTGTTTGATTAAACATTAATCCTTACTGATTTGGTTCCAGAAGAACTCACCCAGAGGATGCCTGGAATCTGGAACACACTGCCTGAGTTGATGGTTGAAGCAGAGGCTCTCACAACAGTTAAGTTCTATCTGGACAAGCATTTGAATCGCAGATGTAGAAAAGATTTTGAACCAAGTGCTGGCAAATGGAATTAGTGTAGATAGGCACTTGATGGTCAACATGGAATGATGGACCAAATGGCTTGTTCCTCTGCTGTATCACTCTATGAATCAATGGTTCCTTAACGTTATAGTCTAGGGTGGTAGAGGGGATGAGCTCCCACTACCTATTAAAAGCTCCCAATGGCAAGCACCTCAGATAGCCTCAGACAACCAAGTCCCAATCCTGGCCTTCACAAATAAGAGAAAATCTGCAGATGCTAGGAATCCAAGCACCACACACAAAATGCTGGAGGAACTGAGCAGGCAAGGTGGCAACTATGGAAAAAGTCAAAGGGTCTCGCCCTGAAACGTCGACTATATTTTTTTCCATAGATGCTGCCTGGCCTGCTGAGTTGCTCCAGCATTTTGTGTGTGTATCCTGGCCTTCACGTGTGGCTTAGCTACTAAGCCCAGCGGAACTGTATCTTCTGACAGGAGCAGGGGCGTAGGTGGGTTACTGGCAACTTAAAACTAGTCGCTTCGGGTAGTTGGGGCTCATCAGCTGCGGGTGGCAGTTCACCTAGGAGAAGGAAGATTCTGATCTCAAACCTCTGCTGCCTTGTACCAAACTCACTCATGAGAAAGGCTTCCGGGGTAAACCCCGAGGCAAAAATCCAGAGCTGTAGCGTAAGGCGGTCCGACATTGAGTCCATGCCGACTGGCAAATCCTGCGACGTTGCTGGTACCAAACTGTGTCCGTCTCTGCCGTTCCTTTGGGTTCATCAGATGCAAGGAGAAGGGAGCTTGCTACATAGTCAACCGTTTGATCTCCATATTGTTCTACCCAGGCTTGCGTATCTAGACAGCTAGGATGCAATACCCATGGTCAGCTCTGATTGATAGAGGCTCTCATCCTCACAATGACTCTACCTTTGATTAGAGGGAATGAGAACACAGTGGTCATTTTGGTGGGTTCTCAGAGAAGTTATGCCAGTGGCGATACCTCATTATGTGTTTGAGTACATTTCATATGTCACTAAATTTCTACAGGTGTACGGCGGAGAGCATTCTGACTGATTGCATCACAGCCTGGTGTGGAGGCTCCAACAAGCAGGGTCAAAAGGGACTCAGGAACAACAGCATGGTAGCGTAATGGGTTACAGCACCTGCTGTAAGGTGAGGCTTCAATTTCCGCCGCTGTCTCTAAGGGGTTTGGGTGTTCTCACTGTGACCACACAGGCGTCCTCTGACTGCTCCAGTTTCCTCCCACATTGCAAAGGCAGAAACCCTAGTCAGGGTTAGTTCACTGGGGGTGTGCTACATTAGCACCAGAAGAATAGCAACCCTTGCAGGTTACATCCAGTATATCCTTCAGGCAAATGACACATTTCACAGCATGTTTCAATGTTTCTGTGTACTGTCCATCTTTATCCTTATTTTTATCTTCCATGCTGCCGTCTGAACAATCAATAACTGCTACCTTGCTCTTCCTCTTTGGCACTATTTCATTACTTATTTTGTAATCATATAGTAATTTTTTATGTATTGCACTGTACTGCAGCCAATAAACAACAAATTTTGCAAAATATTTTGGTTGAATATAAACCTCATTCTCGTTCTCATGTCTTAGGTAATGATTTGTTGACCAGTGTTCAAATCCTACCATGATATTTAAATTGAATTGACATCAGGGAGCTGGTAATTGACATGAATCCTATTGTGATGGTACTTCAGAGAGGAAAATCTTTCTTGACTCAGTTTGGTCTGTTTGTGACTCCAGACTCACTCTGGGGTTGTCTCGTGCCCACAATCAGGAATAACCTAGAAAGCCAATCAATTTTACCAAAATGCCCATCACAACCAATTTTCATGGACCATTAGGGATGGGAATTAAGTAATCATATCAGACAAATAACAGACCGCTTATACAGATTTAAAAATGGTAATTGAAGCCAGTGGGAGTTTAAATAATATGCGGCTAAGCACACAACTGTCCCAATAGTTGTTTTCCTTAAGATCTGTGGGAATCATAACTCAAGTAATGAGCGTGGTCAGGTTACTTAATTGAATCAATAAAAAAAGTACAATATAATTTTTTTCCATTATAGACAGATTTATTATGGCTGTGCTTCACATGAGATGTGTAATATAAAGCTAAATACAACAAACTGTATAATTGTAGGAAATTACAGAGATTTATTTAGTCTTTTTACAAGTCAAAAAAGCCATTCACTCGAAAAGAAATTGAATTAACAGCTAACTTGCATTAAACATCTTCAAATGAGGACTAGACTAAACAAATATGTTAGAAGTAAATATATAATTATATACAATAAATCATTAAATATAAATATGTAAATAGAAATTTCATCCCCCAGTCTTAGTCACTCCAACTTTACCAGCAGTGTTTTCATCTGTCTCAGGCTGAGGATTGGAATTCTTTCCTATCACCTTCCCTTCCAATGCTAAGACACTTAATAATTTTTCCCTAGAGCATAGGAGAATGAGGGGTGATTTGATAGAGGCATACAAAATTATTACGGGTATAGAAAGGGTAAATGCAAGCAAGCTTTTTCCATTGAGTTTTGGTGAGACTAAACTAGTGGTTATAGGCTAAGGGTGAGAGGTGAAATGTTTAAGGGGAACATGGGGGGAACTTCCTCAGTCAGAGGGTGGTGAGGTGTGGAACAAGCTGCCATGGAAGAGGTGGATGTGCATTTAATTTCAATATTAAAGAGAAATTTGGATAGGCATATGGATGTGAGGGGTATCAAAAGTTATGGTCCAGGTGCGGGTCAGCAAGGACTAGATGGGCCAAAAATCATGTTTCTGGGCTGTGGTGTTCTATGACTATAAAAGTGACCATTTTAATAAAATTTTAGTTTGCTTGTTTTAACATCTCTTTCCATACATTCTATCTACTTTGCCATCATATTGTATAAGAGTTTTTACCTGCTATACCTGCCGATTAGGAAAAGGGGAGATACAACGAGACCTGGGTGTCATTGTGCACCAATCATTGAAGGTGGGCATGCAGGTACAGCAGGCAGTGAAAAAGGCAAATGGTATGTTGGCATTCATAGCAAAAGGATTTGAGTACAGGAGCAGGGAGGTTCTACTGCAGTTGTACAAGGCCTTGGTGAGACCGCACCTAGAATATTGTATGCAGTTTTCGTTCCCTAGTCTGAGGAAAGACATTCTTGCCATAGAGGGAGTACTGAGGAGGTTAACCAGATTGATTCCCGGGATGGCAGGACTTTCATATGAAGAAAGACTGGATCGACTAGGCTTATACTCACTGGAATTTAGAAGATTGAGGGGGGATCTTATTGAAACGTATAAAATTCTAAGGGGATTGGACAGGCTAAATGCTGGAAGATTGTTTCCGATGTTGGGGACGTCCAGAACGAGGGGTCACAGTTTAAGGATAAAGGGGAAGCCTTTTAGGACCGAGATGAGGAAAAACTTCTTCACACAGAGAGTGGTGAATCTGTGGAATTCTCTGCCACAGGAAACAGTTGAGGCCGGTTCATTGGCTATATTTAAGAGGATGGCCCTTGTGGCTAAAGGGATCAGGGGGTATGGAGAGAAAGCAGGTACAGGGTTCTCAATTGGATGAGCAGCCATGATCATACTGAATGGTGGTGCAGGCTCGAAGGGCCAAATGGCCTACTCCTGCACCTATTTTCTATGTTTCTATTGTTAAAATTATGCATAGAACCACAGAGATCCATAGCATCTGATAGCACAGAACCTCCAAGAGGACCACAACCTTGTCGTGCCTCGATGACCAAGAGAGCTAAGTCAGTTAGAGTCAGGGCTCCATGCTTTGGCTCTTGGTAGGGTCACCCAAGCCGAGCAGGTCAAAGGCAAGATGTCAAACCAAGTGGTCCACAGGACCTCCAGGTTCAGGGGTTCAGCTCAGGTCAAACAAAACTGTTACAGAAACAACAATCAAGAATCCTTCTACATCTGAATGTGATGGTATTTCAGAGTCTCCACCTGGGCTTGCGTGGTTGACAGCAGTGAAAACCAAGAGGAAGCTTTTGGCACGATGAAGCACTGAACACTGCCAAGGATGGAGGGCTTTCATTGCTGCCCTAAACGCCAGTGGCATAACGGGAGATAAGTAAGAAAGTCATTGCACAGAAAGAGGGCATTTCTCTTATTGTGACTGTCAGCTGCTTGGTGTTAAATAGATTTTAAAGATCAGCTGTATTTGTAACATATTGAAACACGGGGTGAAATGTGTTGTTTCAGTCAACAATCAACACAGTCTGAGGATGTGCTGAGGGCAGCCCGTGCATGTCACCATGCTTCCAGAACCAATATAGCATGCCCACAATTTGATATCTCTTACTGTAAGTCTGCAATGTTGGTAGAAACCAGAGCACCCGGAGGAAACACATAGGGAGACTGTACAAACTCCATACAGGCAAGGGCAGGAATTGAACCCCAATCAGTGACCACTGGCACTGTAAAGCAGTGCACTAACTGCTACTCTACTGTACCACCCCAATGTTGCTATCCAATAAGCCCACGCTCCTGCTCTTTCCAAGTAATCAAATCCAATTCTCCTTGGAACGGTTTCCATTACCCTATCAGGACATGCATTCCAGCTTGCAAGATCCTACTGGATAAAAAATTGTGAGCTCTGATTCTTTGGCAAATTACCTTAAATGTCTATCAATCTCTAACTGATCTTAAATCTCCAGTGATTTTCTCTTAATATAGTAATGAGTCTACTTATAATAAACTCTCAGTGGTCATTTTATTAGAAACCTCCTGTACCTAACAAAATAGTCACTGAGTGTATGTCCATTGTTTTCTGCTGCTTTAGCCCATCCACTTCAAGGTTCGACGTGCATTCAGGGAAGCTCTTCTGCTCATCACTGTTGTAACACGTGGTTATTGGAATTACAGTCAGCTTGAACAAGCCTGGCTATTCTCCTCTAATCACTCCTCTGTGATCTCTCAGAACTGCTGCTCATTGGAACTATTTTTTTGTCTTTCACACACTTCTCTGCAAACTCTAGAGACACTTGTGCAATAAAATCCTAGGAGATCAGCAGTGTCTGAGATACTCAAACCGCTTCATTTGGCACCAATAATCATTCCATTTTCAAAAGTAATCTTGATCACATTTCTTCCCCATTCTGGTGTTTGGTCTGAACAACAACTGAACCTCTTGACCATGTCTGCATGCTTTTAGACATTGAGTTACTGCCACATGATTGGATGATTAAATATGAGCAGAAAGAAGCCACTGAGAACATATGGAATTAAGAGCATGCTTGAGAGTCGACATGGGTTTGTTGGCCTTCTTTCCATGTTACATGACTCAATGACAATGAAGTCTCAACAAAAGGAACATCTGACACTAACAGAAGAAGAGTAAGGATATGAGCACCACTTGGGAAAGTTGCTAACTAATTTACATTCATCCTCAACCCTGATATGCACATTCACAAGACCATGATATGGAGCTAAACTTGACCTCCTCCTAACTGAAGTTATGTCAAGGGCGGGATGATTATGGGAGATCCTGGCGATTATGGGAACACAGGAGCCTCAGGACTCACAACAACAGCTTCAGGAACAGTTATTACCCCTCAATCATCAGGCTCTTGAAACAAAAGGATAACCTCATTCAACTTCACTTACCTCATCATTAAAATTCACCCACAACCAATTGGTTCACTTTCAAGGACTCTTCATCTCATGTTCTCAATATTTATTGCTTATTTACTTATTACTATTATTTCTTCCTTTTTTGCATTTGCACAGTTTGTCATCTTTAGCACACTGGTTGAATGCCCTAGTTAGTGTGATTTTTTATTGATTCTACTACAATTGTTATTCTATTATCAATTTATTGAGTGTGCCTGCAAGAAAATGAATCACAGGTGTTGTATATGGTAAAATATATGTACCTTGATAAGAAATTTAAATTTACTTTGAATTTTTGTCTGCCAAGAACTGAGTTGCTTGGTAACAATATTCTGTGCATGCTGTCTGACTGATGTTGGACACAAATGGTCACTCAAGGGACAGAGGCACCTCTGAGAATAATACTTGACTCAAAGAACTTGACTCAAATAATACTGGACTCCAACAGGACAGACAAATAATCCAACTAATATATAAAATAAAACTAACTGTGTAAATACCAAAAGAAAAAAAGCAACAATTATAATTAATAAAAATGATAATAAACATGCAATAAATAGCGAGACTTTTAAGAGGCATTTAGACAGGCTCATGAATGTGTGGGAAATGGAAGGAAATGGACATTGTGTTGGCAGAAAAGATTAGTTTGATTGATACTAATATAATCAGATCAGCACGTTTTGGGCCAAATAGCCTGTTTCTGTTCTGTACTCTTCTACGTTCCATGTTCTATAATCATCATTTCAAGGATACTATTCATTAAAATATATGTAAAATTAATATTACACATGCCTAAATGGAAAGTACTATTTATATATTTTTGACACACACATATAGTGGCAGAAAACTAGTGTACTTATTCAGGATTAACAGACCAAACCAAATCATCTTAAATCAGCATTAACAAGCTATCCAATATTCATTTTCTGTGCAAATACCTTTTAATGTTTTATAGAAGTCATAGAAAACTATGGCAGAGAAACAGGCCCTTCAGTCCGTCCAGTCCATGATGAACTATATGGACTACAGCCCTCCTTACCCTTCCTTATCATGTACCTATCCAAATTTTTCTTAAATGTGAAAACCAAACTCTCATCCACCACTTCACTGGCAACTCATTCCACACTATCTGTGAAGATGACTCCTTCAGGTTCCCCTCAAACATTTCACCCTTAGGCCATGAACTCTAGATTTTGTCTCACCCAACCTCAGTGGAAAAGGGCTGAAAAGGGCATTTACCCTGTCTACTGCAGTGGCTAGCACAACGCTTTTCAGTACCAGCAACCCGGGTTTAGTTCCTACCGCTGCCTGTAAGGAATTTGTACGTTCTCCCTGTGACCGTGAAGGTTTCCTCTAGATGCAACAGTTTCCACACACAGTCTAAAGAAATTTGGTAGGTTAATTGGTCATTGTAAATTGTCCCTTGATTAGGCTTGAAGTAAATTGGGGGCTTCCTGGGTAACACAGCTCAATAATCTACACTGTATCTCAATAAACAAATAGTGTTGTATTTCTCTATCAAATCTCTCCTCATAATCCTACTCTCTATGGAATAAAGTCCTAATTTATTCATTTTTCCCTACAACTCAGATCCTTAAGTCCTGACAACACCCTTGCAACTTGTTCTAAGTAATTTGATTTATGAAGGCCAATGCATCATCATAAATTGTTAACATTGTGTTAATATAACTCTTTCAGTAATGATCAAAGTCTGTTTTCCCCACTGATAATTCTCTTTGGAAATGCTTGTGTCATTTTTTTTATTTAATGGAGCTACCTTGGATACAAATCAAAGAAAACTTTGCAAATCTATTTTATGTCATAAGGCTTGTTTTACAGTTTAGTGGCCAATGCATTATTATAACAATTAATACAACTTTGCATTATAGAAGATTGAATTCACCTTGAGCCTAAACCATCCCAAGGTGCATTATGGGAGATTAATCAAACAAACCTGATTCCAAGCTCCATGAGGTGATCTTAGGAGAGGTAATCAAATTCAAAATCACATTTATTATCACTGACATACAATGCCTATAAAAAGAATTCACCCCCCTTGAAAGTTTTCATGTTTTATTATTTTAGGGCATTGAATCACAGCAGATATAATTTGCCTATTTTGACACTGATCAACAGAAAAGACTCTTTTGTGACAAAGTGAAAACAAATTACTGCAAATTGATCTAAATTTATTAAATTCAAAATAATTTATTGCATAATTACTCACCCCTTTCAAGTCACTATTTAGTAGCTGAATCTTTGGCAGCAATTACAGCCTTGAGTCTGTGTGGATAGGTCTCTATTAGCTTTGCACATCTGGTCACTGCAATTTTTCCCCATTCTTCTTCACAAAACTGCTCAAGCTCTGTCAGATTGCATGGGGATTGTGAGTGAACAGCCCTTTTCAAGTCCAGCCATAAATTCTCAATTGTATTGAGATCTGCACTCTGACTTGGCCACTTCAGAACATTAACTTGGTTATTTTTAAGTCATTCCTGTGTAGCTTTGGCTTTATGCTTAGGGTCATTATCTTGCTGGAAAACAAATCTCTAAGTCACAGTTCTCTTGCAGAATGCATCAGGTTTTCCTCCAGGATTTCCCTGTATTGTGCTGCATTCATTTTATCCTCTACCTTCACAAGCCTTCTGGGGTCTGCTACAGTGAATCATCCTCACAGCATGATGTAGCCACCACCATACCTCACAGTAGGGATGGTGTGTTTTTGATGATGTATGCTATTTAGCTTACAGCAAACATAGTTGATGGCCAAAAATCACAATTTTGGTTTCAACATACCCTAGACCCTTCTTCCCGTTGACTTCACATGCCTTCTGACAAACTCTAGCTGAGATCTCATGTGACTTTTTTTTTGAAAGAGTGTCTTTCTCTTTGCCACTTTCCCATAAAGCTGCGACTGGTGAAAAACCCAGGCAGCAGTTGTTGTAATCGCAGTCTCTCACAACTCAGCTACTGAAGATTTTAACTCCTCCAGAGTTGTCTTAGGTCTCTTGGTGGCCTCCTGGTGCCTCACTATTCCCTTTCTTGTACAGTCACTTAGTTTTGAAGACAACCTGCTCTAAGCAGATTTACAGCTGTGCCACATTCTTTCCATTTCTTGATGATTGACTTAACTGTACTCCAAAGGACATTCAACGACTTGGAAATTTTCTAATATTCATCTCCTGAACTATGCTTTTCAACAATCTTTTTGCAGATTTGCTTGGAGTGTTCTTTTGTCTGCATGGTGCAGTTTATGCCAGGGTACTGACTCACCAGCAGTTGGGCCTCATAGAAACAGGTGCATTTTTACCACAGTCAGTTAAAACACCTTGACTGCACACAGGTCTCCAAAAACAGATCTCCAATTAACTAATTATGTGACTTCTAAAACTACTTGGCTGCACCAGTGATGATTTGGTGTGTCATACTGAAGGGGGCGAACACTCATGCTATCAATTATTATGTGCTTATATTTGTAATTAATTTCGATCACATTTTAGCGATCTGTTTTCACATTGACTTGAAAGAGTCTTTTTCTGTTGATCAGTGTCAAAAATCTAAATTAAATCTACTCTGATTCAATGTTGTAGAACAACAAAACATGAAAACCAACAGCATGGGGGTGGGGGGAGAATCCTTTCTATAGGTACTGTATGTTATGAAATTTGTTGGTTTGTGGGACATTACAAACACATAAAGATTACTATAAATTCCAAAAGAAATAAATAATGCCAAAAAACAACAGCAAGATACTGTTTATGGCATCATGGACCATTCAAAAATCTCATGGTGGAAGGAAAGAAGCTTTTGTTTGTTTATTTATTTGTTATTTATTGAGGTACAGTGCAGAACAGACCTGTCTGGGTCTTTAAGTAAAACCGCCAGCAATCCCCTGATTTAATCCCGGCCTACTCACAGGACAATTTACAATGACCAATTAATCTACTGACCGGGCCGTCTTTGGACTGTGAGAGGAAACCGAAGCACCTGGAGAACGGGGGGAGCATACAAACACCTTTCAGGTAGTGGCATGAATTGAACCCAGGATGCCTGTACCGTAAAGTGTTTTGCTGACCACCATGCTATCTGTTTGTGAATAACAGAGTGGGAATCTTCAGGCTCCTTGCCTCCTACTCAACGGCAGCAATGAGAAGAGGGCAGGTCCAGGATGGTGAGGGTACTTATTGATGGATGCTACATTCTTGAGGCACCACCTTTTGCAGATGTCTTCAATGGTGGGGAGCGGTGTGCCCGTGATTGAGTTGGCTGAATCTACAACCCTGTAGTGAGGTCTTCAAGCCTGTGTAGGGGAGCTGGAAAGCATTTGGCTCTGAGGTTTTTAAGGCACCTGAATTGGTTAATAGTTGTTTAATGAAAGTCATTAACCATTTAGAGATCCTTGTGTTTCTCTCGAGTGACTCACTCTTTGTAATACTGTCTCCTGGTGCTTTCTGTTTAAATTTGTTAAGCTTATCAAATAAGCTCGAGGATTCCGTGTTGCTTCTATTACTTAAGTGGATGCCCAATTAGCATTAATTTCGGGTTTCTAGTTTTGAGAATGTTTATCTCGCTGTGTCATGAGTCGAGTTTTCGATGTTCTGTTGGAATTCTTATGAATAAACTCTGGTTGCCTGCTCTACTTTGGACCCTGTCTTTCTTTAACACTTGGTTGCCAGCATTGCCAATGTACATCATGACAAACCCTCTGCAACCTCTTATAATCCTGTGCAAGACTCCAGGCAGGCCATGATCTATCGAGTCAAAATGCTCTCCACCGTACATCTACAGTAAATTGAAAGTCTTTGGAGATATACCAAATCTCCTCAAACTCTTAAAGAAGTAGAGTCGCTGGCATGCCTTCTCAATGTGTTGGGCCTAGGATACATCCTCCAAGATGATGATGTCAAGAACTTGAAGCTGAACCTTTCCTCTTCTGATCCCTCAGTGAGGACTGATGTGTGTCCTCCCAACCACCCCATCCTAAGTTCACAATCAGGAACTATAAATCTGGTCTATAGGTGAAATTTTAAGAGGGGTTAGATGAAGTGGTAGCGTGGTCAAGTAGGGAATTTGTGAGAGAGATATTTATTTTCCATTTACAAATATACCATCCTCTCATCAATTATTTAATTCTCTTTCCCTCTCTGCCTTCCTTAAAGGTTCTCTTATTTACATTTGTATACAGTACAAATATACAGTATTTCTGTTTTTGCACATTGTAAAAAATTAATTCAATATACGTAATTATTTACTTGTCTATTTATTATTATGTTTTATTTTATTTATTATTATTGTTTTCTTTTCTCCCTGCTAGATTATGCATTGCATTGAACTGCCGCTGCTACGTTAACAAAGTTCACTTCACATGCCGGCGATAATAAACCTGATTCTGATTCTGATGAAAGCCAGCTCAGAGCAATGTTGGGGAGATCGCAACGAACCCAACCAAGCACTGAAAGGCCTGGAGAGTATGCTTCCATTAGTAGAAGAGTCAATAATCCAAGGACACAGCCTCCAAATAAAGGGATATCCTTTTGAAATCAGATGAAGAGGAGTTTCTTCAGACAAAGAATGGCGAATTGGTGGAGTTCATTGTCAGAGACGACTGTAGAGGTCAAATCATTGGGTCCTTAAGGCAGAGATTGACAAGTATTTGATTAGTAAGGGGTTAAAGATTGCAGGGAGATGATAGGATATTGGAGTAGAGAGAGGAAAAATTCAGCCAGATTTCAAAGTTCAAGATTCAAGTTAATTTATCACGTGTACATTGAAATATACAGTGAAATGTTGTCATTTGCATTAACAATCACACACTGTGTGCTGGGGGCAGTCTGCAAAAGACATCACACATTCGGGTGTCGACATTACCTGCCCAAAATGCTTGACAGAACAAAGGAGAGCACAAGGTTAATGCTAGGACTGTGTTATAGGGAAAAGCTGAATAAATTAGACTTTATTCCCTGGAGCATAGGAGAAGAAGGAGAGATTTGATAGAAGTATACAAAATTACGAGGGGTACAGAGAGGGTAAGTAAGCATGGGGCCTGCTTCTTCATTGTAACTTAAAATAATCAGTATTCCTAAACACAAGATTGAGGCCAGGCCTGGAGGAGCATTGGTACCATAGTTGTTCTGGATTTAATATTGCAATAATATCTGAGTAATCTTGTATACAGTATATACTGTATATTGGTTGATTCAGCATTCATTTCATTTCAATAATTAATTATGGGTTATATGTAAAAGTACGTTAATTGCATACATCATCATATTACCATGTAAAACGTGTGTGCCTCACTTAAAGTTGAAATTACACCCGTATTCCCGAACTCTTGAATCTTCTTTTGAATTAGTTTAATATTTTGTAGTCATAAATCATAACAATGGTGAGCCAAAGCCTGAAGAGGTTGCAGAGAGTTGGAGCGATGAGGCCATAGAGGGGCTTCAAAAGAATCCTGTGACCCAGGATAGGTCAGTAAGCAACAGGACTGATAGGCTGAACAGGAACCCCCTCACTTCTGCTGGTGTCAGTAGACTGTGAAACAGCAGTTTTTGGTATATAGAAATCTCACAGGACAAGAAATATAAACATTGGGAAGTTCAACTTTTCACATTAAGTAAAGGAAGTTCTGTCCTGAAGAAATATTTTCTCTCCATTCATCATGGTGAATGATTTGCCGTCAAGTGGGCCCTCCTGTGTATTGGGTTTCTCCTGATGGGGCATACAGATGGCTGACAGAGTTTGGATTGTTCCCTGTTTAAGGGGAGACATTTTTACCAGATACATGAAGAGATCTAATGCATTTTGTTCATATTCCCTACACCGTACATTCAATGGTCATTTTATTAGGTACACCTGTTTGTGAATGCAAATATCTAATCAGCCAATCATGTTGCAAAAACTCAATGCATAAAAACATGTAGACATGTTCAAGAGGTTCAGTTGTTGTTCAAACCAAATATCAAAATGAATAAGAAATGTGACCAAAGTGACTTTGAATGTGGAATGATTGTTGGTTTGAGTATCGCAGAAACTGCCGATCTCCTGGGATTTTCACATGCGATAGTCTCTAGAGTTTACAAAGAATGGTGCAAAAACAAGAAAACATCTAGTGAGTGGCAATTCTGTGGGCAATAACACCTTGTTAATGAGAGAGATCAGAGGAGAATGGCCAGACTGATTCAAGCTGACAGGAAAGCAACAGTGATTCAAATAACCATGCATTACAACAACGCTATGCAGAAGAGCATCCCTGAATGCACAACATGTTGAACAATGAAGTGGATGGGCTGCTCCAGCAGAAGACCATGAACACACACTCAGTGGCCTCTTTATTAGGCACAGGAGGTGTCTCATAAAGTGCCCAATGAGTGAATATGAACAGGCTAAAATAATATTTCTTAAATCATATAATAAACAGTTAAGTTAAAATAATTGCACGTACAGTATTTAGTGAGTAGCAGTTGAAAGGTTGGAACTTTATTCATTGTGGTTTAGGATGACCTTACAGGAATGGACTTATTCTTGTGGCATTTACCGAGATATAGTAAGAAGCTTTTTTTTGCACACTTTTCAAACTGCTCAGATCATTACACAGTGTATTGAAGAGCAAGCTGCTATTCACGTAGCAGGCTCCCCCTCTCTATTCAGCTGATGAACAGCAGAGACCCATACAGCTGGCATCAGCATCATTGCCAGAGTTGCCAGTCAGTGTTGAACTCAACATTGGACTACATTATGGGCTCCACCTTCAGACTTACTCCCTCAGGGTTTACTCTCAAAGCCTTCCCCATGAGTGGGTATAGCCTCAAGGCAGTGGAAGTGTGAGATCAGAGTTTTCCCTCTCATAGGTGAGTTACCAACCATGGCTAATGAGCCCCAACTGCCCAAAATGACTGGTTTTAAGGCACCAGTATCCCACCTCCTGTCAGTAGAAATGGCTCCACTGGGCTAAGCAGTTAAGCCTCACATGGAGATGTTCTTGGCTGTCAGAGGCTATTTGAGGCTCATACCATTGGAGCATTTATTAGATAGTTGGAGCTTATCCACACTTCATCCTCTGGCTATGACAGCCTTAAGGAACCATTTCATAGAGTAGAATAGAGATGTATAAAATCAAGACAGGCATGGATAGGGTGATTGCCTGTCTATGAGGCTGCGCCGGAGAGGATGGTCGGAGAGGCTGTGCTGGAGGGGATGGTCGGAGGCTCGTAGGGTCGACGGACTTGGAGTCCGCTGCGGTCGGAGCGCTTTCACTGTGAGCTGCGTCTGCGAGGTTGAGTCTAACGGCGCCATGGAAGTCCATAGCGAGGGTATTCCCTTCTGTCACCTGCATGGGATGACGAGTCTATCGGGACCCTGAGGGCTTGTGGGAACTGTGTGGTGGTTTCTTTCAAACTTATAGTCTTTTACCATCTTTGGACTATTTTTACTGTTCCCATGGTCTGTTTTTTTAATCAATTATGATATTTTTTGCACTGTTATAACTATATGTGGTAACTGTGTGGTTTCGTATAGGTCTTGTAGCTTTAGTTTTTGGTTTGTTGGGTGGTAGAGTTGGTCTCCTGACTTGATGTGTCTGGGTAGTCTTGTTTTGTCTGGTGGATTTGAAGCTCCTTTCCGGGGAATGCGTTAAGATGGTAGCGCGATATTAATACGCAGCAGCCTCTCTGGACTCTGGATTTGGGGATTGTCAAACGTTATGTGGAATTTCTGGTGTAGTCTGTTTTGTCGTGTGCTTTTGTGATATCATTCTGAAGGAACGTTCTTTCATTTTTTAAGGCACACTACATTGCAGTTGTAGTTTCCGAATGACAATAAATTGAAATTCAATTCAATATTTCACCCAGAGGGTGAACAGTATATGAAATGAGCTGCAAGAAGAAATGGTTGAGGTTTGTGGATTAACAGCATTTAAAGGCATTTGGACAGGTACACTGATAGGAAGGGTTTAGAGGACTATGGGTTATATCTCCATTCAGTATCAGAGAGTGTATAGAACATAGAATGTGAAATTCTTCTTCTTCCATGAAGACTGAAGAAATGAGTGACAGTAAAAACATTAGAACCGTAAACCCCCCCCAAAGCCCCCTCCCACACACAAGCAGCAGTGGAGCAGCTACTCTTCCCCACCCCTTCTCCCATTTACTTCAGCACTTGAGAGAGAGAGAGAGAGATCAGAGTGTAGAGGCCTCCGATAGCTGTTCCCAATATTTCATTTTCTCTCATAACAATTCAGTCAGCAACACCAGCCAAGAATCAACTCACCCCCAGGTCCACAAAGTCTCAGCAACCTGAGGGTGCACTCGCCTTCTAGACCACATTGTTGGGATATTGAGAAACAATTAGTCGGTAAACCCCAGGAGCAGGAACCAGAACCATAAAGAACAGGTTTGAGTGCCACTGTAGGTCAGGGACTTTGACAGAACTCCAACCATCTTGAAAAGGGATAAGAAGAGATATTAAAGGTAGAAACCAAGCTGTTCCTGCAGATAGGCTTGAAGAACCTGCTCTATAGCACTATCGTAGCTCTGCCCAAGTCTGATGGGAACCTTGATCAGAATGGACCAGTTGGACTAAAGGGCCTGTTTCTGTATGCTACGGCTTTATGAGGTTGATGTTTAATCAATTTAATTTAGTGGGCTCTTTATTATGTGCACTCCTACACCTGCTCATTATTGCAAATATCTATTCTGCCAATCATGTGGCAGCAACTTAATGCATTAAAGCATGCACACATGGTCAAGAGCAGAGGTTCCCAACCTGAGGTCAATAGGCCCTTTACTTAATCGTATTCGTCCACGGCATAAAAAAGGTTGGAAACTCCTGATCAAGTGGTTCAGTTGTTGTTCAGACCAAACATCAGAAAGTCATCTGAGTTTAGAATGATTGTTGGCTCCACATGGGGTGGTTTGAGTATCTCAGAAACTGCTGGTCTCCTGGGATTTTCATGTGTAATAGTCTCTAAAGTTTACAGAGAAAGGTGTGAGAATCAAAAAAATAATCCAGTGAGCGGTAATTCTGTGGACAAAAACCCCCTGTTAATGAGAGAGATCAAAGGAGAATGGCCAGACTGGTTCAAGCTGACAGGAAGGTGGCAGTAACTCAAATAACCAGACATTCCAACAGTGGGGTGCAGAAGAGCATCTCTAAAGACACAACACGTCGAACCTTGAAGTGGATGGGCTACAGTTGCAGAAGACCATGAACATACAGCCAGTAGCCACTTTGTTAGTTACAGGAGGTTTCCAATGAAATGCCCACTGATTGTATAACAAAGTAGAATCATTACTATATTATGGATAGACTGGTTATGCTAATGTTACGTAAGGAATTTTGATATCTGTTATTTATTTTCAAGAGCCCTGTTATCCTTATGAAGACACCACCTCCAATCGGTTGAATACTAATAATAAGTAGACGCTCCCCTATCCCCAGACAGCAGGCATATGTATATCATGGTAACCATGTCATAACTTGTCTAGCATCAACAAGAGTTCACCTCTGCTTCCTCTTCCTTCTCAACAGCTTTCAGCACCAACACTTCAATGAATTTGTGAAAACAAACTTTTGCAATGTTCATGATACAAAATAAAAGCGAATAGAAGCCAGCATCAGTGCAATATTTCAGCATCAGGTTCAATCAGACACCTCATCTGTTTCCAACTCCCTTGACCTTGTTTTTTTTTTCTCCTCCCAGTAAAATTCCGCAGTGAAATTTTCCTTCCCAGCTGCCGATGGACATCCACACTGATCAGCTCATTGCGTTGGCTGGTCTCTGAGGAATCATCTCCCATGTTTTTTTCTCCCCCCGTGTGTCAGAGATTTAAGAACCAGCTCAGAAAGGCGAGCTGGAAGGCAGCCAAAGCTGCCTGGATGAATCTGTAATTTATTCAGTCACAGCATGTCAATATGGCGGAGCTAATTTGAATTAAAAGTGGTTATCACAGTGCCAGGAAGATTCATAGATCTCTGTCTCTACAGAGTGATAGACGGTGATTTAGAGAATGGGAAAAAAATCATTCACAGACAATCGCCTGTGGCTATACCTCTTTTGTTGACAGTTACAACACAAAAAATGTTTTAAAGAAATAATGTGATTGAGTATTTCATACTCTGTTTAATTTATATCAAAGATCTCTCAATTTGATGTGTAGGTGTTTATGTGTACATGGGTGAAGTGTCAAATATTGAGTATCCATTTATCCGAGATATTTCTTTTCATTTGATAACAATCAACACTGAGGTGTGACTGGCTGAGTTGTCATTTTTATTGCCAATATGTGTATCACACTAAAATGTCTTCATAATTAGAATAACATTCACCTAGAAAAAAAGATTTTATTTCATCAGATTTTTGTAACGTTAATGAGGGACTCAAAAGAAAACAAGTGGCATCTACACACTTTTGAGGACTGTATAGCAAACTGGCACACAGCAAGATCCAATCAGCAGGCAGCCACTGTAGCTCGGGGCACCATGGTAACGTAGTGGTCAACGCGACACTCATGCAACTCGGGATATTGGAGTTCAGAGTTGAACTCTGGTGTCCTCTTTAAGAAATGTTGTACGGGCTTCCCATGTGCACATGGGATTGTTCTGGTTCTCCCCCCACAGTGCAGAGACAAACCGGTTTGCTAGATTAATTGGTCATTGTAAATTGTCCCAATGATTAGTCTGGGGTTAAATCGGTGAGTTGCCAGGTGGTGCAACTTGGTGGGCCAAAGGGGCCCGTTCTGCACCTGTACCTCAAAATAAAAATAAAAAGTCGCAGTAAGTGAGAAGGTGATTTATAATGCTGCGCAGAAATGTTCCAAACCCCAATGATGATTTCAAACATTGCTCGGTAATGATTTATACTTTGATGGATAGAGAGAGTAGCACTTCCTGGGGGTATGAAAATGTTTTAGTGCTTACTACCACCAAGTTCCCAATAGCCACCCATTTCATTTTACTTTCCATTCCCATTCCTGCTTCTCTACTGTCACAATGAGACCACTCTGGCTGCTGGAGCAACATCTCATATTTTGTCTGGGTAGCCTCCAGCCTGATGGCATGAACACTGATTTCACTAATTTCTGGTAACTTCTCTCCCTGCCCCTTCCTTCATTTTCACTGAACATTCTGACTCCCCCCTTACCCTTTCTCTTCTCCTCACCTGCCCATAGCCTATCTTTAATGCCCCGTATCCTTCCTTTTTTCCTGTAGTCCACTCCTATCCTATCAGATTCCTTCTTCCTCAGACCTTACTCTTTTCCACCTATTATCTCCCAGCTCCTCAATCCAACCCCCCTCCCCCACCCCTCACCTGGTTTCACCTGCCAGTTTGAACTCCTTCACCTCCCCCCACCTTCTTGCTCCTTCATTTCCAATCCCAGTAAAGGGCCCCGACCTGAAACATCGACCGTTTATTCCTTTTTTTTTAGATGCTGGCTGAACTGTTGCGTTACTCCAGTACTTTGTGTCTGTTGCTCCTGTGGTATTCACCTCCCAGTCGGTCTTGTTACTGTTTCTGGGAGTAATTCCCAAATAGAGAGTTTAACACTAACCCAAACTATTCCACCAATTTGGAAATGGAATTTCAAGCAAACTGTCAGGCCCTGGGGAACATTGTAGAATAGAGGGACTTCAGAGTTCAAATACATTGTTCCCTGAAAATGGAGTCACAGGTAAACACTTGCAGGCCGGCCTCAACACAGTCCTCGCTGATTTGATGTAAATGACACATTTCACTATGTTTTGATGTACATGTGACAAATTAATCCAATGCTTTGAAAATGCTAGAGGGTGTAAGTTGAAGGTGGGAGGGAATTTATGGAGCAATTTTTACCCAAGAGGTCCCATCTATTTAGAATGAGCTGCCAGGGAAAGCTGTGAGGCAGGTACGGTAACAATTGGACACGTGCAAGGATTGGAAAGATTGAGAAGTTCATGGGCTAAATGCTGTTAAGTGGGACTAGCTTGCGCGGGCATCTTGGTCAGCATTGGCCAGTTGGGCTGAAGGGCCTTTTTACATGCTGTAAAACTCCATGACTCTAAATGTACAAATGGAAAATCTCTAATCCCTTAAAGTTTACAGTAGAGGCTGAAGCCATCATCAACAGATTTGGAGACTATCAGCAGCTCACACTACAATCACTTAGGGTTAATCAAACAGTGCAGGAGTGTCAGCCAAAATCTTGTGTTCCAGTCTCTGAACTGGGATTTGAACCCCCTATCCCCTGACTCATCAGCAAGAGTGCCGTCACTCAGCCATGCCTAATGTGGTTCCTTCATCTGATTTTCCACATTCTGCCAAACTGAGGAATACACTAATCTTCTCACAGCATATGGAGCCAGTTTGCCCGCTGCCAAAGATTAGCGTCTGTACTCTTGATGTGAAGGAATACTCAGCTCTTGTGTAGATGAGCACAACAGGAGAATGTAACAAAACCTTCCTTGACATTCCAACAGCTGATGGCCAATAGATACTCAATCCGGGCAGTTGATCCTCATTTGCAAGTACTGTACAGAGGACTTCAAGGAAAATGGAAAGGTATTTTTTTTTTCTTTCCAATGGCCTTTGAACATTATTTTCTGGATCAGTGATTTCAGAGTCAATCTGACTCATCATTCCTCTACTCAAGAGATTCTGAAGATGCTGGCAATCCAAATTTTCTCTCTCTCTCTCTCTCTCACACACACACACAATGCTGGGGGAACTTAGCAGGGCCAGTTAGCATTTACGGAGACATCCATCATCTGGTCCCCCACAACCCAGGTCATGCTCTCTTCTCGCTCCTGTCATCAGGTAGAAAGTACAGGAGTTTCAGGACTCATGCCACCATTTTCAGGAACAGTTATCCTTCAACTGTCAGGATTTTGAATCAAAGGGGATAACTTCATTCAACTTCACTTGCCCCATCATTGAAATGTTCACACAACTTATGGACTCATTTTCAAGGACTCCTCATCTCATGCTCTCAATATTTATTGCTTATTTAGACTCCTATTTAGGCATCCTGCTGCCCTTGGCCCTCCTGCCCTGCCACCTGTTCCACCCCCCAACCTCCACGGTGCTCCATCACCATTCCCAACATCCTTTGCTCCCGCCAAATTTACAAACTCATTCTCCACTCCACGTTGACAAGTACAGTACTGTCCGAAAGCCTTAAGCACCCTGGCTACATATACGTGCTTAAGACTTTTGCGCAGTACAGTATATGAGCACATTTTTGTGTGGCAATGTAGGGGAAGGGACCAGCTTGGGTGAGGAAGCCCCTCAGTTATTGTCATAGTGTACCAACCCAGGGGACACAAGAGTGGCAATAGTCCTGTTGGTTTTTAAAAATGTAATAGAACACTACTTAACACATTGTCAATGAATAAAAGAATGAAAAGGCTTTTCATAGTTTGCCAGAATCAGGTTTAGTATTACTGACATGTGACGTGAAATTTGTTGTCTTGTAGTACGGTGCAATACATAAAATCAAACTATAAATTACAATAAGAAAAACATATGAAAAATTAAATTAAGTTGGTAACTCAAGTGGAGAGCAAAAACAGTGAAGGGATGTACATGGCGGCTTTGTTGTGCATTCAGAAATCTGGTGGTGGAGCAGAAGAAGCTGTTCCTGAAACATTAAGTGTTTGTCTAAGTCTCCCAGAGGAATGAATTCTTGAATATTTTTAGAATTATGAATAAAATTTTATTTGATGTAAAAATAAAAATATATGGATGCCTCAAGGCTCTGCTGCAACTATGAGGACAGAAGAGTGAAACAAGACCGCCAAGGCCCTGCATTAATCATCTCCAAGAAGTGGCTGAATGAACAAAGCGTTACAACTCGAGGATACAATTTCAGTCTCATTAGAAATCTGAGACCCTGTGCTCACCTGAAGCTTCTAATCCACGGCCTCTCAAATATCCCGTTAACTGACTTGTTATTATTGCTTCATTAAAGGTTAACACACACAAAATGCTGAAGGAACTCAGCACGTCAGGCAGCATCTGTGGAAATAGATCAGAGCTGATCAAGGGTCCCGGCCCATTCATTCGTTTCCATAGATGCTTTCTGACCTGCTGAGTTCCTCCAAAATTTTGTGTGCATTGCTTTGGATTTCCAGCATCCATGGAATCTCTTGTGTTCATTAAAGGTCAACTCATTCAAGAGGAGATTCCTGACTGTAACTGAAAATATTCCTGAGCCTATCCCAATGTTGAAAGCATTTTCTGATATATTATCTTCTTTATAGGAGGACCATGACTTCTCATGCTTAATTTTAAGTTTTTAACTCAATTAATTAATTATAAGTAATTTATTAATTGTATTTTGTAATAATAATTTATTAATAGTAAGGAGTTACAATTATAAGTTTAAGCAGAAGAAAATAAATAAATATTGGTTTCACAGAACGTAGAGCAGTACTGCACAATACAGGGCCTTCGGACTGCAATGGTATGCCAGCCCTTTAACCTACTCCAAGCACAATCTTGTGCTTCCCTCCCACATAGGCCCCCACTTTTCTATCACATGTGTATCTATCTAAGAGTTTCTTAAATGTTCCTAATGTATCTGCCTCCACTACCACCCTGGCAGCACATTCCACACACCCATCGATCTCTGTGTAAAAAACGTACCTTTGACATGCCTTTGTCTATGCTTTCCTACCAACACCTGAAAGTTATGCCCCCTCGTATTAGTTATTTCTGCCCTGGGAAAAAGGCTCTGGCTACAAACTCAATCTACCCCACTTCTATTCTGCTTCTGATGTTGTGAAATTTGTTGTTTGGTGGCAGCAGTACAGTACAATACATTGGACAAAAGAATAAGCTTATATATATGGAAAGACATGATCGCCTATGTCATATGTCACAGCACATAATGATGATGAATTAAATTAGATCAGTAGTGTAAAATGAGAGCCAAAAGATAATGAGGTATGTCTGTGATAATAAACTGATTCTGATAACTCAGTTGCTTTTCTACTCTCCTTTCTACCTGAACTAGACTTCTGCAGGTTCACTGATACCCTATGCTATCAGCTTAGGTAATTGAGCAGAAGTCCTAACACTTTTATGAGCTTTGTGGCTATTCCAAACAAACACTTGATTCAATAGCAGCTTCGCTTTTTAAAAGGAAAAGCTTGATTAATATTTATGGTTTGTCACACAATTCACAGCCACCATGGGCGGTCAATACTAGACACCTCACTTGTTACAGACTTCAAATCAGCATCAGAACGTAAAGGTCAAAAGCGGCACATCATCTGTTTTATTTTAAAACGAAAGGTAATTATTTCCATCCATTCTGTATTTTTGTAACATGAGAAAACTGTTAAATTAGCTGACAAGGTGATGTAACCAAGCTAAATCTTCCTGTTGAATAATAAATACCCAGTGCATTTATATAAATGAGCTCTTGGCTTTCTCCAGGTGAACTGGTCAATTTTAAAAGTAATAATAATATGTCATGCAAATGGTGGCATAGAAAATATTCAGCTCAGTGTAATGAATGTGCAGGTTGATTAATATAGATGGGTTAGTAAACAAAGATCACCAAATAATTTAATCTTACAGCAGTCTTAAATGTTAGCTTATGTTACAGGACTGAGGTGGTCTACAAAGCAAGATCGATATCATAAGAATTTAAGATCATAAGACATACAGTACTGGGCAAAATTCGTAGGCACATATATATAGCTAGGCTGCCTAAGGCTTTTATTCAGCACTGTATTTGTCAATGTGGAGTGGAAAACAAATTTGTAAATCTGGTGGAAGCGAACGATGTTGGGAATAGTGAGGGTAGAGCGCCGTGGGAGGGGTGTGAGAAGGAGTGCCGGGGGCAGGGGTGGCTCAGGTACAGACACACCCAGCCCTGAGGCACCAGGAAAGTCAATTGATTCCAAACAATTGGTTTATTGAACATTACAAAATGTCTCTCTGGTGCTTCCCAAACCTTCCACTCTCCCTTCCCCTTTTCCCAACCATGATTCCCCTCTCCCAGTCCCCTTCCCACTCTCAGTCCACAATAGAAACCCATATCAGAATTAGGTTTATCATCACTCATATACGTCACAAAATTTGTTTCTTTTCTTTTGCAGGAACAGTGCATTTCAATACATAAAATTACTACAGTACTAGCAAATGTCTTAGGAGCCCTAGCTGTGTAGATGTGCTTAAGAGTTTTGCACAGTACTGTAGGAGCAGAATTAGGCCATTCGGCCCATTAAGTCTGCTCCACCATTGTATTGTGGCTGACTTCTTATCCCTCTCAACACCATTCTCCTGCCTCCTTTGATGTGAAGCCAGGCATCACTGCAGCCAGAGCAGGCCACAGCCTCAGTTCAGCGCAGAGTCAAGTAAATGTCATGAAGCAGCAAGCAGAACCGGCTCGAACTTTGCCTCTAGTCATGACGAGAACCAATAGTGTGTGGAAGGAATGATAAAAGGGACAGAAATGAAAGAAGAGAAAGAAATGGGAAACTAAAGAGAACAAATGGGAAAGAAGAGGGAAAATTGGGGGAAGAAGAAAGGGAGTGAAGAAGAGAGGAAATAAAAAAGGAAAATAAAGAAGGAAGTGAAGAAAAGGAGGAAATTAATGGAAATAATGTAATGAGGGTGAAGAGAATGAACAAAAATACGTGAATAAAAAGCATCATTAACAATTGATAAGATTAAAGGAGAGAAACTGAGTGTGTGAGGGGAAGAGGGATAGAGAAAAAGTCAGAAAGAATAAACAGAGAAAGGTAAAGTGCAGGGAGAGAGGGAGAGGGAAGGGAGAGAGGAAGAGGGGAAGACGAGGGGGGGGGGAAGAAGGAGATGGTGAGTTAGAGTGCAGAGAGGGAAAGTGGAAGAGACGGAGAGACCTGGCGGAGCTAGTGGCATCTGATCTGATCCTTTGAGCAACATCAGAAACATATGTCCTCCATAGATTATCAGTGGTGAAGATTCACACACCCAAACTTTTAACTACAAAACTCTTGCTCTGACTGCATTGCCACTCAGAACACTGCTTCCATTTCAGCAAAGTTTGAATGGAAATGTGACCATTATCGGCTGAAATAGGTTTCTTGCTGCACTCACTAGGCAAGAGAAATGCTCTGGTCTTGCCTGCAGGCAGCTAATTTAAATAAAAATATGATTCATGATTTTGTTTCCCTAAGGAAATATTAGGGTCAATTTTGAGAGACATCTGTCCTTATTATCGTTCCCTCCAGCTCCATTTAGTTCACATATGTATTGTACATCAACACACACACAAACAAACATATACAGACAAATACACAGAGAAATACACATACACCACACAGAAACACACAGATATACACACACATACACACAAACACAGATATACACACACAAATACACACGTGCACACACATACACACACACACAGATATACACATACATATACACAGATATACACACAAACACAGGTATATACATGCACAACACACACAACCATACTTTACATACACACAAGCAACACATACATGCACATGTAAAAATACACATGAGAGCACAGACCAAAGTACACACATATTCACATCTACACATGTTGACATAATTATACAGCCATAAACAACACACACACACACACACTCACAGAGAGAGAGAAACACACACTCACAATCTAAATTAAACTTCTTTTAGACTCAGTTTGCAGTCTTGGGATTTTGTGCTCAAAATCCAGATTGCTTGTCGTGGATTAGATGGGCAGTAGCGCCTGTTTCAGTGCTGTAGTGCTTTATGACTCTATGTTTATTAACTAATTATTAAATAAATTCTATATGCATCACAGAGAATAATCTCAGACAAAAGGTAAATTTATTGACATACATATAAAATTGGAAATTTCTGGAAATCTCAGTTAGTCAAGACAGCGTCTGTACGGAGAAAATCTTTCATCTGTATTTCTAATTGATTTCCTGTTCCAATTGCTTATGGCATTCAAAAATTGATCTAGAACATACAACGGAGCACAATGCAGGCCCTTTGGCTCACAATGTTGTGCCAACATTATAATCTACTCTAAAATCAATCTAACTCTTCCGTCCTACATAGCCTCCATTTTACTGTTATCCATGAATCTTCCTCCATCACCACCATCAATGTATTCAAAACACTCAGCACTATCTGTGTAAACAAATCACCTCTGACAACCCCCAAAACTTCCATCCGATCACTGTAAAATTATGTCCCCTCACATTATCCATTTCCAGCTGTTCATTCGATCTTTGCCTTTTATCATCTTGTACACCTCTATCAAGTCACCTCTCATCCTCCTTCACTTCAAAGAGAAAAGCCCAAGCTTGCTCAATTTATCCTCAGAAAACAAATCTGTAAAATGATCTCAGTCTGTAAAAATAATCTGATTATTAATGAGAAATACACACACACTCTCACACACATAGAGATGTGCACACACACAAACACACAGACACACATATACATTCAGACACAGACACACACACACACATAGAGACACGCACACACACATGCATGCAGACACACTCACACACAGACACATATATGTAGACACCGACACACACACACATACACACACACACACACACACACACACACACACACACACACACACACACACACACACACACACACCTTAACATACACATATTGTCATACAACATGTACACAAAGAAGCACACAAACACATGCACATACACAGACTCACACTATATGGCTGCATTGGTACGACCACACATCCTCATAGACACACACTTACTTCATCACGCCACACCACACACATGTACACATGCACACCAACAGATACGAGCATAGACACTCACCACACACACAACCATGCAAATCATCGTGCGCATACACACACACACACACGCACACAAACACACGCACACACACACGCACGCACACACGCGCGCGCACACACACACACACCATTTTTATTGCTGTTCATAGATTGTAACTGTTCTCTCAACACTGACCGCAGCAATAAAAATAGTGAAGGAGAGAGAATGACATGTTTTTGTATGAAGCTGTCACAAGATCATAAAAGGTGTTAAATAGATAAAAACTCATTTCTCTCTCTCTCTTTCTAAACAAGCAAATGTACGAACTGGTCCAGAGTGTGTCAAACTGAGATATACTGTATGTCACCTCTCTTTAGATAATAAAGACGTTAATTCCTTGCCCATAATTGGACACAGCGATAAAACGAGTCCCTGGGTGGAGAGAGGTTATTTATGAATTCCAGTGGAATTGTTGTGTTTGTTTTAACAACTTTCTGCTTTGGGAGCAATCAGTCACGCCCTGTGAGTCACACGTGAGCGTTGACTCTTCTGAGGTGCCCGCACATTCAAGCACATCACTATAAGCCACTGTACACTTGTTGATGGAGGAATGCACGTTTGAGCAATCCAGCTGGAATTTGTACCTCAAAGCATGACAGAGCATTCCTAGAGGCCGTTCGACCTATTCCATCAATGCCAATCTTTAGAATGCTCACTTCTCACTGCTGTTGTCAGGAAGGAAGTACAGGAGCCTGAAGTTCCACACAAACTGGTTCATGAACAGTTATTACTCCTCAGCCATCAGTTTTCTTCACTCACCTCAACTCTGAACTAATTCCATAACCTACAGACTCTCTTCTAAGGACTCTATATCTCATATTGTCCGTATTATTTATTTACTTATTATTTTGTATTTGCACTGTTGGTCTTCTTTTGCACATCAACATCATTCTACAAGTACACAGTAGAGAGCATCCTAACACTCCGCTTCAGTGCATGGTACGGAAATTACACCATAGCGAACAACAAGACTCCACATGGTTAGTCAAACCAGTCCAATGCATCACCGGCAGCAGCTACCTGTCATCAGAGATACGTCTACAGAAAGCTGCCAGAAAAAGGCCAGTAACATCATGAAGGACCCTGCTGCCCACCCTGCTCTTGGACTGTTTGTCCCACTCACATCAGGGAGGAGGCTATGTAGCATCCATGCCAGGACCACCAGACTCAAAAACAGTTACCTTCGCCAAGCAGTAAGGATGGTCAACCCTCCACCCACCAACACACCCCTAACCACCACTACTTCATCATTTCCCGTCAGTCACCTTGTGTATAGCCTAGCCTTTATGGACGTACAATCAATCTATGTACGTATATGAGCTATCTTATGCATTTATATTTATTGTTTTTTTTATTGTTGTGTTTTTTTTATTTCATTGTGGGGGTTTTCTTGCTCTGTCGGATCCTTTACATTTGTGTACAGGAAATGACATTAAACTATCTTGAATCTCGAATCATGGCTATTTGCCAATCTTTCTGTGTAGGTTTCATTGATTCTATTGTATTGCTTTCTTCTACTTTGAATGCCTGCAATAAGATTAACCTCAGGGTAGTCTATGGTGATGTATACATATTTGGATAATAAATTTACTTTGAACTTTAAACTTTGAGCTTTGTATTTCCATGTATATCATTTTACTCATTACTTTCAGTCCCTCCCGCAGATGTTTTCCAATTCCAATTCCCTTCTGAAGGTTATTCAAGCTGCTTTCACTACCTCTTCAAATCTATAACTTACTCTGTTAAAGCAATTTTCTCCAGCTCTTGTCTATAACTGGCCTCTGGTTCCTATCTTTCTGTCAGTGGAAGCAGTTTCTCAGCATCTGCCTCATCAAAGCCCCACTCCCCCACCCCGCTATAACCAGCAGCTCTTTAAAAACCCCTCTACCACCTTCCTTGATCTGCGGATAATAATTTCATATTTGTCTTTACAACCGATACAATGGAATTACTGCATGCTGATATCTCCCATTGAAGAAATAAACCCCAGTTTCTAGTGTTTTGCTATTTAAAACACCGAGTTTTACAGAGTGCACAGGACCACTGTACCAACTTTACACCTACTCTAAGATGCATCTTGCCCTCCCTCCCGTATAACCTTCCAGTTTTTCTATCACCCAAAATTCAAAGTAAATTTTATAATCAAAGTACATATGTCACCATATTCAACCCTGTGATTCATTTTCTTGCAGGCATACTCAATAAATCTATAGAATAATAACCATAACCGAATCAATGAACTGCCCAACTAGGTCGTTCAACCAGTGTACAAACTGTGCAAGTACAAAATGAAAGAAAGAATAACAATAAGCAATAAATATTGAGAACATGACGTAAAGAGTCATTGAAGGTGAGGCCATAGCTTGTGGGAACATTTCAATGGTGAAGGGATGTTGAGTGAAGTTTTCCTCTTTGGTTCAAGAGCCTGATGGTTGAGGGGAAATAGCTGTTCCTGCACCTAATGGAGTGAGTCCTGAGCCTCCTGTACCTCTTTCCCGATGGCAGCAGCGAGAAGAGAGTGTGTCCTAGGTGGTGAGGTCCCTGATGATGTGTGCTGCTTTCCTGCGACAGTATTTCATATAGATGTGCTCAATGGTGGGGAGGACTTTACCCATGATGGAGTGGGCTATATCCACTACCTTGTGTAGGTCTTTCCCTTCGAGGGCATTGCTGTTTCCACGTGCCTATCAAAGAATTTCTTCGATGCCCCTAACATATCTGCCACGACTGGCAATATGTTCCAAGCACCCATCTCTTTCTGTGTAAAGAACTTAGCTCTGACATTCTCCCCTATACTTTCCTTCAATCACTTTAAAATTACGTCCCCTCATATTAGCTATTTCCACCCTTGGAAAAAAATGTCCAACTATCCATTCAATCTATGCCTCTTATCATGACTTACACCTCTTTAAAATCTTCTCTTGTTCATCTTCACTGCAAAGAGAAAAGCCCTAGCTCACTCAGCCTCTTTTCATTAGACATGTATGGTCTAACCAGAGTTTTATTGAGCTGCAACATTACTGTGTGGCTCTTGAACTCAATACCCCCTGCCCCGATTAATGAAGGCCAACACACCATACGTCTCCTTAACCACCTTATCAACCCTGAGGGATCTATGGATGTGGGCCCCAAGATCTCTCTGCCAAGAATCCTTCCATTAACCTTATACTCTGCCTTCAAATTTAACCTCCTAAAATGGACCACTTCACTCTTTTCCAGGTTGAGCTCCATCTTGCTTCATTTATTGGCTTTCCAAGGGTTAATTCAATGACAAAGTTCTGTACAAAGTCTCCCTCAGACCCATTGCCTCCAAACATTTCAAGCAATGTTTCCCGTGAATGCAGAGTAACACATTGCATCACTTAACTTAATAATTCGCCAGAATGACAAATGGCCAACAGTTTCTTTTACCCTGAGAAATATTCTTCTCCCAATGAAAAGAAAACCTCTTTCTTTTTCTTTTTGTCCTTATTAAACAAATACACGCTCTGTTCTGACAAGGCTGATATATGTCAATGAGAGTCCACTGCATATTTTAACACTGACAGCTTTGAAGTATTATCCTCCCAGGCTCTTGAACAGTAATCTTTCAGCTTTAATAGGTCTATATATATAAAAAATACCTTGGCGAGGAGCGGGGGATTCAGGTTAGTTGATGTTGTTCTTTTGTTTGCATATTGTAGTAATTACAGCAGGACCCCACCTCTTGTGATGGATTACCACTAGTCTAAAAACCAATCTCATTTAATACCAGCAACAGGACCAGCTTTCTGTGGAAACATGATCCTGATTTCTTTAACTTACCTCATACCTCCATATGGAAACACTTTATGCAATTCAGAAGAAAGTCTAAATCACATAATGGACACTGGGCTATGAACCTTTAGCACATAATGTACCAACAGAAAATCCATCTTAAGTATACTGGGTGAAGTTGAAACAACTCCATGCAAAGCAGATGTTTTTTGCTGCTCTGTCCAATTCTGTATAAGTCAACGCATCCTGTTAATATTGTACATGTGGTCCCCAGATTTATTTTATCCATAAACATAATCTCCACCCTGAGGATTTCTTGATTTATCCCACATAAGACCTCCTTGCATTGAATGCACAACACCTGGGACCATACCAGCTCACTCTGACATCAGCTCGCTGAAATTATTACATGTCATTCTTAAACGTCTGTGGGAATGTTGTGATTACTTTTTTCTCGTCTCTTTCTTGCAAATGGAGAGCCAAACAACTTTCTTGTTGAAATACATCGAAGATCCATTAACATTTAAACAGCATCCCTTTGGATGCATGAGCACTGACAAGAAACATTAGGAAAATGACAAGTTTTCATGCAGCAAGCCAATTCCAGACTGCTCAGTCAGAACCACTGCCAGCAGCACTTGAGAGGCAGCGAGACAGCTCGATTCCTCTTGCATTCATTCAGAGAGAGACATGCATCAGTGAAGCCAGTGCCAGCTTAAACAAATCCACCACGTATTGCCACTTAAGATACCTGAAGACAAGAAGCATTTAAACCATTTGATCTATTCATTTGAAACAAGTGGTTAGAGAGGCTAGAGTCAAATACATCTGGAAGTGAAGTATGCATCAAATCCAAGGAAATCGGATTAGATTTACATGGCATCAACTCCAAGTCATTTAGACAAATGTAAATATAACACGAGCCAATCCAAAGGCACTGAGGGTTGTGAATAATGCTTTATTTATGGACAACCCTATGATAACAACTGGTTCATTAATGCAAAGTAGCAAAGATGATAAGTTAGTCTCGGGCTTATTTCTGAGAGGTTTGGAGAGATTTCTAGGAGACTGATGGGTGAACCTTATAGAGGTGTATACGATCATGAGTGGCATCAAAAGGGTGAATGTGCCCAATCTTTTACCCAAAGCCAGGGAATCAAAAAGTAAAGAGCACAGGTTTAAGATGAGAAGGGAGAGATTTAATAACAACTCAAGAGGCAACTTTTTCACCCAGATGTAGTGTCCATATTTGGAACGAACTGCCAGAGGAATTGGTTGGGGCAGGTGTATTAACAGCTTTAATGGACAGTTGGACAGCTAGGTGGAAAGGAAAGGTTTAGATGGATATGGACCAAATATGGCCAAATGGGACGAGTTAAGATGGAAATTTTGGACATTGTAGATTAATTGGGCTGAAGGGCCTGTATGACTCTACTAGATTCCTGCTCATTTTACCCCAGTAACTGCTCATGAGCACAGGATAAAAGATGCAGAAGTAGTACTGAATGGAACAGAACACATTAACTCTTTATGTCAGTGTGCATTTAAGTCTTTAACCATGGTGTAATTAACCCTGTTGGTCCTGAAGACCATCTGGCTGGAGGTGATATTGAGGATGGACTGAGGCCAACGTCCCATCTCTTGAGATCAGGTAGATCTAGTGTGATAGAGTAACAGAGCACTACAGTAGAGAAGCAGGCCCTTCAGCCCATCTCGTCCATGCTAAACTGGTGTTCTGCCTAGCCCTATTGTCTTGCACCTGAACCATAACCCTCTGTACTCCTCCTTTTCATGTACCTATCCAAACTTCTCTTAAATGTTGAAATAGAACCAGCATCCACCACCTCAGCTGGCAGCTTATTCCATGATCTCACTTCATAAAGATTAGAAAACAAGCATGGTTGATGTTGTTGTGATGGGGCAGAGTGGAGAAGGTTCTGCAAACAGCAAATACAACCAATAGCCAGTTAATCTGTTATTTTTGTGGTGTGAGTTATGTGCTAAGTGTTGGCCAAGGCGCTGGGAGAATTCTTGGTTCATTTTCATGTAATGCCAAGGAAACGTGTTTCTCTGTATGGGTCTGGGTTCAATCACTGAGCGTGCAGTTGCCAGCTCTGCACTGAATTCCGAGCCTCGATTAAGTGCTCATTTTTGCATTATTATCAAAATAAAGCTTATTCATTATAAAATATATATATACAAAAATAAACCAGGTGGTGCCTTTTCCTTCTTACATTCCTAGCCAATGCATTATGTAGCGTTCTATTACAAGAACCATTCAAGAACAGTTACTACTCCACAGCTACCAGGCTCTTGAACAAAGGGGACAATGACACTCACTTACCCATCCATTGAGATGTTTGAGTAACCAGTGATCCCACTTTAAGGACTCTATCTTTTTATCTCATGTCCTCATTATTTATTGCTATTTATATGCGTTCATGTTCGCATTCTCACAGTTCTTGTAGTCTTCTGCGCTCTAGTTGACCTTTCATTGATCCTATTTTAGCGCCTATTCTATAGCTTGCTGAGTATGCCCGCAGGGAAATGAAACTCAGGGTTGTATAAGGTGATTTATATGTATTTTGATAATAAAATTTACTTTGAAAAATCCATAAAGCCAATGGGACTGTTGCCACTCATGTACCCACCTCGGGTGGTAAGCTACTACAATAACTGAGGAGCTTCCTTGCCCAACCCAACCACTCCCTCCCAGTAGCAGGAGAACCGTGTATTGTTGTCCTTCCCCACCCAGCCCTTGCACTGGTTGCACCAGGTTTCAGTGAGACACTCAGCATGAATTTATGCAACCTGGAATGTGCCCTTTGGCAGTATTCATCCACAGATATCTTAATGTGCTGGCTGTGGTGAACTACATATACCTGTCTGGACATGCTCCCTGCTGACTGCTCCTGTGGCTCCTCCCACAGACCCCGGTATAAAGGCAATCGAGGCCTGAGCCGGCCCTCAGTCTCCAGGATGTAGTATGGTGGTCACTCACTGCTTGTTCCTTCTTCCAGTCAATAAAAGCCGATATCTCGCCTTTACGTCTCAGAGTGAGTTATTGATGGTGCATCACTGGCAGACCAACAGGATTTGGGCAGACTAAAGGGCATCTTTCACTGATCTGATGATCTTGGATGGTTAAGTGCTCATGTCCCAGAAAGGGATTCAAACTCAATATCTGCCAGTGAACCAGGTCATAGCAAGGAGGAGAGGAGTACCTCATGGTAAAGGCCAACACCCTGAAAATGCTGGAGGAACTCAGAAGGTCAGGCAGTATCTATGGAGAGGAATAAACAGTCGATGTTTTGAACTGAGACTCTTCAGAACTGGAAAGGAAGGAAGCATAATCCAGAAGGTGGGGGGCAGGGGACATGGGAGTACAAACCACCAGGTGATAGATAAATGCAGGTGAGGGGAATCATGGATGGGTGGGGAGGGGGAGGTTGACAGACTTACAAAAATTTCTTGCCCCTCCTTCCTCTGTCATTTTCCATTTCCCATTCTGGTTCCCCTCTCACCCACTCTCTTCTCCTCACCTGCCCATCATCTCTCTTAGGTGCTTCTCCTTCTTCCCTTTCTCCATTGGTCCACCCTCCTCTCCTATCAGCTTCCTTCTTCTTCAGTACTTTACCTCTCCCACCTCTCAACCCCTAACTTCTTACGTCACACCCCTCCACCTACCCACCAACAAGCTGGAAAAGGAGCCCAAGGTGTTTACTTGGATGTTGCTGGAATTCAAGGGATTGAGTTATAGGAAGAAGTTTAGCATATCAGGGTGGAATTGCCATATATAAAAGGACATAATTTAAAGAGAGTGGAGGGAAGTATAGGGGGATGTCAGAGGTAGGTTCTACCTCTAATACACTGTGGTGAAAGCATTGAAGGCACTACCAGAGGTGGTAGTAGAGGTACATTGGGGACATTTATGAGTCTCTTAGACAGGCACATGGATGATAGAAAATAGAGCCCTATGTGTGAGAAAAGGTTTAGACTGACCTTGATCTTAAAAGGTTAGCACAAGATTGTGGGTCAAATGGCCTGTGCTATTCTCTGTTCTATGTTCTGTATTATATTTCTTATTGGAGTGTACAAGAATGAGGGGGTGTAGAATTATTAGAGGCACAGATAGGCTGAATGCACACCGCCTTTTTCCCAGGGTTGAAGAATTAAGAAGTAGAGATTATAAGTGCAAAGTGAAAGGGGTTAACAAGAACCTGAAAAGAAACACTTTCACCCAGAGGGTGGTCAGTACATGGAATAAGCTGCCAAAGGAAGTGGCTAAGGCTGGTTCATTAGCAGCCCTCTCCAGCCTTACTTGGAGACATACACAGACAGGAAAACCTTAAAGGCCAAACTTGGACAAATAGGATCATCTTTAAGATCATAAGACACAGGAGCAGAAGTAGGCCATTTAGCCCATCGAATCTGCTCTGCCATTTAATCATAGCTGATCCTTTTTTCTATCTCATCCTCAACCTCAGTTCCCGGCCTTCTCCCCGTAACCTTTGATGCCATGTCCAATCAAGAACCTATCAATCTCTGCCTTAAGTACACCCAATGACCTGGATTCCACAGCTGCCTGTGGCAACAAAGTCCACAAATTCACCACCCTTTGGTTAAAGAAATTTCTTCACATTTCTGTTTTGAATGGGCGTCCCTCTATCCTGACGCTGTACCCTCTTGTCCTAGACTCTTCCACCATGGGAAACATCCTTTCCATATCTACTCTGTCTAGGCCTTTCAACATTCGAAAGGTTTCAATGAGATCACCCCTCATCCTTCTGAATTCCAATGAGTACAGACCCAGAGCCATCAAACGATCCTTGTAGGATAACCCTTTCATTCCTGGAATCATCCTGTGAACCTCCTCTGGACTCTCTCCAACGCCAACACATCTTTTCTAAGATAAGGAGCCCAAAACTGTTCACAATACTCAAGGTGAGGCCTCACCAGTGTCTTAAAAACCCTCAGCATTACATCCTTGCTCTTGTATTCTAGACCTCTTGAAATGAATGCTAACATGGCATTTGCCTTCCTCACCACCGACTCAACCTGCATGTTAATCTTCAGTGTTCTGTACAAAGACTCCCAACTCCCTTTGTATCTCAGATTTTTGGATTTTCTCCCCGTTTAGAAATTAGTCTGCACATTTATTTGTACTTCCAAAGTGCATGACCATGCATTTTCCAACATTTTAAATGGTCAGCTAGGCCAAAGGCACTACTTACATGAGGAAGGACTCTATAAATCTATGACTTAAGGTGATCAAATAGACTAATCTGGTGGGGGCCAGAGCTTCAGTGGGTCCAAGATACTTACCCAGAATTATTTCAATAAGGCCTGGATTTTGATTTGGATAACACATTTGGGTGGCACATTATGTCAGCTGGTAGGGCTGCCCTCTCACAGAGCTAGATATGGGATTAAGAATATAAGACCATAAGATGTAGGAGAGAATTAGGCCATTTGGCACATCAAATCTGCTCTGTTATTCCATCGTGGATGATATATTATCCCTGTCAACCCCATTCTCCTCCCATGTCTCCGTAACCTTTGATGCCCTGACTAATCAAGAACCTATCAACCTCCACATTGAATATACCCAATGACTTGGTCTCCACACCTGTCAGTAATGTGTATATAATATTTCAGTAATATTAGAATAATTTTGTAAATATCTTGTTTGATGAAGCATTTTTGTTGTTTACATAATGCATTGGTGATTATATGTAAAAGTACATCAACAGCATACGTCAACACACCACCACCTCATAAGTACACACCTTATAAAAGTAAAAACAAAGATTACACGCAACTCTTGGGCTCCCTTGTTTTTTCTTTTGATTAGTTTTATGTTTTGGAGTTACAAAACATAGAGTGGCAACAAGGAAGTTATAAATGAACTTGCGGTGACTACATACACATTGAAGCACAGTGAGACAGGGAGTTTTTAAAAAATTGAGCGAGATGTTCAGGTTAAAAAAATTGTAGCACGTGATCTCTTTGGAAGGAAAGAAAAAACAGATACGTTTACAGGTGAAACTTGAAGAAAATGCAACAAAGTAGGACACATATAAAGAGCATTTTGGACAGACAAAAATAAATGGACTGCACAGAGATAAAACAAAGCCAGAAAACAGACATTTTCAGGGGTTCCAAAACAGTGAGTATCAGGTGATAATCATAAATTTAAAAAGAGCAAGCAGAAATGGCTGGCTACATTGGAAAGATAGACATGCTCAATTGCACGAGATAACTGGATATTGTATACCAAGCAAATTGAGCAGTATTTTGAAGCAAGTGAACTAGCCAATAAAAAGAGAGTGCCATTTTTGCTATGTGCATTGAATGTATAGTGTGTATTTTTGGGCCCCTTATCTTAGAAAGGATGTGCTGAAACAGGAGAGGGTTCAAAGGAGGTTTAAGAAAATGATTACAGGACTAAATGGCTTGTCATATGAAGAGCATTTGGTGGCTCTGGGCCTGTATTCACTGCAATTTAGAAGAATGAAGGGTGACCTCATTGAAACCTATCGAATAGTGAAAGGCCATCCAATAGTGAAAGTGGATGTAGAGAGTATGTTTCCTATGGTGGGAGAGTCTAAGACCAGAGGCCTCAAAATAGAGGGGCATCTTTTTAGACCAGAGGATGAGGAATTTCTTTAGCCAGAGAGTGCTGAATATGTGGAATTCAATGCCACAGGCGGCTGTGGAGGCCAAGCTTTCATGTATATTTAAGGAAGAAGTTGACAGAATCTTGAGTGGTCGGGGTATGGATACAGGGAGAAGGCAGGAGATTGGGGCTGAGAGGAAAAATGGATCACCCAGTATGAAATGGCAGAGCAAACTCGATGGGCCAAATGGCCTAATTCTGCTCCTATATTCTATGGTCTTAAAAGTATGCAGTTTCCTTAGAGGTTTAATTGTTCCAACCAAAGTAGCTGAAATGAGCTTTGCTGATATTGTGAAAGTATTACAGGAACATTTAGAAGCAAAACTACTGTTGATTGCAGAACGCTTTAGGTATCATAAGTGGAATCATAAGAAAATGGAGTCCATTTCAGTGTACGTGGCTGAATTGAAGAGACTGTCTGAATGTTGTCAGTTCAGTATTGAGCTTAGAGATGCACTGAGAGATCATTTAGCTGTGGAGTCTTACAAGACATTCAAACACAGCTCCTAACTGAAGCATAAGACATCTTTAAAATAGCAGTTGAAATCACTGTATCAATGGAAACAGCAGACAGAGACACAATTAAGTTGCAGCCAGGAATAATAGGGAGGGTGAACAAAATTGCAATGCATAAACAGAAACCTGTCTGACTGAACAAACTATGTTACCATTGTGACAGGGGATCACGTACACCAGACCAAAGCAGGTTTACAGGTGAAACTTGAAGAAAATGCAACAAAGTAGGACACACATAAAGAGCATTTTGGACAGACAAAAATAAATGGACTGCACAGGGAAGAGAAAAAGATAAAAAGTCAAACTGAAATTTCCAAAAGAGTACTGATCTGCATGCTGTTGATTAAAAATCTGATAATGATGAGAGTGACACAGGACTGTATAGCCTTGAAAACTAACAATAGACAAATGATAAGGCTTACACCAGAAATGAAAGGCAAATTAATTAAAATGGATTTGGACACTGGCTCAGCTGTTTCAGTCATTCCACAAAATGATTTTGAATGGCAGTTTAAAGATATTGAACTGAAGCCTGTAGGTATCCAACTAAGAACTTATAATGTAGGAAAGATGACTCCTGTGAGAATGACATTCGTAACAGTTAAATACAACAACCAACAGGCAACATTGGGCTCGTATGTGGTATGATCAGGGACCAGCATTGTGAGGCCATGAATGGCTGAGACAATCACAACTTGATTGGAGATCCATTCAACACTTGCATGCCACATTCCTGCAATAGAATCAACTGAAAGCAAATTAAGAAAGGTAGTGGATGAAGCCACAGCAATGTTCAAGGATGGCATTGGAAACTCAAACACATCAAGGGTAAAATAGAGTTAAATGAAAATGCCACTCCCAAGTTTTACAAAGACCATCGGGTTCCTTACACCATCTGTGATAAAGTAGACAGTGAGCTAGACTGCATCAGGGCTGAATGAATTCTTTCCAAGGTTGAGTTGTGCCCATGGGCAACACCAATGGTTGTGGTAGCCAAGAAGAATGGGTATGTAAGAATCTGTAGTGATTTTAAGGTCACTGTCAACTGTGTACTGAAAATAGATCAATGGCTTCTGCCCAGGATAAGGGATATCTTTGCAAACCTTTCTGGAGGGAAACACTTCAGCAAAGTGTACATAGCTGAGTCTTACATGTGGGTGGAGAAGGAAGAACAGCCCAAAGTGTTTTCTCTCCATAAACACTCACAAAGGTGTATATCACTATTATGGGCTTCTTTTTCGAGTAGCATCTGCAGCTTCACTCTGGCTGAAAGCTACAGGTCAAACTTGAATACAGAATATATTATTAATGACAAGACTCTTGGCAGTGTGGAAATCAAAGAGATCTTGGTGCCCATGTCCATCAGATACACAAAGCTGCCGCATAGGTTGACGGTGTTGTTAAGAAAGCATATGGTGTGTTAGCCTTCATCAACCATGGGATAGAGTTCAAGAGCTGTGAGGTAATGTTACAGCTATGTAAGACCATAGTTAGACCCCACTTAGAGTACTGTGTTCAGTTCTAGTCACCTCACTACCTGAAGGATGTGATTACTGTGGAGAGAGTGCAGAGGAGAGGAGTGCAGAGTGCCTTATGAGAATAGGTTGAGTGAACTTGGCCTTTTTTCCTTGGAGTGACAGAGGATGAGAGGTGACCTGACAGAGGTGTATAAGATGAAGAGAGGCATTGATTGTGTGGATAGCCAGGGGCTTTTTCCCAAGGCAGAAACGGCTAACACGGGGGGGGGGGGTGGGGGGGGGGAATATAGTTTTATGGTGCTTAGAAGTAGGTATAAGGGGGATGTCAGAGGTAGGTTTTTCACATAGAGAGTGGTGGATGCATGGAATGTACTGTCAGTGGTGGTGGTTGATGTGGATACAATAGGCTCTTTTAAGAGACTCTTAGACAGGTACATGGAGTTAGGAAAAATGGAGGGCTATGTAGTAGGGAAATTCTAGGCAGCTTCTAGAGTAGGTTCCATGGTCAGCACAACATTGTGGGCTGAAGGGTCTGTGATGTGCTATAGATTTTTATGTTCTATGTTGTTTGTAAAATTTCAATAAAGTGTTAAAAAAATTGGAGGATTATGGGCTCGGAACATGACACAACAAGTGAGAATTCTTTAAACCAAGCATCTCTTATTGTGGTCACATCATTGACACACAAGTATTACACAAGAGTGCCAAGAAAATTCAAACAATGGTGGATGCCCCAAGGCCAAAGTGTGTGTCAGAATTGTGGTCCTTTTAAAGATTTGTCAATATCTAAAGCAGGTTTCTACCAAACCTGGCTACTGTGCTCCACCCTTTGAATTCATTACCACATATCGGGAAGAAATGGCAATGAACAGTCAGTGACTCTCCAGAAGGCAAATGAAATGAAATAGTAATGAAAGGACACTACACTCACACATTATGATCCACATCATCTAGTGAGGCTTCCCTGTAACTTTGATGCAGTTGTATCACATGTCATGAGTGATGGAAGTGAATACCCGTACAGGCTTTGCATCATGTTCCCTTACCACTGCAGAGAAAAATTACACAGAGATTGATAGAGAGGCCTTGAGTCTGGTTTGGAGTGTAAAACATTTCAAACCAGTAATTGGGAGAGAATTTACCCTCATTACTGATCAACAACCACTAGTGTCTGTTTTCAATCCAGAGAAGGGTGCTCAATGAACAGCAACAGCACAAATGCAGAGATGGGCTTTGTTTCTTAGAAGATCAAACTCAAGAAGTCAACTAATCATGGAAATACTGATGGATTGTCCTGTCCCCCCTTAAAAAAGGAAACATCCAAAAAATTACACTCCTCTTAATGAATTCTTGATTAATTCAAATAGAAAGTCTTCCTATCATGGCAGAGATTATCCAAATGGAAAACAGAAAAGACTTTACACTGCCTCAGGTCTACATGGCAACACAAAATGGCTAGAACATGCAGCAGAAATTCCAGTTCCCACAATTTTACCAGAGCCAAGGTGAACTTGACCTTGACAGAGGCTGGGGATTGAGAGTTATTGTACCATCCAAGCTGAGAGCTAAACTTTTGGAGCAGTTCTGTGCTGGTCATATAGGCATGGTCAAAATGAAAGTGTTGGCTCAATGCTCTGTCTAGTTCTCCAGGATAGATCAGCAGATCGAGCAGCTTGCCATGCACTGTTCAGTGTGAAACACATCCTGAAGAAAGGTATTCAGAGCAGTAATAACCATTTCCTGCAGTCCCAAAGTCAACTCCTACAACCACCATGGAGGGGGGCCCAGAATCTAAGATTGTTTCACAGCCACAAAGCTCACCTGCCAAGCAGAGTGTCCACACCCCACCCCGGTCAGCAATTAAATCTTTAGGCTTAAATGGGACATATAAATTGATTATGCTGTGGACATCTCTATCATAGTTGTATTCTATAGTATACTCTCACTCTCTCTCTCTCTCTCTCTCTCTCTCTCTATAGAGAGAGAGAGAGAGAGAGAGATAGTGCGCGTGTGTGTGTGTATATATATGTATATACAGTTGAAGTCAGAGGTTTACACACTTAGACTGCAGTCTTTAAAACTCATAGTTTAACCACTTCACAGATTTCATATTAGCAACCTATAGTTTTGGCAAGACGTTGAGGACATCTACTTTGTGCATGACACGAGTAATTTTTCCAACAATTGTTTACAGACAGATTATTTCACTTTTAATTAACTATATCACAATTCCAGTGGATCAGAAGTTTACAAACAAAAGCAAAAGAAATCAGCCAAGACCTCAGAAAAAAAAAAAATTGTGGTCTTCCACAAGTCTGGTTCATCCTTGGGAGCAATTTCCAAATGCCTGAAGGTACCACGTTCATCTGTACAAACAACAGAATGCAAGTATAAACACCACGGGACCACGCCGCCATCATACCGCTCAGGAAGGAGACACATTCTGTCTCCTAGAGATGAACGTACTTTGGCGTGAAAAGTGCAAATCCATCCCAGAACGACAGCAAAGGACCTTGTGAAGATGCTGGAGGAAACAGGTAGACAAGTATCTACATCCAGAGTAAAACGAGTCCTATATTGACACAACCGGAAAGGCTGCTCAGCAAGGAAGAAGCCACTGCTCCAAAACCGCCATAAAAAAGCAAGACTGTAGTTAGCAAGTGCAAGCAAGGAGGTCTACAAACCTGACTCAGTTACACAAGTTCTGTCTGGGGGAATGGAACAAAATTCCAGCAACTTATTGTGAGAAGCTTGTGGAAGTCTATCCAAAACATTTGACCCAAGTTAAACAATTTAAAGGCAATGCTATCAAATACTAATGAAGTGTATGTAAACTTCTAACCCACTGGGAATGTGATGACGGAAATAAAAGCTGAAATAAATCATTCTCTCTACTATTACTCTGACATTTCACATTCTTAAAATAAAGTAGTGATCCTAACTGACCTAAGACAGGGAATGTTTTCTAGGAATAAATGTCAGGAATTGTGAAAAACTGAGTTTAAATGTATTTGGCTAAGCTGTATGTAAACTTCTGACTTCAACTGTATGTGTCTGTATATATCATATACTATCTATTTTTACTTTATTTCAGTAATCATTCTCCTGAACCTCCACTGGACCTTCTCCAAGCTAGGACATCTTTTAGATAAGGGACAAAAACTGCTTACAATACTCTAAGTGCATTTGACAAATCCCTTATGAAGTCTAATCTTGACCTCAAGCTTTGCAGAGTTTCCATCTTCTCTCTACAACCATATGGCATTCTTCCAGGTGCTTTTTTGTTCTCCCACATCCCGAAGTTGTGTTGGTAGGCTACTTGGCCACAGTGTTAGGTAAGAGATGAAATAATCAATGGGAAGTTTATTGGCATTGAAGTGGGAATATTGAATTTGAATTGAGTTGAATTGAATGATCTTTATTGTCATTATACATAGGTACAATGAAACTCTGTTTAGCTTCTTCTCAGGCAATTAAATAAAGCAGTAGATAAAAACAAGACAGTAATAGAAAAACAGTATTAAATAGATAAGTAGCAGAAAATAAGTTGCAGCAGCACCAGAATATCACAGTAATGCACAAAGTGCCGTTAGTGCAAGTATTTGAGTCCATGTGTGTGCTCACAGTTTCAATCATTGCTCTGTGGGAGTGGTGTGATGGAGGCCACAGCTCTGGGGTAGAAGCTGTTCCTCAGTCTATTTGTTCTGGCTTTTAGTGTCTTGAACCTTTTGCTGGATGGCAGCAGGTCAAACAGGGAGTGGCCGGGGTGTGTGGTGTCTCTGGTTATGCTGATTGCTTTCCTCCTGAAAGCAATATGCTATAGGAACTGAGAAGAAGAATGTCCACACGAGACTCAGTGAGGGCAGGGCATTCGATGCAGTCCATATGGACTTCAAACAAATCTTTGATACAGTTCTCCTTCATCCGCTGCTCTGGAAGCTGACTCCTCGATAGAAAATGTTTGGAGGAATAGCCAAGTGCTGGCAAATGGGATTAAATTAAATGGTCTCCTTTAGGCTTGAAAGGCCTCTTTTCAGGTTGTATGGCTCTATCACTGTTAATGCTTTACCTCCTTCTGCCTCAATGACTTGGTACTTACAATTTTACTCACTTGAGAAACAGCAAGGACATGTTAGGCTGAAGGCCCTGCTCCCAAGCTGTGTAACTCTGAAACTGCTAATGTTTTACCCTTGTTCTGCCTCGACACCTTGGAACTGACAGGATTACTCTGTCCGGAAATGGCAAGGGCTAGATGGGCTGAATAGCGTTCTGCTTTGGAACAAGCAAGAAACCAGCAAGATGGTCCAGAGTAGCAGATCTAAGTTCACTCGTCATCCCAAACATGTGTCTATCTTTTATTCTACAAAATTGCTTTCCATCCAAACACACCTGTTTGGTGACAGAAGCACTTTTGGTAACATGAGTTAAAAACCGTGACTCTAATTCTCCATTGTGTCGGGTTGCTGTGTTCCATAACTCTTTTACATCAATGATCTTTTCCACTTCTTCAACAGCTGAAAGTTAATGGAGATATACTTTTAAATTAAGTGAATTTGAAATGCTAAACAGCATTTTATTAGGGTTGGCACACCCTTTATCTACCATTAATGGTAAGTATTTTATTTTTGCAAATTAAGAGATTTAATTTCCTCTGGTACTATTCTCATTAAGGGAGAAATGTTTTGTGGTATTTTAATGCAGCTGTTACACTGATTTATTTTAAAATAGGAAGCCAAGTATGCCAACACATTATAGTAACAAGAAAACATTAACCCTTGAAGTACTGCAGAAATGTGATGCAGGGAGAGGAAACTGCATTGCGAATCAGAATCAGAATCAGGTTTATTATCACTGACATATGTCTTGAAATTCGCTGTTTCCTGGCAGCAGTGCAGTAAAAGACATATAAATTACAATGTGATATGGTCACTTTATTAGGTACCTCCTCTACTTCTGTTGCTGTATCCCATCCACTTCAAGGTTCGATGTGTTGTAGATTCAGAGATGCTCTTCTGCACACCACTGTTGTAACATGTGGTTATTTGGGTTACTGCTGCCTTCCTATCAGCTTGAATGAGTCTGGCCATTCTCATCTGACCTCTCTCATTAACAAAGCGTTTTGCCTACAGAATTGTCACTCACTGGATGTTGAAATTTTTTTCGCTCTGTGAACTTCTGCATGACAATCCCAGGAGATCAGCAGTTTGTGAGATACTGAAACCGTCCCGTCTGACACCGACAATTTTTCCACGGTCAAAGTCACTTAGATCACATTTCTTTCCCGTTCTGTTGTTTGGTGTGAACAACAACTGAGCCTCTTGATCATGACTGCATGTTTTTATGCATTGAGTTGATGCCACTAGATTGGCTGATTAGATATTTGCATTAACAAGCAGGTGTACAGGTGTACCTAATAAAGTGGTCACTGATTGTATTTCATGAAATCTGTTGCTTTTTAACAGCTTGTGTAAGACATAAAAAGTTGCTGTAAGTTGCAATAATACATGGTGTAAAAGAGGAATAGCAAGATAGTGTCCATGGACCATTAAGATATCTGATGTCAGAGGGGAACAAGCTGTTTCTAAAACATATTGTGTAGGTCTTAAGGCTCCTATACCTCCTCTCTGATTATCGTAATGAGAAGAAGGCATGTGCTGGTTGGTTGAGGTCCTTATTAATGATGGATGTTCCCTTCTTGAGGCATCGTCTTTTAAACATGTCCTGAATGGAGGGGAGGCTAGAGCTTATTATCAAGCTGGCAGAGTCTACCTCCATCTGCAGCCTCTTTTGATCCTGTGCATTGGAGCCTCCGTACCAGGCAGTGATGCAACCAGTACATCTGTGGAAATTTGCTAGCGTCTTTGGTGACGTACCAAATCTCCCGATCTCACAGACTCCTTGTGAGTGTGTTTTAGGATATGGACAATGGAAGCTACCTCTTCCTACATTTGATGGACATTGAGGAGCCCTTGATCATCATGTAACATAGAAGAGAATCATAAACATGAGAACTCACAAATGATATAAATGTGCCTGACATGATTCATAACTTACAGATGCTTAAACAAACTCAAAACATATCACAGCAAACTCTGTGCTCATCACATTAGACACCTTAAGCCTCAAATTCAGAATAGAGACTCAGTATAGAGGGATGTCCAATTAGAACAGAAATGAAGAGGAGTTTCTTTAGCCAGAAGCTGGTGAATTTGTGGAATTCATTGTTATAGGTGGCTGTGGAAGCCAAATCGTTGGGTATTTTTAAAGTAGAGGTTAATAGGTTCTTGGTTAGTCAAGGCATCAAAGGTTTCAGAGAGAAATCAGGAGTATGAGGTTGAGAGGTATGATAAATCAGCCATGATGAAATGACGGAGCAGATTTGATTGGCTGAATGGCCTAATATGTCTTATAGTCTTAAACTACTGGAGGTTATCACATCAGTTCTAGAGTTCAGGTTGGGATGCAAGCTCTTGTAACTCTTAACCCGATCTTGACCATGTTGTAAAGCAATTTGCTTTTTAATTTGCTGAAGTAGGTTTCAGGAGAAAATGTGAAACTCCTTTTTAAATAATACAACTCATTATCTGTTTCTTCTTACTCTTCTACTGATCTACATAATTGTTCCAGCAATGTCTATAGAATGTCTGCAGTTTATTAATAGAAGGTTGATTATTGATCTCAAATCTGGATCAAATGCATTAGACAACAATTCTTGCTACATGGAACTTTTCCTAATTACTTCTGCCCCCATCAATAGCCATCTAACATTACTGATCGACTGACCGCAAGACGTATTCCTTCCTTCTGAACAAACAGATCTGATTTAATCATAAATATCTGTCCATGGATACCACCACCACCCTTTCCCCTTTAGCATGCTATCGTCTGCAAGGCATGCAATGACTAAACTCAAGTTTAAAATCAGAATCAGAATCAGGTTTAATATCACCGGCGTATGTTGAGAAATTTATTTATTCATTTATCTATTGAAATACAGCACAGAATAGGAACTTACAGCCCTTTAAGCTACACCGCCCAGTAATCCCCTGATTTATTCTGAGCCTAATCACAGGACAATGTACAATGACAGATTAACCAACAAACCGTTACGTCTTTGGACTGTAGGAGGAAACCAGAGCACCCACAGGAAACCAAGCTGTCACGGGGAGAACATACAACCTCCTTACAGGCAGTGACAGGAATTGTACGTGGGTCACCTGTACTGTAAAGCTCTGTGCTAACCACTACACTACTGTGAAATTTGATGTTATGTAGCAGCAGTACATTGCAATACATAATAATAAAAAATGCAGATTACTATATATATATATATATAATTAAATATGTAGTTAAGTAGTGTTCATGGGTTCAATGTCCATTCAGAAATCTTATGGCATTTTGAAGAGGCTATTACTGAATCATTGAGTGTGTACCTTCTGGCTTCTGTACCTCCTCCCTGATAGTAGTAATGAGAAGAGGGTATGTCTTGGGTGATGGGTATTATCACATTTATTATCACTGAAAATGATGTGAAATTTGTTGTCCTGTGGCAACGGTACAATGCAAAGACATAAAAAATCTCTTAATCACAAAAATAAATAAATAATGTGGAAAAAAAGAATAATGAGGTAGTGGTCATGGGCTCATAGACAATCCCAAAATCTGATAGAAGAGGGGAAGAAACTGTTTGTGAATCGTTGAGTGTGGATCATCAGTCTGCTGTACCTCCATCCTGATGGCAGTAACGAGAAGAGGGCATGTCACCGAGTGTGGCATTTTCAAAACTGGGCAAATGCTGAGATGTGTTCATTAACTTTCAGTGAATTAAACTGTCTTGTAGGTTTCTTGTAGGCAGCCTTTACTTTAAAAGATGAAGCAAATATCAAAAGATATATTTTTAAAATTAGTTTTATTTGTCACATGTACATCAAAACATATAGCGAAATTCAAAGTAAATTTATTATCAAAGTACATATATGTCACCATAAACAATCCTGAGTTTCATTTTCTTGTAGTCATGCTCAATAAATCCATAGAATAATAGCCATAATAGAGTCAATAAAAGACTGCTCAACTAGGACGCTCAGCCAGAGTGCAGAGAACAACAAACTGTGCAAATATAAAAAGAAGAAATTATCATAATAAATAAATAAGTAGGAAATAAATATCAAGAATATGAGATGAAGATTCCTTGAAAGTGAGTCAATTGGTTGTGGGAACAGTGATGTTGAGTGACATTATCCCCTTTGGTTCAGGAGCCTGATGGTTGGTGGGGTGGATAATAACAGTTCCTGAACCTAGTGGTGTGAGTCATGAGGCTTCTGTACCTTCTTCCAGATGGCAGCAGTGAGAAGAAAGCATGTTCTGGGTGTTGGGGATTGAAGATGACCAATGCTGCTTTTCTGCATCAGTGTTTCATGTAGATGTGCTTAATGGTTGGAAAGGCTTTCCCCATGATGGACCATGGCATATATCCACTACTTTTTATAGAACTTTCCATTCAAGAGCATTGGTGTTTCCATACCAGGGTGTGATGCAGCCTGTCAATATTCTGTCTACTGTACATCTACAAAAGTTTGTCAAAGTTTTAGATGTCTCCACAAACTCTGAAGGAAGTAGGGGCGCTGTTGTGTTTGCTTGGTAATTGCACTTACCCAGTGCCCAGAATTCATTATTTGTGTCAACAACAAATACTGTCCAAGGGTGTATAGTAGAGGCGGCCTGCAAATATTGCTGCTGTTCTGGCACTAACAAAGCATGCCCACAACCCACTAACCCTAACCCCAATGCCTTTGGAATGTGGAAGGCAATCGGAGCACCTGGAGGAAACCCAAGTGGTCAAGGGGAGAATGTACAAACTTCTTATTGACAACAGAAATGAACCTATATTGCTGGCCCTGTAATGGTGTTACACTAACTGCCGTGATTCCATGCTGCCATCTTTTATTGTCTTTATTTTTAAGAATACTCTTCTAAATTTTGATGAGTCGTGAATCATCTGTAAGGGCATCAAAGGTTACAGGGAGAAGGCAGTAGAATGGGGTTGAGAAGGGTAATAAATCAGTAATGATGGAATGGTGGAGCACACTTAATGGGCTGAATGGCCTAATTCTGTTTCTATGTTTTATGGTCTTTCTTCACTTGGCACTGTGAATGCAGAAATGTTTTGTGTAATGTTAGCAGCCAATGGTTTTTTTACATGATCTAACTGCCAATTTGTTCTGCAAACCAGTCAGACATTAAGTCAGTGTTCTTGGATTGAGTACTTCTCTAGATCCATCTCCCTCTCTCTCTATTGCAATAATTCCTTCCAGGCTTACAATCCTCCTTCCCTTCTGTCCTAATGAAGGCTCTCAGCCCGACACATCGACTGTTAATTCCCCTTTGCAGATGCTGCCTGACCATCTGAGTTTCTCTAACATTTTGTGTGTGTTGCCTTAGATTTCCAGCAACTGCAGAATCACTGTGTTTACAGTCCTCCAGGATGTTAGGATGTGTTCTCCTCCAGACTCACCCACACCCCCTGCATTCTTTGCAATTCCTCTCTTTAACAACTCATCTCCCACTCAAGACAAAATTTTCTTTAACCTAGCTTCTTATCTTTTGACCTCATTTCTCGAAACGTGTCTCAATATCCTATGTTACCTAATAACAAACCTGTGAAATGCCTTGGGAAGCTTCCAGTGTTAAATGTGATTTATAGGCACACATATTCTATGCTGTACATTTTAATCATTCCAAAAAATACTGGGCAGTTGAAGTAACATCATACCCCATCAGGATATCATAAGGTCAAAAGACATAGGGGAAAAATTAAGCCATTTGGCCCATCGAGTCTGCTCCATATTCCATAATGGCTGATTTATTGTCCATCTCAGACATTCGCCTTACCTTCTCCACGTAACCTTTGACACCTTTATTAATCAAGAGCTTATCAACTTCCACTTTAAATATACCCAATGACTTGGCCTCCACAGCCATCTGTGGCCATGAATTCCACAGATTCACCATGCTCTGACTCAAGAAATTCCTCCTCATCTCTTTTCTGAAGGGATACCCTTCTATTTTGAGGCTGTGTCCTCTGATCTAGATACTGTCCCCCCCCCCCCACCCACCATAGGAATTATCCTCTCCACATCCACTTAATCTAGATCTTTTAATATTCGAAATGTTTCAGTGAGATATTCCACTGACAACATAACCGGTAATGCATTAGAAAAATCAAATCCAACATATCCCACTTAATCTAATCAATTATTCTGGCCTTCAGAGCTCTTGTAACAGCATATGTTGTGCTGAATAACTGCATGCCAAGCTTGTTATCTCAAAGTGCAGGGGGTTAAGTAGACATGTAGCTTTCAGACAGTTGACTAGCGTGAGCAGTGGAGCCCTGACTAGCTGGAAAGGTCTCAGCACTGCCGATCACTCACTTGCCTGAATTGTTTGTGTATCAGTGAGCAATGTTGGTTGAAATCTTATTTGAAGCCAGTGACTGTGATCACAGAGAACTGGGGACCCTTGTGCGGTTCCTTGCATTTGTAGCATGTTTGAAATGGAGTAAAGTATCACCAAGCAGTATTCAAAAGTTCAAAGTTCAAAATAAATTTACATTCAAAGTACATATATGTCACCATATACTACCCTGAGATTCACTGTCTTGTGGGCATTCATAATAGAACAAAGAAATACAACATAATCAATGAAAAACTACACACGGGGACTGGCAATCACTGTGCAAAAGAAGGCAAACTGCACAAATACAAAAAAGAACAAATAATAATCTTTTTTATTTATTCATGCTAAGCCAGCATTTATTGCCCATCCCTAGTTGCCCTGGAGAAGGAGGTAATGAGCTGCCTTCTTGAATCGCTGCAGTCCCTGAGCTGTAGGTACACCCACAGTGCTGTTAGGGAGGGAAGTCCATGACAATTAAAGAACAGTGATATGTTTCCAAGTCAGGATGGTGAGTGACTTGGAGGGGGATTTCCGAGTGGTTGTGTTCCCAGGTATCTGCTGTTCTCGTCCTTCTAGATGGTCATGGTCATGGGTCTGGAAGGTGCTCCTTAGGAACTTTGGTGTGTTATTGCTGTCCAACTTGTAGATAGTACACACTGATGCAATTGTTCATCGATAGTGGAGGGATTGGATGCTTGTGGAATGGGTACCAATCAAGAGGGCTGTCTTGTACTGGATGGTGTCAAGCTTCTTGAGTGTTGATAGATAATCATAACAGTAATAACAATAAATAAATAGTCAAATAATTAATATTGGGAACATGATTTGCAGAGTCCTTGAAAATGAATCCATGAGTTGTGGAATTAGTTCAGAGTTGAGGTGAGTGAAGTTATCCACACAGTTTCAGGAGCCTGATGTCTGAGGGCTAATAACTGTTCCTGAACCTGGTGATGTGGGACCTAAGGCTCCTGCACCTCCTTGTCAGTGAGGGTAGAGCACAGCCTGGATTGTGCGGCTACCTGATGACGAGAAGTTTTGACAGCAAACCACAGAATGAGGCATGTTTGCTGGAGACCGTGCGCTTGCCAAAATGCTAAGTTTAATGGAACACACACACAGACTTAGAGTATTATGTTCAATTCTGGTCACCTCATAATAGTAAGGATGTGGAAGCTATGCAGAGGGTGCAGAGATGATTTACCAGGATCTTGCCTGGTTTGGAGAACAAGTCATATGAAGCAAGGTTAGCAGAGCTGGGCCTTTTCTCTTTGGAGGGTAAAAGAATGAAAGGGGACTTGATAGAGGTCTACAAGATTATGAGAGGTGTAGATAGGGTGGATAGTCAGTACCTGTTTCTCAGGGCACCAATAGCAAACACCAGAGGGCATATATACAAAATTAAGGGAGGGAAGTTTAGGGGAGACATCAGGGGTAAGTTTTTTACACAGAGGGTTGTGAGTGCCTGGAATGACTTGCCAGGGATGGTGGTGGAGGCTAAAACATTAGGGGTATTTAGGACCCTCTTGGACAGGCACATGGATGAAAGAAAAATGGAAAGTTATGAGGTAGTGTGGGTTTAGTACGTTTTTTTTAAGGATTATATGGGTCACCACAACATGGAGGGCTGAAGGGCCTGTACTGTGCTGTAGTGCTCTATGGTTCTATGGTTCTAATGAGGGAAAATCTCACAAGTCAGGCAGCACCTGCAAAGGAGAATAGACAGTGGATGTGTCAGGCCAAGAGCAGACATTTCTCAGCCCAAAACATCAACTATTTAATCTGCTTCATAGACGCTACCTGATTTCTTGAGTTCCTCAAGCATTCTGTCTGTTTTCCTCTAGACTTCCAGTATAATCAGAATCTCTGGTTTAATGGGACATGTCAAATGAAGAGGTGGTGGGCTTTATGGTCAGGGTGGCTAAGCTGAAGCATTACGTAGCTGAAGGCATAGTTGGCAACGGAGCAGGGAGGAGCTGGGATTGGAGGAGAGCACAATGATCACAAGAAGGAGCTAGAGGAACTCAGCAGGTTAGGCAGCATCTATGGGGGGAAATTCACAGTCAATGTTTTATCAACTGTCCATTTCCCTCCATAGTTGCTACCTTTGAGTTCCTCAAGCTCCTTTGCTTGTTGCTTCATATTGCTCGCATGTTCTACCTCAGAATCATATAACACTACTGCACAGAAAAAGGCCCTTCAGCCCATCTAGTCCATGCCATGTGCCTCCACAACACCAGTCAATACAATGTGATCATTTTGCACTAAAATTGACTATCCGATTTGTTCTAATTGTGTTCTTTCTTGAAAAAATAGTGTATAATTTCTATCCAATTTACGTCTAAATTGTGAATGTTACTAAATGTACTTGTGCACTTAACAATAAACCCACCTTTGATTTTGAACTTTTTGATGATCATTATCACATTGCCGTTCCTTGAATCTTGTATATAAATTAACCACTGACTTTCCAACAAGTTGATTCTTCATTGCAAAATGCAATGTAAAAGGCACAGGTTTCTTCTCATCTCTATACCAATTTTTGTGGAGTTTACCCCCAAAAAAATTTGAAAGCATCAAGCTCTTCAGAAAGAACATCAGCATTAGCCCATCCTGGTCCAACTGGATAGGCGCCACTGCCAACGGAGGTAATGAGGGCCTCTAATTCCTCATCATCATCATTATGTGACCTGTTGTATGACATGGGCGATCATGGTCTCATAGCCATGATTGTTCTTGGCAATTTTTTTTTCTGCAGAAGTCATTTGCCATTGCCTTCTTCTAAACACTGTCTTTACAAGATGGTTGACCCCAGCTATTATCAATACTCTTCAGAGATTGTCTGCCTGGTGTCAGTGGTCACATAACCAGGACTTGTGATGTGCACCAGCTGCTCATACGACCATCCACAACCTGCTCCCATGGCTTCTTTTGACCCTGATCAGTGGGGGGCAGGGGGGAATCAGTAAGTGCTATATCTTGCCCAAGGGTGCCCTGCCGACTAGAGGAGGGAAGGAGTACCTTACACCTCCTTTGGTAGAGACGTATCTCCTCCCTACCACCCCTCTACTACTTCCTCAGGAAGCCAAAGAGATTTGGCATGTCTCCCTTGATTCTCACCTTCCTTTTTCAGTGCAACGTAGAACACATCCGATCTGGATCTGGATGCATCATAGCTTGTCTAAGCAACTGCTCTGTCCATGAGTGCATGAAGCTGCACAGAGTTGTGAGCTCAGCTTCGTACATCACGGAGAGCAGACTTCCTTCCATGGGCAGCCTCCATTTCTCACTCCCTCAGAAAACAAAGAACAAACCCACCGTGGCCATTCTCACTTGCTTCCCCCACAGTGGGCAGAAGATACAAAAGTCTGAAAGCATGTACCATCAGGCTCCAGGACAGCTCCTATACTGCCGTTACAAGACTACTGTTTGGCCGATTAATATGTTAAAACAGAAAGAGGCCATTTGGCCCATTGTGTTAATGCTGACTCACAGCAATCTTATCCTATTCTGCCATCATGTTCACTGTGACCTCCTCTCTCTCATTCTATTGTTCCAAAGATCCTGGACTGGTACAATGCGTGGGCAAGGCAGCAAATCATATTAGTGCAATTGATTTACAGCCATCACTAATCAGGGTTCGGTTCCTGCCATTATCTCTAAGGAGTTTGAACGATTTTCCCCATGACCATGAGGAATTTCTCCAGGTGCTCCAGTTTCCATAGACATACAGGGTAGGGTTAGTAAATTGTGGGCATGTTATGTTGGCACTGGAATTGTGGTGGAACTTGCGGGATCCCCCAGCAAAGTCCTTGCTGATTTGATTTGACACAAATGGCACATTTCACTCTACGTGTCGACGTACGCGTGATAAGTAAATCTGAATCAGAATTCGATTCTGGAGCCCCATATATTTTCCACTTCAATTATTCATCCAGTTCCTTTGCTCAAATGTTAGATGAGGATTAGTAAATGGTGGGCATGCTATTTTGATGCCAGAAGCATAGCAACACTTGTGGTCTCCCCCCACTGATTGATTTGATGCCAACGACACATTTCACTGTCTGTTTCAATGTTCCAATATATATGTGACAGATAAAGCTAATCTAATTTTGCTAATCAAATCTAATCTGGATTAAAAGGCAGTTTCATTTTGTAGCACAGCAATGTGTCATCTTTTTGAGCAAATTGTCATTTACCTCTTTATACCCTGTCTCTAAAATACCATCTCAGTGACTTCAATAGAACTGAATTTTGGAAGTGCATGAAAATTGTAGCCACAAGTGTACCATGGGTTCAGTGCAATTTATTTACTTACATGTTGCCCATCATGCTGCTGGCCTTTAGGGCAATAATGGTCTCTATCTCTGTCTGTCCGTTCCATTGCATACAGATATAGAATTCTTCATTGCTGTTTTCATAACAATTTTTTTGACCAGTCAGAGTTATTAGCCCTGAGGTGAACCCCTAAACCTGGAGGACCAGTGGACCATTCTTAGTCTGGCCTCTACCCTTTGACCTGTTTGGCATGGGTGACCCTACCAATAGCCAAAGCACAAGGCCCTGACTCCAGCCACATTGTTCTCTGAGTCATTGAGGCATGCAAGCCTCCGGACCCTCCTACAAGGTTGTGGTCCTCTTGGAGGTCATTGCAACAAAGTGCATTTATATGTCCACAATTCTATTTCCTTCTCAGAACAGTGAAATGCAAGAGAAAGTCTGCGTTAAAAGTTCAAAGGTAAAATTAATTAATAGTGTGCATACGTATCACCACATACAACCCTGAGATTCTTTTTCCTGTGGGCATTCCCAGCAAATCTATAGAGCACTAACTGTAAATAGGGTCAAGGAAAGAGCAAATAGGAAGCGGCCTGGTCGAGGAAAGTGCCTGGTGTGAGAAGTCTTCGGCGAGGAGGCTGAGGGAGGAGATTACGCCGCATCCCGCTTATCTTTGCTATGTTATCCTTCTTTTATTCATCAGCCACGGCCACCCCTTACTCCCCTTAGGATCTTTCTTCCTCCTTGGAATGAACTGATCCTGCACCTTCTGCATTATTCCCAGAAATACCTGCCATTGTTGTTCCATTGTCTTCCCTGCTAGGGTATTGTTCCATTGAACTATGGCCAGCTCCTCCCTCATAGCTCCATAGTTCCCTTTGTTCAACTGTAATACTGACACATCCGATTTTCCCTTCTTCTCAAATTGTAGGTCACTACCTCCTAATGGTTCCTTTACCTCAAGGTCCCTGATCAAATCCGGTTCATTGCACAACACTAAATCTACAATTGCCTTCTCCCTGATAGGCTCCAGTACAAGCTGTTCTAAGAATACATCTCGGAGGCACTCCACAAACTCTTTCTTGGGGTCCAGTACCATCCTGATTCTCCCAGTCTACCTGCATGTTGAAATCCCCCACGACAACTGTATCATTACCTTTGCAACATGCCAATTTTAACTCTTCATTCAACTTACATCCTACATCCAGACTACTGTTTGGGGGCCTGTAGATAACTCCCATTAGGGTCTTCCTACCCTTAGAATTTCTCAGTTCTATCCATACTGACGCTACATCTCCTGATTCTATGTCCCTCCTCGCAAGGGACTGAATATCATTCCTCACCAACAGGGCCACCTCACCCCCTCTGCCCGTCAGTCTGTCCTTTCGATAAAATGTATATCCTTGAATATTCATTTCCCAGGCCTTGTCTGCTTGTAGCCATGTCTCTGTTATTCCCACAACATCGTACTTGCCAATTTCCAACTGAGCCTCAAGCTTTATTCCTTATACTTTGTGCATTCATATATAATACTTTTAATTCGTTACTCCCCTCACCTTTCATATCAATTCCTATTTCACTTGGCCATACTGTATGATCTCATCTTGAGCTTTCTACTCCATTGATTCTGTTGTCCTTTTTAACTTATTTTCACTTTCCCCTTAACTCGATCTTTATATTTCCAGTTCATCCCCTCACACCCACTACTTAGTTTAAACACATCCGTGTTGCAGTGGCAAACCTGTCTGTCAGAATGCTGGTCCCCCCGCCTATTAAGGTGCAACCCGTCCCTTTTGTACAATTTATCCTTACCCCAAAACATACCCCAGTGGTCCAAGAATGTAAATCCTTGCTTCCTGCACCAGTTCCTCAGCCACACATTCAGATCCATTATCTCCCTGTTCCTGCCCTCTCCAGCACGAGGAACTGGAAGCAAACCAGAGATAACCACCCTGGAAGTCCTGCTTTTCAGCTTTCTTCGGAGTTCTCTGAAGTCCCGCTGCAGAATGTCCTTCCTCTTCTTCCCGATGTCATTTGAGCCGACGTGCACTACCACTTCAACAGAACAGAAGATAACAGAAGAGCAACAGAAGATAACAAAAGAGGCAATAGGCGGATAAAAAATGAGTTATGAAGGTAAACTAGCCAAGAATATAAAGGAGGATAGTAAAAGCTTCTTTAGGTATGTGAAAAGAAAAAAAAAGTTAAGACCAAAATTGGGCCATTGAAGACAGAAACGGGTGAATTTATTATGGGGAACAAGGAAATGACAGATGAGCTGAACAGGTACTTTGGATCTGTCTTCACTAGGGAAGACACAAACAATCTCCCAGATGTAATAGTGGCCAAAGGAACTAGGGTAATGGATGAACTGAAGGAAATTTATATTAGGCAAGAAACAGTGTTGGATAGACTGTTGGGTCTGAAGGCTGATAAGTCCCTGGGACCTGATGGTCCGCATTCCAGGCTACTTAAGGAAGTGGCTTGAGAAATTGTGGATGCATTGGTAATCATTTTCCAATGTTCTATAGATTCAGGATCAGTTCCTGCAGAGTGGAGGGTGGCTAATGTTGTCCCACTTTTCAAGAAAGGAGGGAGAGAGAAAACAGGGAATTATAGCCTGACGTCAGTGGTGGGAAAGATGCTGGAGTCAATTATAAAAGAGGAAATTACAACACATTTGGATAGCAGTAGAAGGATCAGTCCGTGTCAGCATGGATTTACAAAGGGAAAATCATGCTTGACTAATCTTCTGGAGTTTTTTGAGGATGTAACTATGAAAATGGACAAGGGACAGCCAGTGGATGTAGTGTACCTGGACTTTCAGAAAGCCTTTGATAAAGTCCCACATAGGAGATTAGTGGGCAAAATTAGGGGACATGGTATTGGGGGCAGAGTACTGACATGGATTGAAAATTGGCTGGCTGACAGGAAACAAAGAGTAGCGATTAACGGGTCCCTTTGGGAATGGCAGGCTGTGACTGGTGGGGTACTGCAAGTTTCGGTACTAGGACCACAGCTGTTTACAGTATATATTAATGATTTCGATGAAGGGATTAAAAGTAACATTAGCAAATTTGCCGATGATACAAAGCTGGGTGGCAGTGTGAAATGTCAGGAGGATGTTATGAGAATGCAAGGTGACTTGAACAGGCTAGGTGAGTGGGTGAATGTATGGCAGATGCAGTTTAATGTGGATAAATGTGAGGTTATCCACTTTGGTGGCAAGAACAGGAAGGCAGATTACTATCTAAATGGAGTCAAGTTAGGAAAAGGGGAAGTACAACGAGATCTAGGTGTTCTTGTACATCAGTACAATGAAAGCAAGCATGCAGGTACAGCAGGCAGTGAAGAAAGCTAATGGCCTGCTGGCCTTTATAACAAGAGGAATCGAGTATAGGAGTAAAGAGGTCCTTCTGCAGCTGGACAGGGCCTTGGTGAGACTCCACCTGGAGTATTATGTGCAATTTTGGTCTCCAAATTTGAGGAAGGACATTCTTGCGATTGAGGGAGTGCAGTGTAGGTTCACAAGGTTAATTCCCGGAATGGCGGGACTGTCATATGTTGAAAGATTGGAGCGACTGGGCTTGTATACACTGGAATTTAGAAGGATGAGAGGGGATCTAATTGAAACACGCTGGAGGCAGGAAGTATGTTCCCGCTGATGGGTGAGTCCAGAACTAGAGGTCACAGTTTAAGAATAAGGGGTAGGCCATTTAGAACAGTGATGTGGAAAAACTTTTTCACCCAGAGAGTGGTGGATATGTGGAATGCTCTGCCCCAGAAGGCAGTGGAGGCAAGTCTCTGGATGCTTTCCAGAGAAAGTTAGATAGAGCTCTGATAGATAGCGGGGTCAAGGGATATGGGGAGAGGGCAGGAACGGGGTACTGATTGTCTATGATCAGCCATGATCACAGTGAATGGAGGTGCTGGCTAGAAGGGCCGAATGGCCTACTCCTGCACCTACTGTCTATTGTCTATTGTCTATAGCAAGAACATAGAAGACAACAAACTCTGTAAATGCAAGTGTAAGTAAATAGCAATAAATAATGAGAGCATAAAATAAGAAGATAAAAAGTCCTTAAAAATAAGATCATTAGTTGAGGGCCATCTCAATAAATGAGTGTAGTTATCCTGTTTTCCAAGTTCAAAATAAAATTCATTATCAGAGTACATACATATCATCACATAGAACCCTGAGATTCTTTTTCTGTGGGCATACTTCACATATTTATGGAACAGTAACTATAAACTGTAAGCTTCAGGGACTGTTAACCGTAAATAAACCACGCAAATACAGATATAAATAAATAGCAATAAATAACAAGCATAAAATAACGATATAACAGAGTCCTCAAATGAGTGCAATCATCTCCTTTTGTTCAAGAGCCTGATGGCTGAAGGGCGGTAACTGTTCTTGAGCCTGGTGGTGTGAGTCCTGAGGCACCTGTACCTTCTGCCTGACGCCAGTAGTGAGAAAAGAGCATGGACTGGGAGGTGAGGATTTTTGATGATGGATACATCTTTTTTATGGCAACTTTTCATAGAGATGTGCTCGACGGTTGGGTGGGTTTTACCCATGATGTACTGGACTGAATCCACTACTTTTTGTCAGATTTTCCACTCAAAGGCCTTGGTGTTCCCATACCAGGCCATAGTGCAGCCAGTCAGCACACTTTCCACCACACATCTATAGAAGTTTGCCAAGGTTTTCGATGACATGCCAAACCTCCACAGACTCCTGAGGAAGTAGAGGCGCTGTCGTGCTTTTTTGCAATAATATTTATATGATGGGTCCAGGACAGGTCCTCTGAGATAGTGACACCCAGGAATTTAAAGCTACTTTTGTTCTTATGTTATGTACAATCAATGCAGTGCAGGTTTAATATAGTCCAATTGAAATAAAATAGTGAGATTATTTAAGACAATAAAATTTAATGGAGTTTCCTTAAACCACACACATTAAAAATGTTTTTAATATTACATAGATTTATCGCCAACGTTAGCTGATGAAAGCACCTGACCATCAGTGACAGACCAAGGTACAAAAAATAAATTACACTGATATTGGAATAATATACCCTTTCAATGACACATTTAATTGCTGATAAATTGCAATTTTTTTACATTCCCGAGGGCTAGCAGTCAACTTAAAGAGTACAAGGTGCCTGAAGAGGATATCACAATGATCAATTTAGGGATTCATTGCCAGTTTAGAGATCCATTGTTTTTAATGGTATTACACACTCACAGGTATGTATTAGGCTATGAATGTGACATTACTGTGAGCACAGAAAATATTAAAATAAGCTCTTTCTTTTCAAAATGCTTAATTTCAGTGTGAGGTTACAGCTCACTGTCAAGTCTGTCAGAAGTGTTTCAATATTAATGTCCCCCCTAAAACATTTAAACCCAAGCAAAAAAAAGTCCTTTGACATAAATTGAATATGCATTGTATTCATTAGCTCATTTCTATGCAAATTACTTTTCCTTATCTTATTATGAGTGCTGTGCAAAGAGAATTGTGCATGTCAATTAAAAGGAGCTGGAGATTGGTAAGATCTATGACAGAGCGTATGCAGGCAAGGATCACTGCTCCTTATGGTTACATGTAAGTCAAACATCTGGCCACAGATGAAGAATGATTGTTTTTCTATGGAATTCTGTGACTTAAATTAATTTTAAATACTTGGATAACATGAAGTGTTTGCACTGGGATGCTCCTTCAATTCGTTCAAATTTCAGACAAGGACAAAAACAAAATTGATGCCAGATTGAGATTCATTTTCAGAGATGCAAGAAATTGCAGATGATGGGATCTGCAGCAGGAAATAGGATGCTGGCGAAACTCAATTTTATTTATTTATTGAGAAACAGCGTGGAATAGGCCCTTCCAGCCCTTCGAGCTGAGCCACGCAGCAATCCCCGGATTTAAACTGAGCCTAATTTCTAAATGGTCATTGAGCCTATAAGCATTAACTCACTACTTTTTTATTTCTGTTATTTTTGCACTACTTATTTTAACATAATTATTTAATAGACATATGTATAATGTAAATCAATTTTTCTATATATTTATTTATCATGTATTTCATTGCACTACTGCCATGAAGTTAACAAATTATTCCATCAGATATTGAATCTGATTCAGATTCTAATCTGAGACAATTTACACTGACCAATTAACCTACCAACCGGTATGTCTTTGGGCTGTGGGAGGAAACCAGAGCACCTGAGGGAAATGCACGCATTACTTCGAACATTTAACTTCGATGTGTAGAAGGAAATTATCAGGGTGACTTTGATCAGGGCAGATTAGCTCTACAGCCTGCCGCCAATGAACAATGCAGTGCTAGATTGAACTGAACATTCCTGGACTTTGTCAATGATTTAGTGTTTTGATGTTTTATATGCCTGTGTTTTGCACTCATTTCTTGCTGTTTCTGCAATTGATGTTTTTCTTTGAATGGGTTCTATGGCCTTCTTTGTTTCCTGACTCTCTGTGGGAAGATGAATCTCACGGCTGTATACTGCATACATACTTTGATAATGAATGAACTTTGAATCTTTGAAATGGGCAGTCAACCTTGCTCTCCAAGACCCTACATTTGGACTGAAAGAGTCAATTCAGATTTGGATTCAGATTCATTTATTTATCACATGGACATCAAAATATACAGTGACGAGTGTTGTTTGCATTAACAACCTGCACAACCTAAGGATGTGTTGGGGAACAACCCATAACTGTCGCCACACATTCTGCTGTCAGCTTAGCATGCTCACAATACTCGACAGAATGACAAGGCAATCCAAAACAACAGCAGAACAAGCCCTCTTCTTCCCTCCCACACACCCACACAGACAGTCCGCCAACCCCAGGAAAGGACTCAGGGCATCCACTGGAGTCACAGATAATGGGCTTCTGAGATCCCTATTGAACTCCAGACTCGTAAAACCAGAGCAACCTCATCTCTTGCTAAGAAGGTTCAGAGAAACTATATACAAACAGAAAGGTTGACTGTGTTTCCTTCTCTCCAGATGCTGCCTAACCTGCTGGGTCTTTCAAGCAATACCGATTAATTCATTGAATGTATTTTAGATTGAGGAAGATTTTTTGTTTCACATAGAAAATAGAACAGTACAACAGAGGAACAGACCCTTCAGCCCACAATGATGTGACAAGCCAATTAAATTACTCATCAAACAGCTAACTAAATTAATCTCTTCTGCATACACAATGTCCATATCATATAACCATATAACCATATAACAATTACAGCATGGAAACAGGCCATCTCGACCCTTCTAGTCCATGCTGAATGCTTACTCTCACCTAGTCCCAGAGACCCACACTCAGTCCATAACCCTCCATTCCTTTCCTGTCCATATACCTATCCAATTTTACTTTAAATGACAATACCGAACCTGCCTCTACCACTTCGACTGGAAGCTCATTCCACACAGTTACCATTCTCTGAGTAAAGAAATTCCCCCTTGTGTTACCCTTAAACTTTTGCCCCTAACTCTCAAATCATGTCCTCTTGTTTGAATCTCTCCTACTGTCAATGGAAAAAGCCTATCCACATCAACTCAATCTATCCCTCTCATTATTTTAAATACCTCTATCAAGTCCCTCCTCAATCTTCTACGGTCCAAAGAATAAAGACCTAACTTATTCAACCTTTCCTTGTAACTTAGGTGCTGAAACCCAGGTAACATTCTATGAAATCTTCTCTGCACTCTCTCTATTTTGTTGAATTCTTTCCTATAATTCGGTGACCAGAACTGTACACAATACTCCAAATTCAGCCTCACCAATGCCTTGCATAATTTTAACATTACAAATCCAACTCCTTTACTCAATGCTCTGATTTATAAAGGCCAGCATACCAAAAGTTTTCTTCATCACCCTATCCACATGAGATTCCACCTTCAGGGAACTATGCACCATTATTCCTAGATCACTCTATCCTACTGCATTCTTCAATGCCCTACCATTTACCATGCATGTCCTATTTGGATTATTCCTAACAAAATGTAGCACCTCACACTTATCAGCATTAAACTCCTTCTGCCATCTTTCAGCCCATTCTTCTAACTGGCCTAAATCTCTCTGCAAGCTCCGAAAACCTACTTCATTATCCACAACGCCACCTACCTTAGTATTATCTTCATACTTACTAATCCAATTCACTACCCCATCATCCAGATCATTAATGTATATGACAAACAACATTGGACCCAGTACAGATTCCTGAGGAACACCACTAGTCACCGGCCTCCAACCTGACAAACAGTTATCCACCACTACTCTCTGACATCTCCCATCGAGCCACTGTTGAATCCAATTTGCTACTTCAATATTAATACCTAACGATTGAACCTTGCTAACTAACCTTCCATGCAGAACCTTGTCAAAGGCCTTACTGGTCCATATAGACAACATCCACTGCTTTACCCTCATCAAATTTCCTTGTAACCTCTTCAAAAAAATTCAATAAGATTTGTCAAACATGACCTTCCACGCACAAATCCATGTTGACTGTTCCTAATCAGACCCTGTCTATCCAGATAACTATATATATCATCTCTAAGAATACTTTCCATTAATTTACCCACCACTGACGTCAAACTGACAGGTCTATAATTGCTAGATTTACTCTTAGGACCGTTTTTAAACAACGGAACAGCATGAGCAATACGCCAATCCTCCGGCACCATCCCCGTTTCTAATGACATTTGAAATATTTCTGTCAGAGCCCTGCTATTTCTACACTAACTTCCCTTAAGGTCCTAGGAAAATCCTGTCAGGTTCCGGAGATTTATCCACTCTTATAATCTTAAAAAGCGCCAGTACTTCCTCCTCTTTAATCGTCATAGTTTCCATAATTTCCCTACTTGTTTCCCTTACCTTACACAATTCAATATCCTTCTCCTTAGTGAATACCAAAGAAAAGAAATTGTTCAAAATCTCCCCCATCTATTTCGGCTCCACACATAGTTGTCCACTCTGATTCACTAAGGGACCAATTTTATCCCTCACTATCCTTTTGCAATTAATATAACTGTAGAAACCCTTTGGATTTATTTTCACCTTACTTGCCAAAGCAACCTCGTATCTTTTTTTAGCTTTTCTAATTTCTTTCTTAAGATTCTTCTTACATTCTTTATATTCCTCAAGCACTTCATTTACTCCATGCTGTCTATATTTATTGTAGATATCTCTCTTTTTCCTAACCAAGTTTCCAATATCCCTTGAAAATCATGGCTCTCTCAAACTTTTAACCTTTCCTTTCAACCTAACAGGGACATAAAGATTCTGTACCCTCAAAATTTAAATGACCTCCATTTCACTGTTACATCCTTCCCATAAAACAGATTGTCCCAATCCACTCCTTCTAAATCCTTTCACATTTCCTCAAAGTTAGCCTTTCACCAATCAAAAATCTCAACCCTAGGTCCAGTCCTATCCTTCCCCATAATTATATTGAAACTAATGGCATTGTGATCACTGTACCCGAAGTGCTCCCCAACACATACCTCCATCACCTGACCTATTTCATTCCCTAACAGAAGATCCAACACTGCCCCTTCTCTAGTCAGTACCTTTATGTATTGCTGCAAAAAAACTATCCTGCACATATTTTATAAACTCCGAACCATCCAGCCCTTTTACAGAGTGGGCGTCCCGGTCTATGTGCGGAAAATTAAAACCTCCCACAATCACAACCCTGTGCTTACTACAAATATCTGCTATCTCCTTGCAAATTTGCTCCTCCAATTCTCGGTCCCCATTAGGTGGTCTATAATACACCCCTATAAGTGTAACTACACCTTTCCCATTCCTCAATTCCACCCAAATAGCCTCCCTAGACGAGCCCTCTAATCTACCTTGCCAGAGCACCACTGTAATATTTTCTCTGACAAGCAACACAACACCTCCCCCTCTTGTCCCTCCGATTCTATCACACCTGAAGCAATGAAATCCAGGAACATTTAGTTGCCAATCACACCCCTCCTACAACTATGTTTCACTAATAGCTACAACATCATATTCCCAGGTATCAATCCATGCTCTAAGCTCATCCACTTTTCTTACAATGCTCCTAGCATTAAAATAAATGCATTAATGAAATTCTCCACTTCTTCCTCTCCGTTTATCTCTAACAGTACAAACACCTTTACTGTCTTCTTTTTCTTCCTTCTCCCATACATCTGTTCCTACACTTTGGTTCCCCTCCCCCCTCGTATCTAGTTTAAATCCACTGGAGCCTCTCTAGCAAACCTACCTGCAAGATTCCGCAAGAGACGGTCCACTGCAATCAGGTCGCTTTCACTGTGTGCTGTGTCTGCGAGGCTGGGTTCGACAGAGCTTTCGCTGTGTGCTGTGTCTGCGAGGCTGGGTTCGATGGAGCTTTTGCTCTGTGCTGTGTCTGTGAGGCTGAGTTCGATAGAGCTTTCGGTGTGTGCTGTGTCTGCAAGGCTGGGTTCAACTGAGCTTTCGCTGTGTGCCGTGTCTGCGAGGCTGAGTCGGGTGGCGCCATGGAAGTCCATAGCGGGGGTATTCCCATCTGCCAGCTGTGTGAGAGGACGAGTCTGTTGGGACCCTGGGGGCTTCTGGAAACTGTGTGGTGGTTTCTTTCGAACTAATAGTCTTTTGGCATCTTTCGACTATTTTTATTGTGCCCATGGTCTGTTTTTTTTATCAATTATGCTATTGTTTACACTGTTGTAACTGTGTGGTTTTGTGCAAGTCTTGTAGCTTTAGTTTTTGGTCTTGTTTGGTGGGATTGGAGCTCCTTTCCAGGGAACGCGCTAGACGGTAGTGCGATATTAATACGCAGCAGCCTCTCCGGACTCTGGATTGGGGATTGCCAAACGTTATGTGGATTTTCTGGTGTAGTCTGTTTTGTCATGCGTTTTTGTGATAACATTCTGGAGGAACATTGTCTCATTTTTTAACTGCATTGCATTTGTGGTTTCTAAATGACAATAAACTGAATTTGAATCTGAATCTGAATCTGAAACTGAATTTGTCCCCCTCCAGTTCAGATATAAACCATCCTGCCAGAAAAGGTCCCACCTTCCCTGGAAAACTGCACAATTATCTATAAATCTGAAGCCCTCCCTCTTGCACCATGTCTTCAGCCACATGTTGATCTGCATTATCTTACTATTTCTAAACCCACCTGCATGTGGCACTGGTAGCAATCCCGAGACTGCTATCCTGGAGGTCCTGTCCTTTAACTTGGTGCCTATCTCCCTAAACTTACCTTTCAGGACCTCCTCACTCTTCCTACCCACCTCATTGGTCCCTACATGGACCACGACATCCGGCTGCTCACCCTCCCTCTTGCACCATGTCTTCAGCCACATGTTGATCTGCATTATCTTACTATTTCTAAACCCACCTGCATGTGGCACTGGTAGCAATCCTGAGATTGCTATCCTGGAGGTCCTGTCCTTTAACTTGGTGCCTATCTCCCTAAACTTACCTTTCAGGACCTCCTCCCTCTTGAGAATACTGAGAACTCAATCCGAGATATCGTGGACCCTGGCACCAGAGAGGCAACAGGTCACCCGGGATTCTCGATCTCTTCCACAGAACCTCCTATCTGCCCCCCTAACTATTGAATCCCCTATCACTACTGCTCTCCTCTTTTCCCTCCTTCCCTTCTGAGCTGAGGGTCCAGTCTCGGTGTCAGAGATGCAACCACTGCAACTTGTCCCAGGTAGGTCATCCCCAACAACAGTATCCAAAACAGTATACTTATTGTTGATGGGAATGGCCACAGGGGTGCTCTGCTCTTCCTGTCTATTCCCCTTCCCTCTCCTGACAGTCACCCAGCTACCTGTCTCCTGACTCTTAGGGGAGACTATCTCCCTGTAACTCCTGTCTATTTCTGCCTCTGCCTCTGCCTCCCGAATGATCCGAAGTTCATCCAGCTCCAGCTCCAGTTCCTTAACACAGTTTGTCAGGAGCTGCAACTGGATGCACCTTTTGCAGGTGTAGTCATCAGGGACAGCTGTGCTTGCTCTGACTTCCCACATACTGCAAACGGAGCACTCGACTGCCCTAACTGATGCCTTCATTACCTACTCCTAATCTAATTAGATTAATTAAAGGAGCTTACCCGGCCTTACCTCACCTGGAGTGAAGCTCGTCCTCAGCCTCTGCTCGCTTTTTAAATTCCCTCACTGATCTCACAGGCTGACTTTCACGCACTTGTGCAGTTGTGCCCCGTTCAACCTCGCCTCTGCCTGTTCTCACCAAAGCCTGATTGAGCCAAAGCCGACCCACTCTGCCTCAGTCCACTCCGACGATGGCCACTGTATATGGCGGTCTTTCTCTTAAACCTTTGGCACGCTACGTCACACGCCTGCGCAGTCTAGCCTCTTTGCCCCGATCAGTTAAGAATAAACGGCTTCTCTCCAAGCTTTTTTTTACCTCTTCCCTCTCCGCCTCTTGCTTCGATTTAAAAGGATATCCTTCCATTTTCCTCACATTCATTTGGCTATCTGAACAGTTGTTAAAAGTCTCTAATATATCTGTGTCTATCTCCATCCCAGGCAGTACATTCCAGGCACCCATCAGTCTCTGTGTAAAAAAACTTGCCCTTCACAGCTTCCTTGAAATTACCCCCTCTCACTTTAAATGCATACCAATGACTGTATGACCATAAGAAATGGCTCAATGATCATAAGAAACCCAGTCAAGATGATATCAGTCAACAATGATTCCTTGGGCGACATCTTCAGATAGCAAACAATTCCAATTATTTCACTTTTTCTTCACCTTCTGCTTGTCTGTTTATCTTGTTTGTGCTACAGAAACTGTTGGAGCCTGTTAACGTACGTTTTGAACTTCAATCGAGGGATCCATTGCTGTGCTGCCTCGCTGATATCAGAGACAGTGGGATGGGGGGAGGAGAGGTGCCGAGAGAAGGTCCAAGGACACAACCTGACCTGTGGAAAAGACCAGAGATGAGGTGTGGGGTCATGACTGACTCCATCTCGAAGTACTGAGGAAGATTGAAGCATCAAGGTGAATCTACAATAGCTCCCAACAGAGACGGTCAGCAGCCAGATTGGTGCGTTTGGACCTTGGTTGGCGAATACTCTTTATGGAAGGACTTAGTTTGTGTGGCTGATCTCCTCATATGCAGAAGAAAAGATGTTTCCCATGTTCTGAGATTTATCTGATTATTGGACTGTACTTTATATTGGTTTCCTTCAGTTTTTCAGTGTTTTCTTTCTTATGGACGATTGGTGGGTAGTAATCTGTTAATTTTTTATGAGTAAGATGGGATGTTACTGTCATTGTTCTCTTCTGCGAGTGGGAGGGTCAGGGTTTATGTGTAGGGGGTTGTTGATTGTTATTCTGGCTCTTAATTTTTTTGCTGAGGATGAGGGGGGTAATTTGCGGTCTGCGAGTTTCATTTCTTTTCTTTTTCACACCGGTTGGGGGTAGTTAATGTCTTTTCTTTCATCAACACCCATAGTCTTTCTCTATTTCATTGTTATTTGGAGAAGACAAATATCAGAGATGTATTAAACATGCATACTTTGACTATTAAATGAACCTTTGCCCTTGGGTATTAGACATTTCAATCCTGGGAAAAAGATAATGTCTGTCTATTCTATCTATGAATCTCATCATCTTATAAATCTCTATCAGATCTCCCCTCAGCCTGCACCGCTCTAGAAAAAAATATCCAACTTGGTCCAAACTCTTGTTGAAAATACAGTTCCCCCCATGGGTCCCCTTAAGATTGGCTGGTGGCACAGTGACATCAGCGCCGGACTCCAAAACGGAGGTTCCCCAGTTCGAATCCAGTCGGGCCATTCGCGAGTTCATTTTCCATCCGTGCCGGGTTGAGCGTTGAGTTCGCAACTCCATCTCATAAAATAAAGAAAAATACTGTGAAATGTGCGGCGCGCCATACAGTCTTTTGTTCCGCGCCTTGTAAGGCACGAAAATGCTCGACGTTGGCCTCTCAGGCCTGAGTCAATATCATCATCATCAGTGGTGACAGATTTGGAGTTGTTCATTAAGGACAAGGTACCATAGTGAATCTCTGTAATTATTTACTCCAGAAAGCAAGGGAGATGGAACAATGGAACAATTCAAAGCTGAGAAAGATAGAAAGATAGTATTGTAGATGGGAGGCAAAGTTAATGAGAAGTGGCAGGAAAGTGGAGGCCTATATCAGATCAGCTTCGTTCTTTTGACTTCACTTTGTTTTCTGGTGTAAGTCACCTTGAATCAATGGAACCAGTGCTAAAGAATCAATTGAATCTTAAGTGAAAATTGAGACCAGCACTTAAAGTGGACTCTATCCAACAAGCTGGTGGTATAGTAGGGAGGAGGTTGAGAACTTGATGCTATTGTCACTGTTTTTTTCTGAGGAAGAGGGTGTTGGAGATTTGGTGTCAGTGTCGCTGTTTTTTTCTTGCTGCAGCGGGGAGGGGTGGTTTGGGGTATGCAAGTTTTGCTTCTTTTTTTAATGCTGGGGCTGGAGAGTTGATGTTCTTTCTTTCAACTGGATCCATGGTTTTTCTGTTTTTTATGGCTCTCCAGAGAAGATAGATATCAGAATTGTATTGTACAGGCATAGATTGACAATAAAACGAATCTTCGAACCTTTGGTGGTATAATAGGCAGGAGCTGTCACTCTTAAATCTATCGTGAAATACTGAGGGCACCACGGTAGCAGAACAGTTAGTGGGACACTATTACAGACTGATGTGTCAGAGTTCGGATTTCAATTCCACTGTCCTCTACAAGAAGTTTGTACCTCTTTCTCATGAGAGCATGAGCTTCCTCTGGGTATTCTGGCTTCCCCTTACAGTCGAAAGATTCATTGATTCGTAGGTTAATTGGTCATTGTAAACTGTGCTATGATTTAGCAAGTTTTAAATAGGTGGGTTGCTCTGTAGTGCGGTTTGAATGAATCCTGAAGCAAAAAAGAATACAGATACTGGGATTCTGAAATATAATCAGAAACACTGGTAGTATCATATGCCTGTTCTTCTCACTGTAGATGCTGTTCAGTATCTCTAGCACTGACTGCTTTTATTTTACGATGAGAGAGTCTGAATGACAGAATGCAGGCTGCAGCACCATTATAAGGGTAAGGGTAAGGGTAGAAAAACTCCTCCAAAAGAGGATGAAATGGGTCAGGACCCTTCATCAGTTCTGTCATTCATGACAGCCCAAAACGTCATTGTTTCTTCCTTTCCGTGGATACTGCCTGACCTGCTGAGTTCCTCCAGCATTTTATGTTTGTTGCTCTGGAATTCCAGCATCTGCAGAACCTCTTGAAATCCAATGGGATGCACTTAAAGATGGAAGCAACAGATCTCAAGGTGTTTAAGAAAATTCCATGATTTTCTAGGTGGCCTGTCTGCCACTGGGTGTGAGGAAAGTTCAACTTATGAGGGGTGATTGATAAGTTCATGGCCTAGGTAGAAGGAGTCAATTTTAGAAAGCTTAGCACATTTATTTTTCAACATTGTCCCCTCCTACATTTACACACTTAGTCCAGCGGTCGTGGAGCATACTGATCTTGGACCTCCAGAAAGTGTCCACAGCTGGGTGATTGATAAGTTCATGGCCTAAGGTAGAAGGAGATGAGTTATGCAGCTCTCATTACATGTACATGCAGTTCAACTCTTTGAGCGATTATGCAGAAAGTTTAAAGTTAATAACTCATCTCCTTCTACCTTAGACCACGTACTTATCAATCACCCAATGAGTTATTAACTGATGAGTTATGAACTTCCAACTTTCGGCATAATCACTCAAAGAGTTGAACTGCATGCACATGTAATGAGAGCTGTATAACTCATCTCCTTCTACCTTAGGCCATGAATTTATCAGTTACCCCTGCTGTGGACAGTTTCTGGAGGTCCAATATCCGTATGCTCCACGACCACTGGACTGTCTGTAAATGTAGGAGAGGCCTATGTTGAAAAATAAAATTGACTCCTTTTACTATAGGCCCTGAACTTATCAATCACCCCTCGTATTTTGTCTGGTTATTGTCAGGTTTTATAAATGAGTCTTTGGGAGTTTAGGATTCAACATTGTTACCCAATCCAAACTGGAACAAAAAGCCACAATGCTGATTTAGGTCATGTGCCCTACAAGACATCCCCCACTGGTTTATGGATTCAACTACTGACGAGTCAGGTTTGGTATCTGAAAATGAACAGAGCGTGAGTTCACCATCCTAAGTAACCAGTTACATTCCTGTGCATTGGACTTTCCATACTAAAATAAATTTATTATAATACATAATATTATAATATTTATTATAATTTTCTTGCAGGCATTCCCAGTTGAACAAAAGCATAAAATAGAATCAATGAAATACTGCAGCCAAAGGCTGACAATGTGCAAAAAATTAAATAAGTAAGTAAATAAATAATACTGAGAACGTATACATAGAACATCAAAAATAGAACAGAATGGCACAGGAACAAGCCCCTTGACCTACAATGTGGTGACAAACCAATTAAATTAGTAATCAAATGGCCACTAAACTAATCCCTTTGCCTTGTCAATGTCCATACCCCTCCATTTTCCTCACATTAATGTGCCTATCTAAATGTCTCGTAAAAGCACCTGTTGTATTTGCCCCTAACACCATCCCAGGCAGCCTCCACTCTCTATGTAAAACTTTGCCCTTTGCATCTCCTTTGAAACTACCCCTCTCACCTTAAATGCATGGCCCCTGGTAATAGACATTTCAACGCTGAGAAAAATGTACTATCTGTCTACTATCTAGATCTCTCATAATTTTATAAACCTCTATCAGATCTCCCCTCAGCCTCCACCAATCCAGAGAAAACAAGTCAAGTTTGTCCAATCTCTCATCATAGCTAATGCCCTCTAATCCTGGCAGCATCCTGGTCACCCTCTGCAAAGCCTCAACTTCCTTCCTATAATGGGGTGACCAGAACTTATGCAGTACTCCAGGTGCAACCTAACTACAGCTTTATAAAGCTGAAAAATAACTTCCTGACTTTTGAATTTAGTGCTTCAACTAATTAAGACAAGCATGCTGTAAGCCTTCTTAATCACGCTGTCAACATGTGTAGCCACCTTCAGGGAGCTGTAAACTTGGACATGAAAATCCCTCTGCTCATCAACATCTTTAAGGGTTTTGCCCTTAACAGTGTACTGTCTCTTTATATTTGACCTAGCAAGGTGTAACACTTCACATTTGGCCTGGTTAAAGTTCATCTGTCTCTAGTCATACCTGCAACAGCTCTATATCCTGCTGTATTTTTTGCCAGTCTTCTACACTCATCACTGCACCAACAATCTTCATATCCTCTGCAAACACTCTAACGTTCCCATCTACATTTTCATCCAGGTCATTTATATATATCACAAGTAGCAAAGGTGCCAGTGCAGATTCATGCAAACACCACTAATCACAGGCCTCCAGCTAGAACGTCCCTTTAACCACTACCCACATCTTCAATGCGCAAACCAATTCTGAATCCAGATAGCTAATTCGCCATGGATCCCATGCATCTGGATCTTCTAGATTATCCTCCCAAGAGAGACATTGTCAAACGCCTTACTAAAATCCATGTAGACAATACCCAGAGCTCTACCTTCATCAATCACCCTTGTTACCTTGTCAAAAAACTCAGTCAAGTTAGTAAGACACGACTTGTCCCACACAGAGCCGTAATGGTTCTCTTTAATTAGGCCATGGCTTTCCAAATGAACATAAATCCTATCCATAAGAATTGTCTTCAGACACTTTCCTACCACTGAGGTGAGACTCGCTAGTCTACACTGTAGTTTCCTGGATTATCCCTGATTTCCTTCTTGAACAATGGAACAACATTAGCTCCTTGCCAGTCTTCTGGGGCCTTGCCTGGGCTGTAGAGGACACAAAGACATTGGTCAAAGTCTCAGCAATCTCTTCTCTTGCCTCTCTAAATAACCTGAGGTATATACCAATTAGGCCCTGGGGATTTATCTACCTTACTTCTCTTTTAGATACCCAACATTAGCTCTTCCCTTGAAATTCCACAGCATATCAATACTCTTGGCACTGATTTCCCTATTCTTGGTAAATTCTGATGTAAAATACTCATTAAGTACCTCACCCACATCCTCCACGTCAAAGTAATTGTTCCCTCATTTATCCTTGCGTGGTCCCACCCTCTTCCTAGTCTTCCTCTTACTCTTATTATATGCGTAGAATGCCTTGGGATTCTCTTTAATCCTGCTTGTCAAAGACTTTTCATGGACCCTCCTGATTTTCCTAACTCCCTTCTTGTTATTTTCTGGAAGATTTAGAGTCCTTGAAAGGGAAACCTATTATTGGTTGTGGAATCAGTTCAGAGTTGAGGTGGGGGAAGTTATCCACATTGGTTGAGGAGCCTGATGGTTGAAAGGGAATAACTGTTTCTGAATCTGCTGGTGTGGGGCCTAAGGGTCCTTCTTCCTAATGGCAGCAGTGAGAAGAGGGCATGGCCTGGCTGGTGGGAGTTCTTGATGATGGATGCTACTTTCTTGTGGTAGCATTCCTTGTAGATGTGCTCGATGCTGCAAAGGCCTTTGCCTGTGATGGATTTTGATTTATGCACAACTTTATGGAGGATTTTCTGTTCTTGGGCATTGGTGTTTCCATACCAGTCTGTAACTCAACAAGTCAGAATGTTTTCCACTGTATAGCCATACAAGTTTGTCAGAGTCTTTAATGATGTACTAGAACATAGAACATAGAATAGTATGGCACAGTACAGGCCTTTCAACCCACAATGTTGTGCCGACCTTCAAACACTGCTTCCCATATATCTCCACACCTTAAATTCCTTCATATACCTGTCTAAGTAGTCTCTTAAACTTCACTAGTGTATCTGCCTCCACCACTGACTCAGGCAGTGCATTCCATGCACCAATCACTCTCTGAGTAAAAAACCTTCCTCTAATATCCCCCTTACCTTAAAGCCATGACCTCTTGTATTGAGCAGTGGTGCCCTGGGGAAGAGGTGCTGGCTGTCCACTCTATCTATGCCTCTTAATATCTTGTACACCTCTAACATGTCTCCTCTCATCCTCCTTATCTCCAAAGAGTAAAGCCCTAGTTCCCTTAATCTCTGATCATAGTGCACTGAATGTACTGAATCTCCTTAAACATCCAGGAAAGCAGACACTAGCAGACACATTCATGGTTGCATGCATGGACTGGACATGGGATAGATCCTCCAAGTTGTCAGCACCCAGGAACTTGAAGCTGCTCACACTTTCCACTGCAGAGCCTTCGACAAGGACTGATGCATGTTCACTTGATTTCCCCTTCCCTAAAGTCCACAATAGGCCCATAAAACATACCATAAGATATAAGAGCAGAATTAGGACATTCCACCCATCAAGTCTGCTCAAGGTCATGTTCGAATTGAAGTAAATTTATCGTTAAACTATATACTCAGCACCTAGAGATTCATTTTCTTGCAGCCATTTAAAATAGAACAGAGAAGTACAATGGAATCAATGGCAAACTGTGCACGACTGACAAGCAATCAATGTATAAAAGAAGACAAGGTACAAATACAGAAACAGTAATAAGTAAGTAAACAAATAATACTGAGAACCTGTGTTGCAGAGCTCATAAAAGTTGTGGAATCAGTGAGGTGAGTGAAGCTATCTGCGCTGGTCCAGGAGCCTGATGGTTCTAGGGTAGTAACTTTTCCTGAACCTGGTGGTGTGGGACCTAGAGCAGTTCATCTTTTCCACCTGACTTCCCCTTCCTAAAGTCTACAATAAGTCCATGAGACATAGGAGCAGAATTATGCCATTCAGCCCAACAAGTCTGTTCTGCAGAGTGGAAGCCCATCCCAAACATTGTCACTAATGCAAAGCAATGCAGAAGTTGGGAATGAGCTGTAGGTCAACTGGACGTGCATTTTCAACAAGTAAATGCACACAGTTTCATAAACAAACTCCTGCTTCTTTCCCTCTTGAGGAAACTGGAACCCTGCCTAATTTATTCTCTCCATTATAAGGCACAGAGGCAAGTGGTATAAGTGCTGTTAGTCCAGCTGAGTTTAATTAACATCTCTGTGTTCGGGAATAATATGACAACAATTTTCTACTGTAAAATTCCTTACGTTTAAATAAAGCAATGCATATGTGGTTAAAACCAGCAGAGGTTCCAGCCACATAAAAGTGAGTGTGTTACTAAACACTTAATTGCTCAGCCCTCCTCCAGGGATCGTCACGTTGTTGTGGTGGAGAGGCTTGTGGGTTCTTGAGATCCCAAGAGGATGCACTCTGGAGTTTAGCTATCTGGTGCTTAGCTCCTGGTAAGGTCATCCTTGTGGTAGGGTCAAGGAGGAGGGTCCAAACAAAGAGCAATCCAATCAAGACCTCAGTGGTGGAGCTACCAGAAACAAGAGACAAATCACAACGGCAGTGAAGGCGGAAGAAGGCTGTACCAGCGAAGGGCCCCAGTCATCGTCCTCTAACCCCAATCTGCTGGCTTCCCATGCATCAGCGTCCCCACATTAAACAAAGTCAGGTACAGGCATTCTCCGTTAAGGAATATGGGGCATTGCTCATCCAAACTGAGAGGACTGGCTGACAGGCAGGAGGCAAAAAGCGGAAATAAAGGAGGCCTTTTCTACTTGGCTACTGGTGACCTGTGGCGCTCTGCAGGGGTCAGTTTGGGGACAGCTTCTTTTCACTTTATATGTTAGTGACCAGGATGATGGAATTGATGGTTCTGTGGCCATGTTTGCTGATGAGACGAAGATCGGTGGAGAGGCAGGTAATTTTGAGGAAGCAGGGAGTCTGCAGAAGAACTTAAGCAGATTTGGAAAATGGGCAAAGTGGCAGTTGGAATATAGTGTCGGGAAGTACAACATCAGGCACTCTGGTAGAAGGTATAAAGGTATAGGCTATATTCATAGCTGGGGGAGAATTCGGAAATCTGAAGTGAAATAGACTTCGGAATTCTCATGCAGGATTCCCTAGAGGTTAACTTTCAGGTTGAATTGGTGCCTAATAAAGTGACCACAGAATGAACAGGTAATTCAGAGCAGTTTTATTTAAAATGCAACATGCAAAGGGTATCAGTGTTATATGGTGATCAGCACCTGAGAGTTTATTATTAGAAGTATATCAAAACTAAAAACATATTTAATGGTTGTTTTTCACCTGTGTAGTTTACCCCAGAAGAAAATCGGATTTCCATCTGTTCAGCTTTCAAGCTTGCTTGTAAAATATTAAATGCAGCTGCTGTGAAGTTACCTTAAAGACCTGCATGTATATGTTTCAAACCAAAATTGTACCCAAGCATGACAGATTTAAAAAATGTATGCGTGTGTATGTGTCTTAGTATGAGTTTAATATACTTCACAAATTACTTTCAGAAATTAGGTTAATGGAATAGGTAGAAAAACAATTTGCATTGCAAAAATATAAATGGCAGCACTTGGTTATAGTACTTGGTTTAATCATTAAAATGTTGAACTCGTAATTACACTTGTAATCCATTACATTGTTATGCCTGCAAATCACATTAATTAGAAATGAATTTATATTTGCATATTTTTTTTAGAAAACAATTGAAAATTTATTAACTGGGTATCTGAATGTTGACACTTGATCTAACACAGCCACACCTGTTGTTTCCAGACAAGATTTAGATATGAAATTATAAATAGTTCTGACAGAGAATAATGGGAAAGTTTCCAGCAGTAGTAGGACTCACAACTACAGGACAGGAATTTAAAACGTTTGCTAAAAGATCTTGAGGAAACTCCTTTTACTTAAATAAAGCAAGTTGTGCCTGGGAACGTGCAGTTACGGGCCACATTATCACCTACCACCTGTACCTAATAAAGTGGCCACTGAGTGTATGTTCATGGTCTTCTGCTGCTGTAGCCCATCCACTCAGAGATGCTCTTCTGCACACCTCTGTTGTAACATGTGGCTATTTGAACTACCGTCACCTACCTGTCAGCTTGAACCAGTCTGGCCCTTTTCCACTGACCTCTCTTTTGTCCATAGAATCGCCATTCACTGGACTTTGTTTTTTTTACACCATTCTCTGTAAACTTCTCTCATTTGATGTTGCTGCAGTCTTGGGTGTTGGGCAAGGTTTAACTGACATGGTTTGTAGGTTGGACTCTATAGTTTACATTGTGATGTGTTTCTGGTTTTTAGGTGCTATTTTTGCTCTCTTGTGTAAATTCCTGGTTTGTTTTGCTGACATTGTGGCTTGATGTTTTATGTTCTGTGTTTCTCACTCACATTTTTTTGCCATTTGCACAATTTGTTGTTTCTTTGCATGTTGGTGGCTTGGTGTTTTTTGTTGAATGGTTTCCATGGTTTTCTAGCTGTCTGTGGGAAGCCGAATCTCAGGATTGTATGCTGCATAAATATTATGATAATAAATGTACTTTGAATCTTTGGATCTGTGAGTCTTTGAATCTGTGTAACTCTAGAGACTATTCGTGTGAAAATCCCGGGAGATCAGCAGTTCCTGCAATATTCAAACCACCCCGTCTGGCACCAGCAATTGTTCCACGGTCAAAATCACTTAGATCACATTTCACATTTCTTCCCCTCTCTGGTATTTGGTCTGAACTTCTTGACCATATCTGCATGCTTTTATGCATTGAGTTGCAATTTCAAGTTCCACAGCGTCAAGATCTCTGAGGGTCTCACCTGGTCCCAATATATCGATGCAGCTATATAAGGAAGGCAAGACAGCGGCTATACTTCATTAGGGGTTTGAAGAGATTTGGTTTGTTAACCAGGACACTCAATCAACCACATGATTGGCTGATTAGATTTTTATATTAAGGAGCAAGTGTATACTGTAAAGTGGCTAGTGAGTGAGGTAGATTAGATTATCTGTGATATTAAACTCTAAAGTTCAAATTGCTTTTGTTAATAACCATTTGTTGTTTCAATATGGAGCACAATATCACTGCTTACTGTGCTCTTTAGTAAACGGGGCTGGTTCACCATTTCATCGTACCACGAGAGACAATGAAGAGAGTCATCAGTGACCTTTATGCGTCTTTTAATACGGTAAATTACTAAACAATGTTTGCTACCCTGATAGGTGAACAAGAGGCCTGTAGAAAGAGATGAACTTGTTTGTTTTTCCTGTCAAACATCTCACCAGAAATTATTAACTACCATAAGGCCATGGTGTCATTGTTGCTACCATTGTTGGTAGAGTCACAGACAGAGATGAGAGGGCATATGGGAGCGAGATATACCAGCAAGTTGAGTGGGGTCACAGCAACAACCTTGCACTCAATGTTAGTAACACTAAAAAGCTGATTGTGGATTTCAGGAAGGGTAAGATGGGGGAACACAAACCAATCACCGTAACAGGATCAGAAGTGGAGAGAGTGAGCAATTTCAAGCTCCTGGGTGTCAAGATCTCTGAGGACCTAACTTGTTCCTGCTATAAAGAAGGCAAGACAGCGGCTATATCTCATTAGGAGATGGAAGAGATTTGGTTCGTTAACCAGAACACTCAAACTTCTGTAGATGTACTGTGCAGAGCATTCTGACAGGCTGCATCTCTGTCTAGTACAGTGGTGGAAGAGCATGGGGGGGTGGGGGTGGAGCTACTGCACGGGACTGAAAGAAACTACAGAACATTGTAAAGTCAGTCAGCTCATCTTAGGTACTAGCCACCATAGTATCCAAGACATCTTCAGAAAGATGATGTTCATTATTAAGGATCCCATCACCAGGGGCATGCCATTCTGTGTCGGGAAATTTGTTAACATAGAAGCAGCAGTACAATGCAATACATGATGATGTGGAAATAAATAAATAAATTATATTTATTAGAAAGAAGCTGGAAGGAGATACAGAAGCTTGAAAGGAAACACACGAGGATTCAGGAATAGGTTCGTCCTCTCTGCCATACAATTCTTAAATGGAGATTGAACCCATGAACATTACCTCATTTTTATAAATATTTATTATTTCTGATTTTGCACTATTTTAAATCTATTCCATATACATATATATACCACAGTAATTTATATGTATTTATTTGCTTATTTTCTATATGATCATGTATTGCATTGTACTGCAGCTGCTAAGTTAACAAATTTCCCGACACAGGCTGGTGATAATAAACCCGATTCTGATTCAAAGTCGGTGAAGGACTATAAATTGGATGATACAACAATAATTAAACAGACATAGTAGCATTAGAATTGAAGCAGTGCAAAAGAACACGATAATACTTCCCTTAAAGATGTCAGTTCTTCGTGGTAGACTCTAAGAATTAACTTGTGCTCTGTTCCTACTGAAAACTGTATCAAAACAGTTTAAGATTTCATGATTTTGCATAAATAATATCCTAATGCACATTAAACTAGTATGCCAAAGACTAGACAGCAAAAAAAGGCTTTAAAAATATCAGAAAAGCTATCCAGGAAGTCTTTTAAGTGTTTCTTTCAGGAGAAAAATATATGATGAAGAACAGATCTATTATTAAACTGACTGTGTACTGAGATAACATAATAAACATCTTTGTAAGATCTTTAATCATTATTCAAATGTGGTTGATACAATACTAATTACAGACTCCTTAATATTCTTGAGGATTCCTTGCCAGACTACCTTGCACACCACTTCCTTCATCTAATCCAACACAAAGCTGGATTAGTCACTTGCAGGGACTTGATCTTGGATGAATTGCAAGTACTGTAGCGCCTCTGTGTGGTTGAAGCCATGACAGACACAAATTCTACACAAAGATAAATTCTGGGAGCACAGGATTTATCAGGGCTTATGTCCATACGACACTGACCATTGAGCCTCCATCAAATCTGCTCTGCCAAGGCATCATGGCTGATTTATTATCCCTCCCAACCCCATTCTCCTGTATTCTCCTCATAAATTTTTATGCCTTGACTAATCGGGACCTGACTTTCACAGCTGTCTGTTGCAATAAATTCTACAGGTTTTCTCTGACCACTCTCTGACTAATGAAATTCCTCCTTATCTTTGTTCTAAAGGGACGTCCTTCCATTCTGAGGCTATACCCTGGTTTTAGACTCTCCCACTAGAGAAAACATCCTCTCTACATCCACTCTATCTAGGACTTGCAATATTTGATCAGTTCCCCCTCAAGTTATGAAGTGCTTTGACAGAATGACTCTTACCAATGGTTAAGCAAATAATACTTTGAGTAATAGAGTCATAGAAAAGTACAGTAGAGAAACAGACCCTTCAGTCCATCTAGTCTGTGCTGAACCATTTAAACTGCCTACTCCCATTGACCTGCACCCAGACCATCACCATCCAAGTATCTATCCAAACTTTTAATTATTTATTTGTTTGTTTGTTTGTTTGTTTATTTATTTATTCATTCATTCATTCTTCTCTTAAATGGTGAAATTGAAACCACTACTGCTGGCAGCTCATTCCATACTCTTATCTCTCTCTGAGTGAAAAGTTATCCCACTTGTACCCCTTAAACATTTTACCTTTCACCCTTAGCCCATGACCTCCAGTTGTAGCCCCACCCATTCTCAGTGGGAAAAGCCTGCTTGCATTTACCCTATCTATACCCCTTGTAATCTTGTGTAGGTTTAACTTCAACTAGATTTAATGTAACTGGTAAAAGAACCATAAATAAGGAGTTTAAAAATATATATATATATATATATACAGGAGGTACAGAATTCCAACACCACAGGGTCAGGGACAGTTACTTTCCTACAACTATTGAGTTCTTCAAACAACCTGCACAACTCTGACACTAACTCAGCAAAGGAGGATCTTTGCGCTATCATGGATCATGTGTCTTTTTCAAATAATCTGTAGAACATACACCATAGAACAGTACAGCACAGTGAGGGCCATTCAGCCTACAATGTTGTGTCAACCTTTTAAAATTCAAGATTGTTTATCACCATTCTTCAGCGCGTCAGAGTAAAGGAGAATGAAATGAATCTTACTCCTGATCTGATGCAGCCTTAAAAAGTCAAAAAACCTAAAGAACAAGTAATAAATATAAAAGCAATCTGGTATAACACAGTGTACATGTTACTGTTATATTCATATACTGACTGACTGTAGGTGATGTTGTAGTAGGGTGGGTAAGTTGGTGGAGATGTTGGCTTGGAGAAAGTAACTATTCTTGAGTCTGCTGGTCCTGGCAGGGATGTTGTGTAGCCTGATCCCTGATAGGAGTGGTACCAACAGCCATATGCAGAGTTGGTGAGATCCTTCATGATATTGCTGGCACCTTTCTGACTATATGTACTTGATGATGGGTAGCTTTGTACTCTAAGATCACCAACCTTAACCAATCTTAAGAGTTAATCTTAATCTTAAGAGCTAAGATCAATCTAATGCTTTCCTCCCACAAGGCCCTCCACCACCACCCACCATAGAGTGTTGCATACATCTACCACTTTCTGTGTAAAACCCCTACCTCTAACAACCCATTATACTTCCCTCCAATCACTTTAAAATTATGCTGCCTCGTATTAGCATGTGTTGTTCTAATGTCTTACTTTTGCACTTCTATGTTTCTTCACTGTCTCATATAAAGTGTGTATGTTTTATTTTCTGTGTTATAGAATCATAGAACAAAACCACACAGTAACAGGCCCATCAGCCCATCTGGTACATGCCAAACAAGATTCCCATCTAAGCCAGTCCCACTTGCCTAAATTAAGCCCATATCCTTCGAAACATTTCCTGTCCATGTACCTGTCCAAGTGTCCTTGTCTGCTACTTTATTTGCACATTAGTGGCTACTGTATATTTCATTAGGAGTTCGAGGAAATTTGGTGCAGTACATAAGCAAACACTCCAGCAAATTTCTGCAGATGTACCATGGAGCCGAGGGTTGAAAACTCAGCCAGCTCTACCTCCATCATGGGCACTCACCTCCCTGGCATCAAGGACACCTTGAAAAGGTAATGTCTCCAAAAGGGCAGAATCCTTCAGTAGGGACCCTACTACCCAAGACATACCCTCTTCTGATTGCTACCATTAGAAATGAGGTACAGAAGCCTAAAGACACACCCTCAATGTTTTAGTAAAAACTTCTTCACCTCTGCCATCAGATTTCTGAATGGACAACAAATAACCAATCAATCCACAAACACTACCTCACTAAATTTACTCTCATTTTGCACTGTTGTTCAATGATCAAAGTAAATTTATTATCAAAGTACACATATGTCATCATACACAACCGGGAGATTCATTTTATGTAGTCATACTCAATACATCAATAGAATAATAACCATAGAATGTATTGTACGACATATTTCATTGAATTTTATCTATAAGTATATATAGTTGCCATTTTATTACCTTGTACCTAATAAAGTGGCCACTGAGTCCATGTTCATAGTCTTCTACTGTTGTAGTCTATCCACTTCAAGGTTCAATGTGTTGTATGTTCAGAGATGCTCTTCTGCACTCCACTGATGTAACACATTGTTATTTAAGTTAATGTTGCCTTACTGTCAGCCTGAACCAGTCTGGTCAATCTCTCCTGATTGTACTCATTAACAATGTGCTTTTGCCCACAAAATTGCCTCTTACTGGATGTTTTTTGTCTTTCGCACCATTCTCTGTAAACTCTAGAGACTGCCGTGTATAGAAATGCCAGGAGATCAGCACGTTCTGAGATACTCAAACCACCCCATCTGGCACCAACAATTATTCCACAATCAAAGTCACCTAGTTCATATTTCTTCCCCATTCCGATGTTTTCTCTGAAAAACAACCGAACCTCTTGACCATACCTACATGTTTTTTTTTTGGAACTGACAAGCTGGTGTACAGGTGTAGCTAATGAAGTGACCAATAAGTGTATATTTCTTATAGTATTTGTGATGTATTGCAGTGTACTGCTGCCACAAAACCGCAAATATCACTACATACATACGTCAGTGATACCAAACCTGATTCTGATTCTGTGTGATGTCTGTATCTAGAGTTAATACCGGTGATGCTGCTTAGAGAAACCTGTACCTCACAATATTTGTGCATATGACAATAAGTTCCAATTGACTTGACTTATCTTAGAACACGGAACGGACAGCACAGGAACAGGCCCTTCGGCCCACAATTTTGTGATAAACCAAATAAATTAGTAACCAAATGGCCTACTAAACTAATACCTAATGCCTACACAATGTTCATATCTTTCCATTTTCCTCACATTCATGTGCCTATCTAGATATCTTTTAAAAGTCTCTAATATATCTGCCTCTATCACAACCTCAGGCAGCACATTCCAGGCACCCACCATTCCCTATATTAAAAAAACTTGCCCCTCGCATCTGCTTTAAACTTAACCCCTTTTAACTTAAGTGCATGTCCTCTGTCATTAGACATTTCAAGCCTTGGGAAAAGATACTGTCTGTCTACTCTATCTATGCCTCTCATAATCTTATAAACCTCTCTCAGATCTCCCCTCAGACTCTACTGCTCCAGAGAAAACAGCCCAAGTTTGTCCACCCTCTTGTATATAGCACCTAATCCAAGCAATATCCTGGTAAACCTCTTCTGCACGGTCTCCAAAGTTTCTATATGATTCCTATAACAGGGTGAGCAGAACTGTTTGCAATATTCCATATGTGTCCTAACCAGAGTTTTATTAAGCTGCAACATAATGCCCTGCAACATAAACTCAATGCCTCCACTAATAAAGGCAAGCATGCCATATGATTTCTTAACCACCCCATCAACCTGCCACATTAAGGTTCAACATGTTGTGCATTCAGAGATGCTCTTCTGTACACCATAGAACCACAGAACACTGCAGCACAGTACAGGCCCTTCAGCCCTCTATGTTGCGCCGACCCCTATACTCCTTAAAAAAAAAGTACTAAACCCACACTACCCCATAACCCTCTATTTTTCTTTCATCCATGTGCCTGTCCAAGAGGCTCTTAAATACCCCTAATGTTCTAGCCTCCACCACCATCCCTGGCAAGTCATTCCAGGCACTCACAACCCTCTGTGTAAAAAACTTACCCCTGATGTCTCCCCTAAACTTCCCTCCCTTAATTTTGTACATATGCCCTCTGGTGTTTGCTATTGGTGCCCTGGGAAACAGGTACTGACTATCCACCCTATCTATGCCTCTCATAATCTTGTTGACCTCTATCAAGTCCCTTCTCATTCTTCTACGCTCCAAAGGGAAAAGTCCCAGCTCTGCTAACCTTGCTTCATATGACTTGTTCTCCAAACCAGGCAGCATCCTGGTAAATCTCCTCTGCACCCTCTCCATAGCTTCCACATCCTTCCTATAATGAGGTGACCAGAATTGAACACAATACTCTAAGTGCGGTCCCACCAGAGATTTGTAAAGTTGCAACTTGACATTTCTACTCTTGAACTCAATCCCCCTGTTAATGAAGCCTAGCATCCCATAGGCCTTAACTACCCTAACAACCTGTGCAGCGACCTTGAAGGATGTATGGATTTGAACCCCAAGGTCCTTTTGATCATCCACACTCTTAAGTAACTGACCATTAATCCTGTACTCAGTCTTCTGGTTTGTCCTTCCAAAATGCATCCCCTCACACTTGTCCGGATTGAACTCCATCTGCCATTTTCCTGCCCAACTCTGCAGCCTGTCTATATCCTCATGTAACCTTCGACAACCTGCAGCTGCATCCACAATTCCTCCAATCTTCGTGTCATCTGCAAACTTACTCACCCATCCTTCCGCCTCTACATCCAGGTCATTTATAAAAATCACAAATAGCAGGGGTCCCAGGACAGATCCCTGCGGCACTCCACTAGTCACCGACCTCCAGGCAGAATACTTTCCTTCCACAACTACCCTCTGCTTTCTTCCTTTAAGCCTCTCCTCTCATCGACTGGTCCACATACTGTGTCAAGAATCCTTCTTGAACACACCTGACAAATTCAGCCCTATCAATCCCCCTTGCACTCAGGAGGTACCAGTCAATACGAGGGAAGTTGAAATCACCCATGACTGCTACCCTGTATTTTGTAAAATCTGGCTACTTATCTGCTCCTCGGTGTCCCGAGGGCTACTTGGGAGCCTATAGACTAATCCCAGCACGGTGATTGATCCCTTCCTATTTCTGACTTCCACCCAGACCGACTCAGTGGACACTCCCTCTGCAGCGTCCTCCCTTTCTATAGCTGTGATATAACATGTTAAATACAGTTAGAACGTGTGGTTATTTGAATTCCACTCAGCTTGAACCAGTCTGGCCATTTTCCTTTGATCTCTCTCATTAACAATGAGTTTTTACCCACAGAACTGCTGCTGACTGATTTTTTTATGTTTTCACAAAACAAAAAAGAGGGTCTTTCACAAAAAGAGGGTCTTAAAACAAAATGAACAACTTTACAATCAGGTCCTGCTGTTATAATCTCCGTTTAACCTTCGATCCACACACTTGTGTCTCGACCAATTGCATATACAGTATAAAAATACAAAGAAAATTGCACAAAACTAATACGGTAGTGGAAATTCTGAAGAAACACAATACAAACAACGTTAGAATCCCCCCAACCCTGTATCTTACACACAGCAGTGAAAAACGTAAGTGAATACATCTCATCTAAGACGTCTACTACATTTTAGTACACACGTGCTGAACGCCCGAACAGAGACTGAACGGTCACGTTACGCGGTTACATGCACAATCAGTCGTGATACAATAAAGTTAGACGAAAGGTACACTTCGGCACAACTTTTACAAGATATTGCCCAGTAGTTAAATTACGGGAAGGCTGACCTACTTGGCCGGTGAGGAACTTTGCAAGCCACGCTATCCCGCTCCGAGTTCTTTACTCGTGAAAATCTAAGGCATCCACATGTAAAACATGTCAAATTATTGATATTCTCAATTCCCCAACAAGCATAAACGAATTCACATGGATATTGTAAATTAATGCTCACCTTTCCTCACTCTGCCCAGCACCTCTAGGGGAACTCAATTCCAAAGCCCCACCAGCTCCTGCGGCAGAAAACAAAATGGTCTCCCCACTATCCAGTGCGTGCGTAATGACATCACCATCTCTACTTAAAGGCACAGACAACTGTTCTAGCGTTACCCAGATGAATGCCTAAATACACTTTTAACAATACTGAATAAGATTCTATGGACACCCGGTTACATTCTCCCCTGCATTGAAGTAATCATCCTCGATTACTCGCTCACTACAAGGGTACTTTTAAATTCCTTAACTGCTTCTCTAATGAGAACTGAACTAAGACTAGCCAGTATCTCAGACATTGCTTCCAGACTTATGGTGGCCTCAGCAAGGACTGAACTTGGTTCACGATGTGGGTTAGGGTGCTGTCCAGCATTTACTCATTTACTCCATGCGGGGTGTTGCCCCAGGAGGGCTACCAACCTCCACTCCTGCATTAGCAGTCGTTGCCTCCCCAGTCTGAGTGCCAGGAGGTGTCACGTTTTCGGAAGATGTGCTGTCTAGGCTAGGGTCAAGGCTCTGTACACCCTGTTCTGACATATCTCCTACCACTATCACACCATTTTCTGAATCCTCGGAATCTGATTCCTGCCCCAGGGGTGAGTTACTGAAGTTTGCAGTCTCCTTTGGGGAGCTGGAGTGAGATGGTTCTCACAGGTCCTGATGTCTACACTGTTCACCCTCTTGCTAGGCCCACCCTCCCAAGCTTCCACAGTGTACGTGTTGCCCAGTACCTCTACCACCCTGTAGACGATTGGGTTCCAAGCATCCTGGATCTTATTACAGCCTAATGGTCTGTTCCTCAGGTAAACCAGTGCATTCACATCAACTTTGGGACAGTAAACTTTGTCTTCCTGCTAGGCAATGCGTTCTGCCGCCTTCTGTTCAGAGTATTCTTTTGCTCTGGCATGCACATCCCTCAGTCGGCTCTGGTGTACAGCTAGCATTGGAGTGTTCCCTTGCATCGGACCATTTACATCACTAGTACCAGCTCCCCAAACTCGAATCATCTTAACCCTACAGCTGTTAAGAGCAGTGGTAACCAATGCCGGGACAAGAGCAGTGCAGTGATTGATCAAACTACAGATCACCACAGACCCATCAAACCCTGCATCTTCTGAGGCAGGTTTAGGCTCTCCTGCAAATGGCTGCCTAGAGAGAGCATCAGCCACAGTATTGCTCCGACCCGGGTGATACTGGACATCGAAGTCGAACCCTGACAGCTGTGAGATCCATCTCTGCTCCACTGCGCCCAACTTGGCAGTTTTCAAGTGGGATGGGGGTAATTGTCAGTGATTACAAACCCAGCAGGTATGTGCTCAGTATCTTTTCCCAATACTCGGACTACTGCCCTTTTTCCAGTAGTGTGCATCTGCACTTTCTGGAAGACATCTCTCCAATCAGAATCCAGCTCCCCTTCTAGGGTGGCATCAAACTCTGCCTAGACAAGTTGCCTACACTGGCTGATAATGTTCATGCCTACAATACATGGGATAGGTGGTTCGATACTGACAGGATCACTGAGTACTAGAAAGCCACAATTTGGTATCCTTATGCCTATTGCTCCAACCTCTAGCTCTAGATACCCAAGGTAGGGAATATCAAGACCATTTGCAGCTGTTAGCCTAAGCCAGCCAGCAGTGGACAACATATCCTCGTCCCCTCCATTCAAGCGTTTGCGAAAGAACTGCTCGGTCAGGGTGCTTACTTGACTACCCGTGCCCAACAGACAACGGACAGGGACACCTGATATTTCAAGCTCAGCAACTGGACATGTTCCTATTGTGTGTTGCAGCAACTGGTCATGGGATAGTGGCACATCCTCTGTATCTATGAGGTTCCACCGAATTACCCAACTCCCAACCTACTGAGGGCAGGAGGATGCAGACTCCACTTCCCTTGCACCCCGCTTCCATGGGCAATTCTTGGCCAAATGCCCTCCTGCCCGACACTTGAAACTTATTGGTTGCCCATCTTCTGTGAACCAAGGCTGTAAGTTACGTCTGCTGCTAGTGTGGTAAACTATGTGTATACCTGTCTGGACATGCCCCTCTGCTGACTGCTCCTGTGGCTCCTCCCACAGACCCCTGTATAAAGGCGATTGGAGGCACTGCTCCCCCCTGAGTCTCCACGATGTCATGGTCACGTTTGCAGCTAATTAAAGCCTATCTTTTGCCTCCTGTCTCCGAGAGTTATTGATGGTGCATCAGCTTGTAGCGTGTGTAAAATCCCTCTGTACAGTGAGATCTTTCACTGCTCGAGTCAATTCACAAAGGGCTTTGCCCTGCTCTGCGACTACTTTAAGGACATCATCTAGTGTGACAGACTCAGATTCCCAAGCTTTAACAATCAAGCACTGTGCCTGGCTAGTCTACACCCTGACTTTCCAGACTTTGTATTTCCCAGGGCCACAGACGAGCCTCCTCTCTCACTTCTATCATTGAGGACTCAGGGTGGTTTCGCACGAATCTGTGGAGCTCCCTTCTGAGGGAAGGATCCCTGATGCCCTCTATAAATTGATCTCTTAGTACCACCCTCTTATTGGTCATGGCATCAGGGGAGTGCTTCAGTAGCAAGTTAAGAGCTTGGGCTAGGGCATGTGAAAACTCTCTCAAATCTTCACCCTCAAGCTGTTTGTGACTGTAGAGGCTATGCCACCCCTGGGGTGCACTACGTTTGTCTCTAAAAGCTTCCCTGAGATAGGTGAACAATTCATCAGCCCGGTCTTCCTCGGCATCACTGCGCGTACGTGCTTCCTCTAAGGCTGCACCACTGAGCAGGGACATAACAAAGTCATACTGATCCTGGTCAGACTGATTTCTACTATGAACTGCACGTTGTACTTCTTCAATAAAGTCATCAACAGACCTCCCCTCTTTCTCAACATCCCCCGTAAATGGAACAATGTGTCTTTCCCTTGGGAAATATACATAGGACCTTTTGCTTAATGTATCTATGATTGCCATGGCTTCATCATACCTACAACACAATTCCCTAATTTGCTCATTCAAATCAAGTTCAACTGGTGTATCCTCTGAACGTGACATAGTAAAAGCTCAAGTCTTTAAAGTTTTCACAAGCCTGCAGAAGGAGTTGCTGCCGTCCTTTGCTGCAAACATGATCGCTTCATGGCCTGCCGTTCTCTGGATCCACGTCACCGCTCTGCGTCCTGACATCAGTCACTGATGTCCTGGCCTAGTCCCGAGGCTCCACCACGCTCTCCATGAGGTAACAGACGCTCTCTCCTTGAACCTGACGAGAACACGGTCCTGTCTTCACTACTACCATATTAGATATTGTAGATTATACTGCATACAACAATCAGAGACCCACTAAACTGGTTTGGAATTAATCCCACTCCTGACACTAAATGTAGCCCAGGGAAATGTACACACTCAGGACAACAACTACTTTTCCAGGTTTTAATTCCTTTATTTGTTTTAGATGTTTAAGTGCCAGAAGAGGGTCTTAAAACAAAACAAACGACTTTACAATCAGGTCCCACTGTTACAATATCCGTTTAACCTTCGATCCACACACTTGTGTCTTGACCATTTGTGTATACAGTATAAAAATCGCGCAGAACTAATACAGTACTAATACGGTAGTGGAGATTCTGAAGAAACACAATACAAACAACGTTAGAATCCCCCCAACCCTGTATCTCACACACAGCAGCAAAAAACATAAGTGAATACATCTCATCTAAGACGTCAACTACATTTTAGTACACACGTGCTGAACGCCCGAACGGAGGCTGAACGGTCACGTTACACGGTTACATGCACAATCAGTCGTGATACAATAAAGTTAGACAAAAGGTACACTTCGGCACAACTTTTACAAGATGTTGCCCGGTAGTTAAATTACAGGAAAACGGGCCTACTTGGCCGGTGAGGAACTTTGCAAGCCACGCTATCCAGTGTCGAGTTCTTTACTCATGAAAATCTAAGGCATCCACATGTAAAACATGTCAAATTATTGATATTCTCGATTCGCCAACAAACATAAACGAATTCACATGGATATTGTCAATTAATGCTCACCTTCCCTCACCATTCCTAGTACCTCTGAGGGAACTCAATTCCAAAGCCCCACCAGCTCCTGCAGCAGAAAACAAATTGGTCTCCCCACTATCCTGTGCATGCGTAATGACATCACCATCTCCACTTAAAGGCACAGACACATATTCTAGCATTACCCGGATGAATGCCTATGTACACTTTTAACAATACTGAATAAGATTCGACGGTCACCCGGTTACAATGAGATCGTTAGGAAAGGAAAACATCAAAGAATTCAGGTCCCACACAGTCAAGGCAACAGCCCTCCCTTAATAAATAAAACATTTGTTAACTGTTGTAAATTACCCTGAAGACACTTCTCTCCAGCCCTTTACCTTTTCCATCTATGACCTCCCAGCTTCTCACTTCTCACCCACCCCAATTCACTCATCTATTGATGCACCATCAATAACTCTCGGAGACGTGAGTTAAGGTAGGCTTTTATTGGCTGGAAGAAAGCACCGTCAGCAGCAAGCGACCACCACACAACATCCTGGAGACTGAGGAAGGGTCTGTGTCTCCAATCGCCTTCATACAGGGGTCTGTGGGAGGAGTCACAGGAGCAGTCAGCAGTGGGGGGGGGGGGGGGGGAGGGCGTGTCCAGACAGGTATATGTAGTTCACCACATTCACCCCACTTTGTTTTAAAAGAGAGTCCCCATGGGGCAAAGTTTCTTACAAGTATATTTACAGGTTAAGTCTATCAGGTGGTCGAATCTGTCGCTGCGATCTACGTAGCACCGGCTGTGATTGCACAGGTGTCGGTGGTGATTGCACCAGAGACGGTGATTGTGCTGGTTCCGGCCTGACTGGAGGTGTCAGCCCACTAGGCATCAGTGATCCCTCATGCGTGTGCGAGGCACCTGGTATATGCATGTGCGAGGCACCTGGTATAGGAATGTCGTGAGGAGTCTGTGTAGGGCTCGGTCTGCGCGGTGTCACCTCGGGTACAGGGTTCATAGTTACCGTGGAATGTTTGGGGTAGTGGTCTGGTGCTCCTGCGGGTGCCAGGTTGCGGACGGAGACCGTGTCCTCCCGCCCATCAGGTAAGACCACGTAGGCATATTGGGGGTTCGCATGTAGAAGGTGAACCCTCTCGACCAGCAGGGAGTATTTATTGCTCCTCACATGTTTCCGGAGCAGCACTGACCCTGGGGACGTCAGCCAAGCCGGTAGGGTGGTCCCAGTGGCAGACTTCCTGGGAAAAGAAAAGAGGCGCTCATGAGGGGTGGCATTGGTGGACGTACATAACAGGGAGTGGATAGAGTAGAGTGCCTCGGGGAGGACCACCTGCCATCAAGAGACCAGCAACCCTTTTGACTTACGGGCTAAAAGTGTGGCCTTCCACACTGTGGCATTGTCCTTCTCCACCTGTCCATTTCCCCGGGGATTATAGCTCGTGGTCCCACTAGTGGCAATGCCCCTAGCCAGCAGGTACTGGCACGGCTCGTCACTCATAAAGGAGGACCCTCTATCACTGTGGATATAGCAGGGATATACAAACAGAGTGAAGAGCTGGCGCAGGGTTTTTATGGTGGACGTGGCAGTGGTGTCGGGGCAGGGGATGGCAAAGGGGAACCGTGAGTACTCGTCCATAATGTTGAGAAAGTAGGCATTGCAGTTGGTGGAGGGAAGGGAGCCCTTAAAGTCAACACTCAGTTGCTCATAGGTGGGGTGGCCTTGATAATTTGTGCCTTTTCAGGACGGTAGAAGTGCAGTTTGCACTCAGAGCAGACTTGGCAGTCCCTGGTCATCGTCCTGATGTACTCAAGGGAGTACGGCAGGTTCCGGGCTTTCACAAAATGGTAAAATCGGGTGACCCCCAGGTGGCAAAGATGTGCATGAAGGGCGTACAGCTGGTCGAGCTGTGAGCTGGCACACGCTCCCTGGGATAGGGCATCAGGGGGCTCATTGAGCCTTCCAGGCCGGTACAGGATATCATAGTTGTAGGTGGAGAGTTCTATTCTCCACCGCAAAATTTTATCATTTTTGATTTTGCCCCGCTGTTGGTTGCTGAACATGAACGCAACTGAGCACTGGTCGGTCAGCAAGGTGAACCTTTTGCCGGCGAGATAGTGCCTCCAGTGCCTAATAGCTTCCACTATGGCCTGGGCTTCTTTCTCCACCGCGGAGTGCCGAATTTCAGGGCCTTGAAGGGTACGAGAGAAGAATGCTACTGGCCTGCCTGCCTGATTGAGGGTAGCAGCCAGCGTGAAGTTGGAGGCGTCACTCTCTACTCGGAAGGGAATGGTCTCGTCCACCACATGCATCGTTGCTTTGGCAATGTCCCCTTTAATGTGACTGAAGGTGGTGTGGGCCTCGGCAGAGAGGGGAAATGTGGTGGACTTGACCAGGGGTCGGGCCTTGTCTGCGCAATGAGGGACCCATTGGGTGTAATAGGAAAAGAACCCCAGGCACCGTCTGAGGGCTCTGAGGGTGGTGGGAAGAGGGAGTTCTAACAGGGGGCGCATACGGTTGGGATCAGGACCAATGACCCCGTTCTCCATGACATACCCAAGGATAGCGAGTCGGGTGGTTCCGAACACACACGGGTGTCCCAGTTATAAGTAAGGTTCAGGGCTTTGGCCACTTGGAAAAATCATTGGAGGTTGGCGTTGTCATCCGGCCAGTCGTGACCGCAGATAGTGATGTTATACAGATATGGAAATGTGGCCTTCAGTTGGCACTGGTCCACCATCCAGTCTATTTCCCTCTGGAAGACAGAGACAATGTTCGTGACACTGAAGGGGATGCGCAGGAAATGATAGAGCCTGCCACCCACCTCAAAGGCGGTGTGGGCACGGTCCTCCGGGTGGATGGGGAGCTGATGGTAAGTGGATTTCAGATCCATGGTCGAGTACACCTTGTACTGAGCTATCTGGTTGACCATATCCGTGATGCGGGGTAGTGGGTACGCGTCAAGCTGCATGAACCTATTGATGGTCTGGCTATAGTCCACCACCATCCTATTTTTCTGCCCTGTCCGAACAACAACCACCTGGGCCCTCCAAGGGCTTGAGCTTGGCTCAATGATCCCTTCCCTGAGCAGCCGCTGCACCTCTGACTGAATGAAGGCCCTGTCCCCCGCGCTGTATCTCCTGCTTTTAGTTGCCACAGGTTTACAGTCTGGGGTCAGGTTGGCGAACAGCGATGGGGGAGGGATCTTGAGGGTCAAGAGGCTGCAAGTGGTGTCAGTAGCGCAGCTGTCGGCATGGTGATGGGTGGAATGTGCATGTCGGTGTGTGTGTGTGTGGTCAGTAGTGGGGTATATGACGAAGTCCCACAAAACTGAGGATTCCTGACAGTGAGTGGTGGGAGGGGCCCGTCATATGCTATAGTCACACTTCCGAGGTGGCTCTGGAAGTCCAGCCCCAATAGCACAGGCGCACACAGTTGAGGCATGACCAGTAGCACAAAGTCCCGATATTCTGTGCCCTGCACCACCAATGTCGCTACACAACCCCACCGGATGTCTGTGGAATACGACCCAGAAGCCATGGTGACCCTCTGGCTTACCGGCCGTGTCACGAGTCTGCAGCGTTGCACCGTGTCCTGGTGAATAAAACTCTCAGTGCTGCCTGTGTCAAACAGGCAGCTAGTCCTGTGCCCCTCCACCTGGATGTCCATCATTGACCTTGCAAGCTGGTGTGGGGCGCTTTGGTCGAGGGTTACGGAGGCCAGAGTTGAATTGCCGTCTTGGTGCCCGATAAGCACCCATGGGTCGGGGGTGGGGCGAGGTGGTTCTGACAAAGATGGCCGCCCCCATGTCTCGCACGAGGGGGGCAGGCAAAATGGTGGTGACCAAGATAGCAACCCCCATGCCTCGCACGCAGCGCTGCTCGACCCCACTCGTGGTTTAGACTTACAGACCCTGGCGAAATGGCCTTTCTTTCCGCAGCTGGAGCAGGTAGCTTCTCGGGCCGGGCAGCGTTTTCGGGGGTGCTTTTCGAGTCCGCAGAAGTAACACTGCGCGAACTTGTGACTGGCAGCAACTGTGGTCGGTTTTGGGGAGTTTGTGGACTCGCGAGTGGCGGCAGCAACGGTTGTTGATTGGCTAGCGGGTGGCGGGGTCTGCAGCGTCCATGGAACCAGCGGGGGATCGCGCGGCTGGACAGCGTCAGCATTGTGCAGATCAGCTCCCAGCGTGTCAGAAATCTCGATCTCCGAGCGTAAGGTAAGATCGGCGTTTTCTGGCAGCCGCTGGCGCACGTACACTGTCCTGATCCCCGTAACGAAAGCATCTCGTACCAGGAGCTCCGCATGCTGTTCCGCCGTCAGTCCCCTGCAGTCACAGGCCCGCACGAGTGTCTGTAGGGCCCGGACAAACTCCGCGCTCGACTCACCGGTCCACTGCCACCGCGTCGCTAAGCGATGTCTTGCATAGACTGTGTTCACCGGCCACAGGTACTGTCTTTTGAGGGTGTCCAGTGCCCCTTGGTAGGTCGGCAGGTCCCCGATAAGGGAGTATACTTTCAGGCTGACCCTGGAAAGGAGGATTTTGTGCATGATAGCAGGCTCAGTGATGCGAATCTCTTCCAAGTATAATTGGAAGCATGCAAGCCAGAGCTCAAAGGCAATAGCTGCTTCTGAGTCTTGAGGATCAATGTCCAATTTTTCCAGACGTAAAATACTTTCCATGTTTTAAAATTTCCAGACAATAAAATTGATGCACCATCAATAACTCTCGGAGACGTGAGTTAAAGTAAGCTTTTATTGGCTGGAAGAAAGCACAAGCAGCAAGCAACCACCACACAACATCTGAGGAAGGAGAAGAAGACTGAGGGAGGAGCAGTGCCTCCAATCACCTTTATACCGGGGTCTGTGGGAGGAGCCTCCGGAGCAGTCAGCGGGAGGGGGACGTGTCCAGACAGGTATATGTAGTTTACCACACCTATCACCCTTTAGTTCATACTCCCCTCACCCCACCTTGTTGTTCTGGCTTCTTACCCTTTCCCTTCCAGTAGCGGGGTATATGATGAAGTCCCACAAAACTGAGGATTCCTGACAGTGAGTGGTGGGAGGGGGCCGTCATATGCCATAGTCACAGTTGCGAGGTGGCTCTGGAAGTCCAGCCCCAATAGCACAGGCGCGCACAGTTGAGGCATGACCAGTAGCGCAAAGTCCCGATATTCTGTGCCAGCGATGTGCAAGCGAATCAACCACCATTGCTGTCACTCGTGAGTCCACAAACTCCCCGAAACCGACCACAGCTGCTGCCAGTTGCAAGTCCGCGCAGTGTTACTTCTGCGGACTCGAAAAGCACCCCCGAAAATGCTGCCCGGCCCGAGAAGCAACCTGCTCCAGCTGCGGGAAGAAGGGCCATTTCCCTTGATGAAAGGGACTCTGAAACGTTGACTCTTTATTTCTCTCCATAGATGCTGCCTCACCTGCTGAGTTGCTCCAGCATTTTTTGTGTGTTGCACTGAATAGACAGAATCTGCTGAATCTCTTGTGTTTATCAATATAATCACCTTCAACATTTCAACTGATTTGTGTAAAAATCAGGGTACACAGAATTAGTTTCCTTTTAAAGATTGTGCAGCTAAGTATGAGAGCCTTAGGTCTGGGAGTGTCTGGACTTGTATACACTGGAATTTAGAAGGATGAGGGGGGATCTGATTGAAACATATAAGATTATTAAGGGATTGGACACGCTGGAGGCAGGAAGCATGTTCCCACTGACGGGTGAGTCCAGAACTAGAGGCCACAGTTTAAGAATAAGGGGTAGGCCATTTAGAACAGAGATGCGGAAAAACTTGCACCCAGAGAGTGGTGGATATGTGGAATGCTCTGCCCCAGAAGGCAGAGGAGGCCAAGTCTCTGGATGCATTCAAGAGAGAGTTAGATAGAGCTCTTATAGATAGCGGGGTCACGGGTATGGGGAGGGGGCAGGAACAGGGTACTGATTGTGTATGATCAGCCATGATCACAGTGAATGGCGGTGCTGGCTAGAAGGGCCAAATGGCCTACTCCTGCACCTACTGTCTATTGTCTATTGTCTATTCTCCCACATCACCAGGTTCAGGAACAGATATTACCTCTCAACCATCAGGCTCCTGAATTAGCCTCGATAACTACAATCATCTCAGCACTATACTGATCAAATGGGCCAAATGATCTAATTCTGCTCCTATTTTTATGGTCTATGATCTGTTTTTTTCATTTCCTCTCTACCTATCCCCATTTCCTCCTTCCCTCCCACCCACCCACTGATACGCAAAGACAGACCTCCACTGCTGGACAGCCCATCTCTGGGTCTTCAACCTACGATGGTCTCACAGATCACAAACATCAGGCTCCGACTTCTTCTTTGGACTTGTAGACTCTCAGACCCAGGTCCTCGCCCATCTATATACATCAGTGCTCCCAGCAGACCTAAATAACAGAGCAAAGGGACTTGGGAGTCCTTGTCTAGTTTTTTTGTACTATGTCATGTAACACCATGGTCCTGAAAAATGTTGTCTCATTTCTACTAGGCAATGTACCAGCAGTTATGGTCAAAATGACAATAAAAGTGACTTGACTTGACTTGACTTTTTGTGTAGGATTCTTAAGGGTTAATTCTCAAGTTGGGTCAGTTAGGAAGAAGGCAAGAGCAATGTTCACATTCATTTCAAGAGTACAATATAAATACAAGGATGTAACATTGAGGCTTTATAAGGCATTGGTGAGGTCCTACATGAGCAGTTTTGGGCCCCTTATCTAAGAAAGGATGTGTTGACATTGGAGAGGTTTCAAATGAGGTTCTTGAAAATTATGCTGGGGTTGTGAAAAATGTTTGAAGACCCCTGGTCTGCACACACTGGAATGTAGAAGAATGAGGTTGTATCTTATTGTAATCTATTGAAAGATGAAAGACCTCGACGGAGTGGATATAAAGAGGATGATTCCTATGTTAGAAGTGTCTAAGACCAGAGGGCACAGCCCCCAGAATGGAGGGATGTCTCTTTAGAACAGAGTTGAGGATGAATTTCTTTATTCAGAGAATAGAGAACCTGTGGAATTCATTGCCACAGATGGCTATGGAGGTCAATTTGTTGGGTTTATTTAAAGTGAAGGATGATAGGTTCTTGATTAGCAAAGTGTCAAAGGTTACAGGGAGAAGGCAGGGGAATGGAGTTCAGAGGGACAATAAATTGGCTATGATGGAATAGTGGAGCAGACTTAATGGGCTGAAAGGCCTAATTCTGGTCCTATATATTATGATCTTATGCTCTAATGAAACTGCTGGCATCCCTTTGTCCAAATCATTTATTGAAGACGAGAGAAGGGGTAGAGGCAGGCACAGTGTTTAAATGTATGAGATTTAAAAGACTGTAATGTGAATTGGAGAGACTTATTGGGGTATGAGCCTCTTTCTCTCTCCAGTTTTAGTAATTGTCCTTTCTGATCTGTTTTATGTACCTTTGCCATAGATTACATTATTTTGGAGACGCAATTAACATATTGAGTGAATTTTTGTGTACTTTTCTGATTTATGAACAAAATCATATTATGGAAATCTGTAATAACTGAACCTGTGCGTTACCGAGGGATAGTTTGTGACAGATTTGTTCAGTGAAAAGTGATGTCATTATGCTTGCAGTACAGATAAAGGCCAGGTGGACCCTGACTTTCAGGCCAATGGCAATTCTCCAAATGAGCCTCTGTCTCCCTGAATTCATCTGTCCCTGCCAGCTTCTCTTGGTGTTTTACTCCTTTGGCCTTATCTTGTTTGTGCTTAATTACACTTATCGGCTGCTTTATTCGGTACCTCTTTAACTTATGTTCATGGTCTTTTACTGCTTATATTTTTCAAAGTGCAGTACATTCAAAGACGCTCTTCTGCACAACACTGTTGTAGTATGTGGTTATTTGAGTTCCAGTCAGTTTGAACCATTCTGGCCATTCTCCCATGACCTCTCTCATTAACGAGATGTTATCGTCCACAGAACTGCTGCTGACTGGATGTTGTTTATTTTTTGCACTATTCTTTGTAAACTCTAGAGACTGTTATGTATGAAAATCTCAGGAGATCAGCAGTTTCTGAGATACTCAAACCACCTTGTCTAGCACCAAAAATCATTCCATGGTCAAAGTCACTTAGATCACATTTCTTCCCCATTCTGATACTGGTTTGAACAATGAAGTTCAGGGTTCAAAGTAGATTTATTATCAAAGTGCATATACAGTATGTCACCATGTACAACCCTGAGATTTATTTTCTTGCAGACATAGTAAATCCATGGTATAATAATAACCATATCAGAATCAGTGAAAGACTACACCAACTTGGGTATTCAATTAATGTGAAAAAGACAATAAACTGTGCAAATACAAAAAGAAAGAAATAATAAATATCAAGAACAATGTTTGAAGGTGAGTTCAAAGTTTGAATGAAATTATCCCTTTTGGTTTAAGAGCCTGGTGGTATGCATCCTGAGGCCCCTGTACCTTCTTCCTGATGGCAGCATCGCGAAGAGAGTATGACCTGGATGGCGGGGGTTCCTGATGATGGATGCTGCTTTCCTGCTACCATGTTTCTTATATATGTGCTCAGTGGTGGAGAGGGCTTTACTCTTAATGAACTTGGCCATTTCCATTACATTTTGGAGGATGTTCCATTCAAGGGCATTGCTGTTTCCATACCAGGCCATGTGATGCAGCCAATTAATATACTCTCCCCAAAACATCAATAGAGGTTTTCCAAAGAGTTAGATGTCATGCAGAATCTTCAGAAACTCCCAAGGAAGCAGGAGTACTGCCATGCTTTCTTTGTATTTGCACTTACATGCTGCATTCAGGACCGACCCTCTGAAATACTAACACCAAGGAACTTGAATTTGCTGGCCCTTTCCGCCTTTGATCCTCAGATGAGGATTGGCTCTTGGAGTTCATGCATCCTTCTCCTGAAGTCAATAAATAGAGGTTGTTATGGTACCACTCAGCCGGATTTTCAACCTCTCTCCTATACTCTGATTCACCACCACCTTTGATCCGGCCTACGACAGTGGTGTTGTCAGCCAAATCCGAATATGGCACTGCAGCTGTGCTTAGCCACATAGTCATAAGTGTAAAGTGAGTAAAGCAGGCACTAAGCACACAGCCTTCTGGTACTCCTGTGGCAATGGAGATCGTGGAGGAGATGTTTTTGCCAATTCAAACTCACTAGGGTATGCAAATGAAGAAATCAAGGAACCAGTTGCGAAAGGGAATATTGAGGATCCAGTTGTTCTAGAGTCCAACTGAACTATTGACCACGTTTGCATCTTTTGATGCATTCAGTTGCTGCCTCATGATTGGCTTGTTAGATATTTGCATTAGCGAACAGGTGTATCTAATAAAGTGCCTACTGAGTGTATATCCAAAATATTCACTTCGCATTGAAAGTCTCCACTCCTAACCACTCCATGGGTAGAATATCTTTATTGGAATCAGACTGTGTCAGAAGTTTTACTTTCCATGGTCAAATATTAAAGTGCACTTCTTGAAAACTGAATCCTGGAACACCAAACTTTGCATTTTCAGTTTCATTGTAAGCTTGATAGGAAAGGAAAACTAAAAAGAATGCACATTCCACACACACAAGGCAACAGCCCTTCCCTCAGTAAATAAAACATTTATTAACTGCTACAAATGATCCTGAACTTTCATTCTCCAGCCCTTTACCTTTTCCGCCTACCACCTCCTAGCTTTTCACTTCTCTCCAGCCCTCCTTCCCTCATCCAGCTATCACCTTCTAGTTCGTACTCCTTCTCCTCCACCTACCGTGTTATTCTGGTTTCTTCCCCATTCCTTTCAAGTCTTAATTAAGGGTCTCGGCCCAAAACATCAACTGCTTATTCCTCTTCATAGATACTGCCTGACCTGCTGAGTTCCTCTAGCATGTTGTTTGTGTTGCTCTGAATATACAGTATCTGCAGAATTTCTTTTGATTATTAATATTAAAAGCTTCAACATTTTAGCTCATTTGTATAAAAATCAGAGTTATACAAAAAAAATTATTTCCTTTTAAAGATTTTGCCGCTACGTATGAGAGCCTTAGGTCCCATACCACCGAGTTCAGGAACAGTTATTACCCCACAACCATCAGGCTCCTGAATCAGCATAGATAACTACAGCACTGTGGTGAACTACATATACCTGTCTGGACACACCCCTCTGCTGACTGCTCCTGTGGCTCCTCCCACAGACCCCAGTATAAAGGCAATTGGAGGCACTGCTCCTCCCTCAGTCTCCAGGATGTTGTCTGGTGGTCTCTTGCTGCTAATCGTGGTCTCTTGCAGCTAATAAAAGCCTATCCTTCACCTCCCGTCTCCGAGAGTTATTGATAGCGCATCAATTTTATTAGCTGCAATTTTAAAACATGGAGAATATTTTACGACCAGACAAATTGGACATTGCTCCTCAATCTCCCGAAGCAGCCATTGCCTTTGAACTCTGGCTTGCATGCTTCCAATCATACCTGGAAGAGATTCGTGTGACTGAGCCTGCTATCATGCACAGAGTTCTCCTCTCCAGGGTCAGTCCACGGGTATACTCCCTGATCAGGGACCTGCTGACCTACCAAGGGGCACTGGACACCCTCAAAAGACAGTACCTGCGGCCGGTGAACACCGTCTACGCAAGACATTGCTTAGCGACACAGCGGCAGCGGGCCGGAGAGTCGAGCGCTGGGTTTGTCCGGGCCCTACAGACACTCATGCAGGCCTGCGACTGCAGGGGACTGACGGTAGAACAGCATGCGGAGCTCTTGGTACGAGACGCCTTTGTTACGGGGATCAGGTCAGTGTACGTGCGCCAGCGGCTGCTGGAAAACGCCGATCTTACCTTACTGTCGGCGATTGAGCTGGCTGACATGCTGGAGGCTGCCCTGCACAATGCTGACGCTGTCCAGCCACGCGATCTTCCGCCGGTCCCATGGACGTTGCAGACCCCGCCACCCACCAGCGAATCGACCACAGCTGCTGCCAGTCGCGAGTCTGTGAACTCCCTGCAACCCTCCAGCGAATCGACCACGGCTGCTGCCAATTGCAAGTCCGTGCAGTGTTACTTCTGTGGACTCGAAAAGCACCTCTGAAAACGCTGCCCGGCCCGAGAAGCTACCTGCTCCAGATGCAGAAAGTAGGGCCACTTCGCTAAGGCCTGTAAGTCTAAACCACGAGTGGGGTCAAGCAGTGCCACGTGCGAGGCATCGGGGTCGCCATCTTGGTTGGCGCCATCTTGCCTGCCCTCTTTGAGCGAGGCATGGGGCCGGCCATCTTGGTCGGCGCCACCTCGCCCTGCCTCCGACCCACGGGTGCTTACCGGGCACCAAGACAGCGATTCAACTCTGCCCTCCGTAACCCTCGACCAAAGCGCCCCACACCAGCTTGCAAGGTCAATGATGGACATCCTGGTGGAGGGGCACAGGACTAGCTGCCTGTTTGACATGGGTAGCACTGAGAGTTTTATTCACCCGGACATGGTGCAATGCTGCAGAGTCGTGACACAACCAGTAAGTCAGAGGGTCACCATGGCTTCTGGATCACATTCCACAGACATCCGGGGGGGTTGTGTAACGACATTGGTGGTGCAGGGCACAGAATATCAGGACTTTTCGTTACTGGTCATGCCTCAACTGTGTGCCCCTGTGCTGTTGGGGCTCGACTTCCAGAGCCACCTGAAAAGTGTGACAATGGAGTATGATGGGCCCCTCCCACCACTCACTGTCAGAAATCCTCAGTTTTGTGGGGCTTCGTCATATACCCCGCTCCTGACCACACACACACCGACCCGCACATCCCACCCAACACCATGCCAACAGCCACGCTACTGACACCACTTGCAGCCTCCCGACCCTCAAGATCCCTCCCCCACGGCGGTTCACCAACTTGACCCCCGACTGTAAACCTGTGGCAACTAAAAGCTGGAGGTACAGCGCCGGGGACAGGGCCTTCATTAAGTCAGAGGCACAGTGGCTGCTCAGGGAGGAGATCATTGAGCTAAGCACAAGTCCTTGGAGGGCCCATTTTTCGGACTGGGCAGAAAGATAGGATGGGGGTGGACTATAGTCAAACCATCAATAGGTTCACGCAGCTTGACGCGTACCCCCTACCCCGCATCGCGGATATGGTCAAGCAGATAGCTCAGTACAAGGTGTACTCGACCATAGACCTGAAATCCGCTTATCACCAGCTCCCCATCCGCCCAGAGGACCGCCCCTACACCGCCTTCGAGGCGGGCGGCAGGGTCTATCACTTCCTGCGCGTCCCTTTCGGTGTCACGAATGGTGTCTCTGTCCTCCAGAGGGAAATAGACTGAATGGCGGACCAGTGCCAACTGAAGGCCATGTTCCCATATCTGGATAACATCACCATCTGTGGACACGACTGGCAGGATCATGACACCAACCTCCAACGATTTTTCCAAGCGGCCAAACCTCTGAACCTTACTTATAACAGGGACAAGTGTGTGTTTGGAACCACCCGACTTGCTATCCTTGGGTATGTCGTGGAGAACGGGGTCATTGGCCCTGACCCCAACCGTATGTGCCCCCTGTTGGAACTCCCTTTTCCCACCACCCTAAGAGCCCTCAAACAGTGCCTGGGCTTCTTTTCCGATTACGTCCATTGGTCCCTCACTACGCAGACAAGGCCCACCCCCTGGTCAAGTCCACCGCATTTCCCCTCTCAGCCGAGACCCGCGCGGCCTTCAACTGCATTAAAGGGGACTGCCAAAGCAACGATGCATGTGGTGGACGAGACAATTCCCTTCTAAGTAGAAAGTGACGCCTCTGACTTCGCGCTGGCTGCTACCCTCAATCAAGCAGGCAGGCCAGTAGCATTCTTTTCTCGTACCCTTCAAGGCCCTGAAATTCGGCACTCCACAGTGGAGAAAGAAGCCCAGGCCATAGTGGAAGCTATTAGGCACTGGAGGCACTATCTCGCCGGCAAAAGGTTCACCTTGCTGACCGACCAGTGCTCAGTTGTGTTCATATTCAGCAACCAACAGTGGGGCAAAATCAAAAATGATAAAATTTTGCAGTGGAGAATAGAACTCTCCACCTACAACTATGATATCCTGTACCAGCCTGGAAGGCTCAATGAGCCCCCTGATGCCCTATCCCGGGGAGCATGTGCTAGCGCACAGCTCGACCAGCTATATGCCCTCCATGCAGATCTTTGCCACCCGAGGGTCACCCTATTTTACCATTTTGTGAAAGCCTGGACCCTCCCTTACTCCCTTGAGGACATCAGGACGATGACCAGGGACTGCCAAGTCTGCGCTGAGTGCAAACCGCACTTCTACCGTCTTGAAAAGGCACAACTTATCAAGGCCACCCACCCCTTTGAGCGACTGAGTGTTGACTTTAAGGGCCCCCTTCCCTCCACCGACTGCAATGCCTATTTTCTCAACATTATTGACGAGTACTCACGGTTCCCCTTTGCCATCCCCTGCCCCGATACCACTACCACTTCTGTCATAAAAGCCCTGCACCAGCTCTTCACTCTGTTCGGATATCCCTGCTATATCCACAGTGATAGAGGGTCCTCCTTTATGAATGACAAACTGCACCAGTACCTGCTGGCTAGGGGCATTGCTACTAGTAGGACCACGAGTTATAATCCCCGGGGAAATGGACAGGTGGAGAGGGAGAATGCCACTGTGTAGAAGGCCACACTTTTAGCCCTTAAGTCAAAGGGATTGTCGGTCTCTCACTGGCAGGAGGTCCTCCCCGAGGTGCTCCACTCCATCCGCTCCCTGTTATGTACGTCCACCAATGCCACCCCTCATGAGTGACTCTTTTCTTTTCCCAGGAAGTCTGCCACTGGGACCACCCTACCGGCTTGGCTGATGTCCCCAGGGTCAGTGCTGCTCTGGAAACATGTGAGGAGCAATAAATACTCCCCGCTGGTCGAAAAGGTTCACCTACTTCATGCGAACCCCCAGTATGCCTACGTGGTCTTACCTGATGGGCGGAAGGACACGGTCTCCATCCGCGACCTGGCACCCGCAGGAGCACCAGAACCCTACCCCGAACACTCCACGGTGACTATGAACCCCGTACCCACTGAGGTGTATACCCATGAGACTCCGCGCACACCAAGCCCTACACAGCCTCCTCACGACACTCCCATTCTAGGTGCCCTGCACACACATGAGGGATTACTGATGCCTAATGGGCTGACACCTCAAGTCAGGCCGGAGCCAACACAACCAGCAAAACCACCATTACCGGTGCAATCACCACCGGCACTGGTGCAATCACCACCAGTGCTAAATAGATCGCAGCGACAGACTCGACCGCCTGATAGACTTAGCCTGTAAATATGTTTGTAAGAAACTTCGCCCCATGGGGACTCTCTTTTAAAACTAAGTGGGGGTGAATGTGGTGAACTACATATACCTGTCTGGACACGCCCCCCCCCCCCCCCCGCTGACTGCTCCTGTGGCTCCTCCCACAGACCCCTGTATAAAGGCGATTCGACGATTCGAGGCAGTGCTCCTCCCTCAGTCTCCAGGATGTTGTGTGATGGTCTCTTACAGCTAATAAAAGCCTATCGTTCGCCTCCCGTCTCCGAGAGTTATTGATGGCACATCAAGCACCTCAACTCTTAACTGATTATACAGCCTATGAACTCTCTCTCTCATGAATTCTCCAACTCCTGTTCACAGCATTATTTATTTATTTAGTGTTTACAGTTTTTCTTTGCAAATGGGTTGTTTGTCAGTCTTTGTATGTAGTTTTTCTTTGATCTTATTGTGTTTCTTCGTTTTCCTGTGCATGCTTACAAGAAAATAAATCTCAAGGTAATATGTCTTGACATATATGCTCTTGGTTAATCAACTGACTGACTTTGATTTTAAAAAAGACTAACTAGCAAGCTCATATAGAAAATGCAGAGGCTGACACTGATGGGAGAGCTCTTTGGAAGTTTCACATTGGCACAGAGGGCTGAATTTTCCACCACACCTGGCCTGTGGCATCTGCTCTGCTTCTAAAAGTAACCAGATTTCCTGCCTTCACCACCCCAGCAGCTATTTCTTCATGTTATTGGTTTGAGGATTTTAGACCATATGAGATCGGAGCATAAGTAGGCCATCTGGCCCATAGAGTCTGTTCTGACATTCAATCATGGATGATTTGTTATTCCTTCTCAACCCATCCACCTTTCATTCCTCCCACCCACCCACACACAAAGACAGACCTCCAACCCTGGTCGGCCCATCTCGGGGCTCTCAGTCTTTGGTAGACTCATGGACTCATGGACATCAGGCCACCAACTTCCACTGTGGACTCACAGGCCTGCAGACCCGTGACCTCAGCCATCTCTGTACGTCAATGCTCCCAGAAGTCCTGCCATTTACTTTATACTTTCCTCTGATATTTGACCTCCCAAAATGCAACACATCACATTAACACCACACAGGTTAAACTCCATCTGCCATTTTTCTGCCCATAATTCCTACTGACCCCCATATTCTGCTGTCTCCTGTGACAGACTACCTCAATAACGATAACTCTTTTAAAGTTTGTGTTGTCTGTAAACCTGGTAATCAGAACAGATAAATGCCCCTTTCGAACAGAGATGAGGATGAATTTCTTCAGCCAAAGGGTGGTGAATTTCTGGAACTCATTGACACAGATGACTGTGGAGGTCAATTCATTGGATATATTTAAAGCAGAGGTTGTTAGGTTATTTATTATTAATGGATCAAATGGGTTAGAAGAAGAAGACAGGAGAATGGAGTTTAGAGAGATAATAAGTCAACCATCATGGATGGTGCAGCGGATTCAATAAGCCAAGTGGGCTAATCCTGCTCCTATATGTTTTGGCCTTATGGTCTAGTCAGACCACTGATATTCTTTTGCTCAAGTCATTTATTGATGATCAGACAAGTGACAAAAACAGCATAGCACTTAAATAAATGCTATTTAAAAGGATGTAAAGTGAATTGGAGAAAGTTATTGGGGTATGGGTCTCTTTCTCTGTCCAGTTTTGGTTATTGTCCTTTCTGATTCGTTTTATGTACCTTTGATGCTATTCTGTGGCGATGCAATTAACATATTGAGTACATTTTTGTGTACTTTTCTGATTTGTGAATGAAATCATCTTATGGACATCTGTAATAATGGAACCCATTAATTACCCAGGGATAGCTTGTGACACTCAAAGGCCTCTGGTTTCCTTCTCCTGAAGACAGTAATCAGCACGCTGAACTTGCTGACATTGAGTACGAGGTTGTTGTTATGCCACCATTCAGCCAGATTTTCAATCTCCTTCTATGTACTGATTTATCTCTACATTTATTCTGGCCTATGACAGTAGTATTGTCAGCAAGCTTGAATAAGGCATTGGAGCTGTGCTTAGCCACATAGTCATAAGGCTGAGCAGGCACTAAACACAGCCTCGTGGTGCACCTGTAGTGATGGAGTTGGTGGAGGAGATGTTGCTGCCTATCCGAACTGACTGGAGTCTGCAAGTGCAGAAATCAAGGATCAAATCTCACAAGGAGTTATTGAGGCCAAGGTCTTGGAAATTATTGCTTAATTTATAGGGGTTGATGGTATTAAATTCCAAGCTGTAATCAATAAAGAGCTTCCTGATGTATGCATCTTTGCTGTTCATGTGTTCCTGGGTTGAGCCAACTGAAGCTATTGACCATGTCGGCATGTTTTGATGCATTGAGTTGCTGCCACATGATTAGTTGATTAGATATTTGCATTAGCGAACAGTTGTACCTAATAAAGTGGCCACAAAGTGTGTATTCCAACAAATTCACTTCAGATTGAAAGTTTCCATTGCTAACCACTCTCTGGGTAGAATGTCTTTATCATAATCAGACTGTGTATAAATTTTAACTTCCCATCGTCCAAATATTGAAGTGCATTTCTTGGAAACTGAGTCCTGGAATACCAAACTTCCCATTTCAGTTTCATTGTGAGATCATTAGGAAAGGAAAACAAGAAAGAGTTCAGGCCTCACACACTCAAGGCAACAGCCCGCCCTCAATAAATAAACTATTTATTAACTGCTGCAAATTATCCTGAAGACACTTTCATTCTCCAACCCTTTACCTTTCCACCTACCACCTCCCAGCTTCTCAATTGTTCCCCCCCACTTCTTCCCTCACCCACCCTGACTCACCTATTTCCTTCTAGCTCGTATTCCACTCATCCCACCTTGTTATTCTGGCTTCTTACCCTTTCCCTTCCAGTCCTGATGAAAGGGACTCTGAAACCTTGACTCTTTATTTCTCTCCATAGATGCTGCCTCACCTGCTGAGTTGCTCCAGCGTTTTTTGTGTGTTGCACTGAATAGACAGAATCTGCTGAATCTCTTGTGTTTATCAATGTAATGACCTTCAACAGTTCAACTAATTTGTATAAAAATTAGTTTCCTTTTAAAGATTATGCAGCTAAGTATGAGGGTCTTCGGTCCCACATCACCAGGTTCAGGAATAGTTATTACCCCTCAACCATCAGGCTCGTGAATCAACCTCAATAGCTACAACTTGTCTTTGTAAATTGATTGTCAGTCTTTGTTTGTGTGTAATTTTTCATTGATCCTTATGTGTTTCTTTGTTTTCCTGGGAATGCCTGCAAGAAAATGAATTATTATATGGTGATATTCAGCATATATGCTTAGATAATAAATTTGCTTTGAACTTTGAACTTTGAATAAATTAATCGAAAACCTAGCAAGAGTTACCGTAGCTGTGGAATAATTCATGACAGTCCACTTCAGCAAGTATGAAGAATGGAATTTTAAAAACAAATGCCCATCAAATTTATTTCTTTCACAGGCCATAAAGAATCGTCTCCATTCTCAACTATTCCAATAAATCTTCTGTAGGAATGTGCTAGGTAAATACTCCTCAATCCCAAAAGATTAGTGAGCAAGTCTGCAGATTTCATTTGAGCACAGGGTTTCAATTTAACCCCCTCCTATCATGTCCCAACCCCTTGCTCTCTACTCCATAAATCAAAGTATTGAGTACAGGAGATGGGATGCTATGTTGAAGTTGTATAAGACATTGGTGAGGCCTGTTGGTGGAGTATTGTGTGCAGTTTTGGTCACCTACTTACAGGAAAGATTTAAATAAATAAGGCTGAAAGAGTAAAGAGAAAATTTACAAGGATGTTGCTGGGTCCCGGACTGGAAAGATTGTATAAATTACAACTTCATTCCTTAGAATGCAGAAGACTGAGAGGAGATTTGATAAAGGTATAAAAAACTATGAGAGACATAGATAGGATGAATGCAAGCAGGTTTTTTCAACTGTGTTTGGATGGGACTACGACTAGAGGTCATGGGACAAGTGTGATAGGTGAAAAGTTTAAGGGAAACATGAGGGGAAACTTCTTCACTCAGAGGGTCATGAGAGTGTGGAATGAACTGCCAGCACAAGTGGTGCATGCAAGCTCAAGTTCAATGTTTAAGAGAAGTTCGGATAGGTACATGGATAGTAGGGTCATGGCATGCTAGGATCACAGTGCAGGTCGATAGGAGTAGGCAGTTTAAATGGTCTCAGCATGGACTAGATGGGCTGAACTTATCTGTGCTGTACTTATTAATGACTCATTCACTTTAGTATCTTCGATACTGTCATGGGAAGGTTGGACTGAAAGGGAAATAGGGAGTTTTACCTTAAGAATATTGGAACTTGAGTTGCATATTATAAAAGCAGACAATTTAAGCTTGGCTGGCGTTGCACAGCAATATAGGATTACATAACTAGTCAATCACAAACATTCATAATTTAACCCAAGTGTGGAGGATTTTGGCCAACTGGGGTTGGGTAAATACCTTTTGTGAGACAATAGAATTGTGTGCTTGTATTGCTTAAGGCTTGTATCAGCAGAAAATCATGGAGTTACCCTCTGCCCTGCTAATAAAGACATAACATTACATGGTGTTGTTTTCTCGCTCGCAGCTGCATGCCACAAGGCTATGTGACTTAGGTGCTTTTACCCCCAGTTTGCATAAGACAATACCAAATATAGAAATGTTGAACTTACCATACCTGCTACACTAAGCCATAAAAAGGGCACGAGTATTGATTGTAAGCAGAGTCATTGCTTTCCGAATGATGGCTCTCTGTGTCATATGAATAAAAAGTCTCCTAATGAACACCAGGGTCTCAGGTACGAATACTCTGCTCACCACCGATTGCCAACTAGAGTAACACCCATGTATCCCAACTCTCTGCTTTCTATTAGTTAACCAATCCTCCATCCATGCTAATACTTCACCCCAATTCTATCAACACACACAAAATGCTGGTGGAACGCAGCAGGCCAGGCAGCATCTATAGGGAGAAGCACTGTCGACGTTTTGGGCCAAGACCCTCTGGAAATGTCAACTGTGCTTCTCCCTATCGATGCTGCCTGGCCTGCTGCGTTCCACCAACATTTTGTGTGTGTTGCTTGAGTTTCCAGCATCTGCAGATTTCCTTGTGTTTTCTCCCCCAATTCTATGCATCCTGATCTTATGGATAAGTTTTTTATGCAGCACCTTATTGAATGCTTTCTGGAAATCGAAGTAAATAACGTCCATCTGTTCCCCTCTATTGTCACGGTCCTGATTGGTGATTCCCTGGTTCCTTTAAATTTCCCTTGTTTTACGTCACGATCGGAACTATTAACTCCTTATTTTCCTTTACTCCTTGTTTTCCTGTGTTTCTTGGGCTCTTTAATTAAAGGCACTTGAGTCCCAGCTGAACCAGCAGTATTTAGCGACTGGCTTACAGTTACTCAGCGCTAGATGGTCACCAGACGTCACCTTACGTCACCGAAGCAAGTGCGAGCCAACTCATGTCGCCGGAGCAAGTCAAGTCTTCTCCCTGAAGTGAGTGCCGGTAAGATGCCTCTCCTCGCAGGAGCCAGCCCGTTAAGTTACCTCACCTGAGCGAGCCACTAACTTACCTAAGGTCCGTCAAGTTAACCCACTGGAGTGAGACAAGAGACGCTGCCTGTAGTTCCTGGGCTGTGTTGCGAGCTTGCCGTTACTTGGAGCCATTTTGGGTCAAGATAAAGAACTGTCTATCGTTGTGCGGTCTTGTCTCCCTGTGTCCTCTCCTCCACTGGGTAGGTCTAGCCATTTACTGCTACCCTGAGTGGGGAACTGTCTCTTTGTGTCCTGTGTCCAAGAAGAGTCCCGGCTCTGTGTCCCGAGTCCAAGAAGAGTCCCGGCTCTATGTCCTGTGTCCAAGAAGAGTCCCGGCTCTATGTCCTGTGTCCAAGAAGAGTCCCGGCTCTGTGTCCTGTGTCCAAAAAGAGTCCTGGCTCTGTGTCCCGTGTCCAAGAAGAGTCCCGGCTCTATGTCCTGTGTCCAAGAAGAGTCCCGACTCTGTGTCCTGTGTCCAAGAAGAGTCCCGGCTCTGTGTCCCGTGTCCAAGAAGAGTCCCAGCTCTGTGTCCCGTGTCCAAGAAGAGTCCCGGCTCTGTGTCCCGTGTCCAAGAAGAGTCCCGGCTCTGTGTCCTGTGTCCAAGAAGAGTCCCGGCTCTGTGTCCTGTGTCCAAGAAGAGTCCCAGCTCTGTGTCCCGTGTCCAAGAAGAGTCCCGGCTCTGTGTCCCGTGTCCAAGAAGAGTCCCGGCTCTGTGTCCTGTGTCCAAGAAGAGTCCCGGCTCTGTGTCCTGTGTCCAAGGAGAGTCCCAGCTCTGTGTCCCATGTCCAAGAAGAGTCCCGGCTCTGTGTTCTGTGTCCGAGAAGAGTCCCAGCTCTGTGTCCTGTGTCCAAGAAGAGTCCCGGCTCTGTGTCCCGTGTCCAAAAAGAGTCCCGGCTCTGTGTCCCTTGTCCAAGAAGAGTCCCGACTCTGTGTCCTGTGTCCAAGAAGAATCCCGGCTCTGTGTTCTGTGTCCAAGAAGAGTCCCTGCTCTGTGTCCTGTGTCCAAGAAGAGTCCCGGCTCTGTGTCCTGTGTCCAAGAAGAATCCCGGCTCTGCATTCAGAGTCCAAGAAGAGTCCCGATTCTGTGTCCCGTGTCCAAGAAGAGTCCCGGCTCTGTGTCCTATGTCCAAGAAGAGTCCAGGCTCTGTGACCCATGTCCAAGAAGAGTCCCGGCTCTGTGTCCTATGTCCAAGAAGAGTCCAGGCTCTGTGACCCATGTCCAAGAAGAGTCCCGACTCTGTGTCCCATGTCCAAGAAGAGTCCCGGCTCTGTGTCCTGTGTCCAAGAAGAGTCCCGGCTCTGTGTCCTGTGTCCAAGAAGAGTCCCGGCTCTGTGTCCTGTGTCCAAGAAGAGTCCCGGCTCTGTGTCCTGTGTCCAAGAAGAGTCCCGGCTCTGTGTCCTGTGTCCAAGAAGAGTCCCGGCTCTGTGTCCTGTGTCCAAGAAGAGTTCCGGCTCTGTGTCCTGTGTCCAAGAAGAGTCCCGGCTCTGTGTCCTGTGTCCAAGAAGAGTCCCGGCTCTGTGTCCTGTGTCCAAGAAGAATCCCGGCTCTGCATTCAGAGTCCAAGAAGAGTCCCGGCTCTGTGTCCCTTGTCCAAGAAGAGTCCCGGCTCTGCGTTCTATGTCTGAGAAGAGTCCCGGCTCTGTGTCCTGTGTCCAAGAAGAGTCCCAGCTCTGTGTCCCATGTCCAAGAAGAGTCCCGGCTCTGTGTTCTGTGTCCAAGAAGAGTCCTGGCTCTGCGTTCAGAGTCCAAGAAGAGTTCCGGCTCTGTGTCCTGTGTCCAAGAAGAGTCACGACTCTGTGTCCCGTGTCCAAGAGGAATCCCGGCTCTGTGTCCCATGTCCAAGAAGAGTCCCAGCTCTGTGTCCCGTGTCCAAGAAGAGTCCCGGCTCTGTGTCCTGTGTCCAAGAAGAGTCCCAGCTCTGTGTCCCGTGTCCAAGAAGAATCCTGGCTCTGTGTCCCGTGTCCAAGAAGAGTCCCGGCTCTGTGTCCTGTGTACAAGAAGAGTCCCGGCTCTGTGTCCTGTGTCCAAGAAGAGTCCCAGCTCTGTGTCCCGTGTCCAAGAAGAATCCCGGCTCTGTGTCCCATGTCCAAGAAGAGTCCCGGCTCTGTGTCCTGTGTCCAAGAAGAGTCCCAGCTCTGTGTCCCGTGTCCAAGAAGAATCCTGGCTCTGTGTCCCGTGTCCAAGAAGAGTCCCGGCTCTGTGTCCTGTGTACAAGAAGAGTCCCGGCTCTGTGTCCTGTGTCCAAGAAGAGTCCCAGCTCTGTGTCCCGTGTCCAAGAAGAATCCCGGCTCTGTGTCCTGTGTCCAAGAAGAGTCCCGGCTCTGTGTCCTGTGTCCAAGAAGAGTCCCGGCTCTGTGTCCCTTGTCCAAGAAGAGTCCCAGCTCTGTGTCCCATGTCCAAGAAGAGTCCCAGCTCTGTGTCCCGTGTCCAAGAAGAGTCCCAGCTCTGTGTCCCGTGTCCAAGAAGAGTCCCGGCTCTATGTTCTGTGTCCAAGAAGAATCCCGGTTCTGTGTTCTGTGTCCAAGAAGAGTCCCGGGCTCTGTGTCCTGTGTCCAAGCAGAGTTCCGGCTCTGTGTTCTGTGTCCGAGAAGAGTTCCGGCTCTGCGTTCGGTGTCCAAGAAGAGTCCCAGCTCTGTGTCCCATGTCCAAGAAGAATCCCGGTTCTGTGTTCTGTGTCCAAGAAAAGTCCCGGCTCTGTGTCCTGTGTCCAAGAAGAATCCCGGTTCTGTGTTCTGTGTCCAAGAAGAGTCCAGGCTCTGTGTCCCGTGTCCAAGAAGAGTCCGGACTCTGTGTCCCATGTCCAAGAAGAGTCCCAGCTCTGTGTCCTGTGTCCAAGAAGAGTCCGGACTCTGTGTCCCATGTCCAAGAAGAGTCCCAGCTCTGTGTCCTGTGTCCAAGAAGAGTCCCGGCTCTGTGTCCTGTGTCCAAGAAGAGTCCCGGCTCTGTGTCCCATGTCCAAGAAGAGTCCCGGTTCTGCGTTCGGTGTCCAAGCAGAGTTCCGGTTCTGCGTTTGGTGTCCGAGAAGAGTTCCGGCTCTGCGTTCGGTGTCCAAGAAGAGTCCCGGCTCTGTGTCCCATGTCCAAGAAGAGTCCCGGCTCTGTGTCCCATGTCCAAGAAGAGTCCCAGCTCTGTGTCCTGTGTCCAAGAAGAGTCCCGGCTCTGTGTCCAGTGTCCAAGAAGAGTCCCGGCTCTGTGTTCTGTGTCCAAGAAGAGTCCCTGCTCTGTGTCCTGTGTCCAAGAAGAGTCCCGGCTCTGTGTCCTGTGTCCAAGAAGAATCCCGGCTCTGCATTCAGAGTCCAAGAAGAGTCCCGATTCTGTGTCCCGTGTCCAAGAAGAGTCCCGGCTCTGTGTCCTATGTCCAAGAAGAGTCCAGGCTCTGTGACCCATGTCCAAGAAGAGTCCCGGCTCTGTGTCCTATGTCCAAGAAGAGTCCAGGCTCTGTGACCCATGTCCAAGAAGAGTCCCGACTCTGTGTCCCATGTCCAAGAAGAGTCCCGGCTCTGTGTCCTGTGTCCAAGAAGAGTCCCGGCTCTGTGTCCTGTGTCCAAGAAGAGTCCCGGCTCTGTGTCCTGTGTCCAAGAAGAGTCCCGGCTCTGTGTCCTGTGTCCAAGAAGAGTCCCGGCTCTGTGTCCTGTGTCCAAGAAGAGTCCCGGCTCTGTGTCCTGTGTCCAAGAAGAGTTCCGGCTCTGTGTCCTGTGTCCAAGAAGAGTCCCGGCTCTGTGTCCTGTGTCCAAGAAGAGTCCCGGCTCTGTGTCCTGTGTCCAAGAAGAATCCCGGCTCTGCATTCAGAGTCCAAGAAGAGTCCCGGCTCTGTGTCCCTTGTCCAAGAAGAGTCCCGGCTCTGCGTTCTATGTCTGAGAAGAGTCCCGGCTCTGTGTCCTGTGTCCAAGAAGAGTCCCAGCTCTGTGTCCCATGTCCAAGAAGAGTCCCGGCTCTGTGTTCTGTGTCCAAGAAGAGTCCTGGCTCTGCGTTCAGAGTCCAAGAAGAGTTCCGGCTCTGTGTCCTGTGTCCAAGAAGAGTCACGACTCTGTGTCCCGTGTCCAAGAGGAATCCCGGCTCTGTGTCCCATGTCCAAGAAGAGTCCCAGCTCTGTGTCCCGTGTCCAAGAAGAGTCCCGGCTCTGTGTCCTGTGTCCAAGAAGAGTCCCAGCTCTGTGTCCCGTGTCCAAGAAGAATCCTGGCTCTGTGTCCCGTGTCCAAGAAGAGTCCCGGCTCTGTGTCCTGTGTACAAGAAGAGTCCCGGCTCTGTGTCCTGTGTCCAAGAAGAGTCCCAGCTCTGTGTCCCGTGTCCAAGAAGAATCCCGGCTCTGTGTCCCATGTCCAAGAAGAGTCCCGGCTCTGTGTCCTGTGTCCAAGAAGAGTCCCAGCTCTGTGTCCCGTGTCCAAGAAGAATCCTGGCTCTGTGTCCCGTGTCCAAGAAGAGTCCCGGCTCTGTGTCCTGTGTACAAGAAGAGTCCCGGCTCTGTGTCCTGTGTCCAAGAAGAGTCCCAGCTCTGTGTCCCGTGTCCAAGAAGAATCCCGGCTCTGTGTCCTGTGTCCAAGAAGAGTCCCGGCTCTGTGTCCTGTGTCCAAGAAGAGTCCCGGCTCTGTGTCCCTTGTCCAAGAAGAGTCCCAGCTCTGTGTCCCATGTCCAAGAAGAGTCCCAGCTCTGTGTCCCGTGTCCAAGAAGAGTCCCAGCTCTGTGTCCCGTGTCCAAGAAGAGTCCCGGCTCTATGTTCTGTGTCCAAGAAGAATCCCGGTTCTGTGTTCTGTGTCCAAGAAGAGTCCCGGGCTCTGTGTCCTGTGTCCAAGCAGAGTTCCGGCTCTGTGTTCTGTGTCCGAGAAGAGTTCCGGCTCTGCGTTCGGTGTCCAAGAAGAGTCCCAGCTCTGTGTCCCATGTCCAAGAAGAATCCCGGTTCTGTGTTCTGTGTCCAAGAAAAGTCCCGGCTCTGTGTCCTGTGTCCAAGAAGAATCCCGGTTCTGTGTTCTGTGTCCAAGAAGAGTCCAGGCTCTGTGTCCCGTGTCCAAGAAGAGTCCGGACTCTGTGTCCCATGTCCAAGAAGAGTCCCAGCTCTGTGTCCTGTGTCCAAGAAGAGTCCGGACTCTGTGTCCCATGTCCAAGAAGAGTCCCAGCTCTGTGTCCTGTGTCCAAGAAGAGTCCCGGCTCTGTGTCCTGTGTCCAAGAAGAGTCCCGGCTCTGTGTCCCATGTCCAAGAAGAGTCCCGGTTCTGCGTTCGGTGTCCAAGCAGAGTTCCGGTTCTGCGTTTGGTGTCCGAGAAGAGTTCCGGCTCTGCGTTCGGTGTCCAAGAAGAGTCCCGGCTCTGTGTCCCATGTCCAAGAAGAGTCCCGGCTCTGTGTCCTGTGTCCAAGAAGAGTCCCGGCTCTGTGTCCTGTGTCCAAGAAGAGTCCCGGCTCTGTGTCCTGTGTCCAAGAAGAGTCCCGGCTCTGTGTCCCATGTCCAAGAAGAGTCCCTGCTCTGTGTCCCATGTCCAAGAAGAGTCCCGGCTCTGTGTCCCATGTCCAAGAAGAGTCCCAGCTCTGTGTCCTGTGTCCAAGAAGAGTCCCGGCTCTGTGTCCAGTGTCCAAGAAGAGTCCCAGCTCTGTGTCCTGTGTCCAAGAAGAGTCCCAGCTCTGTGTCCCGTGTCCAAGGAGAGTCCCGGCTCTGTGTCCTGTGTCTAAGAAGAGTCCCGGCTCTGTGTCCCGTGTCCAAGAAGAGTCCCGGCTCTGTGTCCTGTGTCCAAGAAGAGTCCCGGCTCTGTGTCCTGTGTCTAAGAAGAGTCCCGGCTCTGTGTCCTGTGTCCAAGCAGAGTTCCGGTTCTGCGTTCGGTGTCCAAGAAGAGTTCCGGCTCTGTGTTCTGTGTCCGAGAAGAGTCCCGGCTCTGCGATCGGTGTCCAAGAAAAGTCCCGGTTCTGTGTTCTGTGTCCAAGAAGAGTCCCGGCTCTGCGATCGGTGTCCAAGAAAAGTCCCGGCTCTGTGTCCCGTGTCCAAGAAGAATCCCGGCTCTGTGTCCCGTGTCCAAGAAGAGTCCCAGCTCTGTGTCCTGTGTCCAAGAAGAGTCCCGGTTCTGTGTTCTGTGTCCAAGAAGAGTCCCGGGCTCTGTGTCCTGTGTCCAAGCAGAGTTCCGGCTCTGTGTTCTGTGTCCGAGAAGAGTTCCGGCTCTGTGTTCTGTGTCCAAGAAGAGTCCCGGCTCTGCGATCGGTGTCCAAGAAAAGTCCCGGTTCTGTGTTCTGTGTCCAAGAAGAGTCCCGGCTCTGTGTCCTGTGTCCAAGAAGAGTCCCGGCTCTGTGTCCTGTGTCCAAGAAGAGTCCGGACTCTGTGTCCCGTGTCCGAGAAGAGTCCCGGCTCTGTGTCCTGTGTCCAAGAAGAGTCCCGACTCTGTGTCCCATGTCCAAGAAGAGTCCCGGTTCTGCGTTCGGTGTCCAAGCAGAGTTCCGGTTCTGCGTTTGGTGTCCGAGAAGAGTTCCGGCTCTGCGTTCGGTGTCCAAGAAGTGTCCCGGTTCTGTGTTCTGTGTCCAAGAAGAGTCCTGGCTCTGTGTCCCTTGTCCAAGAAGAGTCCCGGCTCTGTGTCCTGTGTCCAAGAAGAGTCCCGGTTCTGTGTTCTGTGTCCAAGAAGAGTCCCGGCTCTGTGTTCTGTGTCCAAGAAGAATCCCGGCTCTGTGTCCCGTGTCCAAGAAGAGTCCTGGCTCTGTGTCCTGTGTCCGAGAAGAGTTCCGGCTCTGCGATCGGTGTCCAAGAAGAGTCCCGGTTCTGCGTTCGGTGTCCAAGAAGAGTCCCGGTTCTGTGTCCCATGTCCAAGAAGAGTCCCGGCTCTGTGTCCCATGTCCAAGAAGAGTCCCGGCTCTGCGATCGGTGTCCAAGAAGAGTCCCGGTTCTGTGTTCTGTGTTCTGAGTTCCAAGTCCAGGCTCCGAGTTCCAAGTTCCATGTCCAGGTCCTGAGTCCTGAGTCCAAGTCTGGGTTCCACGTCTCAGTCCAAGTCCTAGCCCAGGCCCTGAGTTCCAGTCTAAGTCCTGGACCTGAGTCGAAGTCCAGCCATGCCTATTCCCTCTTCTGCTTTGTTCACCCTTTGATTTCTCTCTGAACAGTCCTTGCTTCCTTACTTTCCTTGTAATTATTAATAACTCTATTTTGTTAATGCTACAAAACGTGTTTGTGTTCTGCATTTGGGTCCACCCATGCCCTGCACTTATAACATCTATCCACTGCGCTCATTACATGTCCTCAAAGAATTCCAGTAAGTCTGTCAGACAGGACCTGCCTTTGCTGAATCCATGCTGTGTCTGCCTGATGGATCCATTTCTTTCCAGATGCCTCACTATTTCTTCTTTAATGATAGCTTCAAGCATCTTCCCAACTACAGATGTTAAACTAACTGACCTATAGTTACCTGCCTTTTGTCTACATCCTTTTTTGACATTTGCCATCTTTTAAGAGACTTAGATAAGTACATGCAGCTTAAAAAATAGAGGGTTATACAGTAGGGAAATCCTAGGCAGTTTCTGCAGTAGGTTACATGATCAGCACAACATTGTAGGCCAAAGGGCCTGTAATGTGCTGTAGATTTCTAAATCCTATGTTCTATGTTGTATGTCTTCCAATCCTCCAGGACATGCCCAGAGTTCCGAGAATTTTGGTAAATTATCACCAAAGCCTCTACTATAACTTCTGCCATTTCCTTCATCCTCGGATGCATTCCATCAGGTCCAGGGGACTTGTCTATCTTTAGGCCCACAAGTTTGTTTAGCACTACCTCTTCAGTGATGACTATTGTATCAAGGTCCTTACCTCATATCGTATCCATAACATCTCTCTTTGGCATGTTAGTCATGAAGACAGACCAAATAGTCATTTAATGCCTCTGCCATTTCCTCATTACCCAATATCAATTCCCCCTTCTCATCCTCCTATGTTCACTTTAGCCACCCTTTTCTGCTTTATATAATTATAAAAACTTTCCACTTTTATATTTTGTTCTAGTTTACTTTCATAATCGAACTTTCCTTTCTTTATTGCTCGCTTAGTGGCACTTTGTTGCTTTTTAGCGTTTTCCCAATCTTCCAGTTTCCCATTACTCTTGGTGACTTTGTATGTATAAGCTTTTCGTTTGATGCCTTCTTTTATTTCCTTAGTTATCCAAGGATGACTATCCCCATCCCTACTGTCCTTGCTTTTAACTGGAATATATTTTTGTTGAGCACCATGAAAAATCTCTTTCCTCAACCATCCCACCATTTGTGTTCGAACCTGTGTTCCAACTCTACACTAGCCAAATGCTTCCTCATCCTATGTAGTCTCCAATGTTTAGGCATAATACACACTGGTTTTCAATCAAACTATTGCACCCTCCCTTTATATGCAAAGCTCAGTCATGCTGTGATCACTCTTTCCAAGGTGATCCCTAACTACAAGATTGCTAATTTTACATGTCTCATTGCACAGGACCAGATCTAAGATAGCAGGCTCCCTTGTAGGTTCAGTAACATGCCTTTCAAGAAAGCCATCACAGATGCATTCTATGAATTCCTCCTCAGGACTGCCTCGACCAACTTGATTCACCCAGTTTACATGCAAGTTAAATTCCTCCACGATAGCTGCTGTTCCATTCTTACAGATATTTCTCTGCTTATTGCCTGTGCCACTGCAATGTTATTATTTGGTGGCCAATAGACAACTCCTACCCATGGTAGGCCCTACCTCCTCCCCTATCTCTATTACTGGGCTTCGGCACTCTCTTCCCCCCCCATTCCAGATGGAGGGTCTCGGCCCGAAACATTGGCTACTCTTTTCTCACGGATGCTGCCTGACCTGCTGAGTTCTTCCAGCATTGTGTACGTATTCTTTGATAGATCCTTGATTGGTCAGGGCATGAAGGGATGAGTGGGGAGGCAGGAAGTTGGGCTGACAGGAAAATTGGATCAGCCATGATGAAATGGCGGAGCAGACTCGATGGACCAGATGGCTTAATTCTGCTCCTATTTCTTATGGTCTTCTAGATCGCATCCACCCCAGACATTTTCTCTTGTACCTTTGTCCATCGGGCAGAAGCTTGAGAACTTGAACCACCAGCTGGCTCAAGAAGAGTTTCTATCCTGCTGTTAGAAGGATGAAGATGAAGGATTCATATGAACTCCTGATCTCTCAGTCTATCTAGTAGTGGCCCTCCATTGCACCTCATTCGGTCTACCTGTCCTATACTTGCTCTGTAAATGTATCAGCATATTCTGCATTCCCTTACTGTTACCTTTTCTACTACCTCAATACACTTACAGTACATGTGGAGAGATCCATCTTATTGGTACATAAACTGAAGCTTTTCACTGTATCTTGGTATATGTTACTATAATAAAACAATTACTAATTACCAAATTCCGTCACTTCATAGTAACACTTGCAAAATGTTGTAGCGACTCAGGCAGCATCTATGGAAAAGAGTGAACAGTTGATGTCTTGGGCCAAAACCCTTCATCAGGACTGCAAAGGAAGGGGGAAGGGGCCAGAATTAGAAGTGAGGTGAGGGGAAGGAGGACAAGCTGGTAGGTGAAGCCAGGAGGGTAGGGAAAGGGAGGACTTTCCAAAGCCGATGAAGAATCACCACCTAAAACATCAACTGTTTATTCCTCTCCATAGATGCTGCCTAACCTGCTGAGTTGCTCCAGCATTTTGTGCATGTTGCGTCTGGATTTCCAGCATTTGCAGGATCTCCTGTGTTTGTGCTCATCACTTCACACTTTTCTGTGTTAGACTTAACCAATTAATTAAACTAAGTTTGCTGGAGATCTACTGTTCATAATGTAGCACCCCCCATTCTGCCATGTCCCCCTAGATTTTCTGTTCTGGTCCCACATCAGTCTATAAATGCATAGTAGAGAGAATCCTAGCATGCTGCATCACAGCATGGTATGGAAACTGCACTGTAATGGACAGGAAGGTTCTACAACATATAGTCAAAACTGCCCAGCACATCAGTGGGACCAGCCTACCTGATGACAAGGACCTATATACAGAAAGGTGCCAGGAAAAGGCCAGTACCATCATTGAAATTCCCATCCACTTTATTCATGGACTGTTAGTCCCACTTCCATCAGGGAGGAAGCTACATAGCATCCATGCCAGGATCACCAGACTCAAAAACAGATATTTTCCCCAAGCAGTGGGGTTGAACATCAACTCTACCACTACTTCATTATTTTCTGTCAGTCACTAGCCTAGTGTCATTTTGTAGATGTACAAACTATCTTGGTGTATAAGCTATCCTATGTACTGTATTTATATTTATTGTGTGTTCTTTTTATTATTATAAAAGCGTTCATATATTTTTGTGGGGTTTTTTTGTGCTGCATTGGATCTGGAGTAATTATTATTTTGTTCTCCCTACACTTGTGTACTGGAAATGACATTAAACAATCTTGAATCTTGGAAAAGGACTCAGAGCATGACCTTATTGGGAACACGATTACTGAGACACGATCAATACATCTAAGTAGAGCCGAGATCTCCTTTACAGCCATTGTGAACTATATCTTAACGATTTCAATAGCAAAACAAATGCTTACTCCCGCTCTTGTCTCCAAGGAAAGAAATATAAAATATACTGTTCCTCAGAAATCAATATGTTATTGATTTGAAATGTTGCCTTTTTATTAATCATTCCGGTAATCATGTTTCTGTGATAGTACCAAAAGGCTACACTTCAATATTTACCTTATAAACAGACAATAGATTTTAGGAACAATACTATCACCGTGTGCATGAGAACAACCAATGTTCAAGACTTTTTTTCTTTGTCAAATATTGCAGCAAGAAATTAATCGATGAATCTCCACACTAAACCACATTACGTCAATACTTATGTGGGCCATTGGTTGTTTAAAGTCACAGAAAATGGACTGTGAAAGCGAGGAGTTCAATACTGACTTGAGTTGGCCCAACAGCCAGCTAAAAATTAATGCTGAACCTAAGTTATCATTATGTGTGAAAATCATTATGTTTCTCCCTGGCATTTTTATTCGTGACTCATAAAATTTACACTTCCTGATCCATTAATGGCATAAAAGCGAATAAACCAGGATTCAAAAGCTTCACTCAAAACTGAGTCTGATGGACAACATATAAATAGGCCCTTCAAGCTGTACTGCTCCACAACCCGCCTGCCTTCCCCCCCCCCCCCCCCACACAATTTAACCCAAGCCGAATTATGGGACAATTTACAATAACCAATTCACTTACAAACCAGTATGTTTTTGACTGTGGAAGGAAACCAGAGCACCATGAGAAAGCCAAAGCGGTCACAGGGAGGAAGTACAAACTCCTTACAAGCAATGGGTGGGAAATGAACCTATGTCACTGGTACTGTAAAGTGTTGTGCTAACCACTACTCTACTGCACTGCCCTAGTATTTCCTAGTATTAGCATCCCAATCATCAAAGTTCAAAGTTCAAAAATTAAATTTATTATCAACATAGGCATATTTCACCACAAGCTGCTCTGATCCGTTTGCTTGTGGGCGTTCACAGCAGAACAAAGAAATACAATAGAATCAATGAAAATCTACCCACAGAGACCGACAGGCAACTGATGTATAAATGAAGACAAACTGTAAATATGAATTACAAATGACAATAAATAAGTAAATAAATTAAGTCATGAACATGAGCTGTAGGGTTCTTGAAAGTGTTAGTTGTACTCAGTGATCAGTTCAGTGTTGAGCTGAGTGAACACTGGATAACTTCATAAATCCCCTCAAGTACAAAAGCATTTTTCCTCACAATCATAACTGATCTGCTCACTACTTTGGGCCTGTCATTCCTGGTCTGTAATCTGACTATTAAAGGGAATAACTTCCCTCTGGATAAAGTCTTCTAAAATCTACAAAGTGCAGATGGAAATTTGAAGTTAAAGCAGAAACTTCTGGAAGTGTTCAGCAGGCCAGGAAGCATCTGTGGAGAGAGAAACAATTTCCAGTCAATGACCAATCAAATGTTTTATAATAAAGGGTGTCAAAAATGACAAGGAGAAGGCGGGAGAATGGTGCTGAGGGGGATAATAAATCAGCCATTATCAAATGGTGGAAGTGATTCGATGGGCTGAGTGGCCGAATTCTATCTGGCCAGCTTCTATGGCTTATGGCATTTCTGCAGAACTCATAAAAGGACAAAACAGAGGCTGTTAGTGTTGGAAACACTCAAGGCTGATTCTTGTTTTCCAGATCTGATGAAAGGCCATGCATGGTGTGGTGGATATGCGTCTCTACCAAAGGAGGTGTAAAGCACTCCTTCCCTCCGCTAGCTTGAAAATCACCTTTGGGCAAGGGGTAGCACCTGCTTAGCTCCCCAACCAGGATTATGTGAAGCCAAGGAAACAGGTGATGGATGGTCATATGAGCAGCTGGTGCACATCACAAGTCCTGGTTATGTGACCACTGACTCCAGGCAGACAACCTCTGAAGAGTATTGTTAATGGCTGGGATCACCTGTCTTGTAAAGACACTGCCCAGAAGAAGGCAATGGCAAACCACTTCTGTAGAAGAAATTGGCCAAGAACAATGATGGTCATGGATAGACCATGATGGCCTAAGTCATGAGATGACATATAATGATGGTGATGATGATGAAGGACCAAAACTTAATTCTTTAGTTCTTGTACTTCTGCTCTTCTTCAATGTTTGTTTATTTATTGATTTATTGACATACAGCACAGAATATGTTCTTCTGGCCCTTTGAACCATGCCGCCCAGCAGCCCCTGATTTAACCCTAGCCTAGTCACAAGACAATTTACAAAGACAAATTAGCCTACCAACCAGTACAGCTTTGGACTGCAGGGGGAAACCGATGCACCTGGAAGAACCTTATGTGGTCACAGAGAGAACGTACAAACTCCTTACAGGCAGCAGTGGAAAATGAGTCCATGTTACTTGCATTGTAAAGTGTTGTGCTAACTTCTATACAGAACAAAGACTGAGTTCTCCATCATCTTCCCCATCCAGCAGACCATCCTTCATCATTTCTACCAGCTACAACGAGAACATTTTTGACACAAAATGCCAAAGATTCCTTTCTCCCCACAGATGCTGCTCCATCTGCTGAGTTCCTCCTGCAGTAAGTTTGTTTTAAGAAATACAAGACAGTAACAGGCCCTTCCTGCCCAGTGCAGATCCAATTATACCCATTACACAGCCCAATTAACCTTCTAACCTGTTACATCTTTGGTATATAGGAGGAAACCGGAGCTCCCAGCATAAACCCAGACACTCAAGGGGAGGACGTACAAGCTCCTTACAGACAATGACAGGAATTCAATGCAGACTGCTGACATTGTAGTAGCATTATGATTACAGCTATGCTACCGTGCAGATTAATGAACTCCCTTGTTGCTCTAGAGTCCAATATGCTGTACAAAGTCAGGAACGAAAAGGTTGAGTTCGGTTGGACTAATGTTCTGAGCTGCTTATACTTCAATGCAAGGTGTTTCGTAGGAAAGGCAGATGGGCCTTGGAAAAAAAATCTTCTGTCTGTCCACTCTATCAATGCCTCTCATCCTCTATTGCACCCCACTACCCCTCCCCCCCAAACCACACTCATACCAATAGAAAAGCAGGAATGTGGGTGGAAGATCATCATCTTATAACACTTTGTTATTGAGCAGCGGTGACTGAGAATTAATTAAAAAAAGATAATCTTTAAGGAATACTTGAACTTTGAAGAGACAGATCCCGTCTTTACCAAAGGCGAGTGACTCACATTCATCCCTGACATACCTATCAATATCAGTACATTGCTAGCATCAAGTTACTGGTCTAACTCATCTTCATTTTCATAACAGGCCTTGCTAATGGATCCAAAGCAGAAATAAAAGCCCTTTGCAATGTGCTCCCCTACCAACTTAGCAACCTGTCTCCATATGTCTTGGAGATGGGCAGTGGAGGGCTCTGTTCAGGCTGGCTGCCTGGCAATGTTCAAGGGGATATGTTCACGCCTGGGTAACAGTGAGGAAAGAACATGTGGGGTCCTTGGGTAACCTGGAGGAATTTGAAGACTGTTGGGCACCGCAAGGGATAAATGCCATCCTCAATGACAATGGGAATATGTTAGTTTAGTCTGAATTAGTCCTGAATGAGGCACTCACAGGTTGGAGAAGCAACACTTCATATTTCATCTGGGTATCTTTCAACTTGATAGCATCGATTTCTGCAACTTCTGGTAATTGCTCACCTCCCCTTCCCTCTTTTTCCATTCCCCAGTCTGACTCCCCTCATACCTCTTCTCCTCACCTATCACCTTTCCTGCTCTCCCTGCTCTTTTCCTTTCTCCCATCATCCACTGTCATGGTCCGCATTTATCCTTTGCAGTGCCCAGCAGTCGTGAAACTCCTCCAGGTTATCCAAAAGGATCCCACATGTTCTTTCCTCACAGCTACCCAAGATTTTTTTCTTCTTCTGCCCTTTATCTTGTTCACCTATCAATTCCCAGTTTCTTCATTCCCCCCTCACCACTCACCTGCCTTCACCTGTCACCTTCTAGTTTGTACTTCTACCCTCCCCCCTCCACCTTCCTATTTTGGTTTCTTCTCACTTCTGTTCCAGTCCTGATGAAGGGTCTCAGCCCAAAACATCGACTGGTTATTGATTTCCTTTGATGCTGCTGACCGGCTGAGTTCCTCCAGCATTTTGTGTATGTTGCTCTGGATTTCCAACATCTGCAGAATCAGAATCACTTTATTGCCAGTATGTGAAACATACCAGTATTGATTATAGTTCAGTACTGAATATAAAATATAGAACAATACCATACCAGACTACACAAAAGCAACCAAGAATTTACAAGCCAATTGTGTAAACAGCCGTGAGCAATCAAGAATTAGTGCAAACATCAATAATCAATAAATAAAAGTGAACATTCTGTATGAACAGATTAAAGAATTTTCAGCAGAACAAGGAAAATAGGAAAGACCATTTAACGGATGTTGTGCAGGGACTGTCAGGCCACCTGAGCTTTGTTGAGAAGCTGGATAGCTTCAGCTTCTGTAAATGATGAAGCTTCTAGCCATGAATTGGCTGAGCTTTTTGTAAATGTGATTGTATAATAGTCCTGTTGTGCTTTGAAATAATACTAAAAATGTATTTTTGTAAAAAAAAAGCTTAGCAAGCTGTCAGGGACATTGAGGACTTTGAATATTCCCAACACATTCAGAAACAGCCCAAAGCAACAAAAGCCAATAAAATAAAAACACTTTGAAACTGTTAAGAATGGTTAAGTGATTAGAAGTGCTTTCCATAATTCAGGTAAACTTGAAGTAGAATCTCTCCTGTGTCAGCTTGTTGGTAGAATGATCCAATTAATGCTACACTGCTCCTTTCTCTCTGGAGACTTGCAGACAATTTCTTTCCATTTATTCATCCACTGCTCTGTTGAAACTTATTCATGAATCTGCTTCTATCACTCTTTAGGATAGCTCACTCCAGATTACAATTACCTTTGTTCTTATTGGCAGTCACTTTTCAGTTTGCATCTTTGTTCACTGACCCACCAAATTCAATTTACTGGGAGGTTAACTTCAACCTCTCCAATCTCTCCTCATCCTTTCACATCATTCCAATAAATCTCTTCAACATCCACTTCAAGTTTGAAACAAAGCTGCTGTGTTCCAGTTCCATTCTAATTCTTAGTCCTATAATTTCTATGTAAATTCTTTGTTTTGTGCTTTGTTCCTCCAATAACAAAACTGAGTACCACCTGGTGGCAAACATTTTAATTCCAATTCCCATTCCCATCCCGACAAGTCGGTCCAAGAATTCCTCTTGTGCCACAATGAGGCCACCCTTAGGGTGGAGGACCAACACCTTATATTCTGTCTGGTAGCCTCCAACCCTGATGGCATAAATATAGACTTCTCCTTCTGGTAAAATTTTCTTTCATTCCCCCTCCCTTCTTTTATTTCCTACTCTGGCCACTCACCTCTTCACCTCCCCCAGGTTGCCTCCTCCTTCCTTTTCCCCTATAACCTTCCCCTCCCCTCACCTTTTCATTCTGGCATCCTCTCCCTTCCTTTACTGTCCTGAAGAAGGGTTTCAGCCTGAAGCATCGACTGTCTATTCATCTCCATAGATGCTGCCTGACCTGATAAGTCCCAACGTTTTGTATATGCCACCGAGAATCTAATTGCTTTATTTTAAAACACTAATAACAAATGTCCTCAAACTTAGACCACTTTTTGAATTCATGTTTTCATATTAAAGATATGAATTTCGTTACAAGTACAGAATGTCTTTATTTAGAGATGCATATTCAAGAGTGGGAAGATGCTGGTATCTGGAGCAGCAAATCAGATGAAAGGTTGAGCGAGCTGGAGCTTTTCTCTTTCAAGCAATAAAGGATGAGAGGTGACTTGATAGAGTTGTATAAGATGAAAAGAGGCATTGACAGAGTGGACTGCCAGCAACTTTTTCCCAGTGCAGAAATGGCTAATACAAGAGGGCAGAATTATAATGAGATTGGAGGGAAATATAGGGGAGGATGCCAGATATAGGTTTTTTAAATAGAGAGTTTGAGTGTTGAGTTAGAGATGCATCTCTACCCAAAGAGGTGTAAGGCACTCCTTTCCTCCGCTAACCTGCAGGTCACCCTTGGGCAAGGAGTAGCACCTGCTTAGCCTCCCATTCCCCGCCAGTCAGGGTCATATGAATTCTTGGGAGTGGGTGGTGAGGTTTGTATGAGCAACTAGTATATATCACAAGTCCTGGTTATACAACCACTGACGTCAGGCAGGCGATCTCTGAGGAGTATTGATGATGGCTGGGGTCACCAGTCTTGTAAAGATATTACCCAGTAGAAGTTAATGGCCAATGACTTCTGTAGAAAATTGGCCAAAAACAATCGTGGTCATGGAAAATCATGATCCCTCACATCATTTGACATGGCACATGAGAAACGAACGAATGAACACAGAGAGTGGTGGGTGCATGGAACATAGGGGTCGTGGTAGAGGCAGATATCAGATCAGATCAGATCAGATTCAGTTTATTGTCATTTAGAAACCACGAATGCAATGCAGATAAAAAATAAGACCAAGTTCCTCCAGAATGATCTCACAAAAGCACGCGACAAAACAGACTACACCAGAAAATCCATATAATGTTTGGCAATCCCCAATCCAGAGTCCGGAGAGGCTGCTGCATATTAATATCACGCTACCATCTTAGTGTGTTCCCCGGAAAGGAGCTCCAAACCCACCAGACAAACAAGACCAAAAACTAAAGCTACAAGACCTGCACAAAACCACATAGTTACAACAGTGCAAACAATAGCATAATTGATAAAAAGCAGACTATGGGCACAGTAAAAATAGCCCAAAGATGTTAAAAGACTATAAGTTCGAAAGAAACCACCACACAGTTTCCACAAGTCCTCAGGGTCCCAATAGACTCGTCATCCCATGCAGGCAGCAGAAGGGAATACCCCCGCTATGGACTTCCATGGCACCGCCTGACTCAGACTCGCAGACGCAGCACACAATGGAAGCTCCGTCGAACCCAGCCTCACAAGCATCATATTTCTTCCTCCCTCACCACCATTCAGGGCCCCAGACAGTCCTTCCAGGTGAGGCCTGTGACTTCACCTGTGAGTCGACTGGTGTGGTATACTGCGTCCGGTGCTCCCGGTGTGGCCTTTTATATATTGGTGAGACCCGACGCAGACTGGGAAAACATTTCGCTGAACACCTACGCTCGGTCCGCCAGAGAAAGCAGGATCTCCCAGAGGCCACACATTTTAATTCCACGTCCCATTCCCATTCTGATATGTCTATCCATGGCCTCCTCTACTGTCAAAATGAATTCAAACTCAGGTTGGAGGAACAACACCTTATATACCGGCTGGGAGCCTCCAACCTGATGGCATGAACATTGACTTCCCTAACTTCCGTTACTGCCCCTCCTCCCCTTCTTACCCCATCCCTGACATACTTAGTTGTTTGCCTGTTCTCCATCTCCCTCTGGTGCTTCCCCCCCCCCCCTCCTTTTTTTCTCCTGAGGCCTCCCGTCCCATGATCCTTTTCCTTCTCCAGCTCTGTATCACTTTTACCAATCACCTTTCTAGCTCTTAGCTTCATCCCACCCCCTCCGGTCTTCTTCTATCATTTCGCATTTCCCCCTCCCCCCACTACTTTCAAATCTCAAATCTCTTACTATCTTTCCCTTCAGTTAGTCCTGATGAAGGGTCTCGGCCCGAAACGTCAACAGTGCTTTTCCTTATAGATGCTGCCTGGCCTGCTGCGTTCCACCAACATTTTGCGAGTGTTGTTGTTTCCAGCATCTGCAGATTTCCTCGTGTTTGCATGGTTCAACATACATGTGATAATTAAGTGAATCTGAATCTGAATATCTTTGTTGTTTGACCTTGTAGGCATGTGAACGGCTGTGTGATTAATTCCTGATTAGCCACCCAGACCATGATCTCCTGACTGACCTGCCATCTGGCTCATTGCTTTCCCCTTGTTGCTACCTTGTTGTGTAGCACCTTGATGATAGCAATGTGTATCAATCTATTGTTGCCTTGCCAGTTGTAAGCAGTCAGTAGGTCAAAAGGTCTTTTTGATTGTGCATTCTTCTTTGAAAGTATTCCTTATCTGCTCAACCATTTGGGGATTGCAAGGATAAATTTGCAGTGCAGCCTGTGAAGAACTAGAACTTAAGACCATCAGACATAGGAGCAGAATTTGGCCACTCAGCCCATAGAATCTGCTCCACCATTCCATCATGGCTAATTTATTATCCCTCACATTTCCATTCCCCTGCCTTCTCCTGTAACCTTTGATGCCTTGACTAATCACAAACCTATCAACCTCCGCTTTAAATATGCTCAATAACTTGGCCTTCACAGCTATCTGTGGCAATGACTTCCAGAGATTCATTTGCTGGGGGTTTATCTGTTTGTTCAGAAAGGGATTGTGTTGAGCCAAGAAGTTACTTAACAGAAGGTTCGCATCCTGAAATCCAGATTATTCAACTCCATAGATGCTGCCTGACTTGGTGCATTCCTTGATAATACAGCACCTGCATTATCTCTTGTGTATAGGAAACTCCGGTTAGGCCTGATATTGCACTCAGTTGGGTCACCTCATTACAGGAAGAATGTGGGACCTCTCAACACTATAGCCTTGTTTGGAGGACATGTGAGAGGAGAGGTTAATCAAGCCAAAGCTGTTTTCCCTAGAGCGGTGGAAGCTGAGAGAAAGTTTGATAGAAGTTTATAAAATTACACTCAGTGGCCACTTTAGTAGGTACCTCTGTACACCTGCTCATTATTGCAAAAATCTAATCAGCCAATCATGTGGCAGCAACTCATTGATGAAAGCATGCAGATATGGTCAAAAGGTTCAGTTGTTGTTCAAACCAAACAACAGAATGGGGAAGTTCAACATTTAAGAGAATTTTTAGGAAAGTACATTGATTTGAATTGAATTAACTTTATTACTTACCTCCTTTGTTTACTGTATATGAGGAATAAAAATCTTTACATTACTTCTCGATCTAAATGTGCAATGCGCAATTTAATAGTAATTTATAATAAATAGTATGTACAACAGGATAGTCAATATAACATAGTAATATAATTGTATCAGCATGAACTAATCAGTCTGCTGACCTGGTAGAAGAAGCTGTCCCGGACCCTGTTAGTCCTGGCTTTTATGCCACGGTTTGTGGTTGTGGTGATCTGGATCCCCAATGATCCTTCAAGCCCTTTTAACACACTTGTCTTTGTAAATGTCCTGAATAGTGGGAAGTTCACATCTACAAATACGCTGGCTGTCTGCACCACTCTCTGCAGAGTCCTGCAGTTGAGGGAAGTACAGTTCCTGTACCAGGCAGTGATGCAGTCAGTCAGCATGCTCTCAATTGTGCCCCTGTGGAAAGTTCTTAGGATTTGGTGCCCATACCAAACCTCTTCAACCATCTGAGATCAAAGAGGTGCTGTAGTGCTTTCTTCACTACACAGCCGGTATGTACAGACCACGTGGGACCCTCGGTGATGTGTGTGCCGAGGAACTTAAAGATGTTCACTCTCTCAACTCCAGATCTATTGATGTCAATGTGGGTTAGCCTGTTTCCATTCCTCCAGTAATCCACAACTAGCTCCTTTGTTTTTGTGACATTGATATCTTGACACCACTGTGTCAGGGTGACGACTTCTTCTCTGTAGGCTGCCTCATTATTCTTTGAGATTAGGGCAATCTGTGTAGTGTCGTCAGAAGATTTAATTAACAGATTTGAGCTGTGGGTGGCAACGCAATTATAGATATACAGAGAGTAAAGGAGGGGGCTTAGTATGCAGCCCTGAGGGGCACCTATGGTGAGGGGCAGAGGGGCAGAGTTGAGGGAGCCCACTCTTACCACCTGATGGTAATCTGACAGGAAGTCCAGGATCCAGCTGCACAAGGCAGGGTGAAGGCCGAGGTCTCTGAGCTTCTTGTAGAGCCTCAAGGGAATTATGGTGTTGAATGCTGAACTGTAATCCAAGAACAGCGTTCTCACATAAGCATCCTTCTTCTCCAGATGGGTACGGATGGTGAGTAGAGCTATGGCTATTGTGTCATCTGTCAATCGGTTGTGTCAGTAGATGAATTGTAGGGGGTCTGGTGTGGGTGGTAGTACGCTGCAGATATAGTCCCTGACCAGCCTCGCAAAGCATTTGCTTATTATTGAGGTGAGTGTGACAGGACACCAGTTGTTCAGATATATTATCTTGGCCTTTTTAGGTACAGGAACAATGCTAGATAATTTGAAGCAGGAAGACATTCTATACTGGGCGAGGGAGAGATTAAAAATGTCTGTAAACACACCTGCTGGTTATGCCGAGCGCATCCCTGGTACCCGAGCTGGGATGCCGTCCGGCCTTGCGACATCCACTCTTTGGAAACACCTGCGTAATTCAGGCTCAGAGATGCCCAAGGTGCAGGTTGCTTTGGCGGTTCTCCTCAGGGGCTCAGTGTTGGCAACGTCAAATCAAGCGTAAAAAAAAGATTTAGCTCCTCTGAGAAAGAGGCAGCGATGTTGGAAGCACCACTGCTTTTAACTTTGAAGTCTGCAATGGCGTGCAGACCTTGGCATAAGCTGCATGCGTTGTTGATGGAGGGTTGTGACATGGTCGGGATTAGAACAAAGATGAGGAGGCCAGGCCAGGCACCACCTATGAAAATGAATAAACAGTCAACGTTTTGGTCCAAGACCCTTCAGCAGGACTGGAAAGACGGCGAAGACACCAGAATAAAAAGTTGGGGGGAGGAAAAGGAGGATAGCTAGAAGGTAATAGGTGAAGTCAGGTGAGTAGGAAAGATAAAGGGATGAAGGAATCTGATAGCAGAGGCAAGTGGGAGAAAGGGAAGGAGGAGGGGACACAGGGGGAGATGGTAGGCATGTGAGAAGAGGTAAGGGACCACAGTGGTGAATAGAATTGTTTAGTTGTATTCTCTGCTGAATTATAAATGCAGAATCTAAAACCCACATGCTCAGTAAATAGTTAACAGTTAATGCTGGCACCTTGAGAAATGATTTCGGCAACATCAACAACATGCATTAACTTTGCTCTCTTAATTTTCTCACCATTAACGATTGACAATTAACTTTCATACATCCTTTATAAATTGATGCGGTAATACTTTGCTTCATGTGACGTTTAAAGCGCAGCCAGATGTTTCTGTCGGCGGAATTCCAAGGGCAGTTACAAAGGCATGGAATTTTGTGGGAATCAAATGTATGACTTCAATTAAAAACAAAACATCTAATAGATGTTTTGAATGTGCTTTAAAAAAATTAGCATTATTTTGTGTACTTAGCAGAGGACATCAACAGGTGAATTTCTTCACGGAGATTAGTTGTAGTCGTTGCTTGATTTGCTGATAGTGGTTTTAGGCTCCTGCAGATCATTTGAAGACATATGTTTAACAGTTTCTCATTTTATTTGTGTGCTATCACTGGTTTCATGTTGTGATACCAATTAACGTTGATGATCCAGCCTAATTGGCAACTTTTATAGAATTAACCAGTTGCACAGTGAGAAAGGAAGGCAGTCAAGCTCTTCTCGTCTCAGACTCCTGTCTCAAAGGCTGACATTTATATAAGACCTTCAACCAAAAGCTTAATACTGTTTTTAGAACATAGAACAAGAATATTACAGCATAGTGCAGGCCCCTTGGCCCATGATGTTATGCCGAGCTTTTACCCTACTCTAAGATCAATCTAATCCTTTCTTCCTACTTAGCCCTCCATTTTTCATTCATCAATGTGCCTATCTAAGCATTTCTCAGGTGTATCTGCCTTTACCAGCACCCCGTCATTGAATTCCAATCACCCCCCACTCTCTGTATAAAAAATGTACCTCTGACATCCCCCCGATACTTTCCTCCAATCATCTTAAAATTACCAAAATGGGAAGATCTGGAGATGCTGGAAATCCAGATCAATACACTGTAGGAACTCAGCAGGCTGGGCAGCATCTATGGAAAAGAGTAAGCAGTCGACATACTGGGTGGAGAACATTCACCAGTCCTGATGATGGGTCTTGGCCTAAAACGTTGACTGTTACTCTTTTCTATAGATGCTGCCTGGCCTGCTGAGTTTCTACAGCATTTTACGTGTGTTGCCATAAAATTATGCCGCCGCATATTAGTCATTTGCACCCTGGGAAAAAGTCTGTTGGCAATCCACTCGAGCGGTGCCTCTTATTACTTCGCACATCTCTCTCAAGTCACTTCTCATCCTCCTGCACACCAAGATAAAAACCCTGGCTTGCTCAGCTTTTCCTCACCAATCATGCTCTCCGATCCAGACAGCACCCTGGATTTCTTGCTTTTTTTGGTTTCCCTTCCATCGCTGCTGCCTTACCAACAGAATGTTTCCAGTATTTTCTATTTGTTTTAATTTTAAATCAGCATTTATAAAGCTGTTCTCAATTCAGTCCCAAACCACTTCACACCTCATGACCAGTTCTTTGATATAGAACCATTGCTGGGAAATGAAAAACACAGCTAATTTGAACACAGCCAGATCCCTGTAATGAGACAATTACCTAATAATTGTCTTTAAATTTATCCTGATCAGCAATATTACACCAGAAGGAGAATTACAGTGATATGATGCTACTTTTTGCAATGCCTAGTCTTGCTGAGCAGGTATCCCCATTTTACTAATCTTAAGCAAGAGATAATTCAAATTCAAGATTATTGTTGTTATAGGCAAGCATACACAGGGTAAAAATGGCATAGAACTTACCTTACTGCAGCAGCAATGCAGTACTGCTGAGCATTGTGGGTATGAATGTGTAGCAACACTTGCGGGCTGCCTCCTGTACATCCTCCGGCTAGTTGGTTGTTAATGTAAATGATGCATTTCACTGTACATTTCAGTGCACTCATGATAAATAAGTGAATTTGAATTCACTTATTTAAAGCACTTGTCTTATATTTTGTAACTTCAAAACATTAAAACTAATTCAACGAAAGACAGGGGTGTCTGAAATGCGGGTCTAACTTCATGGTTACTTTAAGCGAAGCACGCATGTATGACGTGGTAGCGTGATGACATATGCAATTTACGTATATATACCCATGTTACATACATGGGGTCATGACCAAAGGGAAAAATGACCGGAGTCACTTAGCACTTGAGTGCAAGGGTGTTCATTCGGGGTGCCAAAGATCAAACTCACAAAAATGAGTGAAAATAGTGAAAAGTAAAAGGCCAATATTTGCGAGAAGATATCTACCAGAAAACACAAAAATAGCTCCATACTTATTCTTGTCCAGTGTGAACTCTGCACCCCAATTTCTCTCTCCCAGTGAGCGTGATCGGCCACATTTATCGGACACCAGGTCATAACATCTTTACCCACAAAAGTAACTTAAGGCTACACATGAATTAGGATATGATGCACCCCACAATGTAGTTGCAATCATATAACAAATAAATAGAAGCATCTACCGTAAATACAATATACAAACAATATATACACATTTACACATCCACATTACTACAGAAGTGAAATATTCTTCTGTGTATGGCAGGAAGGTCACCATAAAGCCAACACAAGCTCAGTTTAGGACTCATTATGTAATATAGCAGGGAAGACATTGACATGCACATACTCAATGCAATTACAGCAGAATGAGAAGACAATGCCTGTGTGCAGGTAAATGAACTATTGTCTATTGTCTATTGTCTATTGTGTGTAAAGATTGCATTGACCGAGTGCTCCCCATTACAACATACAACCCGTAATGAATTATTTAAATGAACAGGAATCAGAATCGGGTTTAATATCACTGGTATATGTCGTGAAACTTGTTAACTTTTGCGGCAGCAGTACATTGTGATACGTGATAAATATAGAAAACAACTGAATTACAGTAAGCATATTTATGTGTATTAAATAGTTAAATTAAGTGGTTGTGCAAAAACAGAAATTAAAGAAAAAGTAGTGTTCATGGGTTCAATATCCATTTAGGAATCATATGGCAGAGAGGAAGAAGCTGTTGAGTTTGTACCTTCAGGCATCTGTATCTCTTTCCTGATGATAACAATGAGAAGAAGGCATGTCCTGGGTGATGGGGGCATTTGATGATGGACCCCACTTTTCTGAGGCAACGCTCCTTGAAGATGTCTTGGATACTATGGAGACTAGAGCCCACGATGCTGATGAATTTTATAACTGTATGCAGTGTACTTCAATCCTGTACAGCACAGCCCCCCACCAACCCACCCACTCCCGCACCAGACAGTGATGTACCCATTCAGAATGCTCTCCATGGTACATCTGTAGAAGCTTTCCAGTGTTTTGGCTGACAAACCAAATCTCCTCAAACTCCTAATGAAATATAGCCACAGTCTTTCTTTCTTTATATCTGCATTGATATGTTGGGACCAGGTTAGATCCTCAGAGATCTTGACACACAGGAACATGAAGATGCTCACTCTCTCCACTTCTGATCCCTCTATGAGGATTGGTTTGTGTTCCCTCATTTTATCCTTTCTGAAATCCTGAATCAGCAGCTCTTTGGTCTCACTGATGTACTGACACGAGATTAATGAGATTACTCAAATATTATTGAAATATTAACTAGACAACAACATGAACAACTAATCTGAGTGAGAGGGTAGATTGAATTTAAGAGTAGGTTAAAAGGTCAGTACAATATCATAGGGTTGACAAGCGTGTACTGTGCTATAGTGTTCTATGAATCTGAATCTGAATTATAACTTATGCATGTTAGCAACAACATATGTGAACACAGGATACTGGAGATGCTGGAATCTGGAACAACAAGCAAGCTGCTGAAAGCTCTCTACATCTGTGTGGGGAAATGAATTGGTGACATTTTGGGTCAAATTTGACCGTAAATTTTGACTCTGGTTTTCTCTTCAAAGATGCTGTCTGAGCTGCTGAATATTTCCCACCCATCTCAGTTTTATTTCATGATCACGAAAATGATTCTAGGATTGAAAGGCTTATGATATGAGGAGCGTTTGATGGCTCTGGGCCCCTACTCACTGGAATTCAGAAGAATGAGGGGAGGATCTCATGGAAAAGTATCAAATGCTGAAAGACCCCTATAGAGTGGATGTGGAGAGGATGGGGAGTTTATTGTGGGGGAGTTTCAGACAAGGGGACACAACCTCAGTATACAGGAACATTGTTTTAGATAGATGAGAAGGAATTTCTTTAGTCAGTGAGGTCAATCTGAAATTCCTTGCCACAGGTGGTTGTGGAGTCCAAGTCATTGGAAATACTTAAGGCAGAGTTCAATAGATTCTTGATCGGTCAGGGCATGAGGGGATACGGGGATAAGACAGAAGTTTGGGCTGAGAGAGAAAATGGATCAACCACAATGAAATGGTGGAGCAGGCATAATGGTCCTAAAGGCCTAATTCTGCTCCTATCTCTTATAGTCTTATTACATCATCATCATCATTATGTGCCATATCATATGACATGGGCAATCATGGTCTTTTCCTGACCATGATTGTTCTTGGCAAATTTTTCTACAGAAGTGGTTTGCCATTGCTTTCTTCTGGACAATGTCTTTACAAGATGGATGACCCCAGCCATTATCAATACTCTTCAGAGATTGTCTGCCTGGCGTCATTGGTCGCATATGCAGGACTTGTGATATGCATAAGTTGCTCAGAAGACCATCCATCACCTGCTCCCATGGCTTCATGTGACCCTGACTGGGGGGGACCTAAGCAAGTGTTACACCTTGCCCAAGGGTGACCTGTAGGCTCGCAGAGAGAAGGAGCACCTTACACCTGCTTTGGTGGAGATGTAGCTCCAACTTGCCACACACTCATGATTACAGGGTGTGCAAATCATTTCATTTTCATTTTTGATTTTAACCTCTGGAATGGAGTTTAAAGCAGGAGTTTATACTTCCAGTTTAAGATGGCACTACTGAAAATGGTTGGCAACTTACTGGTGGCTTATAAAGTAAGAAGTACAACTGAATACTTCATTAAAAAAAACACTTTTTCTATGGAAAATTGTGGTAAACGATCACCGCAAACAATGAAGAAGTGAGTGAAAGTGAGGCTGACTTGAGGGCCGAGACGTGCAGGTGCGATGCAAGGTCAGAGCGAGGTAGAGGCATGTTCAAGGAGAAGTGGTCAGAGCAGGGTCAAGGCATGGTCGAGACGGAGTCTGGGAGTGCAAAGTGGATAAAAGTCGGAGCGGAGGAGATTGAAGCCCATCCACCTAAACCATGGATGAGTTCTGATCCATCCAAGCAGCGGGCTGATTTTGAAAGGTCAAGTACGGGCCGGAATTTGGTGGTGGGGTCCAGGCCCAGAGTGCATTGATCCTGCAGGCCAGGGTCCTAGAGTAAGGGATGACCCGGTGTTTGGACAAGCTAAATGCCGGGCTGAATAGATTGAAAAGACAAAGTGTCAGGACTGGAGGAGAGAGATGGGCCAGTTCTGTTTGCTCTGCTCTTCATTGCACTGTGGCTGAGGCTGTGGCCTGCTCCAGGCTTCGTGTGTCTACTGTTCTAAATGCTGTTTATTATCAAAGAATATATAATTATACAACTTTGAGACTTGTTTGCTTAACAGGCGGTCACAAAGCAAGGGACCCAAAAGAACTGAATTGGGAAAAAAGTAAAACCAATCACCAGTGCCCACAGAGATAGAAAGAGAAAAAAATTCAAAACAAATCGTGCGATCAATATAAGTGAGCAACAAGACAGCATTTCAAACCAGACTGAGTCCTTAGATCCAAATCCCTGAGCAGCCCAAAGCCTGGGTATTCAGTTCATCATATTAGTGGGGCAAGACACTGCAAAGTTGGCAGACAGGAAGCACAGCAGCCAGGGGCAGTCTCACAGCCTTAGCATCGTGGAGAGAGGAGCCCCCAGACTCTGGGGTGGATTTTAAATTGTCCGAACCTCGCACGAGCACCCGGGCATCATTGCAGCGAATTGCTCTAGGCCTAGGATGCGCCTTCCAGCAATTCGCTTTGGACCTAGATTTATGTGATTGGAGAAGCCACTCTCAAACTCTGCAAATTGGCATGGTGTTTAGCGTGATCCAAACTCGCCCGACTCTTGTATACCCTGCTTCCCTAGTCTATCTTGGCAGGCGTTTAGACTACTTGAATGGCATATTGTACCTCGCATTAGGACCCGGGCCTCGCTGCAGCGAATCACACTGGGCCTAGAACATGCCACCCAGCTTCAAACCTGGATTTTGCTGCTGAAGAAGCAGTTCTTGACCTTTTCGTCTGAGCTTGGTGCTTAGAGCAATCCACCCTCACATCCGGGCGAGTAGGCTGGCATCGGAACTCTTCCATTTCACCTTCTCCCCTCCGAATCATCCGCTACAACCATCATGGCCCCAGCTCCAAGTGTGTTGATTTTGCAGCACACAGGCAGGGCAAGTCCCTCACCTCTTCATTGTTTGCAGTGATAGTTTACCACAACTTACTTCAAAAGAAGCATTATTATTAATGTTTTTAATTACATTCCTTTGCTTTTCAACCAGCAGTAAGTTGTCGCACATCTTCAATGACATCAACTTAAACCTTAAGCTGCTGCCTGCTGTTATTGTTTATAGATTTGTGTTTTGTGTTCTGCACATCGGGTGTTTGCTAGTCTTTTTTTAATGGGTTCTTTTGGGTTTCTTGCTCTGTGGCTACCTATAAGGAGATGTATCTTAAGAGTTTATAATGTATTCATACTTTTATAATCAATCTATTTTGAACTTTGAGAACTTATGTGGAGCAGCATGACACTCATCAAGAGCAAAAGAAAGCATTAAATATGCATTACCTGGCTAAAAGAGAGAGTGCAAAAAACCCCGGAAAAAACAGTGGTAGTACCTTGCTAACCAACTGTGAATATCACATTGTTTTGTAGATAAATACATCCATTAGAGGACACATGGAAAAGACCAACTCTGTATTAGGATGGTTTGGCAGATAAATGCGTGGCTGAGAAGCTGGTGTAGGGAGCAGGACTTCAGGTTTTTGGATTAGGATTTCTTCTGGAGGAGGTATGACCTGTTCACAAGTGATGGTTTGCACCTGAACCCATGGGGGGGCCAATGTTCTCGCAGTCAGGTTTGTTAGACCTGTTGAGGAAGGTTAAAACTAATTTGGCAGGGGGGGGTGGGAACCAGAGTGAAGGGACTCAGGATAGGACAGATGGTAAAAAATCAAAGACAGAGTGCAGTCAGACTGTCAGGAAGGACAGGCAGGTGAAGGACAAAATTGCAGCCAGCAGGATGAGTATCAGTGCATTAGGGATGCAGAATAAAAAATGGATAGCAAATACAGTACTCAGTGTTATATCTCAATGCATGGAGTATAAGATGATCTTGTTGCACCATTGCAGATTGTCAGGTATGATGTTGTGGTCATCACTGAACGTGTCTGACGGATGGTTTTAGTTGGGAACTGAATGTCCAAGAAAACACTTTGAATCAGTGGGCTAGAAAGGTAGGCAGAGAGGGTGATTTGGCTCTGCTGGAAAGAATGGCATCAAATCAGTAGAAAGAGGTGACGTAGGATTGGAAGGTATTGAATCCCTGTGGGTTGAGTTAAGAAACCACAAAGGACTCTGACGGCAACTATGTACAGGCCTCCCAACAGGGCACCCTTGGGCAAGGTGTAGCACTTGCTTAGTTCCCTGATCAGGGTCACATGAAGCCATGGGAGCAGGTGGTGGATGGTCGTATGAGCAGCTGGTGCATATCACAAGTCGTGGTTATGCGACCACTGTCGCCAGTCTGCCAATCTCTGAAGAGGATTGATAATGAAAGGAGACACCCACCTCCCCTTGTAAAGACACTGCCCAGAAGCAAGCAATGGCAAACTATTTCAGTAGAGAATTTTGCCAAGAACAATCAAGGTCATGAGACCATTTTCACCTATATCATACAACATGGTACATAAGGAGAAAAAACAAACCGATGTATAAGCAATTGTTCAGGGTGTTTTGTAATGATCATAGTTGCTTTTGTAACAGCTTGGTTGCAGTTGTAAGTATTGCAGTACTCAAATGGGGCAACCTTATTGATTAATTGAAACAGCAGAACTTGGATGGAATTGTCAAACACCTTGGCTCTTCATCCTTTTTCTTTGTTTTGTTTCATCATCTTCTCTCACTGCTAGGCTCTGCTTTTGCAACTCTTCTTTCCCAACCTCTCTGTTCTCTTAGTGCTTAATAAACTATCATAAGCAAGAAGTTTTATGCCTCGTTCCTGACTTCCGAGGAACACTGGATCAAAAATGTCAGCATCCAACAGCAGGTAGACAGCAACATGCAAGGTCACAATGGGAGAGACTGTGAGATCAAAAGTCCACTTTATCAAACAAGGGAACCATTCAAGAGCAGGATTGAAGCTGTCCTTGAGCCTGATAGAACATGCTTTCAGACTTCTGTATTTTCTATCTAATCAGAGAAGGGACAAGAAAGAATGCTCAAAGCTCATAGTTTGAAGTACTGCACATATATGTAAACATATGTAACTCTAAGATTCATTTCATTGTGGCATGCTCAATAAAACTTTGTAACAGCATCAATGAAAGACCACACCAAATTCAGTGTTCAACCAATGTGCAGAAGACAAAAAAAATGTGGAAATACAAATAGAAAGAAATAATAATAATCAATAAATAAGCAAGAAAATGAATGTCAGGGTTGGGAGGAACAAAAAGATATGGTCCGGAGTGGCAGAGGAGCTCATACAGGACTGGTTTGAGCCAGTGAGCTGCACAATATTCAGGGATCCATCTTCAAGTCTGATTGAGTACACCACAGTTGTCATCGACTTCATCAAAACCTGTGTGGATGAGTGCATGCCTTCGAAAACATATTGTACATGCACAAATCAAAAGCCATGGATAAATGAGGAATATCATCATCTGCTGAGGGCTAGATCTGTGGCATTTAAGGCTAGTAATCCAGAGTTATACAAGAAATCCAGATTTGACCCATAGAAGGCTATTTTAAGAGCAATAAAAAAATCAGTTCTGATTGAGGTTAGAGACGGAAATGGATGTATATCAGCTCTGGCAGTGTTTGCTTCCTACAACGTGCAAGATGAGTTCAATGCCTTGTACACACACTCGCATAGCTTCAAGTCCTGAAAGTATACCTGGTAGGCATTGAAAACTGACTGGCAGGACTGTTCAAGAACATCTTCAATCTCTCACTTGATACAACTATTGTTGGAAGAAGTTCAGATGGTGATGAGGAGGCATACAGGAGTCAGATAGATCAGCTGGTTGAGTGATGTCACAACAATAACCTTGCGCTCAACATCAGTAAGACTAATGAAATGATTGTGGACTTCAGGAAGGAAAAGGAGATGTTGAGGGAACACTCACCCCCAGTCCTCGCTCACTGATCCGCAGTGGAAATAGTGAGCAGTTTCATCTTTCTAGTGCAAACATCTCTGAACATCTATCTGAGTCCAACATATTGATGCAATTACAAAGAATACGTGGCAGGGAATTTGAGAAGACTTGGTGTGCCACCAAAGACGCTCACAGATTTCTACTGGTATGTCACAGAGAGCATTCTAAACAGTTGCCACACACTCTCATATGGAGGGGCCACTGTGCAGGATCAGAAAAAGCTGCAGGATGTTGTAAACTCAGCCAGCTCCATTATGGGCACTAGCCACATCGAAAGGTGATGCCTCAAAAAGTGGCATTCATTATTAAAGGTCCCCATCATCCAGAACGTTACTTCTTCTTATTACTACCATGAAGGGGGAGGTATAGGAGCCTATAGACACACACTCAACACTTCAGGAACAGCTTCTTCCCTTCTGCCATCAAATTTTTGAATGGACAATGAACCCACAAACGCTATTTCAGTATGCTTTCCCCTCTTATTGCACTACTTATTTAATTTATATATATATATATATTATAATTTATAGTTTTTATTATTTTGTATTGCAATGTACTGCTGCCTCAAAACAACAAATTTCATAACATGTGCCAGTGAATTAAATCTGATTCTATTGATTTAATCCACAGGAGGAATTCAGGTTCTAGTGCAGCATTTCAAACTAAAACATTCACAATTCCTTTCCTCCACAGATGGTTCTCAACCCACTAAGGTCCTCCAAGAGATTGTTTGTTTCTTCAGATTCCTGCATCTGCAGTCTCTTGTGTCTTCAGGGTCAGAAACTGCTGGAGGAACTTTGTGAGGTAAGTATCGTCCATGGAGACAGAGTAATGGTCACTGTTTTCAGAAATAGTCCTGTATTTGGAGATGGTGATTGTGGAGACGTTGTTGCCAATCATTCTGATTTGTCTGCAACAGAGGAAACTGGTCTGCAACAGGGAGCTATTGAGACCTTGGTCTTGGTGCTTTATGAGGAGTTTCAAGGGGGTGATAGCTGTAGTTAATGTCTTAATGTAATCATCCTTATTGTTAAGTTGTTTTAGAGCTGAGTGAAGAGCCAATGAAATTGCATCTGCGTTGAACTGTTGTGACGGGAAAATTGGAATGAATCCATGTCACTCTTCAGGCAGAAGTTGATATACTATATGAGCAACTTCCCAAAGCACTTCATCACAGTGTCTGCAGAAAGATAGATTAGGAGAATGGACAAAGAAGTGGTAGATAGAATACTGTACAGAGAAGAGTATGCTCAAGCACTTTGGTAGAAGGCATAAACGGGTAGATCGTTTTCTAAATGGGGAACAAATTCAGAAATCAGAAGTGCAAGAGAGCTTGGCATACCTCATGCAGGATTCTGTTATGAGCAACTTTGGGCCCCTTATCTAGTGAAGGATGTGCTGGCATTGAAGAGAGTTCAGAGAAGGTTCACAACAATGATTTTGGGAATGAAGGGGTTAACCTATGAGGAGTGGTGGATTGCTTTGGGCCTTTGCTTGCAGAAGTTTCGAAGCATGAGGAGGGATTTCACTGAAATCTATCAAACATTGAAAGGCCTAGATAGCGTGGACATGGAGAGGATGCTTTCTTTGGTGGGGAGGTCTAGCACTAGATGGCACAGCCTCAGAAAAGGACATCCATTTAGAAAAGAGGTAAGAAGCAATAATTTAGCCAGTGGGTAATGAATCTGTTTGCATTCATTTCTACAACTGGGTATACTTAAAGTGGAGGATGATAGGTTCTTGGTTAGTGAACGTACCAAAGGTTATGGGGAGGAGGCAGGAGAATGGGCTTGAGAAGGATAATAATCATCCATGTCAGCACAGATTTGATAGGGGAAGTGGCCTAATTCTGCTCCTGTGTGTTGCGGTCTTATAATCAGTGATGTAAGTGCTACTGGATGAGATCAGGTTTGAACTTTGAACTTTGACAGTGTTACCATATGAAACATCAGCCATTTCTTTCCACCCCCATAGATGCTGCTCAACCTGAAGACATCCTACAACAGTTCAGGCTTGTTCCGGTTTCCACCCCCTGCACTCTCTGTAAGCCTCCAAGCTGTTTTAGAAATACTTCAATTCCACAGCAACCCCCTTGAGTACAGAGGAAAGTAAAGCAATGTCAAATCTTAAATGAGCACAATGAAAATGTACTGCTGATTGGATGTCACATTTCAAGCTGTTTCGGTTTAATTTTCTATTAAAAGATGTTGAGCACTTAAGTTAATTTTGAATACTAAGCTTCTAAACTACATAACATTAGAAGAGACACTGAAATTCCTGACAGCTGCAATGATAACAAGCCAACTCTGATGTTGATTGCCTTTGGACCATAAATATCAGACAAATTGTTAGTCTGTGTAACGGGGGATTATTAGTGCACACACATTGCGTCAGCTCTCTGAAGCAAGCAGAAGAGGAGAAAACGAAATTAGAAATTAAAAAAATACTGCAGATGCTGCAAGTCTGAAACAAAAACAAGATACGGGAACCACACAGCAATTCAGATAACGACTCTGGAAAGAGAAACAGAGTTTGGATTCGAGATCTTTAATCAGAAATCGAACTGAGCTAGACTCAGCAGGATAGAATGGAATGGAAGGAAAATGATGTAGTCAGAGGTTTTCTGCAAGGGATTAAAGCGAAATGATTATGGCCTCAGAATTAAGAAATTTCAACAGTGCCTCTATTTCCTCAAGAGGTTAAAACATTCGACATAGCAGACTGCCATGGTAGCGTAGCAGTTAGCATGACTGCATGATACCATTACTGTAATGTATGGATCCATTCCTTTTAGAGAAATGACTCCCCGTTAGCACTACGTATTGATCTGTTGTCTATGCATGTGTATTGATCTGCCATCTACACATGCACATTGATTTGTTGTTTATGCATGCGCATTGCTCTCTCATTGTAATGTGTGTATACCAATTAAAGCCATTGCCCATGTGCGTACCTTTATTTAATTGATATATAGTTGTGCACAGACACAACAAATTGGTGACAAGTACGAACCTGAATGTCAGAAAATATCATTAACTACATCAACACCAAGGTAGTTCATGACATTTTCAATGAGAGGGAAGAGTTAAACAGTATGGGGCTAACAAACAGATGGGTGAGTAACAATGCATAGGACACAGTGAAAGATGCAACTAGCAGATTTAAAGTGAAAATAACGTGGCAATAGCTTTAATAGGGAAAGCTGATGAATCTCATAGTGCTAATGAAGGCTGGCAGTCATATATCAAAAGGGTATCGTGAACAACATGGAGGAGCAAAAGACAGTCCTTACACTTCTTAGCTTAATGGGTCCTAGGACATATAATCTCTTTCACAACCTAGTAACTCCTGAAATACCAGCAAGCAAAATATTCAACAAATTTGTTATAATTTGACAAAATCACCTGAGCCCTAAATCTTTGGTAATAGCTGAGACATGTAGATTTTACAAAAGAAACCAGTCAAAAGATGAAAGCATTTTTGAATACATTGCAGAATTGTGCACATTTTTCCAGGACTGTGATTTTAGACGTACATTCTGATGCATTAAAGAACAGGCTTGTATCTAGCATGCATAATCAAAACACTCAGAAGGTGCTACTGTCAGAAAGAGACCTAACCTTAGAACAGGCATTGACCATTGCAATATCACTAGAGGCTGCAGCAATGGATGCAGCAGAACTACAGGAAAGGGGGTTAGAATATGAAGTATACAAAATATCCCTGAGTTGTACAAAAAGCCAAAAATGTTATCAATGGGACAAATCCTCCCATGATGCAAATGACTGTTGCTTCAAAGAAAAAAATTGCAGAAAGTGTCACAGAGAAGGTCACATAGAGAGAATGTGCAAGTCAGCCACAAAATACAACCGAAGAGAAAAACCACACTGAGGGAAAAGTTTCAGACACAAAATTAAGCAAATGCATAAAGTGACTGAATGTGAAACCAACAACACGAAGTCTGACAAAAGTGGGCTGTCATGCCTAGAACAGCATAGTGCCAAAAAATTACATGGATCACAATAGATGTTTCTCGTGTAAAACTGAAAATGGAGCTGGATACAGGGTCAGCTTTGTCCATAATTTCAGAGGCTGACTACAACAGGTTGTTTTCAAAGCTACCATTCGAGAAGACCTCAGTGATGCTAAAAACCTACACAGATGAAAATGTATCTCCCAAAGGCAAACTAAAAGTGTATGTGACACTTGGAGGCCAAACACAACAGTCAGAGCTATATGTATTGAAAAGTGGAGGACCAGCACTTTTCAGACATGAATGGTTGAGAAAAATCCAACTAGACTGGCACTCAATCAAAGCTCTCAGTGTGACATCAACAGGCAATGGCAGCCCAAATGGAAGACTAACCACAGATTTTCACAGCTGCTTAATGCTAATTAGAAGGTGTTTGAGAAGGGGATTGGTTTCCAGGAGAAAAAAATTCTTTTTCATGCATTGGAACGGTGTTCATGCGATGACAAATCTAACACCTGCAATGCTGTTTATGAACAGGAATCTGAGATCTCGCATCAACCTCCTGGAACCAGATCTATGGAGGGAAGTGCAGAATAAACAGTTCAGCCAGTTGCCATTGAATCAGCAAAGCGCTTTGAGATAAGACAGGATGTCCTAACGTGTGAATACTGAGAAAACATGTGGGCATCTAGTAGGATAGCTTCAAGAACTGGACCACTGATGTACACAGTGGATGTTGGAGGTCAGAGGTGGAGATGTCATGTGGACCAGATACTGGACGCTCAATCGAAGAACACATCTGAATTGATTACATCCATCAAGATGCAAACTTACCTCTCAATGACGGTCAGGTCACTGATGGAAATAGCACACCAGAAGCCAAGAACGTCGTCTTAGACAAGACAACTACCAAACTTAAAGTCACTCCACAGTTCTAGAGGCACTACCCTGAAAGAAACAGAGCATCATGCTAAAGACGGAATCTTGAGCATAGTGAAATTAGTTATGGACTGGTATTCTGAAAGCATGTTTAGTTGGAATATCATTTATGAAGGGGAAATTGAATGTTTTGTACATATACAGTTTTATGTTGCATTAATCTAAAGGGGGAGGAAGTGTAATGTAGGTGTAATGCCCTGATTAAGATTTTACTTCTAATGTTGTAGGGTAGTTCATTTAGTGGCTTTCTGTAGAAGAAGTGTGTGCTGCTGGTAGTGTTTGGGTTACCATTAAAGATAAGGGGATGTGATGTTCAGCTTAGAAACGTCAAGTCAGCCAATAAGGATGGTGGAACTGGGAGAAGGTTCTTGAGAAAGCTGGGCGGGGATGTGTTGTGATGGAAACTGGGGTGGGCCAAGGTCTTTTCGGCGGGAGATGGAGAGAGAAGAATATCAAGACAACTGATTAATATTTGATCCAGCTGGAAGAGCACGATCCAATGGAGTCCAAGATGGGAAATTCTGCTGGTGATTGGTGAATAGGAGTTGGTGCATTGAGTAAAAGGACACATCCAGTTTTTGGAAGATCTGAGCTCCAACCTAGTGCATATTTGACTGTTTTAATTATAATGGGCCCTTTTACTGTATTTTCTTTGTTTTTCTTTCTTCTTTAATACTTTATGATTAAGTCGACATTCATAAATACACCTTCTTTATAATTGCATGCAGTTATTTCTTTTATTTCTTGCCAATGGATAATTGCATGTGGGCAGTATTTACACAATATTCACTCAGATCAGGGTTGTGGGTGGTTGAAACATCCCAGCTTCCTGTTTGATGAGACCCAAGTCATACCAACTCTAGATGAATGTAGTTTGAGAAATGTGGTTTTCTCAACACTGAGTCCAATGACTGTCGGGGAGAGCCTAACAAACTGTGTTTCTATAGACACCTGGTAAAAAGGGATTTCATATGGATCTATTTCTTTTAGAGCAATGACTTCTCATTAGCACTACATATTTATCTGTTTTCTATGCATGTGTATTGATCTCTCACTCACTTCAATGTGAATACACCAGTTATAGTCATCTCCCACATGCGTGCCTTTATTTAATCGATATGTAGTTGGGTGCAGAAACAACAATTACGGCTCGGGGAGTACTGGACTCTAGAGTTCAAGGAGTTTCTGTAAGATCTCCCTGTGGAATAGGGCAAGTGCAGTTATCCCCTTTGGTTCAAGAGCCTGATGTTTGAGAGGTAGTAACTGCTCCTGACCCTGGTGTTGTGAGTCCTGAGGCGCCTGTACCTTCTTTCTGATGACAGCAGTGAGAAGAAACTACGATTTGGGTGGTAGGGTTCTCTGTATTCCTGCAGCAACACTCCATGTAGATGTGCTCAGTGGTGGGGAGAATTTTATCCATAATGGACTGGGCCATTATCATTACTTTTTGAAGGATTTTCCATTCCAGGACATTGGTGTTTCCAACCAAGCTTTGATGCAGCCAGTCAATGTACTCTCCACCATGCATCTATAAAAGTTTGTCAAAGTTTTAGATGTCTTGCAAACTCTTAAGAAAATAGGGATACTGCTATGCTTTCTCTGTAATTGCACTTATGTGCTGGGCATAGGACTGGACCCCTGCAATGATAATACCAAGGAATTTAAAGTTACTGATCGTCTCCACCTCTAATACCCCATTGTGGACTGGTTCATAGACCTCTGGGTTCCTTTTCCAGATGTCAATTATCTGCTGACATTGGGTAAAGCACAGTGATGATTTGCTGGCAGCAAACACAAGAAGTGTTACTCACATTTTCTCTCAAAATTGATCGCTGTAATCAATAGCTTGTAATTTCCCTTTTGGAGTTGAGCTTTGGAACCAGCTGTACAACCTGGCATTTTTGTGGGGCGAACAGAAGACTTGAAGGTGTAGGACAGATGAATCATGGCATGTGTCGACGTGATGGGGCCCGGGCCTGAGATAGGAAACAAGCCGATGATTGACTGATTTAACCACCAGGTCCGAACCAGGGCAGTGGGTTCTGGGCCTGAGAACAAATCAGAGCGACGGGGCTCAGGTCTGAGAGTGAAAAATGAACTGCTGCTTGGTCAATTGAAGCACCTGGATAGGTTGAAAAGGTCAAGGTGCTGGGGTAGAGGCAGGCAACAAGCCCATGTTCAGCTCTCTGCTCCATGAAGTTTACTCATTTCTGCCATGAAGTGACAGCTCCTGGACCAGCTGGGGCTGGTCTGGCTTTGTGGTTGTGGATTCACTTTCGTGAACTCCAGTCCTGGATGTTATTTGCTACCCTTTATTGTTTGTATGATTTGGTATTTTTTTCTGCACAAATGGGTTCTATTGGGTTTCTTTGTTTTGTGACTGACTGTAAGTAGACAAATCTCAGGTTTGCATATAATATATATACTTTGAACTTTGAATTTTTTGAACTTTGTTGATTTAGCACCACTCAGTCAGATTTGCAATCTCCCTCCTACATGCTGATTCATCATTGCCTTTGTTTTCAGCCTATGACATCAGCAAGTTTGAATATTGCATTGGAGCTGTGTTTAGGCACACAGTCATTACTGTAAATCTGGTAGAGTGGGAGGGGTGGGGCTAGCACACAGCCTTGTGGTGCACCTGAGCTGGTGAAGACTGTGAAGGAGATGTTGTTGCCAATCTCAACTGGCTGGGGTCCGCAAGCGAGGAAATCAAGGATCCAATTACACAAAAAAAGTATTGAAGCCAAGGTCCTGAAGCTTATTCATTAGTTTTGAGGTAATGATAGTATTGAATACCAAACTGCGGTCAATAATGAGCATCCTGATGTACATTGAGTCAGCGGAAGGAAAGCAAATGCAATATTAGCTTTCATTTTGAGAGGACCAGAATACAAAGGCAAGGAAATAAGGATGTAATGCTGAAACTTTGTAAGCCATTGGCCAGACTATACTTGGAGTATTGGGCCTACTCTATCACCCTATCCACCTACATGACCACTTAAGTGAGCTGTGAATTTGACGTTAGAAGGAATGGGGTCCAATGAGGAATGCAACAGGGTTGCAACAGATAGAAGGAGATGAGTTATTAACTTCAAACTTTCTGCATTATCACTCAAAGATTTGAACTGCATGTGCATGTAACGAGAGGGGTATACCTCATCTCCTTCTACCTTAGGCCACGAACTTATCAATCACCCCTGCTGTGGACGCTTTCTGGAGGTCCAAGATCGGTATGCTCCACGACCGCTGGACTAAGTGTGTAAATGGAGGAGGGGACTATGTTGAAAAATAAATGTGCTAGGTTTTCTAAAATTGACTCTTTTTACCTTAGGCCATGAACTTATCAATCACCCATTGTACTTTGAATCCTTTGAATAATGGATATTGCATCTTATCTGTCTATGTATACTCAAGCCAGGACATGAGCCAGGGCAACACGAAATGGAGATCTAGCTATTGCCCATGTGCCAGGCTCCCCCTCCCCCTCCAGCTGAAGAATCCAATGGAACATAGCCTGTTTGATGTTTCAACACTTACTTATTTTCCCTAACATGAAAGAATCTGCAGATGCTGGAAATCCAAGCAACGCACTCAAAATGCTGGACGAACTCAGAAGGCCAGGCAGCGTCTATGGAAAAAAGTAGTCAATGTTTCAGGCCAAAGGGTCTCAGCCTGAAATGTTGACTGTACTTTTTTCCCCAGAGATGCTGCCTGGCCTGCTGAGTTCCTCCAGCATTTTGTGTGTGTTCCTTATTTTCCCTTCCACTTATCAATGATCTGGTCCTTTGTCTTATAATTACTGCAGTTTATTTCCTAAGTAACCTTCATACAGACTAGTCGTCTCATTCCGAGTACACTTATAAGCAGGGAACAGGGGTTTCACACCAGCGACTTTTATCTTTCGTCTCCAGGGTTCCTAACATATTTAAGAGGGTCCTGTTAAACCTCTTGATAGGGCTTCCTCTGGGATATGGTGTAGTTCTGACTTTCTGAATTCCAGACATCTCAAACAATTCTTTAATCAAGTGGGATTCAAAGTCAGGCCCTCTAGCGCTGTGTAGGCACTCGGGATAACCATAATGTGAGATGATGTGAGCACCACAACTGTCTTGGCTTTTTGGTTAGGTGTAGGAACAGCCAAAGTGTATTTAGTGTCATGATCAATTATCACTAACACATCATTTGATCAGGTTCTAATGTACAAAAGCCTGGTTCGCATTGACCCAATCAAAATCCATGCAGACCAGTTTCAAGGGTCCAGTAATCACAATGTTCACTAACGGAGCAGCTTTCTCAGGCAAGGCCTTTCTTCTTGCACATCAACTACGTTTTAATCTTGTGTTTCAGTTCAGCAGGCATCCTGGGCCAATAGAATCAGCTTCTGACTGAATCCAGGGTGTGCTCAATACCCTTGTGACCAAAGTCATTGTGAAGACTCTTCAGTAATACAGATTGAAACTTTTCAGGTAAAACAAGCTGGTATCTTGTATTATTTGTTGTTAATCTTTTCTTGTAGAGAATTCTGTCTTTTAGCTCTAGACAGTCCCATTCTCTGAGAAGGTAGGATAGTCTGGGGATTGTATTTCTCACTGAAGGGGATGGTTGTTCTTCAGTTTACAGCTGCTTGATGACTTACCTTATACAAGGATCTGCTAACTGGGAGTCTATAATCTCAGCATCAGAGAGCTGAAAAATGACTGGTAATCCCCAACACTGATCTTCTTGAGCATAACTGTCAGGTATAGCACCTGAATACATCATAAAGGATCGAGCATATGCAAAGGCAACATCTGTAGCAGGTTCTGTTTGTTGGATAAGATGACTCTCACATACAGCTTACACAATGGTAGCAATGACTTTCAATAAACTTCAAGATGCATTCCTGCTCTTCCTGGGACTTCGTTTTACTGAGCAAATCTTGGAGCTTTTGAGACATGCTTTGCCAACATCAGACCCTGTTTGTCCAACAACAGGAACCGTAGCTGGTTTAAAATGACGTAACTCACACTCATTCCGTCTCTTTTCAAGCTTTCTTCTTTTTTCCTGCTAAGAATGTCGGATTGAGTTCACAACAGCAAGAGCTGGCTTTGTGCCAATCTTCACAGCATTTAAGACAGTATCAAAATTTTGGTTTTACACTTGGCCATTAGTGGTTGTGGATTCTTGTTTATCCTTTGTGTCCACCTTTCCTTTTGATAGCAAATCACTTGCTAACTTAGAGCTCATTTTTACTTTCTGCTGTTTCATAGCTTGTAGAGTAGCTAGTTGACTTTGGTTTGGTGATCCACTTATTCCTTTGAGAAGTAACTCAAATTAATTGTGCTGCATTATCTTCTTTACAGGCACCTGCGGTCTGAAATTGTATAACAGCATGTTGTTTGACTGTTCCTACATGCTACTTGGATGAGCTCAATCGTTCGGTTCGATGTCGCTAACTCATAGCCTCTGAGGAAGGGCACCGCTACAACCTGCAACCTGGCCATCTCTGAGGCTGAGGTACACAGATGTTTCCAATGAGTGGACAGCGCAAGGCTGCAGAACCAGACAGCATCCCGGGGTGAGTACTCAGGATGTGCATGGCACAACTGGCAGGTGTGTCTACAGATATTTTTAATCTCTCCCTCTCCCAGTGTAGAGTGCCCCCCTGCTTCAAAGCATCCACCATTGTCCCTGTACCAAAAAAGACCAAGGTAACATGCCTAAATTACTGGTGTCTTGTCACACTCGCCTCAATAATAAGCAAATGATTTGAGAGGCTGGTCAAGGATAACATCTGCTGCTTGCTACCACCCAAAATGGAACCCCCACAATTCACCTGCCGACACAACCAATCGACAGACGACACAATTGAGGGCATCCTGACTGGCTGCATCACTGCCTGGTATGGGAACTGTACTTCCCATAGAGGCTAGAGGTAACAAAAGAAATTGATGAGGGTAGGGCAGTGGATGTGGTCTACATGGACTTTAGCAAGGCATTTGACAAGGTTCCTCATGAGACTCATCCAGAAAGTCATGAGGCATGGGATGTGGAACCTTGGCTGTTTGGATAAAAATTGGCTTAAAGGAAGAAAGCAGAGGGTAGTTGTGGAAGGAAAGTATTGTGCCTGGAAGTCCGTGAGTAAGGGAGTGCTGCAGGGATCTGTCCTGGGACCCCTGCTATTTGTGATTTTTATAAATGACCAGAATGTAGAGGCAGAAGGATGAGTGAGTAAGTTTGTGGATGACACAAAGATTGGAGGAGTTGTGTATGAAGCTGTAGGTTGTTGAAGGTTACAAGAGGATATAGACAAGCTGCAGAGTTGGGCAGAAAAATGGCAGATGAAGTTCAATCCAGACAAGTGTGAGGTGATGCATTTTGGAAGGACAAACCAGAAGACTGAGTACAGGATTAATGGTCAGTTATTTAAGAGTGTGGATGAACAAAGGGACCTTGGGGTTTAAATCCATACATCCCTCAAGGTTGCTGCACAAGTTAATAGGGTAGTTAAGAAGGCCTATGTGTTGCTAGGCTTCATTAACAGGGGGATTGAGTTCAAGACTAGAGAGGTCATGTTGCAACTCTACAAATCTCTGGTGAGACTGCACTTAAGAATATTATGTTCAATTCTGGTCATCTCATTATAGGAAGGATGTAGAAGCTATGGAGAGGGTGCAGAGGAGATTTACCAGGATGTTGCCTGGTTTGGAGAACAAGTCAATTCAATTCTTCATGTATGCAGTTCTAGCAACATGCTTGTCTTACTCAGTGTGTAGGAATATCAATAGTTTGATAAACAATGGTGGGTTTAGTTTTTTCCGTTCCAGTTGCAGCTCTAACACTGGGGAGTGGTCGCAACATCCCCTACAAAACTGCTTTAAGAGATGCTTGTTAGCCTCAGTTTTGGCAACTCCACTTCACTTTACAGTCAGTGTCAACACTACTTGTAGCTGCTGTAGGTAAGCAGGTGGTTTTTTACCCATGTTCTGTACTGTGTTCATGAATTTGGCAAATAATTCATCACTATCTTCCGTGGTGGCAATAGCTGAATCTAGGAGTTGTACGTAAATAGCAGGTGAAGCTCCAGGGCTTAGTGACTTGATAATGTCAGAAACTGGTGGAAGAATACTTCACATCCTTTCTGTGTTCTATGAAGATCAGACACATTTAGGTCTTGCAAGAGCAATTCAACACTGCCATGTCAAGCCTCATAATCCGTTTCATTAGGTAGACGAGGGGTTCTACTAAAAGAGGTTTGGAGGTAAGCCTGAGTGGTGTCTTTTCCATCTTTCTGAGTGTAAACACCAGCTAAAGTAACTGCATGGTAGGAAACTTTTTGTTTTGTTGAATGTCCAGTAGCAAGGGCGAGAGAGTTTGTACTGCAGTGCCAAAATTGTACTATGAAGATTCTGCACCAGGGTCAGTTAGAGGAATAACTGGTAAGTGAACCATATTATTTTAGAAAGTCTAGTATCTCCTCAGCTTTTTCTGTTCCTATTATGCCACTGACTAAAACAGCATTTTGCATTTTGACACCCTTTTCCTCTAGGATTTCCATTTTCTTTCGCTGTATATCTTAATTGAACAAATGAGTTGAACAAAAATAATCTTCCAGAGCTTTGTATACTAAACAGTGTGCTACTAGCTGTCTAATACACTGCCTCCTGGCTGACTCCCCAAGTTTTACCTAACACCTTTGCAATGCTTGTCTTATCTCGTGTTACTGGTCACCCCACTCTAAAAGAGAAAATCAAATTATATTATACCACATCATGTGCTAGTAGGCCATCAGAAGCTCTAGGGAGGTAGTAAATAGAAAACACACACTTCTGGAGGTAAGTCTGTTTATAAGAAAAGCAATATATACAAAATATTTCATGATTAAGAAAAATTCAAAACTCCAAAATTCTGTTTAGGTTCCAAATATCAGATATCGAACAAAAGCAAAATTCCTTTTAGTTAGAATCTGTGAGATTCATTAGAATAACCATTATTACTCCAATTTCTCTAACTAATTAGATCTAGTGTTATTCCCTATTTAAAGGTTTACAGACTAACTTTTCCTTTTTATTTATCCCTAGATAGTTAGAAAGCTAATTGAATTCCTATTCTTAAGTACTATGGCTAATTTCAACTTCAGTCAGCGTGTCTACAAATTCAAATTCAACCCCAAAAAAACAGCTTAATTCATTTCACCGCAATTCTCCAATATCACAACTTTTAAACAAAGTAAACCTCATTCAGTAACTTAGCAAAGTCTTTGCAAAAATAATCAGTTCTTGCAGAAAATCAGATTCAAATCCTTCAAATGAAAATAAACGTACATTCAACCGTATTAAATCCTTCATGTCATTAAGCATTAAGTTCTTTGATCTTGGGTAGCTTGCCCATTTTGTTTCTTGTTTCATTCTGTTGCAATGAGCGACTGAAGCGAACCCAAGTGCGGGAAACAAGCATGGAGATTGAGTTAGGATTCTCACGCGTATTTGAACGTTGCACGGCAAACAGGAGGGATCCTGACATGGAGCCTTGACACGGAACTTCATAGGTAAACCTAGAAACTGGAGCAAAAAACTTAGAACAAATGGTTCTAAGTGGTTGGGAATCGTAGTTATCACACAGGAAAAGAGCAATGAACTGGCAACTAGTGGATGTGATGTTGAGGTTCTTATACTGAGTTCTTGATGGAAACCAAATCAAACCATTATCCCAAACAGCTGTAGCCCACGCTAAGGCACTTCCCCGCAACAACCACATGATATAAGCTACCTTTAACTTGTCCATGGAGTAGGCGGATGACTGCTGATCGAACACCAAGGAGCATTGCAGAAGGAAGGCCCAGCACTTCCCCAAATCCCCAGTGTAGAGTTCAGGTTCGGGTACATGTGGCTCTCATGGCGGGGTTGTTGCTGACTTGTAGGGGGCTGCCACTACAGAATGTCTGGACTGGTTTGACAGAGTTCCAGGAGAGGATGGGGTAAGATCAATGGATACACAGCCCACCTGGTCACTGAGCTTCATTACGTTAGCAGACATGGAATGGAGGTTGTCCACGACATCGCAGAGAAGTTGATCGTGCAGACCCAGTAGGGAGCTCTGGCTGGCAAGGGCTTGTTGCAGGGTCTTTGTGTCCACTGGGTCCATAATGGCCAGTTCGTTCTGTTGCAATGAGCAACTGAAGCAAAACCAAATGCAGGACACAGGCTTGGAGATTGAGTTAAGGTTCTTATGCGAACTTGAACGTTGCACAGCAAACAGGAGGGATCTTGACACAGAACCTTGACACAGAACTTCATAGGTAAACCTAGAAACTGGAGTAAAACTTTGAACAAACAGTTCTAAGAGGTCAGAAATCATAGTTATCATACAGGAAAAGACCAACAAACTGGTGACTAGTGGTTGTGACGTCAGGGTTCTTATACTGAGTTCTTGATGGAAGCCAGGTGTACCATCATCAAAGTGAATTAGAAGCATTTAGGAAATTAACGATCAGGACCATGGCATAATCAAAGAAATTTAGGAGCAAGCTAGGGAATAAACGATCAGGACCATGACAGTTGGATGAAATAGTCAATCATCCATGGAAAGTCCATTCACAAACTTATACAAGAGAAAACCTGACCATTGGTATGATTTAACAGAACTAATTCCCGGTTACATAGTAGAGATCTTGGACACTGGTCTCTGCCAATATTATCTTGTTATAGCGGCTGCTTGTTACAGATGTAGCTTCAATAGATCTTTTATTGCTATCATTTTTTTTCCTCGCGAGGTTTCACCCTGAGGCTTTCAGGTAAGTAGGTTAGAGATATTCTCCACTAATTCCACTTTTAACAGTTTATATCTTTAGATTCTAACAGTTTGCCGTGTTCTCTCATTTTGCTGCTCCTGATCAGCAATACCTCATACTCGCATAGCTTTTTTTCCCCAAGTTCTCTTTTTTTTAGATAAACCTCATTTTCATCCCTCCACAGGTGGTGCTTTCTAACATTACATATCTTGGGTTTAAGTAAGCTGGGTTTCATTTGCCATTGCCTTCTTCTGGGCAGTGTCTTTACAAGATGGGTAATCCCACCATTATCAATACTCTTCAGAGATTGTCTGCCTGGCATCACTGGGATAACCAGGGCGTGATCTGCACCAGCTGCTTATACGACCATCTGCCGCCTGCTCCCATGGCTTCACGTGTCCCTGATCAGAGGGAGGGTGGCTAAGCAGGTGCTACACCTTGCCGAAGGGTGACCTGCAGGCTAGTGGAGGGATGGAGCAACTTACACCTCCTTTGGTGGAGATGTATCTCCACTGAGGGCCATGGATCATGTGCAGACAGAAGACATCCGTTTAGCATAGTCTTTGTAGGCTGAATTGCCTGATCCTGTGTTGTTCCTGTGTAAAATTTGGTAACGTTAAATTCTGCTTCTGATCTGAATTATGGAAGCAGAGATCAGTGTGCTTACAGGACTGCATATAACAAAGGGTTAATTTTTCTTGGCAATGCAAGTCTGTAGTAAACACTCTCCTACTAGCATTTTGAAACAGAAGATAATATAAGCCACATCTTTGTCAAGTGCAGCAGTTAAGATTCAACTTACTGGAAATCCATTTTCAGTTTCACTTTACTGTTTTCACTTTGTGGATTTTCTATCAGGTATTACATGTCAGTTAATTCCTGATATCTGTTTATTCAGTCACAATTTCGGAGACAAGTGGAACATTTTGTTTTGTGGCAGCTGTATAGCCAAAGAGATAAAATTACTATAAATAACACAAAACTTAAACAGTTCATTAAGACCATAAGATACAGCAGCAGAATTATGCTAATTATAGACCAGTGAGATTAATGTCTGTGGTGGGAAAGCTGTTGGAAAAGATACTTAGAGATAGAATCTATGGGCATTTAGAGAATCATGGTCTGATCAGGGACAGTCAGCATGGCTTTGTGAAGGGCAGATTGTGTCTAACAAGCCTGATAGAGTTCTTTGAGGAAGTAAACAGGCATATAGATGAGGGTAGTGCAGTGGATGTGATCTACATGGATTTTAGTAAGAAAGTCAGAAGGCATAGGATCCAGGGAAGTTTGGCCAGGTGGATTCAGAATTGGTTTGCCTGCAGAAAGCAGAGGGTCATGGTGGAGGGAATACATTCGGATTGGAGGGCTGTGACTAGTGGTGTCCCACAAGGATCGGTTCTGCGACCTCTACTTTTCGTGATTTTTATTAACGACCTGGATGTGGGGGTAGAAGGGTGGGTTAGCAAGTTTGCAGAGGACACAAAGGTTGGTGGTGTTGTGGATAGTGTAGAGGATTGTCGAAGATTGCAGAGAAACATTGATAGGATGCAGAAGTGGGCTGAGAAGTGGCAGATGGAGTTCAATGCAGAGAAATGTGAGGTGGTACACTTTGGAAGGATAAACTCCAAGGCAGAATACAAAGTAAATGGCAGGATACTTGGTAGTGTGGAGGAGCAGAGGGATCTTGGGGTACATGTCCACAGATCCCTGAAAGTTGCCTCACAGGGAGATAAAGAATGCTTATGGGGTGTGTTACGTATTCAGGCAACAATAAATATATGAGTTAGGCAAGGGTTCATATAACAAATAACTCGTTTATTAAACACTGAAAAAAAAACCCCAAAAGTAAACAAACACTAACGTAACCGGAAACCAGCTGCTGTGTGGCAGCTTAAACAGTTCTTAAAGCGATGTTGCAAAAACAGTTCTTTAAAGTAGTATTGCCAAAAGTTCAGAAATGCTCACAGTCCATTTAAACGGAGAGACTTTATAAAATGATTTAAATTCTCTTTCATGTCGCTTTGCTTCGATCCCCGACGTTGAACTTCCCACGAAGAATTTACGAAACGGAACGAAACGGCTTAAAGGCACTGACCTTTCCTTTAACACGCTGTCCTCAATCTTCTGCTATCCCACAGAGATTAACACGAGAACAGTCAACGAACTCCTTTCGAATAAGGATTAAATAAGGTCGAACCCGTTTCACCGTCGAAAATAGATTCTCCTCGATCTTTAACTCCCGAAGTCCAATCTTCACTCTCCACTGATTTCTCAAACTAGCAGTATTGTAAAGAAACTGCTGGCAATGACCTTTTAAACTTTAGGCATTAGATAAAAACTTCATCCTTCAACTAAACTGCATCATCACATTAAATCACGCAATGGCATGAAGTCAACTTGGCAAATCCAGCCACGAACTGCCCCTCCTCACAGGGTGGGGTCTTCCTTTTATAACCTGTAAAAAAAACCTGTCACATGGTCACTACTGGTGGGAAAATGACATCACCCCACCATCACAAGACCATTACCTTAAGTCCAGTATAGCTTCAACCCCAGTCACATGACAAAGGTACCACCGTCATGTCATGAGTACGTAACAGGTGTTAGATTTCATAAATTGAGGGATAGAGTTTAAGAGTCACAAGGTAATGATGCAGCTCTATAAAACTCTGGTTCGGCCACACTTGGAGTACTGTGTCCAGCTCTGGTCACCTCACTGTAGGAAGGATGTGGAAGCATTGCAAAGGGTACAGAGGAGATTTACCATGATGCTGCTTGGTTTAGAGAGTATGCATTATGATCAGAGATTAAGGGAACTAAGGCTTTACTCTTTGGAGAGAAGGAGGATGAGAGGAGACATGATAGAGGTGTACAAGATATTAAGAGGAATTGATAGAGCGGACAGCCAGCACCTCTTCCCCAGGGCACCACTGCTCAATGCAAGAGGACACGGCTTTAAAGTAAGAGGTGGGAAGTTCAAGGGGGATATTAGAGGAAGGTTTTTTACTCAGAGTGGTTGGAGGCAGATACACTAGTGAAGTTTAAGAGACTACTAGACAGGTATATGGAGGAATTTAAGGTGGGGGGTTATATGGGAGGCAGGGTTTAAGGGTCAGCACAACATTGTGGGCCAAAGGGCCTGTACTGTGCTGTACTATTCTATGTTCTATGTTCTATTTGGCCCATCAGGTCTGCTCCACCATTCTATCATGGTTGATTTATGATCCCTCTCAACCCAAATCTCTTGGCTTCTCCCTGCAACCTTTGATGCCTCCACTTTAAGTAAACCCAATGGCTTGACATCCGCAGCTGTCTGTTGCAATAAATTCCATAGATTCACCACCCTGGCTAAAACTTCTCCTTCAAACAAAGAAAAGACAATGAACAAGCAAGCTTTAGTCATTTTATGCTAAAAACATGCACAAACTAGAAATATGACAATACGGGCCATGATAACAAAGAGCCTATAAAATAACCCAATTCAAGTGGCATGACACATGCTGGAGAAAAATAAAGAAGCTTCCAGAAAACACAGAATCAGCTGAACTGTCTGGCATCCGTTAGTCTCGTGAGACTTCTCCAGGGTGCAGGCCTGGGCAGGATTGTATGGAAGACCGGCAGTTGCCCATGCAGCAAGTCTCCCCTCTCCACGCCACCGATGTTGTCCAAGGGAAGGGCAAGGGCCGATACAGCTTGGCACCAGTGTTGTCTCAGGAGTTGCCAGAATGAGGTTGAAGGCAACGTCGGACTGCCTCAGGGACTCCAGCTCCGGATTTGTCCTCAGCTTTTACTCCCTAAGCCTTTCACATTAGTGGGTATGGCTGCAAGGCAGCGGAGGTTTAAGATCAGAGCTTTTCCTGTCTTAAATGGACTGCCTTCCCAGCCTGACGAGCTCCATCTACCCAAAATTATCTGAACTACAATTATCGGAAAATGCACTAAACTATTGCTTTCACTTTACTAAAACAAGCCTTTCTCCCCCGTTCTTAATCTTTAAACCTTCACCAAGGGTTTTGAAATGTAAGCAGCTGAGGGTGTATTTCTGATTGGCTAATTGCACGGTACATCAGCCAATAAAATCAAGGCAGGGCAGCCTGTTTGCAATTGTGTTTGAATGTGACTAGTAGATGTTGGGAGCTTGGCTTGCAAGGCTTTAACTCAAGGGGCAGAGGTACAGGTAAGATTATTTGGTCTTTTCTAACTTTAGAATGTAGGATGGGCAGCTGAAGGAAACAGTGGAAGCAAATATGATAGTGGTGTTTAAGAGGCTGACAGATGCATGAGTCTGATTATAGGAAGAGGATTGCATAAACAGGCAGAAGAGAGTTGGTTTAACTTAGTGTTGTTCAGAGCAGATATTATGAACTTTCTGGTTCTGTACTGTTCTATAATTAACTTTACTCTTTGGGTGGTGTCGTGTTTGGAGTGCCTGTGATCACCAATTGGAATGTGATTCTAGCTGTGTTTGTAAGAAGTTAGTACATTCCCCCTGTAATTGGCTTTCCACCAGATACTCTGGCTTCTTCCACATTCCAAAGGGGGGTGTGTGTGTCTGTATGGTAGATTGACTGTGTTGGTTCTGGAAACAGTGAGACTATCCTCAGATCTAATGCAAATAATATACACGTTGGTGTATGTTTTGATAATTCAATGTACATATGATAAATAAAGCTAGCCTTTAGTGCAGTGGAAATGGCAGTAAAGACAATGGTGTGCTGTTCCTGCAGGATGTGGAAGATCAGGGAAACTCCCAGTGCCCATGGTCTGTGGCACTGTGACCAGTTTGAGGATCAGCAGTGAAGGGTGGGGCCACAGTGGCAGGGGCCCTGGTTAAACTGTGAGGAGGTATTTCCTGCTGCTGCAACGCTGACAGGATGACTGAATTTTTGTAAATCATCTCACAGCTGAGGGTGAATAGCTAGAGGCTGTAGTGTCTTTCTCTGTAACTGTTGTTGGGCATCTTGTTTTGCATAGATGAGTTGGGCTGAAGGTTCGTTCTCCTGGCTCCATGATAGACCAGGCTGCTTAGTTGGGATTTGTGCTCTAGAACACCCAGATGCCTTTGAACACTATTCCTTTTTCAGAACAGGGAATAAGAAACAACTCTATCATCAGTCAGAATGAGGGCCGTCACAAAGTAAAAGTGAATTCCTGCAGAGTCATAGACTCTGCACAAAATCAGATTCTTCAGCCCATCTAGTCTGTGCTGAACTATTATCTGCCTAGTCCTATTGACCTGCACCTGGACCATAGCTCCTCATATGAGGCCCATCTATCTACTTATCCAAACTTCTCTTAAATGTTGAAATCAAACCCACATCCAACACTTCAGCTGGCAGTTTTTTCCTCATTCTCATTGCCCTCTGAGTGAAGATGTTTCCTCTCATGTTTCCCTAAATATTTAACCTTTCACCCTTAAGCCCTGGCTTTTAGTTCTAGTCTCGCTCAACCTCAGTGGAAAAGTCTGCTTGCATTTACCCTATAATCTTTTTTAATACCTCTATCAAATCTCACCTCAGTCTTCTATGTTCTAGGGAATAAAGTCCTAGCCTATTCATCCTTTCCTATAGCTTAGGCCCTTGAGCTGACAACATCCTTGTAATATTTTCTCTGTACTCTTTCAATCTTCTATATTATAGAACTGAAATTTTCTCCAGAGTAGTTTTTAACTTAAAAAAATTAAAATGTAGTATCTGCAAAGTCACTGGATCAGAAGCTGTTCATTGCAAACTTTTGAAAGTACTAAAGAGGATAGTTACCAACATTTGACGAAATGGGCACATCAAAGTTTGACATTTGGCAGTAGAGATAATTTTATTATCAAGTATATAACTTGTTACCATGTTCTTGTCATTTATATTAGATATAATTACCCCACGCATCTGTGTGAGCTTGTAAAGGCGTCATCATCCTACATTTTATCAGAACTCCATTCAACCTTCTGTAGCTACCAGCAACAGCACTATGTCAAGTAAGCTTCTATTTCTATGATTTTTTTTGTTTTTATTTTGAGTTGCAGCATAGAACAGGCCTATTTGGCTGAACTGCACAACAACCCACCTACTTAACCCTAGTCTAATCACTCGACAACTTACAATGAATAATTAACCTACTAACAGGTACATCTTGGATTATGGGAGGAAACGGGCAGCCAGAGGGAACCCATGTGCTTATGGAAAGAACATATAAACTTCTTGCAGGTGGCACTGGAATTGAACCTGGAACTCCAACGCCCCAAACTGTAATGGCATTGTTACGCTACCATGGTGCTCCTATTTTCTATCTTGGTATCATAAATTGAAACAGGTGTAGAGAACTAGTTTGTTAGACGCAGGGCTATAGGAGGTGTGCTTGGAATGTAAAACATTTAAGCTTGATTTTGTGCAACACACCACAGAAGTGGTGGAGAAACACAGCCAGTCAGGCAGCAGCTATGGAGGAAAATAAACCTGAAAGGGTCTTGGCCAGAAACATCGACAGTTTATTCCTGTCTCTAGATGCCATTTGATCTGTTCAGTTCCTCCAGCACTTCATTTTTATTTTATTTGTAAATGTGGAATGGTGATGAGAAGGAATTTCTTCGGCCAGAGTAAATCTGCTGATTTATTGACACGGGGGCTAAGTCATTGGGTATATTTAAAGCAGGGGTTGACAGGTTCTTGACAAGTTGGGGTGTGACGTGATATGGGGAGAAGGTAGGAGATTGGGGCTGAGTGGGAAATGGATCAGACATGATGAATTGGTGGAGCAGACTTAATGGGCCAAATGTCCTGATTCTGCTCCTATACCTGTGGCCTTGAACAGCACAAAATGAGTCCTTCTGGCCCATTGAGCTGCATGCCCAGCCACCCATCAATTAACCCTAGCCTAATCACAGAATGACTTGCAATGACCAATTAACCTACTAACAAGTACGCCTTTGCACTGTGAAGAAACCGACACGGTCACAGGGAGGATGTACAGACTGCTTACAGACAGTGCTGGGATTGAGCCTTGGCTGTTGGTGCTGTCATAGCTTTGCATGAACCGCTATGCTACTGTGGTGTCCCTCTCTGGATTTCCAGCAACTTTAAAATCCCTTCTGTTTAAACCTGATTCTGTACACTTCATAATTTCATGAATTTAACTTTGTTACAGTGTTTATATAGGCTGCTGTTATAGTACTTGTGTTCTAAATCTGACAGATTAGTAGATGTTTTTTCTTTTTTTTTCTTTTTTGGCAATCCTATACAATCACTTGGTAACCCAACACAAGCATTTGTTTCTTCCTCAGCTCCACAGCACCTCGGTCTTCTGCCAATCCTGATACTCCCTTTCCGAGTTAAGGCACTGTAATCCATCTGGATCCCTTCTTAAAAATTGAGAAAGGGCTGTGGAATTTGGTACAGCAGCAGTTAGCATAATACTATTACAGAGCCAGTACAGGCAACTCGAGTTCAATTCCTGCCACTGCCTATTAGGGGTTTGTCTGTTATTCCCACAAATGTGAGTTTCTTCTGGGTGTTCCTGTTTCCTCCCACAGATGAAAAGTGTACCAGCTGATAGGTATGGAGAGGGTGCAGAGGAGATTTACCAGGATGTTGCCTGGATTGGAACACAAGTCTTGTGAGGCAAGGTTAGCAGAGCTGGGACTTTTCTCTTTGGAGTGTAAAAGGATAAGAGGGGACTTGATAGAGGTCTACAAGATTATGAGAGGCATAGATAGGGTGGACAGCCAGTACCTGTTTCCCAGGGCACGAATAGCAAACACCAGAGGGCATATGTACAAAGTTAAGGGAGGGAAGTTTAGGGGAGACATCAGGGGTAAGTTTTTTACACAGAGGGTTGTGGGTGCCTGGAACAACTTGCCAGGGATGGTGGTGGAGGCTAAAACATTCGGGGTATTTAAGAGCCTCTTGGACATGGATGAAAGAAAAATAGAGGGTTACGGGATAGTGTAAGTTTAGTACTTTTTTTAAGGAAGATGGGTCAGCACAACATCGAGAGCCGAAAAGCCTGTACTGTGCCGTAGTATCCTAGTGGTCATTGTAAATTATCCCGTGAAGAGTTTAGGATTAAGTTGGGGATGGGTGGGCAGTGCAGCTCGAAGGGCTAGAAGAGCCTATTCTGTGCTGTATCTCAATAAATAACTAAAATTATTCCTTTGTTTTTAACAAGTCTTAACCCTGACGTATTAATCCTCAATAATGATCAGTTAGGCACAGAGGATCTGTATTTACTGACAAGTACCTTCATTCACTCAGTTCATGAGCATGTGAACTTGCACTACTCAATGCCTGTGTGCAGACTCACTAGGTTTCTCCGACCCTCCATGAACAGTCAAAGAATAGAAAAGGTAAAACCTAGGAAGAAAGCCCATGCTGGTCATGTTTCTTGTGGTGTCGATGTAACTATTCTGAGACTGTCCTCTGGTCTTGGACTCTCCCACCATAGTAAACGTCCTCTCCACATCCACTCTGTCGACCTTTCAACATTCGATAGAGTTCGGTGAGATCACACCCTCTTCTGAATTCAAATGAGTACAAGTCCTAAGGCTTTTCTTTATGGTAAACTATTCAATCCTGGAATCAATTTTGTGAACCTGGTTTGAACTCTTTCCAGTTTGACCACATTCTTTCTAAGAGAAAGGGCTCAAAACTGTGTAGTATATAGTGACAATTCTACACAAGCAGTCACAAAGTAACCCAGTGATGTTGATTAATTCCTCCTGCCTTCCCCTTTCCAATTGTTGGCAAAACAATGTTTTTTAATTTCCTATGAATCATGAGGTACATCTATGCCATCACTTTAAAACTAAACCTAACCAGAAAATGGCTCCATGATATCGAGTACAATCTGGTTTAAGTCACCTGACCCCAGATGGGGTCAAAATCTTTCTACATTGTTTTTTTGAGTAACTTTCTGTGTTTTACCAGGTTTTAGTAGGTACGGAGATATTACAAGTATTGACACAACAGGAGCTTCCCTCGAAACTGCAAACCAGGACAGACTGGGGTACAGTGGTAAGTGACGGGAGTAAGCCTTGATAAGTTGTCATGCCATTCGTTCATCTGCAAACTCTTGTGGTGGTATATATGTGTGAATGTTCTAAAGCAATCTCCTAAAGCTTCAGGTCTCTTGGATGCCCTTATAATCCCCTTGCACCTGTGTGGCAACACAAGCAATGACGTTAAATTGACAGACTATTTGTCCATATCCCTGGCAAATCTAGTCCTGAATTCAAACTCCAGGCAGGACAGAACTTAGAAACAGAAAATCCACAGCATAATACAGGCTCTTTGGCCCACAAAGCTGTGCCAAATATGTCCTTACCTTAGAACTACCTAGGCTTTACCCATAGCCCTCTATTTTACTAAGCTCCATGTAGCCATCCAGGAGTCTCTTAAAAGACCCTATTGTTTCTGCCTGCACCACTGCTGCTGGCAGCCCATTCTATGCACTCGCCACTCTCTGCGTTTATATATTTAAAAAAAAAACTTACCCCTGATATCTCCTCTGTACCTACTTCCAAGCACCTTAAAACTGTGCCCTCTCATGCTAGCCACTTCAGCCCTGGGGAAAAGCCTCTGACTATCCAAGTGATCAATGCCTCTCATTATCTTGTACACCTCTATCAGGTCACCTCTCATCCTCCGTCGCTCCAAGGAGAAAAGGCCGAGTTCATTCAACCTATTCTCATAAAGCATGCTCCCCAAACCAGTTTGTTAATTTCTAGCACAATCCTGCAATTTACCAGTATCCCTCTCATTTTAGGTCCTTACTTCAACAGGAATGCTTCTTTTAAATTCCTCCATTACAATCAGCTCTCTCAATGTATCATAGTCCCCATTTACATTTTTAGAAGAAACCCACCTCTCAAAACACACAGCTTTATCATAGGCAAATTCCACATAAGATTTTCCCACAGACTTTTTCAAACTTCTGAATCTTTCCCTATAAGCTTCTGGGACCAATTCGTATGCATTTAGAATATGCATTTTCACAATATCGTAATCAATTGCTTGCGCAGCTGTTAAAACTGTGTAAACTTGTTGTGCTTTACCTTTAATTACACTCTGTAACAACACTGACCATTTATCTTTCGGCCACTCTGACATCTGAGCAATAGTTTCAAAATGTTGAAAATATCTTTCCACTTCTGTTTCACTAAATGGAGGGACCAATTTAATTTCTTGACTAGCAACAAACGTTTTTTTAGAACCAGAAGACTGATTCCCAGACCTTAATTTCTCCATTGCATATGCAAATTCTCTCTGCTTTTGTTCAGCCTCCAATTTACAACACTCTAACATCATTTGTTCGATTTGCAACTGCATCTCCAGATTACTTATTGGAAACGACTCTAAAATCGATTCATCAAAAACACCCGAATCCACATAGTGTGACACGATTTTTCTCGGTATAACAGCCTTAGATGTAGTCTGCAAAATGCCTTTAAGTTGCAATCTACTAGCTATCTCAGATACCTCAGTTTTTTTCGCCTTCGCTAACAACTCCGCATCTGGCGAAACCAGAAACTCATCAATATTCATTGCTGCCGAATACCACTCACAAGCCAAACAAAAAAAAATCGAGTAATCCCCGTTCCCAAAACACCGATTCAAAAGTTAGCAAGCATTTAAACTCAAACGATCCAATCCCAGACGCAACCCTCATATTTATGTTACGTATTCAGGCAATAATAAATATATGAGTTAGGCAAGGGTTCATATAACAAATAACACGTTTATTAAACACTGAAAACAAACCCCCCCCAAAAGTAAACAAACACTAACGTAACCGGAAACCAGCTGCTGTGTGGCAGCTTAAACAGTTCTTAAAGCGATATTGCAAATCAGTTCTTTAAAATATTATTGCCAAAAGTTCAGAAATGCTCACAGTCTATTTAAAAGGAGAGACTTTATAAGACGATTTAAATTCTCTTTCACGTCGCTTTGATTCGATCCCTGACGTCAAACTTCCCACGAAGAATTTATGAAACGGCTTAAAGGCACTGACCTTTCCTTTATCACACTGTCCTCAATCTTCTGCTATCCCGCAGAGATTAACATGAGAACAGTCAACGAATTCCTTTCGAATAAGGATTAAATAAGGTCGAACCCGTTTCACCGTCGAAAATAGATTCTCCTCGATCTTTAACTCCCGAGGTCCGATCTTCACTCTCCACTGATTTCTCAAACAGTATTGTAAAGAAACTGCTGGCAATGACCTTTTAAACTTTAGGCATTAGATAAAAACTTCATCCTTCAACTAAACTGCGTCATCACATTAAATCACGCAGTGGCATGAAGTCAGCTTGGCAAATCCAGCCACAAACTGCCCCTCCTCACAGGGTGGGGTCTTCCTTTTATAACCTGTAAAAAAAAAACCTGTCACATGGTCACTACTGGTGGGAAAATGACATCACTCCACCATCACAAGACCATTACCTCAAGTCCAGTACAGCTTCAACCCCAGTCACGTGACAAGGGTACCACTGTCATGTCACGAGTACGTAACAGGTGTTAGATTTCATAAGTTGAGGGATAGAGTTTAAGAGTCACAAGGTAATGATGCAGCTCTATAAAACTCTGGTTAGGCAACACTTGGAGTACTGTGTCCAGTTCTGGTCACCTCACTGTAGGAAGGATGTGGAAGCATTGCAAAGGGTACAGAGGAGATTTACCATGATGCTGCCTGGTTTAGAGAGTATGCATTATGATCAGAGATTAAGGGAACTAGGGCTTCTCTCTTTGGAGAGAAGGAGGATGAGAGGAGACATGATAGAGGTGTACAAGATATTAAGAGGAATTGATAGAGCGGACAGCCAGCACCTCTTCCCCAGGGCACCACTGCTCAATGCAAGAGGACACGGCTTTAAAGTAAGAGGTGGGAAGTTCAAGGGGGATATTAGAGGAAGGTTTTTTACTCAGAGTGGTTGGAGGCTGTGGTGAACTATGTGCCTGTCGGGACACGCCCCTGCTGACTGCTCCTGTGGCTCCTCCCACAGGCCCCTGTATAAAGGAGACCTGCGGCCTGAAGATCGGCCTCAGTCTCCAGGACCTTGTATGATAGACACTCACTCCTGGTTCCTTCTTCCAGTCAATAAAAGCCGATATCTCGCCTACGTCTCAGTGTGAGTTATTGATGGTGCATCAATTTTATTGACTGGAAGTTTTAAAACATGGAACCCGTTTTGCGTCCGGACCGGTTGGATTTGGACCCTCAAGACCCTGACGCAGCTCTCGCTTTTGAACACTGGCTTGCATGCTTCCAATCGTACTTGGCGGAGCTTCGTGCGACTGAACCCGCCGTTATGCACAGAATCCTACTCTCGAGGGTCACCCCCAAAGTTTACTCCATTATCCGGGACCTGCCGACCTACGAAGGGGCACTGGACGCCTTCAAACGACAGTACCTGCGGCCGGTGAACACCGTCTACGCAAGACATTGCTTAGCTACCCGGCAACAGCGGCCTGGCGAATCGTGCGCTGAGTTTCTCCGAGCACTACAGACGCTCGTCCGAGCTTGAGACTGCAAGACGCTCACGGCAGAACAGCATGCGGAGCTGCTGGTGCGAGACGCCTTTGTGACGGGACTGAGGTCAGTGTACATGCGCCAGCGGCTGCTGGAGAACTCGGATCTTACCTTAAGCTCGGCGATAGAGAAGGCCAACGCTCTAGAAGCTGCGCGGCATAACGCCGACGCTGTCCAGTCGCGCGATTCCCCGCCGGTTTCGTGGACGCCTCAGACCCCGCCACCGCCGGCTCCCGGGAGCGAATTCGCCAACGCCGCCGCCAGTCGCCATTCCACGAGCTCCCCGACCCAGACCACGGCTGTGGCCCGTAAGCAACTCATGCTTTGTTATTTCTGTGGCCAAAAGAAACATCCTCGACAACGCTGTCCAGCGCGAGAAGCGACCTGCTCCAGCTGCGGAAAGCGGGGCCACTTCGCCAAGGTCTGTAAGTCTCAACCTCGAGCGGGGTGCAGCGCTGCGGGTGAAACGTGGAGGCCGCCATCTTGCATGCCGGGATGTGGGCGGCCATCTTTGTCGGCGTCAGCATGCCCCGCCCCCGACCCTCCGATGCTTACCGGGTACCCCGGATGTGGGCGGCCATCTTTGTCGGCGTCAGCATGCCCCGCCCCCGACCCTCCGATGCTGACCGGGTACCCCGACGGCGATCCAACTCTGGCCACTGTGACTCTCGACCAAAGCGCCCCACACCAGCTTGCAAGATCCATGATGGACATCCAGGTGGAGGGGCATTGGACTGGATGCCTGTTTGACATGGGCAGCACTGGGAGTTTTATTCACCCGGACACAGTGCAACGCTGCGGACTTGCAACGCGGCCGGTCAGTCGGAGGTTCCATTTGGCCTCTGGGTCGCAGTCCGCAGACATCTGGGCGGGTTGTGTAGCGACTTTGGTGGTGCAAGGCACAGTATATCGGGACTTTGAACTGCTGGTCATGCCTAATCTGTGTGCACCTGTGCTATTGGGGCTGGACTTCCAGAGCCATCTCGAAAGTGTGACTATGGTATACGACGGGCCCCTCCCACCACTCACTGTCAAGAATCCTCAGTTTTGTGGGACTTCTTCACATACCCCGCTACTGACCACACACACACACGGACACACACATCCCATCCAGAACCAGGCCAACAGCTGTGCTACCGACACTTGCAGCCTCTCCACTCTCAAGATCCCTCCCCCACCGCTGTTCGCCAACCTGATCCCCGACTGTAAACCTGTGGCAACCAAAAGCAGGAGGTACAGCGCGGGGGACCGGGCCTTCATTCAGTCGGAGGTGCAGCGGCTGCTCAGGGAGGGGATCATTGAGCCGAGCACAAGCCCTTGGAGGGCCCAGGTGGTTGTTGTTCGGACTGGGCAGAAAAATAGGATGGTGGTGGACTATAGTCAAACCATCAATAGGTTTACGCAGCTTGACGCATACCCCCTACCCCGCATCGCGGATATGGTCAACCAGATTGCTCAGTATAAGGTGTACTCGACAATAGATCTGAAATCCGCTTATCACCAGCTCCCCATCTGCCCAGAGGACCGCCCCTACACCGCCTTCGAGGCGGGCGGCCGGCTCTATCACTTCCTGCGCGTCCCTTTCGGTGTCACGAATGGTGTCTCTGTCTTCCAGAGGGAAATGGACCGGATGGTGGACCAGTACCAACTGCAGGCCACATTTCCCTATCTGGATAACATCACCATCTGTGGTCATGACAGACCAGATCACGACGCCAACCTCCAACGGTTTCTCCAAGTGGCCGCAGCTCTGAACCTTACTTATAACAGGGACAAGTGTGTTTTTGGTACCACCCGCCTTGCTATACTTGGGTATGTCGTGGAAAACGGGGTTATTGGGCCTGATCCCGAACGTATGCGCCCCCTGTTAGAGCTCCCTCTTCCCACCACTCTCAAGGCCCTCAGACGGTGCCTGGGGTTTTTTTCCTATTACGCCCAATGGGTCCCCCATTACGCAGACAAGGCTCGCCCCCTGGTCAAGTCTACCTCGTTTCCCCTCTCTGCTGAGGCCTGCGCGGCCTTCAACTGCATTAAAGCGGACATTGCCAAAGCTACGATGCATGCAGTGGACGAGACCGCTCCCTTCCAAGTGGAGTGTGATGCCTCCGATTTCGCTCTGGCTGCTACCCTTAATCAGGAAGGCAGACCAGTAGCATTCTTTTCTCGCACCCTCCAAGGCTCTGAAATTCGGCACTCCGCGGTGGAGAAAGAAGCCCAGGCCATAGTGGAGGCTGTTAGGCACTGGAGGCACTATCTTGCTGGCAAAAGATTCACTGTGCTGACCGACCAGCGCTCGGTTGCGTTCCTGTTCAGCAACCAACAGCGGGGCAAGATCAAAAATGATAAGCTTTTGCGGTGGAGGATAGAACTCTCCACCTACACCTATGATATCCTGTACCGGCCTGGCAGACTCAATGAGCCCCCTGATGCCCTATCCCGGGGAACATGTGCTAGCACACAGCTCGACCAGCTGTACGCCCTTCATGCACAACTTTGCCATCCGGGGGTCACCCGATTTTACCATTTTGTGAAAGCTCGGAACCTGCCGTACTCCCTGGAGGACATCAGGACGATGACCAGGGACTGCCAAATTTGTGCCGAGTGCAAACCGCACTTCTACTGTCCTGACACGGCACAACTTGTCAAGGCCACCCGCCCTTTTGAACGCCTGAGTGTTGACTTTAAGGGCCCCCTTCCCTCCACTGACCGCAATGTCTATTTTCTCAGTGTTATTGACGAGTTCTCACGGTTCCCCTTTGCCATCCCCTGCCCCGACACCACTGCCACGTCCGTCATAAAAGCCCTGCGCCAGCTCTTCACTCTGTTCGGGTATCCCTGCTATATCCACAGTGATAGAGGGTCCTCCTTTATGAGTGAGGAGCTGTGCCAGTACTTGCTAGCTAGGGGCATTGCTACCAGTCGGACCACGAGTTATAATCCCCGGGGTAATGGCCAGGTAGAGCGGGAGAATGCCACAGTGTGGAAGGCCACACTTTTAGCCCTCAAGTCCAAAGGGTTGCCGGTCTCTCGATGGCAGGAGGTCCTCCCTGAGGCACTGCACTCTATCCGCTCTCTGTTATGTACGTCCACCAATGCCACCCCTCACGAACGCCTATTCTCTTTTCCCAGGAAGTCTGTCACTGGGACCACCCTACCAGTTTGGCTGACGTCCCCGGGGCCAGTGCTGCTCCGGAAACATGTGAGGAGCAATAAATACTCCCCGCTGGTGGAGAGGGTTCACCTTCTCCATGCGAACCCCCAGTATGCTTACGTGGTCTTACCTGATGGGCGGGAGGACACGGTCTCCATCCGCGACCTGGCACCCGCAGGTGCAGCAGACCACTACCCTGAAGGCTCTCCGGTAACTGTGAACCCTGCACCAGAGGTGACACCGTACTCACCAGGCCCTACACAGACTCCTCACGACACTTGTATACCGGGCGTTTCGTACGCATTTATACCAGGCGCCTCGCACATGCATGAGGGATCACCGGCGCCTAGTGGGCAAGAACACGCGCAACCCCCGTCCCCTGTGCAATCGCCAATGTTGCCGGCACCTATGCGGTCACAGCCGGTGCTACATACGGTGTACTGTGCTGTACTATTCTATGTTCTATGTTCTATTTGGCCCATCAGGTCTGCTCCACCATTCTATCATGGTTGATTTATGATCCCTCTCAACCCAAATCTCTTGGCTTCTCCCTGCAACCTTTGATGCCTCCACTTTAAGTAAACCCAATGGCTTGACATCCGCAGCTGTCTGTTGCAATAAATTCCATAGATTCACCACCCTGGCTAAAACTTCTCCTTCAAACAAAGAAAAGACAATGAACAAGCAAGCTTTAGTCATTTTATGCTAAAAACATGCACAAACTAGAAATATGACAATACGGGCCATGATAACAAAGAGCCTATAAAATAACCCAATTCAAGTGGCATGACACATGCTGGAGAAAAACAAAGAAGCTTCCAGAAAACACAGAATCAGCTGAACTGTCTGGCATCCGTTAGTCTCGTGAGACTTCTCCAGGGTGCAGGCCTGGGCAGGATTGTATGGAAGACCGGCAGTTGCCCATGCAGCAAGTCTCCCCTCTCCACGCCACCGATGTTGTCCAAGGGAAGGGCAAGGGCCAATACAGCTTGGCACCGGTGTCGTCTCAGGAGTTGCCAGAATGAGGTTGAAGGCAACGTCGGACTGCCTCAGGGACTCCAGCTCCGGATTTGTCCTCAGCTTTTACTCCCTAAGCCTTTCACATAAGTGGGTATGGCTGCAAGGCAGCGGAGGTTTGAGATCAGAGCTTTCCCTGTCTTAAATGGACTGCCTTCCCAGCCTGACGAGCTCCATCTACCCAAAATTATCTGAACTACAATTATCGGAAAATGCACTAAACTATTGCTTTCACTTTACTAAAACAAGCCTTTCTCCCCCGTTCTTAATCTTTAAACCTTCACCAAGAGTTTTGAAATGTAAGCAGCTGAGGGTGTATTTCTGATTGGCTAATTGTACGGTACATCAGCCAATAAAATCAAGGCAGGGCAGCCTGTTTGCAATTGTGTTTGAGCGTGACTAGTAGATGTTGGGAACCTATTCTCATAAAGCATGCTCCCCAAACCAGGCAACGTCCTTGTAAATCTCCTCTGCACCCTTTCTTTGGTTCCCACATCCTTCCTGGAGTGAGGCAATCAGAACTGAGCACAATTTGGGCAAGTGAAATCAAACAATTAAAATGTAACAGGAAAAAGTCGGAATCAGTAATGGCAACACAAAGCAGACTGGTTTATTTGTATCCTTCAACTTCTATGTCTATCAATGGCAGAGCTTCAAGCATGTCCCTTTTGACTTCTCAACATGGTAGAATGTAGCCATACTGTAGTTGTGGTGTGATGGTAACCCACTTCCCATTCTGTGTGAGGGAGCAGGGGCTCCTCCATGCCTATTCTCCAGATCTGGACAAATATAAAAGGAAGATCTCTGGACAAAGTTTGGATATTGAAGGGGTAGCTGGACCAGGCAAGATCAAACTAAACCAAAGATCAAACTAAACAGTTTCATGCAATATCCACATAAAGTATATACAGTGAAATACTGGGGACTTCCAAACGTGAAATTACAGAATGAGAAGATGCATTTTATAAAACTTCTGAGTAACAGAAGTTTCTCAAAGTTGATAAATTACTAATGCTGAAGTCCTGATATAAAAGCTGGACATGTGGAACAGACTCAATGGGCTGAATGGCCTAATTCTGTTCCTGTGCCTGTCGTCTAAGTTGGGCAGAATTTGTTTGCACTTTCTGCAGACACTTTTTTGCTTGCTAATTTGTTCTGCTTTATTCCATTGCTACAACTTGGAGACATCAAGTAAAATAAACTTGGTTTGCTCTTGTCTGCAGGCATTGCAGCTTCTCAAGCGCTGATGGCGACGGATCTTGACAGGGCAAATCGTTACAGGCCTTTGATATACCAAGTTGCCCATGCCCAACAAATCGATCCAGCTCTCATTGGTGCTATAGCATCCCGTGAATCTCGAGTAGGCGCAGCCTTGGTAAATGATTGGGGTGACAATGGGAATGCATTTGGTCTCATGCAGGTAGGATCAAGTTTCCTATTACAACAGAAATCTTTCCCCATGGTGCAGACTAGAACAGTAACAGGGAAGTAGTGGTACAACTAGTAGAGCTGTTGACACACAGAATCATAACTGGATTTAATATCACTGGCATGCAGTACTGCACTAGAACCTTAGCCACATCCTGTATGTGGCTTGGGTGCCTAAGACTTTTGTTCAATACTGTATTTGTCAACATGGAGCAGAGCAAATTTGTAAATCTCGTGGGAGCAAAGGATATTGGGAATAGTGATACTTGAGCACCACAGGAGGGGTGTGGTATAGGTGGCAGAGGAGGGCTGGGGGAGGGAAATGATGCAGACACACCCAGCCCTGAGACACCAGGCAAAGTCATTTGATTCCAAACAATTGGTTTATTGATCATTACAGAATGTCTCTTTGGTGTTTCCCACTCACTTCACTCTTTCCCCTTTTCCCAACCATGATTCATCTCTCCCTGTCCCCTTCCCACTGCCAGTCCACAGTAGAGACCCATAACAGAATTAGGTTTATCATTACTCATGTATGTCATGAAATTTGTTTTATTTTGTGGAGGCAGCATAATGCAATACATAAAATTAATACAGTACTGTGCAAAAGTCTTGGGCACCATAGCTATATATGTGTGCTTAAAATTTCACATTATGAAAGACATTTCAAATTTGGAGAGAAGGAAATCGGAGGATCAGAACAGGAGAGCAGCGGGAGCTATTTATTTTTTTCCTTTTCATTGGAGTTAAGAGAAGCGGGACTGTGCAGGTGTGTGACGTTAGGCAGTGAAGCAGGGAAGATTTCAAAAGGACACAGTCTTATACAGTGGGCAGTGGTGTTTGCGGGCACCGGAGCGAGCCGGGAGCAGAGTGAAGGCTTAAGGGCTTTGGCTCAACAGGCTTAGGGGGAGACGGGTGAGGCAGGGTAGGTTTAGTTTTCAGTTTTCCCTGTTATTTCAGGAAAGGGGGAATTATGAGTGAGGGCAGCTTGTTGTTCTCGGTGTCAGATGTGGGAGGTCCTGGAGTCTCTTAGCCTCCCGGATGTCCACATCTGCACCAGGTGCGCTGAGCTGCAGCTCCTAAGGGATCGTGTTAGGGAACTGGAGCTGCAGCTCGATGACCTTTGTCTGGTCAGGGAGAGTGAGGAGTTGACAGAGGGGAGTTACAGGCACCGTGGCACTGGAGCCACGGGAGGCAGATAGGTGGGTCACGGTCAGGATGGGGAAGGGGAAAAATCAGGTACTAGAGAGTACTCCAGTGGCTGTACCACTTGACAATAAGTACTCCTGTTTGAGTACTGTTGATGGGGGCGGGGGGAGCAACATTGGCCTTGCCTCCGGCATAGAGTCCAGCCCTGTAGCTCAGAAGGTTAGGGAAAGGAAGAGGAAGGCAGTAGTGATAGGGAACTTGATAGAGGGTCAGATAGGTGATTCTGTGGACGCAATCAGAAGATCAGGATGGTACCAAGATATCCTGAAGTGGGAGGGTGAGGAGCCAGAGGTCGTGGTACATATAGGTACCAATGACATAGGTAGGAAAAGGGAAGAAGTCCTGAAAGGAGAATATAGGGAGTTAGGAAAGAAGTTGAGAAGAAGGACTGCATAGGTAGTAATCTTGGGATTACTGCCTGTGCCACGCAACAGTGAGTAGGAAAGGAATGAAGTGAAGGATAAATGCATGGCTGAGGGATTGGAGCAGGGGGCAGGTGTGACCTGTAAAAAAAGGACGGGTTACTCTTGAATCCTAGGGGGTCCAATATCCTGGTGGGGAGATATGCGAAGGCTGCTGGGGAGACTTTAAACTAGAATGGTTGGGGGGGTGGGAATCAATTTGAAGAGTCTAAGGGAGAGGAGGTTAGTTCACAAATAGAGAAAGCTAGTAGACAGTGTGAGGGAGTATAAGCAGCTGATAAAGAAGGGGAGCACTCAGACCAAAGATAATAAATTGTTTGCACCATTAGGGATAAACAGAGGAAGAGGTGGAGAGTTTCTTAAATGCATCTATTTTAATGCTAGGAGCATTGTAAGAAAGGTGTATGAGCTTAGAGTGTGTATTGATACCTGGAAATATGATGTTGTAGCTATTAGTGAAACATGGTTGTAGGAGGGGTGTGATTGGCAACTAAATATTCCTGGATTTCGTTGCTTCAGGTATGATAGAATCGGAGGGACAAGAGGGGGAGGTGTTGCGTTGCTTGTCAGAGAAAATATTACAGCGGTGCTCTGGCAGGATAGATTAGAGGGTTTGTCTAGGGAGATTATTTGGGTGGAATTGAGGAATGGGAAAGGTGTGGTAACACTTGTAGGGGTGTGTTATAGACCACCTAATGGGGAGCGAGAATTGGAGGAGCAAATTTGTAAGGAGATAGCAGATATTTGTAGTAAGCACAGGGTTGTGATTGTGGGAGATTTTAATTTTCCACAAATAGACTGGGAAGCCCATTTTGTAAAAGAGCTGGGTGGTTTGGAGTTTGTAAAATGTGTGCAGGATCTTTTTTTGCAGCAATACATAGAGGTACAGACTAGAGAAGGAGCAGTGTTGGATCTCTTGTTAGGAAATGAGATAGGTCAGGTGATAGAGATATGTGTTGGGGAGCACTTTGGGTCCAGTGATCACAATACCATTAGCTTCAATATAATTATGGAGAAGGATAGGACTGGACCTAGGGTTGAGATTTTTGATTGGAGAAAGGCTAACTTTGAGGAGATGCGAAAGGATTTAGAAGGAGTGGATTGGGACAATTTGTTTTATGGGAAGGATGTAATAGGGAAATGGAGGTCATATAAAAGTGAAATTTTGAGGGTACAGAATCTTTATGTTCCTGGTAGGTGCAAAGGAAAGGTTAAAAGTTTGAGAGAACCATTGCTTTCAAGGGATATTGGAAACTTGGTTAGGAAAAAGAGAGAGGTCTACAATAAATATAGGCAGCATGGAGTAAATGAGGTGCTCGAGGAATATAAAAAATGTAAAAGGAATCTTAAGAAAGAAATTAGAAGATGAGGTTTCTTTGGCAAGTAAGGTGAAAATAAATCCAAATGGTTTCTATGGTATATTAATAGCAAAAGGAAAGTGAGGGATAAAATTGAGCCCTTAGAGAATCAGAGCGGACAGCTATGTGTGGAGCCAAAAGAGATGGGGGAGAAGGATATTGAATTGTGTAAGATAAGGGAAACAAGTAGGGTAGTTATGGAAACTATGATGATTAAAGAGGAGGTACTAGAGCTTTTAAAGAATATAAAAGTGGATAAGTCTCGAGATCCTGACAGGATATTCCCTAGGCCCTTGAGGGAAGTTAGTGTAGAAATAGCAGGGGCTCTGACAGAAATATTTCAAATGTCATTAGAAATGGGGATGGTGCTGGAGGATTGGCATATTGCTCATGTGGCTCCATTGTTTAAAAAGGTTTCTAAGAGTAAATCTAGCAATTATCAGCTTGTAAGTTTGACATCAGTGGTGGTAAATTAATGGAAAGTATTCTTAGAGATGGTATATATAATTATCTGGATAGACAGGGTCTGATTAGGAGCAGTCAGCATGGATTTGTGTGTGGAAGGTCATGTTTGACAAATCATTGAATTTTTTGAAGAGGTTACTAGGAAAGTTGATGAGGGTAAAGCAGTGGATGTTTTCCATATGGACTTCAGTAAGGCCTTTGACAAGGTTCCACATGGAAGGTTAGTTGGGAAGGTTCAATCATTGGGTATTAATATCGAAGTAGTAAAATGGATTCAACAGTGGCTGGATAGGAGATGCCAGAGAGTAGTGTTGGATAACTGTTTGTCAGGTTGAAGGCCAGTGACTACTAGTGGTGTGCCTCAGAGATCTGTACTGGGTCCAATGTTGTTTGTCATATACTTTAATGATCTGGATGATGGGGTGGTGAATTGGGTTAGTAAGTATGCAGGTGATACTAAGATAGGTGGCGTTGTGAATAATAAAGTAGGTTTTTAAAGCTTGCAGAGAGATTTAGGCCAGTTAGAAGAGTGGGCTGAAAGATGGCAGATGGAGTTTAATGCTGTTAAGTGTGAGGTGCTATATTTTGATAGGAATAATCCAAATAGGACATACATGGTAAATGGTAGGGCATTGAGGAATGCAGTATAACAGATTGACCTAGGAATAATGGTGCATAGTTCCCTGAAGGTGGAATCTCATGTGGATAGGGTGGTGAAGAAAGCTTTTGGTATGCTGGCCTTTATAAATCAGAGCATTGAGTATAGCAGTTGGGATGTAATATTGAAATTGTGCAAGGTATTGGTGAGGCCAAATTTGGAGGATTGTGTACAGTTCTGGTCACCAAATTATAGGAAAGATGTCAACAAAATTGAGAGAGTACAGAGATTTACTAGAATGTTACCAGGTTTCAGCACCTATGGGAAAGGTTGAGCAAGTTAGGTCTTTATTCTTCGGAGCATAGAAGGTTTGGGGGGTGGGGGGAGACTTGATAGTGGTATTTAAAATTGAGGGGGATAGATAGAGTTGATGTGGATAGGCTTTTTCCATTGAGAGTAGGGGAGATTCAAACAAGAGGACATGAGTTGAGAGTTAAGGGGCAAAAGTTTAGGGGTAACACAAGGGAGAACTTTACTTAGAGTGGTAGCTATGTGGAATGAGCTTCTAGTAGAAGTGGTAGAGGCAGGTTTGATTTTGTCATTTTATTAAAAAAAAATATTGGATAGGTATATGGACAGGAAAGGAATGGAGGGTTATGGACTGAGTGCATGTAGGTGAGACTAGGAGAGAGTAAGTTTTCAGCATGGACTGGAAGGGCCGAGATGGCCTGTTTCTGGGCTGTAATTGTTATATGGTTATTATGGTACTGTGCAAAAGTCTTTAAAAACAAGAAATTCTGCAGATGCTGGAAATCTAAGGCAACTCATACGAATTCCTAGAGAAACTCAGTGGGTCAACAAGCAGTCAACATTTTAGTCTGAGACCCTTTTCAGGACAGGAAAAGGAAATGGGAGGATACCAAAATAAAAAGGTGGGAGGGAGTGAAGGGATGAAGGATAGCTAGAAGATGATGGGTGAAGTCTGGTGGGTGTGAAAGATAAAAGGCTGTTTTGCAGCAACAGTATAATGCATTACATAAACTATAAATTACAACAAAATTGTGCAGTGTGGTCACGGGTTGTTCCTGATCTGTTCCTGAAACATTGTGTGTTCGGGTTCCTTTACCACTTCCCTGATGGTAGCAATGAGAAGAGGGCATGTCCTGAGTGATGGGGTCCTTAATGATGGAAAGCACATTTGTGAGGCATCTTCTTTTGAAGATGTCCTCGATGCTGAGGAGGCTAGAATCCATGACGGAGCTGGCTGAGTTTGCAACCAACTGCAGCTGTTCCAATACTGTGCAGTGTCCCCTCCATACCTAGCAGATCTAACTAGTTAGAATGCTCTCTATGGTACAATTGAAGAAATTGCTAGCACCTATGGTGATACACAAAGTCTCCTCAAACTCCTAATGAAATATATCTGCTGATGTTTGTAATTGCATCAATATGTTGGGCTCATTATAGATCTTCAGAGATGTTGACACCCAGGAACTTGAAACTGCTCACTGCTGATTCCCTCAGTGAGGGCTGGTGTGTGTTTCCTCAAGTTCATCTTCCTGAAACCCACAATCATTCCTTGTCCTATATTGGCAAGACCAAAGTTCAGTCCTGGCTTTAGGTTCTGGCCATATTTCAATGTGAGTTACCCCTGTGTGGTGCAGTTTCAGTTCAAAGTAAATTTATTATCAAAGTACATGTATGCCACCATGTACAAGTCTGAGGTTCATTTTCTTGCAGGCATACACCATAATTTTATAATAGAACAACCATAATAAAATCAATGTAAGATTGCACCAACTTGGGCATTCAAACTGTGCACAAAAATGACTAACTGTGCAAATACCGGAAGAAAAGTAATAAATAAATAAACAATAAATGTTGAGAACAAGATGGAATCCTTGAAAGCAAGTCTTTAGGTTGTGGGAACATTTTAATCATGGGGCAAGTGAAGTTATCCCCTTAGTTCAAGAGTCTGAGTTTGAGAGGTAATAACTGCATCTGTATCACCTTCCTGATGGCAGCAGTGAGAAGAACATGTCCTAGGTGGTGGTGGGGTGGGGGGGGGGGGTCCTTGACGCTGCCTTCCTATGACAACACTTCATGCAGGTGTGCTCAATGGTGGGGAGGGCTATTCCCATGATGAATGGACCGTGTCCACTATTTATAGGATTTTTTTTTGTTGTTCAAGGGCACTGCTATTGCCATACCAGGCCGTGATGCAGACAGTCAGTATACTTTTTTGCCACACTTCTACAGGTTTGTCAAAGTTTTGGATGTCATACCAAATCTTTGCAAACTTCTAAGGAAGTAGAGCTGCTGCAATACTTGCTTCATATTTGTACTTGCGCGCTGCTCCCAGGACAGGTCCTCCAAAATAATAACCGAGGAATTTAAATTTGCTGACCCTCTCCACACCCGATCCTGAGTGCTGCTTCCTGGATCTGTTTTCCTCCTGGAGTCAATAATCAGCTGACATTAAGGGATTGTTGTTCTGGTACCACTCAGAACTTTTCAAGCTCCCTCCTATATGCTGATTCTTCAACACCTTGATTTGGCAGACAACTGTGGTGTTATCAGAAAACTCAAGTATGGCTTCGTAGCTGTAATTAGCCACACTGTCATAAGTAGAGCACACAGCCTTGTGATGCACCTGAGCTGATGAAGATTGTGGAGATGTTGTTACCAACCCAAACTCTCTGGGGTCTGTAAGTGAAGAAATTGAGTATCCAATTGCGCAAGAGGTATTGAGGCCAAGGTCCTGAAGCTTAATGATTCACTTTGAGGGGATAATGGTATTGAATGCCAAGCCTGATTATGTCCTAATATGTGTATCTTTGCTGCCCAGATATTTCCTCCCATGTCCCGTAGTCATCCAGGTCAGTGGGTTAATAGGCAGCTGTAAGTTGCCCTGGTTTGTACATAATATAGCTTCACCATGGATGGTCCCCTAACTGGCTGTGAAAGGGAGGATTGGGCATGAGGCTAGCAACCCTATCCTGTCTTTTAAAAACCTGGAGCTACAGAAAATCCAGGTGGCATCCCTGGGAGAGGAAGAATGTTTGAAGATGGGCTACACCTGGAGACAATTTGAAAGACTGGCCCAGGAGAGGATTCTGGTCAGCTGCTGTCAGTGATGTATGCCGCAGTAGGGGTGATGAGCTGAAAAATACATAATTGGTTAAACCTGGTGATTAATGGGAATAAGGGGGATTTTTTAAAATGTGGTTAACACTGGATTCATGAAAATGTTGGGGGGGTGGGGTGCGGTGCTCAACACAGACTAGGGCATGATTCTGTGCAGTTCAGCTCAACCCTAAAAGCGAGGATGTAATGCCGAGGGTTTGTATCAGGCACTGGAGCATACTGTGAGCAGTTTTAGGGCCCCTTGTCTAATGAAGGATGTGCTGATATTGGAGGGGGCTCAAAGGAGGCTCACAAAAGTGATTCTGGGATTGAATGGCTTACCATATGAGGAATATTTGGACCTGGAGATGTACTCGCTGGAACTCGGAAGAATGAGGGGTGACCTGATTGAAACCTATTAAATGGTGACGGGCTTTGATCTAGCAGATGTGGAGAGGATGTTTCCTGTGGTGCGAGTGTCTAAGATCAGAGGACAGACTCAGAATGGAGGGATGTCCATTCAGAACAGATGGGGAATTTCTTCTGCTAGGGAGTGGTGAATCCATGGAATTTGTTGCCACAGTTGGCTGCGGAGGCCAAGCCATTGGATACATTAAGGCAGAGGTTGATGGATTCTTGACTAGTCAGGGTATGAGGCGGTATGGGGAGAAGGCAGGAGACTGAGGCAGAGGAAAAATGGATCAACCATGACAAAATGGTGGAGCAGACTAGATGGGCCAAAAAGCCGCCTTGTGCTCCTATATCTTGTGATCTAAAAGGAAAACAATATCAATTGTAATTAGGAATAGAACAGGCAGACAAATTCAAGTTTATTTGTCATAGGTATGTGCAATTAATGTCATAGGGTAGATAAGCCATGAGAATTGACTTTGCAGCAACAGCAGTACATTGCAAGACCAACAATTTGATATAAATCATACTAATTTGTATATTCCCTATTATAACATAGTAATTTTTTCTGTTGGACTGTATTGCTGCCACAAAACAAATTTCACAGCATGCCATTGATAATAAACTGATTCTGACATTAATGAATTGTACATAATTTGCATGTGTGCAAAATCAGCAGTGTGGGACAGAAATATTGGATGATTATTATTGACTTGTGTTACTAGACACAATGGACAGCTTGTCTTTCATACTGTTCATACCAATCAAATCATTAGTGTATTGAGGTGGAAGAATAACAATGCAGAATGAAGTGTAAAAGCTACAGAAAGCACAATACAGGCAAAATGCAAGATTATGAAGAGGTAGATTTTATTTGGCGACACAGTATGGTAACTGATCCTTCTGGTCCAATGAGTCCAGGCTACCCAATTACACCCATGTTACCTATTAACCTGTTTACCTTTGGAATGTGGATGGAAACAGGAGCACCCAAAGGAAATCCATGCCATCACAGAGGGAATGTACAAATTCTTTACAGACAGTGGTGGAATTAAACCCAGGTTGCTGGCCTATAATAACATTATATTAAATGCTATATTCTATTGCCCTTATTTTGTGGTCAAGTCCACTTTATTGGATAAGACACCCATTGAGTCTGGTGAAAATGGGATAGAAGCTGTTCTCAAGCCTTTCAGGCTTTTTCTTCTGCCCAATAGGTGGGTGGCGTCTTTGATTATGCTGGTTGCTTTACTGAGGCAGCAGAGTACATTGAGGGGAGGCTGGTTCCACAATTCTTTGCAGTTTCCAGCAGTTCAGTGCAGAGCAGTTGCCTTGCCAAGCTGCTATGCATCCAGGCAGCTCTTGTAACTCTGTTTCATGACATGTCCTGGATGGTGGTGTACTTGATGGATGAATGCCACTTTCCTCAATAGTGGAAAGCTCTGTATCTGTGGTGAAAGTCCACCACTCTCCTCCATAGCATCTTCATCCAATGAAACTCCGTTCTGTTCTCCCATCCTTTCCCAACATCCTAGGTCCAACCAATCATTCCTGATAAGGCAGCAGTTCATTTGCCATGTTAATATGGTCTATAGAATTTGGTGTTCAAGGTGGTATCTACGTGCTAGTCAGAGTAGAAATAGGAGGATATTTCAGATGAATACGTGGCTTGAAAAATGGTGCAAGGGGGACGGATTCAAATTTCTGGGGAATTGGAACCAGTTCTGGGGGAGATGGGACCGGTATAAACAGGATGGTCTGCACCTGGGCTGGACTAGAACCAATGTCCTAGGGGGGAGCGTTTGCTACTGCTGTTCAGGAGGCTTTAAACTAATGTGGCAGGGGGATGGGAACAAGTGCAGAGAGACGGGTGTAAAATGAGGGTAGAAGCAAAAAGTAGTAAGGTGAAAAGTAAAAGTGGCAGGCAGGCAAATCCAGGGCAAAAATCAAAAAGGGCCACTTTTCAACACAATTGTATAAAGGCTTAGAGTATTGTAAAAACATGCCTGAAGGCTTTGTGTGTCAATGTGAGGAGCATCCGTAACAAGGTGGATGAATTGAATGTGCAGATAGTTATTAATGAATATGATATAGTTGGGATCACAGAGACATGGCTCCAGGGTAACCAAGGATGGGAGCTCAACATCCAGGGATATTCAATATTCAGGAGGGATAGACAGGAAGGAAAAGAGGGGGGTAGCATTGCTGATTAGGGAGGAAATTAACGCAATAGAAAGGAAGGACATTAACCTGGAGGATGTGGAATCGATATGCGTAGAGCTGAATAACACTAAGGGGCAGAAAACGCTGGTGGGGGTTGTGTACAGCCCACCTAACAGTAGTAGTGAGGTTGGGGATGGCATTAAACAGGAAATTAGAAATGTGTGCAATAAAGGAACAGTAGTTATAATGGGTGACTTCAATCTACATATAGATCGGGTAAACCAAATTGGTAAGGGTGTTATGGAAGAGGAGTTCTTGGAATGTATGTGGGATGGTTTTCTGAACCAACGAGAGAGCAGGCCATTCTAGATTGGGTATTGAGCAATGAGGAAGGGTTAGTTAGCAATCTTGTCGTGCGAGGCCTCTTGGGTAAGAGTGACCGTAATATGGTGGAATTCTTCATTAAGATGGAGAGTGACACAATTAATTCAGAAACAAAGGTTCTGAATTTAAAGAAGGATAACTTTGAAGGCATGAGATGTGAATTAGCTAAGATAGACTGGCAAATGATACTTAAAGGGTTGATGGTGGATGTGCAATGGCAAGCATTTAAAGATCGCATGGATGAACTACAATTGTTCATCCCAGTTTGGCAAAAGAATAAACCAGGGGAGGTAGTGCACCCGTGGCTGACGAGGGAAATTAGGGATAGTATCAAGTCCAAAGAAGAAACATATAAATTAGCCAGAAAAAGCAGCACACCTGAGGACTGGGAGAAATTCAGAGACCAGCAGAGGAGGACAAAGGGCTTAATTAGGAAAGGGGAAAAAGATTGAGAGAAAGCTGGCAGGGAACATAAAAACTGACTGTAAAAGTGTTTATAGATATGTGAAAAGAAAAAGATTGGTCAAGACAAATGTAGGTCCCTTACAGTCAGAAACAGGTGAATTGATCATAGGGAACAAGGACATGGCAGACCAATTGAATAACTACTTTGGTTCTGCCTTCACTAAGGAGAACATAAATAATCTTCCGGAAATAGTAGGAGACCGAGGGTCTAGTGAGATGGAGGAACTGAGGGAAATACATGTTTGTAGGGAAGTGGTGTTAGGTAAATTGAAGGGATTAAAGGCAGATAAATCTCCAAGGCCAGATGGTCTGCATCCCAGAGTGCTTAAGGAAGTAGCCCAGGAAATAGTGGATGCATTAGTGATAATTTTTTTCAAAACTCCTTAGATTCTGGATTAGTTCCTGAGGATTGGAGGGTGGCCAATGTAACCCCACTTTTTTAAAAACAGGAGGGAGAGAAAAACCAGGGAATTATAGACCGGTTAGTCTGACATCGGTGGTGGGGAAAATGCTAGAGTCAGTTATCAAAGATGTGATATCAGCACATTTGGAAAGAGGTGAAATCATCGGACAAAGTCAGCATGGATTTGTGAAAGGAAAATCATGACTGACGAATCTTATAGAATTTTTTGAAGATGTAACTAGTAGAGTGGATAGGGGAGAGCCAGTGGCTGTGGTATATTTGGATTTTCAAAAGGCTTTTGACAAGGTCCCACAGGAGATTAGTGTGCAAACTTAAAGCACATGGTATTGGGGGTATGGTATTGATGTGGATAGAGAATTGGTTGGCAGACAGGAAGCAAAGAGTGGGAGTAAATGGGACCTTTTCAGAATGGCAGGCAGTGACTAGTGGGATACCGCAAGGCTCAGTGCTGGGACCCCAGTTGTTTACAATATATATTAATGATTTAGACGAGGGAATTAAATGCAGCATCTCCAAGTTTGCAGATGACACGAAGCTGGGCGGTGGTGTTAACTGTGAGGAGGATGCTAAGAGGATGCAGGGTGACTTGAATAGGTTAGGTGAGTGGGCAAATTCATGGCAGATGCAATTTAATGTGGACAAATGTGAGGTTATCCACTTTGGTTGCAAGAACAGGAAAATAGATTATTATCTGAACGGTGGCCGATTAGGAAAAGGGGAGGTGCAACGAGACCTGGGTGTCATTGTACACCAGTCATTGAAAGTGGGCATGCAGCTACAGCAGGTGGTGAAAAGGGCAAAAATGGTATGTTGGCATTCATAGCAAAAGGATTTGAGTACAGGAGCAGGGAGGTTCTACTGCAGTTGTACAAGGCCTTGGTAAGACTGCTCCTAGAGTATTGTGTGCAGTTTTTGTCCCCTAATCTGAGGAAAGACATTCTTGCCATAGAGGGAGTACAAAGAAGGTTCACCAGATTGATTCCTGGGATGGCAGGACTTTCATATGAAGAAAGACTGGATCGACTAGGCTTATACTCACTGGAATTTAGAAGTCTGAGGGGGGGGGGATCTTATTAAAACGTATAAAATTCTAAAGGGATTGGACAGGCTAGATGCAGGAAGATTGTTTCCGATGTTGGGGAAGTCCAGAACGAGGGGTCACATTTTAAGGATAAAGGGGAAGCTTTTTAGGACTGAGATGAGGAAAAACTTCTTCACACAGTGAGTGGTGAATCTGTGGAATACTCCGCCACAGGAAACAGTTGAGGCCGGTTCATTGGCTATATTTAAGAGGAAGTTAGATATGGCCCTTGTGGCTAAAGGGATCAGGGGGTATGGAGAGAAAGCAGGTACAGGGTTCTCAGTTGGATGATCAGCCATGATCATACTGAATGGCGGTGCAGGCTTGAAGGGCCAAATGGCCTACTCCTGCACCTATTTCCTATGTTTCTATGTTACATTGGAGAAACCAAACACAGATTAGGTGACTGTTTTGTGGCATGCTTGCGCTCTGTTCACAGGGGGTGATTCTCAGCTTCCTGGTGCATGACACTTTATTTGTAAATGTTGCTCCTGATCCAACCTGTCTGTCTGGTCTCTACTACCATTAGCAAGAGGGACAACATCTCAGCTTCTGTCTGGCACTTGGCGACCAAAAATTAATACTGAATTCTCCTTCAGATAGACTACTGTTTTCCATAGTCATGCTAATGTCCCTTCTTTCTGTTCCTTTAAAATTGTCATAGAATGCTACTGCACAAAAACAGGCCCTTAAGCCCACCTAGTTCATACTACATTGTTGTTCTTCCTAGTCCCATCGATCTGCAATTTTGTGGCTCATATACCTCCCATCCATGTACTTATCCAAACTTCTCTTAAACGGTGCAATTGAAACCGCATATACCACTTCCACTGGCAGCTCATTTCATATTCTCACTGCCTTCTGAGTGAAGAAGTTCCCCGGCCTGCTCACCTCAAGCAGCCTCCTTTCACTGAGATCGATTGAAACTGGAACTAGAGGTCATGGTTAAGGACAAAAGGTGAAACATTTGACTTTATCCTATCTATATCCATCATAATTCTGAATACCTCTAAGATGACTCTTCATTTTCCAAAGCTCTGGGAATAAATTCCTAACCTATTCAACCATTCCATATAACTCGGTCCCTGAAGTCCTGGTAATATACCTGTAAATTTTCTCTGTACTCTCATTGATATCTTTCCTGTAGCTGGGTGACCAGAACTGCATACAATACTCCAATTTTATCCTCCTCAGCGTCTTGTGCTACTTCAGCATAAGATCCCTACTACTGTACTCAGAATGCTGATTTATGAAGGCCCATGTACCAAAATCTCTTTATGACCTTGCCTACCTACAATGATACTTACAAAGAATTTAGCGATTATCCAAATCCCTAAAAAGCCTTCCTGAAGGTTGATGCTTGTGCTCCTCCTCACCTGAACCGTTTCAACTTTACCTGATACTTTTGTCTTTCACCGCATCTCCCAGCAGCATTGTATCCAGTAAGTTGAGGTTTCTGCTATAGGTAGACAAGTTTCAGAAACAGAACTGCTGTGTATTGCATTCAGCTTCACCCACCAGACTTCCAGTCACAGAAATGCATACATGTGGATCAACATTGTCATCTATTGCCAAAGATCAGTACTGCAACTGCAGAGTAACCCACAGGTTGAGTCAGTGGTGAGGAAGGCAAATGCATTCTTGGCATTCAAGAGGACTAGAATATAAAGGCAAGGATGTGATACCTAGGCTTTATAAAGCAATAGTCAGACCTCACTTTATGAGCAGTTTTGGTCCCTTTTCCTAAGAAAGGATGTGCTGGCATTAGACAGTGTCAAGAGGAGGTTCATGAGAATGATTCTGAGAATGAAAGGGATAATGTATGAGGAGCATTTGATGGCTCTGGGCCTGTACTTGCTGAATGAAGGGGGATCTTGTTGAAGCATTGTTCCAGTACTGCTGAACATGGTGGGCATGCTGTTTTTGCCAGAATGAATGGTGACTCTCGTGGGCTGTCCCTCCGCACATCCAAGTTTCTGTTAGTAGTTAAAGCAAACGACCCATTTCATAGCTTCAATATGTATGTGATAAATCTAAAGCTGATATTCAAATTTTTAACAGTGATAGAATTCCTCTTTTCCTTGCCTACCACCCCATCAGCCTCCACATTATCCTCTGCAACCTTCGCCATCTCCAAAGGGATCCTATCATCCCTCTACATTTTCCACAGGGATTGTTCCCTCCATGATTTCCTTGTCCATCTCTCTCCTCAATCCTCCCTCCTAGCACTTACCGCAGCAGCAGCCTAAGTGCGACACCTAAGACCATAAGATGTAGGAGCAGAAGTAGGCCATTCAGCCCATCAAGTCTGCTCCACCATTCAATCATGGGCTGATCCAATTCTTCCAGTCATCCCTATTCCCCTACCTTCTCCGCTAATCAAGAACCTATCTATCTCTGCCTTAAATACACCCAATGACTCGACCTCCACAGCCACTCATGGAAACAAATTCCACAGATTTACCACCCTCTGACTAAAGTAATTTCTCCGCATCTCAGTTCTAAATGGATGTCCTTCAATCCTGAAGTTGCACACTCTTTTCCTAGATTCCCCTACCATGGGAAATAACTGACATATCTAATCTGTCGGGCCTTTCAACATTCAGAATGTTTCCGTGAGATCTCCCCCATCATTCTCCTGAAATCCAGGGAATACAGCCCAAGAGCTGCCAGACATTTCTCATATGGTATACCTTTCATTCCTGGAATCATTCTCGTGAATCTTCTCTGAAACCTCTCCAATGTCGATATATCCCTTATAAAATAAGGAACCCAAAACTGCACACAATACTCCAAGTGTGGTCTCATAAGTGCCTTACAGAGCCTCAACATCACATCCCTGCTCTTGTATTCTATACCTCCAGAAATGAAGGCCAACATTGCATTCACCTTCACAAGTGACTCGACCTGGAGGTTAACCTTTAGCGTATCTTGCACAAGAACAGGTTGGGGGACTGCTTTTAGCAACTCCACACCATCCGCTGCAAGTGAGACTTCCTGGTAGCCAATCATTTTAATTTTGGTTCCCAATCCAATATGTTGATCCATGGCCTCCTCTTGTGTCAAGATGAGGTCACCCTCCGGGTGAAGGAGCAACACCTTGTATTCTGTCGGGGTAGCCTCCAACCTGATGGCATAATTATCGATTTCTCCTTCTGGATAATGAATATCCCTTCCCCCCCTCACCTCTTTCTCTGTTCCCCACTCTGACTTGTCTCTTCTTTCCTGCATATTAGTTCTCCTTGGGTTCTCTCCTTCCCTTTCTCCTGTGGTCTACTTTCCTGTCCTATAAGATGCCTCCTTCTCCAGCCCTTGACCTTTTCCCACCTACCCGTCTTCATCTTTCACCTTCCAGCTAGCCTCCTTCCCCTCCTTTTTTATTCGGACATTGTGGTGAACTATGTGCCTGTCGGGACACGCCCCCTGCTGACTGCTCCTGTGGCTCCTCCCACAGGCCCCTGTATAAAGGAGATCTGAGGCCTGACGCTCGGCCTCAGTCTCCAGGACATTGTATGATAGACACTCACTCCTGGTTCCTTCTTCCAGTCAATAAAAGCCGATATCTCGCCTTACGTCTCAGTGTGAGTTATTGATGGTGCATCAGACATCTTTCCCCCTTCCTTCTCATTCCTGATGAAGGGTCTCAGCCTGAAACATTTACTATCTATTCACTTCCACAGATACTGCCCGACCTGCTGAATTCCTCCAGCATTTTGTTTGTGTGTTGATATACAATCTTTAAACAGCCAGATCACAAAATGGAAGATGAGAAATACTACTACTTCACTTTGAAGTTTTTTTTTACTTTTTCCTGTTTCAATTTTCTATACCATAGTTTATATTTGAGTAGTTTCAGTTTGGGGGAACTTTAAAGGCCAGAAACCTCACTTTTAATGGGGGTAGGGGGAAATTAACTAATCACTAATAACCTTGCCTCCTTGTCTGGTCTGTGTGGCTGCCCTCTGTCAATATGGCCGACTCTTTAAATGTTCTCTGTAATTGTCTAATAGCCAGGCAAGATGTAGAGGCTTTAAAGGTGGAGTACCATTTTACCAGGATGCTGCCTGGATTAACGTTGAGCTACGAGAGATGTTGGGCAAATTTAGTTTGTGTCCTCTGGAGTGGTGGAGGCTGAGTAAAGATCTGATAAGTCCATAAAACTGAGAGGTATCGATAAGGGTAGACAGTTAATCTTTTTCCCAGGGTTGAAATGTCAAACACTGGAGAATGTGCATTTTAAAGTCTGAGGACGAAGTTGTGTTTTTTTGTTGTTGGGTGTGTGGAAAGGGCTGCTGGGGGTAGTGGTGGAGCAGATGTGAAAGTGGTGTTGAGGTTCGTTTGACACAGCTGGGAGTGATGTGGTCAGTTTGGCACCAACATAACGGGCTGAAAGGCCTTTTCCTCTTCTGTTCCAATAAAACATTCAGTTCATGGACAATTTAAGATGAGTAATAATTAGCTATACAACCTGAAAGCATTCCTAATCCACCATTTTAATAAACCCAGGCCTTCTTGATGCTAACTTTTAAACCCCAATCAACACAAAAGCATTTTATCCAAGCACCTTCAAAATATTTGTGGGAACTTAGTGTAAATTACCAGCATGCACTCAACGGCCACTTCATTTAATAAACCTGCTCGTTAATGCAAATACCTAATCAGTCCGTCCTGCAGCAGCAACTCGATACATAAAGCAAGCAGACAGGGTCAAAAGGTTCAGTTGTTGTTCAGACCAAATATCAGAATGGGGGAAGAAATGTGCTTTAAGTGACTGTGGAATAATCATTGGTGCCAGATGAGGTAGGTGTTTAGTGTATCTCTGAAACTGCTGATCTTCAGGGGTTTTCATGCACAGCAGTCTCGAGTTTACAAAGAATGTGTGAGAATCAAAAAATCCCAATGAGAAAGGTCGGAGGAGAATGGCCATACTTGTTCAGGCTGACAGGAAGGCAACTATAATTCATACCCACATGTTACAACAGAAGAGCATCTCTGAAAGCACAACACGTCAGACCTCGGAGTGGATGGTCTGCAGCAGCAGAAGACCACAAACATACACTCAGTGGCCAATTTATTAAATATAGGAGGTAGCTAATAAACTGACCACTGACTGGGTGTATTGTTGTTTTAGTGAAGGGTGTAGATAAATACGAATCTTCCTTTAGTGTGCTCTACTAGGTAAGACCTGATATCAAATGGAGAGTTATCTTGGGGAAGGGTTGTCGATAATGGCATCATTACAATCAACATTAAAATTTCCTATACTTTTATCTTATTTTAATGTAAGGCATGGCAATGAAGGACCTCCCAATCCCTGGTAAACAAAAATGTCATTTCCATTCCAGGTTGACAGACGCTGGCATTCGCCTCGTGGATCTTACGACAGCAGAGAACATCTTATGCAAGCAACAGAGATACTGGTAGGAATGATTGGAGCTATTAAACAAAAGTTTCCAAACTGGACTAAAGAGCAGCAGCTTAAAGGTTTGTCCTTTTATTCTTATTTTTTAATTTTTATTTAGCGATATGATGGTAGAATATAGTATTAGGTCAAATATGATGACAGAATATGGTATTCATGGTAAGACTCTTGGCAGTGTGGAGGATCAGGAGGATCTTGGGATCACAGTCCATAGGACACTCAAAGCTGCTGCACAGGTTGACTCTGTGGTTAAGAAGGCATACAGTGCATTGGCCTTCATCAACCATGGATCGACTTCAGGTGCCGAGAGGCAATGTTGCAGCTATTTAGGACCCTGGTCAGACCCCACTTGGAGTACTGTGCTCAGTTCTGGTTGCCTCACTACAGGAAGGATGTGGAAACCATAACGAACATTCAGAGGAGATTTAAACAGATGTTGCCTAGATTGGGGAGCATGCCTTATGAGAATAGGTTGAGTGAACTCAGCCTTTCTCGGAGCGATGGAGGATGAGAGGTGACCTGATAGAGGTGTACAAGATAAGGAGAGGCATTGATCGTGTGGATAGTCAGAGCCTTTTTCCCAGGGCTGAAATGGCATGAGAGGGCACAGGTTTAAGGTGCTTGGAAGTAGGTACAGAAGAGATGTCAGGGGTAAGTTGTTTTTTTTATGCAGAGAGTGGTGAGTGTGAGGAATGGGTTGCTGGCAATGGTGGTGGAGGTGAATACGATAGGGTCTTTTAAGAGACTCCTGGATAGGTACATGGAGCTTAGAAAAATAGAGGGCTGTGGGTAACCCGAGGTAATTTCTAAGGTAAGGACATATTCAGCACAGCCTTGTAGGCCTGTATTGTGCTGTAGGTTTTCTGTTTCTAGATGCAGTGCAGAACAGGTCTTCCCATTCCAACAGGACGTGCTGTCCAGCAACCTACCTATCTAACACTAGCCTAATCTCAAGGCAATTTATGATGACCACATCTTTGAACCATGGGAAGAAACCATGGCACCCAGAGGAAACCCATGTGACTCAAAATGTACTTGTGGATGAGCCTGGACTTGAAATCCAAACTTCAGAACATGCCAAGCTGTAATAGTGTTACATTACCATGTTGCCCTCTTTAATCTCTCATTGTTTAGTATGTTGAGTACTGCAGAAACTGCAGTATTGCCCATCAGAATACCTTTGTAACATAACACAGGAGCATTATTAGACCATTCGGCCCTTTGAGTGTGCTCCACCATCCCATCATGGCTGATTTATTATCAATCTTAACCCCATTTTCTTGCCTCCTCCATTTGACTCCCTGACTAATCAAGAAGGTATCAAATTCTGCTTTAAATCTATCCAATGACTTGGCGTCCACAGCCAAAAATTGACTAAAGGATCTCTGTTCTATATGGACATTCCTCTTTTCTGAGGCTGCTCCCTCTGGTCTTGGACTCACCTGCTACAGGAATCATCCTCACCCCACCCTTTCTATCTGAGCCTCTCAATATTTGATAGGTTTCAATGAGATTTCTCCCCCACCCCCACCATTCAGTGAGTACAGTCTCAGAACCATCAAAAGCTCCTCATTAACCCTTTTATTCCTGAGATCATTCTCATGAGCCTCCTCTGCACCCTTTCCAATGTCATTCCATCATTTTGTAGGTAAGAAACTCAAAACTGCTCAATACTCCCAGTGCAGTCTGACCAATTCTTTAAAGCCTCCTCATCCCCTTAGCATTGTCACCGGCCATTAAACATGATGTGTGCACAATCCACTTGATGACCTATCCTAATTAACTTATTGCCAAGATGGCACCAATGAACTATGGTGATGTTCTGCAGAGCAAACGGGCAAGGCATCTTTAAGCAGGTGAAGTTCATTGCCATGGCTGGAAGTGAAGCGGAGGACCCCAAGCCAGGCTGAAATGCAGAGCGATGAGGTCTCTTCTACCCACCATCTGTTAGTAAATATGCAGTTGCTGTAGAACAAAGATTCAAAGTACTGTACACTTTGATAACAAATGAACAGTATGTATGCTGTATAAAACCCTGAGATTTGTCTTCCCGCAGACAGCCATGAAACCATTCCAATATACAAATAGTGCAAACAGGAAAAAATTGGGGTGAGGGGAGAACACAATATTGAACATCAAACTACAGAAACCTAGGAACAGTTCAGTTCATTTCAGTTGTTCACTCAAAGTTGTGCAAAATAGCAAAAAAAAAATGACCAGAATCGCGTATAACCTGAAGTGCAGAGTCCTCTAAAATGAGCCTAATCTCCAAACTGTGCCAATCAAACCTTGGCCAAGACCCAAGATTCCAACACCTTCTCCACTGCTGCCAGAGGAAGAGATCAATCAGGTGCAGATGGGGAGTGCTGAGCTTCTCTCATCCTTGATTTCAATCTTGCTTGACACTTTAGTTGGTGAGAAAAGGAGTCGATCGTGGGCTTGCATTCTTGGCCTCCAGACCGCACACTTTTTGTTCCAAATCTCAAACTCCCTCAGACAGCAAAGCACCAGAACTACACAATCAAAATGTAAATCACAGGTTGCAAATACACCTGCTCTAGGATCTTCATGCTAAGATTCAGGTTAGTACTAGAATCATATTTGAAAGAAGTACGAAGTATTTTCATGAACTGTCTGAAGAATGCCACTGTTGGTTGTATTTGCTGGTGCCATCCTCAGAATTGAGGACCTGAGAACAAGAATGCTGCATTGAAGGAAAATGCGAGATTGTGTTCTATGTTTGAATGAGACTTGGTTTTCTCCCAGATACTGGATACAGCAGTCAGACCTGAACACTACATGATTCACAGAAATGACCAAACTGCTGATTCAGAAAAGGCAAAAGGTGGAACTGTGTGTTTCGTGATAAACTCTTGGTGGTGCTCTGTGACGGGTTTGTTACACTCTTGTTCCTGAAACCTTGAACACCTAAAGATCAAATGCAATCTTCTCTATTAACCTAGAGAATCTGCCATAATCCTGACTACAATTTGCATGCCATCAGTGACGAACTACAATCAAGCACTTGAGATACCGCATGATGCAGTCTCCAATCCAACCGAACGCATTTTAAATCATAGTCCGGGACTTCAATCAGACTCGTTTGAAGAAAATCCTGCCCAGTTACCATCAGCATACACCGTAACCTGTAGCACCAAAGGTCCAAACCTACTAGACCACTGTTGTATCAAGAAAAGGAACATCTACCATTCCACACACACTGCATTCTGGTAAATCTGATCACTTGGCTGTCCCTCTACCTGCGATAAGGCAGACACTTTAATTTTTTTTTAAAAAACTCCAAAGATTAGGACAAAGTGGTTATGGGAGGCAGAGGATTGGCTACAGATTTGTTGCGAGTCAATGAACTAGTTCATGTTAAAGAACTTTTCTGTGGAACTGAATCCACATGGTGGTTGCCACAATCATTCCATCTTTTCCAATCAGAAGCCGTGGGTGAATGATGTGATCCACAATCTGCTGAGGGCCAGATCAGAGACATTCAAATATGGTGACCAAGAAAGTTTAAAAAGGTCCAAGTACAATCTCTGGAACACACATCTCATGGGCAAAGTAGCAACTCCAGACTAAAGGAATCAATGAAAGGTGCTTGACAATTGTGGCAGGGCTTGAGTGCTATCATCTCTTTATAAAATTATATCAGGTGATGTAAGTGACAATGGGACTTTGGTTCTGAATGAGCTCAGTGCCTTCTATACTTGCTTTGAATGTTAAAACATGGAGGAACTATTATGAACTCCCACAGCCTTCGATAACCCTGTGATCTCAGATTCTGATGTTGATGTGTGAGCACCGTTCAAGAGGGTAAACCCATGAAAAGCATTTGGCCCAGATGGGATATCTTGCCAAGAACTAAAGACCTGCACTGATCATTTGGCTGCATCGGTGTGGAATGAAAACACCAATACTCTTGAATGGAAAATATCAGCCCAGTCCACTCCTCCATTGAGCATATCTACATGAAATGCTGCCGCAGGAAAGCAGCATCCACCAGGGGACCCCACCACTCAGGATATGCTTTCTTCTCGCTGCTGCTGTCAGGAAGAAGGTACAGGAGCCTCAGGACTCGCACCACCAGGTTCAGCAACTATTATTACCCTTCAACCATCAGGCTCTTGAACCAAAGGGGAGAACTTCACTTGCCCCTTCATTGAGATGTTCCCACAACCTATGGACTTGCTTTCAAGGGCTCTTCATCTCATGTTGTCCATACTTATTGCTTATTTATTCTTTTTGTCTTTTGCACACTGTTTGAATATCCAAGTTGGTACAGGCTTTCATTAATTCTATAAGGTTATTGGATTTATTGAGTACACCCACAAAAAAATCTCAGAGTTGTAAATGGCGACTCTGTTTACTTTTTAACTCAGAAAATGCACCTTGTGCTAAATGTCAATCTCTTGGAATGCATTTCTTTGTGGGAACATTCCCGTGTTGTGCACCTTGGTCCAGAGGAATGCTGTTTTGTTTGGCAGTATATGTACGTACAGTTGATTGGGAGTGAACTAAAATAATGGAGTCTAAGATCAGAGAGCACAGCCTCAGAACAGAAAGACTTCCCTTTAGAACAGATGAGGAGGAATTTTCTTCAGTGGTGAATCTGTTCAGCATATCATTTGAAATCCTTGGCAAACTCCTATAGATGTGTTATGGAAAGTGTGCTGACTGGCTGCATTACGGCATTGGCATTGGTGTTCCCATACCAGGCCGTAATGCAGCACATTGGATATTTGACAGTTTTGACAGTTGGGTGCTATAGGGTTTCTTTGTTTTGTAGCTGCCTGCAAGAGAGAAATCTAAAGATTGTCTATCGTATACTTTAACTCTGAATTTATTTTGCTACTTTGTCATCTGCCCTAATATCACCTTATTTGGCTGGTAATATTCTGTAAGTACACCTTGGTAGTGTCTAGGCTAAAAATGCTGTATGAAAGGTGCTTGTTAATGGGTGTTATAACACTGTCTCTTTACAACAGGTGCACTTGCTGCTTACAACATGGGTCCAGATAATGTCAATGGCTACCATAATGTGGATGCTAATACAACAGGCCGCGACTACTCGAATGATGTGATTGCACGTGCCAAGTGGCTGAAGGCGAACGGCTTTTGATCCACTATTCTAATATCTGCGTAATGTTTCCAATAGTTAACCTTAAATCGCTGCAATTTGAGAAATGTCAGTTCTGATTTTTATTTCACGCATTTGGTTTTATCACATCGCTGCCATGGAGACTTTTGACAAAATGCTTGCAAGAGAATAAAAGATTATATGGATGTCTTGAAAGTTTCTTAATGTTGCAACAAAGTTAGAGGAGCTCAGTGGTTTGGCCAGCAGTAGTAGAAGGAAGTGAACAGCTGACTAAAGCAGCCAGTAAGTGTAGGTTTGGAGCTGGGGAGAGAAACTGCAGGGAGAAAAAGAACAAGAGCCACAAAGATGGACTGGGAATTTACGTTGAACTTTTAGTGTATCAAACAAATTAACATGGATTGTGCCAAAAGTTTAATGCAAAGGTAGACTTCCAAGGTAAAAAAAAATCCCGCTTACACGTTCATGAGGCTAACAAATCTGATTTTACACACTTTGGCTGTATTTATAGATCCTCGTTTTCAGTATTCACCTGCTACATCAACCCAGGGCTGATTTCCTGTTGGTTTTTATACAAACACAAATCAAAAGCTCTGCAGTTTGGGGAAAATAGCCCAAAGGGCTGTACCTATGCTCTACTGATTCTGTATGTTCAACTACATTTACTACATCTGCTTGTTTTCATAAAATATATATTCAGTGGCCTCTTTATTGTGTACCTCCCGTGCCTAATAAAGTGCCAACAGAGTGTATGTCTGTGGACTTCTACTGCTGTAGCACATCCACTTCAAGATTTGACATGTTGTGCTTTCAGAGATGCTCTTCTGCACACCACTGCTGTAACATGTAGCTATTTGAGTTACTGTCACCTTCCTGTCAGCTTGATCCAGTTTGGCCATTCTCTTCTGATCTGTCTTATTAACAAGGTGTTTTTACCCACAGAACTGCCACTCATTGGGTTTGTTTTTCGTACCGATCTCTTTCAACTCCAGAGACTGCTGTGTGTGAAAATCTCAGATCAGCAGTTTCTAGGATATTAAACCACCTTGTTTTGCATCAACAATCAACCCACAAAATCACTTAGATCACATTTCTTCCCCATTCTAATGTTCTGTCTTCACAACTAAACCTTTTGACCATGTTTGCATGCTTTTATGATTGGCCAATTAGATATCTGCATTACCGAGCGGGTGTACCTAATAAAGTGGCCACTTTATTATCTTATGTCTTTTGCAAGTTTCCTCTCTAGACACCATCATTTCTACATCACGTCCGCAACATTCTGAGAGAGATTTTATTGTACAGTCTATCTCTGTACAGATGTTTCTCAAGTATAACGTGCATAAAACACCCAGTAAAGATCATTACTCTACCAAGGAAGGTCCCAAGCAGAGCTGCAAAAGGAGAGCTGAGCACAGGGTTAGCAACCCCATCCTGTAAAAACCCAGAACTACAGACATGTCAGCAAAAGCTCCAGAGACCTCATCACTTTGAGAGGAACGATCTGACACCAAAAAGATGGACTGCATCTCAGGAGAATTTGAAAAACTGGCCCAGGACAGAAGACCTTGGCAATCTGCTGTTGGCAGTAGGGATGACAGGTTTAAGGATGGAAAGGTTTATTCCATTTGATATAAACTCAGTTTCTTTAGAAAAAGAAAGACATTTCTTTTTAATTACAAATAACAGAACAGCAGTCAGGAGGTGCAATAACCATAGCCTTTCACTCAACATAGAAAAACAATTTCAGGCAATCAAGAAGATATGAACAAGCACCATTACTCCCCAATTGTTGAAAGAGTCTCCAGCTTCAAATTCTTGGGAGAGAACACCACAGAGGTGGGCTCTTAGACCACCAGTACTCCATGATTGTAGGGAAGACTCGCAGTGGCTGTACTATCTTTGGAGATTAAAGAGAGCAAAAGCTGCTGGTAAATCTTTATTGACATGTAATGGAGTGTATTGTGACCTACTGCATGATAGTATGGTACACCAGCCATAACAAGACCTACCAAAAAGCACTTCAATGAGTGATCAGGACTGTTCAGAACATCACTGTTACACAATGTTCATCACAGGACACAACTACCAGATATGGAAACCAACTCACAATGTCCATGGTGGGTTCTTAAAATCATGATGGAATCATCTCATCCCAGTAATCACTCGTTTAATCTCCTACCATCTGGCAGGAGATACAGAAACATCTCTGCATGGACAACCAGACTGAAAAACACCTTTCTCCCCCCCAGGACTGTCGTGCAACTAAACAATGTCCCTTTCTAGAGCTGTTTTGAATTCAGTTGTAACTTAGATGCCACTCTAAATAACTCAGACATTATTTTAAACGTGTTTTAGTAATTGAATCGCCAGTGTGCTGTTTTGTACTGAACGAAGTAGCACTTCAATCTCATTGTCCTCAGCAATGACAATAAAGCTCTAACCAACTAACTTAAAAACCAGACAAGATGGATCACATTCACATTAGCTTTACTCCTGATCTACTGTACATTAAGTTCTGGGCTCTGGCAAGTATCACAGCGTCAATGGTAGGGAATAAACCATCACCGTTTTAGGCTGAGGCTCTTCATCAGGACTGTACAGGAAAGAGAAGCCAGTTCGAAGTGGAAGGAGAGGAAGGAGAACAAGCTGGTAGGTGATAGGTGAAACCAGATGGGGGGAATGTAGGTGAGTAGGTGATGGAGGATGAGTAAAGAAACTGGAGCTGATAGGTGGAAGAGCTATAGGGCTGAAGAAGGAGGGATCTGATAGGAGAAGACAGAGCATCTTTATCTCTTCCACCTTGTGTTTATGCTGAGGCAAATCTTCCCTTGTTAAATAGTGAAAAGATTCTCCAAAACCAACCAATTATGTTGACACCCATATGGAATTGTTTTAATAAGTTGCAAGGCCATGGACCACAAGACCTGAAGGGATGGTTAGAAACTGCTGGGAGGATCCCTACAGTTTCCCTCAGCCCTATTTGTGACATTTACTGGAAGCATTGTTGAGGATCCCCACTACCCATCCCACAATCTCTTTGACCCAGTAATGTCAGGAAGGAGATACAGGAGCATAAGACTGCCAGACCGGATAACAGCTTCTTCCCTTAGGCTGTGAGACTAATGAATACCCTGTCACCACCGAGGTCTCGTCACTAGGACAGCGAGCTGTTCACTGTTTACTCTATACCTGTGCAATACACTACATGTATTTGTGTGAGCAAGGAGTCCTACAAACCTGACTCAGTTACACCAGTTCTGTCTGGAGGAATGGAACACAATTCCAGCAACTTACTGTGAGAAGCTTGTGGAAGTCTATCCAAAATGTTTGACACAAGTTAAACAATTTAAAGGCTACCAAATTCTACCAAAGTATATGTAAACTTCTGACCCACTGGGAAAGTGATAAAAGAAATAAAAGCTGAAATAAATCATCCTCACTACTATTATTCTGACATTTTACATTCTTAAAATAGTGATCCTAACTGACCTAAGACAGGGAATGTTTTCTAGGATTAAATGTCAGGAATTGTGAAAAACTGAGTTTAAATATATTTGGCTAAGCTGTATGTAAACTTCTGACTTCAACTGTATTTATGGTAACATTTTATTTTACGTGCTGTTTGTGATGTATGTGTGATGCCCTACTGCTCTGCTGAGGGGTATTTTATTTTAGCAGTTTTCTGTAAAAGCTGGGTGTCCTGCTGGAAAGTGTGCCTTGGCTTTGGCTAAAGATAAGGAGGCTTGTTATACTACCTAGGAATGTTGTGCCAGCCAGTCAGAATTGTGGGATGTGAGTAAAGGTTTGATAGAGGTGGCCAGGGAGAGTTTTCTGAAGGACAGTAGCCTAGTTTGGGGTCTTTTGGCGTAGAGATGCACCAGGGAAAAGACCTGGAGGATCCCATCCAAAAGGAGACACTATTGCAAGGAGTGCTTTGCGAGGCGGAGGATTCCAAGAAGGGAAGTTCTAGCTGTGGTTGGTGAGCAGAATTCAACGCCATGAGTAAAGCAATTCACCCGGCTATTGCAGAAATGAGCTCCAACGTCTATGTGCACATTTAGACTCGTTTAACTGTAATGGGCCCTTTGGCCTTTCGTTTTCTTTCTCTGTTAACTATTTGATAAAGTTGAAAATTGGTAAATATACTTTCTTCATAATTTATGTATGACCTGTCATTTCTGGGCTACCAATAACTGTATGGGCAGTATTTACATAGCATTTGCTCAAATTGAGGTTCCTTTAATTGAACATCCTAACATTCCTGTTTGGTTGTACCCCAAATCATACTGTCCCTAGATATCTAGCGATTATGAAAGGCAGCCTTCTCAACATTTAGTCACAGGCTGTTAGCTTGTGCACTGTCATGTCTATTCTGGGGTACTCATCAGCTCTCATCTGTGCCTCCTGCACAGGTTTCCTGTCATTCTCGGGACACAATGGAGAATCACCATTTATATAATCAGATGACAATAAATTTGAACAATAATTCCCATACCATGCAGAACAGACCTGATGGACCGAATGGCCTAAGTCGGCCATTTATGTATGTCACTTGGTTTGCACAGACATCAAGGGCTGTACAGCCTGTTTCCCTCTTATATGGCTATTTTACATTAGAATATCAAGAGCAAAACTTGTCAAAAAGAAAACATGTTAATTTTCCATCAAATTTAGACACAGTAATTAATGCAAAACAGGACTGTTAAAAAAATACCAATTTTAATCATAAATGTTCACTTATGACTTGTAGTACAGCTATATTATCAAAACAAATGTAAATAATTACAGGATTAAATTTGTTCCTGCAATAGACATCTCTTCTTTTGCCAGCAGGGGTCAGGGTCAGGAAGCATTGCTGTCAGTCAACACACTCAAGTTGACTGTGGGGACCTCAAAAGCAGCTTAAACAAATAAAAATAGTTACAAATGAGTCCGAGATGGCGTTTTACAAAATACCATATGTCTCCAATGATGACAATTGCAAGTACTTAAAACATCAATGGATCGTCATGTTCGATGCTTGCAAACTCAACTCAAAAAAGTAGAAATCAACAATTGTCCACGTTCTGCCTATTACATCCTTTAGACCAAATTAGGAATTGCTACATTGGTTTTTATGTTGTCTTACGTGACCCCCAAATTAAATCTGGCTCTCTGTCTAAACAATCCAGTCAATCCCATTACCCAAAAGTTCAACTTTTTTTAAATCTCTATTATCTGTATGGTCCACCATTCAATGCCCCAAACGGTCCTTCCAGGTGAGGCAACACTTCACTTGTGAGTCTGTTGGGGTAATCTATTGCATCTGGTGCTCCCAGTGCATCCTCCTCCACATCGGCGAGACCCGACGCAGATTGGGGGACCGCTTCGTCCAGCACCTACGCTCCGTCCGCCACAACAGACAGGATCTCCCGGTTGCCACCCACTTCAACTCTGCTTCACATTCCCATTTGGATACATACATACATGGCCTCCTCTACTGCCGTGATGAGGCCAAACTCAGGTTGGAGGAGCAACACCTCATATACCGTCTGGGTAGTCTCCAGCGCCTTGGTATGAACATCCAATTCTCCAACTTCCGGTAATTCCCTCCCTCTCCCTTCCCCCATTCCGCTTTCACTCTGCCTCCTCTTCCAGCTGCCTATCACCTCTCTCATGATTCTGCCTTCTTCTGCTACCCATAGTGCTTTCCCCCTACATTCCTTCTTCACCTCTTCTGCCTATCCCCTCCCTGCTTCTCCTCTCCCACCCTTTGATCTTTCCTCTGATTGGTTTTTCACCTGGCACCTTCCACCCTCCCCCCACTTTCTTTATGGGGCCTCTGCCCCCTCCTTCTTCAGTCCTGATGAAGGGTCCCGGCCCGAAACGTTGACTGCTCATTTCAACGGATGCTGCCCGACCTGCTGAGTTCATCCAGCTTGTTTGTACGTGTTGATTTGTCTGTATGGTCCTATTTGGGAAACAAAAACAAGTGGATCTTTTCTTTCCCACGCCTCTTTAAAGGTATAAATTCTGATCACGACGATCCTTATATGGATTGCTATCTCTATATTGGTGACCCCCTGGATCTTCTATGCCTCTGGTTATTAAACATCTTGTCTTTGGGGACAAATTCTTTCGTTGTTGCTCGACATTCCATATTTCTATACTTAGTGGCAAGTTTATTAGGTACAAGAGTAGAACCCGGTTTGGTCTTCTCCTACCTTTGCCTTTCTACCTCAAGGTTCAATGTGCTGTGCGTTCAGAGGTGCTCTTCCACACAAAACTATTCTACTGTGTGGTTATTTGAGTTATTGTTGCCTTCCTGTCAGCTTGAACCAGTCTGGCCATTCTCCTCTGACCCCTCTCATTAACAAGACATTTTTGCCCACAGACCTGCTGCTTGCTGTTTTTTGTTTTGCGCACCATTTTCTTTAAACTCTAGAGAAGGGATTCCCAACCTTTTTGTACCAGGGACCAATACCATTAAACAAGGGGTCCGTGAACCACAGGTTGGGAACTCCAACACTAGAGACCGTCAAGCATGAAAATCCCAGGAGATCAACAGTTTGTGAAGTACTCAAACCACCAACATTCATTCCACAGTCAGTCGCTTCGATCACATTTCACCATTCTGATGTTTGATCTAAGCAACAACTGAACCTCTGACCACCTCTGCATGCTTTTATGCTTTGAGTTGCTGTCACATAATTGGCTGATAAGATATTTGCATTAATGAGCAGGTGTATGGGTGTAGGGTGTACCTAATTAAATGGCCAGTGTACTTAACTTTGGAGACTGGCCAGGAGTCTCAAAATATTTATATTCCCCATGAAATTTTCTTATAATCTATTCTTCTCATACTTCCATCAAGTCTCTCCACTCCCCCCCCCCCCAGGATCTATATCACATTTCCTGTATATTCAAGAACAATCTGCAGAGGACAATTAATCAAATATACAGAATGTCACAGGAAGAGGAAGCTCATGCAGTCACAGGTAGAAAATCCAAACGCAACACATACGGTGGCAGGTTAGGCCTGAAACTGGATCAGCCCCACTAGCTACATCATTTCCCCTGCTCAATCTTGGCTCTAACCAGGACAGTTCTTGGTTCTCTGCGGACCTGGCCTTGATTCCTTCTCGCTGTCGGAAGGAGTCTGTAGGTTCTCCCTATGTCTGCCACTTCCCCCGCAACATTCCAAATATGTATGGGTTAGATTTAGTATGTTGTAGGCATGCTGGAGGCGTGTGACATTTACGGGCTCCCTAGTACAATTGTCACTGATTTGATTTGACACATACAACACATTTCACTGTATGGTTCAATGTACATGTGACACGGTTTTTAGCCGGGGTGAGTCCGGGGGTGGGGGGGTGGTATTGGAGATAAGCTCTATCTATTAAATGATCCCACTGGTGTGTGCCTCCAATTGCCTCCTGGCCTTCACGTGTAGCTAAGCAACTAAGCCCAGCAGGACCTTTCTTTTCCACTGGCAGGAGAAGGGGAAAATATGGGTTACTGGCACCTGAAAACCAGTTGCTCCAGGCAGATAAGGCACATCAGCCATGGTTGGCAGTTCATTGAGGAGGAGGAAGAAAATTCATGATCTCAAACCTCCACTGTTTTGCAGCAAGAGGGAAGGTTTTGGGAATAAACATAGAGGGAAAAATCCAGAGCTGGAGTCCATAAGGCAGTGCTACATTGAGTCCAACACTGACTGGCAACTCCTGCAATGCAGCTGGTGCCAAACTTCTTCAGTCTCTTGTTACGTACCCGCGGGTATTTTGTACTTGTCACGTGACAGTAGTGTTGAAGCTATACTGGACTTAAGGTAGTGGTCTTGTGATGGTGCAGAGAGGTCATTTTCCTGCCAGTAGAGGTCATGTGACATGTTTTTTTTTACAGGGTATAAAAGGAGGACCCTTCCCTGTGAGGAGGGGCAGTTCGTGGCTGGATTTGCCCTTTTGACTCCATGCCACTGCGTGGTCCAATATTATGACGCAGTTTGGTTGAAAGGTGGAGTTTTATTTAATGCCTAAAGTTTAAAAGGTCATTGTCGGCAGTTTCTTTATAATACTGCCATTTAAAAACCAGTGGAGAGTGAAGATCGGAGTTCTGGAGTTAAAAGATCAAGGGAAGTCGATTTCAATGGTGAAACAGGTTCAACTTTGTTTGATCCTCATTCGGAAGGAATTTGTTGGCTGTGCTCGTGTTAATCCCTGCGAAATATAGCAGAAAGGATTGGGGTACAGTTTTGTAAAGGAAAGGTCAGTGCCTTTAAGCCATTTCACTTTCATCTTCGTAAATTCTCCAGGGAAAAGTATAGTTCGACTGGGAACCACAACACCACGACATGAAAGAGAATTTAAATTGTCTAAAAAGTCTCTCCTTTAATGGACTGTAAGCATTTTGAACTTTTGTAGTACTACTTTGAAGAACTGTTTTTGCAACATCGCTTTAAGAACTGTTTTCGCTTTATTGCTTTAAGAACTGTCTAAGCTGCCGCACAGCAGCTGATTTCCGGTTACGTTAGTGGTTTGTTTACTTTTGGGGGTTTGTTTTTCAATGTTTAATAAATGTTTTATTTGTTATAAAAACCCCTGCCTCACTTATATATTTATTGTTGCTGAATCCGTAACACTCTGCCATTCCTTTGGATTCATCAGGGGAGCCTGCTGTATGGGCAACAGCTTGCCCTCCACATCACACTGTCCTGGCTTGCGTATCACTAGGACAGCTAGGACACAACGACCACGCTCGACCCCAACCAACAGATGGCCTCGGGCCTCAACATGTGACAAATAAAGCTATTCTTCATCTTTAGTGTAACCATGTAACTGAAACTGCACATCGCTTTAAACAATCTGCTTTGTACCATCAGTCCTTCCCAGTCCATTGAGGACATTTGAAAGAAATGTCAGTTTAACCACAAAGAACTTTCCCTTAGTGAAATATTAGGCAGTGCACAGTTCACAGCTCAGTCACAGTCCTGCTCCTAATGGTCAAGCAACAAACCTTATTCAACAGTCAAGTAACAAACAGTGCGAAGTGAAAATGGTGGATACACCCCAGCCTGTTGCAGGCAAAGCCTGCCCCTCCTGGACTGCTGCCACAAGAAAGAAGCATCCCTCATCAAGTACACCCACCATCCAAGGCAATGCTACAAGTCAGCAGGAGGCGCAAGAGTCTTAGGTCCCACACCATCAGGTTCAGTCAGTTATTACCCTTCAACCATTAGGCTCCTGAACCAGCGTGGATAACTTCAATCACCTAAACTCTAAACTGATTTCACAATTTACAAACTCACTATCAAGGACTCTACAACTCATGTTTTCAGTGTTATTTATTATTTTTATTTGTACCATTTGCCTTCTTTTACACATCGGCTATTTATGTCTAGTTTTTTTCCAAAATATCTATTGTATTTATTTATTTTATTGCAAATGTCTGCAAGAAAATGAATTTCAAAGTAGTATATGGTTCACACTGTACACATACATACGTTGATAATAAATTTGCTTCGACTTTGGATCTGTCCTGCACCTCCTCAATGTTCCTCAGTCAGTGCATCTGATCTATCAGCCTGAGAGGAGCTGTAGCTGGACACAAGTCCTCCAGACATGGTCAGCAGGGGCACTTGACCACTCCCTAATCGCTAGGAGGAGCAAAGTTCAAAGTTCAGGAACAGCTATTGCTCCTCAACCATTAGGCTCTTGAACCAGAGGGGATAACTTCACTCAACTCGCCACTGAACTGTTCCTGCAACCGATGGACTCATTGAACATGAGAGATCTACAGCACATTACAGGCTCTTCAGCCCACAATGTTGTGCCGCCCATATAACCTTTTCTAGAAACTGCCTGGAATTGTGTGTATAATAAAGTGTGCATAATGCCACCATATACTACCCTGAGATTTATTTTCTTGCAGGCATTCACAGTAGATACAAATAAATACAATAGGATCAATGAAGAACTACAAACCAGGCAAAGAACCAAGGTGCAAAAGACAACAAACTGTGCAAATACAGAAAAAGCGCATAAAATAATAATAAAAATAAAGTAATAAATAATATCAAGAACATGAGATGAAGAGTCCTTGAAAATGACACAGCTATATAGGACCCTGGTTAGCCCCCAATTGGAGTACTGATTTCAGTTCTCATCACCTCACTACAGGAAGGATGTGGATACTATAGAAAGAGTGCAGAGGAGTTTTATAAGGATGTTGCTTGGGGGGGGGGTCACGTGATGATGTAGGATCTAGACGTTGGGAATCCAGCTCCCTCGTAAAAAGTACTGAAAGTTTATGAGAAGAAGAGTTAATAAATACCTACTAGAAACTACTTATAAGCAACTCAGGATTACTTTTAGATATGGCTCCTAAACTGAAACAGAAGAAAGCTACTACTTTGAAGACTGTGTGAGTCGGCGGGGAAAAAGGCCCAAACGTCTCGGCAAAGCCTCGTACTCAAGTTAGATCTCCTCCCGGCGAAGTACATGACACTTCTGATGATGCAGGACAGGAAGTTGCGGCAATATCAACGGTCTCTAAGAAGAAACTGCAAGAACAATGCAAGCGCAAAGAAACAAGTGCGCATGAACAGGTACAAATAAAACTATAAGTCCCAACTACAACTAGAGGTGAAATTGAAAGTGAACAGGAAGCAGAATCAGATTCTCTGGAAAACACAGATGAAGAAATAGACGAAGAAGAAGAAGAACAGGAGGAGATTAAAGGAGACATAAAAGAAGTCCTGATATACATGAAGCACGAATTAAAAGCTATAAGAATAGATATTAGAAAGATACAGGTTACGCTCGCTAATGTGGTGGAAAAACAAAAAAAGACGGATAAGAAAGTCAAAAAGATGGAAGAAAAAATGGGAGAAAACACTGAAAGAACAGATAAGATAGAAGATGATAATCTTGCCTGGACAACAGAATGAAAACAGATGTTGGAAAAAATAGATGTGCTTGAAAATTTTAGCAGACGAAATAATATTAAAATTGTTGGTCTTAGAGAAGGTATAGAGGGAGATGATCCAATAAAATTCTTCCAAGAATGGATTCCGAAAACTTTGGAAATGGGAGAGGGAAGTCAAGTAATTGAAATTGAAAGAGCCCACAGAGCTTTAAGATCAAAACCTCAACAAGATCAAAATCCAAAATCAATTTTGATAAAATGCTTAAGATACCAAGATAAAGAAAAGATCTTGAAGGCAGCTACTCAGGGTGCCAGAAAGAGAAATGGGCCATTAATAATAGAAGGAAAAGGAGGTTTTTTTTTATCCAGACATAAGCTACGATCTTTTGAAGGCAGAAGGAACTTAATCCAGTGAAAAAATCCTTATGGGACAAGGGCTATAAATTTCTATTGAGTTACCCAGAAAAATTGATCATTTTCCTGGATAACAAAGAAAGAAGATTTTCCATTGACCATCAGAAAGCAGAGAAATTTGTACAAGAACTATCTGATACTCGGGAGATGGAGTAAAGAATTATAGAAATGAAATGGACTAAAGATGAAGATTGAGATAAGGTTGGACTTGACGGACATTTATAAGGAATAAGAAAACAGAAAATAATTGAGGAATATTAACTGGGAGTAGAGACATTAACTTTTTTTTTCTTCACATATATTTTCTTTATTTTTTTTGCGGGGGAGCTGGAGGAGCTCCTGATCGATGGCTGCGAGTTTCACGTGTACAATCATGGCGATTGCCATGACCCGTAAAATGGGGGGGGGGGTAATGTTGTGTTTCTTTTTATTCACAGCATTAGTGGGGGGGTATTTTGATATTTTTTCTTACATATAGTTACCCTTCTTCTATTTTTCTTCTATTTTTGCCTGTTTGATTGGGGAGAGACACATAGCAACATGGAGAATTTTAAAGAGATTTCCCAAGGTATTATGAATGATTAATTTACTTAATTTTTTAAGTTTTAATGTCAATGGACTTAATGGACCTGTGAAAAGAAAAAGAGTTTTAACATATTTTAAGAAAATTAAAGGAAATATAGCTTTTCTACAAGAAACACATTTAACAGAAATAAAACATAAGAAATTAAAGAGAGATTGGGTTGGAAATATTATTGCAGCCTCATTTAATTCAAAATCAAGGGGAGTCGCAATTTTGGTTAATAAAACCTTACCAATTAAAATACAAAATGTAGTAATTGACTCTGTGGGGAGATTTTTTTCAGAATTATGGACTCTTATGAACATTTATGCACCAAATGAAAATGATGCAAAATTCATACGAAGTTTTTTTTTTTACTTGGCTGATGCACATGATAAAATATTAATAGGTGGAGACTTTAATTTTTGTTTAGACCCAGTTTTAGATAGGTCAACTAAAGTTGTTACAAAATCAAAAGTAATAAAGTTAACTTTATCATTAATGTAAGATTTAAACTTGATTGATATATGGAGAAAAATTAATCCAAGAGAAAGAGATTATTCATTTTATTCAAATAGACATAAAACTTATTCAAGGATTGATCTTTTTTATTATCAAAAATATTCAGGGTAGAGCGAAAAGTGTGGAATATAAAACAAGAATATTGTCAGATCATTCCCCCTTGATAATGACAATGATAATGATGGATAAGGAGGAATCGATCTATAGATGGAGATATAATTCAATTTTATTAAAACGTCAAGATTTTTGTGATTTTATGAAAAAACATTCAATTTTTTTGGGATACAAATTCACACTCAGTTGAGGATAAATTTGTATTATGCGAAGTGATGAAAGCATACTTGAGGGGTCAGATCATAAGTTATACATTTAAAATTAAGAAGGAATACATGGCAGAAATAGATCAATTAGAAAATTAGAAAAATATTACAAAGTTAGAAAAAGAATCTCAAAGATATACAACAGAAGAAAAACAAAGACAACTTGTTAATAAAAAATTACAATACACTCCAGACATATCGAACAGAAAAAGTAATTATGAGAACTAAACATTATGAATTAGGTGAAAGATCACACAAGATTCTTGCTTGGCAGTTGAAAACAGAACAGGCTTCTAAAACAATAAATGCAATTAGAACAAGTGCAAATAAGATTTTACTTATAAATCTTTAGAAATTAATGAAACTTTAAAAAAAATTTATACTGAATTATATCAATCAGAATCACAAAATAAGATTGCTGAGATAGATAAATTTTTATCACAAATAACTCTTCCAAAATTAAATTTGGAAGAACAGAAAGGATTAGATATGCCCTTTACATTAAAAGAGGTTGAAGAAGCTTTAGGATCACTTCAGAGTAATAAATCCCCAGGAGAAGACTGTTTTCCGCTTGAATTTTATAAAAAATTTAAAGATTTACTAATTCCTCCTTTTATGGAATTAATATATCAAGTGGAAAGAATGCACAAACTCCCACAATCTTTTTCAACAGTGATCATAACTGTATTGCCAAAAAAAGATACAGATCCTTTAAAACCAACATCATATAGGCCTATTTCTTTGTTGAATACAGATTATAAAATAATAACAAAAATTTTATCTAATAGAATATCTAAATATTTACCAAAATTCATACATAGGGATCAAACAGGCTTTATTAAAAATAGACAATCAACGGATAATATAACTCGATTACTTAGCATAATTCATTTGGCACAAAAAAGAGAGGAAATGAATGTGGCAGTTGCCTTGGATGCAGAAGAAGCATTTGATAGTTTGGAATGGGATTTTTTATTTAAGGTATTGGAAAAATATGTTAGGAAAATCTTTTATAAAATGGATTAAGACCTTAAATATTAATCCTCAAGCTAAAGTAGTTACAAATGGTCAGATTTCAACACCATTTCGTTTAACAAGGTCAACTAGACAAGGCTGCCCATTATCACCTGCTTTATTTGTATTGGCGATAGAACCATTAGCGGAAATAATTAGAACAGATTCAGATATTGTGGACTTTAGAGTTAACCAAGAAGAATATAAGATTAATTTATTTGCTGATGATGTTTTGATTTATTTAACAAACCCATTGCAATCGCTGCAGAAATTATCTTTTAGATTGTAAGAATATGGGAAAATATCAGGGTATAAAGTAAATTGGGATAAAAGTGAAATTTTACCCCGTACCAACGGAGATTATAATCAATGTCGATTAGTAACTCAATTTCGATGGCCAATAAATGGCCAATAAATGGGATAAAATATTTAGGTATAAGTGTCGATAATGATGTAAAAAATTTATATAAACAAAACTATTTGCCATTATTAAAAAAAATAAAAGAAGATCTTGATAAATGGATGATGTTACCAATAACATCAATAGGTAGAGTTAATGCTGTAAAAATGAAAATATTTCCTAGATTGCAATATTTATTCCAAACTTTACCAATACAATTGCCTCAGAAGTTCTTTCAAGAATTGAATAAATATGTGAGGAAATTTCTTTGGAAAGGAAGGATGTCAAGAATATCAATGGAAAAATTGACATGTAAATTTGATTTAGGAGGGTTACAACTTCCAAATTTTAAGAATTATTATAAAGCAAATCAACTTATATTTATTGCCACTTTTTTTGATGAAGAAAAACCGGCATGGATTAGAATAGAATTAGATAAGATAGGAGAAAACATACCAGAAGATTTTATATATAAATGGGAATCCAAATGGATACGGAAAAGAAAGAATCTCTTATACTAAGGCATTTGATTGATTTATGGAATAAGGTAAATATGGACAATGAGATAAAGAAATCTTTATTAGCAAGAAGAACTTTAATTCAAAATAGGCTTATTCCTTTTACAATGGATAAACTTTTACATAATTGGTTTCAAAAGGGGATTAAATACATAGGTGATTGTTTTGAAGGAGGTATATTGATGTCATCTGATCAATTAAAAAACAATTATAAAATATCAAATAACATCCTTTTCTGTTATTTTCAATTAAAGGCCTATTTACGATATAAGCTGGGTCAAACAATGTTAATGCCAAAACCTAATGAAATAGAAATATTATAGAAATATAAATAGATTAAATTCAAATATGTCTGACCAATGTTTTCGATGTAATCAAGAAATTGGTACTTTTTTACATTCTACTTGGTCTTGTTTTAAAATTCAACCACATTGGATAAATCTAAGACTTTTATCGGAACAAATTACTGGAATACAACTCCCACATAGACCAATATTATTTTTATTAGGAGACATTGAAGGGACAATACTGAAACTTAAATTGAATAAGTATCAGAAAAAATTTATAAAAATTGCATTGGCAGTAGCCAAAAAAGTTATCGCAGTTACTTGGAAATCTGACTTATATTTAACTATGGATCGTTGGAATAATGAAATAAATAGCTGTATTCCACTTAAAAAAATTACTTATAATCTAAGAAATGAATATGATATATTTTTGAAAATTTGGCACCCATATCTACAAAAGATAGAACTAAATATATAGGTCCTTTGAAGATAAAATTACAAAGTAATTGGGAAAAATAAAAATTAAAATTATTTTGAACTCCATGGAGCATGTGGGGATCCTTAGATATTCAGGCAATCTTTCTCTCTTTTCTTTCTTTTTTTTCTCTCTTTAGATAAGGGTTTAAGGGGGGGAGGGTTAAGGGGAGGGGGAGGGTCAATATAATTTTTTCTTTCATTATTCTAATATTTTCATTTCCTATGTAAATCTCTAAAAATGTAATAATTTTTTTTTAAAAGGATGCTGCTTGGATTGGAGGGCGTACCTGACAAGAATGGGTTGAGTGAACTCGGCCTTTTCTCCTCGGAGTGAAGGAGGATGAGAGGTGACCTGATAGAAGTGTACAGGATAATGAGAGACATTGTTCATGTGGTTGGCTAGAGGCTTTTTCCCAGGGCTGAAATGGCTAACACGAGAGGGCACAGTTTTAAGGTGCTACGACGTAGATACAGAGGGGATGTCAGGGGTTAGTTTTTCCACAGAGAGTGGAGAATGTGTGGAATGCACTGCCAGTGACGGTGGTGGAAGTGGATACAATAGGGTCTTTTAAGAGTCTCTTAGATAGGTACAAGGAGCTTAGAAAAATAGAGGGCTATGCGGTAGGGCAATTCTAAACAGTTTCTAGAAAAGGTTATATGGGCGGCACAACATTGTGGGCTGAAGAGCCTGTAATGTGCTGTAGATCTCTCATGTTCAATGAGTCCATCGGTTGCAGGAACAGTTCAGTGGTGAGTTGAGTGAAGTTATCCCCTCTGGTTCAAGAGCCTAATGGTTGAGGAGCAATAACTGTTCCTGAACCTGGTGCTGTGGGACCAGAGATCCTGTACCTTCTTCCAGATGGCAGCAGTGAGAAGAAAGTATCGCCTAGACGGTGAGAGTCTTTGATGTTAGATGCTGCTTTCTTGTGGCAGTGCTCTGTGTAGGTTTTCTCAAACATGGGGAGAGCTTTTCCTGTGCAAACATTCCATTGGTTGTTGTTAATAAACTAACTGACAGGAGGATGACAAAAATCTAACCCTCTCTTAATGCTGCTCATCCTCCTCACTGAAACCTGATGTCCAATAAAACTCACAGCAGCACTTTGACCTGGAAGTAGTTCTTCTCAGAATGGCCAACAGCTGCCCGACCAAAGAACATCTCCTTTCTATTTTCTGCAAAGCCTGTTGGAAGGAAGGTTCTCAGCGATTCAGTGTTTAAACTTCTGCTATTCATCCTCATCACTTGATGAGCCTGTTGTAATTTTTTTATATAGAGATACAACAAAAGACTTTGCTGCCCAACAAGCTCATGTCACTAATTACACCTATGTGACCAATTAACCTACCAGCCAATACATCTTTGAAATATAAGTGGAATCCAAAGCACCTATCGGAATAAAAAAAATGCCAAATTTAATCATAACATTCCCAAGCCCGGCTGCAGAAGGAGGAGGGTTGGTCATGGGCTGTAAAACCCCATCCCATAAAATCCCAGAACTGCAGAAAAGCCAACACAGAAGCCGCAAAGGCCTCGGCCCTGGGAGTGAAAGGATCCTTGCCTAGAAGACATATAAAGTCATAGCTGAAAGCACAAGCCACATGGCCGATGAACTTTCTATAGGCCCAGGACAGAGAACTTTGGTGAAATTCTGTTAGTAGCCCATGCCCTTGCAGGGAGGGATGGGCTCAAGCAGTAGCAGCGACCCTCAGGTTTTAATTAAGGCTGAAAATTTGCGGACCACATCAGCAAATTTTACATCGTTGTACAGGTTGTGGTCTTGTCCCGGGTCAGTTTTATAAAAATAGAGCTCTCCAGCATGAACATCACTGAGATTGGCTCTGAAAGTGGAGGGGTTATAGCTGACCCACAGGGTGTACCTGTAGTCAAGAGAGCGGATGGAGTATCCCATGATTCGAATGTCCTTCAGCAGAGGGAGGTCGGAGTTCAGCTGGGGTTTGTCTGCTGGCCGGGGATATTGGGTGAAGGCAAATGATTCTCCGTTGCTTCCAGTGGCCTCAGCGTTTAAACGACTGGCCAGACCCCATCCTTCGGTGCAGAAGTCCACGTGAAAGGAAGATGAGGGACACGCAGGTGGTACAGGTAACCCGAGGAGTTCACAGAGCGTTGGGAAAAGGTCAACCAACTCCACATTGGTTTCCACCATTGAGACTGCAACACAGTTCAAACACTTCAGTTACTCACATTAAAAAAGGGGAAAACAAAATGCCTCTACATGCAGAAAGTCCTTTTCTTAAAGGAAAAGGAACTTTATTCATAATAAAAATTATTTACAAGAATAAACCGTTCAATGCCTTTTCATTCCTTTCATTCATAGTCAAAGCTTTCCGTACCATTCTATTGCACTCATACACACCAATAACACTGCTGCCATTCAGGTGGCACTCTGAGGTGGTATACCGCTACAATAAAACCCAGCCCCTCCTTCTCAAAGTTCAATGTAAATTTATTATCCAAGTACAGAGCAGTGGCTGACTGGCAGGAGGCAAACAGTGAGAACATAGGGAGCCTTTACAGGTTGGCTACCAGTGACTAGTAGTGTTCTACAGCAGTCTGTGTTGAGACCGCTTTTTACGTTATACGTCACTGACTTGGATGACAGAATTGATGGCTTTGTGGCCAAGTTTGTGAACGATAGGAACATAGGCAAAAGGCCATGTAGTTTTGAAGAAGTAGAGAGGCTACAGAAAGAGAATGGGCAAAGAAATGGCAAATGGGATAGTGTTGGGAAGTGCAAGGTCATGCTCTTTTGGTAGAAGAAATGAAAGGGTAGACTATTTTCTAAATGGAGAGAAAATACAAAAAATTGAGACACAAAGGGACTCAGGAGTCGTTGTGCAGGATTCCCTGAGGTTAATTTACAGGTTCAGTTAATGGTGAGGAAGGCAAATGTGATGTTAGCATTCATTTTGAGAAGTCTAGAATATAAAAGCAATGATGTAATGTTGAGGCGTCACTTGGAGTAGCGTGAGCAGTTTTGGGCTGCTTATCCAAGGAAGGATGTGCCGACATTGGACAGAGCTCCAAGTAGGCTCACAGAAATGATTCTGGGACTGAAAGGCATGTCATATGAGAAGCATTTGATGGCTCTGTCTCCCTACTCACTGGAATTCAGAAGTACGAGGAGAGACCTCATTGAAACCTACCAAATACTGAAAGGCCTCAATCGAGTGGATGTGGAGAGGATGTTTCCTATGATGGGGGAGTCTAAGATCAGAGGACACAGCCTCAGAATAAAGTGGCGTCCTTTTAAAACAGAGAAGAAGGGGAATTTCTTTAGCCAGAGGGTGGTGAATCTGTGGAGTTTGTTGCCACAGGGAGCCGCGGAGGCCAAGACATCGGGTGTATTTACTGGAAAAGAGTCTCGAACCAAAAAGACTGTTCATTCTTGTCCATAGATTCTGCCTGGCCTGCTGAGTTCTTCCAGCATTGAGTGTGTGGTACCTACCTCTTGGCAGCTTCCTCACTTTACTGGTAAGAGGACTGATAAAGGGAAATATCCTTCGCTTCGGTAGAGGTAAAGTTGCAGTCAGCCCCGGGACGTAAAGCATCAAAGGGACGCGAGTTGCCACATCAAAATTGCTGTACTTGGCCCATTCGCCATGCTCACCCAGTGACCAACCTAATGGAGACGAGAAAAATATCAGAAAGAATTCTAGAACTTATAGGTCTTGAGTAGTGAGCATTGCAAAGTAAATTATCGAAGTATGTACATGTCATTGTATAATACATTGAGATGCATTTTTGCAGGCATTCACAGGGAAAAAACAGAATTTATGAAAAACTATAGATCAGGTTTAATTATCATTCAATTAACCGTTTTCAACCAAATGAAACCGTTTCTCTGGGATCAGGGTGCAAACTACACCATCAGCAGCACACAGCACATATAGTTATGACAACAGAAAAAAAATGCAATCACATAAAAAAATGAGATAGCTCAAATCCCAGAGTAGCAGGGCATGTAGATTGGTGTTATCCTGGTCCAGCTTGATCTTCCACCGAGTGAATGCTGGAGAGCAGCCAACTCCCATCTGCGAAGATTCCTGCACACCCAGAGGCCTCTGCTCTCTCCCACACCTCCTCGGCATCTTCTTTTCTGGATGGCTGCAACAGGTGACTCTACGGCATGAGGCCCTCATGCCTGGCCCAGGTGACTGCACAACAACTAAGGCTCCCTCGCCGGCCTCGCCAATGAACCAGTAAACTGGACATGCAGTACTCTATATTACCAATGTCCTACAGGGTCTTACAATCACCTGAAAAACATCCAAGACTGGTACCATTTGTTGGAATATGCACTCCCTTGGCACAACCATACTTAGTAAGTCCAGGAGACAACACAACAACTTGTGCAATAAGTCCAGCTCCACTGTTATCAATGGGGTGGACCTGCAGTACTTAATATTAATATTCAGCAGAGTCTTGTGATCATAAAAAAGGACAAAAGAATGAACAATTACACCTTTGGTTGGATGGGACAGGCCGCTGCAGCCAAGAATGTCACCATCTTCCCAGAGATTCAGAAAGACCGACAAACATCCAACTTGCAAAAGATGACAAACTGTGCTAAGTGGCTAAGTAACCCTTGGCAAGTTAACAAACATATAATTCTGAGGAAGTTCTTCCAAGTTGTTTTCCAAATTTCTCTGCTTGATTTGCTTTCCTTTGCCTAAGCCCTCTAATGCCCCTGAGGAATTCCATTCACATTCATTCTATCCTCCCTGAGCAGTCTCATACAATTTCTGGAAATCACAGTTCCTAACCTGATTTCCACTGACCCCTCGGTTAACGATAGGGGTTTCATAGCATAAAAGAGATTGGGAACCCCTGGGTCAGACACACTCATCAATTTCACATGCCAGATGTTCCCCTACATCCCATCTCAATCAGATTCTTGTGACATTACCGATGAGATAACCAGGCTCTCTGTCTAGGTACCTCCTTAGTCTGACAAGCATTCAAGCCTGAAGGGTATTACTGAAACACAATATGAACACAAGTCCCCATTTTTCTAATCTCCAGTATTGTACCTGATATCACATTCTTTCCCACGTCTTAATGCTGGAGGCAATTTAAGTAAACTCAGATATTTAGATTGTGTTGCAACAAAACTTCAATTAATTATGTCACTATCCAATCTCATAGTGAAGTTTACAAAGACTTGTTTTCACTTCTTTTATATACTGGATGTTGTTAAAGCAAAATCCTTCCATGTTATATGCCAAGTTCAAGACTCTCCAGGAAATTTGCACTTACCCTGTCTGCGCTCCTGATAATTTTATGTCTATCAAATCTCCCTTCATTTTCTTATCTCCAGGGAATAAAGTCAAAACCAATTTAACCTTTCCCTATCACTCAGATCCTCAAGTTCCGGCAACACCCTTGAAAGTTTTCTCCGTATTACCGTCACAGAACACCACAGCACAGAAACAAGCCCTTCTGCCATCTAGTCTGCAGCAAACCATTAACCTGCCTAGTCCCACTGACCTGCAGCCAGACCGTCATCCTCCATACCCCTCCCATCCACGTATCTGTGCCAAATTTCTCTTAAATATTGAAATCGATCACTTCCGCAGGTAGGTCGTTCCACATACTCACCACCTTCTGAGTGAAGAAATTCCCCTCATATTTCCCTTGAACCTTTCATCCTTCACCCTTAACCCATGAACTTTAGCTGGAGTCTCACCCAACCTCAGTGGAAAAAGCTTGCATTTCCCTGTCTGTAAACCACAATTTTATACATCTCTATCAAATCTCCCCTCATTCTTCCATGATCTGGGGAATAAAGTCTTAATCTAATCAACCTTTCCCTATAACTCACATCCTCAAGTCTAGTCAATATCCTTGTGAATTTTCTCTGCACCCTTTCAACCTTATTTACACCTTTCCTGTAGCTAGGTGAAAGAAACTGCACACAATATTCCAAATTAAGCCTAACAAAAGTCTTATATAACCATAAAATCCCAAATCAACATGACATGCCAACTCCTGTACTCAATACATTGACTTATGCAGGCGAATACGCCAAAATCTTTCTTTACAATCCTATCTACTTGTGAAGGCACTTTCAATGAATTATGGATCAGTATTCCCAGGTCACACTGTTCTACTTCACTCCGCAGTGCCCTGCTGCTCACTGTGTGAGACCCACCCAGATTGGTCCCCCCACTTGGCAACACCTCACACTTCTCTGCATTCAATTCCATCTGCCATTTTTCAGCCCATTTTTCCAGCTGGTCTGGATCCTGCAACAAGCTTTGATAATCTTAAATTTGATACTTGGTAGTTAGTCACTCTTAATCGTTTTAACATCTTCCATGTTGGCAGGTGACTAGAACTACATATGATGCTCCAAATCCGGTTAGGCCTCATCAATGTCTAATGAAAATATTTAACCTGTATGCAATATCACCAAACATACAACTGGCTGAGTAGACCCAGTAGCTCCTCACCATGGTCAGACGTGAACACGATGATTGTATTTTTGGCCAGCCCTTCTTCCTCCAATGCATTCAACAGTCGGCCCACTTCACTGTCCACATAAGAGACTGCAGCAAAGTAACTCTGGCGGATCAGCACCTACGAAATACGAAGGGCACACTGGGGTAAACTTGTGAATGATGCCCAGACTGGAGGACAGCAAGGAAGGATATCAAAACTTCCAGTGGGATCTGGACCGCCTGGGAAAATGGGCTGAAAAATAGCAGTTGGAATTTAATGCAGACAAGTGTGAGGTGTCGCACTTTGGGAGGACAAACCAGGTCTTACGCAATGAGTAGCAGGGCATTGGGGAATACAGAACAGAAAGATCTGCGAGTGTAGATCCATTATTCTTTACAAGGAGAATGGGGTTGAGAGTGACATGGATCAGCCATGACAAAATGGCGGAGCAGATATGATGGGCCAAATGACCTAATTCAGCTCCTATGTCTTATGAAAAGTGGTATTACAGGTAGATGAGGTTGTAAACGTAGCTTTTGGCACAGTTGCCTTCATAAATTGAAGTACTGAGATGGGATGTTATGTTAAACTTACAACATACAAGACATTGGTCAGGCCTAATTTGCAGTATTGTGTGCAGTTCTGATCACCTGCCTACAGGAAAGGTATTAATAAGATTGAATGAGTGCAAAGAATATTTAGAAGAATGTTGCCAAAACTTGAGGATCTGACTTATAGGGAAAGGCTCAATAGGTTAGGAGTTTATTCCCTAGAAAGTAGAATATTGAAGAGAGATTTGATAGAGGTAAACAAAATTATTAGGGGTATAGATAGGGTAAAGGGTGGCAGGGTGGAGATACGTCTCTACCAAAGGAGGTGCAAGGCACTCACTCCCTCTGCTAGCCCGCAGGTCACCCTTGGGCAAGGTGTAGCACCTGCTTAGTCACCCACCACACCCCCATCCGCACCAAACCGATCAGGGTCTCATGAAGCATTGGCAGCAGATGGTCGTATGAGCAGCTGATGCATATCTCGAGTCCTGGCTATGCGACCACTGATTCCAGGAAGACAATCTCTGAAGAGTATTGATACTGACTGGGGTCACTCATCTTGTAAAGACGCTGCCCAGAAGATGGTAATGGTAAATTGCTTCTGTGGAAAAATTTGTCAAGAACAATCGTGATCGTGGAAAGACGACAATGACCTACGTCATACAACACAGCACAGAGAAGGTAAATGCAAGCAGGCTTTTCCCACTGTGGTTGGGTGGGACTAGCACTAGAGGTCATGGGTTAAGGATGCAAGCTGAAATGTCTATGGGCAACATGGAGGGCAGCTTCTTCACTCAAAATGGTGAGAATGTGGAACAAGCTGCCAGCAAAGTGGTGGATGCAATTTTGATTTCAACATTTGGATAGGTACATGGATGGGACAGGTATGGAAGGCTATATCCAGGTGCAGCTTGGTAAGATTAGTGATATTAATAGTTTGAGACTGGATGGGCCACAGGGCCTGTTTCTGTGCTGTAGTGCTCTCTGACTCAAATGACATGGACTTATAGCCTCACCACCCCCCCCACCCCCCTCCACCACTGATGTGTGGTCACGGGGACAAAATCTTGAATTGCCCACCACACAAGGTGGTGAGTCACCTCTCCTGTCAGATTTTTCCCAAACATTTGAGCAATGTTATAAAAGCAAAGGAAGCAAGTGTTTTTATAAACATTTGACATTAAGAGGTTTGTTTTCCTCTATTTACTGACTCCAGAAAGAACCAAGCTCAGACAAATGTAAGATGACGTTCTAGAAGCTAGAGAGGAAATGAGCAGATCAGATAGCATCAGTGGAGGAAAATTTACAGCCAACATTTCGTGTAGACTGCAAAGAGGCGAGGTAGCTGGTATCAAAAGGTAGGTGAAGGAGTGGAGGATGTCAGTTGGATCAGGTGAGGGGGCTGATAGGGAGGCAAAGGTGAAGGGACGGAATTATGTCACAAGTTTGAAGGTAATGAGTGGAGATCACTGCCACATACAGCTGTGGTGAGCAAGTCATTGGGTATATTTAATCATAAGATTATAGAGTACTTTTCATACAGATGATGTAGTTCAAAGTGCTTTACAATAGGATAAATGTATAAACATGAAAATAAAAATAAGAAACATAAAAATTAACATGAAAATAAAAGACAAGGAGAGGTTAGTTAAAAGCAAGCTTAAGTAAATGGGTTTCAAGCTGGCATTTGAAAGTGTCAAATGAGTCTGCATCTCTTGCAGTTTTAGGTACTGAGTTCCACAGTTCAAAAAAGCTGACCTGCCAATTATCTTTCATGGGAAATAGCTTAAATTTAAGAGACTGGAGGAGGACCTGAGAGCTCCAGTAGGGTTATAAAACAAAAGAGACTCTGTGTTGCACTTTGGTCCCAGACCACTGAGAGCTTTAAAAGCAAGTAAGAGATCTTTAAAATCAAATTCTAAACAGATACAGGAAGCCAATGCAGAGTAGCTAGCACGGGAGTGATATGTTCCTTAACCTGTTGTTAGTTAGAAGTCTAGTTCTGAATGAGTTGGTTAGTCAATAGATTGCTTTGAAAGGCCAATAAGAAAGTGCATTGGGGGTAATCTCATCTATTCAATCATCATCATCGTAGCTTGTCACACCAGACAGCCAGCCACTCTGGTGTTGTTTGGTTGATGCTGGGCAGGCAGGTCAGTGTCAGCTAAATCAGGTGAGAGTGGGCAGTTGCGCAGAACGTGTTCAATGTTCTGCACCCTTTCGCCACACTCACAGGATTCGCTGGCCTTTAAACCCCATAAAAAGGTGTGAATTCGTTTTTCAACATCATTATCTGACAGAAAGGGATGCATCTTGGCAATATTTCTCATGTAGAAATGCTGCTCTGGTCACTTTCTTTATGTGGGATTTAAAAATCAAATATGAATGAAGGGTAACACCCTGGTTAGTACCTTCTGATTTTACAAGGGGAGCTAGGTTCCCAAGTTTAACAAGAAGTTTATCTCTTTTGGATTTGGGACCTATCAAAAGGATTTCAGCTTTATCTTCACTTAGTTTTCAGAAATTGTTGCTCATCCAGCTGTTCACTGTAGCCATACCAGAAGTCGAAAAAGATTCTCGTTATTATTCTCGACACAGGAGCAGAATTAGGCCATCGAGTCTGCTCCACCATTGCATAATGCATGATTATGTCGGGCTTCGTTATAACAACAAAGACAGACAAGTCAGAGCAAGGTGGAAAGGTGAATTAGTGTGGCAGGACGGTACTGGGAAGCTCAGGATCAATGTTTGGTTTCTCCAATGCAGAAGGAGACCACATGAATGCAGTTCACTGGACTGGAAGATGTGCAAGAGAATCACTGCTTCACCTGATTTTTTGGGCTTCCTGGATGGTGACGAGGAAGCAATAAAAAGGTATTGCATTTGCTGCTGTAATGTATCTGTGGAGTGGGAGCAGTGGGTAGACAACAGAAGAGCAGACCAGGGAATTACTAAAGGAACACTTCCTTCAAAACCCTGAAAGGGAAGGTGAATCCCACCCAAGGCTTTTCTGTTCCTTTGTTCATGTTCGCCCTTTCTAAAGGCTCCCATCAACTTACCAACTAGATGATCTTGATTACAGCACATCCTCAGGACAATGCTGGGCTCAACTCGTTAAAGATATTTTCTACCCTTTCCTCACCCAATTTCAACTTAAAATCAACCTATCCTCTCTCTCCCAGCCCTGATAAAGGTTATTTGAACTGAAACATTAAGTACCTATCTTTCCACAGATGCTGCCTGAACTTTTAAGTGCTTCCAGCATTTTCTGTTTATCCATCTCTAACAACAAATTGTGGAACTATTTTTCTCCAAAATGAGAATTTTAAAACTAAAGTAACACACACAAAATGCTGGAGGAACTAAGCAAGTCAGACAATGTCTAGGGAGAGAACTAAACACCAACATTTCAGCTGAACATGTACAAACAAACTGGATGAACTCAGCAGGTCGGGCAGCATCTGTTGAAAGGAGCAGTCAACGTTTCGGGTCGAGACCCTTCGTCAGGACTGAAGAAGGAGGAGGCAGGGGCCCTATAAAGAAAGTGGGGGGAGGATGGAAAACCAATCAGAGGAAAGAACATTGAACATCGAATTCTCCAATTTCTGGTAATTCCCTCCCTCTCCCTTCCCCCATCCCACTTTCACTCTGCCTCCTCTTCCAGCTGCCTATCACCTCTCTCATGATTCTGCCTTCTTCTACTACCCATAGTGCTTTCCCCTTAGATTTCTTCTTCACCTCTCCTGCCTATCCCCTCCCTGCTTCCACTCCCCCACCTCTTGATCTTTCCTCTGATTGGTTTTCCACCCTCCCCCCACCATTTTATGGGGCCCCTGCCCCCTCCTTCTTCAGTCCTGACGAAGGGTCTCGGCCCGAAATGTTGACTGCTCATTTCAATGGACACTACCCGACCTGCTGAGTTCCTCCAGCTTGTTTGTATGTGTTGATTTGACCACAGCATCGGCAGTGTACTTTGTGTTAACATTTCAGTGGAGACTCTTTTTCAGACTGCAAAGGAAGGGGGAGAGACGCCAGAGTAAAAAGGTGGGGGAGGAGAAGTAGGATAGCTAGAAGGTGATAGGTGGGTGGAAAGATAAAAGGGCTGGAGAGGAAGGAATCTGGTGAGAGGAGAGTAGACCATAGGAGAAAGGGAAGGAGGAGGTGATAGGCAAGTGGGAAGAGGCCAGAGACCAGAATGGCAAATAAAAAAAGAGGAAAGGGAGAGGGAAAAAATTACTGGAAGGAGAAATCGATATTCATCCCATCAGGTTAGAGGATACCCAGATGGAATACAAGGTGCTGTTCCTCCACCCCAAGGATGGTCTCATTTTGGCACAAGAGGAGACCATGGACCAACATGTCGGAATAAGGATCAGAAGTAGAATGTTTGGCGATTGGGAAATACCGCTTCTAGCGGATGGAGCGACCCTCAACAAAGCAGTCCCTCAATTTACGACAGGTCTCACTAGTGTTGTGGAGGCATCATCGGGAACACCGGACAAAATAGACGAGCCCGGCAGACTCGCAGGTGAAGTGTTGTTCACCTGGAGGAACCGTTTGCAGCCCTGAATGGAGGAGAGGGAGGAGGTGAATGGGCAGCTGTAGCACTTCGGCTGCTTGCAGGATAAATGCCGGGAGGGAGATTAGTGGCATGGGAAGACTGGACAAGGGAATCACAGATGGAGCAATCCCTGCGGAAGGTGGGGGGGGGGGGGTTGGTAAAGTTATGCTTAATGGTATAATCCCTTTGGAGATGGTGGAAGTTGTAGAGGATGATGTGTTGCTGTGGAGGCTCCTGGGTGGTAGGCAGTTAAAAATGTTCAGACATTTCTGCCTTGTTATTCAGAATGTCCCTCCAAATTCTTTCAGATTTAAGATGGGGTGTTATCATCATCAACCCCATCCGAGGTATACGCTGTGTGTTATCTGCATAACTAGAAATCTCTAACGATGTCTCCTAAGGGGAGCACGTACAAAGGGTAAGGGACCAAGAAAGATTTCCTGAGAAACACCATAAGATGTATTGTATCTCTTAGAAAACTGGTCTCTAAGACAGACAAAAAAAATTCTCCAAGCTGTATGAATGAAATCAATTAAGGGCACCACCAGAAAAGCCAACCCAGTTCTCAAAGCAATCGAGGGGAACGCTGGACTTAGATCTTGAAGAATTATTTATACGGTCTCCTTCAGTTTTCTGTGTTTTCTTTCTTGTTGCCAATCGGCGGCTGGGCAGTATGTTAGCTTTTGTGCGAGGGAGGGGTTGGGGATTTGGGGTCTGACGTTCTTGTTGACGTTTTTCTGTGTGGGCGAGCTGTTAGCTCTTTGTGTCAGAGAAAGGGTTGGGGGTTTGATGTTATTGTCACTGTATTTGTTATGTGGGATTGAGATTCCTGCTGCTGTTTTCCAGGCGGGAGATCTGTTGGGTTTTGTGCGAGGGAGAGGCTGGGGGTTTGGGATTCGCTAGTTTTGTTTCTTCTACTTTGTCGTGGGGGGGGTGGTGTTGTTTCAATGATTTCCATCATTTTCCTGCATTTCATGGGTATCTGGAGAAGACGAATCTCAGCTTTATTCCGCATACACTCTTTAACAAAATGAACGCTTGAACCAGAACCAAGACCCTGTCGGCATCAGTGCGGAACCAAAGGTCACTGACAACTGCGGCAAGGGCCACCTCTGGGATTGAAACTTTTCTAGCGTAATGTTCTCATTCAGAAAGTTGTTGAGTTGGTTGAAAATGACCTTCTGAAGAATCTTGCCCAGGAAAGGAAGATTTGATATGGGCCTGTATTTAGCTAGTATGTCACTATCAAGGTTTGGCTTTTTAAAGTAGGGGTTTGACGGCCACAGTTTTGAAGGCATCTGGAAATACTCTAGCTTCAAGGAATGTGTTTATAATTTTCCTAACAGAATTGAAAACACTATTAAAAGAGTCCTTAAAAAGTGTGGTAGGGACAGGGTTGAGAGAGCAGTTTACTCTTTTGTTACAATCTTATAGTTCTTAATCAGAAATAGAAGTTGATACCTCTTATCTGAAATATTTGGTGCCGCAAGTGTTTCAGACTTGTATTTTTTTTTCAGATTTTGGAATGTATAATGAGATACCTTGGGATCACCATCACTTCTGGCTGAATGTCTATGCTTCTGGTAAGTAGTCTTTATCTTACACTTGTTCATCAAACACATGGATAGAGCAGCAAACACTATAGCATACCACTAATGAAAATATAATGTGTGCAGGACAACAAAAGCAGCATACAGCCATCAGAATACCTCTAAAATGCCAATGAACATGACCAACAGCAACATCCTGCTGATGATTCACAAAATTACTTCTTTTACTACTACTACTGTTAAATATGATTCTACTAAGCTGTGAGAGTGTGGAATCTGTAATTTACACTTTGCTAGTGTCTTTTTGGACCGATAGAGCGATCCAGTGCTTTGCCATCTCTGAGTGAATTCGGTAAGATTTGGAGCAGAGTGTGCAACATGGAAGCCTGGCAGCCTGAAAAAGACCACCAGCCCATGATCGACTCCTCTCTTTCTCTCCGATTGAGGAATTGAGCCCATGATCGACTCCTCTCCTTCTCTCCGATTGAGGGATTGAGCCCATGATCGACTCCTCTCCTTCTCTCCGATTGAGGGATTGAGCCCATGATCGACTCCTCTCCTTCTCTCCGATTGAGGGATTGAGCCCATGATCGACTCCTCTCCTTCTCTCCGATTGAGGGATTGAGCCCATGATCGACTCCTCTCCTTCTCTCCGATTGAGGGATTGAGCCCATGATCGACTCCTCTCCTTCTCTCCGATTGAGGGATTGAGCCCATGATCGACTCCTCTCCTTCTCTCCGATTGAGGGATTGAGCCCATGATCGACTCCTCTCCTTCTCTCCGATTGAGGGATTGAGCCCATGATCGACTCCTCTCCTTCTCTCCGATTGAGGGATTGAGCCCATGATCGACTCCTCTCCTTCTCTCCGATTGAGGGATTGAGCCCATGATCGACTCCTCTCCTTCTCTCCGATTGAGGGATTGAGCCCATGATCGACTCCTCTCCTTCTCTCCGATTGAGGGATTGAGCCCATGATCGACTCCTCTCCTTCTCTCCGATTGAGGGATTGAGCCCATGATCGACTCCTCTCCTTCTCTCCGATTGAGGGATTGAGCCCATGATCGACTCCTCTCCTTCTCTCCGATTGAGGGATTGAGCCCATGATCGACTCCTCTCCTTCTCTCCGATTGAGGGATTGAGCCCATGATCGACTCCTCTCCTTCTCTCCGATTGAGGGATTGAGCCCATGATCAGCTCCGTTGCTTCTCTCCAACTGAGGCGTCGAGCAAGGTTGGTGTCGATGAGGATGAGGGCAGAGGACAGGCAGGTGTTCGGCGCCGCCTACCCGTGTTGGACTGGTCTTCCTCACCCTGTCGCTAACTGCTGCCGGTGGGAAGTCTTGGGATCGATGTTGCCAGGATTGATCGTTTTAGGGAGACTCTGAGATTCATGTTGCCAGTGTTCCTGGATTCTGGTTACTCGCTTTTTTGCTGTTCTCGAGCGGCTTGATTGGGGTGATTGATGCGGACTGGGGCAATTTGGCGAAGAAGGGCCCCGTGGCCTGCATTGGCTTGTGGTGTGGCAAAGAACTGAATGGAACTGAATACGACTGATGTGATGTTTGATATTGTTATGAAGGATGAACAGCTCTGATGGGCAGAAGGGTGCAGAGTTGCCCATGTTCCCCCCCCCCCCCCCCCAGGAGAATCACAAACCATTATTGTTGCTATGCTGCTCATGAGAGAGAGACATGGAAAAAGAAAACATGCTGGAACATCTGCTACAAATAAGAGAGGGGAGAAAGTCTTGTTGATTTACCATATTTTGACTTCTGAGAGGGTTATTTATCTTGTACCATTCTGTTCATTAACATTCCTCAGTGGACAGCCGGAGTGGGCTGGTTTGATGGACACAGCCATTCAAAATTGATTGATAGCCGAGACCCCGTGAGTAGGGATAAAAGTGAGATCTGGAGAGACACCCTTCAGACACACCAGGAGACACACTCGTGGACACTGATTGAGTGTTGGAACCCACGGGAAGGTGTGGGGCATCGGAGACCGGACCAGGAGACCGGTCAGTTAAACTCACAGTGTTATAGCAGGGCCAGTGGGGACTTGTGTGTGTGTCCACTCATGCCAGAGTGATGAGTCCACCACAGAAGAACGGTCTAGCTGATGGACAGAGGGGTCATAACTGAATAGCCACAACGATACGACAGATCAAGAACGCAAAGGAAGGTTTGCCTGACTGTAGCTGTTACTTCTCGCTCGCTCTCTCTCTCCCCAACGATTACAACATAACAACCAATATCTACCTCAGCATGTAGGAACTGAACTGAACTTTATACTTCTATATGACAATTCATTATCCCCTAGACATCGATAGAGCTTGTTTATTATTGCTTATTATTATTCACATACTTCTGGGTTTATTATTGCTAATGTGTGTTATCTATATATTTGCATTATTGGTATTGATTTGCTTATTTTACTAATAAACACTTTTGAATATAGTACCACCAGACTCCAACGGATTCTTCTTTCTCTGCTGGTTAGACACCCAGTTACGGGGTACGTAACAATATTCTATGTGCCGCTCTCTTGCTTTTTGTCACTTGTGCAATTTGTTGTTTTTTTTCCTCCGCATGTTGGGTGTTTGATGTTTTCTTTGAATGGGTTCCATGGTGTTTCTTTGTTCAGTGTCTGCCCGCGGGAGGACGAATCTGAGTTGTATTTTGTATACATACTTTGATAATAAATGTACTTGAATCCTTGAAACAGCTGTTAAACAACTACAATGGCAGGCTTTCACTCTCCACTTATGATGCCATGGTTTGGTTAAAAGGTTAGAGTATTTTTCTATTTTTTAAGGTTTATAAAAACAATCAGCTTTGCAAACTTCTTCTGGTGTTAGATTTTCATCAGTGACAATCCTGGCAACCTCAACAACTATTGCCTCTGCTGCTTTGTGTTCAGCAGACACTGTCACCACAAATCTTTAATAATGTAATGCCGTGCCTTTCCTTAAATTTCTGCAACAAGCCTGCTGCTTGTTCACTGTTACCTTCAATTTTCAATTTGTTGTGATAGATCTTTGCTTGTCTCATGATCAGCATACTGTTAAGTGGCATATGTTCACTCCAACGCTTACAAATCCACTCTTTCAGAACACGACTGAGATCTTCATTTTTTTTGTCTTATGCAGTCTTTTTTCTATTTTTCATTAATTTTTGTTAATTCCATTTGTGAGGTCACTTCTAACTGTCTGTGGTGCACAGAGAACTCCATGTCGCCTGGGAACCTTCGAGCACATTGTGCAATTTTCCATTTGTCAGTGCTGAAAAAAATCTTGATTACACAGGTTTTCGAACTTCGGATTTTCAGGTAGGGGGTATTCAACTTGCACTTGTAGATTTTGACATGGTAGCCATCTTTTTAAGAAGTCGGCTGAAGAGGTATGGAAGTAAATCTGTTGATTTTAAAAAATTGCAGATTCCTCACATATTGTGGAAGATGCTTGACTGAGGACATCATTAAGTTGGGGCAGGGTTCCACAGTCAGTTCATGAATGCCTGCTATTCTCTAAAAATCAGGGGAAAATGGACTATTCTTGCAGAGCATATAGCAATGTTATAGGAGCCTAGATTTTCCTTAAGAAAATATTACAGTGGACTTTTAGCCCAGTTTCCCTCCATTTCCACTCTGCTATTCTGCATGATCTCAAGTTTGCAGACAGAATTACTTAACCATGGTGAATTTTTACCAAGTGATTACCTTTAAACAATTAGAAAAGCCACAGCATTTAATATATTTGTCTAGTTATTGTTGAATCAACCATTTCATTTACTGAGCAGTTTCAGTCATATGGGTCGAATAAACAAGCCAGCTTAGAGAACTTAAGTGGTGCTGTAGGACATTGATAGTTTCTTGATTAGTAAGGGCATCAAAGTTTATGGAGAGAAGGCAGGAGAATGGAGTTGAGAAGGAAACAATAAAAAAATCAGCCATGATTGAATGGCAAAGCAGACTCAATGGAACAAATGGCCTAATTCCGCTTAAGACCAAAAGTTGTATCAGTAGTGTTACAATAGTGCTAGAAAGTCTGTGAACCCTTTAGACTTTTCTCTATTTCTGCACAAATATGACCTAAAATGTTATCACATGTTCACACAAGTCCTAAAACTAGATAAAGAGAACCTAATTAAATAAATAACATGAAAAATTATTCTTGCTCATTTATTTATTGAGAAAAATGATCCAATATTATATGTATTTGTGGAAAAATTGTGTGAACCTTTGCTTTCAGTAGATGGTGTGACCCCCTTGTACAGCAGTAACTTCAACCGAACATTTCCAGTAACTGCTGATCAGTCCGGCACTCAGCTCAGAGGAATCGTAGACCATTCCACCACATAAAATTGTTTCAGTTCATCAATATTTCTGGGATACTTTGCATAAACAACCCTCACGTCACAGCATCTCAATTGGATTAAGATCCGTACTCAACTTGTCCATTTCAAAACACGAATTGTCTTCTTTATAAACCATTCTGTTGCAGATTTACTCCCATGTTTTAGTTCATTGTCCTTTCTTGATACAATTTTCAATTCATTGTTCCCTCAATGACTGCAAACCACCCGGGAACTGAGGCAGCAAAACAGCTCAAAAACATGATGCTCCTTCCACCATGAGTCACAGTTAGGATGAGATTTTGGTGTTGGTGTGCAGTGTCCTTTTTCCTCCTAACATAACAATGTGCATTTCTGCCAAAAAGTTCAACTTTTATCTCATCTGCCCACAGAATATTGTCCCAGAAGCAGGGTGGAACATCCAGGTGGTCTTTGCAAACTTGAGACATCCAGCAAAGATTTTTTTGGAGCAAAAGTTTTCTCCGTGGTGTCCTCCCATGAACACCATTCTTGTTCAGTGTTTTTCTTATAGTAGACACATGAACAGAGACTTTAGCAAATTCTAGAGACTTCTGCAGGTCTTTTGCTGTTACACTTGGGTTCTTTTTCACCTCCTTAGCATTGCACATTGTGCTCTTGGTATAATCTTTACAGAATGTCCACTCCTAGGGAGAGCAGCAATGGTACTGAATTTCTTTTTTGAATACTTTTTTGAACCAAGACTGTGATTATTTAAATGGCGTACTGAGTAATGACAAGATGTAGTACAATTGTTTGTGTGCTATTAGTTTAGGCAAACTGTGTTTGTCCATTATTGTGACTTAGATGAAGACCCGACCACATTTTATGAGTCATTAATGCAAAACAAAAACAGGTAAATAGAAAGGGTTCACAAACTTTTTCTTGCAACTGTAGGCCATTTGGTTCAGAGTCCGCTTCACCATTCAATGGTTATTTATTATCCCCCACTACCCCATTCTCTTGCCTTCTCCCTGTAACCTTTGACACCCATACTAATCAAGAGCCAGTCAACTTCCTCCTTAAATATACTCAATGACTTGGCCTCCACAGCCGCCCGTGGCAATAAATTCCACAGATTCACCACCCTCTGTCTCATGAAATTCCTCACCTCTGTTCTAAAGAGCCAACCTTGTATTCTGATGCTGCGTTCTCAGATCCTAGACTCTTCCACTACCGTAAATAGCCTTTCCACATCCACTCTATCTAGGTCTTCCAACTAGATAGGTTTCAACTAGATCCTCCCTCATTCTTCTAAACTCCAGTTAATAAAGACACAGAGCCATAAAACTCTCTTCACACATTAACCCTTTTATTCCTGGGATAATTCTCGTGAACCTCTTCTAGACCCTGTCCAATGCAAATGGAGATGAAATATGTACCTGAAAGTCATCAGGAATCGGTCCATATGGAAAACTGATGTTGAGCACCTGGACATCATGCCTTGATCTCACGTCAGTCCATGGATTATACGCCACTGGAGGTAGTTTCAATGGGACTTTAGGATCAGGCGCAAGGTGGATCTCTTCACGTGGATACAATTTTAAAAACTCCTAAACAGAACAAAATCTAGAAATTAAATTCACAGTTCTAGTGACAGAAAAAAAACTGTCTGGCAAAATAAAATTTAATGATGCCTGAATGGTGCACATCCTCAAACCCCAGTCCTTTATTCACAGTTTTTAAAAGGTCGCATTAATGAACTTCAAGAATTGTAACACAACAAGAATAGCTTGCAAAGTTCCACTAAATTTCTTCTTCTTAAACCCGTCACCTCTACTTGGGGCATAGGCCTCCAACAGCAGCTGAACAGAGTCCTGGACCAGTCTTACAAATTGCCAGAGGTGTAGCGCATCTTCTTGGTGTGTTCTTACTCTCCTTTCTTTAAGGAAAATGGAGGAATCCCACTGATTATTTAATCATCTTTTTATCTTTGATTTTTATGTTTGCATTTTATGACATTGTAAAACACTTGGATCTACATCATCTGTATGAAAAATATATACAGTTGACCTTCACTTATCCGACTACCTGTAATCCGGTTCCTTCGATAATCCAGCACAGATTTAAAATTCTCCGCGCAACTGTAATTTCAAATTTTCTGGGCCACCGTACCAATCTGCTGCACACTGCTTTGGATGTGCTAGACCCGTTCATATTTTGGCGCACTCTTGTAAGCACAGACAGGTGATTCCTGCTTGTTTTCCTGCATTTATTAATATCATTTGTGTGAGGCGCAGCCACCAGGCTGTCTCACCCGCGAGCGGCGGGGGAGCTGCCGTGTGCTGGGTCGGTCTGCCTTCTCGCCCGCCTGCCAGCAGTCGCACACTGTCCTCCAGTGTCATCCAGCCGGTGCTCCGTTCTCTTCTGCCTACGACCTCAGGTCAGATGTGGCGACCCACTGAATTTAAGTATATTACAAAGCGAGGAAAATAAACTAATGAGGATTCCCTCAGTAACTGTGAAGAGGGAAGAGCCCAGCGCTGAATCCCCGGCCCCCTGGCAGTCGCGTGAAATGTGGCGTACAGGAGACCTCCTTTCTCCAACTTCTGCTTCTGCTCACCCAGATGTGCTGCCACCATCAACAGTTTTTGAAGAAACTGTTGTGCCTGTTTCAGCACCAGTTCCTGATGATTCACTCAGTTCTCAAGATGAAGATGTTGATGATCCTGACAACCCCACACTTGCAGACATGTGACTTTGCCTGAAGGTATATTAAACGTCTCACTTTAGAAGCAGAAGTGCTCAACTGTTCTGTGCAAGTTAATTCCTGTACATTTACCTGTACCCTTTATTTTATCTGTGCCTGTACAGTATATTACTTTATTAAAATTTCACTTGCTACTCACTTAATATTTATTTCATTATTATCTAACTTGTACTGATTTACATGATATATTTTAAAGGAATGATGAGGCTGTTAGCTATTGCTTAATGTGATCTTTCTGTAATTCTGCATTTTCACTAATACAGCACTCTTCAGGTCCCAAAGGTGCCGGATTAGTGAAGGTGGACCTGTAAACAAATTATTATGTGAAATAAACAAGATCTTAGAAAACATTTTCAAATATTAATACTAATCTTTTAAGATGATAATTGAAAAATAAAATTCATGGAGGTGCTAAACTACATACAGTGTTTACTGTTATCACTAAATATCCAGTGCTTGCTCACAAATGACAAAAGAATAAATATAAATGATGAAGCTATTGCCAACTGGCCCAACCATTTCTATCTGAGGCGTACACCAGATCTGTGAGGATTTTAAAATGTATCATTCAATGTAACAGGTTCTCACAACTAACTAGCTGGCAGCAAGTCCTATTGATACATTTCCTGTGAAAACACCTCACTGCTCTCACATTGTAAAAAAAATATTTGCTGCTTCATTTGGCAGTGAAGATAATGCCGATGCGGCTTTCTATCATGGGTTGGGCATAAAGATTTAAGGGGCAGCATTGCAGGCTGTGTGCCAACATTTTTGATCGTGCCATCTTAGGCACCCGTGCCATAGATCTGCCACCCCTGTTTTAGGCAATAATGTGCAAACACAACAGTACTTTTAACTTGATACCTGTGGATATTTGAGTGGAATGTGTGGTTTATGATAACCAACGGCTAAAAAGAATGGGCTTCCGGTGTCTTTTGTCTTTTTCAGTAAACGAATTGCTTCATCAGTGCTCTGGATGTCAGGCAGTGTGCGTTCTGGCATCTCCTTCACGTCCACTGGACAGACCAGGTTTGCGTATCTTTTACCATCTGGTCCTCTGCACTCCTAATTGGAGATAAACCACAGGTGAAAAAGGTTTGCAGCCCGAGACATTGAACATTTACTCCTTTTCACAGATGATGCCTGATCCGTGGAGATACAAAAGCCTGAAGACCAACAACAGCTTCTTCTCTGTCAACATCAGGTTCTTGAACTGACCTGCAAAGCCAAAACAATACTTCTTTTCCACCCTCTCAATCTTGTGCCAGTGTCATTATGTTTCTTTTGTTGTTTATTTTTGCACAAGTTTAGTTAATTTGATGTTAATTTATGCTTTGATGTACTGTATTGCTACTGCAGGAAGCTGATCTTCATGGCACTTGTAACGGACGTCTGCACATTCAGTGGCCACTTTATTAGGAACAGTTCCTCATTAATGCAAAATACAATCAGCCAATCATGAAGGTCTTCAGACTTTTCTCTGAAGTAAATCACCACAAGCAATGAAGAGTTAAACGAAGGCAAAGCAGATTCGCAAAATGTGCCCTGACGGTACATTTGGAGTTGGAGCCACACTGGTTGGAGTGAACGATTCGGAGAGGAAAAGGTGAGACAGGGGAGTTCCAATGCACGTCCAACTAACCCGGGTGCGAGGGTAGATCGCTCTAAGCACAAAGCTGATTTGGAGGGGGTCAAGAATGGCTCTTCGGCAGCGAAATCTTGACCTGAAACATATCACTGGGTGGCGTGCTCTAATCCTGAAGCAGCTCGCCATGGTGGAGCCCAGGTCTTAATGCGAAGCACGACTCTCTGTTTGAACAATTTAAACGCCAGTCGAGATAGACTGGAAAGGCAAAGTGTTGAGTGTTGGGTGAAATCTAGGCCCAGAGCCATTTGCTCTGGCAGAGCTCGGGTCCTAATGCGAGATACGATCCGCTGTTTAGGCAATTTAATCTCCAGCCCAGAGAGTGAAGGGAGCTCTCTCCGTGATGCTATGGCAATGAGACTGCCCCCAGCTGCTGTGCATGCAAACTCTGCAGCAATTTGTCCTGCTAATGTGATTAACTAAATACCAAAACTTTGGGCCTACTCCAGGCTGTTCCAGGAATTTGAATCTAAGGACTCTATTTGGTTTGAAATGCTGTAATTGCTTGAATTAGTTTTTTTTCCCTCTATCTCTATAAGTACTGGGGTTAGTCTGTTTTTTTAAAAAAAAAAATTGGTTCTTTAAGGTTCCTTGCATTGCAACTGCCTGTAAGCAAAAAAATTTCAAAGTTGTATAATTTATATATTCTTTGAAAATAAATGTAATTTGAATCTTTGAATGTGCAGCAAATTAATGCACAAAAGCATGCAGACATAGTCAAGAGGTTCAGTAGTTGCTCATTCCAAACATCAGAAGAAATGTGATCTAAGTGACTTTGACTATGGGATGATTGTTGGTGCCAGAAAGGGTGGTTCGCATCTCAGAAACTGCTGACCTCCTGGGATTTTCACACACGGCAGGCTTTAGAATTTACAGAGAATGCTGCAAAAAGCAAAAAAAACCTGCGAGTAGCAGTTCTGAGAGTGAAAACACTTTGTTAATGAGAGGTCAAAGGGGAATGGCTGACAGGAAGGCGACTGTAACTCAAACAACCACACGTTCCAACACTGATGTACAGAAGAACAGCTCCAAACGCACAACTTCGAAGTGGATGAGCTACAGCAGCAGAAGACTATGAACATACATTCAAAGTGGCCACTTTTAGATACCTCCTATCTCCTGCATCTAATAAAGAGGGCACTGAGCGTAGGTCTATGACAATAAACTTCAACTTGGACTTGCCTTGGCGTTTTTATATTTCTGTGTTGAAGGATGAAATGGAGGGAATGACCAGCTGTACGGGTAGTCATCGGTATGATTGGATACAATTCCTAAAAGATGAAGAACACCAGTTAAGCCTCAGTGCCACAGATCACAATCTGGGGTTTATCTCAGACTCAAGTGTTATCAAAAAGGTGTAAATATCGATCAAAGGTTCAAATGTTCTTCACAATCAGAATCAGGTCCACTATTGTTGACACGTCATGAAATTTGCCACTTGCAGCAGCCGCACAGTGCAATACCTAAAAATTACTATAAATTAATCTATAAAATAAATAAATAGTGTGAAAAGAGAGCAATAGAGTGAGGTAGCATTCATGGACCATTCAAAAATCTGACAGCAGAGGGGAAAAACCTGTTCCTGAAATGTTGAGTGTGTGCCTTCAGGCTCCTGAATTATGACAGGTAACCACCCAATGATTAGGTTATAGGGCACTACAACACAGACACAGGCTGTCTGTGCTGCAAATGGAGCACAGCCTTCCATACACTTCCCTTCCATGTAGCCATCCAAATTTCTCTTGAACATTGAAATCAAACGCACATCCACCACTTCCACTGGCAGCTTGTTCCACACTCTCACCACCCTGAGTGAATTAGTTGTCTTATTCTGACACATGTAACAAGAATGTTGACCAAAGAATGTGCAAAGGTTTACGGGGTGTAAAATACACAGCAAATTAACAGATAGGACAGTTATCTTCACACAAACTACCACCAGCTTAACTCTGCACTTAACTCAATGCTTCGACCTTCCGGGAGAAGATACAGGAGCTTGAAATCCTCCATGTCTATGAAATAACGGCTTGTTCCCCACTGCCATCACAGACTCCTCAAGCAACCCCTTTGTCACATTCCCTTTCAGTGGTGCTGCCATGTTGTTGCACTCTATTCGACCTCTCAGTTATTCTGTTACCACTTCAGCATTTCTTTTTGCACCATTTTACTGCTTTGCATTTGCCACCGCATTTATTCAACGCACACAATGAACAGAGATTTCAGATTTATCGCATGTACATAGAAAACAAACAAACCCATGCCGTTGTTAGAGACCACGCACGGGAAATTATCCTGTATGACCTGCCCACTGATCCAATCCAGTAATAATTTTCAAAAAGTCAAAAAAATGTATTGGATCCTTTACTAGTAACCAGCAAAACAAACAATCTTGAAGTGATGAAACTAACAAAACTAAAACCAGCGATATGAAATGTACTTAATCGAAGTTAAATGGTCAGTAAAAGATATCACACCCAGCAGACCCCAGCTCGAAACTCCCCTAGACAAAGCATGAATATGTAACTAAATCCTCTGCTTCTACCGCGCCCCCCCCCAACCCAAATGACTAGCTACCATAATCTATACACAACAGAGAACACAATGCAGATTGAAAACAGATGCACAGCTCCTACACATGCAGTGAAATGCACCGTTTGTATTAACAACCAACACAATCTAAAGACGTGCTGGGGGCAGCCTGCGGTGTTGAGCAGCAGTTCTGTGGGCAAAAATACCTTGCTAATGAGAGAGGTCAGAGGAGAATGACCAGACTAGTTAAAGCAGCCAGGAAGGCGACAGTAACTTAAATAACCACACATTACAACAGTGGTGTGCAGAAGAGCATAACACATTGAACCTTGAAGTTAGTGGGCCACAGCAGAAGACCACATTGAGTTCCACTACTATGGCCACTTTATTATGCACACTCCTGTACCTAATAAAGCAGCCACTGAATGTAACTGCGATCCTGCAGACAACAGCACGCAAAGAAGGCACAGCAACACCTTCATGTTCTTAGAAGTTGGCTAAGGTTTGGCATGGCATCTAAAACTTTGACAAACTTCTACAGATGTGTGGTGGTGAAGGTATTAACTGGTTGCATTATGGCCTGGTATGGAAACACCAATGTCCTTGTATGGAAAAGCCTATAAAAAGTAGTGGATACAGCCCAGTTTATCATGAGAAAATCACTCCCCATCACTGAACACATCTGCAAGAAGCACTGTTGCAGGAAAGCAGCATCCATCATCAAGGACTCCCAGCACCTAGGTCACGCTCTCTTCTCATTGTTGCCATTAGAAAGGAGGTACAGGACCCTCAGGACTCTCACCACCAGGTTCAGGAACAATTATTACCCCTCAACCACCAGGCTCTTGAACCAAAGGGGATAACCTCACTCAACCCCATCAAGGACTCTTCATCTCATGTTCTCTATATTTATTTCTTATTTATTATTATTTGTTCTTTTTCTGTTTGTATTTGCAGAGTTTGTTGTCTTTTGCATATTAGTCATTTGTCGGTCTGGTTGTGTGCGGTCTTTTATTGATTATTGAGTTTTGTTTGTATTTACTGTGATGGCCATACCATCTCAGTTTCCTCTTCTTTACTGTGGGACAGTAGATCTTCATAGTGTCTCATGTGTTACTGGGTGATGGTTCTTCATACTTCGTTGTTTGAGACCTGATCTGTATAGGAGATGCTGGGGAGCCTTCTGAAGCATTTCTTCTGTCTCAATCTTCTTTTGCAGTTCTGCTGTCAAAGTCTGTGACTCGCATACGTACAAGAAGATGAGGGCACAAGTGCATGAAGGAGTTTCAACTTGTATCCGAAAGCAATGTTATTGTCTCTCAGGACTGGTTTCAGCCTTCTTGATTAATGATGCACTAAGATACCTGAAACATTTGACAGTGACAGTCTCTAGTTCTTGTCCACTGACTCTGATTTTTATCGTGATTGGCTCCTCACTGTTTCTCATCGGTTTGGTTTTCTCTGTGCTGATCCCCATGCCATATCTGGTAGATGTATCATCCAAAAAGTTCACGAGGTTGGCTAATTCACCCTCACTTCCTGCCAGTCTATCGGTGGCATCGGCGAACCTGTGATTGGTTATGATCTCTCCTCCGATGCTGACTGTGTTGATATGGCCTTACAGGGCATCTCTTACTATTTGGTCCAGGAAAATGTTGAACAGCGTGAGTGAAAAGAGGCAGCCTTGCTGGGACTCCAACTGATGTGTGGAACGATTCTCCAACTGCGACTTGAATAAGTACCACAATGCTAGCTTTGGTATAGTGCTGTTTGATGGTTTGGATCAGCTTCTGGCCCACGTTGTATCTATTCATCGCGGCCCAGACTGCTTCATGCCACACCGTATCCAATGCCTTCTTGAAGTCTATGAACATGTGGACGATGTCCTGTTGATGTGAGTTAATATTTGGAAAACACCACTGGAAAACCCAACCTTGGGTAACAGGTGAGATCCTGGAAATGTATGACACCAGAGGAGACATGAAGAAAACGAAGAACACAACAACAGGAGCTGTAGTGTACAGAGAGATCAGCAAGATCAGGAAAAGCATGGTCAAGACCCAGGAAGAATGGATTGAGAGACAGTGAACAGAGATAAAAGATAAACTGACCAAGAACAGCAGCTGGAATGCAATTTCAAATTGAGAAGGACCTCACTAAACAGAGACAGTCACGAGTCAGCACCATCCAAGACAAAGAAGGAAACTGTCTCGTGGAAGATGAAGACATTCTCAACAGATGGACTGAGTATTTTTTGGACCTTTACAATCATCAGACCCAATGAGACCCCAGCATACTGCAGAACTTGTCTAACGACGACAACTTTCCAATTCTGTGGTAAGAAGTGGAAGCAGCCATAAGATGGCTAAAGAATGAGACAGCAGCAGGAATAGACGACATCTCAGCAGAGCTGACAAAAAAAAATGGAGGAGAAACAGTGATAGACATTCTCACCGATGTCTGTACCAAATTCTGGCAGGCCGGGGAATGGCCAACACACTAGACAAAATCACACATCACTCTCCCCGAGAAAAGCAACTTACAGCAGTGCCAGAATTATAGCCATGCAAGCACAGTGATGTTGAAAGTCATCTTGAACAGACTGAAACCATGGGCAGAAGAAATAATTGCCAAAAAACAGTCTGAATTCAGAAGTGGAAGTAGTACAACATAACCAATATTCAACCTCCAAGTACTGTGCAAACGTATATGTACTTTGAATATAAATTTACTTTGAACTTTGAATTTAATAAGAAATATACCAAAAAGTAAATCTGGGAATTTCCTCTTGAACTTATGTACTGATCAATTAGTCCAGGGTCCCTATAGCTCTGTTAGAGGTGGTGCCTGTCCCTAACTCTGATAACATTCACCCTATCCCACAGACTCTCTGGACAGAATCATTCTCAGACCTAGTCTTGCAAAATCTTCACTGGAAGGAACATAGTTCAATACAATAGCTCATTGCCCTATCAAAGCCAGTTGGCAAATGTCAATAATTTGGAGCACGTCAGCAATGCCCATAAAGTCGATGCTGCTTTGCCTTACTTCTAAGGACTCCGTGTCCATCATCTGAATAAATACAGATTTTAAAAAAACATTAAAGATCGTCCCCATCTTGCAATCCTTTTGCTCTTAACCTATCTGTATAATCCCTTAGGATTCTCCTTATCTTGTCTGCTAGGGCAACTTCATGCCTTCTTTTAGCCCTCCTCATTTCTTTCTTAAGTGTTCTCTTGCATTTCTTATACTCCATAAGCATCTTAATTGGTCCTACTTGCCTATACCTCCTATGGACCTCATTTTTCTTAACCAGGCCTCAATATCTCTTGAAAACCAAGGTTCCCTAAACCTGTTATCTTTACCTTTTGTTCTGACAGGCACATACAAGCTTTGTGTTCTCAAAACCTCCCCCTTTGACAGCCTCCCCCTTACCAAGTAAACCTTTGGCAGAAAACAGCCTGTCCCAATCCACACTTGCCAGATCCTTTGATACCATCTAAATTCACCCTACTTAATCTTAATCCAAAGCCAGACCCATCTTTTTTCCCCATGTGTACTTTGAAACTAACAGCATTATGATTACTAGATGCAAAATGTTCCACTACACAAACTTCTGTCATCTGCCCTGTCTCATTCCCTAACAGCCAAACAAATAACACATACTCTCTTGTTGGGACTTGTACGTACTGATTAAGTAACTTTTCCTGAACACATTCAACAAACTCTATCCCACTTAGTCCTTTTACAGTATTGGAGTCCCAGTCAATACTATAGGAACCCTTATGTTTTTTGCAGCGGTCTGCAATCTTGTTCATCTAAATCCCACGGACTGTTGGGTGATCTGTTATATAGCCCCATTAATGGGGTCATATCTTTCTTATTCCTCAGTTCCACCCATTACGCCTCAGTGTACAATTCTCTAGTCTGTCCTGACTGAGCACTGCCATGACATTTTCTCTGACTAGTAACACTATCCCTCCTTTAACCCCTCCCACTCTATCTAAAACAGAAACAGAGAATATTGAGCTGCCAGTCCTGCCCCTCCTACAACCATTTGTCATATCTTATTGTAAATTATTTTTTTAATGTATTGCAATGTACTGCTGCTACAAAACACAAACAAACTTCACACATCAGTGATAATAAACCTGATTCTGAGTGGAGGGTCTAAATGTCATCCTGTGATTCCTTGACCGGACAGAAACTAAGAGCTTACCTGGATGAAAGACTTTACCCACTGACATGGTCAGGAAGCCATTCATCTTCAGGTACTGAGGCAGCGTGGTGTAGTTCCCTGCGTGAGTCCTCCAGTAGGAATTGTGATCATAAAGACGAGTAGTGTCGGGGCGCCTGCTGGTCAGGAACGATGTTCTGCTCGGTCCACAGAGGGCTTGCTGCACAAGGAAAGCAACAGTGGTAAATGGCTATCCAAAGGGATCAAACTTTTCCCCAACCTACTATAAAACTCTGTTAGCGTCGCAGAGTTTGGTGGTGCTGGATCAACATGTTTTCCAGATGGCCCAGTCCAACATGGGTAAAGCCTCCTCCACTACTGAGCACATCTACAAGGAGAGCAGCATCCATCATCGGGCACCACCACCATCCAGGCCATGCTCTCTTTTTGCTGCTGCCATCAGGAAGGTGGTACAGGAGCCTCAGGACTCTCGTCACCAGGTTCAGGAACAATTATAACCCTTCAACCATCAGGCTCTTGAACCAGTGGGGAAAACGTCACTGGCCACATCACTGAACTGCTCCCACAACCTATGCACTCGCTTTCAAGGATTCTTCACCTCACATTCTTGATTTTTTTTCTTTGTTGTTTGCACAGTTTGTTGACTCTTGCACACTGGCTGTCTGTCCTTTTACGTGTGGTCTTTCATTGATTCTATTATGGTTTTTGGATTTACTGGGTATGTTCACAAGAAACTCAGGGATGTATATGGTGACATATATGTACTTTGATAATAAATTTGCTTTGGACTTTGGGATTCCTGAATGTTATTTTTGTTAAATATGAATACCCATTGACCGTCACCAATTTTTATCCGAGGCATCACAGAAAGCATCCCATCGTGGCTTGGTATGACAAGTGCTCTGCCTCTCACTACAAGAAACTGAAACCTTCATCGACACAGATCAGCACATCACAGAAACCAGCCTGTCTTATGGACTCTGTCAACGCTTTTCGCTGCATCGTTGGAGCAGCCAGCATAATCAAACACCCCACCCACCCCATAAAATCTCTCCTCTCTTCCGTCAGGCAAAAGACACAAAAGTCTAAAAGCACATACCACCAGGCTCAAGCACAGCTTCTAACCCACTGTTACCAGACTCTTGAGCAGACCTATTGTACAATAAGGTGGACGTTTAACTTCACAATCTATCTCGCAATGATCTTGCACTTTATCATTCACCTGCACTATATTATTTCTGTAGCTTTTTACACTTTATTCTTTTACCTTATTCTAGCTCAATGCATTGTGTAATGACTTCATCTGCAAGAACAGTATGAAAGTTCAGTATTGACAGTTTTACCTATCTCTCCAGAGACGCAGCCTGATCTGCTGATCTTCCAGAGTTGTGTGTGTGTGTGTGTGTGTGTGTGTGTTGCTCCAAATTTCCAGCAACTGCGGAATCTCAGGTTTATGTAGATCTCACAGTTCCAGAGACCCAAGTTCAATCCTGACACTGCTGTCTGTGTGGAGATGGCATGCTCTCCACGACCAGATGGGACTCCCCCGGCTGCCCTGGTTTCCTTCCACATCCTAATTTTCCTTAAGGCTAATTGGCCCCATAAATACACCTCACGTGATTGGCCGTCAGGAGAATCAGGGTGGAACTGATAGGCGCGTGAGGGAGAATACACTCAGTGGCCACTACGTTAGGTAAAACTGCACACCTGCTCATTATCGCATAAATATCATCAGCCAATCATGTGGCAGAGTATTCACATATGGTTAGATGACACATACACTTGAATTATTATCCCTCTCAACTCCATTCTCCTGTCTTCTCCCTGTAACCTTTTGCACCCTGACTAATCAAGAACCTATCAACCTCCTCTTTAAATATACCCAACGACGGCCTCCACAGCCAGCTGGGATAATAAATTCCACAGACTCACCATGCACTGGCTACAGAAATTCCTCCTCATCTCTGTTCTAAAGGGCCATGCTTCTATTCTGAGGCTGCGCTCTCTGGTTCTAGACTCCCAGAGTACAGGAAACATCCTCTCCATCTCCACTTTCTCCAGACCATTCATTGAAGTGTAGGTAATACCAATACATCACTGGATTCAGAGGTATATTTTTTATGTACTGGAATTATTTAACTTACTTGGGCAAACGCATTTTTGAAAACAAAGCTCTTGGATGCAAGTTGGTCAATGTTTGGTGATAGGACAGTAGTGTCTCCATAGCATCCCAGACTGGTGCGCAGATCATCAGCAATGATGAAAAGGACATTCATTTTTCCTGATGGGAGAAATAAAATTATAAATTCTAGAAAAAGAGTGAACTTATGCTTGAATTTAGAAGCACTAAAAATGACAGATTGGATCAGTTAACGTCATTCTATTTGAAAAGGTCCATGAGATGTGTGGCTTTCCCATTCTTGCAGTAGGCAGTACTCTCTTTCCACCAGTGATTAAAGGGGTTGATTCTAAAAAGGTTTAGAGCAGGGGTTCTCAACCTGGGGTCCATGGACCCCTTGATTAACGGCATTGGTTCAAAGTTCAAAGTACATTTACTGTCGATGTATATGACACACAACCTTGATTTATCGTCTAATAGGCAGCCACCAAACAAAAAAAACCAAAAGAACCAACTGAAAAAAAGCGTCAAACACCCAGTGTGCAGACAGAGAGAAAAAAAAACAAATCATGCAAACATTAAATGCAAGCAAACAGCATTCGGAACTGGAGCCCACAAAAGAGAGTCCATCCGCAGATCCTTAGATCTGCACAGGGTAGAGCAGCGAGCTGAACCAAACCATCCCTCGCCTCAGGCCATGACACCCTGACATTTTCAATCTGGCGCTGCGCCTAAATCAGCATCCAAACATCGGGTTCAGTCACTTCGATACGCTCTGGGACACTGCTTCAATTTGGCCTGTACCCGATCTTTCCCATTCGATGCAGCGCTTAAATTGATCAAACCTCAGGTCTTAACGAATTGCCTCCAAGTTCAAAGGGAAGTTACAGGCTATTGTTTGTGATGATTGTTTTCCAGAAAAAGTGATTAACAAAGTATTTAGTTGTTTTCTTTGATTCATCGGCCACCAGCCAGAAGTCACTGAGATTCACCGGTGCCATCTTAAACAGGAAACTGGCATAAAAAAAAAAGGAGAGGAACCCTGTCTTAGAGGGATATGCGCCAAACACAGGAAAATAGAGTAACTGCACCAGGCAACCTAGTAGGCATGCAAGGGCTGGTCCAAAGGGCCTTCTTCTGTGCTGTATCACTGTACCTCATATCTGGGCCACCAACGTGTGGTGACACAGGAAACCGTAGATGTTGGAACAAAGAAACAAATTGCTGAAAAAACTGAGCCAGTCAGGCAGTGTCTGTGGACACAGGGGACAGTCAGTGTTTTAGATCAAGGCCCCGAATCAGTAGACTGAGTGCACCCAGTCTTTTGCACAGGATTGGGGAAACCAAACCCTTGAGGCCACAGGCTTAGGGTGAAAGGGAAAGGATTCAATAGGAACTTTTGGTTTTACATAAATGGTGTTTTGTATGTGGAATGAGCTGCCTGAGGAAGTGGTTAAAGCAGGAACACGAACGGCCTATTCCCATGCTGCATAATTCTGGGAACTCTAAATACAAAGAATGGAGGGTGATCTGTGGTGCATCTTATGGTGTCGTGTCTACAATGGAACTGCTGAAATTCATCACCATTGTGACATACACTCAATGGCCACTTTATTAGATACACCTAGACATTAACGGAACTATCTAATCTGCCAATCATGAGGAAGCAACCCAGTGCATAAAACTATGCAGACATGGCAAGAGGTTCAGTTGTTGGTCAGACCAAACATCAGAATGGGGAAGAAATATGATCTAAGTAACTTTGACCATGGAATGACTGTTGGTGCCATAATATGGGGTTGTTTAAGCATCTCAGAAACTACTGATCTGGGATTTTATTGCACAAAAGACTCTAGAGTTTACCGAGATGAGTGTGAATAATTTTAAAAACATCCAATTTCACCTTCAGTCTGTCAGTAAAGCCTGCCAATCAATCGATGGGCTGTATTTATGTACAGGGTTTTCAGCTGTCACAAGCTGTTCGTGTTTAGACAGAAGGAAATGAGAGTGAATCCTAATTACTCTTCTCAAAATATTAGTACTGATTAATACCGCTAGCTGCTTAGCAGAAGTGAAGCCAGAAATCCAGTCTCGTGGTACCAAATATTTACCAACATTTCTGAGCCCAGGCCCATTCTGACGTCTAAAACCAGAGGGCATACATTTAAAGTGAGAGTGGACAGTTGAAAGATGTGCAGATCAGAATAGTTTTAATTTAAAAACGCAGAGGCTGGTGGGTGCCTGGAATGCATTGGTAAGGGTGGCAGTGGAAGCAGATTCAACAGGGACATTATTAGATAGGCACATGAAGGTGCTGGAAATGGAGGGATGTGGACATTGTGTAGAGGGAAGGGATTAGTTTACTTGGGCACTTGATTACTAATTTAATTGGTGTGGCACAAGTATGGGATAAAGGACCGGTTCCTGTGCTGTAATGTTCCATGGGCCATGTTCAATCCATCTTCAACTTCCAGTTTAAAATGGTGCTGGTGAGACACAGTGACGCCTTACTGGTGCAAACAAACCTACTAACTACTTGTTAATCACAGTTTTTCTGGACACAATCACTGCAGTCAATAGCATGTTACCACCTGGCATTCTTTGTGGTGTAAACTGGAGTCTCAAAGATGCAAAAGTTTGCAGTGTGGTGGGTATAGATCTAATCCAGGCCCCAGCCCAAGAGCGAGTGATGAGACGATGTTTTGCCCTGCTGGAGGGGCCTCGAGACTGAATTGAAGTGGCAGGGCCAGGGGTCCAAGAGTGAAAAAGGAGCCTACACTTGGCTGACTTACCGACTGGGCCGGGTTGTAAAGGTCAGGGTGTCAGGGCTGGAGGTGGGGGACAGGCCAGTGTTCAACTCACTGCTCCACGAGGTTTACTTGTCTCCGTATTGAACTGAGGCTATGGTCTGCAAAAAGCAGAGTCCCAGACCGGCTACAGTGACAAACAAGCTTCGTGGCTGTGGACTCACTTTCATGAACTTTAGTCCTGGGTGTTATTTATTTACTTTTTATTGTTAGCACAATTTGTTCTTTTTTATTTTGCACATTGGGCGCTTAGTGATCCTTTTTAATGGGTTCTATTGGATTTTTGGCTGCCTACAAGAAGATGAATCTGAGGGTTGTATATAGTACACGTACTTTGATAATAAATGTACTTTGAACAGACTCTTCCCTCGTACCGCTGTCACTTTCCACTCCTGACTTTGTGGACTCTGTCTCATAGCAATACCACAACCACTTAGACACAACAAAGCCCCAGAGGCACTACCACACCCTGGATTTTGTTTTGTGTTCTAATCATGCTTTCTTATATAATTTATGCTTACACTTTTGTTTTTCTTGTGTACGCTCACTTGAACAATTGGGAGAATGAAGATCATATTGCTCCTAAGCACATCTAACCCAACAAATTATTAACAGGGACTGCACTGCGATGCTGCAAATTAAAGAGGCTCATTCTAGGCAACTGAAAACCTGGTGTTGGGAAACCAGCCCAAGTAAACATTTAGTTACTACCTCACATTCCATCACCCTCCTCTACTCTCCATCTTGCCCATTCCAACCCATCCCATCCACCTCAAACCGTGGTCACATGACCTAAACCAAATACCCTCCATACCAATCTCAGAGCCTCATCCTACTTCATGCACCACCCTGTCACCACTGATCACAGATCTCCTTACACCCAAAACAGACCTGCACATGCCCCTTCCTTTTCAGATCTATGGCTGGGCTCTCTCTTCCCTGCGACCCTTGAGACCGCAGTAGGTTTACCAAACATATCTTTCTCTCCGCACCGCTGTAGCACACACAGAAGAGGCCTTCTATCATGCCAAGCCATCACCAGTTTTTCAGGAACGTGTTGCATAGACACCAGTTGTGCTGCACCACAGTGTTTCAGGAAAAAGTTTATTGTTGTAGCCCAGCTCAGGCAGACCTGGTGGCAGGTCAAATGTTCAAGAACTAATGAAGCTGCAGAACGCTGAAAAGTCTGCCCAACGCAGGCACATCCCTCCCCGCCATCGGTAATATCTACAGGAGTAGCTGCCTCTGGAGGCAACATCCATCACTGAAAGTTCATTATAAATTATACTACCTTGAGATTCATCTGCTTACAAGGAGCCAGAAAGCAAGAAATTCGAAAGAACTCAATTAAAAAAAGAACGACCAACACCCAATGTGCAGAGAAAGAGAAAAGAAACACAGATCATACAAACAAAAGAAGCGAGCAACAGAATTCCGAACCAAATTGAGTCCTCAGATCCGAATCCTGGAGCAGCCGGAGAAGGCCCAAAGCCTTGGTCTCAATTCATCATGTAGCAGGGCAAATCGCCACGAAGCTCCCAAACACAGGGCGCATAGTAGCCGGAGCAGTCTCGCAGCCTCAAACAAGTTATGCCACCTCTCACAGCTACCAATACATATCAGATACATGGAGAAATCTGGACTGTCAATAAACTGCACACGCTGGAAATCAGAAATTTTAAAAGATTGTGGGCTATGTTGGTGCCAAAATGTGGGAAGACTGCTCCCAGCACATCTTGGGTTATGTTGGTTGTTAACACAAACTTCACACTTCACTCTATGCTTTGATGTACTTGTGGTAAATAAATTAATCTGAAAGCTATCTTCCCTCAACCATTTGGTTCCTGAACAAATCATGATCACTACCTCAGTGTAGCAACACTATAACAACCTTACACTCTAATGGACTTTGTTTTTGTGTTCTAGTAGTAGTTTCTTGTGGGGAGTATGGTGTGACCAGGGAGGGATAGCACCTCTGGTGAAGGGGTCTGTCATGTCTAATCTGAGGCAGCTCACTCACCGTTGGTCCACACCGGACACTCAGCTCTCACAGATGGCTCAAATGCGTTTAAACGCGGCAACGGCCACACCCTGATACACCACTTCGACGGGCGAGCTAACCAGTTGAGGGGAGCTGGTGGCCTCACAGCCGGATGAGATGGAAACATGCCTGTCCAAGAATGCAAGGTCAGCTCCAGTAGACTGGGCGGACGAGATCCAAGTCAGAAAAGTGATATTGCAATGCTTCATGGAGATCGAAGGGCATGACAAGGCCATCGTCATTCACTGCAACCAAGGAAGGCCCCAGGCTGTGACACTTGTTCGTACCAGTGGACCCAGACTTCTGAGGTTGAGAGAGTGGAACTGCTCCAGTACAATGGCTTTTCCACTTTAAAAACTCTCCCACACAGGTCTCCTGTCATCAGCGGACAATCACACAGTACTTTCTTGTATAATTTATATTTACACTTATCTAGTAAATGTTTAGTCTCCAAAGCCTCATGTCTGTGATGTTACTCCAGGTTACGTTTTTCATTCCATCTGTGCATATGCATGTACTTATGAGATGACAATAAACTCAACTTAAAAAGGCAATATCAGAACCAAAGTCCCTTTTATTTTTGATCTTTCACTCAGTTTTTCCATTTTGACTCCCATCTTTTCATCTGTTTCTCTATGAGCTGATCACAGCCTGATATGCACTGAACTCTCCGACAGGCATCAAACCATGAAAATGCCATGTTCTCACCTGTGGGCACAACGGCACAGCAAGAACAACATAACAGTTCTTAGTTCAAAGTATAGGAACAGGCCGTATGGTCCACCATGTTAAGCTAAACTAAGACCATAAGACATAGGAGCAAAATTAGGCCATCTGTCCCATCGAGGCTACACCATCATGGCTGATCTATTGTCCCTCTCAACCTCATTCTTCTGCCTTCTCCCTGCAACTTTTGATTAATCAAGAACCTATTTCTGCTTTAAATATACCCAATGGCTTTGCCTCACAGCCGTCCGTGGCAATGAATTCTACAGATTCATCACCCTCTGACAAAGAAATTCCTCTTCCTCTGTTCTAAAGAAATGCCCTTCTAATCTGAGGCTGTCTCTTCTGGTCCAAGACTCCCCCAATACACGAAACACCCTCTCCACGTCCACTCACAGTTCAAAGTAAATTTTATTATCAAAGTACATATATGTCACCATATGCAACCCTGAGATTAATTTTCTTGGGGGATACTCAGTAAATCCATAACAATTTAATAACCACAACAGAACCAATGAAAGACTGCACTAACTTGGATATTCAATCAGTGTGCAAAAGACAACAAACTTGACCACTGTTACACGACCATCAAGAACACTTAACATGCTATCTTACACCCACACTTCAGAAAGTCTGATCACCCAGCTGGACAACTACTCCCTGAATATAGGCAGAGACTGAAGGCTACAGCACCGGTAGTGAGGACCAAGAAAATATGGACAAGAGAAGCACAGGAGCACCTACAGGACTGCTTTGAATCGATGGACTGGACTGTATTCATGGATTCATCTTCAAGTCTGAATGAGTATGCCACAGCTGTCACAGGCTTCATTAAAACCTGTGTGGATGAGTGTGTGTCTATGAGAACTTATTCTACATCCCCAAGTCAAAAGCACCGGATGAACCAGGGGGTTCATATTCTGCTGAAGGCTAGATCAGTGGCTTTCAAGTCCAGCGACCCATGTCGGTAAGAGGTATGACTTGTGGAGGGCTAACTCTAGAGCTAAGGAACAATTCTGAATGAGGTCGGAGGTGACACTGGAGGAACTTAGCAGGCTAGCAACACCTATGGAGAGAGTACAGTTGACATTTCAGGCAGAGACACTGCACCAGCACTGGAGAATAAGAAATGCAGAGTTGATTTAAAAGATGGGGGAGGGTGAAACACAAGGTGATCCGCAAAACTGGGAGGGGGGAAGGTGAAGTAAAGAGCTGGGAAGTCGATTGGTGAAAGAGATACAGGGCTGCAGAAAGGGGATTCTAACAGGAGAGGACAGAAGGCCATGGAAGAAAGAAAAGGGGGTAGGAGGAGTACCAAAGGGAGGCGATGAGCAGGCGAGGAGACAAAAGTGAGAGAGGGAAAAGGGAATGGGGAATGGTGGAGGGGCGGGCATTACCGGAAGTTGGAGAAATCGATGCTCAAGCCATCAGGTTGGAGGCTACCCAGACGGAACGTATGGTGTGTTCCTCCATCCTGAATGTGGCCACATCGCAACAATTGAGGTGGTTATGGACTGGCATATCGGAATGGGAAGTGGGAAAGTTTTTTTTACACAGACAGTGGTGGAACACGCTACCAGAGGTGGTGCTAGAGGCAGATACACCAGCAACATTTAAGGAACTTTTATATAGGCACATTGAAGAAAAAAAAAGGAAGGCTACGTGGGAGGGAAGGTTTAGATTATCGGCACAACATTGTGGGCAGCAGGGCCCGTGTTGTGTTGTCCTATGGGTCTAATGTTAATTACAAGTCAGGAGTCATTTCACAGATGCTGCCTAACTGAGATTCCCTCCCTAAGCAGGCTTTTGCGTTACTGCGTACAATGAAGGACTTCGTTCCACAAAGTATTGGAGCGCTCTGATTTCTGCTACCAAACGCAGCAGCCGGCGCTTGGGTTCCGCATTCCTTGCACCGAGGCGGGGTTCCCGCAGAGGCCTTTCCTTACCTCCCTCCCGTGCCAAGTACGGGGCTGCTTTAGTTCGGGCTTCGCCGTCTCCGATGCAAAGTGCCAGCACCGCTAAGAGCCCCAGCACTGCTCCTGACCCACAACCCCACTCCATTGTAATGCTCAGCGCCTTGCCTGTCCGCAATCTCTCCTTTAAGGCACACCTCATGTGACCCGCGAGGTCCCGCCTCTGAATCAGCGTCAGGTTTAATATCACTGTGTCATGAAATATATCGTTTTGCAGCAGCAGTGCATTGCAATACATAATAAAAATATAAATTACATATATATATATAATTAAATTAGCGCAAAAAGAGTGGGGAAAGTGTTGTAGTGTACATTGTCCATTCAGAAATTTGATGGCTGAAGGGGAAAAACACTGTTCATAAAACGTTGAGTGTATTATCACCGGACTTCTGTGCCGCCTCCTCGATGGTAGCAACGAACAAGGGCTGATGGGGATCCTTAATGACAGATACCGCCTTTTTGAGGCAATGCCTTTTGAAGGTGTCCTCAATTCTGGGGAGGCTAGTGCCCATGCTGGAGCTGACTGAGTTTGCAAGTTCCCGGAGCTGTTTCCGAAGATGTGCAGTGACCGCTCTACACTGTACCGAACGGTGATACAACCGGTTGCTGGCAACCCGCTGAGTCCCTCCAGCAGGCTGTTTATTGCTCCAGATTCCAGCATCTGCAGTCACCTGTGTCTCAGTGGATTTGTCCTCTCGGCACCTGCAGAGAAGCTGTCACTCAGCTGCGTCTCCTGAGGCCAATGTTGCTTATGTTTTTAAAACAAATTGAACACAACTTCCATCATTTACCCATTGAACTTGAAGGAGGTCTAAGTCATTTAAGTATACTCAGCCACACACAGAGGTCCCAGACTTACTAACGGGTTTTGGAATGGTGTCCAGACTCCACGTGGAGTCCTGGGGCAAAACTCATTCCCTTTGTGTTATGAATGATGAACAGACCTGATGGACAATGGGGTACGGAGTTAAACATCCCCCTCCCCCGAGAAACACGAATTATTACTGTTGCTATGCTGACCATGAGAAAGAGACGGAAAAACAAGCAAGGACATCGGCGACAGATAAGAGAGAGGGGAACATTGCTGATTAACTGTATTGTGACTCCTTTTTGAATTATTTACTGTTTTGCTGCAAGGACAAGAGTTTGCTCATAAACATTCCTCAGTGGACTGAAGGAGTGGCCTTATTTGATGGAAACAGTCATTCAGGAGTGATGGATAGCTGAGTCCCCGTGAGTAGGGATAAAAGACAGGAGAGACACCCTCCAGACGTGCCAGTGGACACTGATCGAGTGTTGGAACCCACAAGAAAGGTGGGGGCTTCGGAGACCGAACCAGGAGATCGGTCAGTAAAACTCACAGTGTAAAAGCAGAGCTGGTGGGGACTGGTGTTTGTGTCCACTCATGCCAGAGTTAATAAACACTTTTAGTTTGGTACCACCAGACTCCAACGGATTCTTCTTTCTCTGCTGGTTAGACACCCAGTTACGGGGTACGTAACACCCCCCAGTCCCCTACTTCTTCCCTTTCTCCAATGGTCCACTTTCCTGTCCTATCAGATTCTTTCTTCTCCAACCCTTGACCTTTCCCACCCACCTGGCTTCTCCTATCACCTTCCTGCTAATGATGTTCCCCTCCTCCCACCCTTTTATTCTGGAGTCTTCCCCCTTCCTTTCCAGTCTTGTTGAAGGGTCTCAGCCTGAAATGTTGACTATATATTCATTTCCAGAGATGCTGACTAACCTACTGAATTCCTCCAACATTTTGTGTGTGTTGCTCCATTTATCTATCTTCCTTGCACTTATCTAAGAGTTTCTTAAATGCATTTGCCTATATGAGCACCCCTTGCTTCACATTCAAGGTACCCACCACTTTCTATATAAAAAAAGACACCTCTGGCATCCCCCCCCCTTATACTTTCCACCAATCACTTTAAAATTATACTGTCTGACCATAGCTGCCCTGGGAAAAAAGTCTCTGTCCTCTTTTTTTTTGTCTAGAATTAAGCTTTTCTTATTCATATTTCTGCTTCCCCTACCTCCTGACAAATGTTTCAAAGACTGAGAAGTCTGATGTTCAGTAATCGATGGAAGGGAAGTTGGTTTCCATTATGTACTGAGCTGTGTCCACAAGTCTCTGCAGTTTCTTGTGGTCATTGGCAGAGCAGTTGAAAGACCAAGCCATGATGGGGGGCAAACAGCCTTGATCTTACAGAATAGTGGGGCAGACATGAAAGGCTGAATAGCCTGCTCCCTCTTTCTTTTTCTTTGAGGTGCTGTTTATTTTGTCTTTAACATCAACTTTAAACATGGTGAAGGAGAACAAGTGTTAAATCCTGTTCTGTACTAAAGAAAGTAACTCTGACCAAAGGCCAAGTCTTGCAGTTAAAGGTTCAAAGTTAAAACTTCAAAGTAAATTTATTCCAAAATCATGTAGGTATGTGTGATCATATACAACTCTGAGATTCATTTTCTTGCAAACATTCACATTAGAACAAAGAAACACAATAGAATCAATTAAAAACTACACATAAAACAACCAATCTGCAAAAGAAGACAAACTGTGAAAATACAAAAATAAAACAAATAATAAATAAAATAATAAACAAGCAAATAGACAAATAAATAAATTATACTGAGTAAGTGAACCTGTAGGTTGTGGAATCAGGTCAGTGTTGAAGTTAGGTAAGTTATCAATGCTGGATCCAGAGCCTTATGTTTGCAGGGAATAGCAGTTCCTGAGCCTGGTGATGAGGGACCTACAGCTCATGTACTTTCTTCCTGATGGCATCAGTGAGAAGAGAACATGGTCTGGATGGTGGGGGTTCTTGATGATGGATGCTGCTTTCTTGTGTCAGCACTCCCTGCAGATGTGTTCAATGATGTGGAGAGACGATCCTGTGATGTACTGGGTCATATCCGCCAATTTTTGTAGGCCTTTCCATTTTTGGGCATTGGTGTATCCATACCAGGGCATGATTCAACCAGATCTGGTTGGTGTTCAATTTTATAGTTAGCTCATCACTCCTCTTCACAGAGTCTGTCTGTCTGTTCAGTTAAAATATATGTTCTGGGTTTTTGGTTTGTGGTTGGTTTATCTTCTCTGCATGCTTTCCTAAATTGCCATCTGTGGTTCAGTGGGCAGTACTCATGCATCTGCGATAGAAAAATGTGATGAAGGCCGAGATTTTGTGCAAAATTCCAGGTTTCTATTTCAGCAGAGATGGAATGTGGTCCGATCTGAACTCCAGTCACCTCTGGAAATACATATTGATGTACAACTTCTGCATGTCCAGCTTCTAACTGACTTGCTTATATTTCAATCTCAGATGATGAGGAGGAGACATGCAGGAGTGAGATAGATCAGCTGGTTGAGTGGCATCACAACAACAATCTTGCACACAAAGTCAGTAAGACCTAGGAATTGATTGTGGAGTTCAGGAAGGGGAAGTCGAGGGAAAACTTACCAGTCCTCATCGAGTGACCAGTAGCGAGAAATTTCAAGTTCCTGGGTATCAACAACTCTGAAAATCTATCCTGGGTCCAACATATTGATGCAATTACAAAGAAGGCAAGTCAGCAGCTATATTTCATTAGGAGTTTGAGGACATTTGGTATGTCATAAAGACTCCAGCATACTTCCACAGATGGAAAGCATTCTAACTGGTATGGTAGGGCCACTGCACAGGATCAGAAAAAGCTGCAGAGGGCTACAAATTCCAGAAACTCCATCAAGGGCTTCAACCTCCAAAGCATCGAGAATGTCTTCAGAAGGCCATGACTCAAAGAGGCGGTGTCCATCATTAGGGGCCCCCATCACCCAGGCCACGCCCTCTTCTCATTGCTGCCATAAGGGAGAAGGTACAGGAGCCTGAAGATGTACACTCAATGTTTCATGGACAGCTTCATCAGATTCCTGAGTGAACAATGAACCCATGGACTTGACCTCACTATTTTTGCTCTCTTTTTGCACTACCTATTTAATTATGTATACAGTGCCCAAAAAATAGTATTCACTCCCCCATGGAAGGTTTCATGTTTTTTTGTTTTACAACATTAAATCATAGTGAATTTAATTTGGCTTTTTTGACACTGATCAACATAAAAATACTCTTGTGTCAAAGTGAAAACAGATTTCTACAAAGCGATCTTAATTACAAATATAAAACACAAAACAATTGATTGCATAGGTATTCACCTCCTGCAAGTCAGTATTTAGTAGATACACCTTTGGAAGCAATTACAGCCTTGAGTCTGTGTGGATAGGTCTCAATCAGCTTTGCACATCTGCACACTGCAGTTTTCCCCATCCTTCTTTACAAATCTGCTCAAGATCTGGGAGATTGTCTGGGGATCATGAGTGAACAGTCCTTCTTGAGCCCAGCCACAAATTCTCAATTAGATTGAGGTCTGGACTTGACCCCTCCAGGACATTGACTTGGTTGTTTTGGCTATATGCTTACTATATGCTATTTGTCTTACTGGAAAACAAATCTTCTGCCAAGTCGTAGTTCTGTTGTAGACTGCATCAGGTTTTCCTCCAGGATTTTCCTGTATTTCGATCCATTCATTTTACCCTCTACCTTCTCAAGCCTTCCAGACCCTTCTGCAGTGATGTATCCCCACAACATGATGCAGCCAGCACCATGATTCACAGTAAGGATGGTGGGTTTTTGATAAGTTTGGTGTTTGGCTTTTGCCAAACATAATGTTTAATGTGATGACCAAAAAGCTCAAATCTGGTTTCATCAGACTTTAGAAGCTTCTTCCAACTGACTTTAGTCTCCCACACGCCTTCTGGCAAACTCTAGCTGAGATTTCATGTAAGGTTTTTCAACAGTGGCTTTCTCTTTGCTACTCTCCCATAAAGCTGCGACTAGTGAAGCTCCCGGTCGACAGTTGTTGTATGTGCAGTCTCTCCCATCTCAGCCACTGAAGTTTGTAACTCATCCAGAGTTGTCATAGGTCTCGGGTGGCGTCCTTCATTGGTCCCCTTCTTGTATGGTCACTCAGCTTTTGATGACGGCCTGCTCTAGACAGATTTACAGCTGTTCCATATTCCATCCATTTCTTTGTTGACTTAACTCTCCTCCAAGTGACTTGGAAACTTTCTTGTATCCATCTCCTGACTTGTACTTTCAAATAACCTTTTAGCGGAGTTGATTTGAATGTTCTTTTGTCTTCATGGTGTAGTTTTTACCAGGATACTGTCTCACCAGCAGTTGGACCTTCCAGATACAGGTGTATTTTTAATGCCATCAGTTGAAACACCTTGACTGCAGACAGGTCTCCAGAAACAGATTTCCATTTAACTAATTATGTGACTTCTAAAACCAGTTGGCTGTACTAGTGATCATCTGGTGTGTCATATTAAAGTTGAAGGGGGTGAATGCTTATGCAATCAACTGTTTTGTGTTTTATATTTGTAATTAATTTTGATCACTTTGTAAAGAACTGTTTTTACTTTGACACAACAAAGTCTTTTTCTGTTGATCAGTGTCAAAAAAGCCAAATTAACTCCACTGTGAATCTATGTGCGAAACAATAAAAGATGTAAACTTCCAAGTGGGGTGAATATTTTTATAAGCACAGTATATATTCAATTATTGTAATTTTTACTTTGTTATGTATTGCACAGTATTGCAACCACAAAACCACAAATTTCAGTGATATTAAACCTGATTCTGATTCTGATTCATTGATTAAGTGGAAGGAATGGGCAACAGAGGATTGATATGGCTTTCCACAGTCATTATCCAGTCCAAGGACTGAGGAAGCGTTGTTCTCCAGGGTCATTTTGTTCCAGCTTTGCTTTAAAAGGCAAATATCCAAATGTTTAAAATGTAATATGGAGGACAAATGTACCAGTTCAGCTGTACGTTCAGCTGTATATTCGTCTCCTGTAAGGTAATGGCGTAGAATTCCCTTTTCCCAATTTCTGCTGACAAATGTAATGTTTAACAAACCACTGGTCAATGACCACACAAACAACTGGAAGAATTCAACAGGTAAGGCAGCATCTATGGAGGCAGATGGATAGTCAAAGTTTTGGGCCTACATGTCCACGTTAATCTAGAGATCGATCTGAGCAACACCTGTTTGCCTTCATTTGGCCCATAACTCTCTAAACCTTTTCTATCCATCTACCCGTCTAAATGCCTTTGGAACAACAAACTCAGAACATAGAACAATAGAGCACAGGAAAGGCCCTTTGGCCCACAATGTTGTGTTGATCCAATCAAGTAGGCTTCTCATCTGTTCCCCACTGGCTGCACAATGTCCATTACAGGATTCCACCGACCCTGCTCATGGACTGTTTATCCCAATCCCATCCGGAAGGATGCTACGTAGCATTCACGCCAAGACCACCAGACTCAAAAACAATTACTTTCCCCAAGCAACATTTCCATCCACTAAACCAGCCCTCCACAACTCCAGCCACCATTGTTTTACAATTTTCTTTCAGAGTACCCTTATGTACAGACACTCCTGTGCTTAGCGTCATTTTATGGACATAAGACCATTTGGCCATAAGATATAGAAGCAGAATTAGTTCACTTGGCCCATCAAGTCTGTTCTGCCATTTCATCATGGCTGATCCAATTTTCCTCTCAGCCCCAATCTCCTGCCTTCATATCCCTTCATGCCCTGACCAATCACAAATGTATTAACCTGTGCCTCAAATATACGTAAAGACCTGGCCTCCACAGTTGCCTATGGCAAAGAATTGCACAGATTTATCACTCTCTAGCTAAAGAAATTCCTCTTCATCTCCATTTTAAAAGGATGCCTCTCTATTTTGAGGCTGTGTCCTCTGTTCTTAGGCTCTCCCACCATAGGAAGCATCCTCTCAACATCCACTCTGTCAAGGCTTTTCACCATTCAATGACATCACCCCTCATTCTTCTGAATTCTAGTGAATACAGGCCCAGGCCCAGAGCCATGAAAAGCTCTTCATATGACAAGCCATTCAATATTGGAATCATTTTTGTGAACCTCCTTTGAACTCACTTCAGTTTCAGCACATCCTTTCTAAGGTAAGTGGCCCCAAAACTGCTTACAATACTCCAACTGAGATCTCACCAGTGCTATATTAAGTCTCAACATTACATTCTTGTTTTTATATTCTAGTTTTCTTGAAATGAATACTAACATTGCATTTGCTTTCTTCACTACAGACTCAACCTGCAAATTAACCTTTAGGGTATCTTGCACAAGGACTTCCAAGTCCCTTCACAGTTCAGTTGTTTGTATTTTCTCTCCATTTAGAAAATAGTCAATCCTTTCACTTTTTCTACCCAAGTGCATGATCATACACTTCCCGACACTATATTCCATCTGCCGTTATGATAGGCTAACCCCTGTTGACATCAATGGATCTGGGGTTGAGAGGGTGAACAGCTTTAAGTTCCTTTGGCATACACATCACCAACAATCTCACGTGGTCTGTACATACTGGCTGTGTGGTGAAAAAGGTACAATAGCTTCTCTTTCACCTCAGACAGTTTAAGAAGCTTGGTATGAACCCCCAACTCACAACTGAGAGCATCCTGACTGTCTGCATCACTGCCTGGTGTGGGAACTGTACTTCCCTCAATCACAGGGCTCTGCAAAGAGTGCAGCAGACAGCCCAGAACTTCTGTAGATGTGAACTTTCCACTGTTTAGGACATTTACAATGACAAGTGTGTAAAAAGGACCAGAAGGATCACTGGGGACCTGAGTCACTCCAACCACAAAATGCTCCCATCTGGGTAAAGGCACAGAGCATAAAAGACAGGACAAGCAGGCTCCTGGAGAGCTTCCTCCACCAGGCCATCAGACTGATTAACTCATGCTGATACAATTGTATTTCTATGTTATATTAACTGCCCTGTTGTACATACTATTTGTTACAAATTACTATAATTTCCACAATGCACATTTAGATGGTGATGTAATGTAAAGATTTTTACTCCTCATGTATATTAAGGCTGTAAGAAATAAAGTCAATTCAACTCTTTCTTTTCCCATTCTCCTAATCTGTCCTTCTGTAGCTTGTCTACTTTCTCAAAACTACCTGCCCCTCCACCTACCTTCATATCATCTGCAAACTTTTCAACAAAGCCATCAATTCCATCATCCAAATCATTGACATATAACACAAAAGAACCAGTCTTGGAACCAGTCCCAACACAGACCCCTGTGGAACACCACCAGTCACTAGCAGCCAGCCAGAAAAGGCTCCTTTTATTCCCACTCTTTGCCTCCTGCTTTGTCTTATCCATGCTAGACTCTATACTGTAACACCATGGGCTCGTAGCTTGTTAAGCAGCCTCATGTGTAGCACCTTGTCAAAAGCCTTCTGAAAACCCAAATACACAACACCTGTTCTCCTTTGTCAGTCCTGCTTGTTACTTCTTCAAATAATTCCAACAGATTTGTCAGGCAAGATTTTCTCTTGAGGAAACCATGCTAACTATGACCTATTTTATCATGTGCCCCCAAGTACCTTGACACCTAATCCTCAATAATTGTCTCCAACATCTTCCCAACTACTGACATCAGACTAACTAGTCTATAGTTTCCTTTTTTACTTCCTCCCTCTCTTCTTGAGGTGTAGACTGACATTTGGAATTCTACAGTCTTCTGGAACCATTCCAGAATCTAGTGATTCTTGAAAGTTCATTGCTAATGATTCCACGATCTCTTCACCCACCTCTTTCAGAACCCTGAGTTGTACACCATCTGGTCCAGGTGATTTATCTACCTCAGACCTTACAGTTTCCCAAGAACCTTCTCTCCAGTTATGGTAACTTCACACACTTCATGACCCCTGACACCTGGAACTTCCACTATACAGCTAGTGTCTTCCGCTGTGAAGATTGAAGCAAAATACTTATTCAGCTTGTCCACCATTTTCTTGCCCCCCATTATTACCTCTCGAGCATCGTTTTCCACCAGTCCGATATGCACTCTCGCCTTTCTTTTACATTTTATATATGTGAAGAAATTTTTGGTATTGTCTTTAATATTATTGGCTAGTATTCTATCTACCTTCTTAAAGATTTTTTCCAGTTGCGTTCTGTTGGTTTTTAAAAACTTCCCAATCGTCTAACTTCCCACTAGATTTTGCTCTGTAATATGACCTCTCTTTGGCTTATATGCTGGCTTTGACCTCTCTTGTTAGTCATGGTGTGCCATCTTCCCTTTAGAATACTTGTTGTTCTTTGAGATGTACATATCTTGAGCCTTCTGAATTACTTCCAGAAATTCCAGCCGTTGCTGTTCTGCCGTCATCCCTGCCAGTGTTCTTTTCCAATCAGTTCTGGTCTACCCCACTCACATACCTCTGTAATTCCCTTTACTCCACTGTAATACTGATATATCTGACTTTAGCTTCTCCTTATGAACAATCTATGTATATAAGCTCTCTGAGGTATTTATATTTATTGTATTTTTATATTATTGTGTTCTTTATCTTATTGTTTTTATTTTATGCTACATCGGAGCCAAGTAAGAATTATTTTGTTTTCCTTTACACTTGTGTACTGGAAATGACACTAAATGATCTTGAGTGATGAATCCATTAGGAATTTGCTGTGGAGTATTGATCACAGTGCAACATGGAACAGCAAAAAAAATTCTAAAATGATAAAGATTAAAGATTTATATAAAACATAAAGTTAGAGTTAAGGACAGATATGGAAAAATGTGCATTATAAAAAGTAGTTACAGGCGTTTACAGTGCAGTGCAGTTTCGGGGGTAATAGATGGTGGTGGGGTGCGAACTAGAATGTTTGATCAGATTAACTACCTGAAGGAATAAACTTTTTAGATGCTGTGATGTTTTTGTTTTTATAGCTCTACAGCACTTTTCTGAAGGGAGTTTCTGGTGTCAAGCTATTGTTGCTTTACCCAAAAATATGATGTCGGTTATGGAGACACAAGAGACTGTAGATTCTGGATTCTAGAACAAATGAACCAAAGTGCTGGAAGAACTCAAAGGGTCAGGCTGCATCTGCAGAGGAAAATGGACTATTGACATTTTGGGTTGGGACACTGAGTTGTAGGGAATGGTTGAATAGGTTAGGACTTTATTCCCTGGAGCATTGGAGAATGAGGAGATATATTATAGAGGTATACAAAGTATGAAGGGTATCATTCAGTCATTATGTCCCATGTTCTATGACATGGTTGATCATAGTCTTTCCATGACCATGATTGTTCTTGGCAAATTGTTCTACAGAAGTGGTTTACTATTGCCTTCTCTGGGCAGTGTCTTTACAAGACCGGTGACCCCAACCATTATAAATACTCTTCAGACACTGCCTGCCTGGCATCAGTGGTCTCATAACCAGGACTTGTGATATACACCAGCAGCTCATACGACCATCCACCACCTGCTCCCATGGCATCTCCTGACTCTGATCCAGGGGACAAAGTAGGTGCTACACCTTGCCCAAGTGTGACCTGCAGGCTAGCGGAGGGAATGAGCACCTTTCACCTCCTTTGGTAGACACATAATTCCACCCGACACCCATTGTGGGCTATAGATACATTAAATACATGAAGGCTTTCTCCCCTGAGGATGAATGAGACGGGAACTAGTGGTCAGATGTTTAGAGTAAAAAATGAATTATTTAAGGGGAAATTTCATTCGGAGGGTGATGCAAGTGGTAGATGCAAGTTCAGTTATAATATTTGAGAGAAATTTGGATAGGTACATTGAAGAGAAAGGTGTGGAGGGCCATGGCCTGGATGTGAGTAAACGGGACTAAGCAGAGAAGCAGATTGACACAGACTAGATGGGCTGAAGGGCCTTTTTATGTGCTGTAATACTCTATGACTCCATGACTTTGTCTGGACTAAAGGAGCAGAGAAGAGATAACCACTATAAATAGGTGAGAGGGTAGGGTGGAGTACAAGCTGGCAGGTGATGGGTGGATTCATTTGAAGAGCGGTGAAAGGCAGATGGAGGAGGGGAGAATGGGGAGAGTGAAAGAGGCTGGTTGGTGAGAGGTGGGGGCAGCAAATGGCTGTGGATGGTGGAATTTGATGGGAGAGGAAGATAGAGCATGTACCAAATAAGTGAGGTGGGGAAGGCGGATAGGAAGAGTGCAGAGAGGGCACCCATGGGGAGGAGTGTGTGTGTGATATGGGCAGGTGGAGTGGGTGGGAAAGGGGAATGAAACAGCATGAGAGGGGACTAAATATGTGTGTGTGTGTGTGTGTGTGTGTGTGTGTGTGTGTCTGTGCATGTGCATGTGTGTGTGTGTGTGTGTGTGTGTGTGTGTGTGTGTGTGTGTGTGTGTTGAGGACCCTGTTATATCTGGGAAAGAAAGAGATAGAGGCAAGCAGGTTATCTGAAATTGAAGAATTCAACATCTGTGCCAGAGGGTTGTTGACTACAAAGGTAGAGTATGAGGTGCTGTTCCTTTAGTTTGGGCTTGGCCTCACCCAGTGGATAAGACCCAAACACAAACTAAAGGATACTTGGGAGTGTGGAGGAGCAGAGTGATCTGGGGGGTACATGTCCACAGATCCCTGAAAGTTGCCTCACAGGTAGATAGGGTAGTTAAGAAAGCTTATGGAGTATTAGCTTTCATAAGTCAAAGGATAGAGTTTAAGAGTCGCAGGGTAATGATGCAGCTCTATAAAACTCTGGTTAGGTCACACTTGGAGTACTGTGTCCAGTTCTGGTTGCCTCACTATAGGAAGGATGTGGAAGCATTGGAAAGGGTACAGAGGAGATTTACCAGGATGCTGCCTGGTTTGGCGAGTATGCATTATGATCAGAGATTAAGGGAGCTAGGGCTTTACTCTCTGGAGAGAAGGAGGATGAGAGGAGACATGATAGAGGTGTACAAGATATTAAGAGGAATAGACAGAGTGGACAGCCAGCACCTCTTTCCCAGGGCACCACTGCTCAATACAAGAGGGCATGGCTTTAAGGTAAGGGGTGGAAAGTTCAAGGGGGATATTAGAGGAAGGTTTTTCACTCAGAGAGTGGTTGGTGCGTGGAATGCACTGCCTGAGTCAGTGGTGGAGGCAGATACACTAGTGAAGTTTAAGAGACTACTAGACAGGTATATGGAGGAATTTAAGTTGGGGGTTATCTGGGAGGCAGGGTTTAAGAGTCGGCACCACATTGTGGGCCGAAGGGCCTGTACTGTGCTGTACTTTTCTATGTTCTATGTTCTAAAGAAACAGTACTTCAAGTCTCTCCAGTAGTCTGCAACCCAACAGCATGAGCATTGAATTCTCCATTTTCCATGTGGTGGACTATATGATCTTGTTCCTCAGAGTGGACTATGATCTGGTTTGGAAGAAAAGGCACCCGCTCACCATACAATGAACCTCCTGTTAGCATTCACGACTTGCTGCTTACGTAGTTCTGTGCAGTTTCTATGTAGATTTATGGACTCGGCTTCTCCCCGTATAAGGAAAATGACGCGGGGGCGAAGCTCTCTGAGCAATTTAACTGTGTGATCCCGACGGATAAAAAAAAGCAGAGGGTGGGAGAAAGCTCCAAACACGAGCAAGGAAAACATTTATGCTAGATTATATTTCTTCAAAGGAAACGAAAATCGCTGAACAGAAGACCCGAGACAGTAAGAATCTCTTGATATACTTGTGCTGAATGTTTACTTTGTGTTAAGGGGGTTTTGCTGTATCCGAGGAGAGTTTGACTCTGTGAAGATAACGACCTTCGGAAGTCTGAACTTGTGGCTGAGGACTGGGTGGCGGGGGGTTGTTCGATGTTCCGTTTTCAATGTTCGCGAGCCGTTACCGAAGCGCAGAGATGCCGTTCTCTTTGTGGACATTGGATGCTGAGTGAACAATCGCCGTTCGTTAGATTAACAACATTCCCCCCACCCCCTCAAATGAATTCAGGAAACGTTTAAGAAAGGTTAGGGCTGGTGTCTCCTAGTCTGCGTTTACACACTCAGACACAATACTGTAAACAGGACCCGGTCTGGTTTTGGTGAGCAGTCAATAGGCGGCATTGTGTGTGAAAAGACGTGTCACTTTCCCCGAAATTTATGAGCGATGACTTACATTGGGGTGGCCCCCGCTTATAGAGACCTTGGTGAAGATCATTATTACTCACGACCTCTGATTTCCGCTGTGCTCCACGCCGACGATACTTTGGGGTAAAGACACTGTTTCCTAAGCTGAACAGATTTCTACCCGTATAGTGTATCTGACTTTACAACCGCAGACTTTGATTTGCTTCAAGTCAAAGCTCACTGCTCTAGTCTCTTGCTAGTGAAAACTGAGATGATGGTAAACATCTCAGCGTGCGGATTTCCCTGCTCACCTCGAGCAGGATGGCCCGAGGAGGACCGGCTCGGCATTGAGCGATGAGCGACTATCCTCGTACGTGAGGTCAGACGGTCAGTGCGAGGGTTCGGCGGTTCAGTAGACACTGGGTGCAGTGGAGGAGAAAAGCAGGAGATAGTTTACCCGCTAACTTACTGCCGTAGTGGCGGGGTTTTTAATGGTTTCCAAGGCATCGGTCATAAAAATGACTGGAATTTTGAAGCTCGTCTCAGTCAGGAGTTGAAGGAAACTCCGTTCCTTTTTCGCAACTTGAGAAGACAAGAAAATGAGGGCAAAGGTAGACCACTCGGTCCTCATACCTGCCCTGCCAATAAATGCAAGATTGACCATGGCGACGTACAACAATACTGGAGGAACTCAGCGGGTCAGGTAGTACCTGGAAGGGAAATGAAGGGTCGCGAAAGGAAACGTCGTCTGTCAATTTAAGACCCCGAGCACAACAGCACAGTAAGAGGCCTTTCGGCCCGTCTGCTCCATACCGAACTGTTAGTCTACCTAGTTCCATGCTGCATGAAACAAAGGGTGACTTTTTTTTTTGGTGATGATGGCTGAAGGATAAATACTAGGCAGGACGCGAGAATCAGAGTCAGGTTTATCCTGGAATGTGTTGTTTTGCAGCAGCAGTACAGCGCAAAACATAAAAAAATCTATAAATTACAATAAGAAATATATATATATATTAAAAGTAATGGAAAAGAAAGCAAAAATTGAGAGCAACACTATTTTGGACCGAAACATCAACTGTACTCTATAGCTTCTGCCTGGCCTGCTGAGTTCCCCCGGCATTTTGAGTGTGTTGCTCGGATTTTCAGCATCTGATTCAGAAATAGTGAGGTGATGCCCATGGGTTCATGGAACATTTGGAAATAATGTAGCAGTTACCGTCGGTGTTCAGAGTTCATTTCCCCCATACAATCCGCAAAAAGCTTACACGCCCTTCCCGTGAAGTACATGGTGCTCCGGTTTCTTCCCACATTCCCGGTTCCAGGCGCTCCAGCTGCTCCGGTTTCCTCTCACATTCCAAAGTTGAGCCCGTCATATTGTAATTTGTCCTGTGATTGGGGTGGGGGGGGGGGTTATATAGGTGGGTTGCTGGGTGGCACGGTTTGTTGGGACAAAAAGACCCATACAGCACTGTATCCCTAAATAAATCAAAGTTCAAAGTACATTTATTATCGAAGTATGTATACAGTATACAACCCTGACACTCGTCTTCTTGCAGACAGCCACAAAACAATGAAACACCATAGAACCATTAAAGAAAACCCCACATAACAAGACCACCAAAGGCACAAAAAAAAAGAACAAGTTGTGCAAAGCGCAAAAAAAAGACCAAATAACTTACAAAACATTAAACATCAAACTGTAGAGCCCCCAAAGTGAGTCCACAGCCATGAGCTGCCAAGGTGAGTGAAGCCAGTCACTGAGCATCAATAAATAAATAGATGGGTAGTTAGACATAAAGAAGTTTTTTTAAAAAAAAAATCTGGTGGTGGAGGGGAAGAAGCTGTTCCTAAAATATTGTGTATGCCTTCAGGCTCCTGTACCTCCTCCCCAACAGCAGCAATGAGAATTAATGGGATTATGGTAGTAATGGGATAAATACTTTGCCCTCCTTCTGAATAGCGTGATGGGATGAATCTAGTCTCAGAGAGAGGAGAGAAAGAGCCTTTATTTGACTTTTCCAGGAGTTTCTGGGACAGCGAGGATACATGTTGAGTTTAATTACATACAAAAAAAACAAGAGATTTGTTCTCTAATGAGCTAGCAGTAAAGGTTTGAATCATAAATCTGTTGTTATTATAAAAAAAAAGTTTGGAATTTAATCACAGCCTGGTGCAAAGAGAACAGATATTCCCCACTGCCGTCTCCTCCTCGTGTGGGTATAAAGACAGTTGTTAAGATAACTCATGGCAATTATATATATAGCTACCACTTCATAGTGAGTATGTAATCTTCAACAGACTGAGATAGTAATTTTCCCTGACTTTAAATTATACCGTTCTGCAGAACAAAGAAAATAGCTCGGCATCCAGAAATTAACCGCTTGACCTTGGTTGACAAACATGTCCTTGTTATTGGTAGTGACTTAAACTGAAAAATGATATTCAGACTTAAAGCAGTAAGTCATAGCCATGGTTCCACGAACCAAGGGAGACAGTTCTATATTATTACAGGGCTATCATGCTCAATATTTCCTCCTAGATCCCCATGGCTCTGTTCTACAACAGGAGTGTAGCAGGTAACGTAATGCTGTACAGCACCAGTGAATGTGATCAGAGGCTCAGTACCCTCCACTGACTCGAAGGAGTTTGTGCGTCTCCCAGTGACCACAGGGGTTTCCACGGGGGAGCTCTAGTTTCCTCCCATGTTCCAAAGATGCACATATCAGGGTTATTAAGTTGAAGGCATGCAATATTGGTACTGGAAGCATGGTGACTCTTTCAAACTACCTCAAGCACACCCTCAGACTAAGTTGGTTCTTAATGCAAATAGCTTATTTCACTGTATGTTTCAATGTTTTGATGTACATGTGACAAATACAGCTAATCTGATGCAATCTAGGAACCCTGGGAGTCAACTCAGTGGATCGAGAAGCATCAGGACCAATGCAGTGTTTCGACCCAGAATGCTGACGTCCTTTCCCTCCCACCAGTGCTGCTCAACTAACTGAGACCTTCATGTAGAGTATTTGTTGCTCCATATTCCAGAATCTGTAGTCTCCTGAATTTCCAAACCTGGAATTAATCTGCTCCACCTCCAAGGAAGGCAGATATTGTCATGCCCACTGTTGAACTTGAATGCACACGAGGTCATTACCCACGCAAGGTTGCCTAAATGCAGTGATACCCTCGCGCCAGGGATCATTGGTTGGCCTAGGGTAACCGGCCGTCATGAAGTGTCACTGCTACTGGCCTGGAGCGCGGACCTGGAGCGCCACCTCTAAACCTGTTTAGCACATCGTATGTTTGTGGGGAACCCGGTGCTAAAATATTCACAGACGACCTAATTTGGGCTCAGGGTTTCATAAGTAGCAGAACAGCTACCTCGTTCTGATCTATTGAAGGTCATCCCTCGAGCCAAACTTTTGTCAGCCGATAGATCCTACCTACCTACAAGGGGGGCGGGCACACGACCTGTTGCACTCCTCCTCACTCTCCAGACTGCGACTGCCGTGGCCTCAGTACGGGGACTTCCGGCCCTTACCTTCTCCTCTCACTGAATTGTTGCAATAATTTCATATGTTCATACAAGGAAAATATGTGCTGTGTGTTTAATATCTAAACGTTACTTAAAATGTTATGAGGCTATTGATTTATAAGTGAGTTATAATTGACTTATCACTATGTTCATGCGAGGAAAATATGCACTGTGTGTTTAATATTAAATTCGTTAGATAAACCCTTTTAGAAATGAAATTGAGTGTATTAGCCATTTATAAGTGACATAGTTGACTTATCACCTATATTCTGGTCGGTATTAACACCCACACTGCCCCCCCCCCCCCCCTCGGCAGGTCTGCAAGAATATTGTCAATATTAAACCGGTCCACAGCGCAAAAAAGGTTGGTGACCCCTGGACTACAGCACAGAAACAAGACTTTCAGTTCATCTAGACCATGCTGAACTATTATTTCTGCTTAATCATGTCAATCTTCACCTGGAACATAGTTCTCCAATCACCTCTCTTCCATGTACTTATCGAAACCTCTCTTAGGTCTGCAAGTGAACCCACATCCATCATTTCCACTGCCAGCACATCTCTCACTCATATCACCCTCTTACTGAAGAAGTTCCCTTTCAGATTCCACCTAAATATTTTACCTTTCACACCCATGACCTTTAATTCTAGTTTCACCCAATCTCAGAGGAAAATGTCTGCTTGCGTTTATCTTATATATACCTCTTGTAATTTAGTATTGCTCTAACACCTCCCCCTTCATTCTTCAACGCTCCAGGGAAAACTGTCAAAATGCATCCAACCTTTCCCTGTAACTCAGTAACATCCTTTAAACTTTCTCTGTACTGATTCAATCTTTACTGCAGTTAGGTGACCAAAGCATACAATACACCAAATTAGGCCTCAGGAAATTCCTAAACAACGTCCACGTAACAACTCAGTAACAGCCTGATAATATATCAAAGACTCTCTTCTGGAAAGTGGTTTAAGACCGTGAAAGTTCAAAGTAAATTCATTATCAAAGTACATTTATGTCACAATATATAACCCTGAGTTTTACTTTCTTGCAGGCATACTCAATAAGTCCAATAATAGAATCAGTGAAAGACCACACCAAAAAGGCAGACAATTGGTGGGCAAAAGACACTAAACTATGCAAATACAAAAAGAAAGAAGGTAGAAACATAAAAAAAAATACAGCACAATACAGGCCCTTCAGTCCACAATGCTTGCAGAATATGTACTTACTTTAGAAATTACCATAGCCCTCTATTTTTCTGAGCTCCGTATACCTGTTCAGGGGTCTCTTAAAAGACCCTATTGTATCCACCTCCACCACCGTTGCCGGCAGCCCATTCCACGCACTCACCACTCTCTATGTAAAAAACTTATCCTTGACATCTCCTCTGTACCTACTTCCAAGCACCTCAAAACTGTGCCCTCTCATGGTAGCCATTTCCACCCTGGGAAGAAGCCTCTGACTATACACACGATTAATGCCTCTCATCATCTTATACAAATCTCATCCTCCATCGCTCCGAGGAGAAAAGGCCAGGTTCACTCAATGTATTCTCATAAGGCATGCTCCCCAATCCAGGCAACATCCTTGTAAATATCCTCTGCACCCTTTCTATGGTTTCCACATAATTTCTGTAGTGAGGTGACAGAACTGAACAGAGTACTCCAAGTAGGATCTAACCAGGATCCTATATAACTGTAACATTACCTCTCAGCTCTTAAACTCAATCCCATGGTTGATGAAGGCCAATGCACCGTATGCCTTCTTAACCACAGAGTCAACATGCGCAGCAACTTTGAGTGTCCTGTGGACTGAGACCCCAAGATCCCTCTGATCCTTCACACTGCCAAGAGTCTTACCATTAATACTATATTCTGCCATCATATTTGACCTACCAAAATGAACCACTTCACACTTAACTGGGTTGAACTCCATCTGCCACTTCTCAGCCCAGTTATGCATCCTCTCAATGTCTTGTTGTAACCTCTGACAGGACACACTATCCTCCACACTATCCACAACACCTCCAACTTCTGTGTCATTAGCAAATTTACTAACTCATCCCTCCACTTCCTCACCCAGGTCATCTATAAAAATCACAAAGAGAAGGGGTCCCAGAACAGATCCCTAAGGCTCACCACTTGTCACCAAGCTCAATGCAGAATATGACCAGTCAACAACTACTCTTTGTCTTATATGGGCAAGCCAGTTCTGGATTCACAAAGTAAGGTGCCCTTGGATCCCATGCCTTCTTACTTTCTCAATAAGCTATGCATGGGGTGCCTTATCAAATGCCTTGCTGAAATCCATATTCACTACATCTACTGCTCTACCTTCATCAACATGTTTAGTTACATCCTCAACAAATTCAATCCGGCTCGTGAGGCACTACCTGCCTTTGGCAAAACCATGATGACTATTCCTAATCATATTATGCCTCTCCAAGTGTTCATACATACTCCATCTCAGGATCTTTTCCATCAACTTACCAACCACTGAAGTAAGACTCACTGGTCTATAATTTCTTGGGCTATCTCTACTCCCTTTTTGAATATGGGAACAACATCTGTAACCTCCATTCCACTGGAACCTACCCCATCCCCACTGATGATGCAAAGATCATTGCAAGAGGCTCAGCAATCTCCTTCCTCGCTTCCCACAGTAGCCTGGGGTACATCTCATCCAGTCCTGGAGATTTATCCAATTTGATGCTTTCTAAAACCTCCAGCACATCCTCTTTCTTAATGTCTATATGCTCAAGCTTTTCAATCTGCTGTAAGTCATCCCTACAATTGCCAAGATCCTTTAACGTAGTGAATAATGAAGCAAAGTATTCATTGAGTACCTCAGCCATCTCCTCCTATTCTCTCATGTCTTATCCTCTTGCTCTTCACATACTTGTAGAATGCCTTGGGGTTTCCCTTAATCCTGCTCGCCAAGGCCTTCTCATGGCCCGTTTTGGCTCTCCTAATTTCATTCTTAAACTCCCTCCTGTTGACCTTATAATCTTCTAGATCTCTATCATTACCTAGTTTTTTGAACATTTCATAAGCTTTTCTTTTCTTCTTGACTAGATTTTCAGCAGCCTTTGTACACTATTGTTCCTGTACCTTACCATCCTTTCCTTGTCTCATTGGAACATACCTATGCAGGATGCTACATAAATATCCACTGAACATTTGCCACATTTCTGCCATACACTTCCCTCAGAACATCTGTTCCCAATTTATGCTTCCAAGTTCTTGCCTGATAGCTTCATATTTCACCTTATTCCAATTAAACGCTTTCCTGATCTGGCTGCTCAAATCCCTCTCCAATGTTCTGGTAAAGGAGATAGAATTGTGATCATCATCTCCAAAATGCTCTCCCACTGAGAGATCTGACACCTGACCAGGTTCATTTCCCAATACCAGATCAAGTACAGCCTCTCCTCTTATAGGCTTATCTACATATTGTGTCAGGAAACCTCCCTGGACACACCTAACAAACTCCACCCCATCTAAACCTCTTGCTCTAAGGAGATGCCAATCAATATTTGGGAAATTAAAATCTCCCACCATGACAGCCCTGTTATTATTACACCTTTCCAAAATCTGTCTCCTTATCTGCTCCTTGATGTCCCTATTACTATTGGGTGGTCTATAAAAAATACCCAGTGGAGTTATTGACCCCTTCCTGTTTCTAACTTCCAGCCACAGAGACTCAGTAGACAATCCATCCATGACGTCCTCCTTTTCTGCAGCTGCGACACTATCTCTGATTAGCAGTGCCACACCCCCACCTCTTTTGCGTCCCTCCCTATCCTTTCTGGAATATCTAAAGCCTGGCACTCAAAGTAACCATTCCTGTGCCCGAGCCATCCAAGTCTCTGTAATGGCCACAACATCATAGCTGAAAGTACTGGTCCATACTCTAAGCTCATTCATTTTGTTCATAATGCTTCTTGCATTAAAATAGACACATCTCAGACCATTGTGTGAGTGTATCCCTTTTCTATCACCTGCCTATCCTCTCTCATTTAAACTCTTCCCAATAGCCTTAGCAAACTTCCCTGCCAGGATATTGGTCCCCCTCGGATTCATGTGCAACCCATTTTTTTTGTACAGGTCATGCCTGCCCCAAAAAATGTCCCAATGATCCAGAAATCTGATTCCCTGTCCCCTGCTCCAATCCCTCAGCGATGCATTTATCTTCCACCTCACTCTATTTCTATACTCACTGTTGCCTGGCACTGGCAGTAATCCCCAGATTACTGCCTTTGAGGTTCTGCTTCTTAACTTCCTTCCTATCTCCCTGTAGTCTATCTTCAGGACCTCCTCCCTTTTCCTGCCTACATCATTGGTACCAATACATACCACCACCCCTGGCTGTTCTCCTTCCCACTTCAGGATATCATGGACGCTATCAGAAAAATCCCGAACCCTGGTACCTGGGAGACAAACTACCTTCCATGTTTCTTTCCTGCATTCATAGAATTGCCTGTCTGACCACCTGACTATAGAGTCCCTATCACTGCTGCCATCCTCTTCCCTTCCCTACCCTTCTGAGTCACAGGGCCAGACTCTGTGCCAGAGGTGTAGCCGCTGTTGCTTCCCCCAGGTAGGCTGTTTCCCCCCCCCCCCCACCCCCAACAGTACTCAAACACTCAACAGGTGTACTTACTGTTAAGCGGGATAGCCACAGGGAGTCTAGAATCTGACTCGTGCCCTTCCCTCTCCTGAGCAACACACAAAATGCTGGAGGAAATCAGCAGGTCAGGCAGCATCTATGGAGAGGAATAAACAGACAATATTTTAGGCTGAGACCCTTCTTCAGGACTAGAAAGGAAGAGGGAAGAAGTCACAACGAGAAGGTGGGGACGGGGAAGGAGTACAAGTTGACAATTGAGATGTAAAGACAGGTTGGGGGGGGGAAGGGGAATGAAATGAGAAGTTGGGAGGCAATAGGTGAAATAGGTTGAAGTAGAAGGAATCTGATACGGGAGAGGAATGGACCATGATAGAAAGGGAAGTTGGAGGGGCACCAAAAGGAAATGATAGATAGGTGAGGAGAAGACAGGGGTGAGAGAGGAACCAGAATGGATATTGGAAAAATAGAAAAGTGGGAGGGCAGGAAAACTACCAGTGGTTAGATAAATCGATGCTTATACCAACAGTTTGAAAGCTACGCAGAAAGAATATGAGGTGTTGCTCATCCTGTGGTGTCTGTACAATTACATATCAATTAAATAAAAGCACATATTTGGGAGATGGCTATAACTGGTGTATTCAAATTGCAAAGAGAGAGAGAGAGAACAGATCAATATGCATGTCATGGTGAAGACGGCCAATCTCACAGGTGTAACAGTATCTGACAGGTGCATTTTGAACTTTTTGGCATTCCAAACAGCTTTTGGTCAAGTCTTCAATCTGTCAATCTATTCACGGCCACCACACTTAGCTCTGGGCAAGACTCTTCATCTTGACTGTACCCAGGAGTCCTTCATGTAGATTCTCTAATGCTCTGGCGCAGAGCTTAGAGGAAACCTCAACATGGGATCCACACATCAATGTTCTTTGACATACCAAGAGTTGGTCTTGGCTCGCTGAGAACTTTGGCAACACAGGGCTACCATGAGATGGCCATCCTTGGATAATGATGTCACAGAGTTTTGACAAAATCAGGTCGTTCCTTGTTTCTTTTGGTATTTCCAAATTTGTTACCAGCAACTGGTCCACCAGCATTGTGTGGAACACTTCTGCTGGGTCACAGTATAAAGACTTTTCTTCTTCAGTTGCCAACAGTGGAAGACATGAAGAGCCATGAGCTAACTGTGTTGTTTGGTACCCTTGAACTCTATGTCATAAGAGTAGGCTCCTAGGAACAGTGCCAAACATTGTAAACAGATAGCAGATATCAGGCAAATTCCCTTCCTGGGATTGAAAATGGACACAAGGGGCTGGTGATCTGTCACTGGCGTAAACTTTTGTCCGCAGAGGTAGTGGTGGTTGAGGAGTAATAACTGTTCCTGAATCTGGTGGTATGAGTCAGGAGGCTCCTGTATCTTCTTCCTGATGGCTGCAGCAAGAAGAGATCATGACCTGGGTGGTGGGTGGCCTCGATGATGGATGCAGCTTTCCTGTGACAGCACTACGTGTGGATGTAGTCAAAGGTGGGGAGGGCTTTGCTCATGATGAACTGGGCCATATTCACTAGCTTTTGTAGGATTTTCTGTTCAGGCTGTGATGCAGCCAGTCAATATACTCCCCACCACACAAACAAGTCTCATGCCATCTTTAAGGTTTATTTCTCCAGAGACTTCATATGATCAACCATTTTAGTTAGCATCCTCAGTCCCCTTTATTTGTTACTTCTGTCACTGCACTATACTGTAAACACTTTATACCACTTCTTATGATGTTTGCATTGTAAGTATATTCAAATATATAAGTGTTTATGCACATTTATGCCGCATCTATGACTGTGTTCCTGTACATGGTTCTAACTCCATAATCAAGTTTGCAGACAATACCACGGTGGTTGGCCTGATCAGAGGAGATGACGAGACAGCCTAGAGGGACGAGGTCCAGCATCTGGCCGCGTGGGGTGCCGACAACAACCTGGCCCTCAACACCATTGTGGGCTTCAGACATGCTAGGAACCACACTCACACCCCCATCTACATCAACAGAGCCGTAGTGGAGCATGTATCAAGCTTCAAATTCCTTGGTGTCCACATTTCCGAGGATCTCACCTGGTCACTGAACTCCTCCATCCTGATCAAAAAGGCATAACAGTGCCTTTATTTCCTGTGGAGCATCAAGAAAACTCACCTCTGCCCCAGGATACCGACGGACTTTTACTGCTGTACCATTGAGAGCATACTCACCAAATGCATCTCAGTGTGATATGGCAATTGACCCATATCGGACCGCAAAGCACTCCAGCGTGTGGTGAAAACTGCCCAGTGGATTATCGGCACCCAATTGCCTACCATTAAGAACATCTACCATAAACGCTGCCTGGGCAGGGCGAAAAGCATTATCAAGGATGCATCTCACCCTAACCATGGACTTTTTACTCTCCTCCCATCCAGTAGGCGTTACAGGAGCCTCCGCTCCTGCACTAGCAGGCACAGGAAGAGCTTCTTCCCTGAGGCTGTGACCCTGCTGAACCTCCCATCACAGCGCTAAGCAGTATTGCACCCATATTGGACTGTCTCAGTACTTTTATATTTGTGTGCTGCAGCACTTACTTTTTACTCACGGTTATTTTGTAAATAATCCTATTCTTTGCATTTCTGGTTAGATGCTAACTTCATTTCATTGGCTTTGTATCTGTACTCGGCACAATGACAATAAAGTTGAATCTAATCTAATCTAACTCTGTGCTATATGTAATACTTTATTCTTCATAATGGTTGGATGCTGTTGTTTTTTGTTGTATGTTGCACCTTGACCAACACACAACAGCACATTCCTAATATGCGTAAACGTATGTGGTGAACAAAGTTAATCCTTGTTCCTTGATCGATGCACAGGCAAAGTTATAGACTTTCATTAATTGTAAAGACAAAGGGCCATATATACAAACATATATACAATGGCAACAGAAGTCCTCACTGGAATGGAGATGACTGAATACTTACTCTGTGTACTCTGGGATTGACATTGTACAATAGTTCTACTCTACAACTGTATTGGATTTTGATGGGGAGACAATGTTGCTTTTATAATGCAAACTTATGGCTGCTAAACTGGCAAAGTAGAACAGTGCAGCACAATACAGGCCTTTCGTACACAATGCTGTGCTAGCCTTTTAACTAACTCCAAGATCAATACACCCACACAATTCTGGAGGAACCCAGCAGGCCAGTCAGTATCTATGGAAAAGAGTACAGTTGACGTTTTGGGCCACAAACCATTGGCAGGACTCAGGGTTTCGGCTCAAAGCGTCAACAGTACTCTTTTCCATAGATGCTGCCTGGCCTGTGGAGTTCCTTCAGCATTTTGTGTGTGTTACTCGGACTTCCAGCATCTGCAGATTTTCTATGTTTGCCTATCTAAGAGTTTCCTAAATATCCCTAATGTAACTGCCTCTACCTCCATACCCCTAGCAGGACATTTCATGCCCCCATCACTATCTGTGTAAAAAACGTACCTTGGACATTTCCTCCCACACCTAATATACTATTGAGTACTGTTTGCTGTAATTCATAGTTTCTGTTTCAATAGGATTCTGTTTACCAAGCAAATAGACTCTGTTTTCTGCAGTCAAATAAAATCTAGTTGTGAATTTACCTTCATCTTGAACAGATTAGTGCAATGTGCAGACTTGTTAAATAAACTGAATGTGCAGGCCAGCAAAGTAATACACGGTGGATTATGATTAATTGGGACACAATAATTTTGGCCCAATTAAGCGGTTTCCCCAATTACAACACACACAAAATGCTGGAGGAACTCAGCAGGCCAAACAGCCTCTGGGCAAAAGAGTAAAGAGTTGACATTTTGTGCTGAATCCTTTCATCAGGACCATGTTATATTTGTTCTTAATAAAGACAAACCTGGCATGGGTAAATATTAGAACCTTTTTTTTTACAGAACTGTTCAACACTAACTATGTGCGACTGCTCACCATCAAAGCCTTCGGTCCTGATGAAGGTTCTCAGCCCAAAACGTTGGCCGTTTATTCATTTCTATGGATGCGGCTTGGCCTGTTGAGTTCCTCTTGCATTTATGTGTGTGTTGCTTTGAATTTCCAGCATCTGCAGATTTTCTCTTGTTTATGGGGCTGTCCTAATTAGTCAAAGTTTCATGGAAATAATTAAAAAGGTATAAAAAAAGATAAATTAAGTAACAAATTACATACTTAAATGAAATACAGAAAAAAATCGGAACTACGAATATTACTACAGTATTTTGAAACTATATATTAGGTCCTAATAATTATTGATGGAGGAATTCATCCAGTGTACATAATGAATAAAAATCAATTCAGACACCTTATGCAGATAATAGATGGCCTTCATACAATGCTATTGACAATTACATCCTCCAAATCTTCATTTTCATTGTAACATTCAAGATGATTGTCGATACCTTCAAATTCTTTGTAGTTCCTAACTTGTTGAAGTAGTGAAATAATTTCATTTTCACCCCCAGGTGTTTCTGGCATCTCCAAGTCTGAATGCTTCAAACCACAGTGAGGAAAAGAGTTTGAAATTGTCTTACCACTTATTTCTCACTGACTAACTGTGATAAAAATCACTGCTTTTTGAATGCAAAAACACACAACCGTGCTGTTTAAAAACTGTTCACTCTAAGATTAATGTAGCATTAATGGCCACACTGCATGAAAAGTGACCTGGATTTGGTCCAAATTGCCTACTGTCACAAGTCCATGGCAAATGCCATTTCGTTGGCTCTTCACTCAACCCTAGAATATCTAGACAGCAAAGTTGCAGATCTCATTGTACATCAGGATGTTCTTTATCAACTACAGCTCTGCATTCAATACTATCATCCCCTCAAAACTGATCAATAAGCTTCAAGACTTCGGCTTCAGCACCTCCTTGTGCAATTGGATCTTTGATCTCTTCACTTGCAGACGCCATCAGTTCTGACTGGCAACAACATCTCCTTGACAATCTCCTTCAGCACAGGTGTACCACAGGGCTGTGTGTTTAGCCTCCTGCTCTACCTGCATTACATCTATGACTGTGTGGCTAAGCACAGCTCAAATGCCATATTTAAATTCTCTGATGACACCATTGTCATTGGCTAAGTCAAAGGTGGTGATGGATGAATCAGCATATAGGAAGGTGATAGAAAATCTGGCTGAGTGGTGCCTCAACAACAAACTCTCACTCAATGTCAACAAGACCAAGGAACTGATTATTGAGTTCAGGAGGAGAAAACCAGAAGTCCATGATCCAGTCCTCAACGGAGAATCGGAGGTGAAGACGGTTAGCAACTTTAAATTAATTGGTGTTGTCATTTCAGAGAAGCTGTCCTGGACCCAGCACGTCCTTAGAAGTTCGCAAAGATTCAGAACGACATTGAAAACCTCCGGTAATAGCTGACATCACCCCCCCCCCCACCATTCCCATTTCCCTCTCTCACCTTATCTCCTTACCTGCTCATCACCTCCCTCTGATGTTCCTCCCCCCCACTTTCTCCTATGGCCTTCTGTTCTCTCCTATCAGATTCTCTCTTTTCCAGCCCTTTATCTCTTTCACCTATCGACTTCCCAGGTCTTTACTTCAGCCCTCCCCTCTTCCTGGTTTCACATATCACCTACTTCCCTGTATTTCTTCCTCCCCCCCCCCACCATCTTATTCTGACTTCTCACCTTTTTTTTCTCCAGTTCTGAAGAAGGCTTTCTGCCCGAAACGTCGACTGTTAACTCCTTTCCATAGATGCAGCCTGGCATGCTGAGTTCCTCCAACATTTTCTGTGTGTTGCCAGGGCTTTATCTGTGATGGACTGGGCTGTATCCACTATATTCAAAGAATCTGGTGTTTGCATACCAGGCTGTGATGCAACTAGACAATATAATCTCCCCTACACATCAATAGAAGCCTATCAAAGTTTTAGATGTCATGTTGAATCTTCACAAACTCCTAAGGAAGTAGAGGTGCCGCTGTGCTTTCTTTGTAATCGCTGTTATGTGCTGGGCCGAGTACAGCTCCTCCAAGATGACAACACCAAGGAATTTGAAGTTGTGGACCATCTCCATCTTTGATCCTCTGACGAGGTCAGGCTCATTGATTTCTGGTTTCAATTATCAGTTCCTTGGTCTTGCAAGAGGTTGTTTTCAATCTCTCTCCTATGTGCTGATTCATCACCAACTTTGGTTTGGTCTACAACAGTGGTGTCATCAGCAAACATGATTATGGCATTGGAGCTGTGCTTAGACGCACAGTCATAAGTGTAAAGTGAGCAGAGCTGGGGCTAAGCACACAGCCTTGTGGCAGTGGTAAGAAGAGTGCGTGTCCTGTGTGATGAGGGCCCTTAGTGATGAATACTGCCCTTTTGAGGCATCATCTTTTGAAGATGCCCTCAGTACTATGGAGGCTCTTTCTGAGTTTACAGCCCTCTGTAACTTTTTCCCATCTTGTGTGGAGACCCCTCTATATTAGACATGAAAGGCTCAGTGACCTCTTACGATCATGAGTTACAATAGTTTCCTGCACATGACGTCACCTTCCGGTGATCCACCCTCCATGCAGACACGCTTCTGAAATCACTGTTTTCCATATACATGATTAAAAGGCAGCTGAAAGATCATAAGAACTCAGTGTAAGCCCAGACTCAGCAGATAACTGAAGAAGGCTCCATACTGAAATACACGTCAAGTAGTCAGCAAGCTACCAACTCTGGCAACATTCACTTCCAGACACTGAACGTGTTTGTGCTCTGCCCTGTGTCTATTATTTTGACCCCAGAGGCAGCTGAAAGGATTAGTTATTCCCTCACTTTAGGCTGTGCCAACACTTCAGAAACAGAACCAGAATCAAGTTTAATATCACTGGCATATGTTGTGAAATTTGTTGTTATCTGGCAGCAGTACTTTGCAATATATAATAATAACAACTGTGAATTATAGTAAGAAAAAAATATATATATTTAATAAATACGTAGTGCAAAAAGAGAATAATAAAGCAGTGAAGTATTTTTTATGGGTTCAATGTCCATTCAGAAATCAGATGGCAGAGGGGAAGAAGCTGTTCCTGAATCATTGAGTGTGTGCCTTCAGGCTTCTGTACCTGCCCCCGATTGTCACAATAGGAAGAGGGTTTTTTTTTGGGTGATGGGTGTCCTTAATGGATAACAGACTGGCACTAGTTTTCGGCCAAAGCAGCCCCGCTTTTGGTGGGTAGATTTAGTGGTATGTTCTTGATTAATTCTGTAAACTAATGTACAGTGCATAGGAATTGTGTGACTAACTGGTAAGAATGGAAGGGTATAATAAGAGAGTAAGATATAGATGTGGAATTAAACTGTTGTCCCAACGAGTGTGCTCTTCAAATCAGTCATAGTTGAATTTATCTAATATTCAGTAGCTGATCTTTGTAAGTCCACTGGGGAGGCTGGAGGCCCAATGGCTGCAAGTTCACCATTCCAGTGAAGATTGGAGGCTGGGAGGTGATCTGTCCTGGGGTTCAAGTTCAAAATAAATTTATTATCAAAGTGCATATATGTTATACTGAGATTCATTTTCTTGTGGGCATTCTCAATAAATCCAAAAACCATAATAGAATCAATGAAAAGCCACACCAACAGGGAGGACAACCAGTGTGCAAAGGACAACAAACTCTGCGAAAGAAAAAAAAACAAATAGTAATAATAATAAATAAATAAGCCATAACTATTGAGAACATGAGATGAAGAGTCTTTGAAAATGAGTCCATGCGTTGTGGGAACAGTTTAGCAAAGGGTCAAGTGAAGTTGAGTGAAGTTATCCCCTCTGGTTCAGGAGCCTGATGGGTGAGGAGTAATAACTGTTCCTGAACAAGGTGGTGTGAGTCCTGAGGCTCCTGTAACTCCTACCCAATAGCAGCAGTGAGAAGAGAGCATGGCTTGGAAGGTGGGGATCTCTGATGATTGATGCTGCTTTCCTACGTCAATGCTCCATGTAGATGTGTTCCATGCTGGGGAAGAATTTACCATGATGGACTCGGCAGTATGCACAACCTTTTGTTGGATTTTCCATTCAAGGGCATTGGTGTTTCCACATCAAGCTGTGATGCAGCCTGTCAATATACTCCCTACCACATATCTATAGAAGTTCATCAAAGTTGATGGGTGATGGATTGATAGATCGTTCTTCTCTCAATTCCCCTCTCTCCGCCATGTCTGCTCTCAGCATGAGGCTTTTCATTCCAGAACTAAGGAGATGTCCTCCTTCTTCAAAGAAAGGGGCTTTCCTTCCTCCACCATCAATGCTGCACTCAACTGCTTCTCTTCTATTTCATGCACGTTTGCCTTCACCCCATCCTTCCGCCTCCCCAACAGGGATAGGGTTCCTCTTGTCCTTACCGACCACCCCACCAGCCTCCATGTCCAGCTCATAATTCTCCGTAACTTCTGCCGGCTCCAACAGGATTCCACCACCAAGCACATCTTTCCCTCCCTCCCCCCCCCCCCTCCACTTAGTGCTTTCCACAGTGATCGCTGCCTACGTGACTCCCTTGTCCATTCGTCCCGCCCCACTGATCTCCCTCCTGGCACCTATCCTTGTAAACAGAACAAGTGCAGCTGCCCCTACACCTCCTCCCCCACTACCATTCAGGGCCCCAAACAGTTCTTCCAGATAGGGCGACACTTCTCCTGTGTGTCTCTTGGGGTTATCTATTGTATCCGGTGCTCCTGGTGTGGACTCCTGTATCTCGATGAAACCTGATAGAGATTGGGAGACCATTTCACCAAGCACCTATGCTCAGTCCACCACAAAAAGCAGGATCTCCCGGTGGCCACCCATTTTAATTCCACTTCCCATTCCCATTCCGACATGTCTATCCATGGCTTCCTCTACTGTCGCGATGAAGCCACACTCAGGTTGGAGGAGCAACACCTTATATTCCATCCAGGTAGCCTCCAACCTGATGGCATAAACATTGATTCCTCAATCTTCCAGTAATGGCCACCTCCCCTCTCTCCCTCATCATTTCCCTCTCTCACCTTATCTCTTTACCTGCCCATCACCTCTCTCTGATTCTCCTCCCCCTTCCCTTTCTTCCATGGTCTTCTGTCCTCATCTATCAGATTCTTTCTCCTCCAGCCCTTTACCTCTTTCACCAATTAACTTCCCAGCTCTTTACTTCACCCCTCCAACTCTCCTGGTTTCATCTATCACCTACCACCTTCTTCCTTTCCTCCCGCTATCTTCTTACTCAGATTTTTCCATTTTTTTTCCAGTCTTGATGAAGGATCTCCACCCAAAACATTGACTGTTTACTCTTTTCCATAGATGCTGCCTGGCTTGCTGAGTCCCTCCAGCATTTTGTGTGTATTGCCTGGGTTTCCAGCACCTGCAGATTTTCTCTTATTTGTGACAGATAAAGACCTCCCCACTATTGAGCACATCTACATGAAGTGTTGTCACTGGAAAGCAGCATCCATCATTAAGGATCCTCACTACCCATGTCATGCTCACCACCCCTGCAGCTGCCATCAGAGAGAAGGTACAGAAGCCTCAGGACTCACACCACCAGATTCAGGCTCCTGAACCAAAGAAGAAAACTACACTCAACTTCACTCGCCCCATCACTCAACTGTTCCCACAACCTATGGACTCACTTTCAAAGACTCTTCATCGAATTTTCTCAATGATAATTGCTTATTTATTTATTTATTTATTTGTTTGTTTGTTTGTTTGTTTATTTATTGTTATTTCTTTCCTTTTGTATTTGCACAGTTTGTTGTCCTTTGCACACTGGATGAATGCCCAAGTTGGAGTGGTCTTTCATTGATTCTATTATGGTTATTATTCTATAGGTTTATTGAGTATGCCTGCAAGAAAATAAATCTCGGGGTTGTATATGGTGACATATATGTACTTTGGTAACAAATTTACTTTAAACTTTGATTTAAGAGACCCTTAGATAGGCACAGGGATGTTAGAAAAATGGAGGATTATGGGCTGTGTAGGAGGGAGGGGTTAGATTGATCATTGAGGAGGTTTATATAGGCTAGCACAACATAGAGAGCCAAAGGGCCAGTACTGTACCATACTGTTCTATGTTTCATGTTTCACCTTATAACTCATAAATTAGGCTAAACACCAATCAAGTCACAAAAGAAACACATTCAGTTTTTCATTATTCCATGTTACTAATGGCAGAAGGGGAATACTGATACACATCACTATGGATTCTGACAAAATGTTATAGACCAAAGCACGGACTTCTCTTTCTCTCTACAAATGCTGTGACTTTCCAGCACTTTCACTTTTTATTTCAGATATCCAGCATCTGCAGCTTTGTTTTTTTATAGATGTATTTCCATTCCACAATAGCCATTAACCCAGGCTGTATATTCCAAATGTCTTTATTTGATCAACCACATCTGAATTCTTAATCAGTGGTGTGCTTTTGGCAAATTCATTGTGTCATTTGAGAATGTTTATTTACCTTGAACTTGCTATTGTTTGTCCTTGTATTGGCTAATCTGTTTATTGATTACTCTAAGTGCTAGTGAGGTAATTCTTTTCACTATAGAGAGCTATCTTGGCAGGAGTTCCCAGACATTATGCTGTGCAATTGGACTTTCGACTATGCTGACATTTCCGGGTTTGAAATATTTAATGCTGCCACTCAATTTATGTTGTTCTAATCATCACACAATTGTTTTTTTTAATGGGTCAGCTCTTATATCACTTTATTTTCATTTTCACTTTCATCAAAGCTAAACAGGCCAACTTCTCTTAATAAAGATGGGACAATGGCTGAAAGCACTTCACAGTGAAAGAAAAAGAACAAAATGAACACTAAACTGATCATGAAAGTTTCTGCGGATGCTGGAAATTCTGAGCAACACATATGAAATGCTGGAGGAACTCAGCAGGCCAGTCAGCATCTTCTATAAGTGGAATATACAGCTGACGTTAAGGGTCAAGCCATGATAAATTCTTTCAGCATTTTGCACAGAACACCAAAAACTGAAGAAGAAAATGCTGGGAGAAAGGATCGATTGTTTGATCCCAGAGCTGGATTTTTAAGGTGAATCCTATTAGAAGAACTCGAAGAACAAAGGTTTGAGGACCTGAGTCATAGGGAAAAGTCAAATAGATTATAACTATATTCCCTGGAGTGCAGGAGAATAAGGGAGATTTGATATACAAAATTATGAAGGGTATAGATAGGGTAAATTCAGGCAGGTTTTTTTTCCACTGAGGTTGGGTGAAACTAGAACTGCAAGTCATAGGTTAAGAGTGAAAGGTGAACTATTTAAAGGAAACTTCCTCACTCAGAGGGTGATGCAAGTGTGGAGTAAGCTGCCAGTGTAAGTGATGGATGTTGGGTGGATTGCAACACTGAGGAGAAGTTTGGATAGGTACATGGACGGGAGAGGTATGGCCGAGGAGCGGGTTGGAAGTACAATAGCAGTTCAGCATGGACTAGATGGGCCAAAGTGCCTATTTCCGTGCTGCTGTGATGGGATTTGAGATCTTACTCTTTCTTCATCTTAAAAGAAAAGGTGAAAGGGAGGAGGAGCTTCAGGGAGTGAAGTCCAGGCTGCTAAAGGCAAGTTATGAATTATTTATTCATTTTTATTTATTTAGTGATGCATTGCGGAGAAGGCCTTTCTGACTATTCGAGCCACATCACCCCAGCATGATGACCCCGATTAACCCTAACCTAATCACAGGACAATTTACAATGGCCATTTAACTTATGGACTGTGGAAGTAAACCAGAGTACCTGGGGAAAAGCCAGGAGTTCCACGGAGAGGAAGTACAGAGACTTCTTACAGAATGCACCAGAATTGAACTCCAAGCTCTGGATTGCCCAGAGCTGTAATAGCGTCGTGCTAACCACTATGCTACCATGGGGTGATGAGGAGGGCAGTGGGAACGATGGAACTGGAATTCAAATTAGTTTAATGTTGACACAGATAACATTTGTTCACACAAATCAAATCATTACGTTGTGTGTTGAGGTAGAATAAAGTTAACCAAGGAGTAGTGATTTTCAATGTCAGTAGTGATTGAAGAAGGGTATAGAAATAAGGAAGTGTGAAGCCATGTGGACAGGATCTATAACTTTGAGGCACTGATTCAAGATTCAAAGTACATTTATTATCAAAGTATGTATACAGAATACAACTCTCAGATCCATCCTCCTGCAGGCAGCCAGGAAAGACTATGGAACCCATTCAAGAAAAACTTCAAACGCAAAACACGCTAAAATAAATTGGGCAAACAGCAGAAAGCAAGTAGACAACACCTAGAAAATGAAACATCAGACCAGGAGTCCGGTAGTATTCAGTTTAGTTCAGGTCAGCGTCATGCTGCTAGCCCACTGCAGGCCACAAGGCAAAGCACTCTTCACTGAAGTGCCCCAGACTGCATTGATCAAAATGCTCAAAATCACCCAAAAAGAGTAACCAGAATCCAGGAACACATGCAGCATGAACCCCAAAGACCCCCAAAACAAATCCACAGATACAGTTTTAGGTCAGGGAGAAGAAGGGTAAGAGCCAGAATTTTATGGTAGACCTTTGGAAAAAATAGAGGATGAAAAGTTCCCTATTGGCTTTCGGGCCGAGACGTTAACTGCTCATTTCAATGGATGCTGCCCGACCTGCTGAGTTCATCCAGCTTGTGTATGTGTTTATTTGACCACAGCATCTGCAGTGTACTTTGTGTACACAAAAGTATGATGGGTAACCTTCATTTGTTATGAGCCATGTCGGATGACATGGTCTATGTCTTATCTGGGCAAACTTTTCTGCAGAATTGGTTTGCCACTGCCTTCTTCTGGGCAGTGTCTTTACAAGACGGGTGACCCCAGCCATTATCAATACTCTTCAGGGATTGTCTGTCTGGCATCAGTGGTCACATAACCAGAACTTGTGATATGTTCCAGCTGCTTATATTGACTCTCCACTACCTGATCCCATGGCTTCACGTGACCCTGATTGGGGAGAAGAGCTAAGCAGGTGCTACACCTTGAAAAAGGATGACCTGCAGGCTAGCAGAGGGAAGGAGCACCTTACACCATCTTTGATAGAGACATATCCCCAGCCTGCCACCCATCTTGGGTAATATGCCCATAGATACCATCAGCATCCACCTCATAGTCTGGTGTTAAATGTACTGTATATTGGTAAATAAATTGATTTATTATTGTCTCCTATACATTGTTTTAGCTTGCTATTCATGCTGGTCATTTCATTACACAGTGCATTGAGGTATTGTGAGGAAAATTAATAACTGAATGCAAAATAAAGTGGTTATATTTCATGAGGAGCTTGGGAAGATTTGGTATGTCACCAAAAACACTCAAAAATTTCTATGGATATACCATGGAGAGCATTCTAATTGGCTACATCACCATCTGGTATAGGGGTGGGGTCGGGTACTGCGCTGGATCAAAATAAGCAGCAGAGAGTTGTAAACTTTGTCAGCTCCATCATGAGCACTAGCCTCCCGAGTATCCTCGATATCTTCAAGGAGCGACCCTCAAAAAGGCAACATCCATTATTAAACACTCCCATCACCCATCACCCAGTTCTCATTGTTACCATCAGGAAGGAGATACAGAAGCCTGAAGGTACACTGCCATCAATCCAGTAACTGCTTCTTCCCTTCTGCCATCCAATTTCAGACTGGACATTGAAACCATGAACACTACTCACTATTTATTTTTTTAATTTCTATTTTTACACTGCTTATTTAATTTTAACTATTTTATATTTAAATATATAATATTTCCTTTATTCACATTTTTTCTCTATTATTATGTATAGCATTGTACTGCAGCCTCAAAATCAACAATTATCACAACGTATGCTGGGATATTAAACCTGATTCTGAAAGGTGTCACAAATACAGAGAAAGAGCAGTGCAGATGCACAATACAGTGCAAGATACTAATAAGTTAGGTTTGAGTTCAATTGTCCACTGTATTGTACAAGAGGTCTGTTCAATAATCCCACAACATCAAGATAGATGCTGCCCTTGGGTCTAGTGATGTATCTTCTATCCACTTGCAGGGGGGAGAAGAGTGAGTGACAGGGGTGAGTGGGTTCTTTGGCAGCAACAAGTGTAGACAGAGTCCATGGAAGGGAGCCTGGTTTTTGTGATGTGCAGAGCTGCATCCACAACTCAACCAGCCACAGAACTCCAGCTCATAAATTAATTAATTTCAGTGCAAAAGACCTGGAGGGAAAAAAAAAACAAATAATGTTTCTTGCTTTCCTATCAAGAATGCACACATTAGAATGGTATTCCAACTATTTAGGTCAGCTGTATTTCGGAAGCCACATTAAAGAAAGGAGATGGCCAATGTTACACAGTAAGGAAATGAAACAGCAATTCTTCATTCAGATTACAACTGGCAAATCTGCAAATGAATGCAGCTACATCACCAGAAAAAGGCAAATTTTGATTAAATGCTTCCTGCATGACTTAGTCAGCATGGGTTACGGAATTAAACTGAGCTCCTTTCTCAAAGGGCAGGCACAGGCATGATGGGTAAAAAAGCCTCCTCCTTTGTCCCTACAATATTTTACACTATCATTTTTCATCACAAACAGAGCCAGAGGAAATCAATTTTGAAACAGCTCCAGCCAGGTAAACTTGGCATTCAGCATTCACAGATAAATACTGCTTAAATAAAACAAGTCTTTACTTTCTTTCCAACAATGTCCAAAACCTGGTTTCAGTGAACATTAGTAGGGAAGTTCCCAAACTCTAAGCATCTTAAAGTATTTGCTGAGTTCATGGAATTCTTTCATGGTCCATGTTAATTCCATTTCTTCAAGCTGGCCACTGACAGCTAGGAGTTATTTGTAGGAAGACCTTGATAAAATAAAAATTGTCTCTTATTTTTTCATGAACCAGATGGTATAGTGGTGGAGTGTAGGACCGGAGAAGTCCTTGCTGCCCAGAAAATAAGGATGTCCCTTTAGGACAGAGTTGAAGAGGAATTGCTTCAGAAAGAGGGTGGCGAATCTATAGTATTTATTGCCACAGATGGCTGTGGAGGTCAAGTCATTGGGTATATTTGAACTAGAGGTTGATAGGTGTTCTTGATTAGTAAGGTTAAGGGGAGAAGGCTGGAGAATGGGTTGAGGGAGATAATAAATCAGCTATGATTGAATGGCAGAGCAGACTCGATAGGCTGTATGCCCTAATTCTGCTGCAATGTCATCTCATCTAATGGTCATAGCTCCAACCTATAGCCAGAGGCAAAGCTTCTTAAAGCAAGAAGAAATGGATGATTCAAAATGAGGCCTCTAGCGAATATGTGTTTCTTATTCATCGACTACTGCCCAGCCTTCAATGCCAAGCCACCAAATAAGCTCATCTCTAACCTCCTACAGCTTGGGCTTGTAGCCCCCATCTACACTGACCTCCAGGTGGCTTGACTGACAGACCTCAGTTGGATAAAATTGATCATTAAGTTTCATCTACCCTGACCCTTTACACTGGTGCTCCCCAGGGTTGTGAGCCCATTCCAATGCCTTGTATGGCTATTACCTTGTGGCCTGTTCCACCACTGGCTTAGTCTCAAAGTTCACCCATCACCCTACTGTTATCAGCCGGATCAACAACAATGGGATGGAGTACGTGAAAGAGATTGTGAACCTTGTCTCATGGTGCTTGAATAACAGCTTCATCATCAAGGACCACACCACCACCCAGGCCATGCTCACTCCACACTGCTGCCAACAGGGAGGAGACACAGGAGCCTCACGATCCACACCACCAACTTCAGGAACCGTTATTATCCCTCAACCATCAGGCTCTTGAACCAAACTGGATAACTTCACTCACCCCAACACTAAACTGTTCCCATAACCTATGAACTCGCTTTCAAGGGCTCTTCATCTCATGTTCTTGATATTTATTGTTTATTTGTATTTACTGTGAATGCCCACAAGAAAATGAATCTCAGGGATGTATGTGGTGACATATATGTACTTAGATAATAAATTTATTTGAAGCTAGTCTTTTTTGTCAATAAGGCTAAACGGATGATCGTTGACCTAAGAAAAGAGGAGAGTGAACACCACCCTAGACTCATCAATGCAGGGTTAGGTTCAGGGTTAGTGAGCCAGTGAGGTCACGTCATTCGACAAGCAGCAAAGCTGAGATCAACAAAATCATGATCACATGATCTTTTTCTTTTGCTGCCCTTTGCAGTTTGTTCCCTGACCTACAGGAAGGATATCAAAAAAGATTGAAAGAATACAAAGAAAATTTACAAGGATCAAACCAAGTCAAATCGAGTTTAATTATCATTCAAACCATGCATTGATACAGCTGACAAATTTCCTCTGTGGCCAAGATGCAAAACATTCAAATAGTAAGCAAACATTCAAAAATAGCAAGTAACATAATTTGAAATATTGAGAAAGAAGCATATTCACTCAGAAAAAACATATGTAGCCCAAGACCCTGAGTGACAACGTCCAGTAATCGATGTTACATTTTCCCAGCAGTGTACAGATGCACACAATCCAGCCTGTTATTCCACCGCTGGATCACAGGAGGGCAGCACCAATGGGCAAGGCCAGGCCCCAGCCGAGCTCAACCACATTCTAGCACTTCCACATCTCTCACCTGGTCTGCAGCAGTAGGCAAGCTCAAGGCTTGATGCCCAGTTCTCACTATAATTGAGGCTACAGGGCTCCTATATTGACTGTCCCTCCACCAGACAAGGGCACAGATCTGTGGCAACTTACATTATCACTGTCTAACAGAGCCTTGTGATCGCAGTGAAGTGTCCCAGGCAATCTCCCACGACTATACTGCATCAATTCCAGTGCTTCCAATTAGCGAGCAGCAACAGAGTCTGCAGCCAGGTTAGCGCCCCCGAACTTAAACCGGCTCCTCCAACTCATCAGCATGCTCCTCCGATATCCCCATAGGCTCCTCCATTATCCCGAAGGGCTCCTCCAATATCATGACCGACTCGTCTGATATCCCAACCAGTTCCTCCAATATCCCAACCAGTTCCTCCGATATCCCAAACAGTTCCCCCGATATCCAAACCAGTTCCTCCGATATCCAAATGGGCTCCTCCAATATCACGACCGGTTTCTCTGATATCCCAACTAGTGCCTTCGACATCTTGGATGACCCCTTCGACAACTCGTCTGGCTCCGCCGCCGATACCAGTCTAGCTAATCCAATCAATGAGCAGCTCACTGATGGAATAGTTCTGCAGTACCTCGTGTTCTTGGAGTAGAGTTGTCTTTGGATCATTAAGCACAAATTTTACAAAGAGAAAAGCACCTTTGGTTGGTCCTCATGAGGCCGCCACGTTAGCACGCGCCGCCATCTTACTGGAAGTCATGCATAATGGACGTTGCCAAATCTTGAAGACTTGAATTATAGGGAAAGGTTGAATAGATTAGGACTTTATTCCCTGGAGTGTAGGAGAATGAAGAGAGATTTGATAGAAACATACAAAATTACGAGGGGCATAGAGAGTGTATGTGTAAGCTGGGTTTTCACAGTGGGGTTGGATGAGACTAGAACTAAGGGTCATACTGTAGGTTAAGAGTGAAAGCTGAAATGGACAACATGCGGGAGACCTTCTTCACTCAGAGGGTGGTTTCAGTTTGGAAGGAGATGTCAGCAGGAGTGGTGGTGGCAGGTTTAAGAGAAGTTTGGACAGGTACGTGGATGAGAGGGGTGAGGTCCAGGCGTGGGTTAAAGGGACAGATGCTGTAAGGACAGTAGAGAAATAAGTGGGTTGAGTAAAATCTGAAATAAAAAGCTGATGTCAGTAATGATGATGATTAAACCACTTGATAGTTGTGGAAGCCATCATGTTCTTTTACATCATTAAGGGAAGTAAGTGGGCCAGTGGGAGCTACATGTGCCAGCAGACTCACAGCAATGTGGTCAACCCTTTAACCACAACCCTTTGTCGTTTTTCCTTTATTTTGCAATTGTTATTTTTTTCATAAGTTATTGATTTTTACATCTTTTGCTATAAAACAGCAAATTTCATGTCATATGCCAGTGGCAGGATTTTAATCTCTTGAGTGAATGAATGAATGAATAAATAAATAAATGTGTATTAAATAAGCAAAGCACGTCTGTCTCAGTAACATATAGTATTAATGGTAGGACTGTTGACAGTGTGGAGGATCAGAGGGATCTTGGGGTCCGAGTGCATAGGACACTCAAAGCTGCTGCACAGGTTGACCCTGTGGTCAAGAAAACATATGGTGTATTGGCCTTCATCAACCGTGGGATTGACTTTAGGAGTGGAGAGGTAATGTTGCAGCTATATAGGACCCTGGTCAGACCCCACTTGGAGTACTGTGCTTAGTTCTGGTCACATCACTAGAGGAAGGATGTGGAAGCCATAGAAAAGGTGCAGAGGAGATTTACAAGGATGTTGCCTGGATTGGGGAGCATGTCTTAAGAGAATAGGTTGAGCGAACTCTGCCTTTTCTCCTTTGAGCAATGAAGGATGAGAGGTGACCTGATAGAGGTGTATAAGATGATGAGAGGCATTGATATATGGATAGTCAGAGGCTTTTTCCCAGGGCTGAAATGGCTAGCACAAGAGGGCACAAATTTAAGGTGCTTGGAAGTAGGTACACAGAAGATGTCGAGGTAAGCTTTTTATGCAGAGAATGGTGAGTGCGTGGGATAGGCTGCTGGTGATGGTGGTGTAGGCAGATACAATAGGGTCTTTTCAGAAACTCCTGGATAGGTACATGGAGCTTAGAAAAATAGAGGGCTTTGGGTAACCCTAGGTAATTTCTAAAGTAAGTACATGTTCAGGACAGCCTTGTGGGCCAAAGGGCCTGTATTGTGCCGCAGGTTTTCTGTGTTTCTATGTTTCTAAAACACGAACAACATGAACTGTTTATACTTACTCACTTACTGCCCATTATACTGCTGGCGTTTAGGGCAGCAGTGAAGTGCCTCTATCTCCGGTTGTCTTTGACCATCTTCTCTGTTGCACCCCAGATGTGGTTCAGCGTCCTCAGTTGCACACAGATACAGCAGGATTCTTCATTGCTGTTTCCATAACAGTCTTTTTGACCAGTCAGGGTCGATAGCCTTGAGCTGAATCCCCGAACCTGGAGGATTGTTGGAGCACTCTTAGCCTGGCCTGTACCCTTTGACCTATTTGGCATGGGTGACCCTACCAAGAGACAAAGCACAAGGCTGTGACTCCAGCCAACATAGCTCTCTGAGTTACTGAAGCACACAAGCCTCCAAACCCTGCAACCAGGTTGTGGTACTCTAGGAAGATAAATGTTTATACCTGAGAAATAAGACATAGGAATAGACTTAGGCCATTCAGCCTATCAAGACTGCTCTGCTGTTCCATCATGGTTGATTTATTAACCTACTCAATTCTATTCCCCTGCCTTCCTCCTGAAATTTTTGACACCCTTAAGATAACAAAATATATTCATTGAATGGTGGTGGGGCTTCGCAGGCCAAGCCAGTATTTAATTTGTTTATCCCCAGTCACACTTTGAAAGTGGTGGTGAGGATCCTTCTTGAACCATCGCAGTCCCTGAGATGTGGTTAGACCCACAATGCTGTTTGAGAGTGAGTTCCAGGATTTTGACCCAGTTTGAAATAAGTTACAATAAGAGACACAAAGATGAACTGTGACTACCATGCTTTGCTGGAATGGAGGAGCAGAATTAATGGGCCAAGTGAGCTAATTCTACTCCTGTGTCTTATGGTCTAATATTATACTCTTCTTGTCCACAACAGAGATGTGACATTTAAACGTATAGCGTTTTATAGTGAGTTATTTTAAAATACAATATTGTGCAAAGTAAGTCAATACTGGATTGACTTTTGTATTCCATTGCTATTCATTTGATATTGTTAAAAGTGAAAATCTGGGGTGAAAGGTTAGAGCAAAGGTCAGGATGTAGTGTCATGTTCTAGAGAAGAAGTTTCTCAAGAGAATATTCTTCAGTGAGGTTTATTGATTGTTCATTGGCACTTAGTTAGCAATGGGTAAATAGATACAATAGGCAATTTGTCTTGATTCATTATTAACTATATTTACTTGCCATGGGAAATTGGGATATTGGGAAACTGGGAAATTGGGCTCGGTTCTGTAAAATATCCCCAATAAAATAAAAACAAATTAGAGGTATCACCATTCCGTCTCACTGTGTTATAAGTCAGGGTGACTAGCAGGTCTGTTGTTAATAATAGTGAACCCACAGACGCAAGTCCACCTCCTCAAGATTGAAGATTCAAGTTTATTTATCATGTGTATATCAAAATATACAGTGAACTGTGTCATTTTCCATAACAACCAACATGTTGAGGGTGTGCTGGGGCAGCCCACAAGTACTGGCACACATTCCGGCACCAACATACCGTACTGACAATGCTCGGCAGTAAAACACAGGGCGCAACAAGCAGCAGAACAACAACAGCAGAAACAAGCTCCATTCCTCCATCTTAACCATGACCACATACAGTCTTTTAACCCCAGGACAGGCCTCCAGCATCCAGAGGACTCAGGCTCAGGCCTGCAGACACCGGGCTTCAATCTCCCTAGTGGGCTCATTGTGATTCACAGACTCACCTCCAGCCAATGGACCTCAGCTACCAGACTTCTGTTTCAACCTTGATCCACAGCATTGGTGTCAGGACATGCCAATCATCAAACACTAGGCCTCAAGCACTGGACTCAATGATGATAGGACCCCTAACAGTCAGCCTCAAAACTCTGGTTTCACTGATTCATGAAACCAGAAGGTCTTTGGAACTGGCCACTCCTGCCACCAACCCCAACTACAAAGGAAAATTACAATTCTCGGAAGTTGATTCCAATCCGAAGGAAAAGGACAGACAGAAATTAAACAACTGTGATGATCTCTCATAACTCAATGCATCATGCAGTCAATGAAATGCACGTTTTTAGAAGGGTAGCTAATGCAATCAACAAACAACTACTTCCCAAAAAAAAGCTGTGAGATAATGATTAATCCACCTGCTACTTGAGTCATGTTTGGAGAGGGATGAATATTGGTCAGAACTGCAGGATGAACGTCTTTGTTTTTTGTCCACATGGTGCCATGGGATGGCTCCACTCAACCTAAAAGCAAGACATTTAGCTAAGAAATGGCAAGGGTAAAAGGACCCCAACGGCAGTTGTATACAGACCTCCAACCAGCAGCCAGGATGTGGATTACAAATTACAGCAGAAGATAGAACAGGCGTGTCAGAAAGGCAATGTCATGATAATCATTGGGGATTTTAATATGAAAGTGGATTGGAAAAGCCAGGTCAGTACTGGACCACCAAGAGAGAGAATTTGTAAAATGTCGAAGGGATGGCTTTTCAGAACAGGGGATTAAGGGATTGGCTGTGCTGGATTGGGTGTTGTGCAATGATCTGGAGGTGATAAGAGAGCTTAAGGTTAAGGATTCCTTAGGGAACAGTGATCACAATATGATCGAGTTCACATTGAAATTTGAGAGGGAAAAAAATAAATTCCAATATGTCAATATTTCAGTAGAATAGAGGAAATTACAATGGCATGAGAGGGGAACTGGCAGAAGTTGACTGGAAAGGGACATTTGCAAGAAAGACAGCAGAGCAGCAATGGCTGGAGTTCAAGACAGATATATCCCAAAAAAGAAGAAATTTTCAAAGGGATGAAGGACACTACCATGGCTGTCAAGTGAAGTCAGAGCCAAAGTAAAAGCAAAAGAGAGGCCATACAAGGAAGCCAGAGCTATTGGGAAGATAGAGGATTGGGAAGCTTTTAAAAACGTGCAGAAGGAAACTAAGAAGGTCATTAGGAAGGAAAAGATGAATTATGAGAGGAAGCTGGTGACTAATATCAAAGAAGATACTAGAAGATTTTTTAAGTATCAAAAGGGTAGAAGAGAGTTGAGGGTAGATATAGGACCAATACAAAATGATGCTGGAGATATTGTAATGAGAGATGTAGAGATGACAGAGGAACTGAATGCATATTTTGTATCAGTCTTCACAGCGGAAGACATCTGCAGTATACCAGACATTCAAGAATGTCAGGGAAGTGAAGTTTGTGCAGTGAAAATTACGACTGAGAAGTTGGTCAGGAAGCTTAATGGTCTGAGGGAGGATAAATCTCCTGGACCTGATGGAATGCACCCTCGGGTTCTGAAGGAAGTAGCTGGAGAGATTGCGGAGGCATTAATGATGATCTTTCAAGAATCAATAGATTCTGGCTTTGTACCGGATGACTGGAAAATTGCAAATGTTACTCCACTATTTAAGAAGGGTGGGAGGCAGCAGAAAGGAAACTATAGACCTGTTAGCCTGACATCAGTGGTTGGGAAGCTGTTGGAATTGATTGATAGGGATGAGATTACGGAGTACCTGGAGGCACATGACAAGAAGGAAAATCCTGCCTGACAAACCTACTGTAATTCTTTGAGGAAATTACAAGCAGGGTAGACAAAGGAGATGCAGTAGACGTGGTGTACTTGGACTTGCAGAAAGCCTTTGACAAGGTGCTGCACATGAAGCCGCATAGCAAGATAAGAGCCCATGGAATTACAGGGAAGTTACTAGCATGGGTGGAGCATTGGCAGAAAACAGGGAGTTCGAATAAAGGGATCCTATTCTGGCTGGCTGCCGGTTACCAGTGGAGTTCCACAGGGGTCGGTGTTGGGACCGCCGCTTTTTATGATGTATGTCAATGATTTGGACTATGGTGTTAATGGATTTGTGGCTAAATTTGCCAATTATACAAAGATAGGTGGAGGAGCAGGTAGTGTTGAGGAAACAGAGAGCCTGAAGAAAAACTTAGATAGTTTAAGGAATGGGCAAAGAAATGGCAAATGAAATACAATGTTGGAAAATGTATGGTCATGCACTTTGGTGAAAGTAATAAACTGGCAGATTATTATTTAGATGGAGAGAGAATTCAAAATGCGGAGATGCAAAGAGACCTGGGAGTCCTTGTGCAAAATACTCTAAAGGTTAACCTCCAGGTTGAGTTGGTTGTGAAGAAGGCGAATGCAATGTTGGCATTCACTTCTAGGGGTATAGAATATAAGAGCAGGATGTGATGCTGAGGCTCTATAAGGCACTCAAGAGACCACACGGAGTATTGCGTGCTGTTTTGGGCTCCTTATTTTAGAAAGGATATACTGAAATTGGAGAGGGTTCAGAGAAGATTCACAAGAATGATTCCAGGAAGGAAAGGGTTACTGTATGAGGAAGGTCTGATAGCTCTTGGGCTGTATTCCCTGGAGTTCAGGAAAATGAGGGGGAATCTCATTGAAACATTCTGAATGTTAAAAAGCTTGAACAGATTAGATATGGGAAAGTTATTTCCCATGGTAGGGGATTCTAGGACAAGAGGGCACAACTTCAGGATTGAAGGACATCCTTTTAGAACTGAGATGCGGAGAAATTACTTCAGTCAGAGGGTGGTAAATCTATGGTATTTGTTGCCACGAGTGTCTGTGGAGGCCAAGTAATCGGGTGTTATTTAAGGTAGAGGTAGATAGGTTCTTGATTAGCCAGGACGTCAAAGGGTATGGAGTGAAAGCAGGGGAGTGGGGATGACTGGAAGAATTGGATCAGTCCTTGATTGAACGGTGGAGCAGATATGATGGGCTGAATGGCCTCCTTCAGCTCCTATATCTTACGGTCTTATGATCTAGTATGTAAGCTGAACAGTGTATCCAAAATAGCACTCCTTGTGTTCATCAATGTAATCCAACCCCAAAATAAAACTGGCCAAAGGTGAGGTATATATTTTCATCCAAGTACATTTCTTTGGATTGAACAATGATTCTGTGAGGGAAGTGCTACCCCAATCTCTATGATGACCATCTGATGTGCTATAGTTGCATTGTAGGTAAGTTGCTGGTCCTATGTCAGAGATCCAGGCCATTGATGTAGACACGGGAGTGTGACTTTCACTGTTTCCTGTGAGCAATTATAAGTAATAAAATCAATATGGAATTTAAAGAAAAGATAGTTCATGGTGACCAATGTTCCATATAACAAAAATAAACCCTCTGGCTTACCATCATTCTTCGGGAAACAAAATTCATTGCAATGCAGACAAAATGCTGGAGGAGCTCAGCAGGCCAGGCAACACCTAAAGAAATGAATAAACAGTTGATGTTTGGGGCTGAGACCCTTCTTCAAACTTCCCTGTTTGCATGTGTTCCATTTGTGACTCCACAGCCATCACTACGTTTGTTCACTCTGTTGTTCAGGGACATTTAAGGACAGACAATAAATTCAGTCATGTGTAAATGAATAAATGTGCCAAAATGTGATTGGCGACAAGAGTCCAACCCCAATTGTGTACTCATTGAGCCACTCATTTATTCAGCACAGAAATAGGCCTTTTGGCCCATCACTTCTGTGCCAACTTTTCTGTGATAGTGTGGGACCTAAGGCTCCTTCCTGATGGCAGCAGTGAAAGAGAACATGACCTGGATGGCAAGTCATCAAACACCTCACTCAAAGGATATCTTCCTTAAATGGCCTGCATTTTCATTCAAATAAAGCAAGTAACTGTCATATTTCAAATAAGCTGCATTAGTATGCAATGTAATTTTTAAAATTATGAAATTAGCCTTTTGAAATATTTTCATTTCGATGAAGTATCATGAATATTAGCTCAAACAGGAGACGTCCTGCATTTCGAGTAACAGGAAGCATTCATCTTCCTGCTGATAATTCAACATGTTTACACACAGTTGATAGACGACTTCCTTTCATTAGCTTAATGAGTAGCTTCTCTGTGCTCTCGCGACAGACCTTTCCACGAACAATGGAATATTAAAAACAGTTCAACATTCTAATAAGAGCCACATCCATATTAAACCAGGAGATAAGTAACTCTATAAATTAGATCATCTGCTTCTTTTATCCAGTTTCTACTTAGTATTATTTTCTAGAACTCACAGAAAATTAACATTTCAAAGTAATATGTGAAACTGATATTTCTGATATTTTAAAGATATTTATCTTTGTTTTAAGACTGAACTGCAAAGGGGAATCAAAGTAAATTTATTATCACAGTACATATATGTCACCATATAGAATCCAGAGATTCATTTTCTTGCAGGCATACTCAGCAAATCTATAGAATAGTGACTATAATAGGTTCAATGAAAGATCAACCAGAGTGCAGAACACAACAAACTCTGCAAATGCAAATATAAATAAATAATAATAAATTACGGGAACATGAACATGAAGCCACTTCAACTTAAGAATAGTTCTCTCCGTGGGGCACAGTCCTCTATGGTTACATCACACTTGGTACTGTTTAGGTGAGGCCACACTTAGACCATAAAAGTTATAAGACACACAAGCAGAATAAGGCCATTTGGCCCATCAATTCAGCTCCACCATTATGGCTGGTTTAATATCCCTCTCAACCCCATTCTCCTGCCTTCTCCCTGTCACCATGATATCCTGACTAATTAAGAATCTATCAACCTCCACTTTAAATATACCAAATGACTTGGCCTCCACAGCCATCGGTGGCCATGAATTCCACAGATTCAGTGTTCTCTGGTTAGCACAATGCTTTACAGTACCAGCAACCTGGGTTCAATTCCCGCCCGGCCTGTAAGGAGTTTGTACTTTCTCCCCATAATCGTGTGGGTTTCCTCCCACATTCCAAAGTTGTACCAATTAGTAGGACAGATGGTCATTGATTAGGGCAAGGTTAAATCAGGGGTTGCTGGACAACAAAGCTCAAAAGGCCAGAAGGGCCAACTCCGTGCTGTATCTCTAAATAAAATAAATAAACAAACAAACAAACAGGCCTCCACAGCCACCTGTGGCAATGAATTCCACAATACACGCTGACTAAACAAATTCCTCATCACACCTGTTCTAAAGGGACACCCTTCTAGTCTGAGGTTGTGTCCTCCAGTCCCCCCCCCTACAGGAAACATTCTCTTCACATCCACTGTATCTGGATATTTCAATAATTGATTGGTTTCACTGAGACCCCCACCGCCATTCTTCTAAACTCCAGTGAGTACAGCCCCAGAGCCATCAAACTCTCCTCATCTGTTAACCCTTCCTTTCCTCGTATCGTTCTGGTGAACTTCCTCTGGAACCTCTCCAATGTGTCTGGCCAATGCCTTATAAATCCTCACCTATATATGAAGTATTGTTTTAGTTTCACTTGGAGTATTGTTTTAATATTACAATTTTAGTTACAGTTTGGTTTAATTGAGTTACAGTTTTAGTTACCTTGCTATAGGAAAGATGCTATTGGTATGGAAGAAGTGCAGAGATTATACAGTACAGTACATAGTCGTTGCTGGGATTCAAGGGATTGAGTCTTGGAGAAAGGATCACCAGGTTGGGACAATAGACAATAGACAGTAGGTGCAGGAGTAGGCCACTCAGCCCTTCTAGCCAGCACCGCCATTCACTGTGATCATAGCTGATCATACACAATCAGTACCCCGTTCCTGCCCTCTCCCCATATCCCTTGACCCCACTATCTATAAGAGCTCTATCTAACTCTCTCTTGAATGCATCCAGAGACTTGGCCTCCACTGCCTTCTGGGGCAAAGCATTCCACATCTCCACCACTCTCTGGGTGAAAAAGTTTTTCCTCATCTCTGCTCTAAATGGCCTACCCTTTATTCTTAAACTGTGGCCTCTAGTTCTGGACTCACCCATCAGCGGGAACACGCTTCCTGCCTCCAGTGTGTCCAATCCCTTAATAATCTTATATGTTTCAATTCTCGTCATTCACTGGTGTGTAGGAAAATGAGGGGTGATCTTAATAGAGTTACATAATACCATGAGAACCATGGATACAGTAAACGCACGCAGTCTTTTTCCCAAAGTTGGGTATTGAAAAAGTAGAAGATCGAGACTTAAAGTGAGAAAGGAGAGATTTAATAGGAACCTGAGGGGCAATCTTTTGGCCAATATATGGAATATGCTGCTAGAGGAAACCATTGAAGCAGATCTAATACTGTGCAAAAGTCTTAGACACATACTGTATGTATAGCTACGGTGCCTAAGACTTTTGCACAGTACTGTACATTAACAACATTTAAAAGCTATTTTTGACAGGTACATGAGTAGGAAAGGATTTCAGTGATATGGGCCAAATGTAAATGAACGGATCATGCTTCGATGGAAATCTTGATTGGCATGGACTAGATGGGCCGAGCAGCCAGTTCCCGTGCTATATGACTCTATGCCTCTATGCCTCCAATATTTGGCTTCAGAAGTGATCAGTTGGTTGACATGGATAATTAGCTTTTACACAGTTAATGTGTTTGTGATTCAAAATGTGTCCACACAAGCAGAGAAAGAAAGTACAGACCTGCATTCTCTGAAGTAACTTTGAAACTGTCCTGGACGCCTTACAATCGGTGATGTACTTTTGGGGTGAAGTCATAGTTGAAAGGAAGTTCAGTAGAGTAATACTAAAGTAACATTGACACGGACAACCACAGAATCCCAGTAAAACCCAACAATAGAATCATTGTATCTTTCGGCCCATCTCATCCATGCAGATGCCAATACCCATCTAGGCTAATTCCATTTATCAGCAGTAGGCCCTTAGCCCTCTGCATATTTCTTATCCAAGTACCAGCCCAAACACCTGCCTTCACCAGCTCCTTCCAGATGCTCGCCACTTCCTGCATGAAAAATTACTCACAGTTGAATTACTCATAGGACACTACAGCACAGACAGGGGCCTTTCAACCCATCTAGTCTGCACCGAACCAGTAATCTGCCCAGTCCCATTAACCTGCACCCAGATCATAGCCGTCCGTAGCCATATCATCCACGTACCTATCCAAACTTCTCTTAAATATGGAAATTAAGTGAACATCCATCAATTGCAGTGGCAGTTTATTCCACATTTTCACCACCCTCTGTGAAAGGAGTTTCCTCTCCTGTTCGCCTTAAACATTTCACCTTTCACCCTTAACCCATGACCTCTGGATGACATTACCCAACCTCAGTGGAAAAAGCCTGCTTGTATTTACTCTCTCTATACCCCTCATAATTTTGTATACCTCTATCAAATCTCCTCTCAATCTTCCACATTCTAGGGATTAAAGTCCTATCCTTTTCAACCTTTCCTTATAATAGACGTATAATAGATGTAGACTTTCACCCCAAGGTCCCTCTGAACGTTAGTAAATTGGCATCTGATTGGTTGGAAATTCTGGTAGTTCAACGTCAGGCTCACTCATTAGTGTGGGATGTGAGTTGGGGTCCAGAGTACCAATGGGCTATGCAACCAGATCCAGGGATCTGGAGTGCAGCAAAGGCTGGGATCTGGACAATGTGCTAGGTGTGCTGCCAAACACCAGTGGTCACAAACACATCTACAGGAGGTACTGCCACAGAAAGGCAACGCCTATCATCAAAGGTCCCCAGTACCTGGGTCATGCCATCATGTCACAGCTACCATCAGTCAGGAGTTACAGCAGCCAGAAGTCCCACACCACCAGGTTCAAGAACATCTTCCCTTCAATCATTCAGTTCTGGACCAACCGACACATCCCTAATCATCACCTCAATATAGCAGCACTCTGACCACTTTGAACTGCAGTGGACTTTGATTTTTTTCTGTTCTATTTGTGTTCTTTCTTGTAAACTTCTATATAACCGATGTTTAATTTATGTTTTTTTATTTAAGTAAAGGAGAGCAATGCACAGGATCTTCACTTAAAACAGACTATCTGATTATTATTATGTCCTAATGTGGGGACTTTCTAAATGTAAACTGGGTGCTAATTTTATTTTATTTATTTATTCATTTAATGATACAGCACAGGCAGATCCTCCTGGCCTACCAAACTGCACCCACCTCTTTCATCCTAGCCTAATCACAGCATGATTTACAATATCCAATTAATCTACTAACCAGCATGTACAAAATGCTAGAGGAACTCAGCAGATCAGGCAGCATCTATGGAAAAGAGTGAACAGTGCTTCGATTTTCAGCATATGCAGATTTTCTCTTGTTTGTGATTGGAAACCTAGTAACCAGTATGTCTTTGGACTGTGGGAGGAAACCAGAGCACCTGGAGGAAACCCACAGTCATGGGGAGAAATTTCCCACATTACAACTGGATCCATACTTTAACAATATTAAATCATCTGTAAAGTACTTTTAGACATCATGAGCTCAGAAATGGAAAAGGAAAGATTGTTTTTCTTTATCGTTTATCAGAGGATTATGTTGTCCTCAAGGCCCTACAGCGGCAGAGACTCCAATTGGTTAGTAACTATCATTTGACACGCCAATATCCATTTCATGGTAATAGAATGTTGCTGAATTTCAAGAACTGGATATTTTATAAAGACAAAGATATTTATCATACGTACACTGAAATATTGAAACATGCAATGAAATACATCATTTTGCGTCAACAGTCACTCAGTCCGAGGATTGTGTTGGGTGCAGGATGCAAGTATAGCATGCTTCTGGCACCAACATGGCCATAATTTACCAACTGTATGTCTTTGGAATGTTTGTGGGGGAAAAAAAGGAGAGTTTCCTCATGTGCAACACACACAAAATGCTGGAGGAACTCAGCAGGCCAGGCAGCCTCTATGGAAAGAAGTACAGTCAACATTTCAGGCTAAAAGCCTTCGACTGTACTTTTTTCCATAGATGCTGCCTGGCCTGCTGAGTTTCTCCAACATTTTGTGCATGTTGCATGGACTTCCAGCACCTGCTTGATTGGAGTTCCCTCATGTGGTTATAAAGACAGCGTACAAACTCCTTACAGACAGTGAGGGGAACTGAAACACAATCGCCAGTGTGATGAAGCATTACTCTTACAGCTGCCTCCAGGGAGGGTTGGGGAATGGACTATAGAAACAGGTTTCTGTCAGGGAAGGTACATATCAAGATGTCTATTTGAGGAGCCATATTGATATGTGGTCACTGACAAATTTACAGCACCAATAGCAGCTCATATAGTAGTAGAAAGTTTTTTGAGGATCGTCACTTTGTCAGGGTGGAAAGACATGTGAGTTTCTGAGATCCTGAAAGCGTCTGGAGCTTAGTTGCTGGTAGGGTTACCCATGACGGTAAGGTCAAGGGGGAGGTTCCAGCCAAAGAACAATACAAGCAGGACCCCAATGGTGGAGCTGGTAGAAGATGATGACAGATCACTATGACATTGAAGGTAGAGGAAGGCTGTAGCAGGGAAGGGTCCCCAGTCATTGTCCACTCTACCACTGGACCCTGACCCTGATCTGTCAAGGACCATGTGGTACCTGCCTGTACAACAGCCTCCCCATGTTAAAACAGAGTCACACCCAGGCTTTCTCCATGAAGGGAGGGCAGCACAGTAGCCTAGTGGTTAGCACAATGCATTACAGTACAGGTGACGGGTTCAATTCCTGCTGTTGACTGTAAGGAGCTTGTTTGTTCTCCCCTTCTCTGTACAGCTTCCCACCAGGTGCTCCGGTTTCCTCCCACAGTCCAGGTATAGGTTAATTGAACATTGTAAATTAGACCATAGCCATTCAATTATGGCTGATCCTTTTATTAATCTCCTCCTCAACCCCAATTCCCGGCCTTCTCTCTGTAACCTTTGATGCCGTGTCCAATCAAGAGCCTATCAATCTCTACCTTAATACACACAACGACCTGCCTCCACAGCTGCACGTGGCAACAAATCCCACAAATTCACAGCCTTTGGCTAAAACAGTTTCTCTGCATTTCTATTTTGAAAGGGCGCCCTTCTATCCTGAGGCTGTGCCCTCTTGTCCTAGACTCTCCCACCATGGGAAACATTCATTCCTCATTTATTCTGTCTAAGCCTTTCAACATTCAATGAGATTCAATGAGATCTCCCCTCATCCTTCTGAATTCCAGTGAGTACAGACCCAGAACCATCAAACATTCCTCATATGATAACCCTGTAATTACTAGAATTATCCTTGTGAACCTCCTCTGGATCCTCTCCAATGCCAGTACATCTTTTCTAAAATGTGGAGCCCAAATCTGTTCACAATACTCAAGGTGAGTCCTCACCAGTGCCTTGTAAAGCCTCAGCATCACATCCTTACTCTTGTATTCTAGACCTCTTGAAATGAATGCTAACCTGGCATTTGCCTTCCTCACCACCAACTCAACCTGCAAGTTAACCTTCAGGGTGTTCTGCACAAGGACTCCCATATCCCTCTGCGTCTTAGATTCCTGGATTTTCTCCCCATTTAGAAAATAGTCTGCATATTTATTTCTACTATCAAAGTGTATGACCACGCATTTTCTAATATTGCAGTTTATTTGCCACTTTCTTGCCCATTTTCCTACTCTGTCTAAGTCCTTCTGCATCCTACCTGTTCCCTCAACACTACCTGCCCCTCCATCAATCTTCCTTTCTTCTGCAAACTTGGCAACAAAGCCATCTATTCCATCATCTAAATAATTTATATAAAGAAGTGATCCCAACACCAACCCTTGTGGAACACCACGAGTCACTGGCAGCCAAGCAGAAAAGGATCCTTTTATTCCCAGTCGCTGCCTCCAACCAATCAGCCGATGCTCTAACCACATTAGTAACTTTCCTCTAATACCATGGGCTAACCCATAATTAGGCTAGGGTTAAATCAGGGGATTGCTCAAAGGGCTGAAAGTGCCTATTCTGTGCTGTATCCTCAATTTTTAAAAATCCCTTGGGAGAACATTGTATTTGACCTGAGTAGTCACGCTGTTAGGAATGTATAAATGATATGAACGTCTTTGTTGGTTCCAGTGAACAAAGTGTGACTGTTCTGAATGGGAATGCTGTAAATTAAATGACCTGAAGGAGCAAATCTATATGATCCTTTGTTTTCTCCTCAGACTTCCAGAAAGAGGATGATTGATAACATCAGGATTCATTTACCAGTGGATCTAACTAGTTTAAAGTCAATAAACAGCCATTCATAACTAATTCAATTGCAAATTAGTAGATAATGAGCTTCAAGAAATAATTAACCTGCCTCGTCAACATGTATATAAGCAGATTTTCACCATTGAGTATCCACTAACAATGCAAATGTGGCTGAGATTAATGTGCCCTGGATCAATTAACGTCAGTAATAAAACCATCAACCAGAAAGAAGAAATTCTGGGAAATAAAACACTGCTTTGTAAATCTTAAACTCCTCCATAGAGGTGCTTTAAATCATATTGCAACAAAATCACTCTGTATGCACTGAATATTCTGGCACACCTCAATATTTTTTCTGCTCAGGAAGTGGCAAACTAAGGAAGTACATGCTGAGGAAGTCGGAAATGAACCAACATTCCATCCATCCCACCAAAATCACTAGTCTTCAGCCTGGGAAAGCACAATTCTTTCCGAGGAGTATTGAAGCAAAGGTAGAACAGGGAACATACATTCAGTAGGTCCCTCGAGAGATTGCTGTGTGTAAAGATCCCAGAAGGTCAGCAATTTCTGAGATGCACAAGCCACCCCATCTGGCACCAATAATTATTTCATGGTCAAGGTCACTTAGGTCACATTTCTTCCCAATTCTGTTGTACAAGAATCTTATTTCCCTCATCACCAGGTTCTGAAAGAATTATTACCCCTCAACCATTAGGCTCTTGAATCAGTGCGGAGAATTTCACTCACGGCAATTCTGAACTGATTCCACAACATATGTACTCAATTTCAAGGGCTCAACAACTCATGATCTTAGCTTTCTTTCTCTCTTTCTTTATTTATTTATTAGTTCTATTAGTCTTTTTACACGGTTTGCATAATGGTCATTTGTCAGTCTATTTCTGTGTAGTTTCTCACTGATTCTATTGTATTTCTTTGTTCTACTGTGAATGCCTACAAGCAAGTAAATCTCAGGGTAGTACGTGCTGAAATTTTGGTACTTTCATAATAAATCAGCAGCTTTTATACAACGGTATGTGCCTAAAATGGGCTGCCGGGGTTGTGATGGAAACAGACACAATAATGGCATTCAAGAGGCTTTTTCAAGACACGTAGATGTGTATGGATGTGCACCCTGTATCTGAGTGAAGTGGTCCTGATGAAGAGTCTCAGCCCAAAACATTGACCATAGATGGTGCCTATCCTGCTGAGTTTCTCCAATGTGTATGTAACGTGGGTCATGTACAGGGCGGAGAGGTTTAGTATAATCCAGCAGCAACACGTAGAAGAGATGGAGAAATTCAGCAGATCAGGCAGAATCCAAGGAGGGAAATGAACAGCTGACATTTCTTACGCTCGAATGCCTCCTCAACCCAGTCTTCCAAGAGAAAATCTGGAGATGCTGGAAATGCAAGCAATGCACACAAAATGCTGGAGGAACTCAGCAGGCCAGGCAGCATCTATGGAAAAGAGGGAACAGTCGACTTTGGGCCGAGACCCTTGCTCATGAAAGGTCTTGGCCTGAAATGACAACCGTTCACTCTATTTCATAGATGCTGCCTAGCCTGCTGAGTTCCTCCAGCATTTTGTGTGTGTCGCTTCCCAAGGCACTGTCAGTTCTACCGTGGCCACCTGCTTCGAGGTTTCTGACAGAATGATTATGTCACAAAGCTACTCTAGTTAGTCCAGCCTCTCCTGATTACTCATACCCTCTAACCCAGGCAGCGTCCTGGTGTACCTCTTCTGCATCCTCTCCAAAGCCTACACAACCTTCCTGTAATGGGGGTGACCAGAACTGTAAGAGGGCGTGGATGAGATTTATTGGGTGGTTGCAGGGATGAAATGTTTGAGCTGTGGAAGATGGCCTGGAGGGACTGGCCTGCTCCCTCTGGAGCAGAGGAATGCTGAGTTGAGTTTCGAGGGAGGATGCCTGGTCCAACCAACCCTCCCCACACACTCTGCCATGACCCTCCATGATCCACCAATCACCTACTGTCTTCTTGTTCATCTCTCTCCCTGTCCTCTTTACACTGGTTGCCTTCCCTCTCCACTCCTGGTCCTGACAGAGGGTTTCAACCTAAAATGTCAGCAATTCCCTCTCTCCCCCACAGATGTTGCTCAACACACAGAGTTCCTCCAGGACCTTGTTGCTCCAGAATTTTTGGAGTTCTTAACTTTACAATTTTCAACTCATCCCCAGTTTTGGGGCTTCTTAACTAAGAAAGTGTGTTTGGGAGGAACCAGGGGAATTTTATGAGAATAATCCCAGGAATGAAAGGGTTAATATATGAGATGTGTTTGATGACTCTGAAGCTATCAATAGACAATAGGTGCAGAAGTAGACCATTCAGCCCTTCGAGCCTGCACCGCCATTTTGAGATCATGGCTGATCAACTACTATCAATATCCAGTTCCTGCCTTGTCCCCATATCCCTTGATTCCCCTATCCATAAGATACCTATCTAGCTCCTTCTTGAAAGCATCTAGAGAATTGGCCCCCATTGCCTTCTGAGGCAGTGCATTTCAGACCCCCACAACTCTCTGGGAGAAGTTGTTTTTCCTTAACTCTGTCCTAAATGACCTACCCCTTATTCTCAAACCATGCCCTCTGGTACTGGACTGTCCCAGCCTCTGGAACATATTTTCTGCCTCTATCTTGTCCAATCCCTTAATAATCTCGTATGTTTCAATCAGATCCCCTCTCAATCTCCTTAATTCCAGCGTGTACAAACCCAGTCTCTCTAACCTTTCTGCGTAAGACAGTCTAGACATCCCAGAAATTAACCTCGTGAATCTACGCTGCACTTCCTCTGCAGCCAGGATGTCCTTCCTTAACCCTGGAGACCAAAACTGTACACAATACTCCAGGTGTGGTCTCACCAGGGCTCTGTATAAATGCAAGAGGATTTCCTTGCTCTTGTACTCAATTCTCTTTGTAATGAAGGCCAACATTTCATTAGACTTCTTCACTCCCTGCTGCACTTGCTCATTCACCTTCAGTGACTGATGAACAAGGACTCCTAGATCTCTTTGTATTTCTCCCTTACCTAACTCTACACCGTTCAGATAATAATCTGCCTTCCTGTTCTTACTCCCAAAGTGGATGACCTCACACTTATTCACATTAAACGTCATCTGCCAAGTATCTGCCCACTCTCCCAGCCTATCCAAGTCACACTGAATTCTCCTAACATCCTCATCACATGTCACACTGCCACCCAGCTTAGTATCATCAGCAAATTTGCTGATGTTATTTTCAATGCCTTCATCCAAATCATTGACGTAAATTGTAAACAGCTGTGGTCCCAATATTGAGCCCTGTGGCACCCCACTAGTCACCACCTGCCATTCCGAGAAACTCCCATTCACTGCTACCCTTTGCTTTCTATCTGCCAACCAGTTTTCAATCCATGTCAATGTCTTCCCCCCGATGCCCTGAGCTTTGATTTTACCCACCAATCTCCTATGTGGGACCTTATTAAATGCCTTCTGAAAATTGAGGTACACTACATCCACTGGATCTCCCCCATCTAACTTCCTGGTTACATCCTCGATAAACTCCAACAGATTAGTCAAGCATGATTTACCCTTGGTAAATCCATGCTGGCTCGGCCCAATCCTATCACTGCTATCTAGATATGCCACCATTTCATCCTTAATAATGGACTCTAGCATCTCCCCCACCACCAATGTCAGGCTGACTGGTCGATAGTTCTCTGTTTTCTCCCTCCCTCCTTTCTTAAAAAGTGGGATAACATTAGCCATTCTCCAATCCTCAAGAACTGATCCTGAATCTAAGGAACATTGGAAATTGATTACCAATGCATCCGCAATTTCCAGGGCCACCATCTGGACCTGGGGATTTGTCAGCCTTCAGTCCCAACAGTCTTCTCATCACTGTTTCCTTTCTAATGTCAATCTGTTTCATTTCCTCTTTACCCTATGTCCTTGGCCCATCCATACATCTGAGAGATTGCTTGGTCTTCCTTAGTGAAAACAGATCTAAAGTACTCATTAAATTCTTCTGCCATTTCTCTATTTCCCATAACAATTTCACGCAATTCATTCTTCAAGGGCCCAACATTGTTCTTAACTATCTTCTTTCTCTTCACATACCTAGAAAAGCTTTTGCTATCTTCCTTTATATTCCTGGCTAGCTTGTGTTCATACCTCATTTTTTCTCCCCGTGTTGTCTTTTTAGTTAAGTTCTGTTGTTCCTTAAAAACTTCCCAATCATCTGTCCTCCCACTCACCTTAGCTCTGTCATACTTCCTTTTTTTTAATGCTATGCAATCTCTGACTTCCTGCATCATCAACGGAGCTCAGACAAATGAGGGAGGTCTCATTGAAAGCTATTGAAAGTTGGAAGATCTGGATTGAGCGGACATAGAGAGGATGTTTCCAATAGTGGAGGAATCTAGCACCAGGTGGTATTGACTCAGAATAAAAGGTTGTCCCTTTATTTCAGAGATAAGGAGGAATTTCTTTTGGCAGAAGGTGATGAGTCTGTGAAGATCATTGCCACAGATGGCTGTGGAGGCCAACTTATTAGTTATATTTCAAGTGGAGGTTCATTGGTTCTTGATTAGTAAAGGTGTCAAAGGTTATGGGGAGAAGGCAGGAGAATGGGATTGAGAGGGATAATAAATCAGCCAGGATGGAATGATGGAGCAGACTTGATGGGCTGAGTGACCTAATTCTGCTTCTGTATCTTATAGTAACTATCTCATGATGAATGTTCCTTATTTCCATGGTTTTGCATATGAAGATATATTTCCTAACATGACTGCAGAATGAATATTTAACATTAGTTTTAAGGTTATGCCTCCTTATTTCACCCTCCTAAAACATCAACTGCTATAAACATCTTGAACAACTCACTTCATCCATTAATCCTTTATATATAATTAAACCAAGTTCATTGTTTATAATACAATGCCTGCTAATTTGAGAGTATGATTTTGTTTTTTCAATAGAGCACAGAGTAGGCCATTCTGCCCTTTGAGCCATGCTACCCCAGCAACTCCCAATAAACCTGATTAATCCTAAACGAATCATGGGACAATTTACAATAACCTATTGACATACACAGTATGACTTTGGATGGTGTGAGGAAACTGGAGAACCTGGGGAAAACCCATGCATTCTACGGGGAGGATGTATAGAAACTCCTTACAGAACAGTGCTGGAATTTGACTCCACTCTCTGGAATGCCCCAAACTGTGATAGTGTTGCACTAACCACTATGCTACCATGGATTGCGGTGAAGTTAGACTGCAATCCCACCAAAACCACTCTATCCTTCCTGAGGTGCGCTGTATATTGTTAGTTGATAGTTTGAAATTGAGTTTATTGTGTTAAGAGATAAGAGATTAGAGATTATTTTATTTGTCACATTACATCAAAGCAGTCAGTGAAATCCGTCATTTTTGCGTCAATGACCGACAAGGTCTAAGTGTATGTAAAGGGGCAGGCTGCAAATGTTGTCATGCTTCCAGTGCCAACATTGCATGCCCACAACTTACTAGCCCTAACCTGAATCATTTGTCTTTACAATGTGGGAGGAAATTGGAGCATTCAGAGAAACCCTATGCAGTCAAGAGGAGACCATTTAACTTCCTTATGGACAGTGGAGGGATTCAAACACTGACCACTGATCGCTGGCATCTTAGAACAGAGATGCAGTGGATTATCCTTTGTCAGAGGGTGGTGGATCTATGGAATTCATCGCCACAGATGACTATGGAGGCCAAGTCATTGGGTATATTTAAAGCAGAGGTTGATAGGCTCTTGATAAGTCGAGGTGTCAAAGGTTATGGGGAGAAGGCAGGAGAATGGAGTTGAGAAGGATAATAAATCAGCCATGATGGTATGGTGGAACAGAGTTGATGGGCTGAATGGCCTATTTCTGCTCCTATGCATTTTGGTTTTGCAATCATATGGTTATGATTGCACTAACTGCTAGGATACTTTTCCTCAAAAACTGCACCTTTTGCCCAAACTTCTTCCTTTCTGGTTTGTCTGAAGTTATTAATTATTCATTCTTGCTGCTGATGACCTTTACACCCGTAATGGATACATGATCCTGATCATTTTTGCATCAGATGTACTGGAGTCACAATCCTCCATTCTGCTGGACAGACTGAAGACATTATGCTGAAGGGATTATTTTTCAGCCTTTGCAATGGGTTTCTGGCTGTTCTCCCATCTGCCACTTAATGTGAACACTTACAGTCAGTAGCCACTTTATTAGGCACCTTCTATACCCAATAAAGTGGCCACTGAGTGTATGTTCAAGATCTCCTGCTACTCTAGCCCATCCACTTCAATGTCTGATGTGTCATGCATTCAGAGATGCTCTCCCGCACACCACTGTTATAACACGTGGTTATTTGAGTTACTGTCACCTTCCTGTCAGTTTGAACCAGTCTGGCAACTCTCCTCTGATCTCTTTCATTAACAAGGCATTTTAACCCACAGAACTGCCTCTCAATGGATGTTTTGTGTTTTCACACCACTCTCTGTAAACTCTAGAGACAGCTGTGTGTGAAAATCCCAGGAGATTAGCAGTTGCTGAGATAACCAGACCACCCCATCTGGCACCAATAATTATTCCACAGTCAAAGTTACTTAGATCACATTTCTTCCCCGTTCTGATGTTTGGTCTGAACAAAGAGAGGAGAGGAGAGGAGAGGAGAGGAGAGGGGGAGGAGGGGAGAGAGAGAGAGAGAGAGAGATTTTTGCATAGCAGGGTAATTAAAGTTTATGGGGTAAAGACCATAAGACTATAAGATATAGGAGCAGAATTAGGTCATTTGGCCCTTTGTGTCTGCTCTGCCATTTTATCATGGCAGATCCAATTGTCCTCTCAGCCCCAATCTCCTGCCTTCTCCCCATATCCCTTGTTGTCCTGACCAATCAAGAATCTATCAAACTCTGCCTAAAATAAACATAAAGACTTGGCTCCACAGCTGCTTGTGGCAAAGAATTCCACAGATTCAGCACCCTCTGGGTAAAGAAATTACTCCTCATCTCCATTCTAAAAGGCTGCCCCTCTATTCTGAGACTGTGTCCTCTGGTCTTAGACTCTCCCACCATCCTCGCCACATCCACTCTCTCAAGGTCTTTCACCATTCGATGGATTTCAATGAGGTCACCTTCCTTCTTCTGAATTCTAGTGAATATAGGCTCAGAGCCATTAACTGCTCTTCATGTTTGATGAAGACCAGAAATAAAGTTCTTCAATAAGAGCTTTGATCAGTGGCCAGTCCAGACATCAGAAGTTATGAGAGGAGGGGACTTCAATCAAGTCCACTGCCCAAGGATAAAAGGCAGCAATGGGTCGCAACAGCGAAAAAGAGCCTTGAGCAGTGGCTTATCCGTATTTGGGATTAGTTAGCAAGAGCCAATTAAAGGAGGGCAGGGCAAGCGCAGTGGCCATCGTCTGAGTGGTCATAGTCAGAGCTCTTCAAGGCTTCAGCGAAGAGAGTCTTTGGTCAGAGAAAGCAAAGGAAAGAAAAAATCAAGCTTTTTCATTCTCTTCTTTATATCTGCTCAGCCAGGACGGTAGAAATGCCAGGCCGGATAGTGGCATGCTCCACTTGTAGGATGTGGGAAGGCAGGGAGACCTCCAGTGTCCATGATGACTACAACAGCAAGAAGGACATCCAGCTGCAGCATCTAACAAACCATGTCAAGGACTTGGAGCTGAAACTGAATGAAGTCCAGATCAATGGGGAGGCTGAGAAGGTGATAGATAGGACATATGGGGAGGTCACAGGAAACTGAGTGATGGTCAAGAAAAGGAAAGGGATTAAGAAGCCAGTGCAGAGTACCCCTGTGGCCATCCCACTCAAGAACAGGTATATCACTTTGGATACTGTTGGGGGGGGGGGGTTGACCTAACAGAGGAAAGTCACAGTGGTAAGGTCTCTGGCATTGAATCTGCTTCTGTGCCTCAAAAGGAAAAGGGGGAGAGGAGGCATACTGTGGTGATACAGGATTTGTTAGTTAGGGGAATGGACAGGAGGTTCTATGGGCAAGAATGAGATTCTCAATCAGTATGTTGCCTCCTGGGTGCCAGGGCCCAGGACATCTGGAATCTAGTCCTCAGCATTCTTAATTGGGAGGGTGAACAGCCAGAAGTCATGGTCCATGTAGGTACCAATGACATGGGTAGGATGAGTGATGAGGTTCTGCATTGAGAGTTCAAGGAGTTAGGTGCTAAGGTAAAGGTCAGGGCATCCAGGGTTATGATCTCAGGATTGTTACCCATGACACATGCTAATGAAGCCAGCACTAGGAAGATTATAAAGTTTAATACGTGGCTAAGAAGTCATGTAGAAGGGAAGGCATAAGATTTTTGGATCATTGGGCTCTCTTCCAAGGAAGGAGGGGCCTGTACAGAAGGGTTGGTTTGCATCTGAACTGGAGGGGGCTTAATATCCTAGTGGGAAGGTTTGCTAATGCTGTACGGTGGGGTTTAAACTAGAGTTGCAGAGGGATGTGTGTACATAATAAAGAACTTCAGTTCCCAGTGTGCAATGTTAGTGGTTCAGCCAAAGTGGAAGTGACATTGGTGAACTGGGAGCACGCACTGAAGTGTGGGGCTGGAAGCCACAACTGTCTCCTGTTAATAAATGTGTTAGGGTTAAAGAACAAACATAGCAGTAGGTAAGGGATCATCTGTGGAAAGGTCAATAGGGCCGGTGCTACAGGTCTTCCATTTGAGGAGTTATGCCTCTTACTCATTCTGTGGCCTCTGCCTCATCTCCTGGGTGAACCCATATTTTACAAACACTAGAGATTCTGCAGTTGCTGGAAATCCAGAGCAACTCACACAAAATGTTGGAGGAACTCAGCAGATTAGGCAGCATCTTTGTAGAGAAATAAACAGTCGATGTTTTGGACAGAGACCCTTCATTAGCATGTGCTGATATGCTTCATATCCTCAAAGGTTTTCAGAGTAGGATGGTAAAAATAACAACCAGAATACTTTCTGTACTTTGTTGCACTCCTAACCTTAAAAAAGAGAACATATGTTGCCTGTTATGGGTGGATTAATCACCAGATGCCATAGATTTATAGATTTAAATTAGTGACCAAAGAAGACCATAAGACATAGAAGCAGAATTAGGCCATTTGTCCCATCAAGTCTACTCCGTCATTCAATCATGGCTGATCATTTTTTCCCCATCCTCAGCCTCACTCACTGGCCTCCTCCTCGTAACCTTTGATACCATGGCCAATCAAGAACCTTAACCCAATGACCTGACATCCACAGCTGCTTCTGGTAACAAATTCCACAAATTCACCACCCTCTAGCTGAAGAAATTTCTACACATCCCTGTTTTAATGGACGCCCCTCTATCCTGAGGCTGTGCCCTCTTGTCCTAGACTCCTCTTGTCATAGACTCCCATGGGCAACATCCTTTCCACATCTACTCTGTCTAGGACTTTCAACATTCCAAAGATTTCAATGAGATTCTCCCTCATCCTTCTAAATTCCAGAAAGTACAGGCCCTGAGACACCAAACATTCCTCATATGATAACCCTTTCATTCCTGGAATCAATTGTGTTCTGCACAAGGATTCCTAGGGTGGGGTTGAAAACCTCTCGAAGTTCGAAGTTGAAGTAAATTTTATTATCAGTGTACATATATGTCATCAGACGCAAATCTGAGATTGATTTTCCTGCGGGTATACTCAGCAAATCTATAGAATATTAACAATAACAGGATTAATGAAAGATCAAGTAGAGCAGAGAAGACAACAAACTGTGCAAATGCAAATATAAATAAATAGGAATGAATACTGAGAACATGAAATAACAAGATAAAGAGTCCTTAAAGTGAGACCATTGGTTGTGGGAACATCTCAATAAATGGATGGAGTTATCCTCTTTTGTTCAGGAGCCTGATGGTTGAGGAGTAGTAACTGTTCTTGAACCTGATGCTGCAGATCCTGAGGCTCTTGTAGCTTCGATCTGATGGCAGGAGTGAGAAATGAGCGTGACCTGGGTGCTGAGGATCTTTGATGATGGACGCCAACATTTCATGTAGATGAGCTCAACAGACAGGAAGGCTTTACCCATGATGTACTGGGCCAAATCCACTACCTTCTGTCGGATTTTCCATTCAAAGGCATTGGTGTTCATTGATAAGATGAATAGCCAATGTTTTTTTCTCCCCCTAAAATTGTGCTGTTCATAGCCAGAGGGCATAGTTTCATGTGAAGGGGGTTGGGGAAAAGATTTAAGGGGGACTTCAGGAGCAGGTTTTTTGTAAATGGATTAAGGTGACAGAAGAAGTGGTAGAGGCGGGTAGAATTAAATGACATTTGGAGGGATACACAGATAGGAAAGATTCAGAAGGAAATGGAACAAACACAGGCAAATGGGACTGGCTCAGTTGGGCAACTTCATCTCTTTGCCATTCCACTGTCAGGCTGAAGGTACCACAGTACAAGAACAAGGATTGTTAGGCTGGGTGACAGCTGAGCACTCTGTTACCACCCAGTATACATTCTTTGTGACACCGCTGTAAGTTCAAAGTAAATGTATTATCAAAGTACATATATGTTACCATGTACAACCCTGAGATTCATTGTCTTGAATACTCAAAAATCCATCGTGGAGTAACAACTATAACAGAATCAGTGAAAGACCTCACCAGCCTGGGCGTTCAACCATGTGCAAAGAACAACAAACTGTGCAAATACAGAAAGAAAGAAATAACCATAATAAATAAATAAGCATAACCTGGGTGGTGGGGGTCCCTGATAATGAGGCATTATACTGTTGCTTATTTAACTATATACTATACTGTACGTGTACTTTATGCCAACGTGTGTATCTACAGAACACTTTTTATTTATCTGCTAACATTATTTCAATGATATTAACAGATAAATGTTAATACTATTTTATTGGTTGAATGAGATGTACATATACTGAGTTTTGCACCTTGGTCTCCGAGGAACGTAGTCTCATTTAGCTGTATACATGTGTATGGTTGAATGACAATAAACTTGAACTTGGTCTACACAGAAAGGTTGGGCCGAGGGGCTTGATTCTTTGCTGAATGGCTCTGACTCTCAGGAGTTATCAGGGCATGGACCGATAGATTTTTCTTACTGAGAACTGCTTTGAAAACAGCACTAAAGCCCCGCCACCCTTGGTCAGAGTGCATTCATTTGAAAGTTGTCGGGAGCTGATTATGTGAGGTTTTCTTTATAATGGATAGTTGGACAGGACCTGAAGAGGTTGCAAACACAAGAGATTCTTCAGATGCTGGAAATCCACGGCGACACATACAAAATGCTGGAGCGCCTCGGCAGGTTCAGCAGCACCTATACCTACCTACTGCCTACTATGCCACTGGCATTTAGGGCAGCAATGAAAGTCCTCCATCTCTGGTGATGTTCAAGACTTTCTTCATTGCATCAGTAGTTTGGCCTTCACTACTGTCAGTCGTGCGAGTTCTGGATGGAGACTCAGGAGACTCAGATATAGAAGGAATCTTCGTTGCTGTTGTCATAACAGTTTTGTTTGACTAGTCAGAGTTGTTAGTCTTGAGCTGAAACCTCGAACCTGGAGAACCGGTGGAACACCTCGTCTAGCCTCTACCCTTAACTTGTTTGGCATGTGTGACCCCAGCAAGAGCTAAAGCATAAAGCCCTGACTCCAGCCAATATAGCTCTCAGGGTCATTGAGGCAGGTAAGCCTCCAAACCAGGACAAGGTTGTGGTCCTCTTATCGAAGGCAGCGTCCATGGAGCAGATTAAAAAGTCAGACATTGCGCGGAGACTCAGCCTCTGGAGAAGTTGCAGTTACGAGACTGAAATGTAAGTAATCTGAAGAACTAGCTCAGATACAACAAACCCCACAGAATGGGCAAAGTGCGTAACCAAACATTGACAGGAAATACTGAATGCAATTAAAGAAAGATCTTACGCAAACTTTTAAAATGGGAACGAAGCCAGGAATGGCAGTTTTAAGCCCAGTGAGTGACAAACGTTTCAACATTTAATCAAACACATCATTTTGCTGAGCAGAACTTGATGGGCCAAATGGCCTGATTCTGCCCCTATATCTTATTCCCTTAAGAGTAACGCACACAAAATACTGGAGAAACTCAGCAGGTCAGGCAACATCTATGGAGTGGAATTAAGAGTCAAGGTTTCTGGCCCAGACCTACCGTCAGGACTGGAAAAGTTGCACTTGTGAGACCAAAGTGCAAGTAATCTGTCCTGATGAAGGGTCTCAGCCTGAAATGTTGACTGTTTATCCACTTCTATAGATGCTACCTAACCTGCCAAGTTCCTCCAGCATTTTGTGCCTGTTCCTCTGGATTTCCAGCTTCTGTAGATTCTCTTGTCTTTATCATTTCCTCAATGCATTTTCTCCCCTTTTAGCAAGCGAGGGAAGTTATTGACTGTATTGATAAAAAAAAACACGATGTCAAGCTACATATTTGGCCTGTTAGATATCGTGGGCTTGGAGAGTAGAGTCGCTCGGGAGGAGGTCAGGTCCCTCGGGAGTAGTGGCAGTGTTTACATGTGTAGGATATTTTGGAGGCTGCCCCGATGCCGCGAAGGGGGCCTCTTTATTCGTGTCGTTCTTGAGAGTGAACAGTGCCTAGAGTTGGCTTGCGATCAGACACATCGTGGATTCGGGGTGTGGGGCCAGTTTACTCAAGAGAGAACCACTTACCGGGACTCATGTCTTGGAGAGCGTGAGTGGGGAATGAGCTCTCTCTCTCTCTGACCAGTGATGGCGGGGCTTTATTGCTGCCTTCGAGGCAGTTCGAGGTAAGAAAAAAAAAGTTGTTTTATTTTCTCTTAAAGAGGTCGAAAATGTTGTTTATATTGTGCGGGAACAGAAGGTTTCTCCGCAAGTCAGCGTGAGTCACAGATACCCAGTAATAATGTAGTAGCAGAGGAACGACTTTTACAGCGCGGAAGATTTCTCTGAACAATGAACTTATTGAAAGAAAAATTACTGGTTAAAACGAAAATTTTTCTTTTTGGGGATGGTTTTGGGTCATGACAGTGAAATTTGAGTTTATTTTTGCTTCTGCTGTACCGGGAAGGCGATGGGAAGAGTCGGCGTTGCTTGAAACTTGCGGCCATAATATTCAGACGTTAACAACGAGTGTCCCGCTCACTGGGAATCCTTTATCACCGGCCTCCCGCTGGTCTCACACTTTCTGAAGTTTAAATCAGTAACTCATAATGGACACTGACTTGGATGTGGAACATGGATCACTTTCGAGGCGCCGCTTGTCCTACAGCCCGTCTCACTGACTACTATAATAAAGCGAAGCGTTCTCCTAGTGAACAGCGAATTTTTACAGGATAATTATTCACTCAAGGAAGTTTTCGCTGCATATTTTTTTTTGTGTGGCGGGAGAGATAACATTAATTTTAATAAGAACAACTAGCCCTGCAGAGACGATAATCTGCCTGCTCAGATAGAATGCAAAAGCCAAGAATCCTGTTTATTATTAATTAGGAGGATTTTAAAACGAGAAAGCTTGGCCCTCAGTTATCGATTCACTGGGACAATTAAGAGTTGCTCTCTCAGGAAGTGATGACTTTACAAGCCGACTACTGACCCAGGGTTATCAAGCATCCTGGAGGAGAAGGAGCGTGTGAAGGCGCGGACTGCGTGCTGGTTGCGAAGGGTGAGAGATGCCCAGATACCACCCAGCTAACGACGCCAAAAGATCACAATTGAAACTCAAGTCAACGGTTTCTGCGTCTCCCGATCTCACTGGTTATCCTGAATGTTTCTGGAATTTCCCCTCTCAAAGTGTCATTTAGAGCGGAACAGAGTTAGGCCATTCGGCCCGTCGAGTCTGTTCCTGCATTCGATCATGGATGATTTATTATCCCTCTCATGCATTCATGGTCTTTATTCTTTATGTTTCTGATAGAGAGTTGGATAGGTACATGGATGGGAGGGGTAAGGAGGGCTATGGTCCAAGTGCAGGTAGATGGGACTAGGCATGGACTAGATGGGCCCATGATCCTGTTTCTGTTCACTTTCTGACTATGTATTTCTAGCCTCAGTTCACCATGGATTCTACTTATATTTCTTGCTGCCCCAGTACACCTACTTACTACTTACTGCCCAGTACGCCACTGGTGGTTAAGGCAACTTTGGAAGTTCTCCGACATAGCTCTCCAGATCATTGGGGCATGCAAGCCTTCAAACCCAGTGACAAGTTTGGTGTCCTCTTAGAGGTGCCTCAGTACAGTGGCCAACATAATCAAAGACCCCACCCACCTCAGATTTCTCTCCTTTCCCCTCAGGCAGAAGATACCAAAAACCCGAAAGCACATATCACCACACTCAAGGACAGCTTCTACCCAGCTGTTGTAAGGCTACTGACTGGGTTCCCAAGTATCATAAAATGGATTCTTGACCCCACAATGTATCTTGTTAGGACCTTGCACCTTATCGTTTATCTGCTCTGCATTTTCTAGGTTTGTGTTCCCTTGTGCTGCCTCAATGCACTGTTGTAATGAAATAATCAGTATGGATAGCATGCAATACCAAGATTTCACTGTCCCTTGGTCCATGTGACAATAATAATCTAATTTACCATAAAGCACATTGCAGTCAATAAAGTATGCCGAACCGGGGTGGCACAGTAACATAGTGGTTAGCACAATGCTTTACAGTATCAACAACCTGGGGTTCAATTCCCTGCACTGCCTGTAAGGAGTTTATCCATTCTTCCCATAATCATGTGGGTTTCCTTGGGTTGCTCCAGTTTCCTCCCACAATCCAAAGACCCACCAGTTGGTAGGTTAATTGATCATTGTAATTGGTCCTGTGATTAGGCTAGGGTTGCTGGGGCTGCACACCTCAAGGTGCTGGAAGGGCCGAGTCTGTGCTATATCTCAATAAATCACTAAATAGATAATTTAGCTGATGATACCTAATTCATTCTGCCTGCAAGTGTTCCTCTCCCTCCGCTGCCCGCATATTCTCATGCCTATTTAAGATCCGCTTAAATGCCTCTATTGTATCTGCCTCCATTACCACCCCTGGCTGCACATTCTAAGCACTTACCACTCTGTGTAAAACAAAACTTGCCCTCACAAATCTCTTTTGAACTTACCCCCCTCACCTTAGGTATATACCCTCTAGTTTTAGACATCATGACCCTGGGGAAAAGATACCAGCTGCCTTCTCTGTCTATGAATCCCATGACTTTATAACATTTCTGTCAGGAGGTTGACAACATTAATGTGGGAGCTGCAGACCTTGCTACATGTGGGGCAGGAGGTAGTTAATCAGTGGGTGGACATCATGTAAAATAAATCCTAAGCATCTTTGGCCAACTTTTCGCTTGGTCTATACATCCTCCCCTTGTCAAGATTTGGAGAGTCATTGCCTTCCCGATGCCTCTTCTCCATTTTGAATGATCACAGTCCAGGGGCTCATGTGAGTCAGTACAGATGTTGTATTTATTTCAAGAAAACCTTTGAGAAAATCATAGAACAAAACGTTCAAACATTCAATTATCAAAGTATGTTATCAGTATACAACTTTGAGATTATTCTTCTCCAGATAGCCAGGAAACAAAAACAAGATCAGAACTATAGTTTACATGCTAATCGTTAATAAAAAAATTTCATTAAAAGGCTTTGAGTAAAAGCAGACTCCTGAAAGAACATCATTAGTTTCACTACCCCTCCCCGCTTGACCCTGAAGAGAGAGACTGAACTCCAGACAGTTCTTTAGACTATTAAAATTCCTCACCAGAACTTCAATACAATCTTGTTCATTTCAGTTTGTCTGGTGGCCAGATGACTTTCTGTTGGGTGGTTTAGACTTGTTTTCTTATTGGGACAAGGAGATTCCCAAAGTCAACCCAAGAACACAGAGCATCTCCAACTGACAGCAGACTGACCCTGGAGCAGAGCACATGACCTGCCTGTTGGGAGTCAGGCACATAACTGCTTGAATTACCATCTTTCTACTAATTAGTTTTCAATGAACAAACATTTCTTGCCACCAGCACTGAACAGCTGGTGTTCTCTTCCTGGAACTTTCCTGCTGGTTTGATATGAGCAGAATTTCAGAATAAAGATTCTGTTAGGTTTATACAGTGTTTAGTCTGAATCAGAATCTGATTTAATATCACTGACATATAGTATGTTATAAAATTTGTTTTGTAGCAGCAGTACTTTGCAATACAATATAATAAAATTATAAATTACAGTTTTACATATATGTGTGTGTGAAAATTAAGTAAGTAGTGAAAAAAGAACAAAAAACAGTGAAGTGGTGTCCATGGGTTGATTGGCCATTCAGAAATCTGATGGCAGAGGAGAAAAAGCTGTTCCTGAAACATTGAGTGCATCTTCAGTCTCCTGTTCCTCCTCATTGATGGTAATAATGAGAAGAGGACAAGTTCTGTGTGATGAGATCCTTAATGATGGATGCTGCCTTTTTGAAGCATCATCTTTTGAATGTGTCCTAGATGCAGGGGAGGCCAGTGTCCAAGATGGAGATGGCTGAGTTTACAACTTTCTGCAGTTCTTTATGATCCTGTGCAGTGCCTTCTCCATACCAGATGGTGATGTAGCCAGTCAGAATGGTCTCCACAGTCTGGTTAATGATGATGTAGGGAGGAAGCATTGAAGCTTAATAATAAATGAGACACAGGTAAAGATAATCTTTCAGATTTAATCTTTAACTTGCAAAGTATCTCATCTACAACCAATCCCACTGAAGTAAAAAGAATGAAGTCATAGAAATTTATCAGAAATGCATTCAACAGTGAGTGGAGAAAGTTCACTGTGAACACTATCAATAGGGCCGGTTGTGAAGTTAGGAACTGTGTACTTACTTACTGCTTGTTACATTACTGGTGTTTAGGGCAGCAATGAAGGTCCTCCATCTCTAGCATTATTCAAGGCTTCCTTAATAATGTCAATAACTTCCTCATGGTTTTCTCTACTGTCAGTCATGTAAGTCTATTGTGGTGACTCAGGAATACCTTCAAACTCAGATGTAGAAGGATTCTTCATTGCTGTTTCTGTAACAATTTTGTTTTACCAATCAATGTTGTTAGCTGAACCCCCAAACCTGGAAGACCAGTGGACCATTCTTAGTCTGGACTCTACCCTTTGACCTGTTTGGCATGGGTGACCCTACCAAGAGCCAAAGTATAAAGTCCTGACTCCAGTCAACATAGCTCTCTGGGTCTTTGAGATATGAAAGCCTCTAAACCACAACAAGGTGTGGTCCTCTTGGAGGAATTCAATATTTAGTTGATGCCTTAAATATTGTCATTAATGTTTGCTGGCCACATGTGAGATGATTCATAGTAAAAATGGATTCTGTATTTGTGAGCAGGTAACTTCACTTACCACAACACTCTTGATTCCACAATCCATGGCCTCACTCTTAAAGACTCTACAGCTCATGTTCTCTATACTTGTTAATAATTTATTATTATTATTATTATTGTTGTATTTTTATTTTTCTCAACTGAAGCTGGTAAACCTGAGGTACAGACTTAGCCAAGCACACTTGTTTCTCAATTACTGTGAACTTTCAGACTAATCTAGTGGTGTTTAATATTGTGGCTTTCTGGAGATTGCATACCTACTGCTGTGTAGTATGTTCATGTTCCAAAGTCTTAAAATTTCCTCTTTTAGTTCAGCAAATTTCTAGTGATTTTCACTTATTTCTGTATGTTATGTGTGTTTGGAATGGCTATGTCCATTAAGTAAGTTGTTCTTGCTTGTTAGTCTGTAATATTATATCCAGATGGTTATTAAAAATCAAGGGGTTCGCAAACTTTTTTATGCCATGGACCAATGCTATTAGCAAAGGGTCCATAGACCCTAGGCTGGGAACTCCTGTTGTAGATTGTCCTATCTGTAATAGTAGATAATTCGCAATATAATTTGTATGACTCCGACTCTAAAACTGGATCAGGCTTACATTATAGTAGGGTATTCAAACTTTTATAAGTTTGAATTTTAAAGCATGATTTTAATGAATGAAGTTTGTTACTAGATTATGCGTGTGAAAGTAATCAGATGAAGTTAAACTGTTGCAGGATCCTGAAAAGTGTTGGATTGTTTCTGGTTCCTCTTCATATTTTCTGCAATTGTTGTCTGACATTGTTGGCATTTTATTATGTATTTTTGATCATTTTTTTGTGTGAACCACCTGGTCCTGCATTGCCACAAGGAACCCCCCTCTGTTTCTGGGAAGAGTTCTACAACTCTGAGCAGATGTTCAACACTTCCTTGTCAACCTCTAGTCTACTCAGATCGTGAGGATGTCTTCCATGTGGATTCATGCTTCCCCACTGGGTAACTTTTTCTTCTGTAGTGATAATTTCTTCATTTTTCTGGGTTGTGCTTTCTTTTAAGTTTAATGGTACGTTTTTTTAAATGAAAATTGCATATGCTTGCATGGAATGCTGCATCCTGTTTTTATTGATAAAAGTATATCTGATTCAGATATCCTTAGTAGTTTTATATGACTGTGTGTAAATGTTTTATGTTTGTTATTCCTTTCCCCCCTTCTGTCTTAGGTAATGTTAATCTAAGTACATTTGAATGTACATAATGTTTTCTGAAATTTGTCATTTCAGTTCTTATTTTTCTTTGTGAATTTTCCAGATCGGTTTCAGACCAAGATATTATGCCAAAAGACAATGTTAATATGGGACTAGCGAGTGTTGCATTTCTTATATTTTAACCATTGAGCTCTATTTGGCAGATAGTCTTAAGCCTTGAAGTAAATTCTGTCAAACGTTTTCCCTTTATCACACTATGATCTATTTTCTTCCTTGTTCATATCCCAGATACTTATATGTATTAAATTCATCCACTTGTTGTAATGTATCCGTCTGCACTGTTCTACTAGCACTTTTCTTTTTTCTAACATTCTGCACTTATCTAGTCCAGAGTTTTTATATCTTTAGAAAATAGTTCTACTATTTGAATTTATTGTTTTAGCTTTAATTTAAAGGAGCATTCAATTTCAAATCGTCCATGTATAGGAGGTATATCAAGGAGTAATTTGTTTGTGTATCTCTGATTTGATCCCTGTTTTCATCTGATCCAATAAACTAAAGAGTGAGTTTAAAGCTAGACAAAAGCACAATGTGCTCAGAGAGTCACACTGGAAAATACCTCTGTTTATTTTGAGAATGGTGGGGGTTTTTTGCTTTTTTTTGGAAGGGGTGATTATATTACTCCAGTGCAATGTCATAGGAATTTCACAAGTATTGGGTGTAGTTTATAGATATTCAGAGCTTCTATTAACCATTATTATTATTACTATTATTAGTTTCTTTATTTTTGTATTTGCACAGCTTGTAGTCTTTTGCATATTGTTTGTTTGCATTTATTGTGTGTGGTTATTCATTGATTCTTTTATGTTTCTTTGTATCTACTGCAAATGCCACAAGAAAATGAATCTCGGTAGTATATGGTGACTTTTTAAATTTGCTTTGAATTTTGAACCGAGCATAAGAGCTACAGATACCATTGTTGAGCTTCTGGTCTGCCCACTGCAGACCAGATGTTTTTATCTCATTGATGAACACTGATATGGATTTGAGATAGCGACTTGACTTTGCCTTTTTCCCTCCATGGAGAGACCTTGTTCAGATAAACACAGTGAATGTTAGCTAAGAATTTAAGGTTAATTGATAATTTTCTCAAGAATGCATCTATATGTCTATTTCTTTGGCTTTACATCTTGAAGATGGACACCGGGATAAGTCACACAAAATTCCAGTGGAACTCAGCACGTCAGGCTGCGTTAATGGAAAGGAATAAACAGTCAACATTTCAAGCCAAAACCCTTCATTAGAACTCATTGCAGGGTTTTGGCCCAAAATGTCAACTGTTTATTCCTCTCCATAGATGCTACCTGAACTGCTGAGTTCCTCCAGCATTTTGTGTGTGCTACTCTGGATTTCCAGCATCTGCAGAATCTCTTGTGTTCTGGAATAATTCATCTTGCTTTCATACATTCATCAGAATGAAGGGTTCGTTTCTTGGCAACCACCAGGTTAAATCATGACACCTACTCCTTCCCACATCTTCTGCCCTTCTGCATCACTGTCTGGTATGGAGGAGCTACTGCACAAGACTGAAAGAAGCTGCAGAAGGTTATAAATCTAGTCAGCTCCATCTTGGGCAATAGCCTACAAAGTACCCAGGACATCTTTAGGGAGCGTGGTCTCAGAAAGGCAGCGCCAATTATTAAGGACCTCCAGCACCCAGGGCATGCCCCTTTCTCACTGTTACCATCAGGTAGGAGATACAGAAACCTGAAGGCACACTCTCAGCAGTTCAGGAACAGCTTCTTTCCTTCTGCAATCCGATTCCTAAATGGACTTTGAAGCTTTGGACACTACCTCACTCTTTTACTATACAGTATTTCTGTTTTTGCACATTTTAAATAACCTATTCAAAATACATAATTTACTTTTTTATTTATTATTATGTTTTATTTATTATTACTTTTTTTTTCTGTCTCTGCCAGATTATGTATTGCATTGAACTGCTGCTGCTAACCTAACAAATTTCACGTCACATGCCGGTGATAATAAACCTGCTTCTGATTCTGATACACTAATTAACCACAAGACATAGAAGGAGGATTCGATCATTTGACCCCTTGAGTCTGCCCTGCCATTTGATCATGGCTGATTTACTTTCCCTGTCAACCACATAGACTGTGACACCGTAACTAATCAAGAACCTATCAATTTCCGATTTAAATACATCCAGTGACTTGTCCTAAGCAGCCATCTGTGGCAATGAATTTCACAGATTCGCCACCTTCTATCTACAGAAATTACACCTCATCTCTCTTCTGATTGCTTCCATTTTTGCATATTAGATTGCTTCCATTGCTTTGTGTGTTCATACAGATAATGCACCTTCAGCATTTGAAATATGTAAATTCTATATCTTGAGGGAAAACTGGCCTGAAAGACAGCTCTATCAGGTGCAGTCTTTCATTGATTCTATCATGGTCATTTGATTTATTGAGTATACCTGGTGTCATCTACTGTATCTATTTTGCTGATAAATTAACTTTTGAACTGTATGAAGTTTTTAAGGGGCTTTTAATTCTTTTCTTCCCATTTTGTTTATTATAAATGATAAAACAAAATTTCAGATATCAGAATGTGCTGGACAACAAATGGATGGCTGAGGTGCAGACATAGAATGATCCAGTTCTGGGGAGGTCATAAAGGAAACACAAAGGAGACTACAGATGCTGATTTCTAGAACAATGTACACACAGTACTGAGGGCACTCAGCAGCTTAAGCAGCATCTATGGACAGGACTGAATTGTAACATTTCAGGGCAAGACTCGGCTCCTATTAAATACACATTTCCCTTAATTCCTCATTAATCCCATATACTTGGACCAGGCAGAATAACAGTTTGGCTCAGATTTGATGGGCCAAAGAGCCTGTTTCTGTGCTGCAGTGATCTGTGACTCTTGATGAAGTGACTTGACCCAAAACATTGACTGTTTATTCCCCCCCATAAATGCTGCCCGAGATGCTGAGTTTTGTGTGTTACTTACAGGAGGTTGAAGTACCTTTGAAAAGGACCCAACACACCTCCAAGCATTTATTGAAATGTTTCTTAACCTTCTCTCAGTGACCACATGAGCTTCCCCTGGTTGCTCCAGTTTCCTCCCACATCCCAAAAACTTGTGGACTGAAGGGGCTGCTTCTGGGCCATGTCTCTCTGATTACGACTAGTCCATCACGGGGAAAGCCCTTCCCACCACTGAGCACATCTACATGAAGCGCTGTCACTGGAAAGCAGCATCCGTCATCATTGACCCTCACCACTTGGGACATTCTACTGCCATCAGGAAGAACATACAGGAGCCTCAGGACTCACACCACCATGCTCAGGAACAGTTACTACCTCACAACCATCAGGCTCTTGTACCAAAGGGGATAACTTCACTCAACTTCACTTGCCCCATCATTGAAATGTTCCCGCAACCAATTGACTCACTTTCAGGGGCTCTTCATCTCACTTTCTCAAGACTTTTTGTTTATTTATTTATTTATATTTCTTTTTGTATTTTCACATTTTGTTGGCCTCCGTATTCTGGCTGAACACCCTAGTTTGTGTGGTCTTCGTAAATTGATTGAGTTTGCCCACAAGGTAATTAATCACAGGGTTGTATTCGTGACAGATAAGTACTTCGATAATAAATTACTTTGAACTTTATGCGTTGTACTTTAATTTCCAAATATAATTAAATTTACTTTGTTACACTTATTGGGATGGAACTGTTTTATATAATTTATATAATCACACTCAAAGCCCAGTTGAAGATATATTTTAACTGATAAACTGAAAAATCACACTCAAAGCTCAGCTGAAAATATATTTTTTAAATATGTTTTTGCTAATAAAACTCCTTCACAATAATACACATTAGGCGTGCTAAGTTTACAGCTTTCATTCATATTGCTAGGAAAATGCAGAATTTGCTTTTTTAAAATAGTGTAGGCAATTAATAAATCCTAGTCCTTTGTGGGATACCCTGCTCAGTGACAGGCTGGTGGTAAATTTGGAAAAAAAACATAACATGTTGTATTTACATATGTAATTATCACCAATTTCAATTCAGTTGCACTTTAAGGGGCTTATAAATTTATTCAGAATTTGATTGCGTTTTCATGTAACTAAATTGCTCATTTAATAAAGATAAACTAAAAATTAAAAAAAAAACAAACCCAGTGCCTGCCCAAGTGATTCATTGATCACTTTCAATGAATCTTCATCTCATGATTTTGATATTTATTGCTTTTATTATTATTATTATTCCTTTTTCTCTTTTATTTTTTCTATTTGAACAATTTACTGTCTTTTACATTGGCTGTTTGTCCATTCTGTTGGGGAGGTTTTCATTGACTCTATTGAGTTTCTTGTATTTACTGTGAATGCCCACAAAAAATAAATCTCAGTGCTGTGTTTTGTGACATATATGCACTTTGATAATAAATTCACTGTGAACTTTGAATACATAAGGCAACTGATCAGCACTACTGGTAAATATGATTGATCAGATGAAGTTTAAAATCATGCTGGCTGAGTATTCATGAGGATTTTACCATAATCCTTACCCTGTTTGGAAAGCCTACTCTTAGACAGTGTGACGATCCCTGGAAAGGGCTTAAAGACTTGAGTGCTCTGTGCCACCCTGTGCCTGTAGTATAAACAGGGAGCCTGCACTCTTCTATTTTATTTGAAAGCTGTCATAATTCAATTGTGCTTGAGATATTGACGTACAAGAATTGTAATAATTCCGGCACTGAGCTAACTTAAATTTCCCATATTTGGGGTTGGAATAGTTGTGGCAGTTTTCCCCCGTAGCTGAGTGCAGGAGTTGAAATATTATACTGCAGTGTACAAGTTGTTGGTGACACTGAACTTGTAGTGGTTGCCCCATTATAGGAAAGAATCACTTTATAGAAGGGCTTCAGCCCGAAACATCGTCACTACCTCTTCCCATAGAGGCTGTCTGGCCTGCTGAGTTCTGCCAGCATTTTGTGTTTTTTTTCCCCTCACTTTATTATTTATTTATTTATTTAGAGATCTGGCAGATTAACAGGCATTTCAGGTCCAATGAGCCCATGCCACTAGTTACACCCATGTGACTGATTAACCTACCAACCGGTACGTTTGAGGGATATAGACAGGGTGGCTGCATACTGTCTTCTTCCAGGAAGAGGCACCAAAAACTGAAGGACAGAGGTTTTAATTGAGAGAGAAAAGATCTAAAAGGGACCAGAGATGTGACTTTTTCCTTCAGAGGGAGGTGAATACTGTATGTGGAATGAGCTGCCAGAGAAGGTGAGTAAGGTAAGTACAATAATAACATTGGAAAGACGTTACATGAGAAGGAGGGATTTAAAGGGATATGGTACAAATGCAAGTGAAGAGATAATTTCAAATGAGGTTGAAGCAATGTCAGATGCACAATAATTCTGGCAGGGCTTGGAAGACATTACTTCCTACAAAATGAAGCACAGTAGTATGAATGGCAGCGATGTTTCACTACCAGATGAGCTCATTGCCTTCTATACCCGCTTTCAAAGGGAGAATACGACTACAACTGTGAAGATCCCTGCTGCACCTGATGACCCTGTGATCTCTGTCTCAGGGGCCGATGTTGAGCTGTCTTTAAAGAGAGTGAACCCTCACGGGGCAAAAGGTCCCAATGGAGTCCCCGGTAAGGCTCTGAAAACCTGTGCCAACCAACTAGCGGGAGTATTCAAGGACATTTTCAACCTCTTACTGCTATGGGCAGAAGTTCCCACTTGCTTCAAAAAGGCAACAATTATACCAGTGCCAAAGAAGAATAATGTGAGCTGCCTTAATGACTATCACCCAGTAGCGCTCACATCTACAGTGATGAAATGCTTTGAGAGGTTGTTCATGACTAGACTGAACTCCTGCCTCAGCAAGGACCTGGGCCCATTGCAATTTGCCTATCGCCACAATAGCTCAATAACAGATGCAATCTCAATGGCTCCACATGCAGCTTTAGACCACCTGGACAACTCAAACACCTATGTTGTTCATTGACTATAGCTCAGCATTTAATACCATCATTCCTACAATCCTGATTGAGAAGTTGCAGAACCTGGGCCTCTGTATCTCCCTCTACAGTTGGATCCTCAACTTCCTAACCGGAAGACCACAATCTGTGCAGATTGGTGATAACATATCCTCCTCGATGACGATCAACGCTAGTGCACCTCAGGTGTGTGTGCTTAGCCCACTGCTCTACTCTGTATACACATGACTGTGTGGCGAGGCATGGCTCAAATGCCATCTAAATTTGCTGATGATACAATCATTGTTGGTAGAGTCTCAGGTGGTGATCAGAGGGCATACAGGAGTGAGATATGCCAACTAGTGGAGTGGTGCTGCAGCAACAATCTAGCACTCAACGTCAGTAAGACGAAAGAGCTGATTGTGGACTTCAGGAAGGGTAAGACAAAGGAACACATACCAATCCTCATAGAGGGATCAGAAGTGGAGAGAGTGAGCAGTTTCAAGTTCCTGGGTGTCAAGATCTCTGAGGATCTAACCTGGTCTCAACATATCAATGCAGTTATAAAGAAGGCAACACATCAGCTATACTTTATTAGGAGTTTGAAGATATTTGGTTTGTCAACAAGTACACTCCAAAACTTTATAGATGTATCGTGGAGAGCATTCTGAAAGGATGTATCTCTGTCTAGTACGAAGGGGCTACTTCACAGGACTGGAAGAAGCTGCAGAGGGTTGTAAATTTAGTCGGCTCCATCTTGGGTACTTGTCTACAGAGTACCCAGGACATCTTCAGGGAGCGGTGTCTCAGAAAGGCAGCGTCCATTATTAAGGACCTCCAGCACCCAGGGCATGCCCTTTTCTCACTGTTACCATCAGGTAGGAGGTACAGAAGCCTGACAGCACACACTCAGCGATTCAGGAATAGCTTCTTCCCCCTGCCATCCAATTCCCAAATGGACACTGAACCCCTTGGGCACTACCTCACTTTTCTTTTAATGTATAGTATTTCAGTTTTTTGCACTATTTTTAATCTACTCAATATACTTATACTGTATATAGTATACTGAATAAGATTTACTTATTTATTATTATTTTTTTCTTCTATTTTATGTATTGCATTGAACTGCTGCTGCTAAGTTAACAAATTTCATGTCTCGTGCCGGTGATAATAAACCTGATTCTGATTCTGAAATGGGATTAGCTTGGTGAGCACCATGGATGGCATGGACACGTTGGGCTGAAGGGCTTTACCACTGCTGTTTTTTACTATGATTCTCTAATTGTAATAATGTCACAAATGCTGTGGCTGAATAATCCTTGACAAGCTTACTAGCATGTAGTTGTGAGGAAGCCCTTCCAAGTTGCTTTCCAAATTTCTCTGCCTGATATAACGTACTTTCCTTTGGCTAACCTCTCTTATCTGCTCCTGCGGAATTCCTTCACAGGAATTCCACTTAGGTTCATTCTATCCTCCTTGAACAGTCCCGAACATTTTCCAGAAATCGCGGTTTTCAACCTTGTGTTCACCGACCCCTCGGTTAATGGTAGGGGCCCATGGCGTAACAGAGGTTGGGAACCCTTGGGTCAGACATGCTCATCAATTTCACATGCCAGATGTTCCCTTACATCCCATCTCATTGTGACATTACAGATGAGACAACCAGGCTCTCTGTCTAAGCACCTCCTCAGATTTGACAAGCATTCAAACCTGAAGGGTAATATTAATAGATAGACCTACAACACCAGGGTCATAAACAGTTATTACCCCTCAGCCATCAGGCTCTTGAACCACAGAGCTTAACATCATTCAACATCACTCACTCTAACACTGAAATGTTCCCACAGCCTATGAACTCACTTTCGATAACTCTTCATCTCATGTTCTCAATAGTTATTGCTTATTTATTTATTTTTGTTATTTTGTTTATTTCTCTTTTTGTATTTGCAGTTTGTTGTCCTGTGCACATTGGTTGTTTGTCCGTCTTGTGTGCAATTTTTCATTGATTCTGTTGTTCTCTTGTATTTACTGTGAATGCCCACAAGAAAATGAACCTCAGGGTTGTATATGGTGATTTATATGCACTTTGATAATACATTTACTTAGAACTTTCAACACTGAGTCTCCATTTCTCTAACCTCCAGTGTTGTACCTGATATCACATTCTCTCCCATGTTTTAATGTTGGAGTCAGTTTAAGTAAACCCAGACATTTAGATCATGTTGCAACAAAACTTCAATTAATTATTTCAGTATCCAATCCCTCAGTGAAGTTCACAAATCTTGCTTTTACTTTTTTTATATTCTGGAGCTTGCTGAGGTAATCTCTGCGTAGGAATTTCCTTTTTCTCTGCACAGCATTTCAGAAGTCAGCCAAGGGTAAACCAGCTGTACTCTATTACACATTTATAAACATTTGATCTACTCAGCCACAATGTAAAATAAAATAAAGATGTCTACATATATGACATATATCATGTCCTGCACACACACACAAATATACACATAGAGATGCATGTGCATAAACACATACATATATATGTGCATACCCACACAAACACACAGAAATACTCACGTATGCATATTCACATACAAACATATGGCAACGCAGCAGAGTTGTGGTTAACAGAATGTTTTACAATGCCAGGGATTGCAATCGGGCTTCAATTCCTGCCGCTGTAAGGAGTTTGTACTTTCTCCCCGTGACCATGTGAGTTTCCTCCAGGTGCTTTGATTTCCACCCACAGTCCAAAGATGTGCAAGTTAGGATTAGTAAGCTGTGGAGATGCTCTGTTGGCAAATACAAATACAAATACTTTATTGTCACCAAACAATTGATACTAGAGCGTACGATCATCACAGTGATATTTGTTTCTGCGTTTCGCACTCCCTGAAGTACAAATCAAAGTAAATATAATAAAAATTTTAAATATAAATCATAATTAGAAAATAGAAAAGGGAAAGTACGGTAGTGCAAGTCAGGTCCGGATATTTGGAAGGTACGTCACCAGCAGAATAGTGATATTTGTGGGCTGCCTCCAGCACATCCTCAGACTGTTTTGGTCATAGACGCAAAAGGTGTATTTCACTGTAAGTTTTGCTGTACATATATGTGATAAGTAAAACTTATCTTCAGTCTTCACTCTCTCACACACACACACTCTCTCTCTCTCTCTCTCTCTCTCTCTCTCTCCCTCTCTCCCTCCCGGAGAACATGTCAGAATATAAAAAGTTGTGGATACAGCCCAGCCAGTCCATCTCAGGTAAAGTCCACCCCGCCCACCATTGAAAACATTTACACGGAGTCCTGTCTCAGGAAAGCAGGACTCCCACCAACCTGCTCATGCTCTCTTCCCACTGCTGCCATCAAGAAGACGACAATGGAGCCACAGTACGCACACCAGCAGGTTCAGAAACAGTTACTATCCCCCAGCCATTAGGCTCTTGAACCGGAGCAGATAACTTCACTCAATATCATTCAGCACAATACTGAATTGTTCACACAACCAATGGACTCAGTTTCAAAAACTCTTCACCTCATGATCTCACTATCTATTGCTTATTATTTATTATTTTTTTCTTTTGTATTTGCAGTTTGTTGCCTGTCCACTGTGTATGCAGTTTTTCATTGATTGGATTGTGTTTCTTTGCATTAACTGTGAATGCCCGCAAGAAAATGAATCTCAGTGTTCCATGTGGTGACATACAAGTACTTTGATAAGTTTACTTTGAACTTTGTGCATGCTTAACCATGTAATATTGAGACTTTCCTCCTCTGCCAAAGGATTGTGAATTTTTGGAATTCTCTACTCCAAAGAGCTGTGGAGAAGGAGTCAGTGAATGGATTTAAGGCTCAGAACGATATCAGAGCGATTAAGGTTTATGGGCATCAAAGAGGAAAATGGGATCAACAACAATGTTCAGAGCAACCACAATTAAAGTTCAAAGTAAATGTATTATCGAAGTACATATATATCACCATGTACTGCAGTATATATCACAGTAAATACAAAGATACACAATGGAATCAATGAAAAAATGCACGTAACAAGACAAACAACCAATATGCAAAAGACAATGAACTGTGCAAATACAAAAATAACTAAAGAATTAAATAATAACAATAATGATGATGATGATGATGATGATGATGATGATAATAATAATAATAAATAAATATTGAGAACCTGAGATGAAGAATCCATAGAAGTGTGTATAGGTTGTGGGAACAGCTCAGTGATGGAGTGAGTGAAGTTGAGTAATGTTGTCCCTTCTGGTAAAGAGCCTGGTGATTGAGGGGTGATAACTGCTCTTGCAGTGGGACAGCATGGCCAAATTCTTTGGCTTGAGTTCCTCAGTCTGTATTGTACGTACAAAGACACGGTGCTATATTACAATAGTTATTAAACTTCATGTGATCTGCTGTCTGTAGAGGTGACCTGAGATCTTAAAAGACTCTTTATAAATGTGATTTTCTTCCTTTCTCACAAAGAGACAAAGAAACATTCAAAGCAAAACTACTTCAGACAGTGAAACGTTCAGTTCAGAATCAGGTTTAATATTACTGGCATATGTCATGAAATTTGCTGTTTTGCAGCAACAGTACATTGCAATATAGAGTTAATATATGAAAAATAAATTAAATAAGTAGTGCAAAAAGAGAGGGGAAAAATAGTGACATAGTGTTCAAGGGTTTATTGTCTGTTCAGAAATACAATGTTGGAGGGAAGACACAGTTCCTGTCTGTTGAGTGTGTGTTTTCAGGCTCCTATACCTCTTCCTTGAGGTTAGCAATGAGAAGAGGGCATGTCCTGGGTGATTGGCATCTTTAATGATGTATTCCGCCTTTTTGAGGCATCACCTTTTAGAGGTAACCTGGTTGAAGAGGCAAGTGCCTGTGATGGGTCCTAGGATATAGGAGCAGAATTAGGCCAAGGAAACTTTGCAACAAAGCCTTCAATTTCATCATCCAAATTATTGACATATAACGTAAAATGAACCAGTCCCAAGACAGATCCTTGTGGTACACCACTAGTCACTGGCAGCCAACCAGAAAAGGCATTGTTTATTCCCACACTTTGCCTCCTGCCAATCAGTCACTTCTTTATCCATGCTAGAATATTTGCTATAATGCCATGCGCTTGTAACTTGTTAAGCAGCTTCATATGTGGCACCTTTTCAAGGGCCTTCTGAAAATCCAAATACACAACATCAACTGATTCTGCTTTATCTATCCTGCTTGTTATTTTTTCAAAGGATTTGTCAGGAAAGATTTTTCCTTGAGGAAAACATGCTGACAATGGCCTATTTTATCATGTGCCTCCAAGTACTCTGAAACCACATTCTTAACAATCGACTCCAACACCTTCCCAACCACTGAGGTCAGACTAACTGGCCTTTCTTCTGCCTCTCTTCCTTCTTGAAGTGTAGAGTGACATTTGCAATTTCCCAGTCTTCCAGAACCGTTCCAGAATCTGGTGATCCTTGTAAGATCATTATTAATACCTCCATTATCTCTTCAGCAGCCTCTTTCAGAACCTGGGGTGTACACCATCTGGTTCAGGTGACTTATCTACCGTCAGACTTTTTTAGTTTCACAAGAACCTTCTCTCTGGTAATGGTAATTTCATACACTTCATGACTCCTGACACCTGGACCTTCCACCATACTGTTGGTGTCTTCCACAGTGAACACTGATGCAAAATATTTTTTCAGTTCATTCATCATTTCCTTGTTCCCCCAGTTACTATGTCTGATGTTCTTGATTAGTCAGAGCATCAAAGATTACAGGGAGAAGGCAGGAGAATGGGGTTGAGAGAGATAATAAATCAGCTATGATGGAATGACAGAGCAGTCTCCATAGGGTGAATTGCTTAATTCTGCCCATGTCCTATGGTTTTAATTTCTTAATTCCAGAGGACATGAGTGAACCAGTTGAGTTTTATATGACCAAGTAACTTCTTTCTGACAGCAACTATCTGTATTTATACAGCACACTTAACCATCCTTAGGTACAATTAGACAAAACTCTACGAACTGGATATTGAGATTGGAGGTTAAAGACTTTAATAGTGTTGTAAAGGAGATGATAGCCCTTTTCCCACCTCGTTTGTGTGGCTTCAGAGCTGTGTGTCAGACATGGCTAGAAGCAGCACTGTATTGGCTCCCTTCCTGTTTACCCTGTATACTTTAGATACAACACTGAGTCATGTCATCTGCAGAAATTCTCTAATGACTCAGCAATAGTTAGGAGGGTGAAGGGAGAGCATGAGGATAAATACAGGGCCCTGGTGGAGGATTTGTCCAATGGTGCAAGCTGAATCATCTGCAGCTCATTATCAGTAAGACAAAGGAGATGGTGATGGACTTTAGGATGACTAAGCCTGCACAGCTCCCTGTTACTATTGATGGTGAGTACCTGGGAGGGGAAAAGGATGACCGTCTTGAGTGGAGCATGAACACAGAGGCTGTGTACAAGAAGGGCCAGAGTCGCCTCTACAACCTGAGGATACTGATCTCTTTGGAGTACGCAGGCCACTCCTTCACATATTCTACCTGCCTGTTGTCACCATTACAGTCTTCTATGTGGTGATGTGCTGGGGCAATGGCATTAGCACGGGTGATGCCAATAGGCTCAATAAACTGATTAGAGAAGCTGGCTGTTATAGGAGTCAAACTAGACACACTGGTGGAGGCTGTGGTAGACCCTACAGAAATTCCTGGCAATTCTGGACAATGTTTCTCACCCTCTGCATGCCACCTTGGCTGAACAGAGGAGCACGTCTAGTAATAGATTAAGACAACTGCGCTGCTCCAAAGAGAGCTACATGGGGTCATTCTTACCCTCAGCCATCAGGCTCTATAATGAATCAACCCATCTTGTGGCACAATGGGTGGCACTTTTGCCATTTCCATAGCATTTGACCATTTCTTACGAGGCTGGGTTGCTGGCTCAACACAGATGGGAAGAGCACAAGGAGCCAGCCAAATTCGAACTCTGGACCATTCACCTTGAAGTCCGGTGCTGATGCCACTACACTACCAGCCAGCTAAATGTTTTAAATTTAGCTGAATTCAAATTTCCTAGCGATGACAATGAGAATTGAATGTATATTGCTGGCTACTCGATCGCTACCCTATTACATCAGGCACAATCTTCTCACAGCAGGAGGCACAGACCCCAGCCTGGACAAGATTTAAATTAACAGAGAGTGACACACACAGAATGCTGCAGGAACTCAGCAGGTCAGGCAGCATCTTTGGAAATGAATAAAATGTTTACATTTCAGGCCAAGTCCCTTCATTGGGACTGGAAAGGAATGGAGAAGAAGCCAGAATAAGAGGAGGGAAGGGGAAGGTGCTAGGTGAAGCCAGGTGAGGGGGAAGGTAGGTGGGTGGGGAAGGGAGAATGAAGTGAGAAGCTGGGAGGTGATGTCAAAGAGGTAAAGGGCTGGAGAAGAAGAAATCTGATAGGAGAAAAGAGAGTGGACCTTGGGAGAAAGGGAAGGCAGAGGGGCACCAGAGTTAGACAGTAAGCAGTTGAGGAGAAGAGAAGAGGTAAGAGGGGAGCCAGAACAGGGAAAGGAAAAAGCGAGGAGGAGGAGGGTGGAGAAATTATAGAATGTTAGAAAAGTTAATGTACATTCCATCGGGTTGGAGGCTACCCAGACGGAATATGTGATACTTCTCCTCCAACCTGAGAGTGGCCTTACTGTAGCAATTGAAGACAATCCATGGACAGACATGTAACAGTAACGTGGAGTAGAATTAACATGATTGGCTGCCTAGGCACTGAGTGAACAGGGAACACCCAGACACTCACCCTGTTAAGACTTCATATTGCATCACAAAATCAGCAATAAAGTAATTTATTTGAATTGAGATTGCAAGCTCTGTTACTGCCAAATAATGAATCTTGTTCACACCTTCTTATCATTTAGAACAGAGCTGCTGTTATTGATAGCTTGCTAAGTCCACTTCTTGCCTGGATCCACAATCTACTTCTGGATGAAGTAGACTTCATTGTTAAAGTGTGTTTTCTTAATAAAATTAATTAACAAAGGAAGCAGTTATCACTGGAAAGGAGTTCTCCCACAATGCAGTTATGTTTATTTTGGTACTGTTTTGTTCCTCTTTCACGATGTAATAATTCAAAAGAGAGTGTTGAAAGAATGGTAATAGATTTTGTTCTGAACAAAAACAATTAGCAGATCAAACCATGATGTATTTAGTTTCCAAATCGGATTTTTTCTGACTGCTGGCTAATGGAGAATATATTCTACCATGTATTTATTTCTAATCCGACAAGGTATAATTTTAAGGTGATTGGAGGAAGTATACTTCAAAGTAGATTTATTATCAAAGTACATTTATGTCACCATGTGCAACCCTGAGATTCCTTCCCTTGCAGTTGCGAGTCTGAACTCTGCAAGTGAGGAGTGGATGTCAGAGACATGTTCTTCCACAGAGAGTGGTGGGTGGGTGCATGGAACGCCCTGCTGGGGGTGGCGGTAGAGGCACATAGCTTAGGGACATTTACGTTCTCTACAACGGGTCTATTATGAAGGTTGACAAAGCCAAGGGAATGACCCTTGAGTGCACGTTGTGAAAAATGATATGCTCTGCTGTTATAAGTCCATTAATGGCAGATACCTTGGACGCATTTAAGAAAATCTTCCGTAGTCACATGGATGATAGGAAAATGAAGGGTTATGAGGGAGGGAAGAGTTAGACTGATCTCAGAGTAGGTTAAAAGGTCGGCACAAATTTTTGGGCTGAAGGGCCTGTAAGGTTCTGTAATACTTTATGTATTTCATTGTAATGCAAGGGTTAAGCTAGAACAACAGAAGAAAACAATAATGGTAAAACAAGCCCCTTTCCTCTCACACACTTACCCAATCACTCACATATACAGTCTTCCATCCCCAGAAGTCGCTACCACCAGGCCTCCTGTGGACTCACAGACATCAGATCTCTGACTTCCCCAGTGGACTTGCACAATGAGGGCTTCGACGTCAGGCATCAACTTCCAGACTTCCCATCAACCTTTGGGCGTCAGTCTCCAGTACTGACCTCAGCACTCCCCAAAGACAGGACCACAAACTCAGACCTTGAATTCTGGACTCTCCAATTTACATATCTAAGTCCTCCGTGCCTCCTGCCTATTCCTAGGGCCCACCAACATGGGAGGACTCACTACCCTGGGAGGCCTGCAGCCCTTGTCATCACTTGTCTTTGTCCTTGTTGTTGATTCCTCAACACTGGAAGATAAGGTGTGCACAATGACCAGACGAAAATGCTCAGGCCTGAAGACTCTGAGATTCGCTGACCTTTGCAAAAGGCTGTGTACAATGATCCTCAGGCCTAAAGACTGATCTACATTTCAATTACATTGTGGTTAACATCCCTGCTCCATTTTATACTTTATGTTCGACACCTCATGATATTTTTATGTAAAACAAAACATCATTCTTAGCCTTGAAAGCACTCATCTTCCTGTAGTATCTCCAGTTCTTTACAGAATGAGGGTGCAAGGTACCTATTAACTCGTAACAACACACAACACAAAATGCTGGAAACGGCCCTTCCTCAGGACTGAAATATCAACTGTTTACTCTTTACCCCTGTTGAGTTCTTCCAGCACTTTGTGTGTGTTGCTTTGGATTTCTAAATCGTGGGCATTATATGTCAGCAGCTGAAGCACGGAGACACCTTGACCATAAGACACAGGGGCGGAATGAGGCCATTCAGCCCGTCAGGTTTATTCTGCCATTCCATCGTGTCCGAACTTGCCCACAGCACAATCTTCAAAAGCATCGATGCAAAAATGACACATTTCACTGTATATTTTGATGTTTCAGTATGCATGCGAGAAAATAAGCTAATCTTTAATCTTCAAAGTGATTAGTCTAATTAGGCATAATTAGCTTAATTAATTTGGCCTAAAGTTGTGTGCTGAAGGGGCTGTTCCTGTGCTGTACAGTTCTATGTCCTATAACTCTGTTCTGCTTGCAGAGAAGATCATCACCTGATCTCTAGTATATTCAGTCACCAAAGTCCAGGACATAATGCCTATCTAATTAGCAAAAGCAATTCCATAGAAGAGATTGTGTTTCTCCAGCACTTGTCACATCCCCCAAAGCACCTCACATCCGATTCAGCATTTTTCTGAAGTGTGCACAGAGTTCTAATATGGAAAATAAAAGCACGGCAAACTCCCACAGACAATGAGATGCAACCAGACAGATTGCTTCTGCATGTTTTGAGATAGCTATTGGCCAAATTGTAGGGGATACGTGTTTTCCAGATACCATTATGGTGTTTTTTAAAGCAGCGTAGCAGTTAGTGCGACATGATTACAGTTCAGGGTGCCAGAGTTCAGAGTTCAATTCCAGCACCTCTGTAAGGAGTAGTACGTCCTTCCTGTGAGCTCGTGGGTTTCCTCCGGGTGATCCGGTTTCCTCCGGGTGAACCAGTTTCCTCCAGCTGATCCGGTTTCCTCCGGGTGATCCAGTTTCCTCCAGCTGATCCGGTTTCCTTCCACAGTCCAAAGGCAAACGAGTTAGTATATTGAATGGTTATTGTCAATTGTCCGGTGACTAGACCAGGATGAAATCGGTGGGCTGATGGGTGGTACAGCTCATTGGGCCAGGGAGCCCGTTCCACAGTGTGCATCTAAATAAATAAATGCAGCAAATTGGGGTCTGTTTTAACGAGCACCTCCACTCCATCTGCCAAAAGCAGACCTTCCCAGTGGCCAAACATTTTAATTTCCATTCCCATTCCTGCTTTGACATGTTGGTTTGGCCTCCTCTTCTGCCAAGATGAGGCCACCATTGGAGTGAAGATGTGACTCCTAATATTCTGTCTCAATAGCCTCCAACCTGATGACATGAATATCGATTACTCCTTCCAGTAAAAAAATTCCTTCCCCCACCCCTCTTCCTCTTTTCCTCAATGTCACCTCTTACCTCTTCTCATCTGCATATCTCCTCCCCTGGGTCCCCTCCTCCTTCCCTTTCTCCTGTGGTCCACTGTCAACTCCTATCAGATTCCTTCTTCTCCAGCCTTTATCTTTCCCACCCACTTGGCTTCACCTATCACCTTCCAGCTATCCTCCTTCCCCTCCCCCCACCTTTATGTTCTGGTGTTTTCCGCCTTCCTTCTCAGTCCTGAAGGAGTGTCTCAGCCCGTAACGTTGACTGTTTATTAATTTCCATCGATGCTGCCTGACCTGCTGAGATCTTCCAGCGTTTTGTGTGGTGAGACTGAGAATGTAATTGGCACCATGAAAAGTGAGCTGCAATGTTTGGTACATTGCAAACACGACTGGCTTTCAGTCAGTATATTTGGCATTGAGGAGATATGACACATTCTGAGGTTATGAGAGATGCAGTAAGAAAAGATACGGATTTGCTTGCCATAATGTCATACATTTTGAGACCAACAGTGGTGGGCAGGGGAATGTGGAAGGCAAGGAAGGAGGAGTTCCTGGGCCTCAGAACATCAAGTAATTGTTGCCCTGAATTTAATTTTGGAAAATTTCTGTGCTTTTTGATTCATAAGCACAGCATGGTCAGAGCTCAATTAGTAAATATTTTTATGTATTCGTCATAAACCTCAGAAGCTATAAAAGACAGTAATTAGATGCTGACTGACCTGCTAAGTTCCTCTGGCACTTTGTCTGTAATGCTTTCCAGCATCTGCACAATCCCTTGTGTTCAAGACAATAGTATCAATATGTGAAGGAAATTATCATGAGTCCACTAACATTCTCAGAGAATTCCTTGGTATTAAGAAGTATATCATGCTAACAAAGAATCCCCAAGAGTGCATCACAACTTATAAGTGAATCCAAAGACCATATGGGTATTTACAGGGATTTGTAAAGATCCCCAGAGGTATAAGATCAGACATAGAATTAGGCCACTCAGCCCTTCACATCTACTCTGCCATTCCATCATGGCTGATTCATTATCCCTCTCAACCCCATTCTCTTGTCTTCTCCCTGTAACCTTTGATGCCCAACTAACAAAGAACCTATCAACCTCCGCTTTAAATAGCTAATGACTTGGCCTGCACAGCTGTCTGTGGCAATGAAATCCACAGATTCAACACCCTCTGGCTAAAGAATTTCTTCTCATCTCTGTTCTAAATAAGCATTCCTCTGTTCTGAGGCTGTATCATCTGGACCTAGACTCCCACACTATAGGAAACATCCACTCCTGATCCCCTCTATATAGGCATTTCAATATTTGATAGATTTCAATGGGATCCCCTTTCATTCTTCTAAACTCCAGTGAGTTTGGGCCCAGAGACATCAAATGGTCCTCATACTTCAACCCTTTCATTCCCAGAATTATTCTGATGAAGCTACTCTGAACCCTGTCCAATACCAGCATATCTTTTCCATTTAAAACACATATATGTTTTAAACAGAATTCCTGGGAATGATTCAGCTTTTCTGGCAAATTTAGCCATCCAATTTTTATAAGATTGCATAAACAGGAAAGTGAGCAATGTGCAAATAATCCTGTTGGAATGGCAATGGGGGAGCAAACTTCTGCTTCAGTATGTTGTGACCTCTAGCAAATGTTGGAGAAACTCAGCAGGTCAGGCAGCATCCACAGAAGAACAATTGGTATTTCAGGCCAAGGCCCTTCATCAGTACTGAACAGGAAAGAGAAGAAGCTAGAATAAGAAAGTGGGTGGAGGTAAGGAGTACAAGATGGAAGGTGAGAAAGAAGGTAGGGGAGTCCCCCAAACAGTACTTGTAGGTGAGGCAATACTTCACCTGTGAGCCTGTTGTGGTATTGTGTCCAGTGCTCCTGATATTTCCCTCCATTGGTGAGACCTGAAGCAGATTGGAGGACTGCTTCATTGAACATCTTTGCTCTGCCCTCACAAAGTAACAGGATCACCCATTTAAATTTGACTTCCTCTTCCCATGTCTGTCCGTGGCCTCCTCTACTGCCACAATGAGGCCAAACTCAGGCTGGACGAACAACACTTCATTTTCCGTGTCGGTAGCCTCCATCCTGGTTACATGAACATCAGTTTCTCTAACCTGATTATTTTCCCCCTTCACCTTCTCTCTTTTTGCATTCCCCATTCTGGCTGTCCTTCTCACCCCTTCTGTTCCACTCAACCCCAATCACCTCCCTCCGATACTCCTCCTCTTTCCCTTTCTCCCCGATCCACTGTCCTTTCCTATCAGATTCCCTCTTCTTTAGTCCTTTACCTCTTCCAGCTATCACCTCCTAGCTTCTCACTTCATTCCCCATTCCCCACCTAGCCATGCTCCCCTTCACCCAGTCTCGCATCTCACCCGTCAGCTTCCCTCTCCCCCTCCCGTCACCTTTTTTATTCTGGTTTCTGCCCCTTCCTGTCTAGTTCTGATGAAGGGTCTCAGCCTGAAATACAGACTGCTTATTTTGCTTCATATATGCTGCATGAATGTTCCTCCAGCATTTTGCTCTGGATTTCCAATATCTTGTGCCCCATCTAAGAAAGACCTTCATGCCTTCATTTGTCCCATATCCTTCTAAATCTGTCCTATTCCACGTACCTATCCCAGTTTCTTTTAAATGCTGTAAATGGGCCTGCTACGATCTCTTCTTCTGGCAGTTCATTCTATATTCAGACCACCCTTTGGGTGAAAAGCTACCTCTCAGATTCCTATTAAATCTCTTCCCTCTCACCCTAAACCTATAGCCTGTAGTTCTTGATTCCCCAATGACTGAATGTACTTTATCTATGCTCCTCATGGTTTTATTAAGCTCTATAAGACCATTCCTCATTCTCCTACACACCCCAAATAAAGTTCCAACCTGCACAACATCTCTCCATAACTCAGTCCCTTGTGTCCTAGAAACATCTTTGTTGGTCTCCTTTTCACTCTTGCCAGCTTAGCGGCATTTTCAGTTCAGTGAATGAAGTTGTCCACATTGTGGGTGGTGTCCTGTTGTGATTTAAATGAATCTCGAGGTTGTATATGCTGACATTATATGTGCTTTGATAATAAATTTACTGTGAACTTTGAATCATTGGATTGGATTTTTATATGTGGATTTTTCTGTTTTTCTTTCCATGGATACTCTCCGAAGTGCTTAATGTTTACAGCATATTCTGCTTTGGAAGAATCTGGTCATCTAAGCAGGGGATTAAAATTTTTGCCTATGTTAAATTGATTATTTCCTATTAGGGAATCTCAGTGCATAGCAGCAGTGCTGTTTTGCCAACACTCACAACTTGTAGATTATTTGGAAGTATCTTTGAGTCAAATGGGAAATTTAAAGTCTTACTTGACTGTTTAACTTTCTTGTGCAAAGCGCACATGGTAAATAAACATAACTGACCTGTCACTGGTGAATAGCAATGTGAAGTCAGTAATGATTGAGTTTATTAATTGCAGAAAATGTGGTTTTCCCCAAGTTAAGCATCACTTCTTTCTAAATCATGCACAGCCCGAACATTGGCTTCACCTTCAAAGTTCAAAGTAAAACTTACTACCAAAGTGCATATAGTACTGTGCAAAAGTCTTAGGCACACTTATGAAGCTAGGGTGCCCAAGACTATTGCACAGTACTCTATTTGTCAACATGGAGCAGAGAGTGAGTTTGTAAATCTGGTGGGAATAAAGGATGGTGGGAATGGTGAGGGTGGAGCGCCATGGGAGGGGTGTGGGAAAGATGGTAGAGAAGGAGTGCCAGAGTAGGGTGCCGGCATGGGTGCAGACACACCCAGCATTGAGACACCAAGCAAGGTCATTTGATTCCAAACAAATGGTTTGTTGATAATTTCAGAAAGCATCTCTGGTGCTTCCCATATATATGTGCCTAAGACTTTTGCATAGTACTGTATTAAAGTTTATTTGATTTGACCTTTAAAATAAACCAAGCCCAGTATGTTTTCACAGTAATGATAGATGAACTCTCTCCAAATGTAAAATCTACTCATAACCGTTCCTGCACATATGGTCGTAATTGAGAGATGGAAGGCTGAGAAAGTTGCTCTGGGCAGTAACACGTTGATGTCAGTGTCTTTGCAACATTTGTGCACATAGAAGCAGAATTAGGTTATTCGGCTCATTGAGTCTGCCCCACCATTCAGTCATGGCTGACTTATTATTCCTCTCAACCCCATTCTCCTGCCTTCTCCCCATAACTATTGATGCCCTAACTAATCAAGAACCTATCAACTTCAACTTTAAATTTACCCAATGACCTGCCTACACAGACAATCCATGGAGTTTAGTGACTTTATAATTGCCTCTAAATGGATTTATTCTGCTTAGCTAAGCCTTTGATCAAACAATATCTCAGTCTATATCTGTTTAACTCACCTTTTCAATCATCTTACAGTGGCACAATTGAACATCAAGTGATAGATCCACTTGGAATGTAGATTATCAGTATATGATGTCCTCTGATTCTATTGATTATAAATCTGTTTTGTTATGCCTAGTGATCAGTACCACATTAATTCAGCTTGGTTACAGTGCAGATGGTGCAGTGGTTAAATTACAAGCCTAGTAACTAAAGACATGGACCATTAATTCAGAAACAAGAGTTCAAATCCCACTGTGGTAGCCAGGGAATTTAAACCTAACTACTTAAATAAATCTTTTAAATGATCTCTGCCAAGGTAACAATGAAGAATTCAGATTAAGGTTTATTTATCGAAACACACCGTTAAATGTGACATTGGTGTTAACAGCCAACGCACCCAACGATGTGCTGGGGGTGCGCAAGTGTCACCACACATTCCGTCACCAACAACGCTTGCCCACAATGCTCAGCAGAGCAATTCAAGCAGCAGCAGCAACACCAACAATGGCACCCTTGCCAGCCTTCCATCCGCTCACTTACACACAGTGTGAGCGTGTGCATGAACGCGTGGACAGGAAGGAGAGAGTGCCACAGTAGTGCAGTCGCTGTCTCTATGGAGTTTATACATTCTCCCCATGATCTTCTCAATTTCCTCAGTGTGCTCTGGTTTCTGCCCACATTTCCAAAGACGTGCAGTTAGGGTTAGTGTTATGTTGGCACTGGAAGTATGGCAACACTTGTGGTTGCTCCCCAGACAACCCTTGCTGGTTTGATTTGCCGCAATTCACTGTTTTCATGTTTCGATTATAGAACATGGAACAGTACAGCACAGGGAGTGGTCCTTCGGCCCACAACGTTGTGCTGCACCAGCTGAAAAGTAAATCAAAATTATTTGTGTCAAATAAAGTTAATCTTTATTTTTGAAAACTGAACACAATAAAGAAAAAAAGTTATCAGTGTGAAAAATAATATTCCCCCAACCCACTATTGAAACTTAAAAGGAAACAGTGGGAGTAAAAGTTTCACAGTCCAAAGAGCAAAGAGCACCACAATTCTGATTAGTGATAAATTTTTACATGATTAAAAACCAAATGTATGTTATATTGCCACAGTTCTACTGCTGAGAGCAGTAACTTGAGGCTGATTAATTGCAGTGGGAAATTCTCCTGAGAATGAGAGTCTATGTTTAGAACAATGATGCACTGTAAATCAAGAGGCTTTGAAGGTCTAACAGTATCTGGAATTCAATAGAAATTTCAGAAGACTAATATATATTTTTATTTTGTTAACATCCTTCATTTCACAGAGTTGAAGCATGATCTTCTTGGTGGGCTATTTTCCTGATTGGAAGAGTCATTCATTCTTATATCATTCTACCATTCACCTGATGATAAATGAGCCCAAATGTTCTGATGGAATGTGCAAAGCTTTTCTTCTCTCATTCTCCTATGTGTCAATGAAAAAAGACCCAACCTGACAAATCTCACTCATAATTCAATCCCTCGTCCTGGAAATGTCCTCGTAATATCTCCTCTGCACTCTTTCCAGGTTCTTCTCCCACTTCGAAAGTACATTTATTATCAAAGTATGTACACATTTTTCACCCTTGAGATTTGTCTCCTTACTGACAGCCACAAAACAAAGAAACCCAATAGAACCCGTTAAAAAAAGACCATCAAATACCCGAAGTGCTGAAAAGAAAGACAAATTGAGCAAGGAATAAAAGTAAGCAAACAACTGAAATTTAGGAAAGTGAGTCTACAGCCACAAAGCAGTCATCATTGCAGCCATTCCAGTTGCATGTTAGTTGCAGGCCAGAGCCTCAGTTCAGCGCAGGGATGATAAACCTTATGGAGCTTCCTATGGTGAGTGAGTCTAGGACCAGAAGGCACAGCCTCGGAATAAGAAGGCATTTCTTTAAAATAGAGAGGAGGACGAATTTCTTTAGCCAGAGTATGATGAGTTTATGAAGCTGCCACGATGGCTGCGGAGGTCAAGTCATTGGGTATAGCTAAAGTGGAGCTTGATCAGTTCTTGATTAGTAAGGGTGTCAAAGATTATAGGGAGAAGGCACGAGAATAAGGCTGAGATAGATAATAAATCAAATGCGACTGAATGATATTTGATGGGTTGAATTACCTAATTCTGTTCCTATGTTTTATGATCTTATGATCTTCCAACATCCTAGGGATTACCAGAAACTCAACAGAACCAATCACAATAAATTCAGTCATTCATTATGTGCCAAGTTGTATGATGTGGGTGATCATGGTCTTTCCATGATCATGATTGTTCTTGGCAATTTTTTCTACAGAAGTGGCTTGTAATTGCCTTCTTCTGACAGTGTCATTACAAGACGGGTGACCCCAGCCATTATCAATACTCTTCAGAGATTGTCTGCCTGGCGTCAGTGGTCACATAACCAGGAATTATGATATGCACCAGCTGCTCGTACAACCATCCACCACCTGCTCCCATGGCTTCATGTGACCCTGAGCAGGTGTTACACCTCACCCAAGGGTGATCTGCAGGCTAGCAGAGGGAAGGAGCACATTACATCTGCTTTGGTAGAGCTGTAGCTCCATCCCACTTCCCTAATCACATATAAGCTGTAGCTAAAGATGCAGGTTATTCTTTCCATCTCTAGTACAGAAAATTCCAAAAAGTTTCATATCATATCAGTGATAATAAATGTGATTCTAAGCAATCGAGTATTCCATCTGGGTACCCAACAACACCTTATATTCTGGCTGGGCAGCCTACACCTGATGGTAAGAACATTGATTTCTTCAACTTTCAGTAATGGCCCCCACTCTCTCCTTCACCATTCCTCATCCCCTTTTCCTCTCTCACCTCATCTCCTTGCCTGCCCATCACCTCCCTCTGGTACTCCCCCCTTTCTTTCTTCCATGGCTTCTGTCTTCTCCTATTAGATTTCCCCTTCTCCAGCCCTGTATCTCTTTCACCAAACAACTTCCCAGCTGTTTGCTTCACTCCTCCCCCCAGTTTCACTTACCTCCCTGAGTTTCTCCCACCCCTCCTTCCACCTTCTAACTCTACTCCTCATCTTTCTTTCTCCAGTCCTGCTGAAGGATCTCAGCCCGAAACGTCAACTGTACTCTTTTCCATAGATGCTGTCTGGCCTGCTGAGTTCCTCCAGTATTTTATATGGATAGGTTTCTATCAGCTTTGCACATCTGGGCACTGCAATTTTTCCCCATCCTTTACAAAACTGCTCAAGCATGGGGATTGTGAGTGAACAGTCCTTTTCAAACCCAGCCACAAATTCTCAATTGGATTGAGGTTTGGACTTCGACTTGGCTGCTCCAGGACATTAACTTTGTTGTTTTTAAGCTATTCCTGTGTAGCTTTGGCTTTATGCATGGGGTCATTGTCTTGTTGGAAAACAAATCTTCTCCAAGGTTGCAGCTTTCTTACAGACTGCATCAGGTTTTCCTCCACGATTTCCCTCCATTTTGCTGCATTCATTTTACTCTCTCTGCTGCAGTGAAGCAGCCCCACATCATGTTTCATGGTAGGAATGGTGTGTTTTTGATGATGTGTAACGTTTGGCTGATTGCTAAAAAGCTCAATTTTGGTTTCATCTGGCCATAGAACCTTCTTCCAGCTGACTTCAGTTTCCCACACGCCTTCTGGCAAACTCTAGCTGAGATTTCATGTGGATGTTTTTCAACAGTAGCTTTACAACTCTCCCATAAAGCTGTGACTGGTGAAGCACGCAGGCAACAGTTGTATGTGCAGTCTCTCCCATCTCAGCCACTGAAGCTTGTAACTCATCCAGAGCTGTCATAGGTCTCTTGGTGCCCTCCCTCTTTAGACCTCTTCTTGCATGGTCACTCAGTTTTAGAGGACAGCCTGCTCTAGGCAGATTTACAGCTATGTCATATCCTTTCCATTTCTTGATAATTGACTTAACTCTATGCCAAGAGATATTCAGTGACTTGGAAATTTTCTCATATTCATCTCCTGACTTGTGCTTTTCAATAACCTTTGCATGGAGTTGCTTGGAGTGTTCTTTTGATTTCAAGGTGTAGTTTTTGGCAAGACACTGACTCACCAGCAATTGGACCTCCCAGATTTGCCTTGACTGCACACAGGTGACCTCCATTTAACTAATTATGTGACCTCTGAAACCAATTGGCTGCACAAGTGGTGATTATGTGTGTCAAATTAAAGGGAGTGAATACTTAATGCAATCAATTATTTTCGGTTTCACATTTGTAAATAATTTAGATCTGTTTTCATTTTGACACGGAAGAGTTTTTTCTGTTGAATAGTGTCCAAAAAAAAGCCAAATTAAATCCATTGTGATTCAATGTTGTAAAACAATAAAACATGAAAACTTCCAAAGGGCTTGCAGGAACTGTGTGTATAAGTGATGCAAGAATGGGTGTCGGATGGACATACGTCTCTAACCAAGGATATGTAAGGCACTCCTTCCCTCCACTAGCCTGGGCAAGGTATAGCACCTACTTAGTCCCCCAGTCATGGTCACCTGAAGCCATGGGAGAAAGTATGGATGATTGTCTGAGCAGCTGGTGGATATCACAAGTCCTGGTTATGCAACCACTGACACCAGGCAGACAATCTCTGGAGTATTGAGAATGGCTGGGTCACTCACCTTGTAAAGACACTGCCCAGAAGAAGGCAATAGCAAACCTCTTCTGAAGAAAACTTTGCCAAGAACAATCACAGTCATGGATAGAAAAATTAATTAAGACTAACAGTGTGAAGAGGGTGTTCCTCACAGGCAATGATCAGATTAATGAAAGGCCAAGATAACCCCCATCCTACGAGATGGCACATGATGATGAGTGCAAAAAGAGAAAAAAAAGAAACAGTAGTGAAGTATTGTTCATGGGTTCACTATCCATTCAGAGATCTGATGATGGAGGGGAAGAAGGTGTTCCTGAATCATTGAGTGTGTGTCTGCAGGCATCTTTACCTCCTCCATAATGACAGCAATAAGAAGAACGCACATCCTAGGTGATGGGGTCTGTAATGATGCTTGCCACCTTTTTGAGGCATCGATTCCTGAAGATCTCCTTGAAGATATCTTGATGATGTCTTAAAGAAGATAAAACCAAAATAATTTGTGTTAGTTCATTTGGAGGCGGGCAGTGAAACAAAAAGAGATAGCAGATGCTGAAAATGTGGACCCACTTCCTCCTTCCACTGCTCTTCTATTCTGGCTTCCACCACCTCCCTTCCAGTCCTGATGAAGGGTCTTTTTGTCCATAGATGCTGCCTGACCCCCTGAGTTCTTCCAGCTGTGTGTGTTGAGGAGGGAAAACAGAAAATGATGGATAATTTGTGGGGAGGGAACATCAAAGGAAAACCAGCAGATGTTGGAAGTCTAAAATAAAACAGAAGTTGGTGGAAACATTCGGCAGGTCAGGTGGTGTCTGAGGAAAGAGAAACATTGTGAATGATTCAGATCAAAGATCATTCATCAATCAGAATCTGTACCGAGTGTTAAGGAATGGAATTAGTCTCGAATACATTGGGAAAAAAAAGACAGGTTGGAAGCTCTCCATGGAATGTCTGCTTTCTATACAACCCAAGTTCCCAGCTCCGTGACTGCATTACTGCAAGAACAAGGGGCAGACAGTGTGAGGGGGAGGAGAGCAAGTTAGATTAACACCAATCATATACCAAAGTAAACCAAGTGAATATTCGATGACTAGGTCTGCTGCAATACTTAGAATTCGGTAACTTACTGTAATAAAAGTCATTTTTTTTCTGTTTGGAAGTCATGCAACTCAAAACAACCATAAACAATCAGTGGGATATTAAAAAGGAGAGATGTAGGAGAGACTGAAATACCTCCCAAATACACACCTTTTAGATTGTCATTTTTCCCATGCTTTCGTTCATTAGACCATAAAACATAGGAGCAGAGTTAGGCCATTGGGTCTGCTCTGCCATTCCTCATGGCTGATTTATCATCTCTCTCAACCCCATTCTCCTGCCTTCTCCCCGTAACCTTTCATGCCTTTACTAATCAAGAAGTGATCAACCTCTGCTTTAATACCCAAATATAGTCAATCATCTGCAGCAATGATTCCACAGACTGACCACCTCTGGCTAAAGAAATTCCTCCTCTTCCCTGCTCTAAGCTGATGTTGTTCTATTCTGAGGCTGTGCCCTCTGGTCCTAGAATCCCCCATTATAGGGAACATCCTCTCCATGTCCACTCAATCTGGGTCTTTCTATATTCGATAGCTTTCAATGAGATTCTGCTCCCTCCTCCCATGTTCTTATATGTGGACATGTTCTTATATGTATCCATCAAATACTTCACTTAGAGTAATAGAGTCAAAGAGTAATGCACCATGGAACCAGGCCCTTCAGCCCATTTCATGCATGGGCTAGTTTCAATTCCTCATGTTTCACCCACTTTTCAAGTTCCTGTGTGTCAAGATCTCTAAAGACCTAACCTAGTCCCAAAATATTGATGCAGCTATAAAAAAGGCAAGACAGTGATTATACTTCATTAGTGGTTTGAAGAGATTTGGTATGTCAACTAAAACACTCAGAAACGTGTATAGATTTACCCTGGAGAGCATTCTAACAGAATACATTGTACATCTTGATACATCACTGTCTGATAGGAGAGGGCTACTGCACAGGACCAAAAGAAGCTGCAGAGGGTCGTAAATTTAGTCAGCTCCATCTTGGATACTAGCCTACAAAGTACCCAGGATATCTTCAGGAACGGTGTCTCAGAAAGGCAGCGTCCATTATTAAGGATCCCCAGCACCCAGGGCATGTCCTTTTCTCACTGTTACCATCAGCAGCCTGAAGGAACACACTCAGCTTCTTCCCCTCTGCCATCCAATTCCTAAATGGACATTGAACCCATGAACACTAACTCAGTTTCTAAATATATATTATTTCTGTTTTTGCACAATTTTTAATCTATAATCTGTATTTATTTATTTAAGTTTACTCTTTTTCTTCTATATTATGTATTGCATTGAACTGCTGCTAAGTTAACAAGTTTCATGACACCAGATGGTGATAATAAACCTGATTCTGATTCTCTAAACCTGTCTTGTCCATACACTTATCTGAACATTTTAAAATTATTGTTAATGTAATTTGCTCAAATATTTTCTTTAGCTGCTCATTTCCATCTCCCCCTTCTTTACCCATTCTCCTACTCTGTACTGCAGACTCCCTGCTTCCTCAACACTACCTGCCCCTCCACTTACTTTTGTATCAGCCGCACAGTTAGCCACAAAGCCATCAATTCCATCATCCTGATCAAATGAAAAGAAACCAGCTCTGCAGAACATCTCTAGTCACCAGCATTCCATATAGAGACCACCTTCTATGGAAAGAATTTGCACCTCAGTCCCTTTTATAATCTTTCCCCTCCTAACTTAAACCTCTGCCCTCTCGATTTTGGTTAAATCTTCCTTTGATAAAAAGACTTACCCTCTCATTTTACACGCACCTTAAGTAGTACTCCATTTCAAATCCTTCTGTTGCCTTGTTCTTCCCATACTCCATAAGACTCCACTAATCATTCCCCCTTCACATTTCTCCAAATTCTAGCTCTTGGACACTTTGCTTCACCATTGAGAATCATATCTTAAACAAAATTTCAGTCCCATCTTCACCACTCTCCTTATTTATAATGTCCCTTAACACTGGTCTTTTAAAATTAACTTTGGGTTAGCTGATCTTCTGTCTGGTAAATTCACCTCCATTTTATTCTGGTGAGTGCAAGAGTTTACATTTTGGGAAACTTTTAAGAATTCTACAACTCATGTTAGCAGTACACCTGGGAGGTTATGTACAAGATGTTGATGAGGAATATTGTGTTCGGTTTGGTCACCCTGCTGAAGGAAAGATGCCATTTAAGCTGAAAAGAATGCAGGAACCATGAGAATATTGCCAGGACTCGAAGGGGTGTCGAGAGGATGTTTCCTACGATGAAGGATTTAAACCAACAGAACTGCTGTTCATTAAATATTTCTTGTGCTTTGTGCCATTCTCTGTCAACTCTAGAGACTGATGTGCATGAAAATCCCACGAGATCAACAGCTTCTGAGATACTCAAACCACCCCGTCTGGCACCAACAATCACAGTCAAAGTCACTTAGGTCATATTTCTTCTTGGCACAGTAGTGTAGTGATTAGCACAACACTTTACAGTACAGGCAACCTGGGAAAAATTCCTGCCACTGCCTGTAAGGAGTTTGTACAATTTTCCTGTGAACGTGTGGGATTCCACCGAGGGCTCTGGTTTCCTCCGACAGTCCAAACGTATATTGGTTGGTAGGTTGATTGTTTATTGTAAATTGTTCCATGATTAAGGTTAAATTGTGGGTTGCTGGGCAGTGTGGCTCAAAGGGTCTATTTCATGCTTTATCTCAATAAATAAATAAATACATGATATTTGGTCTGCACAACAACTGAACTTCTTGACCACATCTACATGCTTTTATGCATTGAGTTGATGCCACATGATTGGCCAATTAGATATTTGCATTAACAAGTAGATGTACCAGTGTACCTAATAAATTGGCCACTGAGTGTATGTGCAAGTTATCTCTCTTGGTTTTATCTGTGTTATTGAACAGGCTGACAGAATCTGTAATTTGAGGTTTATAATTATATGGAATGACTTGATTCTCTAACTTTCTCTCCCCCTGCCTATATCACAGAGACCATATCATGGCCACAGCATTGCCGAACACGAGACAGACATCAGAGATGGAAGAATTGAATGATGAATATTCAGGTAAATATTTTCATGTGGCCCATTTAACATACTTCTGAAAGTTGAAAAAGCTTGATATTGACATTAGTTTGATAGTTTCTTGTCACTGGGTAATGGACACCTTGGCAAAATGATGTTCTGATTATCATTAGCAATAAGAGATTAGATACAATACCACACAGTTCTCACAAAACTAGAATTGAACTGCCAGTGTTCACCATGTTCCTTTACCTCGATGTTTGATAGTGTTGGGATTTGTTGTCTGTTGTTATGTGCATTAGAACATCAGAAATCAAAATAATCTTCTTAACGAAAAATGACATGTTCTAAACATCTCAAACTGAAGAGCTGATTATTGACTACAGAAGGAGCGTCGGGGGTCCATAAGCCACCAAAAAGTTTGACAAACATTTTTCCATTGGTTAATATTTTGCACAGGCTTAATGAAACGAAGGGCTTGTTCCTGTGTTGTAACTCCCTCTGACCTTATGACTCTATTAACAGTAGGCCCAGGCACCTCCACGCTGTACTGGTAGTTAAAGGTGTTATTCCTATGCCACTCAGTTAGACACATCCACATGGGAGAAGTTCACATACTGTACAAGCAGGGCTATCAATAAAGTTTAGCTGAGTATCCTGCATGCTGGTATTCTGGTATGCTCTGCTCTATCCTTCCATAATGAATATAACATGGTGTCAGAAGCGGTTGATTGTTGATGAATTGGTCTACAGACCAAGTGAGATCCCCAACAAGAAAGAATTTACAGTAAGACTGTTCTTATTTGCATGCATCTATGAAAAATATCCAGAGACTTATCAACCTAAACTGTCTATGCCAGTTTGCTATTTGTATGCACCATGAGGGATGAGCTGGAAGAGGGGCAGGGTTACAAGGCAACACCTTCGAGATACAACCAATAGTGGATACATTGTAATAATCTCTGGGCCACTAGCCTGGGAAGTGCACAGAGACACAGCCACAACAGAGAAGTCAGTCAAACACTTAGGGAGAGAAAAGGAGACATTTGTAATCCAAATAAATAAAACAATAAATAAATAAACTGGAAAGTGGAGTAAATATCTGCTGTACCTAGACCTACTTACCTAACAAATCTCCCTGACACATTTGATTTTTCTAAACCAGGGGACTTCGAGAGATTTAGGGTTGCAAGCAATCTCACTCAGGCTTCAGATGATCATTAAGTAAGCACATTGATCTACCTCGTGCGTGACAAAGCAGAAGACATCATGGGTGGATTAGGACTGACAGGTGCTCAGAAAAAGGAGTTGAGAATAAATTCAAAGAATACTTCACAGGAAAATGAAATGTGATGTACAAGAGTGCAAAGTTCAACTCCAGAAAGCAGGATCCAGGTGAAAGTGTAAGTGAATTCATCACAGCACTGTATGTGTTGTCAGGCAGCTGTGCATATGGAAATCTGATCAATGAGCTCATCAGAGACAGGATTATTGTCAGGCTACTAGACACCAAATTGTCAGAGAGATTTCAGTTGCAGGCAAATCTCACAGAAAGCTAATACTATGGTCAGACAGAGTGAGCATGTTCATCAGCAACAGGCAGAACTCGGGCAGGAAAATGATTCTAGAGTAGGTTACATGGTCGGCACAATATTGTGGGCCAAAGGGCCTGTAATGTGCTGTAGATTTTCTATATTTTATGTTCTAAAGCTGGAAGCTATAAAAAAATAAGGCAACAGACAAGGTGCAGTCAGAAAGAGGTGACAGTAGAACTCAGGTTAAACCAAACAGACAAGCGAAGCAAACAGCAGGCAAAATGTCCAGCTGAAGGAGATGCTGCAAGTCTCCAATCCATGTTAAAGAGTTCCATCCAGCAATAGAGGTGAAATGCTACCAACGCAATAGAGTTGAGTAAAAAAAAACGCAATAGAGTAGAGTAAAAAAAAAAGCTGATGTCACACAAAAACAGTTGTTCAGGAGGTCAAAGAAGACCAGGTGGCAAGAGCTTTCCTTGGGGCTCCAGATTCAAATTGACAAGATTGGTGGACTATGCTTCAGTTACAAAATGAGGCAGTGACCTTCAAAATGGACGCTGGGGCAGGGAAATGGATGTTGATGTTTCAGGTTGAGACTCTTCACCCGGACTGCGGAGGTCTATGTGAGCATATGGTTGAAAAATCAGCAGAAGAGATCAATGGGGGGAGCATTGAGAGAGGGTCTTGCTGAATTCCTGTTGAAGAGAGCACCAGAAGGCCCTTTTCAACTTCATCAGAGACTCAGCTTTGTCCGCTGCTAAGTCCATGAGCAGAAATTTAAATTACTGGAGACTTTTGGGAATCCCCTTGAAAGCCAAAAATCAGGTCTGCTCCAACAATGTGTCCCACCCCTGACTTTAAAGACCACCAGTAAAACACTCCCAATAACAACTTCTTTCTGAGCACAAGCTTTGAAAAACTTTAGTGCTGGAGGAGCCATCTATCAGGAACTTGGATGGTTTTGAACAAAACCTATTTACCATCAGATTTCATACAGAGTGCAGATAAGATTCAAACATGAGCCCGACTGTGTTGGCCACCTATCCTCCTCCATTGTACTCCAATTTACTCTGATATAAAGTGCTAGCTGCAAATTTTCACAGGATACATGAAAATGGGAGCAGGAGCAGGTCACCTGGCCTTTCGATCCTGTCCTGCCTTTCAATATGGTTATCATTTGTTGTAATGCGCTGTGTTGTATGACATGGGCGATTATGGGATTTTCCATGACCATGATTGTTCTTGGTAAATGTTTCTGCAGAAGTGGTTTGCCATTGCCTTCTTCTGCGCAGTGTCTTTACAAGATGGGTGACCCGAGCCATTATCAATACTCTTCAGAGATTGTCTGCCTGGTGTCAGTGGTCGCATAACCAGGATTTGTGATATGTTTCAATAAGATTATCCCTCATTCTGAACTCAAAACCAAACTGTTCAAACTGTTCAACATCTTTTAAAGATAAAGATGAGCTTCCTTTGTCGCACACACTACATTGAAATGGAATGAACTGCACTGTTTTGCATCAATGGCCAGCACAGTCTGAGGGGCAGCCCGCAGTATCTCAGCACTTTGGGCGCCAACATAGCATGCCCACAACTTACTAACTCTAAGCGTGTACATTTTTAGAATATGGAAGGAAACTTGAGCACCTGGAGGAAACTCATGCACTCATGGGGAGAACGTACAAATTCCTTACAGGCAGCGGCAGGGAATTGAACCCCGATATTCCAATTGCTGCCGCTGGAAAGCATCATGCTAACTGCTATGCTACCATACTTCCCGTCACGTTACCTTGCCATCCACAACCAATGCTCTCATCCCAGAAATTTTCTCCTCAGATTGAACAGTATGACATGCAGCAGAGTATCCAGCTGAAACAAAAGTTCAGTAAAACGTGTTTGTCCCTGCACTGAGTATACTCATGAGTATATGACTTAGCTGGGTGATAGCTGAGTGGAACTCATGCCAAAGAAAACAACCACTCATATAAATAATTATGATTTTATTTAAACTTTTTTTTAATAAAGTTGCAGCTTTACATGAGTTATGAAGCAACCACGTGTTTGGATTTGGTGAATCCTGATGAAAGGTCTTGGCCCAAAACATCGACTGTTTATTATTCCTTTCCATAGATGCTGCCTGACCCACTGAGTTCCTTCAGCATTTTGTGTGTGTTGCTCTGGATTTTCAGAATCTGCAGGCTCTCTTGTGTGTATGTGTTTGTATTTGGCAATTTTCTGAGTAAAATATTGTGTGCTATTAGGACAAGATGTTTCTTCAAACTAATTACAAGCAAAAATCAGTACAATTAGCAATGCAGTGTTGGTATGAGACATCTCTAGCACAAAGACTTTGCTGACTAGTACAATAGTTTTCTTCGCAACATGTTACGAATAACCAGATTAGATTCTGTCTAAACTCAATATCAGCCTTCTGCAAGAGAATTTCTCTTTTCCAAGGTAATCGAACGGCGCTTCAATCCAAATTGGATCTTGATGCCAACAGAGTCTGATTCAGAGCAGCAAGGCACTTTTCAGTGCCTGATGAAGGGTGTTGGCCCAAAAAATCCACTGGACTCTTTTCCATAGATGCTTCCTGGCCTGCTGAGTTCCTCTAGCATTTTGTGTGTATTGCTTGGATTTCCAGTATCTGCAGATTGTCTCCTGTTTGTGATAAGACCATAAGATCTAGGAGCAAATTTAGGCCATTTAGCCCATCGAGTCTGCTCTACCATTCCATCATGGCTGGTTTATTATCTCTCTCAACCCTTCCAACCTCTCAAATCTTCTAACCATTCTATCCATTCTAGTACCTTTCCCGTAATACCATGGGCTTTTAAGTTGTTAAGCAGCCTCATATGCGGAACCTTGTCAAAGGCCTCTGAAAATCCAACTAAACATCCACTGACTTGCATTTGTCCATCCTGCCTATTACTTCCTCAAAGAATTCCAACAGATTTGTCAGGCAAGATTTAGCCTTTAGAAAACCATGCTGATTTTATTCTATTTTATCAAGTGCTTCTAAGTACCCTGAACCCCATTCTTAATAATGCTCTTCTCTTCTGAGAATGTGCCCTCTGGTCCTAGACCCTTTCAATATATGAAACATCCTCTCAACATCCATTCTTTCTAGGCCTTTCAATACGTTTCAGTGAGATCTCCCCTCTCATTCTTCTGAAGTCCAGCAAGTACAAGCCCAAAGCCATCAAATGTTTCCTCGCATGTTAACCCTTTCATTCCCAGGATCGTTCTGGTGAGCCTCCTCTGGAGTCTGTCCAATGCCAGCACATCCTTTCTTAGATAACGGGTCCAAAGCTGCTCACAATGCTCCAAATTCATTCTGACCAAAGCTTTATAAAAGCTCAGCCTACATATACATCAACGGAATAAAAACTCGAGCCACTGGAACTGATCGGATGATTGTTTTAGGATTAGATCTGCTGACAGTCAAAATGTGACCCTTCGTTTGGCAACTGAAGCTCTTGGCTGTTCTGAACTGGCAGGACTAAGTCAAGCAACGATCAGCATAACAATGACTAATGGGATTAGCCTTGCTGGTTCACGTTTCAAGCCTTTTATTTTGTTGCAGCTCCTTGACCGTGGCTTGCGGTTAGAAGAATCTCTTGTGATGGGTGAAACTCTCCAGCATCTTTGATTCCACGTGCACTGACACAACACTTATTACATGAGTTCAAATGGGCAGCGCAGTGGCAAAGCTGTTAGGGTGTCGCTTTACATTGCCAGCAACCGGGGTTCAATTCCACCACTGTCTCTAAGGAGCTTGGGTCAGTTCTCCCCGTGATCGAATGGATATCCTCCGGTTTCCTCCCACACTCTAAAGATGTACACGTTAGGATTAGTAAGCTGTTTGCATGATATGCTGGCGCCAAAAGCGTGGTGACACTTGTGAGCTGCCTCCAGTACACTCTCAAATTGTGTTGGCCGTAGACACAAACAACACATTCTGCTGTATGTTTCAATGTACATGTGACAAATAAAACCAATTTTTTATCTTAAACACGAAAAATTCTGCAGATGCTGGCAATCCAAAGCAACACACATAAAATGCTGGAAGAACTCAGCAGTCAGTCAGCATCTATGGAAATGAATAAACAGTCAGCATTTCAGGCAGAGACCTGAAGCCTGTTCTGAAGAAGGGTCACAGCCCGAGACTTTGACTGTTTGTTCATTTCCACAGATGTGACCTGACCTGCTGAATTCCACCAGCATTTTGTTTGTGGAATCTTTTCTCTGTACTGGGTTTTGTGTGTTCAACAGATTTGGTCAAATTCATTCATTTACACACAATTAATTAATCTCCACATACTCCCTACTCAAACTTACTGCATAATGTGTGATCTAAAAAGGGATCAAGGTTGCAATGCAAGATATGTTCTTCAGTAAAATAATACATTCTCTGTCTTACTTTGAGGCTTCTCATTTCACGATCATTGCACTATTTCTATTGACCTTAGATCAAAATGATCTTACAGTCTCTGTATGGCATCTTCAACCAAGATATCTTCCACCCTGCAGAGGGTGAGAAGATTTGCCAGTAGGCCACATACTTCTAGGTATAAGAGCACCAAGAAGGTTGTAATGCCCTTCCATAAGACATAAGAGCAAAATTAGGCCATTCAGCTCATTGAGACAGCACTGCCATTCCATCATGAGGACCTCCACTGGTCGCGGTCAAACCTGGATGTTTTGTCCTAGCTGTCTACGTGACGTGCAGTACGATTTGGAGAGCACGCTGTTGTCCATGCAGCAGGCTCCCCCTTTCCATGTAACTGATATATCCAAAGGAACATCAGAGACACCAATTGCAGTTTGACACCAGCAGCATCACAGCAGTTGTCAGTCAGAGTTGAACTGAATGTAGGACTGCCTTGGGGACTCCTGTTCTGGATGTTTCCTTGGGGTTTACTCCTTTAACCTTCTCCTTAAGTGAACTTAGCCACAAGTTAGCCGAGGTTTGAGATCAGTTTTCCTTCTCCTAAATGAGCTGCAACCATGGCTGATGAGTCCCATTTGCCCAAATCCTGTCATGATTTTTTATTATCCCCCCTCAATCCCATTCTTCTGCCTTCACACTGTAAAATTTTGACACCCTGACTAACCGAGAATTAATCAACCTCTGCTTTGAATATATCCAATGTTTTGGTCTCTACAGCCATCTGCAACAATGGTTCATTTTAACTGAAGAAGTTCATTGTTATCTCTGTCCCTCTAATCTGAGCCTGTGCCCTCTGATCCTAGATACACCTACTATAGGAAAGACCTTCTCCATGTCCCCTCTATCCAGGCCTGTCACAATTCTCCATCCTTCAGGATATTATTTGATTGAGAAGGCATAGCATGGTTTTGATATAGTAGCTGTATAGTTCTGAAACTCCATTGCATGTGCTGCGGATCCCAATTACAGCTTGTTGTCCTCTTCCCATTCAGCGAAGGTGGCACAGTAGCACAGTGATAAAAGCTCAAGCTCAATTACTTTACAATGCCCGCTGCCAGATTGTGGTTCAATTCCTGCCTCTGTCTGTAAGGAGTTTCTACGCTCTCTCTGTGACCACGTATATTTCCTCTGGGTGCTTTAGCATCCTCCCACATTCCAAAGGTGTACAAGTTAGGGTTTATAACTTGTGGGCATGCTATATCGGCGCTGGAATATGGTGATTCTTGTGTGCTGCTCCCAGCACATATTGGGACTATGCTGGTTGTTGACGTAAATTATACATTTCACTGTATTTTTCAATGTTTCAATGTGCATGTAACAAATAAAACTAATCTTTATCATTCCCTTGAAAACTGTGACAGCCTACAGTATCACAGTGTTACACATGATCTCACATTACTCTAATGCCTCCCCTCCCCCAGTTCCCCTGACATTGAGAGATCACAGCTGCCGACATAAATCAGCCTTTTAGAAAGCAGATGTGTGGAACAGGCTTTCATCTCTTTTACAAATATCTTCATCCGCCCTCAACTCTATGTCACTTTTACTCCCAAAGAAGAATCATGGTATTTAGGGCTTTTATCGTGAGTAATAATCGCTGTAGTTGAACCGTTCACAAGGAAACCCTCTGCCTGAGTAACTCTGGTATCCTCCAGAACATTGATTGATCCTTAGAACCCCAAACTTTAAATTCCATTCCTTGACAATTTCATCTTTCTTTTATCCCTGTATAAACATTCCCTTAGACACCCACTTTGAATAATCTACTTGTCACCTGTATAAATATCTCCTCCTGTGTTTCAGATGTAACCAGTTCATGCATCTGTGGAGCATTTCAACACCATCTACTCTGATGAGTGTATTAGGCAAATAGTGCCTGTAAATTGTGCCTTAAATGCTTCACATAGATATCAAAGGCATCTAAATCAGATTTAATTAAATGATGCTGGTGGAGAAGACTGGATAAGGATTAAAGGTGAATTCTGTGTTGTCAGACAAAAGTCTCAAGATTAAATGGGTTATCCCAAGAAGTGTCAAACAAACCACTTATGTTTGATCCAATGCAGAAGATCGCTGGTTTTAATCTTTCATGACCAGCCTCAAACAACAGACACACAAGCTACGGGAGAAGTTGAGAAGTTTATGAGGTTTCTCCAACATGGTTCTGGCAAGACACAAGTGACATTTTGCAGGCAGCTAACAAAACTACTGTCTATTTTACTATATACTTTTTCTGGACTATGATCACTGCAATCTGCAGTGTGTAATTTCCCTTTGAGAGTTGTGCTTTTGAGCCATCTGAACACTCTGTTTTTGCAGTGTCCTGAAGGATTCTGAGAATTGGACTCTGGAGAATGTAGGTATGGCTCTGGTAGTCATTGCGGGAGTGAACTTCAGGCCAGACTGATACTTTGGGCTGGAGTGAAGCAGCATGGCTTGGCCTGAGAGTGAGAAAGAAGCCAATGTGTAGCTGATTTAAGTGCCGATCCAGATTAAAAAGATTAAGGGTCCAGCCCCAGGGTGGAGGACAAACTGGTGTTCAGCTCATTACTCTGCACCAGCCAGGGTCACCTGGCTTTCCTTGTCTCAGCGCTGAACTGACTCAGAGTCAGAATCAGGTTTATTATCACCGGCATGATAACTTAGCAGCAGCAATTCAATGCAATAAATGATATAGAAGAAAAAAAAAGTAAAAATATATAAATAAGTAAATGAATTACAGTGTATGTATATTGAATAGATTAGAAGTTGTGCAAAAACAGAAATAATATATATTAAAAAAAGTGAGCTAGTGTCCAAGGGTTCAATGTCCATTTAGGAATCGGGTGGCAGAGGGGAAGAAGCTGTTCCTGAATCGCTGAGTGTGTGCCTTCAGGCTTCTGTACCCCCTACCTGATGGTAACAGTGAGAAAAGGGCAAGCCCTGGGTGCTGGAGGTCCTTAATAATGGACACTGCCTTTCTGAGACACTGCTCCTTGAAGATGTTCTGGGTACTTTGTAAGCTAGTGCCCAAGATGGAGCTGACTAAATTTACGACCCTCTGCAGCTTCTTTTGGTCCTGTGCAGTAGCACCCCCATACCATACAGTGATGCAGCCTGTCAGAATGCTCTCCACAGTACAACTATAGAAATTTTTGAATGCTTTGTTGACATATCAAATCTTTAATGAAGTATAGTCACCGTCTTGCCTTCTTTATAGCTGCATCAATATGTTGGGGCCAAGTTAGGTCCTAAAGATCTTGACATTCAGGAACATGAAACTGCTCACTCTCGCCACCTCTGATTCCTCTATGAGGATTGGTTTGTGTTCCTTCATCTTATCCTTCCTTAGGTCAACAATCAGCTCTTTCATCTTACTGATGTTGAGTGCAAGGTTGTTGCTGTGACTCCACTCCACTAGCTGGTATAGCTCACTCCTGTATGCCCAGCAGCTGTGGCCTGGATTAGTTTCACTCACCCGAGTGCTGAACTGGCATGTTCAGGAACTCTGCGGTTCACATTCTTTTTTACTTTTTTATTGCTTACAAGATTTGTTCTTTTCTTGATCATTGGATCTTTGTTGTGTGGGGTTTTCCATGGATTCTATTGTGTTTCTTTGTTTTGTGGCTGCCTGCAAGAAGGTGAATGTCAAGGCTGCATATGGTATACATATTTAGTTAATAAATGAACTTTGAACTTTGAGTGAGGGCAGACCCTTGGAATATTTAACAAGTCATAGTCAAAGTGGAGTTCATTGTCATATAGACAACTACATGTATGCACAAGTACAATGAAACACTTAAATTATATTTATTTATTTTATTTTATTGATACAGCAGGGAGTAGGCCCTTCACTCTTTTGAGCCATGCTGCCCCAGCAACCCCATACAAATCCGATTAATTCTAACCTAAACAGGGGACAATTTACAATGACCAATGAACCTTTGGACTGTTGAAGGAAACTGGAGTTCCTGGGCACGTTCCACAGGGAGGACGTACAGACATTCCTGCAGATGGTGCTGGAATTGAACTCCTCGAGCTGAAGTAGCATCGCGCTAACCGCTACGCTACCGTAGTACCTCACTTGCAGCAACATGAAGGGCAGAGCAGCCTATAAGCAGTGTCCCTAAGAAAAATATAAACACAGTTTTTATAAGAAAGTATACAGTTTAAACAAAGTCTATTTCAGTTCAAGGTGATCGAATCGTTGTACCAAATGGCTCAAGAACTGAAGAATTGAAGGAAAGTAACTGTTCTTGACCCTGGTGGAGTGCGATTTAAAGCTTCCGTACCTCCTGCCCGATGGTTTCCATTGTCCCATCCTGTTTACAACCAAATTCCCATCCTTACATAGAGCAAGACCTTCATCTTTGTTAAACCTCTTTTCCTCCAGTTTTATTTCAATGGCTTCCTTCACCAGACAGTCCCAAAAGCCACTGGTGTGGCACAGAAGTTTTGTGCCATCAAAGTCAATCGTATGGCCATTGCAAATACAATGTGGGACAAAGTGGGACAGTGGAATCCTGATTGGCTGAGGGATAATCAATCAGGAGGGATGGATGATGGGGGTATAAATACCACCAGACTAGACATGCCCAAGCATTATCCCTGATGAATTGGCAGAGCTTTTCATTGAAACGTTGGTTAAAATTGATAGCTGTATCCGACTGGAAGCCGAGAAGGGTTTATTCATCATATATGCCAGGAAAGCACTAGATCCTTCTTCATTTAATTACTCGTTCATGGCTCAGGAATTATTAGTTTATCAGGTTCAAGAACAGCTACTTCCCTTCAACCATTCGGTTCTTGAACCAACCAGCAAAACCCTAACCACGGTTTAATAACACTATGACCACTTTGATCACTGCATTAAAAATGACTTAGTTTTATTGTTCAAATTGTATTTTCCCGTACAAATCCTATATAATTTATGTTTAATTTATTTTTCTCTAGTGAATGTTGTGTACCTGATGCTCTGTGCCTAAGTTTGCCATTGTACCTGTCAAGACATGTACTTGTGAATATGACAGTAAACTCAATTTTGACTTAATTAGCTGAGATTTGGGTGGTGGGGTGGAGATACGTCTCTACCAAAGGAGGTGTTAGGCTTTCCTTCACTCTGCTAGCCTGTAGGTCACCCTTGGGCAACGTATGGCACCTACTTAACCACACCCCCCCTCCCCCCGATCAGGGTCACATGAAGCCATCAGAGCAGCTGGTGCATGTCACATCCTAGTTATGCAACCACTGACACCAGTCAGACAATCTCCGAAGAGTATTGACAATGGCTGGGGTCACCCATTTGTGTAGACACTGCCCAGAAGAAGGCAATGGCAAACCACTTCTGTAGAAATATTTGCCCAGAACAATCAAGGACCTAAGACCGTGATCACCCACATCATATGAAATGACACAACATCCTGGGCTGAGGGGTCTTTTCCTGAGCTGTGCTGTACCGTTCCCTGTCTGAGGCTGACCACGGAGCCCATCAAGTGAATCCAGTTTTCCCGCATTTGTCCGACTAAACCCCCCCCCCCCCCCCCCCACCGTACCCACATCCGAATTTCTAGCCAAGCCTGAACCCATCCTACCAAATCCGGAATGTCTTATCACTCTAAGGGTTTCATTTGTTTTCAATAGGTAAGAAGAAATCAAAGTTTAAAACTTTCAAAAACTTTTTCGCCAAGAAGAAAAGGAAAGTGACAGCAGCACCCAAAGGAGAAACCAACCTGAAGCCAAGCCAGTCAAGCACGGACGTCAGCACGGCTGAACCTTCTGAAGCACAGCCGGACTCTGAGACAGGGTAAGAGTTGTTAGGGATCTAGTGAAACGGGGCACTAACTTCCAAAAGCACAATGGGGCTGAACCTTCTATCCCACTCTTGAAAGGAGCCCTCATACGCTAAAAGATTAACTTGATCTCCCAATCTACCTCATCGCCATTGCATTGGGACAGTTCCACTCTTGCTCACTGGAGTATGAGGCCGGCTGACTACCCTCACCTGATTTAGCCTGGCTGTTGAAGCAGTCAACTAGAGTGTGGTCGCTGTCACATGCAAACAGCTACTTGGGGCCGCAGGTGAGAACTGAGTGTCTGGTGGGGACCAAAGTTGAGTGAGCTGCCCTGAAATACACTTTACATGCCCCTTCACAAGAGCTGCTACCCCTCCCTGGACTCCCCATACACTCTATATGTGGCAATAATAATTATCATTATCTCCTATTGGTAACATTGATGAACCTGTGATGTGAACCCCAAGTTCTCTGTGTTCCCCCACACTTCCAAGAATCCTGACATTAACCCTGTACTCTGCCTTCAAGTTTGATCTTCCAAAGTGAATCACTTCACATTTTTCCAGATTGAAATCCATCTGCTACTTAGCCCGGTTCTATATCCTATCAATGTCCCAGTATAACCAATGACAACCTTGTACACTATCCACAACACCAACCTTCCTTCCTGTCATCTGCAAACTTATTCCAGTAAACCCTTTAGAATTCCATCCCTTTTCCATGTCCAGCAATGTAATTTCATTAAATTCAATATAGATTTAAGAGAATTGTATATTAACCATCAAATTAAGTGGAAGCAATGAGTGCATCAGATATTTTCCTCATTATTCTATGGACCATTTAACATGAACAATGAAATACCATTAATGTTGTAAATATTGATATATTAGATTGATAAACGGCAGCTCCTTTTCCATTTCATACTGCTAGATCCATTAAAAGCCCATTGTATTGAAGTTACCTGTCCCAATTCTATAAGAACAGAAGACCATAAAACATAGTTCGTTCATTATGTGCCATGTCATATGATATAGGCTATCTTGGTCTTTCTATGACCGTGATTGTCTGGGCAAATTTTTCTACAGAAGTGGTTTGCCATTTCCTTCTTCTGGGCAGTGTGTTTACAAGATGGGTGACCACTGCCATTATCAATACTCTTCAAAGATTGTCTGCCTGGCATCAGTGGTCACATAACCAGGACTTGGGATATGCACCGGCTGCTCATACAACCATCCACCACCTGCTCCCATGGCTTCATGTGAGACTGATCAGGGGGCTGCTAAGCAGGTGCCACACTTGCCCAAGGGTAATCCACGGGTTAGTGGAGGGAGGAGCAGCTTAACTCTCCTGTGATAGAGACGTATTTCCACCCCAGCATCCAAAACATAAAACATAGGAGCAGAATTAGGCCATTTAGTCCAACAAGTTTGCTCTGACATTCCATCATGGCTGATTTATTATCTCTCTGAACCTCATTCTCCTGCCTTCTCCCCATAATCTTTTACATCCTGATCAATCAAGAACCTCTCAACATCCACTTTAAATATACCCAATGACTTGACCTCCATAGCCAACTGTAGTGATGAATTCCATAGCTTCACCACCCTCTAGCCAAAGGAATTTTATTATTTAGTAGAATATGGCGGCGCAACGCAGCTTGCAGCGGCCACTCCGGAGCTGATTATATGTTATTTGTGAAGTGGGGTGCCGTGTGCGATCATAATCGATTGAAAATGGACGTGGAAGCACGGAGAAACATCGGGAAATCTCCAGGAAGACCTTCTTCGTTGCTGCTGCTGCTGTGAGATCCGGGACTCTGCTGGGAAGAACAGGCCCCCAGTCCTCGGGGTCGCATTGCCGATGGCCGTTGGCGGGGCCGTCTTAATACGCTCGGCAGGGGATGGTGCTCAGAGAAGCTGTGCCGGAGGGGATGGTCGTCGGCTCGGAGGTTCGACGGACTCGTTGTCCGCTGCGGTCAGGTCACTGTCGGTGTGTGCTGTGTCTGCGAGGCTGGTTTCGACGGAGCTTTCATTGTCTGCTGCGTCTGCGAGGCTGAGTCGGGTGGCGCCGTGGAAGTCCATAATGGGGGTATTCCCTTCTGCCGCCGGCGTGGGATGGCGAGTCTGTTGGGACCCTAGGGACCTGTGGAAACTGTGTGGTGATTTCTTTTAAACTTATAGTCCTTTAACATCTTTGGACCATTTTTACTGTGCCCATCGTCTGTTTCTTTTTATCAATTTTGCTATTGTTTGCACTGTTGTAACTATGTGGTTTTGTGCAGGTCTTGTAGCTTTAGTTTTTGATCTTGTTTGTCTGGTGGATTTGGAGCTCCTTTCCGGGGAACGCGCTAAGACAGTAGCATGATATTAATATGCAGCAGCCTCTCTGGACTCTGGATTGGGGATTGTCCAAACGTTACGTGGATTTTCTAGTGTAGTGTGTTTTGTCATATGCTTTTGTGATATCATTCTGGAGGAACGTTGTCTCATTTTTTAACTGCATTGCAGTTGTGGTTTCTAAATGACAATAAACTGAATCTGAATCTGAATATAAAAGACATGGAGAATGCTGTGAGATATTGTAGTTTCATCTGTGGCAAAATAAAGCACTGTAAATATTTGGCAAATTGAAGTCAAAACTGAAGAAGCTATGATGATTCAGTAGGTCAGCCAGCCTCTGGGGATGAGAAATGCTGAGTTTAATTTTTATTTATTTATTGAGCTACACCACAGAAAAGGCCCTTCTGGCCCTTTGAGCCAATTCTCTCAGGGACCCCTGAATTAACCCAAGCCTAATTATAGGACAATTGACAATGACCAATTAACATATCAACTGGTACATCTTTGGACTGTGGGGGGAAATCCACGCGGTCACTGGGAGAACGTACAACTCCTTACAGGCAGCGGCAGGAATTGAACCTGGGTCACTGATTCTGTAAAGTGTTGTGCTAACCACCCTGCTACTGTGCTGCCCTGGTTTCAGGTTTGTGACCTTTGATCAGATCAGGTGAACCATTTCCCATGAAAGGTCGTTAAATTTATGGACTTAGTTTCTCCCTTACTCTCCACTGAACTGCCCATGCACACTTATCCAACTTGAGAGTCCGGGCCAATACATGCCAATCAGATTACTTTATGATACACGCTCTTGCAAAATGATAATGTGACATGACACAGAAGACAGTTTTTGTGCTAACAACAGTTCATTTAAAGAGCTAAGCACTCACTTCCACACCTGAAAATGTGACCACCACAGACAAGGTGAAGATCATGAAATTACCAAATGGACGAGCTTAAGATTATGATTGAAAATAGGAAGATATTTCCACTTCTATCTACATCGAGATAGTGCAAAAAGAATAATAGAATGCAGAATGCTGTTATGGAGAAAGCAGCTAGACAAAGTAGCTTCACGAGGAAATCTGCAGATGCTGAAAATTCAAACAACAACACACACAAAATTCTGGTGGGACACAGCAGGCCAGGCAGCATCTACAGGGCACACACAAAATGCTGGTGACAAAGACAAAGTAGCTTGTTTCTCAGCTAGCCAAACAAGGTAAGGGCTATAATGAGGTAGATTGAGGTATAGAGAGTTCACCTTTATCATCCAAGAAGTGTTAAGGAGTCTTGTAACATCAGGGTAGAAGCTGTCCTTGAGCGTGATGGTGCCTGTTTGGAACGCAATTTGCAACTCAGAAGGAATAAACAGAAGAGGTACTGCAGGTGTTGAAGTTCTGGAAAAGACTGTAAAATATACAAAGTGCTGGAGGAGTTCAACAGTTCAGGCAGCATCTATGGGGTTGACTGTTTATTCCTCTCCTTAGATGCTGCCTGACCTACTCTGAGTTCCTCCAGCATTTTGAGTCTGTTATTCAGAAGTCTTGTTGACCAGAGGGAGGTGAACTCAGGGAATGTTGGAAGAAGGATAATTTAAAGCTGTGAATCTCCTGCTGAATTTTACAGTAGTTTAGTGGAGGGTTAAACCCATACAGAGTGGGTGACCCTGTGAAATACAGCAATAATACTTCACAGCCTGATGGTACATTTAAGATGTATTTTCTGACTCTTCTCCGAAGATCACCACCATGTTGTGGTGTGGAGGCCTGTGAGTTCCTGAGATCCCAAGAGTGACACCATCTATAATTTAGCTCCTGGTTGGGTCAACCACGGTGGGTGAAGGTTCCACAAAAGGAGCGATCTAACCAAGGCCTCAGAAATGAAGCTGGGGGAAGATGATCACAACATCAGTGAAGATGAAGGAAGGAAGACTGCAGCGGTGAAGAGTCCCCAGTCATCTTGCCACTGGACCCTGACTCTGATCTGTCAAGGACAGTGTGGTGGCTTCCTATACATCAATCTCCCCACATTAAACAAAGTCACGCACAGGCATTCTCCATTAAAGGAATAACCCCTTGGGAGAACATCATACTCGACTCAAGTGATCACACTTCTATGACTATTTTCTGTTGCAAGACAATTAGGCCTGTTCTTGAAATGTTGGTCTCAGCCCCTGGTCTTGTCCGTGGGATTGTGAGTGTCAGCAGTACCTTGTGGATAGCATTCTTGTACCTGACTCAGAGGACAGTTTAGTTCCCAAGACTCACATCTGCAACACAGACATTACTAGCAAAGCCACCATTAGACATGGCGCTAGAGATTGCTTGTGGTGAAGAAGAGAAAATCTATTGGACAGATTGTTCAGTGCATGGATCATAAAAGCACAATAAAAGCATAGACTATTTTCTAAGTAGAGAGAAAATAGAAAAAGCTGAGGTGCAATGGGACTTGCTAGACCTTGTGCAGGATCCCCTAAAGTTTCATTTGCATGTTGAGTCCGTGGCGAGGCAGGAAAATGCGATGTCAGCATTCATTTTGAGAGGACTAGAATATAAAAGCAAGGATATAACGCAGAGGCTTTATTAAGCACCGGTGAGGCCTCACCTGGAGTATTGTGAGCAGGTCTGTTCCCCTCATCTTAGGAAGGATGTGCTGACATTGGAGAGGGTTCAAAGGAGGTTCGCGAAAATGATTCCAGGATTGAGTGGCTTGTCATAGGAAGACCGTCTGATGGCTCTGAGCCTGTACACATTGGAATTCAGAAGAATGAGGAATGACCTTATTGAAACCTCTTGAACGTTGGAAGGCCTCAATAGAGTGGATGTGGAGAGAATGTTTCTTATGGAGGTGGAATCCAAGACCAAAGGACACAGTCTCAGAATAGAGGGGCATCCTGGTAGAATGTTGATGAGGAGGAATTTCTTTAGTTTGAGAATGATGACTCTGTGGAATTCTTCGCACAAGCAGCTGTGGAGGCCAAGTTATTGGGTATGCTTAAGGCAGAGGTTGATAGACTCTTGATTAATCAGGGCATGAAGGGATACAGGGCTATATCTTACGGTCTTATATATAGTGGATTCTGGTTCTTTGGGCCATCAGTTAATCGGGACAGCTCCTTACTAGGGACAACACTTAAAGAACACAAACTAATTGAGAAAATAGCTGGGATTCCCTCATTTATTTGGGACACTCTGCCACTTAATTGGAGTAGGAAACTGTTTCTAACTTGTGTCAGTTGCATGCACTTGCTACGCCGTGCTTTGAGTGAACAGTTTTTAAATAGTGTCAGTGTCATGTGCTTGTGGTCAAAAAGCAGTGATTTTTGTCACTGATAGTTGGTGAAAAATAAGTCATAAGACCACTCCGAACTGTTTTGCTCAATGCAGTTTCAAGCATTCGGGCTTAGAGATGCCAGAAAAGGCCAGGAGGGAAAATGAAATGATTTCACTACTTCAACAAGTTAGAATTTGATGGTACCAATAATCATCTTAAGTGTTACAATTAAAATGAATATTTGGAGGATGCAATTGTCAACAGTATTTAATGAAGGCAGTCCATTATCTAGACTATGTGACTGCAGATTTTGTTCATTTACAATCAGAAGAACACAACACAGATGAATTCATCCATCAATAAGCATTAGGAACAAATAAACAGTTTTCTACTACTGGTACTGGAAGTGCTTTATCTTGTTCTGTATTTCATTTAAATTCTTAATTTGGTACTCGGTTCGTCTTTATGTAACCTTTTAGTTATTTCCATGAAAGTTTAGCTAATTAGAGAAGCCGCTTAATTGGGCCAAAATGTACTGTCCTGATGTGTCCAATTAACTGGAATCCACTGTAATACAACATAAAGAGGGCAACATACAGTACTGTGCAGAAGTCATAGACCCATAGAGTCGGCCCTCCTTATCCGCAGATTCTGCATGCGCAGATTCAACCATCCACGGATCGGGAAAACCCAGAAGTTCTCTCTCCAGCACTCGTTGTTTGAGCATGTACAGACTATTTTATCTTGTCATTATTCCCTAAACAATACAGTATAACAACTATTTACATAGAATTTACATTGTATTAGGTACTATAAGTAATCTAGAGATGATTTAAAAGTACAGGCAGTCCCTGGGTTATGAAGGAGTTCCATTCCTGAGTCTGTCTTTAAGTCAGATTTGAAGTCGGTACAGGTACATCCGGTATTACTTAGCATCAGTTAGTCAAACATTTTTCTTAGTATATAGTATATATTTTACATTTCTCTGCATATAAAACTTAAGAAACATACGTATTCCAATAATTAAACCACTGCGTTGCTTAGTAATACTTGTAGCTTTCATTGGGGCAGGGCCTTTCACATGCTCCATTAAAATTGTTCCAATCGTTGACCGGCTGTAGCCTAACGCTTTTCCAGTGACTGATGGTGTTTCACCTCTTTCTGATCACTTTATTAATTCCACCTTATTTTCAATCGTGATTGTGATTATTTTTGTGAATAGAAACACTGCAGATTCAGAGCTGCGCCAGGTCCTAATGTCCACCGCATTGCGCATGTTAAATAAAGTCCGGGGTTCCGCTGGGTCCTAAAGACCACCGCACTGAGACAGGTTAAATAAGGGACTTGAGCATCCGCGATTTTTGGTATCCGTGGGGGGGTCCCTGAACCAATCCCCCATGGATAAGGAGGGCCGACTATATACAGTATATAGCTAGGGTGCCTAAGACTTTTGCACAGTACTGTATATGTTGCCGTGGAGCTGAGAGCAAGTTTGTAAATCTGGCAGGAGCCAAGGATGTTGGGAATGGCGAGGGGGGGGTGCCGCAGGAGGAACAGAGAAGGAGTGTCATGGAAGGGGATGGTGTGGGTGTGGACACCAGCCCTAAAGACACCGGGTAAGGTAATTAGATTCCCAACAATTGGTTTATTGATCATTACAGTTGGTCTTTCTGGTGCTTCCTGCTCGCCCTTCCTCTTTTCCCAACCATGATTCCCCTCTCCCTGCCCCCTTCCCACTCTCATACCACCACAGAGACCCATATCAAAGTCAGGTTTATGATCACTCACATCTGTCATGAAATTTGTTTCTTTTCCATGGTAGCTGTACAGTGCAATACATAAAATTACTACAGTACTGTACAAAAGTCATGAGAAGCGGTAATCCATTGTTGGATCCTGATGTTTTTATGATCCAAAGTTCTTCAGAAGTCAATAAGGAGTCATAAAACATTTTGCTTATGGCCATTTTATTGTGTTACAAGAGAGGAAAGTGAACAGGAAAGAGCTGAGAAAACAAAGAGGAGAAGGCAAAGGGAAAAGTAGCCGCGGTCTTCCCACACTCAGACTAGAGATGACCAAACTTCCAATGATAACGATTCGCCGATAAAACAGCCAGATTCAAGTAGCACGACACCTGCAGCTATAAACTTAGAGCTTTTTAGAAAAATACAAATGCAACTGTACCATAATTACTGGAAAATTCACTGGACAATTACCTTTATACAGATGATTGTACAAAAATACTAGCAGGCTTTGGAAAGTTAAACTACAAGAAAGATAACAATTCTACACCCCAGTCCAACAATATGTATGTATTATTATTCAACTAATATAACAAATGACAGTTACCAACATTAGATTAAAAAAAGGAAATGTTTTTAATTAGTCCATTATTGGTATGTGTACCGAGATACAGTGAAAATCTTTGCTCTGAATGCACTCTAGACACATAATTCCATACAGATAGCAAAAAGGGAAAAGTAATAACAGAATGTAAAATATAGTTACAGGAAAGTGCAGTGCGGGTAGACAATGAGATGCAGGGGCCATGATAAGGTAGACTGAGAGATCAAGCATTCACCTCTATAACATCATTCAAGTGTTTTATAGCAGTGCATTGCAACTGTCTTTGAGTTAGGTTGTGTGAGCTTTCAGGCTTTTGTATCTTCTGCCTGATGGAAGAGTTCTGACTAAGCATATTTGTGACTTAGTGCAAAATTTGAACAATTTTCTTTCCTCTGAAGTATTATCTAATAAACTATGAAGTTAAATTCATTAGTATTTATTATTTCAGCTCCCAAAGTAATATCGGAAGCAGAGCTTTCTCTCATGACAGTATTTTCATCCCTGAACTATCCATCTCGGAGTCAGTGTCAGTTCGAGGAGCGTCCCAGGAAAATGTGGCTGGCAGGGTGAAAGCTTTACAGGTGAGTTTTGAGAAAGTACAGAAGGAGACAATTTGGTCCATCATGTTATTTATTGCCAGTTTCCAATCAATTCCCAAGTAATTCTACCTCTTAGCACTTTACATCACAGTCGATTCCAGATGCTTAGGGAAATGTGAAAAAGTATCATCAGTTTTAAATGATGATTTGAGAAATTAATGACTTAGAGTGGACAGAGATGAATGACTGGTCATGAGCAGGTCAAATACAATGGGGTATAACATTCAAAATGGAGCTTGGCTGACCTTTGTTTACTGCACAAAGATGGGGGAACAATGTTGAGGTCCTGAATCAATCGAAAATTTCCACAACTTGTTGGATAAAGCAATTCCATAAAACCATAAGACATGGAAGCAGAATTAGGCCCATCGAGTGTGTCCACCATTCCATCATGGCTGTTTTATTATCCCTCTCAACTCCATTCTCCCAACTTTTCCCCACCCACAACCTTTCATGCCCTGACTAATCAAGAAGCTATCAACCTCCACTTTAACCCAATGACTTGGCCTCCACAGCTGTCTGTGGCAATGAATTCCACAGATTCACCACCCTCTGGCTAAAGAGGTTCCTCCTCACCTCTGCTTAAATTGACGCTTCTGTATTCTGAGACTCCCACACCGTAGGAAACATCCTCTCCAAATCAACTCTATTTAGGCCTTTCAATATTCACTAGGTTTCAATTTGATCCCCCCTCATTCTTCTAAACTCCAGCAAGTACAGGCCCAGAGCCATCAAATGCTCCCCATATGTTAACCCTTTCATTCCTGGGATCACTCTCATGAACCTTCTGTGGATCCTCTGCAATGTCAGCACGTCCTTTCTTAACTAAGGGGCCCAGATCTCCTTTCAATACTCCAAGTGCATTTATACAATACTCACTATTCAAAGTCAAAGTCAAATTATTATCAAAGTACACATGTCTCATCATATACTACCTTGAGATTTATTTTCTTGCAGGCATTTTCAGGAAAATACAATGCAATAGAATTATTAAAACTATGCACAAACAAATCAATGAAGAATTGTAAACCCAAAGTGAGAATTAAGGTTTGGAATAGTCATTGCCTAATTGAATATCTCAGGGATCCAAGTGGCTTTAATCTTGTACCAAAGTTCCTAACTTCTCAGCTAGAAGAGCCTGCAAGAGGGAAGGAGACCAAAGTGGGAGATAGAACTGCCCACTTATTCAGCAGATTGAATAACTTCAGATTTCCATTCTCCGGAGTTCTATTTTTTTTATCTTTTTAATTGAGATACAGCATGGAATAGGTTCTTTGAGTCACATTGCCCAGAAATCCCCTAATTTCATCCTGGGTCTAATCAGGGGACAAATTTACAATGGCTAATTAACCTATCAACCAGTACCTCTTTGGACTGTGGGAGGAAACTGGAGCATGTGGAGGAAAGCCACATGGTCATGAAGAAAAAGTACAAACGCAGAGGCAGGAATTAAACCCGGTTCACCTGGACTGTAAAGCGCTGTGCTAACCACTACGCTACCAACAAGACTATCTTACCACAGTACTGAAAAATTAAAGAAATAATGCATTCTGTGCTACCTTCTTCCACCTCAACAACTGATTTACTTACAGTCAAACAAGAGAAAATCTGCAGATGCTGCAAATCTAAGCAACAAACACAAAATGCTGGAGGAACTCAGCAGGCCAGGCAGCATCTATGAAAAAAAGCACAGTCGGCGTTTCAGGTCCTGCCGAAAGGTCTCGGCCTGAAGCATCGATTTTACTCTTTTCCATAGATGCTGCCTGGCCTGCTGAGTTTCTCCAGCATTTTGTGTGATTTACTTACAGTGACCATTTTTATCAGAATCAGCTGCCCACAAAGTGTTAAAAGGTCAACATGTTAAACTGGTAAATTGTAAATTGGTAAATCATTTTGTTAATGTCATATGTAGCAAAGTTCAGTGAAAAATTTTGTTTCACATGCAGATCATTTCATCATACTGGGGTATTGAGGTAGTACTAAGGAAATGCAATAACAGAATGCAGAATAAAGTGTTACAGTTGGAGAAAGTGCACTGTAAGGTAGACAATAAACCCAAGACCATAATGAGGTAAATTGTAAAGTCAAGAGAATCATGTGCTATGTTTGACATATGACGGGAAGTTTGTTGCTTTGCAGCAGCAGTACAGTGCAATATATAAAAAACTATAAATGACAGTAAGAATATATAATAAATAAGTAAATAGGTAAATAGTGTGAAAAGAGGCAAAATACTGAGAGAGCAGTCACTGTTTAGAGATCTGATGGTGGAGGAGAAGAAGCTGATGCTAAAATAGGAATGCTTCTGTACCTCCTCTGGATGATAGAAATGAGAAGAGGACATGTACTGGATGGTGAGGGTGCTTCATGACAGATGCCACTTTCTTGAGACACTCTCTACTGAAGATGTCCTGGATGCTGGGGAGGCCAGTGCCTATGATGGAGCTAACTGGCTTTACAACCCTCTGCAGCCTTTTCCAATCATGTGTGATATTTGTGAACGGAGATTCCCATTTGAGCTAATCCCATTTGCCAACACCTCGCCCATATCCCTCTCAACCTTTCCGATCCATCACCTTTAAGATGTTGTTAGTATATCGCCGTAACCATTTCCTCTGTTGGCTTTTCATATACTGACTGCAATCAAGCTAAAATCAAACTGAGTGTAATCGAACTAAAATCAAATTGAGTGTAATCGAGCTAAAATCAAACTGAGTACAATCGAACTAAAATCAAACGGAGTACAATCAAACTAAAATCAAACTGAGTACAATCGAACTAAAATCAAACGGAGTACAATCAAACTAAAATCAAACTGAGTACAATCGAACTAAAATCAAACTGCGTGCGTCAAACTAAAATCAGACTGAGTGGAATTGAACTAAAATCAAACTAAGTACAATCAAACTGAGTGCAATCGAACTAAAGCTGTCACTCAGTCAAGATTCAAGTACATTTATTATCAAAGAATGTAAAAATTATACAACATTGAGACGTGTCTGCTTACAGGCAGCCACAAAGCCAGAAACCCAAAAGAACCCAATAAAAATAAAGTGAAGACCAACATACAATATGCAGGGTAAGAGAAAAAAAAAACAAATTGTACAAACAATAGGAGCGAGCGCTGCATTCTGAACCAAATTGAGTTCTTAGATCTGAATCCCCAGAGCTGCCCAAAGTAGGCCCAAATCCTTGGTCTCAGTCATCATATTAGCGGGGCAACTGGCTGCGAAACTCATAGACACAAAGCTCAGCAGCTGGGCAGTCTCACAAGCTCAACGTCGTGGAGAGGAGTGAGCATGGTAGGAAAGTGAGCGGAACCAGCCCAACTCTCACCTCTGGTCCTGACACCCTTCCTTTCCAGTCTATTTGGGCTGGCATTTAATTAGCCAAACAGAGGGATCGTGCCTCTCATTAGAACCCAGGCCCTGCCACTGTGGAATGCTGCTCGGCAGCTAAAGCAGCAGACTAAAGCATCGAGTCTAGCAAGAAGAGTGGCCTTTCCTCATGCTGTAAGATTAATGTATGGTAACTGCGGATTATTCACCTGAATCACAATTTGAGCCCATGAGTCCACCTATTAACCTACTAACCGATACGTCTTTGGACTGTGGGAGGAAACCGAAGCACCCGGAGGAAACCCATGCATTCCACGAGGAGGATGTACAAATTCTTTACAGAGGATTGAACTCCGAACTCCGACGCCCTGTGTTGTAATAGTGTCACACTGACCACTATGCTACCTGTGGTGAACTACGTGTGCCTGTCTGGACACGCCCCCTGCTGACTGCTCCTGTGGCTCCTCCCACAGGCCCCTGTATAAAGGCGATCAGAGCCTGGGCCCTGCTCTCAGTCTCCAGGATATAGTATGGTGGTCACTCACTGCTGGTTCCTTCTTCCAGTCAATAAATGCCGATATCTCGCCTTTACGTCTCAGAGTGAGTTACTGATGGTGCATCACTACTGTAGCGCCCAAATATTTCTGTAAAGGATTCATGGTCCAGCTGTTGCTAGTAAAAATTATCACCTCAGGTGAACCTGTTGTTAACTTGAGTTTGGAGGAAGCAGGAATGGTACAACTTTTCTGACATTTAGATTCAAGATTCAATATTCAAGGTAGTTTCAGTACCCAGGAATGAGGAACAATGAAAATGACTGTTACTCCAATCTGTTGCAGCATAAAAAATACAATTTTAAATAAACATAATAAATATAAATATAAAATCAATCCTATAAAACACAGTATACAGTAAATGTTATGTACCCAGACTGACTGGATGTGCCTAACGTGATGCCAGGTGACGTGGATGTGGGGGAGGTTACTGGGTGGAGGTGTTGATCGGCCTGACGACTTCGGAGAAGTAACTGCTTTTGTGTTTGGTGGTCCTGGCGTGTATGCTCCGTGTAGCCTCCTCCCTGATGGGACTGGGACAAACAGTACATGAGCTGGGTGGGAGAGATCCTTCATGATATTGCTGGCCTTTTTCTAACACCTTTCTGTATATTTTTCTTTGATGGTGGGTTGGTGGTAGGCTGGGGCTGGTGAAGCACTGGGAAATTGGGAGTACAATGGTATGAAAACTTATGTTCAGTGATAAGCTTTTGCCTTCTCTCAGCTACAATTTGAACAGAACATCCGACTGTCTTCCCCCGGCGTGTTGATCCCTTCCGTAAAGAACGAGGATGCGGGCACCATGTCCGAGGACGATGGGCTGCCCAGGAGCCCTCCAGAAATGTCTTCTCTTCACGCAGTCCTGAGGTGTTCAACGCCAAAGGTAGAGCAGGGTCCTCTGGTTAACGGAGAGGGTGTGAGAGGGCGGGGTGAGCCCATCAAGGCCAAACCTGTCTGCTTGCTTCATAAAGTTGCTGCATTGATTCTTTTTGCCAGCCAAAGGGACTGGCCATCCAGAAATGGCCAATTTCTCTTCATAAATCTTGTGTGGCCCTTAGAACTTTGATCCAGTCTGTCCAGAAATTTGTGGTTTTAAAGGAACATTGGGAAAATTCCATGTCAAAGAATCATTCAACATGGAAACAGGCTTTTGGCCCAGTTCAACCTTGCTAGTTATGTTGCTCAGTTGATACTCCCATTTGCCTGTAGGCTAAAGCCCCTTGCCCTATAAACCTCTCCTATCCTATCAGTTATCTAAGTGGCTTTTAAATGTTGCTAATATTCCTGCCTCAAGCACTATTTCTGGCAGCTCTTTCCAAATACACACCATGCTTTGTGTGTGGAAGCTGCCCCAATGTCCCTGTTTAGTCTTATACCTTCAATCATAAACCTATGCCCCCTTGTTCTCAACACATCCACCCTGGGAAAAAGACTATGTACTTTCACCCTGCCTATGCCCCTCATGACCATATATACCTCTGTCAGGTCATCCCTCATCTACGTTCCAGGGAACAAAATCTTAGTCTGCACAACCTCTCCTAGTAACCCAGGCCCATAAGTCCAGGTATCATCCTGACAAATCTTTGCATTCTTCTAGTTCAGTGACATCTTTCCCATAACAGGGTGACAAATGTTGTTCACAATACTCACAAGTGCAGCCTCACCAACCTCTTACAAGTTCAGAGCAGCCTGAGAAATCTGATCCCAGCAAAGGTTTTGCATGTACCTAATTAAATACTGGCACAAGTGAATGTTCCCACTGATGGTTTTGCATGTACATACCGAGTTAGACATTGGCACAAACAAGAGAAAATCTGCAGATGCTGGAACCCCAAGCAACAAAATGCTGGAGGAACTCGGCAAGTCAGGCAGCATCTATGGAGGGGAATAAACAGTTGACATTTCAGGTCAAGCCTTTCTCTGTACGAGACATTGACTGTTTATTCCTCTCTATAGATGCTACCTTGCTGAGCTCCTCCAGTATTTTGTGTCTGATATTCAAGATTCCCAGCATCTGCAGACTCTCTTGTGTTAGCCAACATTTTCCCTTGATTGACTCTCTTTCTGTTTCCATCCCACAGTGTGCTGTCCTTGCTGAGCGGCACAATTCTTTAAGTTTAGGTGGAACTGAGAGTGAAGATGAAGAACTGGTGAGTATTCAACCTTTTTGGTGATGATATTTAATGTCTGTTCATTCATTATGTACCCAGTCATATGACATGGGCGATCGTGATCCTTCCATGACTATGATTGTTTTTGGCAAATTTTTCCACAGAAGTGGTTTGCCATTGCCTTCTTCTGGGCAGTGTCTTTACAAGACGGTTGACCCCAGCTATTATCAATACTCTTCAGAGATTGTCAGCCTGGCGTCAGTGGTCACATAACCAGGATGTGTGATATGCACCAGCTGCTCATATGACCATCCATCACCTGCACCCATGGCTACACTTGACCCTGATCAGGGGTGGGGAGCTAAGCAGATGCTACATCTTGCACAAGGGTGACCTGAAGGCTAGCGGGGGGAAGGAGCGACTTGCGTCTCATTTGGTAGAGACATATCTCCACCCCACCACCCAGATATTTAATATCATATGTACAGTATAGTTCTAAACAATGGCGCCACAAAACTGTTTAAATTATTGATGAGAGAAGCACTTCAGAAGGCAATTTGACCCATTTTGTCAGTGTTGTTTCTTTTACCTCCACTATTAACCTGTCATTACAAAAATCAGAAAATGCTGAAAGCACTCAGCAGGTTCCCGCCTACCCAGGCCATGCTCCTTTTTTGCTGCTACGATCGGAAAGGAGGTACAAGAGTCTTAGGAGGTCCCACACCCCCAGGTTCTGGAAGATTTATTCCCATATAACCATTAGGCTCCTGAACCAGCATGATAACTTCATTCACCTTGAACTAAACTAGCTCCACAGCTATTGACTTACTTACAAGATGTCTACAACTCATATTCTCAGTATTATGTATTTATTGATTTCTTTTATTACTATTATTTTGTATTGGCACATTTTGTCTTCTGTTGCACATTGGTTGTGTTTGTTTATATATGGTTTTCATTGATTCTACTGCATTTCTTTGTTCCATTATGAATGCCTGCAAGAAAAATAATCTCAGGATAGTATGTGGTGAGATATACATACTTTGATAATAAATTTACTTTCAGGTTGTCCCACTCCCATCATAGAGGAGGCTATGTTGCATCTAGGCCAGGAACACCAGACTCAAAATCGGTTACTTTCCCCAAGCTGTCAGGCTGATCAACCCCTCTACCCACTTCCACTACTTTATCATTTCCCGTCAGTCACCTTATGTACAGACACTCCTGTGCCTAGCATCACTTTATGGACATGCAGTCAATCTATGTTTAAGGTCTTTGGCACATGCAACAAAATCTGTAAAGCGAAGATGCTTTCAACAATAATGAAGTGAAAAATTTATAAGTATCAAAAAAACTTACTAAGCATTAAAAATTAAATCTGATCAATATTTGCCTTTAAAACTGCATCAGTTCTCTTAAATAAACTGTCATACAGTTTTATTAAGAAAGTCAGCTGGCAGGTTGTTCCAAGCATCTTAGAGAACTTGCTACGGTTCTTCTGCAGACTTAAGCTGTCTCGTTTGATTCTGTCTCTCCAGATAATCCCACACAGCCTCAATGATGTTGAGATCAGGGCTCTGTGGAGGCCGTACCATTTGAAACCATACACAAAACCTAGAGTGCCCAATACTTCTGCATAGTATTGTATATAAGCTATTTTATATTTACTTATTGTGTTTGCTTAATTATTATTGTGTTTTTTAATCTTATTGTATTTTTTGTGCAGCATTGGATTCAGAGTAACAATTACTTCGTTCTCCTTTACACTTGTGTACTGGAAATGATGTTAAACAATCTTGAATCGTGAAGGTTAGGCAGCATTTGTGCAACAAAAAGAGTATTAATTATTCAGGTCTTTATTCGAATCTTTTGAGAAATGTTAAGTGACAAATGTTAAACCTGTCTCTCCCTCCACAGATGCTATCTGATTTGTTAAGTGTTTATATTGCAACTTTTAGTGTTTCATTGCCAGTAAAGCACTTGGGATGTCGTGAAGTTGTGGATGTTACTACATACAGTACTGTGCAAAAGTATTAGGCACATATATGTAGCTAGCGTGCCTAAGATTTTATACATTACTGTGCTTGTAGAGAGGAGAGCAAGTTTGTAAATCTGGTGGGAGCAAAGGATGTTGGGAATGGTGAGGGTGGAGCGCTGTGGGACAGGTGGCAGAGAAGGAGAGCCAGGGGTGGGGAGTTGTGTGGGTGCAGATGTACCAAGCCCTGAGACCCCAGGCAAAGTCATTTGATTCAAAATGATTGGTTTATTGATCATTGCAGAAGGTCTTTCTGGTGCTTCCCACCTCTTCCTCTCTTCTCATCCATGATTCCCCTCCTCCTGCCCCTTCCCATCTCTCAATCCAGAATAAAGACCTATATCCAAATTAGCTTGTTGATATGTCTTGAAATGTCATGAATTCTTTTTTGTGGCAGCAGTACAGTACAATACATAAAATTATTACAGTACTGTGCGTTCAGTGGCCAGTTTGTTAGGTACAGGAGTAGAGCCCAGGTGTGGTCTTCTGCTGTTGTTGCCCATCCACTTCAAGGTTTGTTGTGGGCAGAGATGCTCTTCTGCACACCACTATTGTGACACATGGCTACTTGAGCTACTGTGAACCAGTATGGCAATTCTCCTCTGACCTTTCTCATTAACAAGACAATTACACCCAAAAACCTACTGCTTGCTGGATGTTTTATTGTTTCTCACGCTATCCGCTGTAAACTCTAGAGACTGTCGTCTGTGAAAATCCCAGGAGCTCAACCGTTTCTGAGAAGAAACAAACCACCCCATCTGGCACCAACAATTAATACACAATCAAAGTCACTTCGATCACATTTCTTTCCCCATTCTGTTGTTTGGTCTGAACAACAACTAAACATCTTAACCATGTTTGCATGCTTTTATGCATTGAGTTGCCACCACATGACTGGCTGTTGAGATATTTGCATTAATGAGCAGGTGTACAGGCCTTCTTAGTAAAGTAGTCACTGAGTGTAGCACATGTCATCCCAACATGTGACACTGTTAGTGGAACTCCTGTAGTTGCAATAAATACAGAAAATGCTGGCAGTACTCCATGGGTCAGGTAGCATCTGGGGAGAGAGTGACAGTCTGAACATTTGTCAAAAAACTCCAATAAAGAGTTCTTGACCTAAAACATTACATATTCTGCCCAAGACCTCAAGAAACTTCAGAGTTATGGACACAGCTCAGCACATCACAGAGACCAGCCTCCCCTGTATGGACTCTATCTATACTTCTTGCTGCCTCAGTGAATCAGTCAACATAATCATAGACCCCACCCACCCAGAGCATTCACTCTTCTTCCCTCTCCCATCGGGCAGAAGATGCAAAAGCACGTATCAGCACATATCTTCTGTCCTGCTGTAATCAAACCCTTGACTAGTCCCCTAGTTGCATTATCCCCAGTATTTTACACTTTCTGTCTTAAGTTGCATCTGCAGGAACAGTTACATGTCAGGTCAACAATTCCTTGTCTGAACTAGGAATAATAAATCAGTACTGGTCTCAAAGGAATGTGGAGGAAGGATGGAGAGGGTAAAAAGAAGGCGGAGCCAGTTTTCCGAGGGATAAGCTGTAAATGATGTAATTTGGTGGGTGGGGGAGTAAGGAAGAGAAAACATAATACTTTATTCCCTGGTGTGGACTGTTAACCTCACAATCTACCTGGTTATGACCTTGCACCTTATTGTCTGCCTGCACCGCACTTTCTCTGTAACTAACACTTCATCTCTTATTGTTTTACCTTGTACTGCATCGATGCAATGTGTAATGAAATTATCTATATTGACAAGATGGAAGACAGTTTTCTCACTACCTTGGCGCATAGGACAATAATAAACCAGTATGCCAACTTAATTTACAAATTCAGTGAAACTTCAATGTACAATATTCTACAACTGGACTGAAAAGAACAAATAACTCCACAAACATACACTTTATCAGGTACAGAAAGTACGTAGGATTCTTTATTCTTTAGTTCTCATTTGTAGAAGTTCAAAATACACTTATTATCAAAACATGTATACAGTATACAAACTTGAGTTTCATCTCCTTACAGGCAGCTACAAAACAAAGAAATCCTAAAGAACCCATAAAAAAAGACTGTCAGATATCCGATGTGCAGAGAGATATATAAAAAAAAAATCCTGCAGGCAATAAAAGTAAGCAAGTAGCATTCAGAACAAAAGTGAGCCCATAGACACGAAGTCTGGAGCAGCCAGAGCAGGCCACATCCTCAGCCTCAGTTCAGCGCAGAGCTGAGGAAACATTGCAGACCCTCTGACACAGAGCCCAGAGCAAAAGGTTGTACCATTGAAGTTCTACTCAATTTGTGATAGCTAATTCAAAAGGAAAAAGTGAAGTGTTTCCATGGAAGTCCAGGAGTGGGACACACCTATGAGACATATGAAGTGCACATATTGAATGATTCAAACAGTTACAGAAAAGAGATAAAATGTATTTCAGTGACATTTGGCACAAGAGCTCTGATTTAGAATGAACTGTTGTTATAGTAGTCCAAACTGTTTTCTACATTTTTATTTTACAGATATCCTTGATGCCTTCTTCCAGACCCCTCTCTCCACTGGTTCTCATGACGACCAGCTGTGACTCACTTCCTGTTGACTTCAGCTCTCCAGCTAGTTCACACATTTGTCTGAACAACACCGCAGCTAAGCACAAGATCGCTGTTAACCCTCGTAGACAGAAGACCTATGGCAAGCAGATGAAGTCGATGATTGTAAGAATGTCGTTTCCATGAACAAACACAAAACAAAAAGCAGAAGCATGCGAAATACTTTGACATAATTATCTATATATTGCACTGCAATCCAAACAATGGTGCTTGATAACTCTAAATCAGCATTATCAAATGCATTCAAAAAGAAAAAAAATCAAAATAGGTTTTGAAGTGTATATTTAACTCAAATAAAACAACTACAATAAGTACTTTTCTGTACAGCACAGAAACAGGCCCTTCTAGTCCATGCTGAACATTTAAACTGGCTGCTCCCTGATGCTTAATGCAGACTGTGAGGCACTCAATAATGAGCCAATTTAGAGTCATGGACTAATGCAACATGGAAACACACCCTTCAGCCCAACTGCTCCATGCTGATCAAGGTGCCCACCTAAGCAAGTTCTATTTGCCTCTGTATAGCCCATATCCCTCTAAACCAGGGGTTCCCAACCTGTAGTCCACAGACCCCTTGGTTAATGGTAGAGTCCATGACATAAAAACGATTGGGAACCCCTGCTCTAAACCTTTCCTATCCACCAACTCATCCAACTGTCTTTCAAATGTTGTTATTTAACTCGCCTCAACAACTTTCCCTGGCATCTCGTTCCATGCGTGCACCACCCTCTGTCATAGGGTCATAGAAAAATACCTCATGGAAACAAGTCTTTCAGTCCATCTAGTCCATGCCAAAACCATATAAACTGTCTATTCCCGTCAACCTGCACCAGGACAATAGCCCTCCATACTTCTACTATCCATGTACCTATCTAAACTTCTCCTAACTGTTGAAATTGAGCTTGTATGTACCACTTGCACCACAGCTCATTCCACACTCTCTTGACCCTCTGGGTGAAGAGGTTTCCCCTCATGTTCCCCTTTCAACTTTTCACCTTTTACCCTTAACCCATGACCTATAGTTGTAGTCCCACCCAACATCAATGGAAAAAGCCTGTTTGCATTTACTCTATCTATTCCCCTCATAATTTTGTTACCTCTATCAAATCTCCTCTCGATCTTTTACATTCCAAGGAATAAAGTCCCAACCTATTCAATCTTTCCTTACAGCTCAGGCCCTCCAGGCCTGGCAGCACCCTTGTAAGTTTTCTCTGAACTCTTTCAACCTTATTTACATCTTTCCTGTAGGTAGGTGGCCAAAACTGCACACAAATTAAGCCTCACCAATGTCTTATACAAGCTTCAACCTAACATCCCATCTCCTGACTTAATACTTCGATTTATGAGGATCAATGTGTCAAAAGCTTTCGTTACCTGTAACATACTTTCAATGAATTATGGACCTGTATTTCCAGATCCCCTTGTTCTACCACACTCCTCAGTGTCCTACCATTCACTGTGTAAGACCTACCCTGGTTTATCCTACCAACAAAAAATGGGTATCCCCTCTCACTTTAAACCTGTGCTAAAGTCATAGAGCACTACAGCACAGAAACAGGCCTTTCAGCCCTTTTAGTCTATGCTGGACTATTATTCTGCCTAGTTCCACATGCACCATAACCCTCCATACCCCTCCCATCCGTGTCATTATCCAAACCTTAAATGCCACCTAATTTTTGGTTCAATTTCCCTGGAAATTAGGCAAACTTAAATTTTATCCAGGATTTAGCATTTTGTTAAATCTAAGTGGGAGAAGAGGAATGAAAATAATACTTAGACTCACAATATTTTTCATCAACTGTTCAGAATCTGTGTCCATACAGTCGGTTTCCTCCGTATGTATCTGGTTATTTTCGTAACTGAATGTGTTTATGTGTTTAAAGTGACAGACTGTCTAGGAATTGGAACTCAGTCTTCAAGTTCAAGGTTATTGTCATTCAACCATACACAAGCATACAGTTAAATGAAGCATCATTCCTCTGAGGCCAAGGTATAAAGCACGATACATACGGTCACACACGGCACAGATGGTTATGATCCAGCACACACAGACACAAAATAACAACCAGCTCAAGTCCCTGAGTGACACAGCCTGAAGATTTGACTGGTTGACATAAAGTGTGAGTGTGACGTTCATGTTTCTGTAAGACAGTGTAATGGTACTGACACTATTACAGTGAAACAAACCATAGTGTAAGTATGTGAAACAGCAGCAATAAAAGATGAAAAGTGATCAGTGCAGGATGAGAGTGTGTCTGTGAGCTGGGGAGTGGTGGTGGTGTTGGGGATAGGAAGGGTGACAGGTTCTAGATGAACGCTGGGTTGGTAGCAGGGTGTTAGCAGTCTAAACGCAAAATTACAAACGTTGATGCTGTGGATCAAAGAATACGTACAGAACGCTGGAAGAACTCAGCAGGTCAGGCAGCATCCGTGAGAAAAGAGTAGCCAACGTTTCGGGCCGAGATCCTTCATCAGGAATGGGGCCAGTGTTTCTCACGGATGCTGCCTGACCTGCTGAGTTCTTCCAGCATTATGTAAGTATTCTCTGTTAGCAGTCTAACTGTCTAATCTTATTTCAGGAGCTAAACAAATGTTGTTAGCCATAACGTCCCCCCCAAAAATAATCACTCTTTGGTAAACTTCACTCTTTAAGATTATCAGATTGGTTTTCTACTTGTGATATAAAGAATAAAATATAATCAATGTTGTATCCACAGCAGCTGCTTCTACAGATTGTAGCTGCCACTTCCTGGCTGTAGAAACCATGGGGAATGGGTCATGAACTTAAAGAGCTCTTTCTTTGAGGGTCACTGGAGGTTGCCATGGAGGTGAGGTACATGCAGCCAAGTAACTCATGGAACTAGAACCTGGAAATGGTTTATTATTGTCACATGTACCAAGATACAGTGAAAACTTCGTCTTGCATATTGTTAATACAGATCAATTCATCACACAGTACATTGTGCATCACATAGCGCAAGATAACACAATAACAGAACACAGAATACAATGCAATGGCTGCAGAGAAAGTGAGGCGTCCCTGGTATGTGTGGTGGAATGGAGGGAGGGTGAATATTGGTGGGAGTGTGGGTAGAATAATAAAAGGAATTAATGTTGGATTAGTGTAAATGGGTGGTGGATGGGCTCAGCATAAGCTAGCTGGACCTCCTTGCTGTATGTTTCATGGCTCTGTGTGGAGAAGGTTCTCCACACTAGTTCCAAAATGAGCAGGTCAACATGCACTGATCCAGCAGGCAGAACAATGGGAATTCTTGTATAGTTCCATTGCTGGCTCAGTAAGATCAGTAATTCTAAGCCAGGGTCCTTTCATGACTGCCATCAAACATACTGAGATGTGGCATGGTAACATAGTGATTAGCATAACACCAATACAGCACCAGCAGTCCAGCTTTAATTCTGCCACTGTCTCTCAGGAGTTTATAAGTTCCCCTGTGACCATGTTAGTTTCTCTGGTCTCCTCCCACATTGTAGAGATGTACGCATTAGATTAAATGGTCACATGGGTGTGATAGGGTGGCACAGGTTCGTTAGGCCAGAAAGGGCCTGATATCGTGCGGTAACTGCAAATTAAAACTTAAATAAATAACGAGAAAAAGCTGGGAGAATTCAGATCTCATTGTAAGCCTTCAGTTGTGGTTAATGCTAGGGAACATAGTTAATCATGATCATGCCTCGTAAATTGATCAGGATGGTGTTTGGTGTGTTGCCCTTCATTAGTTAAGAGAATGAGTTCAAGAGGCATGAAGTAATGGTGAAGCTGTACAAAACCCTGGGGTTAGACCACACTTGCGAAATTGTATTCGGGTTGCCTCATTATAGGACGGATGTGGAAAAATCTTAGGCACATCTTTATATCTAGACTTTTGCACGATTCTATATTTGTCAACGTGGAGCAGAGAGTGGGTTTGTAACTCTGGTAGGAGCAAAGGATGGCGAGGGTGGAGTGCTGCAAGAGGGGTGTGGGACAGGTGGCAAAGAAGGAGTGCCAGGGGCAAGGGGTGAGGCAGGTGTAGGCACACCCAGCCCTGAGACACCAGGCAAGGTCATTTGATTCCAAGCATGTTTTACGAGGATAAGTAAAACGAGCTGGGGCTTTTCTCTTTGGAATGAAGATAAAGGATGAGAGGCTACTTGATAGGGGTGTACAAGATGATAAGAGGCACAGATGGAGTGGACTTTTTTTTCCCAGGGTTGAAATGGCTCATACGAGAGGGCATAATTTTAAGGAATTTCTAGCAAAGTAAGGAGGATGTTTTTAACTCAGAGAGTGGTGAGTGCCTGGGAAGCCCCACGAGGGATAGTAGTGGAGTCATATACAGTAGGGACACTTAGATCGGCACAGGGATGATGGAAAACTGGAGGTCAATGGAAGTGGGAAGTGATTGACCTCGGAGTAAGTCAAGGGGCGAGCATAGCATCGTGACCTGAAAGGCCTGTACTGTGCTGTACTATGTTTTATATTCTTTATATTATGATGTTTAAAATATTTATAAACTAACATAATATTACAATCCCTTAGAAAGAAAAATCTGGTGGTTCGGAAGATAAAGGGAAAGATGAAAGGAATCAGTTTGGAGCTACTGTAAGTCAGCTAGCAAATGAATGTCAACAGGAAAATGGTACGTCCTTTACAACTTCAGTACAAATATCCAATGAAACAATAGACAGACTGGAAATAACTGATTAAAGAGAAATAAGCTATCAATATGCTCTGATAGGCCAATGCTCCCACGTAGTAGTTAGGGTTGGTCAATGAAAGACCCATTTAAATTCCTTGTTCCTCTCCAAAGGAGGGAAGTCACAAGGAGTTGGTGAGCAGTCCAGAGAACATTTCTCTCATTGTTTGTTCTGGGATCTTTCTCTGCATGAAAGAGCTGCACAGCAGTAATCCCCACCCCCACCCCCAGTTCATTTACCCTGTTTATTCTTTTCTTTGGATGCAGCTCTTGCAGGCAAAGCCAACATCCATTTTCCAAAGCATAGTAGGAAAGAAACAGAAATATAGGAGAAAAGACGAAGTCCTATCTCTCACTCAATGATGACGAGCCATTCCAAAAGCCAATCAAATCCTCTGTGAAACTGTCTTAAAGTTGATTTGGCTGATTATGGAATGACAGAATCATAGAGATCATTGTCCACGCCACCAACGAGCGAGATAAACACCAATTCTATCACTTTGTAAAGAAGAATCCGTCAAGTTTACTGTACATCAGGCATTTTCTGGTACTTTGTGTTCTCACTGCCCTTTCAGGCAAAGTTCCAGATCCCCAAGCCTTTAGATGGAGAAAAAAGTCAACTCTCTCCAATTCTGTTATCTTAAAACCCTTGTTTCCTAGTTATCAGCCTCTCCACTAAGGGATACAACACTTTCCCGTTTTTTTTCATAAGTTTATTCACTAACAAAAGCACTATATAATAATCAAACCATCATAACTATCTACTGTTTCAAATTAAAATGTGATTATTATTATCTGCAGTGCACTATAGCCATGAGAGGCCCACTGTTGTGGAGGGAATGTTTCCTATAGTGGGGAAGTCTAGGACCTGAGCAGAGGGCACAGCCTGAGAATACAAGATATCTCTTTAGAACAGAGATGAGGAGGAACCTCTTTAGCCAAAGGGTGGTAAATCTGTGGAATTAATTGCCACCGATGGCTCCGGAGACCGGGTCACTGGGTGTATTTAAAGCAGAGGTTAATAGATTCTTGATTAGCCAGGGTGTCAAAGTTTACGGGGAGGTAGGAGAATGGGGTTGAAATGGAAAGTAAATCAGCTGTAATGGAATGGGAGAGAAAAATCAATAGGCTGAATGACCAAAGTATGCTTCTTTGTCTGATGGTCTTATGGTCTAAATCTCCTCTCAGCCTCTTGCGCCTTAGAAAGATCAACCTAGCCTGGCCACACTGTGGTGAACTACATATATCTGTCTGGACGCGCCCCTCTGCAGACTGCTCCTGTGGCTCCTCCCACAGACCCCTGTATAAAGGCGATTGGGGCACTGCTCCTCCCTCAGTCTCCAGGATGTTGTGTGGTGATCTCTTGCTGCTGACTGCTCTCTTCCAGCTAATAAAAGCCTATCTTGACTCACGTCTCTGAGAGTTATTAATGGTGCATCACACACTTTCTTCATGATGAAACCTTTTCATCCTTGTAAATCTCTACACCCATTCTATAGTATGACAAATGAAACTGTGCATTTTGCTTTAGCTGTGGTCTAAATAAACTTTGCCCTGTGCTAACATGATTTTCCTGCTCTTGTACATTTTAGTTTTTCTGAACACTTTTTAAGCACCTTATCTGCTTGTCCTGTGTGAATGTCTACCCCAAGGCCCTTTGTTTTTATTATATTCTAAACATTTCCTGCAATCCCTTGCGTTGTTTAAATTCCCATAATAAATTAGCTAAAACTTCATTATTCAGAATAGATGAATAAACTGCTATGTGGAACAGTTGAATCAATCCTGCACTATATTTCTTCCTGTGTCTGGATAGAATGTACCTACTGTGAGCATCTTAACTAGACTACAACAAACTGCATAGTATCTCTAAATATCCCCTTGAAATACTGTTATATCCTCAATAATAAAACTTAAAAACTTTAGAGCAAGTATCTCTTCTATAGCATCATAGGGCTATTAAAACAAAACTTCATGACCTCTAAAAATCTCTTCCCCCAAGCAGTTAATCTGATTGACCATTCTGGGTACCCACAACCCTCACCCCCTCTGTCTATTACTCCTGTCACGGCATTGCACTGTAAACAGTAAACCATGCTTTATAATGCTGTTTACATTGTAAGTGCACGGTGGCATCTTTTGTATTTCTGCACATTTTATTCATACTTTAACCTCTAACTTTATTTTGTTAATTTTTAAAAATTCTTTGTATTTGTTGAACGATTTTTCTTGTATGTTGCAGCCTGACCAGCACACTGCAGCAAATTTCTAATACATGTAAATGTATCAAGTGAATACAGTTGATCCTCCTTGTTGCAGATGTTGTTTCCCACTGTTGATACTGTCATTAGTGTAGCATCTCACAAAAGGTTACACATGTAACTGCATACCAAAAGAAATATTTAATGTTTGTTAAAAGGATGAAGTACAAAGTTCTGGCCACCTACCTACAGGAAAGAAGTTAATAACCATGTAACCATATAACAATTACAGCACAGAAACAGGCCATCTCGGCCCTTCTAGTCCGTGCTGAACGCTTACTCTCACCTAGTCCCACTGACTTGCATTCAGCCCATAACCCTCCATTTTCCTGTCCATATAACTATCCAGTATTTTTTTTTACAATTGATGGTGAGGATGTGGATGTGGTGAGGACCTACAAGTAATAAGATTGAAAGAATGCAGAAACAATTTACAAGGATGGTGCCATGACTTGAGGACCTGAGTTATAGGGAAAGGCTGAAAAAGTAAGGACTTTATTCCCTGGAGCATAGGAGAATGAGGGGAGATTTGCTAGATGTATACCAAATTATGTGTATTGATAGATAGACAGACAGGCAGATACTTTATTGATCTCCAAGGAAATTCCAATGTCACAGCAACATTTCAGGTTTCCCCCACTATCTGAAATTAGAGCATTCCTATGAAACCGTTTGTAAGCCAAAATGCCGTAAAGCGAAGAAGTAATTACCATTTATTTATATGGGAAAAATTTTTGTGTGTTCCCAGACCCAAAAAAAACCTACCAACTCATACCAAATAACACATAAAACCTGAAATAACACGAACATATAGTAAAAGCAGGAATGATATGATAAATATACAGCCTATATAAAGTAGAAATATTGCATGTACAGTGTAGTTTCACTTATCAGAATCGGGAAGACAGCGAGCCAAACTCGATTTGGAGGAAAAAATTGGCACATACACGCATGCGCATTCACACACAACTACCCGCACAAGGCTTCATAGTCATGGTCATCGTTCTCAGAGTAAATACATTTATAAAGTGGGCGTCTTTTTTTCGTAAAAGCAAAAATCCTCTTTGTTTAGCGAAAACAGGTATTAATGTAGGTCTTTCATAACAGCGAGCTGTCATTAAGCGAATGTTCGAAAAATAGGGGCCACCTGTACAAGTGCACAGATATACAAATGTTAGGAGAGAAGTAAGAAAGGGTAAGAAATAAATTACCACAAACAGTCTAGCAGGAGAGGGTTCATCACTTCCCCGCTATAGGTTATCACACTGATGGCCGAGGGAAATAATTACCTCATATAGTGCTCCTTGAAGAAGTGCAGTTGTCTTAGTCTATTACTAAAAGTGCCCCTCTGTTCAGCCAAGGTGGCATGCAGAGGGAAAGAAACGTTGTCCAGAATTGCCTGGATTCTCTCCGTTTATTGAGCCTGTTGGCATCACCCGTATTGATACTGATGCCCCAGCACACCACCATATAGAAGATTGTACTGGCAACAACAGACTGGGAGAACATGTGAACGAGAAGCCTGCATTCTCCAAGGGACTCAGTCTCCTCAGGAAGTAGAGGCATCTCTGGCCCTTCTTGTACTCAGCCTCTGTGTTGGTGCTCCACTCAAGTCTGTCATCCAGGTGCACCCCTAGGTACCTGTAGGTCCTCACCGCATCCATGTGCTCACCATCAATAGTAACAGGAAGCATTGCAGGCTTAGTCTTCCTAAAAGTCTTTTACCATCTCCCTTGTCTTACTGATACTGAGCAGCAGATGATTCAGCTTGCACCATTTGACATAGTCCTCCACTGAGGCCTTGCATTCATCCTCCCATCCTCCCTTTATACACCCACCTATTGCTGAGTCATCAGAGAATTTCTGAGGATGACATGACTCAGTGTTGTATCTAAAGTCCGAGGTATACAGGGTGAACAGGGAGGGAGCCAATACAGTCCCCTTTGGGGCCTCAGTGCTGCTTATAGCCATGTCAGACACACAGCTCTGAAGCCACACAAACTGTGGTCTGCCAGTCAGGTGGGATAAATGCAAGCAGTTTTCTTCCACTAAGGTTCAGTAAGACTGCAACTAGAGGTCATGGGTTAAGGGTGAAAGGTAAAATGTTTAAGGGGAACATGAGGGGGAAATTCTTCTCTCAAAAAGGTACTCAGAGTGTGGAACAAGCTGCCGGTGGAAGTGGTGGATGCTGGTCTGATTTCAATATTTAAAAGAAATCTGGATAGGTACATGGATGGGAGGGGTATGGAGGGCTACGGTGCAGGTGCAGATTGATAGGACTAGACAGATTATTTGTGCAGGACAGACTATATGGGCTGAAGGGCTATTTTCTTTGCTATAGAGTTCTATAATTCTAAAACTAGCATTGCAATTAAAGCCACATAGGAGCAATAAAACTGACTATTAGACAAGTCTGAGATTTGAAGTTTAATGTTGCTCATCATTTTGACTATTGTAGAATGATATTAAATTATACATCTCCTCTGGTTTTCCCTATGTAACAGATCCATTGGTGGATGGTGACATTGATGTTCATTTTAATAAAATGCCTTGTCCAAAGATTCCTGAAGCGAATAATGAGGAATGTGCAGAAAAAGTTCCAGACGTTTCCAGAGCACTTGCCACCTCTGTTCGTCGCACTGCAGAGCCTGAAGATGCATCCGATGGTGAATTCACCAATCTGAGTACAGATACATCGCCGACCACTACAAATCAAGAGGTACTTCCTTCAGAACCAGTCTTTCTTTCTGAGGGTGTGCCTGACACTGAGGAGAATCCTATTGCTGGGCAGTTGGGACAAGAAACTGTTCCGGGTCATGAAGAGGATTCCAAGTTATCTTCAACAAAAACCGTCACTGACGTAAAGACAAATGATGCGTTGCCCTCTGATACCACACCAGAGGCTGTCGCTGATTCACTGGACTGTCTTGAGAATAGAGTTCAGGAGGCAGAGAAATCCACGACTGGTGAAGATCTCTTGTTGGGGGACGTTGAGGGAGATTTGGTTTCCCCAAGTGCAGTCACAACTCCATCTTTGAAATGCAACCTGGCTGCCCAGCTTCAGGAAGAAGGACAAGGGGAAACAATTTTAAATGTATTGAGTGCACCAGAACATAGTTTGATATCTGAACAAGCAAAGGGAGTGACACCTAATGAGAAGTTGGGTTCATGTAAAGGGTACCAGGAAGGTGTGGAAAGTAGCCTGACAGATCAGTCAGTCATGGAAGGGACAGATGTTGAGAGCTTATTGAATCACAGACCGGAACATGTTCCAAAGCCATGCAATGATTTGACAGACAGTGTTGGCATTCTATCTGAAGATTTAGTAAAGCAATCTGAGCGATCTACTTCAGAATTCACCCACAGTCAGGCACAGCCTGAGCTTTCAGTTGCAGATGAGCTGTCACAGGAACATCTCAAGCCTAGTAATCAAGGCTCTATCAAGTTCTCAATCGCATCTGCTTGGCAGAGATCCATAATGGATACCAGGAGAAGGAATGTGGATGGGAATCTTCAGACAGTGCCAAAATCGGGGTGTTGTGAAGATAGATCAGAAGACAGTGCCAAACAAGAATCAACTGGTCAACAGATTCTTAATCTGCCATTGGAAGTGAAAGCTGATGAAAAAGAACAAGCATCTATGGGCAACAATCTCCAAGATATAGAACGACAAGCAGAAACTGAACAGGATACCAAGGGAAGTCCATTTGGTGTCAGGCTGAGAAGAACTTCACCTCTTTACAAATATTCGACAGAAGGTAGCGTTGAACATGCGGCAGAGAGAAAAGACCCCGCAGGAGAGACATTGCAGTTAGCAACACAAACCCCAGCACTCCAGAAAGGAGATAGCACCACAGGTGGGCAAGCAGGGGCTTCTTTGTCAACTGGGACTGAAAAAGACATTGGTAAAAATGCAGCCAAATCACTGCCAGAGGATCTGAGGGCTCAGTGTCCAATGCCTGGGATACGTGATTCACTGGAGACCTTGACAGAAACTGCTATGCAAGAAAAGCGTCATGTTTCTCGAGGAAGTAATGAGAGAAAGAATAGTGAAACCTACCTGGAATTCGGTAAAACATCAGGTGTGGAATTTTAGTTTACTTTGGCCCATGACTTGATCTATATTTCCATCAGCAGTTAACAATGATGTTGAGATGTGGTGATGGAGACTATTTCACACCATTACTAATGGTAGTAGACAACATTGTGGTAACATGATACAGTTTCTCTAAGGTTTTACCAACATTATTTTCTATTGTATAACTGTATATGCTCTGTTTATGAATCCTCCCCCTCCTCTTCATTTAACACTGCTATCTACCCCTGCTCCTTGAAGTGTTTAACTAACTTACGCTTGAATACTTTCAGACTTGGAATACGGATCAGGTTTTTATCACTGACTTGTCGTGAAATTTGTTCCTTTGTGAGGGCAGAATGTAATGCATAAAAGATATACATTATATAACCATATAACAATTACAATTATGAGAAATATATAACAATTATATAACAAACCATATAACAATTACAAATATGAGAAATATATTAAAAAATAAAATAGTGAGGTAGTGTACACAGTTTCATCGTCCATTCAGAAATCCGATGGTGGAGGGGAAGGAGCAGTTGCTAAAATGTTGAGTATGCATCCTCAGGCTCCTTGATGGCAGCAATGAGAAAAGGGTATGTCCTGGGTGGTGGGGGTCCTCATTGATGGATGTCACCTCTCAGAGGCACCATCATTAAGGACCCCTTAACACTCTCCACTTTAGCTATTCAATTTGGGATGGAGTTCCATATTCTGACCACCCTCTCGATAAAGAAACTTCCCATTATTAATACCTCTCATATTTTTATGATCTCCATCTTTGGTGTTCTTACGTTATTCAACCACTTCAAGGCTGTCTTCCTCAGCCAGAAATTCCTTGCCACAGACACCTGTGGAGGCCAAGTCACTTGGCATATTTAAAGTGGAGGTTGTTAGGTTCTTCGTTAGGAAGGACATCAAAGATTACAGGAAAAAGGAAGGAAAATGGGGCTGAGAGGGATACTAAATCAGCCATGATAGAATGCTGGAGCAGACCCAATGGGACAAATGGCCTGTTTCAGTTCCTATGTTTTATGGTCTTATAGCCTCACCTTTGGAGACAATTGATACTTAAACAATTATTTTAACATAAAATTATTATATATGCTCCTGCAGTAACTTACAGCTATTAATTGTGCATTGCCTTCTCGAAGTTACCTTCAAGTGCCCCTGTAAGTAAAAGGAATATTTTACATAACCTGGTGGAGCTAAGCAGATGATCAGATCGGTACTTGTTTCCTTTCACTGGAAAGTGTGTTTTATTTCCCAAATCTATTACACAGAGAGGAACTCTACTCCAGCCAAACCCGAACCAGCAGACAGTCCAAGAGTCAACTCTTCAGAGCCAGCCTGGGTCTCTTTAGCAAGACAGAAACAGAAAGGCTTTCAAGACCAGTATGCAGGAATGCAGGAAAAAGCCCGGCTTCTGGGGGAACAATCCCTGATTCAAACAGACACTGAAACGGTAACATTTATCAAATAATATTCATATTAAAAACTTAATTGCAAACTCTTACCTCTTCTCATCTGCCCATCACCTCCCTCTGATGCTCCTCCTTCTTCCACTCTCCTCTCCTGTCAGATTCCTTCTTCTTCAGTACTTTCCCACTTCCACCAATCACATCCCAGGTTCTCACTTCATCCACCCTTTCCCACCCACCCACCCACCTTTCCCACTCATCTTTTCTCAGCTTGTACTCTTTCCTCTCCCCACACCTTCTTATTCTGGCTTCTGTCTCCTTTCTTCCCAACCCTGAGAAAGGGTCTCAGACCAAAACCTTGACTGTTTATTCATTTCCATAGATGCTGCCTACCCTGCCGAGTTTCTCCACCATATTGTGTGTGTAGCTTTGATTTCCAGCATCTGCAGAATCTCTTCAGATTCCGATTCAGTTTATTGTAATTTAGAAACCACAAATGCAATGCAGTTAAAAAATGAGACAATGTACCTCCAGAATGATATCACAAAAGCACATGACTACACCAGAAAATCCACGTATCGTTTGGCAATCCCCAATCCAGAGTCTGGAGAGACTGCTGCGTAATAATATCGCGTTACCGCCTTAGTGTGTTCCCCGGAAAGGAGCTCCAAAACCACCAGACAAAACAAGACCAAAAACTAAAGCTACAAGACCAGCACAAAACCACATAGTTACAACATACAGTTACAACAGTGCAAACAATAGCATAATTGATAAAAAGCAGACTATGGGCACAGTAAAAATAGTCCAAAGATGTTAAAAGACTATAAGTTGTTGTGTTTGTAATTGAGAAAATTACTTGAAAGCCAAATCCATGCCTTTAACAGTTAGCAAACTGAATGATGTAACTCAATTAATGTGTTATGAGTCAATTAACTATAATTTCTTTTCCCTATAAGGAAGTGACAAAGCACCTCATGAAAAAGATTGCAGATAAGGAGCCTCCCTCTGGCATACAGAGCAAGGAAATGAAAACAAATGTGAAGGAGGACTACCTATCCAGAATAACCACTCAAGGTATGGTACAGCACAGTAGCATAGTGGTTAGTGCAATTGCTTTACAGCACCAGCCTGCAGGATCAGGGTGCAGTTTCTGCTGCTGTCTGAAAAGAATTTGTACATTCTCTTCATGACCAAAAGGGTTTCCTCCAAGTACTCCCGTTTCCTCCCACACTCTTCCCAGGGAGTCTTACTTCAGTGGTTGGTAAGTTAATGGAGAAGATCCTGAGAGGCAGGATTTCTGAACATTTGGAGAGGCATAATGTGATTAGGAATAGACAGTATGGCTTTGTTAAAGGCAGGATGTGCCTTACAAGCCTGATTGAATTTTTTGAGATTGTGACAAAACACATTGATGAAAGTAGAGCTGTAGATGTAGTGTATATGGATTTCAGCAAGGCATTTGATAAGGTATCCCTTCATGCAAGGCTTATTGAGAAAGTAAGGAGGCATGAAATCCAAGGGGACATTGCTTTGTGAATCCAGAACTGGCTTGCCCATAGAAAGCAAAGAGTAGTTGTGGATGGGTCATATTCTACATGGAGGCCGGTGACCAGTTGTGTGCCTCAGGGATCTGTTCTGGGACTCATACTCTTTGAGATTTTTATAAATGACCTGGATGAGGAAGTGGAGGGATGGGTTAGTAAATTTGCTGATGACACAAAGGTTGGGGGTGTTGTGGATAGTATGGAGGGCTATAAGAGGTTACAGTGGGACATTGATAGGATGCAAAACTGGGCTGAGAAGTGGCAGATGGAGTTTTGCCCAGATAAGTGTGAGCTGGTTCATTTTGGTAGGTCAAATATGATGACAGAATATAGCATTAATGGTAAGACTCTTGGCAGTGTGGAGGGTCAGAGGGATCTTCGGGTTCAAGTCCATAGGACACTCAAAGGTTGACTCTGTGGTTAAGAAGGCATACGGTGCATTGGCCTTCATCAATCGTGGGATTGAGTTTAAGAGCCAAGAGGTAACTTTGCAGCGATTTGGGACCCTGGTCGGACCCCACTTGGAGTACTGTGCTCAATTCTGGTTGCCTCACTACAGGAAGGATGTGGAAACCATAGAAAGGGTGCAGAGGAGATTGGCATGGATGTTGCCTGTATTGGGGAGCAGGCCTTATGAGAATCAGTTGAGTGAACTTGGCCTTTTCTCCTTGGAGCGACGGAGGATGAGAAGTGACCTGGTAGAGGTGTCAAGATAATGAGAGGCATTGATCATGTGGACAGTCAGAGGCTTTTTCCCAGGGCTGAAATGGCTAGCACAAGAGGGCATAGTTTTAAGGTGCTTGGAAGTAGGCACAGAGGAGATGTCAGGGGTATTTTTTTTTATATATAGAGAGTGGTGAGTGCGTGGAATGGGCTGCCAGCGGCGGTGGTGAAGGCAGAAACGATAGGGTCTTTAAGAGACTTCTGGATGGCTGCATGGAGCTTAGAAATATAGGTTATGGGTAAAGCCTAGGTAGTTCTAAGGTAGAAACATGTTTGGCACAGCGTTGTGGGCCGAAGGGCCTGTATGTGCTGTATGTTTTCTATGTTTCTATTCCAAAGCCAGCATAGAAAACCTACAGCACAATACAGGCCCTTCGGCCCACAAAGCTGTGCTGAACATGTCCTTACTTTAGAAATTACCTATGGTTACCCATAGCCCTCTATTTTTCTAAGCTCCATGTACCTGTCCAGGAGTCTCTTAAAAGATTCTATCGTATCCACCTCCACCACCATCGCCGGCAACCCATTCCATGCACTCACCACTCTCTGCATACAAAACTTACCCCTGACATCTCCTCTGTACCTTCTTCCAAGCACCATAAAACTATGCCCTCTCGTGCTAGCCATTTCAGCCCTGGGAAAAAGCCTCTGACTATCCACACGATCAGTGCTTCTCATCATCTTATCACCTCCATAAGGTCACTTCTCATCCTCCATTGCTCCAAGGAAAAAAGCCCAAGTTCACTCAATCTATTCTCATAAGGCATGCTCCCCAATCAAAGCAACATCCTTGTAAATCTCCTCTGCTCCCTTTCTATGGTTTCCACATCCTTCCTGTAGTGATGTGACCAGAACTAAGCACAGTAATCCAAGTGGGGTCTGACCAGGGTCCTATATAGCTGCAACATTAGCTCTTGGAGTTTAGGAAGTTGGGGGCATGCTAAGCCCTACACCAGGTGCCAAATAAAGCTAATCCTTTTTGATTAAAGCTGACACCAGAAGCATGGAGACATTTGGGGCTGTTCCCCTCATACCCTTGGCCTGTGTTGGTCATTGATGGAAACCATGAACGTCACTGTATGTTTTGATGTACAGGTGACAAATAAAGCTAATCCTTTTTGAATAAAGTAACAGTTACCCAGCTTATTTCAATGCAGACTTATGAAAGTTCAAGTCCAGATTCTGGGGTTTGCATTGTTGTTGAGATGATTGAGACGACTTTTTTTTTGTTCTTTCAGCAGGTTCACACCCACCACCAAAGACACAAGCCTGTGGAATGGGAATGAGGGAGAAGCGGCCAATGCCCAACACAAAGCTTGCCCCACTGGCTACAGTAGAGCCTCCATGGCTGGCCATTGCCAAGAAGAAGGCCAAGGCTTGGAGCGACATGCCACAGACTGTTCAATAAGATCTGCTTCGAAATAGGACTGCAAGACAATATTGTTCCTCAACTCGCCTCAGAGATCCATAGTGACCAGTTTGGTTGTTTATACTGAGATTGCTGGGGAATAAAGTCCAGCCAGGAAGAAATTAAAGGATACAAGAGGGTAGAAAGATATGTTGGGTAATGTTACAAAGCAGGAACCTCTTATGGACCGATCATTATATCATACTCCCCTGTATGGTAGCAGACCCCTATTTACAGGAATACGAGTTACAGGAAGAGGCAAAAACCAAAAGACACAAGTTCAAATCCCACCACGAATGGAGGGGAACTTTAGTAAATGATTCATTGCATAGATTCTCAACTTCGAGTGGTGGACGTGAAAGCATTCAATTGTTGTGAAATCCCAGTGCTGATGGCCTTTGAGGTGGCCTGATCTGCTTGTCAAATATTTACGCCTCTAGACCCACTGCAGGATGTGGGATCTAAGGATGGCATTCTGAAATGAAAGTGATGTCAAGGGTAAATAGGGATGTGCAATAATGTGCTGTCCTTGTAACTATATAAATTAATAAATAAGGTGTTCAGGGCTGTTAGTATCAATAGAACTAAGTTTTGGCAGGATATTGAACAGGTGGCTCATTTCAATTCCAAAGTGTGTTTTTTCTGTTCTGTGTTTTATATGTACTTGCAATGATCTGTTTTAAATACCTTAATGCCTCTGCTAAAGTAACAGCAGGGAAATGAAATATTTACTAATATCGCCAACAATAGTGTCTTCGCTAATAACTTTCGTTGTCAGTTTTTATATCTAAGCAGTTTCTAGCTTTGAAGTTAGTTTAAACTTCTCTGTTCAAGTGATTTAAAGGTAATTTATTGGAACGGCTGGGTAACACCACAATAAATGTTCAACAGTAAACTCAATTTGCTTCTGGAATGAATATCAGAAGAAAATAACGCATTTCCAATCACACAAGCAGCTAATGTTACTTGAATAAGGTTCAATCTATCTTTAGCTGAAACCCAGCTAAACTATTTTTAGTTGGAACCCAAAGCGTAGAACAGTACAGCACAGGAACAGGCCCTTCAGCCCACAATGCTGTGCCAAGATAATTAAATAGCTATTTAAACTAATCCCCTCTGACTGCACAATGTCTATATCCCACTCTGCACATTCACAAGAATCTCTGATGTATTTACCTACTGGCAGAATATTCCGGGCACCCACCACTCTCTCACCTTGCACATCTCCTTCCAGCTTACCTTAACTGCATGCCCTCTAGTATTAGACAACTTGACATAAGGGTAATCTGTTAACTACTCTATCTCTGACTCTCGTAACCTTATAAACCTCTATCAGGCCTCCGCCCATCTTCTGCTACTCAAGAGAAAAGAACCCAAGTTTGGCCAACCTCTCCCACAGCACATGCTCTCTAATCCAGGCAGTGTGCAGGTAAACATCTTCTGCACCTCTCCAAAACCTCAGCATCCTTCCTTTAATGGGGTGACCGGAATTGAATGCAATAATCCTAGCCAGATTTTATAAAGCTGCCACATAACTTCATGAAATTTAAACTCAGTGTCTCCACTACTAAAGGCAAGCATATGCCATATGGCTTTCTTGCTACATTGTACTTGATTGGCCATTTCTGGGGAGCTATGGACCTAGACCCAAGTTTGCTCTGTACATTAAGACCACAAGACATAGGAGCAGAAATAAGCCGTTCACCCCTTTGAGTCTGCTCTGCCATTAGAACAGGGTTGATATATTATCCTTCCCAATCCCATTCGCCTGCCTTCTCCTTTAAACCTTTAACCCCTAGAACTTAATAATCTTGGCTTTAAATGTAGGTTTAATGCAATGGACAGATCCTTCACCTCAACAACCTATGTCTATCCTAAGGCAATACTGATGAAAAGAAAACTCCCTCTTTTCAATAACTGTATTTCATTTGGCCCTTGTTTCACAGCACTGGTGAACTGGTGGGCGGAACTTGAATGGATACACATTGGCGGGACAAAGTAAATAAAGACTTGGCCGACCCCCAAATGAAGTTTTCACACTGTTGTTTCTTGTCTGAGAGATTTGCAGCAGGAATTTCCACTAGTTAAAAATCTAATCATAGTAAAAATAAACATGTTTGCTCAAGAAATCCGAAACAAGTTCCACTGCCTTAGACGCTGCCAAAACTCTTGCATCTTTTTCCACTTCAAATACTTACCCGATTTCCATTTAAATAATTATCAAATACTATTCAGCCACTCCCTTTGAAACATGCTTCAACAAAACTTTATGGAAAATCATTTGCCGAGAAATATAATCTCAGAATCAGAATCAGGTTTAATATCATTGGCGTATTTTGTGAAATTTGTTGTTTTACAGCTGCAATTCAATGCAATGCATATAATAAAACAATTAATTACAATAACTATATATAAAAAAGCAAATTAAATTAAATAAGTCATACAAAAGGAGAGGGAAAAATACTAAGGTGGTGTTCGTGGGTTCATTGTCCGTTTAGAAATCTGATGGAGGAGGGGAAAAAGCTGTTCCTAAAACATTCAAGTAGGTGTTTTTAGGCTCCTTTTCCTCCTTCTTGATAGTAGCAATGAGAAGAGGTCTTGTCCTGGATGATGGCGACCTTAATGATGGATGCCACCTTTTTGAGGCATCATATTTTGAAGATGTTCTCAATATTGAGGAGGTTTAGTGCCCATGATGGAGCTGCCTCGGTCTGCAATCCAGTCCTGTACAATGGTCCCTCCATACCAGATGGTGATGCAACCAGTTAGAATGTTTGCATTCTCCACTGTACAACTGAAGAAACTTGTGAGAGTCTTTGTTAACATACAAATTCTCCTCAAACTCTTCATGAAATATAGCCCTTACCTTCGCAATTGCATCAATATGTTGGGCCCAGGATAGATCCTCAGGGGTATTGACACCCAGGAACTTGAAACTGCTCACCCTTTCCACTGCTGATCCCTCAATGAGTGGTGTACGTTGCCTTGACTTCCTCTTGCTGAGTCCACAATCAATTCCTTGGTCTTACTGACATTGCTAGTTGTGATTTATAATTGTGACAAAAAGCTGTACTCCATCTCTAGAATTTATACTTTCAGCTACATCCTTCAACCACGTCAGGGTAGTGTATCATTATTACAGCGACATGAGTTCAATTCCCACTGTTGTCTGGAAGGAGTTCATACATTCTTCCTGTGACACTTTCAGTTTTCTCCGGGGGCCCTGGTTTCACCCCTCGTGACAAAGACATACAGGTTAATAAGTCAAAAGGTCACATTGATTTATTAGGGCTTTTTAGGACTGAAGGACTTGTTTCCCTGCTGTGTTACTAAATAAAATAAAATAATTCCATTTACAGCCTAGGCAATAATAACGCTCTCACACTTTTAGTATCAGCTTGATGAAGATAGTTGTGAGGACTCAATGGATCAGAGGCTGGTTTCTATGACTGTAAACTCCGTGACTGGCATGCAAATTGCAAAACCGGTTCTTCCTTATTAAAAACTGTTCAGCACGGACTAGATGGGCTGTAGGGCCTGTCTCTCTGCTGCAGTGCTCTATGACTCTGAGAACAGTACAGTACAGGCCCTTTGACCCACAATATTGTGCCGATCTTTTAACCTATTTCAAAATCAATCGAACCCTTCCCTGCCACATAGCCCTCCATTTTTCTATTATCCAAGAGCTTCCTAAATTTCCCTAATGTATCACTACCCTTGGCACTGCGTTCCATGCATCTACCCCACTCTGCGTGATAAAACCTACCTCTGACATCCACCCTATACTTTCCTCTTGTGTTAATGTTATAAACACGCGAGAGTCTGCAGACACAAAATCCAGAGCAGCACACACAAAATGCCAAGACTGAAACATGTTCTGATGGAGGGTCTCAGCCCAAAATGTCAGCCAGTTATTTCTCACTCTAGATGCTGCCTGACTCATGGAATTCCTCCAGCAATTTAAGTGTGCTGCTCCACCTTTAAGTCTTGCCTACTTGTACTAGTTGTTTCCACCCTGGGAATAAGTCTCTGGCTGTCCACTTGATCTATGCCTCTTTTACAACTGTAACAATTCACGCCTCATCCTCCTTCACACCAAAGAGAAAAGGCGTAGTTTACTCAACCTTTCCCCATAAGACATGCAATTCACTTTGTGGACAGTTTCTCAGCAACGCTTGCAGAAACTAAGGGGCTTGAATGCACCCAGCACTGATCATTTCGGTGATACATCGAGCCAGGTAGTTGGATTGATTCAGACGATTTGGCTCTTACTTTGAAGTTGGGTTTGTTCCATATTCACACCCTCAATACATGGTCAGGGTGTGGTCAAACTCACCTCATGTTTAAAGTAAATTTATTATCTACGTACACATATGTCATCAGATAGAACCCTGAGATTCATTTTCTGGTGGGCATTCACAGTAAATACAAAGAACGCAGTAGAAACAGTGAAAAACTATACACAACAACATGGACAAACAACCAACGTGCTAAAAGCAAGAAACTCTGCAAGTACAAAAAATTAAGTAAATAAGCAATAAACATTGAGAACATGAGATGAAGAGTCCTTGAAAGTGAGTCCATGGGTTGTGGGAAGTGTTCAGATTTAAGGTGAGTGAAGTTGATTGAAGTTGTCCCCTGCAGTTGTAGAGCCTGATGATTGAAGATACACTTGAAGTTAATGACACCTAAAGAGCTTCATTACCCAACACACGGTGATGATTCCATGAACAAAGTCTATCAAAAAATATTAAGACATTAAGAGCTGGTGTTTCAATCAGCTCTTGAGAAAAATGAAGCTAAAGTTTCATATGTTGACAGTTGCTTGAAAGATCAATGTCAGTTAGTAAAGAAAGACATTGTCTCTTAGTACCAAGGACACAGGCTCAGTCCGGACTTCAGGTGTTTAGTTTGCACCTTCTTGCTCTGACCATGTGGGTTTTCCCAGCTCTCGTTTCCTCCCGCATCCCAAAGATGTGCTGGTTGGTAGGTTTAATAGCCTTTGTCCTTATTTCCCAGGAGAGGGGGGAGCACTGCAGGGAATGTCGGGACAATGTGAAAAATGGGACGAATGCAGTGGTTGATGGTCAGTGTGGAGTTGATGAGCCCAAATGGTCTGCTCTTAAACAACATCTTCCTACGACTTCAACTCTGTACAGGTCTGTTGTTGACAAAGAGGAATGGCAGGCAACACAGATGCTTTAAACTGCCACAGAAATTGGTTACGTGTATTCTGACAGCCTCAGACCCCAGCACACTCTTAGCTTGTGTTGACTGTTAACACAAATGACACATCTCACTCTGCATTTCAGTGTACGTGTGATAAATCAGTGCACCTGAAACAGCATCACTTCACGGTAGCCATGTACTGTAGGGGTTAGCGCAATGCTATTACAGCTTGGGGTGAATGCTGCCTGTAAAGAATTTGTACATTCTCCCTGTGACCACATGGGATTTCTCCCACGGTCCAAAGATGTACTGGTTAGTAGGTGAATTGGTCATTGTAAAAGTCCTTTTTGTGCCACCTATTTCCATTCTACTTCTCATTCCTGTTCTGGCATGTCAGTCCATGTCCTCCTCTACTGGGGTGATGAGGCCACAGTCTGGGTGGAGGAGCAACACAATATCTTCCTTCTGGGTAGCCTCCAACCCGATGGTATGAACATCAATTTCTCAAACTTCTGTTAATTGCCCCTCCCTCTCATTCATCATTTCCTATTCCTGTTTCCCTCTCTCACCCTTTCTCATTACCTGCCCATCACCTCCCTCCGGTACTCCTCCTTCCTTTTCTTCTTTGGCTTTCTGTCCTCTCCTGTTAGATTCCCCCTTCTCTAGCCCTGTATCTCTTTCACCAATCAACCTTTCTGCTATTTACTTCAACCCCTCCCCCTCTCCCAGTTTCACTGTCACCTACCACCTTGTACTTCTCTTCTTCTCCCCCTCCTTCTTATTCTGACTTCTCATTTTCCTTTCCAGTCCTGAGGAAGGGTCTCGGCCCAAAACTTCGACTGTTTACTCTTTTCCATAGATGCTGCCTGTGTACGTTTCTGGTTGTTTGTTGGGTGGCAGGGCTCGTTCCATGCTGCATGTCTAATAAAAAATTTTAAATGTGAAGAATTTATCCACACGGACCCAGATTTTCATTTGGATGACACAGTTTTGTGTCTGCACACCATGATGTGTAAACCCTTTCCTGTTGCCTTAAAACATCACAATCTCAATTTCTTTAACATAGATTTAATAGCTTTAAGGTTGTCAAAGGGAAAAGTTAGGAATTTACTTTGCAGTCAGAGGTAGAGAAACTTCGAAGGATTAAGAACAACCGTTTTGCTCCTTGAGCCTGTCATGCGTCTAATCCAGATCTCACTTTTGTTTATCAGTTTAAGCTCCCTTTAGTCTGCTGACCGGAGATGCAGAGATCTAGGAAGCTTCAATAGTCCCTGCGATCACACAACTTTCTAAGAGTAAGAGATTCAACATTTTAAATAACTTTTCTTATATTTCAAAACTAACTTTATTCATAATAATAAACAGGGTCTGTTCAGACATCTGATGGGAATAAGCTGTCCCTAAATCATTGAGTGTGGGTCTTCAGGCTCCTACGTCTCCTTCCTGATGGCAGTAAGAAGGGAACATCCTGGATGGAGAGAACCAGAATTTCCTGGTCAACACATTCAGTACCGTTAACTTTTAAAAGGTTGCCCTAATGCCACTCATAGACTGTCGGCTAACCCACCCTTCCATTGTTTGAGGAGCATTCCCTCCCAAAATCCTGTAGCGGATTGAGGCCAGACTGTAGTCCTCCCCCACAGAGCCTAGGTGTTGGCAGCGCTGAGTTTCAGTGTGACCGTCAGCACATCCTCCTGCAGCCTGGATTAACTCGAGTGTGGGAAGTGTCCCTGCCGGTATCACTCCCAGAATGCTCTGGATTCAGTTTATATCTCCTGGTTTTGATTCACATGTTACAGGCTGGTTAGGGTGCAGGAAATGGAAACAGGATTAGAAGCAGAGTGGATAAATACTGAAAAGGGCAACATTTGTTAAAAAAAGGGGGGGTGGATGAGCTGGAATCAATCACCAAATGAACATCATTTCTAGAGTGCTGACATGACAGTACAAATAAAAGGATCAATCTTGCCAACCGCCGGTAATTTTTTCTCTAACCCCCCCCCCCCCCTTCTATGCCCCGTTCTGAACTCTTACTTCCTCCTTACCTGCCTATCATCTCCCCCAATGCTCCTCCTTTTTCTATTTCTCCCAGGGTTCACTTTGTTAGATTCTTTCCTCTCCTACCCTTTACCTTCTCCACCTATCACCTCACAGCTTCTTACTTCAACTCCCTCCCCCACCCACCTGGCTTCAGTTATCACCTTCTATTTTGTTCCCTTTCCCATCCCCCCAACTTCTTATTCTGGCATCCTCCCCCTTCCTTTCAAGTCCTGATGAAGGGTCTGAAACGTTGACCGCTTCTCATTTCCACAGATGCTGCCCGACCTGCTAAGTTACTCCAGCATTTTGTGTGTGTGTTGCTTTGGATTTCCAACATCTGCAGCAACTCTTGTGTTTATTACTGGTAAAAGGACTTCTTTTTCCAGTTTAGGTTGACACAGTGCGGTTAGCGTTAAAACCGTCAGAGAGCCAGCAACCCAGGTTCCATACCAAACTCTGTCTGTAAGGACTTTGTATGTTCTCTCTGTGATGTCGTGTGTTTCCTCCCACTGCCCAAAGGCATTCCAGAGAGAGGAATCATAGCAGAGGGATCCTGGACTACAGGTTCATAATTCATTGAAAAGTGTGTCACAGGTACATAGGGTCAAAACGAGAGATTTCATAAATCAGACTTTTGAGTGCAAGAGTTGGGATGCTTTGTCGAAGTTGTAAAAGACTTTGGTGTGGCCAGATTTGGAGTATTGTGTGCATTACTGGACACTTACAGTAAAGTTAACATGATTAAGAAAGTACAGAGAAAACTACAAGAATGCTGCCAGGACTTGGTGATCTGAGTTATAGGAAAAGCTTGAATAGGTCAGGACTTTTTACCCTGGAACGTCGAATGAGGGGGAGGGATAAGGAGGGCTATGGTCCAGGTGTGGGTCGATAGAACTAGGCGGAGTAACAGTTCAACGTGGACTAGATGGGCCTAAGAATCTGTTTCTGTATCGCAGCACTCTTTGACTTGTTCAGGACTGAACCTCAGGCACAGACCTGTAAGACAGCAGCTCTCCCAACTGGGTCACTGGGCAACCCGGGATACAATAACTGGAACTGCAACCCACCCAGGCTTAACCACATTTCATGGCAATTTCACTTCCAAAGTGCAAATCTCTACCTTCATAGTCTGTTTCATAGTCTACCCTGGCAGCATTATAGCAACGATATGACTATTGTACCAGGAAAGGCCTAAGGAATTGTGAAAGATGAGCTACAGCAGGTAAAACCTCTGATCACTGTCCAAACCGGCAGTTCCACACAAAGCACCGATGCACAAGTTCTACTTGTCTGACATCGCCCTCATGTGGAAACAAATATAATTACATCGTTTTCCCAATTTGGGTAATTCCCAATTACATCTTTTCAATTCTCCACTCCGGCTCCCCCCTTCCCTCTTCTCTTCTCCTCACTCGCCGAACACCTCCCCCTGGTGCCCTTCCTTCTTCCCTTTCTCCCATACTCCTCTCTTCTCCTGTCAAGTCCTTCTTTCCTGTCCTTTATTTTTCCACCTATCACTTACCAGCTTCTTATTTCATTCCCCCTTCGCCATCTTCACCACCAATTCTCCTCCTCTTCCAATCTGGCTTCACCTATAAATCACTAGCTTGTACTCCTTCCCCTCTCCAACCTTCTTATTCTTGCTTCTTCCCCCTTCCTTTCTAATCATGATAAAGGGCCTAAGCTTGAAACATTCATTGTTTACTCATTTCTATAGATGCTGCCTGACTTGTTGAGGTTCCTCCAGCATTTTGTGTGTCTTGCTTATAATGACTTATATCCTATTACCAGCAGATACAAAACATCTATTATAGTGAAATATTCTTATCTTATCAAAGAAAGGATGTGCTGACATTGGAGGCTCAGAGGAGCCATTCCAGGAATGAAAGTGTTTACATCGATTGATGTCTCCGGGTCTGTACTCACTGTACACCAAATGGCACAGCCTCAGAACAGAGGGATCAGAGGAATTTCTTTAGACAAAGAGTGGTGAACATTTGGAATTTGCTGTCATAGGCGGTCGTTGATGCTAAGTCATTCCGTATATTTAAGACAAAGTTTGATATATTCTTGATTAGCCAGGGCATGAATGGTTACAGGAAGAAGGCAGGAGATCAGGGCTGAGAAGGAAATGCATCAGCCATGATGAAATGGTGGAACAAACTCAATGGGCCAAATGATATAATTCTATTCCTGTATCTTATGGTCTTACCATCATTATATTTCATAGCAAGTGGTTAGAGATTTCACAGGATCTCCTGAAATGGTGTTGGGAATAGTAATGTATTTATTGCAGTGTAGCACAAAAGAATAGAGTTAAGTTGGAAACTTGACTGAAGTGATAATGCAACAACTGTGTCTGTTGTAATTGAAATGCAATCAGTGCTCACTTTATTAGGTACACCTGTACACCTGCTCACTAATGCAAATACTGTATCTAATTATCCAATCATGTGGCAGCAACTCAATGCATAAAAGCATGCAAACATGGTCAAGCAGTTCAGTTGTTGTTCAGATCAAACATCACAATGGGGAAGAAATATGATCTAAGTGACATTGACTGTGGAATGATGGTTGGTGCCAGACAGGGTGGTTTGAGTATGCTAGAAATGACTGAGCTCCTGGGATTTTCATGCACAACAGTCTCCGGAGTTTACAGAGAATGGTGGGAAAAACAAAAAAGAAGCATTCACTGTGACTGAAATATCTTGTTAGTGAGGGAGGGCAGAGGAGAATGGCCAGACTGGTTCAAGCTGACAGGAAGTTGACAGTAACTCAAATAATCACACATTACAACAGTGGTGTGCAGAAGAGCATCTCTGAGTGCTCAACACATTGAACCTTGAATTAGGTGTGTTACAACAGCAGAAGACTACAAATGTGGACCAGCCATGATGAAATGGTGGAGCAGACTTGATAGGTTAAATGGCCCTATACTGCTTCTATATCTTATGTGCTATGGTTGTACACTCAGTGGCCATTTTATTAGGTATTATCTGTGATCCTGATCATGGAATTTAAATTACATCTGGAAAATTTTTCAAAGAAGGGGAGTGTAGTTGTAAGCTGGCAGTAGAGACTATAAATTCATATACTCTGTCTACTAGAAGCCCATCTCTGTTTCAGAGCTTCTTGCTATTCATTGAATTATGCAAGTCTAAATCATTGTCACTCACCAGAGTTCTTCAGCAAGATTTTAGTGCAGTTTCATATCGGTTTCCACAATACCTCAGTGACCACTTTATTAGGTACAAGAGTGGAACTCGTTGTGGTCTTCTGTTGCAGACTGTCACCTTCTTGTCAGCTTGAGCCAGTCTGGCCACTCTGCACCGACCTCTCTCATTAACAAGGTATTTTTACCCACGGAACTGCCACTGACTGGATGTTTTTTGGTTTATCACACTGTTCTCTGTAAATTCTGGAGATTGTTGAATGTGAAAACCCCAGGCGATCAACAGTTTCTGAGATACACAACCCAGCCCATCTAGTACCAACCATGGTCAAAGTCACATTTCTTCCCTCATTCTGATGTTTGTTCTAAATAATAACTGAACTTGTTGACCATATCAGCATGCTTTTATGCATTGAGTTCCTGCCACGTGATTAGCTGATTAGATATTTGCATTAATAAATAAGTGTACAGGTGTACCTAATAAAGTGGCCACTGAATGTAAATTTGAAAAGGATTTGGGTTTTTAACCAGAAGGGGGAGAACTCAGCTGTACATGGAGTATTGATTGCTTATGTTTCAGTGTTACTGAGCAGAATGTACACTGAGGATCAAAGAACATTATAGCACAGCACAGGCCCTTCGGCCCATAACATTGTGCTAGCCTTTAAATTTACTCTAAGATCAATTGATCCCTTCCCTTCTAGATAGCCCTCCGTTTTTCTACCATCATGTGCCTATCTTAGAGTCTTTTAAATGTCTGTAATGTCTACGGCCACCTCTGGCCAAGCATGCCACACACCCACCAGTCTCCCTGTTAAATACTATCAATAGGTTTCAATAGGTACATTTAATGTCAGAGAAATGTATACAACTTGCATCCTGAAATTCTTTTTCTTCACAAACATCCACGAAAACAAAGCAGCGCCCCAAAGAACGAGTGTCAGTTAAATGTTAGAACCCAAAAACACCCCTCAGCTCCCCCCAATGCATAAGCAACAGCAAAGCAATGACCCCCCCACCAGCAAAAAAGCATAAGCACCCTCCACCGAGCGCTTAAATGTGCAGCAAAGCATCAATAAAGACACAGACTTGCAGTACCCCAAAGACTACTTGTTCACCCAGTATTCAACATGCCACAGGCTCTCTCTCTCTCTCTCTCTCTCTCTCTCTCTCTCTCTCTCTCTCTCTCTCCCTAATAAGGGAAAAAGGTGTCCCCATTTCACAGCAAGAGGGGAGAAATAACAAACAACTTGCTGATTTATGATGTTAAAACTCTGTTGTGTCACTTCTTCTGAGCTCTGTGCCCAAAGAACTCGGGTCTTTGAACCCAACACAAACTACTGGAACAAAATCTCTACTGGGATCTCTGCCTGTCACAATAAAACATTACCAAGGAGAGAGAGTGATTTCAAGGATTCATTGAAGACAATTAACATGCCAGCTAGTTTTTTGGGATGTGGAAACTAGATTATCTGGAGGCAACCCACAAAGTCAATATACAAGATTCAAGATGAATTATGTCAATGTATGTTTTGATATACATGTGAGAAATAAATCAGAATCTTGGATCTTGAATCTTGTATCTTGATCTTGTGGGTATTACAGGGGGAGATTTTGTAGTGTGTCAGACTGACCTCTTCCTTGCTGAGGCCAAGTGGCAACTCTCAGACATCTTCTCATATCTACCCCTTGAAAGGGATCCACTCTGGATCATCAGAAAACTGTCTCCAATACCATCACTGACCTCATCAACTCTGGAGAACTCCCATCCACTGCCACCAAACTCATAGTCCCCTTACACCACACTGATCGCTTCTACATCCTACCCAAGATGAACAAACCTGACAGTCTGGGCAGGCCCACTGTCTCTGCCTGCTCCTGCCCCACTGAACCCGTGTCCTCATACCTTGATTCCATTCTTTCCCGCTTGGGTCAGTCTCTTCCCCCCTACATCTGTGATACTTCTCATGCTCTCGATCTCCTCACTAACTTTCAGTTCCCTGGCCCTGATTGCCTCATAATTACCATAGATGTCCGGTCCCAAAACACTTCTATCGCTCTTCAAGAAGGCCTTCAAGCTCTTCACTTCTTTGTCAATAAAAGAACCAATCAGTTTCCCATTACCACTATCCTCCTCCGTCTGGCAGAACTGGTCTTCACCCTTAACAATTTTTCCTTCAGCTCCTCCCACTGTCTCCAGACTTGAGGGGTAACCATGGGCACCTGCATGGGCTCCAGCTATGCCTGTCTTTTCATTGGCTACATAGAACAGTCCATGTTCCAAGGCTTCACCATTAATGCTCCTCAGCTCTTCATCTGCTACAGTGGAAACTATACTGGTGCTGCTTCATGCACCCATACTGGGCTTATCAATTTCCCCAACTTTAGTACCAACTTAAATTCACTTAAATTCACTTGGTCCATTGCTAACACCTCCCTCCCCTTTCTCGATCTCTCTGTCTCCATCTTCGGAGACAAATTGTCAATCGACATCTTTTATAAACCTACTGATTCTCATGGTTATCTTGACTACACCTGTAGAAATGCCATTCCCTATTCTCAGTTCCATCATCACCACTGTACCTGTTCCCAGCATGAGGTTTTCCTTCCCAGGACATCAGAGATGTCCCCCTTTTTCAAAGAAGGGGGTTTCCTTTCCTTCACTACTGTTGCTGCCCTCATCCGTATCTCCTTCATTTCTTGGACATCCGCACTCACACCATCTTCCCATCACCTTAACGATGATAGAGCGCCTCTTGTCCTTGCCTACCACCACATGAGCCTTCGCATCCAACACACCATTCTCCACAAGTTCCACCATCTCCAAAAGGATCCTACCAGGAAACATATCTTTACCTTCCCCCGTCCCGCCCCGCTCTTCACTTTCTGCAGGGATCGCTCCATCCATGATTCACTTGTCCATTTTTCTTTCCCCACTAATCTCCCTCCCAGCACTTATCCCTAAAAGCAGCCAAAGTGCTATACCTGTCCATTCATTTCCTCCTGTATCTCCATTCAGGGCCATAAACAGTCCTAGGCCAGGCAACTCTTCACCTGCAGTTTTACTGGGGTCATCGATTGTACCTGGTGCTCCCAGAGTGGGCTCCTCTAAATTGGCAAGATCCATTGTAAGTTGGGGGACCTCTTCATCAGGCACCTCTGCTTCATCCACCAAAAGTGGAAATTCCTGGTGGCCCGACATTTTAATTCCAATTCCCATTCCCATCCTGACATGCCGGTCCATGGCCTCCTCTTGTGCCTCGATGAGGTCCACCCTCAGGGTAGAGGAGCAACTCCTTATATTCTGTCTGAGTAGCCTCCAACCCGATGGCATGAATTTCGATTTCTCCTTCCAGTAAAAAAATCCCTACCCTTATCTTTTCTTCTGTTCCCCACTCAGGCTTCTTACCCCTTCTCACCTGCCTGTCACCTCCCCCTCCCCCAGTGGCTTTCCTCCTTCTCTTCCTTATCTCCAGCCATTTACTTTTCCTAAGATTTTTGCACACTACTGTAGTAATTTTATTTATTGCACGGTACTGCTGCAAAAAAAAAATCATGACGTATATGAGTGATGATAAAGCTGATTCTGATACGGGTCTCTATTGAGGACTGGGGGGTTGGAGGGGGCAGGGTGAGGGGAATCATGGTTGGGGAAAGGGGAAGGGAGAGGGGAGGGAGCAGGAAGCACCAGAGAGACATTCTGTAATGGTCAATAAACCAATTGTTTGGAATCAAATGACCTTGCCTGGTGTCTCTGGGCTGGGTGAGAATGCACCCGCACCACCTCCCTGCCCCTGGCTCTCCTTCTCTGCCACCAGTCTCACACCCTACCACAGCGCTCCACCCTCACTCTTCCCTACATCATTTGCTTCTTTTTTTCTCCATTTCTGCCAAAGGGTTTCAGCCCAAAACATCGACTATACTCTTTTCCATAGATGCTGCCTGGCCTGCTGAGTTCAACCAGCAGGTGTGTGATCCTTTGCTCCCGCCAGATTTACAAACTCACTCTCTGCTCCACATTGACAAATCCAGTATTTTGCAGAAGTCTTAGGCACCCTAGCTACATATGTATTTGTGTCCGAGTCTTTTGCATAGTTCTGTAGCGGTGTGCTACACGCAACGCTAAAATTACGACACGGAGTCGGTAACTGCAGTCGAAGGAAAAAACTTTATTCGAAAACTTCAGCCTCACTTTTAAGCCTCCCTCAACCGGCCCCCCTTGGCGCAGAGGCTCCAAAGCTCTGTGCTCGCAAACCCCCGTAGGCTATCTAATTGTGAGTCGGTTCGGATGCGCCAGGAAATGAGTCGCCACAGTTCCTTTCATAGGACAGCTTATATAAATAGATTGATTGCGTGCCCATAAAGTGATGCAAGGCTTTACATAAGGTGGCTGATGAGAAATTATAAGGTACTGGTGGAGTTAGTGTTCAGAGATGATGATCAGATTTACTGGGTGGGGAAGTAACTGTTTTCAAGTCTTTGGACCTGTCAAGGATACTAATTACCCTCTTCCCTGTTGGGAGTAGAACAAACCTTCCATGAGCAGGGTAGTTGGGGGTCTTCATGCAGTTATTGGCCCTTTTTGGGCACCTTTCTGTATATAGATCCTTGATGGTGGGTAAGATGGTGCCAGCGATGTATTGGGCAGTTTTGACCGCCCTATCTTAGAACCTTCCTGTCTGTCGCAGTGCAGTTTCCACACCAAGCAGTGAGGCAGCTTGTTAGGAATGCTCACCACTGGGCATCTGTAGAATGAAGTGAGTATGGATGTGCAAAGTCCTGCACTCTTCAGACTCCTTAGAAAAAAAGAGGCATCTGTAAGCTTTCTTGACTGTGTAGGATGTGTTCTAGGACTATGTGAGGGTATGCATGATGTGCACTCCCAGGAGTTTGAAACTGCATGCAGTCCACTTCTGGGCTGCCGATGTGAATGGGGGGGATGTGAGTTATTGTTCAGATTAAGCATCAGAATGGGAAAGAAATGTGATCTAAGTGACTTTGACCATGTAATGATTGTTGGTGCCAGACAGGGTGGTTTGAGTATCTTAGATACCGCTGATCTTCTGGAATTTTCACACACAGCAGTCTCTAGAGTTTGGCATGGAAAACAACAAAAAAAAATCCAGTGAGCTGTAGTTCTGAGGGCAAAAATGTCTTGTAAACAAGAGAGATCAGAGGAGAATGGCCAGGCTGGTTCAAGCTGCCAGGAAGGCAACAGTGACTCAGATAACCATCAATGCACCAGTGGTGTGCAGAACATTCTGAATGCACAGTACATCGAACCTTGAAGTAGTTGGACTACAGCAGCAGAAGACCATAAATATATACTCAGTGTATTTACCTAATAAAGTTGCCACTGGGTGTATTTCAGGGATAAATGTTAGCAAGAATACCAGAGAGAATTCCATTGTCTTTTGTATAGACCTTTGAGATAATTTGCATCCATTTTAGCAGTTTCACAGTTCATTTAAATGTTGATTTTTTTTGTGGGTTCCAATGCAAAGTAGCTCACAGGTATCTATATAATTCTTAGAGTTTTACTGAAGGATTATTTGGAGAAGGTAGAACAGTTTATTTTATTGAAAGGAAATTCTGTTTTGAATAACAAAGAAGACAAAATTGTGATATACAAAATTCAGGAGATTAGGCGAAGCAAACCTTTTTTATATGTTCTCCTTGGCTCATTATCTCTTTCGTAGCAGAAACTGAACAGGAGCAAATTCTATTTACATCAAATGCAGCTCATCAGCATTGGAGAGATGGAAATGTGTTCTGTGGCAGAGTTCATGCCTCTTACATGAAGCTATGATCAGAAGATGCAGTATCTCATCTCCGTGTTCCAATGCTAGGAAAACTCACTTTGATTTGTAATGTCTTTTAAGTCAATTCACTATCCCAAGTGCCGCTGTGCTTCAACATGGCATTGCCAGAGAGAAAATACGCAAATCACTGACACAGAAGCGTAGTCTTCAGAGCAGAGGTGCTACATCTTAAAGATTTATCTTGAGGAAGCTAATGTTTAGTTGGATATTGGTTCAAATTATATTACAAATCCATTTGCATTTATATAGCATCTTTCAAAAATTCAGTTTGTTACAAAGCACCTATAGCAGTTCGATTAGGATGCAGAATTGTTATTTTTTCAAGTATTTTCCTTGTAGTTTAACTTTTCTATGCTTGCATATAATTGTTATATAATAAACCATAAGACATAGGAGCAAAATTGGGACATCCTTATTTTTTCTCCTCCTCAACCCCAGTTCCCAGACTTTTCCCCATAACCTTTGATGCCGTGTCCAATGAAGGACCTTTCAATCTCTGCCTGAGTACACCCAACGACCTAGCCTTCACAGCTGCATGTGCAAACCTCATTCTTCTGAATGCGAGTGAATACAGACCCAGAGCCAACAAATATTCCTTGTATAATAACACTTTCATTCCTAGAATCATCCTTCTGAACTTCTTCTGGACCCTCTTCAATGCCAGCACCTTTTCTAAGATGAGGGGCCCAAAACTGTTCACAATACTCAAGGAGAGGCCTCACCAGTGCTTTATAAAGCCTCAGCATTACATCCTTGTTCTTGTATTCTAGACCTCTTGAAATGAATGCTAACATGGCATTTGCCTTCCTCACCACCGACTCAACCTACAAGTTAACCTTTATTGAATTGAATTGACTTTATTACATCCTTCATATACATGAGGAGTAAATAGCTTTATGTTATATCTCCATTCAAAGGTGCAATGTGCAATTAGAGTAATTTATAATAAATATTATGTACAACAGGATAGTCAATATAAGATAGAAATACAGCTGTGTCAGCATGAATTAAGCAATTTGAAGGCCTGGTGGAAGAAGCTGCCCTAGAGCCTGTTGGTCCTGGTTTTTATGTTGTGGTACCATTTCCCAATGGCAGCAGCTGAAGCAGTTTGTGGTTGGGGTGACGCCGGTCTCCAATGATCCTTTTGGCCCATTTTACTCACCTGTCTTTGTAAATGTCCTAAATAGTGGGACTGCGCTGGGCTGTCCAGGCCACTGACAACAGAGTCCTGTGATTGAGGGAAGTACAGTTCCCATATCAGATAGTAATGCAGCCAGGCAAGATAGTCGCAATCATGCCCCTATAGAAAGTTCTTAGAACTTTGGGGGCTATACTAAACTTCTTCAACTGTCTGAGATGAAAGAGATGCTGTTGTGCCTTTTTCACCATACAGCCAGTATGTACAGACCACGTGAGATCCTCAGTGATGTTTATGCCAAAGAACTTAAAGGTGTTCACTCTCTCAACCCTGGATACACTAATTAATATAGGGGTTAGCCTGTCTCTATTTCTCCTGTAGTTCACAACCAGCACCTTTATTTTTGTGACGTTAAGGGAGAGGTTGTTTTTTTGACACCACTGTGTCAGGGTGATCATTTCCTCTCTGTAGGCTGCCTCATTATTATTTGAGATTAGGCCAAACAGTGTAGTGTCATCAGCAAATTTAATGAGCAGATTGGAGCTGAGGGTGGTGATACAGTCAGGGTATACAGAGAGTAAAGGAAGGGGCTTAGTACACAGCCCTGAGGAGCACCTGTGTTGAGGATCAGAGGGTGTTCTGCACAAGGACTCCCAAGTCCCTTTGCATCTCAGAATTTTAGATTTTCTCCCCATTTAGATAACAGTTCGCACATTTATTTCTATTACCAAAGTGCATGACCATGCATTTTCCAACGTTGTATTTCATTTGCCACTTTCTTGCCCATTCTCCTAATCTGTCTAAGTCCTTTTGCATTCTACCTGTTTCCTTGACACTATCTGCCCCTCCATCAATCTTTGTATCATCTGCTAACTTGGCAACAAAGCCATCTATTCTATCATCTAAATCATTTATATACATCATAAAAAGAAGCAGTCCCAACACTGACCCCTGTGGAAAACCACTACTCACTTGCAGCCAACCGGAAAAGGATCCTTTCTGCCTCCTACCAATCAGGCAATGCCCTAACCATGTTAGTAACGTTCCAGGAATACCATGGGCTCTTAACTTGGTAAGCAGCCTCATGTGTGGCACCTCGTCAAAAGCCTTTTGAAAGTCCAAATGTACAACATTCACTGCATCCCCTTTATCTATCCTACTTATAATCTCCTCAAAGAATTTAAACAGGATCATCAGGCAGGATTTTCCCTTTAGGAAACCACGCTGACTTTGTCCTATCTTGTCCTGTGTCACCAAGTACTCCATCACCTCACCCTTAACAATTGACTCTAACATCTTCCCAACCACTGAGGTCAGGCTAACTAGTCCATAATTTCCTTTCTGCTACCTTCCTCTGTTCTTAAAGGGTAGTATGACATTTGTAATTTTCCAGTCCTCTGGCACCATGCCAGAGTCCAAAGATTTTTGAAAGATCATTTCTTATGTCACCACAATCTCTAATGCTACCTCTTTCAGAACCCTCAGGTGCAGTTCATCTGGTCCGGGTGACTTATGTACCTTTAGGTCTTTCAGCTTTTTGAGCACCTTCTCCCTTGTAACAGTAACTGCACTCACTTCTCTTCCTTCACACACTACAACATCTGGCACACTGTTAGTGTCTTCCACAGTGCAGACTGATGCAAAATACTCATTTAGTTCATCAGCCATCTCCTTGTCCATTGTTATTATTTCTCCTGCCTCATTTTCTAGTGGTCCTATATCCACTCTCGTTTCTCTTTTATTTTTAACATACTTGAAAAAACTTTTACTATCCACTGTGGTATTGCTTGCTAGGGTGCTTTCATATTTCATCTTTTCCCTTCTAATGATTTTTTAGTTGCTCTCTGTAGGTTCTTAAGAACTTCACAAACCTCTATTGTTCCACTCATTTTTGCTTTGTTATATGCTCTTTCTTTTGTTTTTGCAATAGTTTTTACTTCCCTAATCAGCCGCAGTTGTACTATTTTACCATCTGAGTATTTCTCCATTTTTGGAATACCTATGTCCTGCACCTTCCTCATTTTTCCCAGAAACGCACACCATTGCTGCTCTGCTGACATCCCTGCCAGCAGCTCCTTCCAATTTACTTTGGCCAACTCTCCTCTCATACCATCTCCCCTCTCTTACTCCACTGAAATACTGCTACATCAGACTTTACTTTCTCCCATCCAATTTCCGGTTGAACGCAATAATATTGTGATCACTGGTTCCTAAGGGTTCTTTTATCTTAAGCTCCCTAATCACCTCCAGTTCATTACATACACCCAATCCAGTATAGCTGATCCTCCAGTAGGCTCAACGACAAACTGCTCTAAAAAGCCATCTGATAGGCATTCAACACTCATTCTCTTGAGATCCATTACCAACCTGATTTTCCCAATCGACCTGCATGTTAAAATCTTCCATGACTACCATAATATTGCCCTTTTGACTCACCTTTTCTATTTTCTGTTGTAATCTATAGTCCACATCACAGCCACTTTTGGAAGGCCTGTATATAATTGCTATCAATGTCCTTTTCCCCTTGCAGCTTCTTAACCCAACCCACAAGGATTCAACATCTTCTGATCCTATGTCACATCTTTCTACTGAGTTAATGCCATTCTTTACTAGTAGAGCCACACCACCCCCTCTGCCTACCTTCCTATCCCTCTGATATAACATGAGATCTTGGACATTCAGCTCCCAACTACATCCATCATTCAGCCACAATTCAATGATGGCTGTAATATTGCAATGAGATCACCCATCTTATTTCTTATACTACGCGCATTACGCTTGTATAATCTCCTAAATGCATGTAATTGTGCAGTAAACTTTCAAGTAATTGCAGTATAGCTGATTTGGGATTTTTCTGGAAGCTTCTCTTTTTTTTTCTGCAGGAGGTATCACTTGAATCTGGCCTTGTCATAGGTTAGTTGTTATTACTGGGATGTTGTTTATCTCTAGTCTGAGTACAAGACAACCACAACTTTCTTTTGTTGTCTCTTCATAGTTTTAATCAAGTTTAACATCATTGGCCTATGTCATGAAATCTGATGTTATGCAGCAACAGTACAATGCAATACATTTATGAGAGGCATTGATCACGTGGATAGTCAGAGGCTTTTTTTTTCCCCAGGGCTGAAATAGCGAACACGAGAGGGCACAGTTTTAAGGTGCTTGGAAGCAGGTACAGAGGAGATGTCAGGGGTACGTTTTTTACGCAGAGAGTGGTGAGTGTGTGGAATAGGCTGCCAGTGATGTTGGTGGAGGCGGACACGATAGAATCTTTTAAGAGACTCCTGGATAGGTAGATGGAGCTCAGAAAAATAGAGGGCTATGAGTAATGCTAGGTAATTTCTAAAGTAAGTACATGCTCAGCACAGTGTGGGCCAAAAGGGCCTGTATTGTGTTGTAGTTTTTCTATGTTTCTACATAATAATAAAAACTGTGAATTATAATAAGCATATATATGTATTTAAAAAGTTAAATAAGTAGTGCAAAAAAAGAAAAAAAAGTAGTGAGGTAGTGGTCATGGGTTCAACGTCCATTCTATTATGGTGTAACATCTTGCATAGCCAGCTTAAGATCGGAGTTCAATTCTTGCTGCTGTTTGTAAGCAGTTCATACATTCTCCCTGTGAGCATGCAGGTTTCCTCCAGGTGCTCAGATTTCCTCCCACATTCCAAAAAGAGATACAAGCATAGAAACATAGAAAACCTACAGCACAAAACAGGCTCTGTGGCCCACAAAGCTGTGCCGAACATATCCTTACCTGAGAAATTATCTAAGGTTACCTATAGACCTCTAGTGGTGTACCTGTCTAGGAGTCTCTTAAAAGACCCTATTGTATCCGCCCCCACCACCATCGCCGGCAACTCATTCCATGCACTCACCACTCTCTGCGTAAAAAAACTTACCCCTGATATCTCCTTTGTACCTACTTCCAAGCACTTAAAACTGTGCCCTCTCATGCTAGCCATTTGAGCCCTAGGAAAAAGCCTCTGACTATCCACACAATCAATGCCTCTCATCATCTTATACACATCAGAGTTAGGGTTAGGATGTTTTGTCCATGCTGTGCTGATGTTGGAAGCATAGCATGTCCCAGCACATCCTTGGATCACGATGGAGGTTGACAGAAATTACGCATTTCATGATATGATTTGATATTTCAAAGTACATCTGACAAATACAGCTGATCTTTGATTTCTTTTCCTTTCTTTTTTCTTTGTTCATTCTTTGTAACACTTCATTAAAAAGGCCATAACCACCAAGTGTTATGCCTTGTTTTTGCCTTCTGAAGAATGTTGGATCAATCTCACTAGATCCAATAGGTTTCAAAGGTACATTTAATGTCAGAGAAATGTATACAATATATATCCTGAAATTCTTTTTCTTCGCAACCGTCCACAAAATCAGAGGAGTGCCCCAAACAAAGACTGACAGTTAAATATTAGAACTCCAAAGCCACCCCCTCCCATACACATTAGCAGCAGGGCAACAACTCCCCCCTCCCCCACTAGCAAAAAATCATCAGCGGGCATCAAAGGTTATGGAGAGTAGGCAAGAGAATAGGGTTAAGAGGAATAATCAATCAGACATGATTAAATGGCTGACCAGACTCGATGGGCCAAGTGGTCTAATTCTGGTCCTATATCCTATGGTCTTATGAATTAATATGAGCTGAGGTCTTTGCTTTCTCATATTGCAAACAGATGGCTCTTTGAAAGCCAGCTGGACAGGAAAGATTTAGAAAGTTAAGTACCAAACATGGGCGAATAGGACTAGCTTCGATGGGGATCTTGGTTGTATGGACCAGTCCTGGTTCTGTGCTATATGTCCTTATGCCTGTGTGACTCTCTTGCATATCTCCTGAGTTATAGGAACTGACACTTAGAACATTGAACATTACAACACAGAACCGGCCCTTCAGCCCATGATGTTGTGCTGATTCTTTATCCTAATCCAGAGTTCAATCTAACCCTTCCCTCCCACCTAGCCTGGAGTTTCTCTTTCTTCCATGTGCCTGTCTCAGAGTCTCCTAAATCTCCCTAATGTTTCTGCCTCTAACACCACCCCTAGCATCATGTCCCACTCACCCACAACCTACTGTTTAAAAAACTTACCTCTGATATACCCTTATATTTTCCTCCAATTGTCTTAAAATAATGCCCTCTCATACTAGCCATTTCCTGCCTGGGAAAAAAGATACCTGCTGTCCACTCCAGCCATGCCTCTTATCATCAAATCACTTCTCATCCTCCTTAGATCCGAGAGAAAAGCCAAGCTCACTCAACCTATCCTAATCAAAAATACTGTCTAATCAAGGCAGCATCCTGGTAAATCTCCGTTTAGCCTTCGCCAAGGCTTCCACATCCTTCCTATTATAAGGTGACAAGAACTGAGCACAAAGCTCCATGTAGTCTGACCAGTTTTTTATAGAACCACAACATTATCTCAATCCCCTTACTAATGAAGGCCAACATACCATGCATCTTCACAATCACCCTATTAACTTGTGTGAAAACTTTGAGGGATCCCTAGAAAAGGTCAAGGCTTTGATGTTTTACAGGAGGCCTTGTGAACGACTTTGGCTGAAATCTGGGAGTGAAGAAGACCAGGACATATTTAAATATGTCCAAAATAGTCTAACATGGACAAAGATAGTTCTCAGATTCACTTGCTACCACATCTATGGTATTGTAAAACTTAGTTATCAAGTAATACAGCAAAGTAACAGGCCCTTTGACCCAAGAGGTCTATGCAAATTACAGTACCTTCCCTGCTAGTACCCGATGCTCATGCCTGGCCCATGGCCCTCTAAGCCACAGTATGGAGACTCTTATCCTCTTCCTGCTGCCGTACAGGACACAGGAGCCTCAGGAACAATCTGGCTTCAACTTCAATGTGCCTTCAAATAATTACCTTCCGGCTGATAGGTTCCCGAACCAATGTGGATAATTTCAACTCTGAACTGACTCGACAACTTACAAACTCACTTTCAAGGACTCTGTAATTCTTGTTCTCAATACCATCCATTCGTTCATTGATTCATTCATTCATGTATCTATCTATTTATTTATCTATCTATCTATCTACCTATCTATTTATCTATTTATTTATTTGTTTTTCGTGTTTGTATATTTTGTCTTCTTTTGCACCTTGGTTGTTTGTGAGTCTTTGTGAGTAGTTTTTCATTGATTATATTCTATTTCTTTGCTCTGCTGTGAATGTCCACAAGAAGATAAATCTGAAAGTTGTATATGGTGATATATGTGTACTTATGTGTGATACATGTGCAATAAATTTACTTTGAACGATGAATTTTGAACTTTGAACTTTTTACTCAGAGAATGGTGGATGCCTGGAATGCACTGCCTGGTATGATGGTAGAGGCAAGTACATTAGAGGCTTTTAGGAGACATTTGGATAGGCACATGGATGTGAGGAAGATGGAGGGATATGAACATGGTATAGGTAGGAGGAATTAGTATTTGGATATTTTTGATTTGCTGTTTAGCTGGTTTGGCATAACATTGTGGGCCAAATGGCCTATTCTATGTTCCATGTTTTTTGAAGCTCTTCCCTTCCATGTATCTATCTAAATGTCTCAAATGTTGTGATTGTACCACTTCCTCTGGCACTCTTTCCAAGTACCTACGACCCTCCGTGTAAAAGTTATTTCTCAGGTCTCTTTTAAATCTCTCCCTTCTCTTCTTGTATCTATGACCTCCAATAGAAGAAAAAAATGCCTGAAAATTGCATAAGTACATATAATTGAGATGATAGCTGAGAATTTCCTATTATTGATACATTTCCAACGAAATTTAAATGACTTGCACAAAAATGCCTGGCTCTACATCACAAAATCAATGGCTACTATCTTAAGACTTCCCTTTGTACTTCTTACTTTCCTGACTCAGAAACCTTTAATTTGATTTACCGCTGAGAAATCAGAAATGGAGAGGTTCTTGCAAAGTGGATGACTTTGATGGGAAGAGAAGCTGACAGCAAATTTGAACCCAAATGCAGAAGGTCTATGCCTACACTGAGACTCAATGGGTACAACAACTAATTGGTACATTTAGACCATAAGATATTGGAGCAGAATTAGGCTATCTGGCTCCACCATTCGATTGTGGCTGATTTATTATCCCCCTCAACCCCATTCTCATGCCTTCTCCTTGTAACCTTTCACACCTCATGAACCTATCAACCTCTGCTTTAAAGATGCCCAATATTAAACACAAGAGATTCTGCAGATCCTGAAACTCCAGAGTAACACACATAAAAAGCTGGAGGAACTCAGCAAATCAGGCAGCATCAATGGATAGGAAATTTTTGACTGAGACCCTTCATCAGGATGTCTTGGTCTGAAACGTCAATCCTTTATCCCTTTCCATAGATGCTGCCTGATTTGCTGAGATCTTCCAGCATTCAAAATGAAGAAGCTGGTCACTTGTGTGAAAAAACATATAGTAGGCTCACGCACATGCAGATGGAGTATGAAAGAGAAGGAATTAGATCAGGCAAGTGTATGAAAAGTGAGATAAAAGTTGATGCCTTCTCAACACTTCATTGGCTTATCATAGAGTCATACAGCGCTACAGCATAGAAACAGGTAATTTGGCCCATCTAGTCCATACCAAACTATTATTCTGCCTAGCCCCAACAAATTGCACCTGGACCATAGTCCTCCACACCCCTCTCACCCATGTACTTACCAAAACCTCTCTTAAATGGTGAAATTGAACCCGCATCCACCACGTCTGCTGGCAGCTCATTCTGCACACTCACCACCGTCTGAGTGAAGGTCCCCCTCAGGTTTCCCTTAAACATTTCACCTTTCACCCTTAACCCGTGACCTCTAGTTCTAGTCTCACCCAACCTCAGTGGAAAAAGCCTGCTTGTATTTACCCTATCTATATCCTTCATCATTTTGAATATCTCTGTCAAATCTTCCCTCTTCCAACTACGCTCCAGGGAATAAAGTCCTAACCTATTTGAAGAGGTTAGAAATAGGTTAGATAAAAGGGATGCAGTGGATATTGTGTATTTGGAATTTCAAAAGGCCTTTGATAATGTGCCACCTGTGAGGCTGCTTACCAATTTAAGAGCCCATGGTATTACAGGGAAGTTACTAACATGGTTAGAGCATTGGCTAATTGGTAGGAGTCAATGAGTGGGAATAAAAGTATCCTTTTCTGGTTTGCTGCCAGTAACTAGTGGTGTTCCGCAGGGGTCAGTGGTGGGACCACTTTTTTATGCTGAGGACTGAGATTATGGAATAGATGGATTTGTGGCCAAGTTTGCAGATGATACGAAGATTGGTGGAGGGGTAGGTAGTATTGAGAAAACATGCAGAAGGGCTTAGACAGATTAGGAGAATGGGCAAGAAAGTGGCAAATGAAATATAATGTTGGAAAATGCATGGTCATGCACTTTGGTAGTAGAAATAAATGTGTAGACTATTTTCTAAACGGGGAGAAAATCCAGGAATCTGAGATGCAGAGAGACTTGGGAGTCCTTGTGCAGAACACCCTGAAGTTCAACTTGCAGGTTGAGTTGGTGGTGAGGAATGCAAATGCCATGTTAGCATTCATTTCAAGAGGTCTAGAATAGAAGAGCAAGGATGTAATGCTGAGGCTTTATAAGGCACTAGTGGGGCCTCACCTTGAATATTGTGAACAGTTTTGGGCCCCTCATCTTAGAAAAGATGTACTGGCATTGGAGAGGGTCCAGAGGAAGTTCACAAGGATGATTCCAGGAATGAAAGGATTATCATACGAGGAACATTTGATGGCTCTGGGTCTGTACTTGCTGGAATTCAGAAGGATGAGGGGGGATCTCATTGAAACCTTTTGATTGTTGAAAGGCCGAGACAGAGTAGATGTGGAAAGAATGTTTTCCATGGTGGAACAATCTAGGACACAAGGGTACTGCCTCAGGATAGTGGGGCGCCCTTTCAAAACAGAGATGCTGAGAAATTTCTTTAGCAAGAGGGTGGTGGATTTGTGAAATTTGTTGCCACACACAGCTGTAGAAGTCAGGTCATCAGATCTATTTAAGGCAAAGATTGATAGGTTCTTGATTGGACATGGCAACAAAGGTTACAGGGAGAAGGCCGGGAACTGGAGTTGAGATAGAAAAAAATGACTCGTCTTGATTGAATGGCGGAGCAGACTTGATGGGCCAGATGGCTTAATTCTGCTCTTATGTCTTATAGTCTTCGGGTCTATTCAATCTTTCTCTATAACTCTTGTCCTCAAGCCACAGAGTCATAGAATCCGGCCCATCTAGTCTATGCCAAAGTCATGGCAACATCCTTGTAAATTTTCTCTACACTCTTTCAATCTTACTAATATTCTTCTTGTTGGTAGGTGACCAGAACTGCACACAATGCTCCAAATTATGCCCCAGTCACTTTGACTACTGTGAGGTGCAGCTGCAGAAGGTCTAATGGAGAGATTGAATATGTGGGTAATCAGATTTAAAATCCAAGCTTTAAATATGACGTACTGAATAACACTCCATTAAATCAGTTCTTTAATCCCCTCATCCTGCAATGATTGTTCAACATCCTGTTACCTAACACAGATAAAGATAACATACACAAAATGCTGAAATAACTCAGCACTCCAGGCAGCATCTATGGAGAGAAATAAACAGCTGATATTTCAGGCCAAGACCCTTCTTCAGTCCTGATGAAGGGTCTCAACCTGGAATATCTTGTACTTCTTCCTCTCCTGCATTCCGCCCCCCACCTTCTTACTCTGGCTTCTTCACCATCCTTTCCTGTCCTGAAGAAGGGCCTCTGCCCAAAACATCAACTGTTAATTCTTCTCCATACATGCTGCCTGACCTGCTGATTTCCTCCAGCATCTTGTGTATCCTACTCTGAAATTGTCAAATGTGTTCAGGGAAATTTCCTTCATCAGCATGTAGAAGTTTCAACGAAAGAATGTGCGATATTCGATCTGCTGTTAGGGAATGAGACAAGGCAGGTGACAAAAGTTTGCGCAGGGGAAAGCTTTGCATCCAGTGACCACAATGCCACAAGTTTCAAAGTAAATATGCAAGGAAGGTCTGGTCTGTGGGTTGAGACTCTAAATCAGAGAAAGGCCAATTTTGATGCTATCAGAAATGATCTAGCAGGTGTGAATTGGGACAGGCTGTTTTCTGGCAAAGGTGTTCTTGGAAGTGGGAGGCCTTCAAAAACAAAACTTTCAGAGTACAAAGCTTGTATGTGGCTGTCATAATAAAAGGTAAAAATAACAAGTGTAGGAACCTCGGTTTTCAAGAGATATGGAGGACCAGGTTAAAAGAAATAAGGAGGTGCATAGCAGGTATAGACAAGTAGGAACAAATGAGGTGCTTATGGAGTTCAAAAAATGCTAGAGAACACTTCAGAAAGAAATCAGAAGGGCTAAAAGAAGGCATGAAGTTGCTCTAGCAGACAAGGAGAATCCTAAAGGATTCTACAGGTATGTTAAGAGCAAAAGGATTGCATGGGGCAAAACTGGTCCTCTAGAAGACCAGAATGGTAATCCACGTGTGAAGCCAAAGTAGATGGGGGGGGGGGGAAACACCCCAAATGAAGTCTTTGCATCTGTATTTACTTGTGAGAGGGATACAGAATCAATAGAAGTGAGGCAAAGTGGTATCAACTTCATGGACCCCGCACAGATTACAGAAGAGGAGGTGTTTGCTACACTGAGGCAAACCAGGGTGGATAAATCCCCAGTGCCCAACAAGGTGTTCCCTTGGACCCTATGGGAGGCAAGAGCAGAAATTGCCGGGGCCCTAGCAGAGGTATTTAAAACATCCTCAGGAGAGGTATTAGAGGATTGGAGAATAGCCAGTGTTGTTCCGCTGTTTAAAAAAGGATCTAAACAGAAACTAGGAAATGATAGGCTGGTGAGTCTGACATCAGTTGAGGGAAAGTGATTGAAAGGTATTCTAAGAGACCAAATAGATAAGTATTTGGATTGACATGCACTGATTAAGGATAGTCAGTATGGCTTTGCATGTGGTAAGTCACATCTAACCAACGTTATAGAACTTTTCAAGGAAGTTACCAGAAAAGTGGATAAAGGCAAGGCAATGTATAGGGTCTACGTGGACGTCAGTAAGCCATATGACAAGGTCCGGCATGGGAGTCTGGTCAAGAAGGTCCAGTCGCTCAGCATTCAGGATGAGGTAGTGAATTGGATTAGACATTTTCTTTGTGGGAAAAGCCAGTGAGTGGTGGTAGATAGTTGCCCCTCTGACCGGAGGCCTGTGACTAGTAGCGAGTCGCAGGAATCTGAGCTGGGTCCTTTGTTGTTTGTCATCTATATCAGTGCTCTGCATGAGGGATTAGCAAATTTGCAGATGACACCAAGATTGGGGGTATAGTGGTTAGTGAGGAAGGTTATCATGGCTTGCAGAGGGATCTACATCAGCTGTGAAAATGGACTGAGAAATGGCAGATGGAATCTAATACAGACAAGGGTGAGGTTTTGCACTTTGGTATGGCCATCCAGATTGGTCTTACACAGTGAATGGTAGGGCACTGAGGAGTATGGTTGAACAAAAGGATCAGAGAATAATTTGTTGGAAGTGGTGTCACAGGTAGATTGGGTCAAAAAGAAAGCTTTTGACACATTGGCCTTCATAAATCAATGTACTGAGTACAGAAGATGGGATGTTATGTTGACGTTGTATAAGACATTGGTGAGGCCTAATGTGGAGAATTATGTGCAGTTTTGGTCATCTACCTGCAGGAAATATGTAATCAAGGTTAAAAGAGTACAGAGAAAATTTACAAGGATATTGCCGGGTCTGGAGTACCTGGGTTATAAGGAAAGCTTGAATGGGTTAGAACTGTATTCTTTATAACGTAGAAGATAGAGAGGAGATTTGATAGAGGTATATGAAATTATGAGGTGGATGGATAGGGTAAATGCAAACAGGCTTTTTCCAGTGAGGTAGGTTTGGACTATAAGCAGAGGTCATGGTTTAAGGGTGAAAGGTGAGAAGTTTAAGGGGAACATGAAGAGAAACTTCTTCACTCAGGGGTCATGAGAGTGAGGAATGAGCTGCCAGCTTGAGTGGTCCATGCACGCTCGATTTCAATGTTTAAGAGCAGTTTGGATAGGTTCATGGATAGTAGGGATATGTAGGGTTAATGCCCTCGTCCAGGTTGTTGGTAGTAGGCAGTTTAAATGGTTTTGCCATGGACTAGATGGGCTGAAGAGTCTGCTTCTGAATTGTATTTCTCAGTGATTCTGTGACTCTATTTAACATCTGCAGAATATGTGGTATTGAAGATTAAAACAGCAACTTGCCCAGTCTGCTACTGAATGTTTGAAGTTATAGATGCATTACAGATGCATAAATCCATAAAATATTAAAGTTCATATTAAGTATCGGGGCAAGATCAGTCTCGCCAATGCAATTATGAAATCACTTTGCATTGTTTTAGCCTCCCTCAGTATGTGGCCAGTGCTAACAAGACTGACATATTTTTGGCTAATGCTAATTTCCTTTGAACTATTAGCTGTGGAGGAAAAAAGGATGTATTTGACTTGCATTTTACACAACGGCCGGTGTCAGTTTTCACTGACAGATGCAGTTTAATTGTTATCACTCTTGGCATGTGGAAAAGTGTGTTCATTGCAAACTCTTGATGATGGCTGTTGTGTATTTATTATTTCAATATTATTTGAATAATCTTGCACTGCATATATTGCTTGATTAAGGATTCTTGTTTGTTTAAAAAATTCATTATGGGTTATATAAATATGTGAATCACATATGTTTTCACGCTATCATGTGATACGTGCATGCTTCGCTTAAAGTAAACTCGAAGTTAGACCTGCGCTTCAGACTCCCAGGTCTTGCTTTGAATTGGTTTCATATTTTGAAGCTACAAAGCATAACAATGGCTGTGCGATTAAGACGGATATTTACATGGAAACTTGGCACTTCTTCACGCATTGAAATTCAGAGCTAGCATACAATGTGCAGGCCGAAGGAAGGGATCTACTTCACAGAGACTCTAGCTAGGCCTTCAGGGGTCAGTATTGGGCCCATTGCTTTTCACATTGTTTGTCAATGATTTAGATAGTGGAATTGATGGCTTTGTGCCAAAGTTTGCTGAAGACACAAAGATAGGCGGAGGGGCAGGTAGTGCCGAGAAAGCAATGCGATTGCAGAAGGACTTCAACAAATTGGAAGAATGGGCAAAAATGTGGCAGATGGAATACAGGGAAATGTATGATAATACATTTTGATAAAAGGAACAATAGTGCGGACTGTTATCTAAGTGGGAAGATGGTTCAAACATCAGAGGTGCAGAGGGACTTAGGAGTCCTCGTGCAAGACTCCCAGAAGATTAATTTACAGGTTGAGTCTGTGGCAAAGAAGGCAAATGCAATGTTGACATTTATTTGAAGGGGAATAGAACATAAAAGCAAGGAGATAATGCTGAGCCTTTATCAGATGCTAGTCAGGCTGCACTTGGAGTATTGTCAACAATTTTGGGCCCCATATCTCAGAACTGAGACAGAGGCTACAGCCGGACTACAATAGTCCAAATGGCCTGACTAGTGTTTTATAAAGGCTTAGCATTATCTCCTTGCTTTTTTATTATATTCCCATTGAAATAAATGCCAGCATAGAACCTTGAACATTAAACAGAGAAAATAGAATACAGAGCATAGAACACAGAACATAGAATACAGAACATAGAACACAGAACATAGAACATGGAACATAGAATACAGAACATAGAACATAGAATATAGACCATGGAATATAAAACACAGAAGAGCACAACATAGTAATGAATACTTTGCTCAGCATTCACTATGGAAAAGGACTTTGGCGATTGTAGGGATGACTTACAATGGATTGAAAAGCTTGAGCATGTAAACATTAAGAAGGAGGATGTGCTGAAGCTTTTGGAAAGCATCAGGTTGAATACATCTCTGGGACCAGATGAGATGTACCCCAGGCTACTGTGGGAGGTAAGAGAAGAGATTGCTGAGCCTCTGGCAATAAGCTTTGCATCTTTAATAGGGACGGGGGAGGTTCCAGAGGATTGGAGGGTTGCAGATGTTGTTCCCTTATTCAAGAAAGGGAGTAGAGATAGCCCAGGAAATTATAGATCAGTGAGAATTACCTCAGAAGTTGGTAAGTTGATGGAAAAGATCCTGAGAGGCAGGATTTATGAACATTTGGAGAGACATAATACGATTAGGAATAGTCAGCATGGCTTTGTCAAAGGCAGGTCGTGCCAAGGATTGAATTTTTTTGAGCTTGTGACTAAACACGTTGATGAAGGTAGAGCAGTAGATGTAGTGTATATGGATTTCAGCAAGGCATTTGAGTAAGGTACCCCATGTAAGGCTTATTCAGAAAGTAAGGAGGCATGGGATCCAAGGGGACATCGCTTTGTGAATCTAGAAATGGCTTGCCCACAGAAGGCAAAGAGTGGTTGAAGACGGGTCATATTCTGCATGGAGGTTGGTGACCAGTGGTGTGCCTCAGGGATCTGTTCTGGGACCACTTCTCTTCATGATTTTTATAGATGACATGGATGAGGAAGCAGAGGGATGGGTTAGTAAATTTGCTGATGACACAAAGGTTGGGAGTGTTGTGGATAGCGTTAAGGACTGTCAGGGATTACAGAGGGACATTGATAGGATGCAGAACTGGGCTGAGAAGTGGCAGATGGAGTTCAATCCAGATAAGTGTGAGATGGTTCAGTTTGGTAGGTCAAATATAATGGCAGAATATAGTATTAATGGTAAGACTCTTGGCAGTGTGAACAATCAGAGGGATCTTGGGGTCCGAGTCCATAGGATGCTCAAAGCTGCTGCGCAGGTTGACTCTGTGGTTAAGAAGGCATATGGTGCATTGGCCTTCATCAACCGTGGGATTCAGTTTAAGAGCCAAGAGGTAAAGTTACAATTATATAGGACCCTGGTCAGAACCCACTTGGAGTACTGTGCTCAGTTCTGGTTACCTCACTACAGGAAGGATGTCTAAACTATAGAAAGGGTGCTGAGGAGATTTACAAGGATGATGCATGGATTAGGGAGCATGTCTTATGAGAATAGGTTGAGTGAACTTGGCCTTTTCTCCTTGGAGCGAAGAAGGATGAGAGGTAACCTGATAGAGGTGCATAAGATGATGAGAGGCACTGAATGTTTGGATAGTCAGAGGCTTCTTCCCAGGGCTGAAATGGCTATCACGAGAGGGCACAGTTTTAAGGTGCTTGTAAGAAGGTACAGAGAAGATGTCAAGGGTAAGTTTTTTACACAGAGAGTGGTGGGTGTGTGGAATGGGCTGCCAGCAACGGTGGTGGAGGCGGATACGATAGGGTCTTTTAAGAGACTCCTGGATAGGTACATGGAGCTTAGAAAAATAGAGGGCTACGGGTAACCCGAGGTAATTTCTAAAGTAAGTATGTGTTCGGCACAGCATTGTGGGCCGAAGGGCCTGTATTGTGCTGTAGGTTTTTTGTGTTCCTATAATACAGGCCCTTCAGCCCACAGTGCTATACTGATCTATCAACCTACTCCAAGATCAATCTGACTCTTCTCTCCCACATATTTCTCCATCCTTCTTTCATCTCAGTGCCTATCTAAGAGTCTCTTAACTCTCTCCAATGTTTTTGCCTATACCACTACCTGGCAGGGCTTTCCACACATTCTATCACCCTCTGTGACAGAAAAACCCTACCTTTGTCATCCAACCTATATTTTCTCCATCACCTTGAAGTTATAGCCTCTTGCATTTGTCTCTATTTATGCATCTTGTCATCTTTTACACTTCTATCAAGTCACTTCTCAACCTCCTTCACTCCAAAGAGAAAAGCCCTACCTCACTCAACCTACCTCCATAAGACATGCTCTCTAATTTAGGCAGCATCCTGGTAAATCTCCTCTAAAGCTTCCTCAGCTTTCCTATAATCGGTCTTGACGAATAGTGGAGAGGGCTCAAAGTGAGAGGAGTAAATGGGCCTTCTGGGCTTGGGATCAAGGTGGGTGGAGGGAGTAAGGAAGTGACCTGAGGAAAAGTATCTGTGCCCCTGCTGAGTGAGTGATTAGAATATATCTGCGTGTCCTTAATGATTATGGATGTTTTCATGCATGTGTTTACAGGTGTATATTGCGTGTGTGGGTGATTCCATGTGTGCACACGTACCTGCGCATGTTCCAATTATTCTTGGACCTCGTTGCCATCGGGCCAAAACCCCACTTCATTAACACCGCCTGTTAGCTGGTGTGCAACGTGCACCCCACATTGACAGAGATCACAGGCAGACACTTCCCACTCCACAGTGGAGGCATGCCATCCTCAGTCCAGTGAGCAGTGAGCACAAGCTATTACAGAGTTCAGAGTTCAGTTCCCATGCCCCCGTAAGGAAGCTTGTACTTTCTTCCCGTGAGCCTGTGGCTTTCCTCCAGGTGCTCTGCTTTCCTCCCACAGTCCAAAGACTTACTGGTTAGTAGGTTAATTGGCCATTGTAAATTGTTGTGTGATTAGGCTGGGGTGAAGTTGTTGGACTGCTGGGCGGTGAGCCAGAAGAAGGGAACCCTCATCACCCTCAGAACATCGAGTCCAAGTTTCAGAGGCAGTGTGTGGGAGACTGCTGCTTCAACCCACTAACAGAGAGCTGAGTTCTAATAAACATCAAAATCTGCCCAGCAAGACCTACATTATCCCTCGGAAACAGTCCAAAGCATCGACTGAGATTACAAGTATCCTACACTTGACATCCAAGTCATTTCAGTCTGCCAGTAATTGTCCTTTGTTGTATAATAAATATCACTGAGGTAATACTTAAAAAAAAAGCAATAGACAGATTTAGGATGCAGGCTTTGCATAATTCCTGTATAAATCACAGGAAGCTGCATAATAAGAGCAAAGTTTGATTGATGTTATGAAACAATGGGCCTGCACCTAATGAATAATTAGAGCCCAAGGCAGCAAACCTGAAGATTATATATACAGTAAATAATAACTGCCTGAACAATGTGACAGGTGGCTACAAACAATCTGAGAGCACATGCGGTTTGTTAAAGCCTTCAATTATATCGGCTTTCAAGTCAGTTTAAATTATATGCCTCGGCATGAGCTGTTTCTGGGCCTTTTCAGCTTTGCCGTCGAACCGCTCCCACAATTCAGTTCTCCCTTTGAATATCAGGACCTGATGTTCTAACGGGTAATGATATCTGTCCTGTTACTACGGTGACATTACTCCATGATGTCAAACAAAATTGTATAATCAGCTATTTGCTGGCATATCTATTTGCTTTCTTCCTTTCGCTTCACAACACAATAACACCTGTCGTGCGCCTCTTAAATAGGAGCAGAGTTATATAACACTGGCAGGTGTTCCACTTTGTAATTGCTCTTAACTTAGAAAATTTACTTGTTCATTCTAGACAGAGTGCATTTCCCTCTCAGTCTCCATTTCCATCTTTCCAAGACTGATGCGTCATTTATGTGTAGAGTCATAGAACACTACAGGGATGTATCAGGACCTTCAACCCATCTAATCCATGCCTAACTATTATTCTGCCTAGTATAATTGATCTACATGTAGACCATAGCTTTCCATACCTGTCCCACCTATGTAGCTATCCAAATTTCTTCCAAAAAAGTGCTGGATGTCCACTCGATCTATGCCCCTCATAATCTGATCCACCTCTATCAAATTACATCTTGCCCTCCTACGTTCCAAAGAGAAAAACTGTAGCTCGTTCAATTTTTTTCTCATTGACCCCGCATCTATCACTTCCACTGGCAGCTCACTTCACACTCGCATCATCCTCTGAGTTAAGTTCCCCCTCCGATTCCCTTGAAACATATCACCTTCCATCCTTAACCCATGACCTCCAGTTCTTTCCTCACCCAAATTCAGTGGGAGAAGCCTGATTAACTTTACCCTGTCTATATCCCACGTAATTTTGTAAACCTCTATCAAATCTCCGCTCGAGGGAATGAAGGCCTATCTTAGTGAACTTTCACTGTTTCTTTACTGCAGAGATCAAAGACACAGGGCAAGTGATTTAGATTAGGGGAGGAGAGGGATTACGGAGTATTTTTGAGCTGTGTTTTGAACTGACTCACAGGTTTTTAAATGCATCAGAGTGAAGCCTCTAAGCTGGTCAGGACAGATTCCGTGGCAGTGATTCAAAGAGAATTGGAAATACCTCGAGAAACACATACACAATATGCTGGAGGAACTCCAGAGGTCAGCAACACCGATGGAGGGGAATAATCAAAGCTCAAAGTACACTTATTATTAAATCACGTATACTTTATGCAACCTTGCAGCTACAAAACAAAGAAACCCGATAGAACTCGTTAAAACAAATGAAGACCACCAAACACACAATGTGCAGAGAAAACGAGATGTGCAGACAACAAAAGTCAGCAAATGGCTTCCCGAAATGAGGTTCACAAAAGTGAGTCCACACTGTGATAGATGCAGGCCACAGCCACAGCTCGGTGCAGAGGTGAGTAAACCTCGCAAATCAGTGAGCTGAAGTTCAGTGCAGAGACGAGTAAAACTGATGGAGCAGTACTGTGAACCAGGCTGTACCTTGCCTCCAGCCCTGACACCTGACCTTTTCAATCTGGCCTGGTACTTAAACAGCTCAAACCTCAGGTCATTCCTCGCTTTCGGACCCAGACCCTGCCGCTGTGATATGCTCTCAGGCCAGTGGCCCACCACCTCAATTTGGCCCATATCCAAAGCTTCAAATTCAGCTTGGCGTTAAATCAATTAAATCTCGGGCCTTCGCTCGCTCTAAGGCCCGGGTTCGGGCCCTGCAGCTTTGACTCTGCACCGCCTCTGTTCTTCTTGCCTCCGTTCTGCAGAATCAAATTGCCTCCACGCCCACACCAGCCAAACTGGCTCATTCCCCACCTTCTGGCCTAGATCCCGCCGCCCTGATTCAGACTGTAAACCCCACACTGCAACCATCCTACAGCTTTGAGACTTTGGTTCCCACTACAAAATAGTACAGGCAGTTCAAAAGTTCAACTCCGACAGGGAAGTTACAATCTAACGTGTGCAAGAAGAATCAACGTTTCAGGCTGAGACCATTCATCAGGAATCAGGAAGCCTTCTCCAGTATTTTGCGTGTGTGTGGGTCAAGATTTCCAGCATCTGTAGAATCTCTTGTGTTTATATTTTTACAGTGTCTTGACTAAAGTTTATACCCCAACCATTATCACACAAGTACAGGCAGTCCCCAGAGAATGCCATGGTCAAAGGTTAGATAACATTTAATTATACTAGTTTTAATTGTCACATTCCCATCGAAACATACAGTGAAAAGCCTTGTTTGTGTCAACAACCAACACCATCTGAGAAAGTTCTGGTGACAGACAGCAAGTATTGCCATGCTTCCAACTCCAAAATCCTAATCCTAATCTTTGGAAATTGGAAGGAAACCCTAAGAACCATGGGGAGAATTGCCAAAATCCATATAGGCAGTGGTGGGAATTGAAACCTGATCTTCCGATCGTTGGCACTGTTTGGCATTGCGCTGTTGTGCCACCGTGCTGCCACGAGCTCCCCTCCTGAGAACTTCCCAGAAACGGAATTATTCATAAATTGGAAATGAACAGAGGCAGAGTGGGGGAGAGGGTCATAGGAACAGCAGATACGGGAGAGTGAGCGGCCACCAGCCAGTCAGTGAATCTGCTCAAACGTCCCATCTCTGCTGGGCTCCACCCAACCACTGACTGTTGGGGCGTGAGGGGGTTCGGGAGTGTGGAGAGAAGGAAGGTGGAAGAGCCCTATTCCCAAACACAAGAGATTCTGCACATGCTGAAAATCTTGAGCAACCCACAGGAAATGCCGGTGGAAGTCAGCATTTCAGACAGCATCTACGGAGGGAAATAATCAGTCAACGTTTTGGGCCTAAGCTCCATCATGGAAGATCCCAAGCCAGGCTATAAAAGGAGGAGGGTTGGGTATGGGGCTACCAACCCATCCCAGAACTACAGAAATGCCCACAGAAGTTCCAAAGACTTCGTCCTTGGGAGAGGAAGGATCTTCGGCTAGAATACGTATAGATAAGCTGTCCCTGAACTTGAAAGACTGGCCCAGGATGAAGAGCTGTGGCGAGCTGCTGTTAGCAGCACATGCCCCAGTACGGATGACAGATTTAAGAAGAAGAAGAAGAAGTTTCGGGCCGAGACGCTTCATCTGTACTGCTTTGGGCAAAGATCCTTCAACAGGACTGTTTCAAGCTGAGACTCTTCCTCAGTCTTGATGAAGGATCTTGGCCGGAAATTCAGTTTCATTTATTGATCACATATACAATGAAACATACAGTGAAATGAGCATTTACATTAACAACCAACACATCTAGGATATGCTGGGGGTCACCACCCATTCCAGTGCCAACATAGCATTCCCACCATGCTCATCAGAACAACACAGGGCACAACAAGCGACAAAACATCAACAGAATAAACAGTCCTGCCCAAGGGTTTCCGCCTGAAATGTCAACTGTCTTTTTTTCCATAGATGCTACTGGCCTGCTGAGTTCCTCCAGAATTCTGTGTCATCTTTTATTTTCTTGACCTGCTGTCTGTTCCTACCTGCAGAAAATTAATACAGCCTGGATGCAGGGGGCAAATCTGCCCCCATCCAAACCATCAGTCTCCCTGACTCTCGTGCAAAGTTCAAAGTAAATTTATCATCAAGGTATGTATGTGTCACCACATACTCTCAGTGGCCTCTTTATTAGGTACACTGGTACACCTGCTCATTAATGCAGGTATCTAATCAGCCAATCATGTGGCAGCAGCTCAATGCTAAAAAGCATACAGACATGGACAAGAGGTTCAGTTGTTGCTCAGACCAAACATCAGAATGGAGAAGTCGCCTTGATCATGGAATGATTGTTGGTGCCAGACGGAGTGGTTTGAGTATCTCAGAAAACGCTGATCTCCTGGGATTTTCACAGACAACAGTCTCTAGAGTTACACACACACAATGCTCGAGGAACTCAGCAGGTGAGGCAGCATCAGTGGAAATGAATAAGCAGTCAACATTTTGGGCCAGGAGCCTTCTTCAGCACTGAAAAGAAAGCGGGAAGGTGCCAGAGTACAAAGGAGGTGGGGAGAGGAAGAAGAGTAGTTAGAAGGTAATGGCTGATGCCAGGCTGATGGGAAAGGTAAAGGGATGGAAAAGAAGGAATTTGATAGGAGAGAAGAATGGACCATAGGAGAAAGGGAAGGAGGAGAGGAACCAGGGGAGGTGATAGACAGGTGAAAAGAAGTAAGAGGCTAGATTGGGGAAAAGAAGAAGAAGGGAGGGAGAGGGAAAATGAAAATCAATATTCATGCCATCAAGTTGGAGGCTACCCAAATGGAATATAAGGTGTTTCTCCTTCACCCTGAGTGTGGTCTCTTCTTGGCACAAGAGGAGGCCATGGACCAACATGTTGAAATGGGAATGGGAATCAGATTTGAAATCTTTTGGCACCGGTAAGTCCCACTTTTGACGAATGGAGCAGAGGTGCTTGCCAAAGCAGTCCCCAATTTATGACAGGTCTCACCAATGTAAAGGAGGTCGCATCTGCAGCACCACATACAATAGACAACCCCAGCAGATCCTCAGGTTAAGTGTTGCCTCACCTGGAAGGACTGTTTGGGGCCCTGAATAGAGGTGAGGGAGGAGGTGAATGGGCTGCTGTAGCAATTAGGCCACTTGCTGGGTTAAGTGTCAGGAGGAAGATTAGTGGGGAGGGATGAATGAATAGTATGTGAAGGAAGTGAAATGGGTGCAGTTACTGTTACAAGAGAGAAGGTGCTCAAAAAGCTGAAAGACCTAAAGGTACATAAGTCACCTGGATCAGTGGAACTGCACGCTAGGGTTCTGAAACAGGTAGCATTAGAGATTGTGGTGGCATTAGAAATGATCTTTCAAAAATCATTGGACTCTGGCTCCACTCTTTAAGAAAGGAAATTATAGACCGGTTAACCTGACCTCAGTGGTTGGGAAGATGTTCAAGTCAATTGTTAAAGATGAGGTAATGAAGTAGTTGGTGACACAGGGCAAGATAGTATAAAGTCAGCATGGTTTCTTTCAGGGAAAAATCTGCTTGATGAACCTGTTGGAATTCTTTGAGGAGATAACAAGTAGGATAGATAAAGGGGATGTAGTAGATGTTGTATATTTAGACATTCAGAAGGCCTTTGACAAGGTACCACACATGAGGCTGCTTACCAAGTTAAGAGACCATGGCATTACAGGAACATTAGTAACATGATTAGAGCATTGGCTGATTGGTAGGAGGCAGCGAGTGGGAATAAAAGGATCCTTTTCTGGTTGGCTGCCTGAGACCAGTGGTGTTCCGCAGGGGTTGGTGTTGAGACTACTTCTTTTTATGCTGTATATAAATGATTTAGATGATAGAACAAATGGCTTTGTTGCCAAGTTTGCAGATGATACGAAGATTGGTGGAGGGGCAGGTGGTGTTGAGGAAAAAGGTAGGATGCAGAAGGACTTAGACAGATTAGGAGAATGGGCAAGAAAGCGGCAAATGAAATACAATGTTAGAAAATGCATGGTCATGCACTTTGGTAGTAGAAATAGATGTGCCAACTATTTTCTAAATGGGGAAAAATCCAGGAATCTGAAATGCAGAGGGACTTGGAAGTCCTTGTGCAGAACACCCTAAAGGTTAATTTGCAGTTTGAGTTGGTGGTGTGGAAGGCAAATGCCATGTTAGCATTCATTTCAAGAGGTCTAGAATACAAGAGCAAGGATGTGATGCTGAGGCTTTATAAGCCTCACCTTGAGTACTGTGAACAGTTTTGGGCCCCTCATCTTAGAAAAGATGTGCTGGCATTGGAGACGGTCCAGAGGAGGTTCACAAGTATGATTCCAGGTATGGAAGGGTTATCACATGAGGAACTTTTAATGTCTCTGGTTCTCTACTTGCTGGAATTCAGAAGGATGAGGGGGGAATCTCATTGAAACCATTCAAATGCTAAAACATCTAGACAGAATAAATGTGGAAAGGATGTTTCTCATGGTGGGAGAGTCTAGGCCAAGAGGGCACAGCCTCAGGATAGAGAGGCTCCTTTCAAAACAGAGACACTGAGAAATTTCTTGAGCCAAAGGGTGGTGAACTTGTGGAATTTGTTGCCATATGCATCTGTAAAGGCCAGGTTGTTGGCAGTATTTAACCATAGAACCACAGAACACTACAGCACAGTACAGGCCCTTCAGCCCTCCATGTTGTGCCGACCTATATAATCCTTAAAAAAAAGTACTAAACCCACACTACCCCATAACCCTCCATTTTTCTTTCATCCATGTGCCTGTCCAAGAGGCTCTTAAATACCCCTAATGTTTTAGCTTCCACCACCATCCCTGGCAAGTCATTCCAGGCACTCACAACCCTCTGTGTAAAAAACTTACCCCTGATGTCTCCACTAAACTTCCCTCCATTAATTTTGTATATATGCCCTCTGGTGTTTGCTATTGGTGCCCTGGGAAACAGGTACTGACTATCCACCCTATCTATGCCTCTCATAATCTTGTAGACCTCTATCATGTCCCCTCTCATTCTTCTACGCTCCAAAGAGAAAAGTCCCAGCTCTGCTAACCTTGCTTCATATGACTTGTTCTCCAAACCAGGCAACATCCTAGTAAATCTCCTCTGCACCCTCCCCATAGATTCCACATCCTTCTTATAATGAGGTGACCAGAATTGAACACAATACTCTAAATGCGGTCTCATCAGAGATTTGTAGTGTTGCAATATGACGTCTCTAGTCTTGAACTCAATCCCCCTGTTTATGAAGCCTAGTATCCCATAGGCCTTCTTAACTACCCTATCAACATGCTCAGCGACCTTGAGGGATGTATGGATTTGAACCCCGAGGTCCCTTTGTTCATCTACACTCTTAAGTAACTGACCATTAATCCTGTACTCAGTCTTCTGGTTTGTCCTTCCAAAATGCATCACCTCATTATCCAGATTGAACTCCATCTGCCATTTTTCTGCCCAACTCTGCAGCCTGTCTATATCCTCTTGTAACCTTCAACAACCTGCAGCTCCATCCACAACTCCTCCAATCTTCGTGTCATCCGCAAACTTACTCACCCATCCTTCCACCTCTACATCCAGGTCATATATAAAAATCACAAATAGCAGTGGTCCCAGGACAGATCCCTGCGGCACTCCCCTAGTCACCGACCTCCAGGCAGAATGCTTACCTTCCACAACTACCCTCTGCTTTCTTCCTTTAAGACAATGTTTAATCCATACAGCCAAGGTTCCACTTATCCCATGCCTCATGACTTTCTGGATGAGTCTCTCGTGAGGGACCTTGTCAAATGCCTTGCTAAAGTCCATGTAGACCACATCCACTGCCCTACCCTCATCAATTTCTTTTGTTACCTCTTCAAAAAACTCAATCAGGCTCATGAGGCACGATCTTCCCTTCACAAAGCCATGTTGACTATCCATGAGTAGACTGTACTTCTCCAAATGCTCGTAGATCCTATCTTTAAGAATCCTTTCCAGTAGGTGCAGACCACCGACGTAAGACTCACCGGTCTATAGTTCCCAGGTTTCTCCCTATTACCTTTTTTAAACAAAGGAACTACATTTGCCATTCTCCAGTCGTCCGGCACTTCCCCTGCAGCCAAAGATCATAGCGATCACTTCTCTCAATTCCCACAACAACCTGGGGTGTATCATATCCGGCCCTGGGGATTTATCAATCTTAATGTTTTTAAGAAGATCCAGCACTTAAGGCAGAGATTGATAGGTTCTTGATTGAACACGGCATCAAAGGATATGGGGAGAAGGCCAGGAACTGCGGTAGAGGAGGGAAAAAAAAGGATCAGCCTTGATTGAATGGCGGAGCAGACTCTATGTGCCAGATGGCTTAATTCTGCTTATGGTCTAAGATCATGAACATAAACTTAGTAGCCACTTTATTAGAGTATCCTATCCTGAGATTCATTTCCTTGCAGGCATTTATAGTAGAACAATGAAATATAATAGAATCAGTGAAAAACTTCACACAGAAATGGACAATGTGCAAAAGAAGCTAAACCAAGCAGATACAAATAAATAAATAATCTGGAGATCATGAGCTGTATAAGATCAAATGAACAATGTGTTCATAAGTGGGCAGTCATAACCCAAGGTGGACTTTGTTCATTGTTGTCTGTGAGGTCCTCCACTGAGAACCTCGCTCCTCCAATTATACCAGTGAGTGCACTTGTCAGAACAGTCTCATTCGCCATACAACCGTTTGCAATGTTTTGATGTAAAAAAACATTATAAAAATGCCAATTTCATTTTGAGAGCATGTTAAACACTGACCCTAGTCTCCCTGAATGACAGAGCTGTCATGGTGATTGAATATCTGGAGGAGCTCTGACATTCAAAAACACTCAAACTTTCAAAATAAAAATGTTATAGTGTCTTTATTTATTAATGACAATGCCTGGATCTAAAAAACTAGTAATCAATTTTATTTGTCAAATGTACTTTGAAACATCAAAACCTACAGTGAAATATGTATTTGCATCAATGGCCAACACAGTCCGGGGATGTGCTGGGGCCAGCCCAAAAGGCCTTTGTCAAGGTCATGCAAGGCAGGCAGGTCCAGAAGGTTAGATCACAGGTGATGCACAGTGACCTAACCAATTGGGTACATAGCAACACACACTAAATCCTGGAGGAACTCAGCAGGCCAGGCAATACCTATGGAAAAGCATAGAGTCAACATTTTGGGCCATAACCCTTTGGCAGGACCGAAACGTCCAGTTTCTTGACAAAACGTCTTCAGCGTGTGTGTGTGACTGGAAAAAGCTCTGAATAGCGTCCGGTATTAAGTGGTACACCTCAGGGCACAGTGCTGGGCCCAAGTTTGTTTTTACTTTATATTAATGACATCCACGAAAAAGTCACAAGCACCAGAGACTGTTTGCTGATGACTGTTTAAGTCAGCTGATGATGAAGATGCTCTCCAAAAAGATCTTGATAGTATGGTTGAGTGGTCACAACAATGGGACATGCAGTTCAATCCCACCAAATGTGAAACCATGTGTGTCACCAGGAAGAGAAAACCTGGGTACAAAATCCTATAAAATCCTGGGTGTCTCCCTTGAAGAAACCGAACAGGTCAAGTATCTTGGTATCAAACTCCAGAATGATCCGCATTGGAATTGTCAGACACATCATGCGACAGTGAATGCATCAGGAGTCCTAAATTCTTTGAGACGCAATTTTCAACTTCTGTCAAGGAGAAGTTGTACCTCATCCTTATTAGGCCACATCTGGAATATGCCGCTGCTGCATGAGACCCATACACAAACAAAAACACTACTTCCATCGAGCGAGTCCAAATACAGGCAGCCCGATTTGTTACAAATACCTATGAGAGAGAAGTGAGCGCTACACAACTTTTGAATTCATTTAAGTGGAACTCTCTCCAAGACAGACGTGAAGCACACTGTCTGACCTGTTTTCACAAAATGTCAAATGGACAGTTTGACATAGACTACCAATCCTACACCAAACCCAAACCTATTAGGAGCAGACGTGGGCACTCATTTCAATTTGAAATACTAACTACCAAATCAGATGTATACAGCAATTCATTCTTCCTCCGCACAATTAAAGCATGGAATAATCTTCATCCTACCATAGTCACACAATCAAACCCAATTAAATTTAAGATAGCTCTTTTTCTTTAAAAATCTCCTTAAGTCCACCCTCTGCCACCTCCAGTTTAAATTCCATGCGGAATATTTTGGAGAACCAACAACCAAGAACGTCGACTGTACTTTTTTCCATAGATGCTGCCTGGCCTGCTAAATTCCTCCAGTATTTTGTGTGCGGTGCTCGGATTTCCAGCATCTGCAGGTTTTCTCTTGTTTGCAATGGGATTCTTAATTGTCTTGGTGGAAGAAGTCAGAGGATCGTCTTGATTGTTTTTCAGATTAGAGCCTTTGATTAGTGTTTACTACAGCAATCAGTGCTGGAACCTCCCACAGTGTGACACTTCTGAGATCCTGCCCTTCCCACAGTTTGGCCCTCTCTCAGTACTGCCCATCACTGTGTGAAGCTCCCTCAGTACTACCCATCCCACAATGTGGAACTCCCCAGATGTTTATCATATATCAGAAACCTCCTGCATGTAACCAAGTGGCCACTGAGTGTATGTTTGTCGTCTTCTGCTGCTGTAGCACATCCACTTCAACATTCGATGTGCTGTGCATAGAGATGCTCTTCTGCACACCGTTGTTGTAACACCAACAGTAACGCTGAGTTACTGTCACCTTGAACCAGTCTGGCCATTTTACTCTGACCTCTCTCACTAAAAAGGCAGTTTCACCCACAGAACTGCTACTCACTGGAAGGTTTTGTTTTTTGTATCATTCTCTGTAAACTGTTTTTAACCATATAACAATTACAGCATGGAAACAGGCCATCTCAGCCCTTCTAGTCTGTGCCGAACACTTACTCTCACCTAGTCCCACTGACCCACACTCAGCCCATAACCCTCCATTCCTTTCCTGTCCATATACCTATCCAGTTTTACTTTAAATGACAATACCAAACCTGCCTCTACCACTTCTACTGGAAGCTCGTTCAACACAGCTACCACTCTCTGAGAGAAGAACTTCCCCCTCCTGTTACCCTTAAACTTTTGCCCCCTAACTTTCAACTCTTATCCTCTTGTTTGAATCTCCCCTACTCTCAATGGAAAAAGCCTATCCACATCAATTCTATCTATCCCCCTGCAGAAAAGATTCGTAAGTATGTTGTCTGGACTGGCAGGCTTGAGTTACAAGGAGAGATTGGACTGGAGCAAAGGAGAATGACAGATGACCTTAAAGAGGTTCATGAATGTCCTTATGAGGCATGGATAAGGTGAATGGACTCAAGTCTCCTTAATATTGAGGACATCTTTTGAAGGCAATACCTCAAGGAGGCAGCTTCCATTGTGAAGGACCCTCACCATCAAGGACATGCAGTCTACTTATCAATAAGGAAGTACAGACAGACAGACATGCTTTATTGATCCCAAGGGAAATTGGGTTTTGCTACAGTAGCACCAACCAAGAATAGGGTAGAAATATAGCAAGATAAAACCATAAATAATTAAATAATAAGTAAATTATTCCAAGTGGAAATGTCCAGGACCTGCCTATTGGCTGAAGACACACAGTCAATACCTTAGAAACAGCTTCTTCCCCTCTATCATCAGATTTGTGAACAGTCCATGAACTCTCACTATTTTGTCCTCTATTTGTACTACTTATTTTTAAAAAATATATTCTTATTGTACAGCTATTTGATGTACTGCACTGAAGTGCTGAAGCAAAACAACAGATTTCACGACATATGTCAGTGATAATAAACCTGATTCAGAATGGTCAGTCTTTGTCCCCAGCAGGGAAGTCTAAAATGAGAGAGCACGGGTTAAAGGTGAGATGGGTTAAGATTTAAAGGGCGTCTGAGTAATCTCACTCTCAACTTTGATCTGATTCCACAATCTGCATTCACCTCCAAGAACTCTACAACTCCTGTTCTCAGTATTATTAAAATTTGCATAATTTATCTTTTGCATAGTTTGTCCATCTTTAAGTTTAGTTTTTCATAAATTCTATTGAACTTCTCTATCGTTCTTACACATCTGCAAGAAAATGAATCTCAGTAAAATATGGTACAAAGTAAATATTATCAAAGTACATTGATGTCTCCATATACAACCCTGAGATTCATTTTTCTGTGGGCATGCCCAGCAAATCCAAAAAACACAAAGGGATCAACAGAAGACCGCATCCACCAAGTCAAGCAACCAATGTGAAAAAGACAATAAATTGTGCAAAAAGTAATAATAAATAAGCAAAATTGAGAGATGAAATGAAGAGTCCTTGAAAGTGACATATACAATATGCACTTTGATAATAATCTTTAGTTCGACTTTGAGTTTTTTTCTTTTTGCACTTGCAGTTTGTTGTCTTCTGCATGTTGGTTGTTTGTCCATCTGGTGTGTGGGCTTTCATTGACTATCGTGTTTCTTTATATTTACTCTGAATGCTCACAAGAAAATGAATCTCAGGGTGTAAATGATGAGATGGGCAGTATGTACATTGATAATAACTTTAATAACATATTGACAATACTTAGTAGACCAGGTCACATTCATGAAGCAAGAAACAGGATTTTTAGGTTAATATTTTACCAGAAAGACACTTTTTCAGACTTGGTGTCAGGCCAAAATAACTGGAGCAGAAGTATTGAATATGTCAATGTCAGGGGTGGCACAGTATCATAGTGTTTGACATAACACTGTTATAATGCCAGCAACTTGGGTTGTTCCCACCACTGCCTATAAGGGATTTGTATGCCCTCTGTTTCTGCATGTGTTTCCTCCCACATTACACATACATATGGGTTAACAGGTTAATAGGTTACCTGGGTGTAATTGAGCAGTTGGGCTCATTGAGTTGCAAGGGCCTATTAAAACACGATCGTTAATTAAGAAAATAGATCAATGTCACGCCTGTAGCTGTGAAGAAAGGTCAGCCACCTAAAACATTAACTCGATTCTTTCTCTGTATACCGCCTCACCTGTTCAATATTTCCAGTATGTGGTTTTACTTCAGATTTCCAGGACAACACACACAAATTTTATTTATTTAGCAACACAGAACACGTGTTCCAGGCACGAGCAACAAACCCGATTAACCCTAACTAATCACAGGCCGATTTACAATCTACCCAGTATGTCTTTGGACAGTGGGAGAAAACCCTTGCATTCCATGGGGAAGACGTACAGAGGATGCTAGAATTGAGCTCTAAACTCTGGAACATCCCAACCCACAATATAGCATCGCACTTACTGCTACACTGGAGGAACTCAGCAGGTCAGGCAGCACCTATGGAAGAGAATAAACAGTCAATGTTTCAGGCCGAGGCCCCTCCTCAGGACTGGAAAGGAAGGGAGAAGATGCCAGAATATGGTGGTGGGTGGAGACGAAGGAGTGCAAGCTCGAAGGTGAAGACAGGTGGGTGGGGGAGAGGGATGAAGAAAGAAGCTTGCAGGTTATAGGTGGAAAATGGAAAGGGCTTGAGAAGGGGCACCAGGGGAGGTGATAAGCAGGTGAGAAGAGGCAAGAGGTCTTGCAGTATGTTTTTGAGCATGTTTCTCCATATCATGAACCACTCAATATTCTTAGAGTGGAAGCATTGAGTTTAAAAAGAAACAAGAAAAAAATACCACCAGCCACAGGTTAAACACAGTTTTATTTAACAGCATGGTTGTGTTAACCATAATAATCACAAACACTTAATTTTAATTGCACTTCCAAATCTTTGTTGATTTAAACATTTGCTTCACGAGTATCTCCATTAAAATGCAAACCAGAAACATTGCTGAGGATGTGGGACAAATCACCAAGACAACAGTGGGCATAATGACACTCAACGTCTTCAGTTTCACAGGAATAGTTCTACAGTTTTACATAAGCCACTATATTCTTGAGGAAGCATTGAGACACAAAACCTTCAGGACGCAGCTACTTTTTTTGTTTCCTACTTATCAAAGAAATAATAGGAAACATCAGGGAATGGAGAAGCCCCTCAAAGCTAGTCCACCATCCAAGACGATCATGGACCTCAAATCAATTCAGCCACCTTTGCTCCATCTTCCTTGATGGCAATATCCAACATGAACGTACTGAGCAAAGAAAATTATCCTGACAGCATCTACAGTCTGTTGGGAGAAAGAGGTCTGAAACAAATTGAGGTGAAAGGGAAAAGTTTGGGGCAGAGAGGTGAGGAAAACCTTTTTTTGTTAAATACAGAGAGAAATGATGATCTGAAACCTAACTGGCTGTATATGTAGCAGAGACATGGCCCATCAGCTCTTTCAACTGAATGGACATTTGATAGAAAACGAGGCTGAAGTTGATAATTGGGTGGAGACAACTGAATTAGAAAAGGCATGGACTTAATGGGCCAAATGGCCTCCTTCTGTACTGTGAAGGTTCTATGAAGTTGAAGCTCTCTCAATTACAAACTTATAGATAGAAGGTATTACTGGTGTTTCATCGCTAGAGATTACTAGCTCCCTCACTCTTTTCCTTCCTTTCTGACATTTGGGCGAAGCTCTGCCCTCATCAAAAGAGCAAGCTGCTGGTCTCAGCTATTGTTGCAGGAGAGAGGAAGCCTGTCTGAGATGCCCAAGTGCTGGGTTATGGACTGTCGTTTTGATGGGCTCTGGATCAAGCCTCTTTGGTGCCCTTGCTGTTGCTTACATGGTGGGGGGTGAGGGGGGGGGGGGGGGTCAGTGCCTTTGCTGGCCTGTGGTGGGGGAGAGGTGGTTGATGATTTTGCCGCTGCTTCTGCGAAGGGTGGGGCTGGGGGGTCTTTCATGTCCTATCATTCATTCTATGGGTTTCTTTTGTTTTGTGGATATCTGTGAAGAGTATGAATTTCAGATTGTATACTGTATATATTCTCTGATATTAAATGAACCCACATGAAATGAACAGGATCAATTTTTTCATCATCTTTCATATCACCTTGTGTGTGTTGATGGTAAATATGGCTTGATATGCTATGAATGAAGCAAAAATGTTTAACCTTGTCAAAGGTGTTAATTAAAATTAAGACAGTGTTAAATACAGGCAATCCCAGGTTACGATGGTGTTCCAAATTTGAAATCAAAAATCAACATGAGTGGGAGAGGGGCACAGAAACTGCGGTGACAGGACAGCAAGGGGTTGCGGGAAGAGCGGCTGACTCAGTGAATGAGGGAGGGAGGCTCTTCGGCACACTCACCCAGCCCCCTTCACTGCTGTAGCTCAGGGGCTGTAGAAAGAGAAGCCACTAGCAGAATCCAATCTAGCAGAAGATGCCTCCAATCCCACAGTATAATCCATCCCCATCCATCCCACTTGATCTCTCATCAAATGCTCATAAATAGGGTGTCCACAGACTGGGGAAATGGTCAACTAGTGAAACTCAACACCAGAACATGACAAGAACTGGTGAAAGGCTTAGAATCTACCTCACTTCTAATGATCTTGATGGAGTGGTGAATGGGGAAGGAAAGGTCATAAAATTCTGTGTTCTCACAAAAAGGGAAGACCTCCAAGCTAAAGCTGATCAAAAAACATTAGAGGATGTAGAAATTATTTCTTTTGGTGACATAGTACAAAACTAAAAGGCAAGGTCTCCAGGAAAAGTGAATTGAAAATCAGAAACTCTTTCTCCCAAAAAAATGCTTTTGACTAGTTAACATACGTGTGTGTGTGTGTGTGTGTGTGTGTGTGTGTGTGTGTGTGTGTGTGTGTGTGTGTGTGTGTGTGTGTTTGTGTGTGTGTGTGTGTGTGTTTGTGTTTGTGTTTGTGTGTGTGTGTGTGTGTGTGTGTGTGTGTGTGTGCGCATAAGAGAGTGCTCGTGAAACTACATACATAGGTGTATGAGTGTATGTAAGAGTGCGAGAATGTGGACTGTGCTTGGGTGTGTGGGTGTGTGAGTGTGTTCGTAAGAGCCTGTGCTTTACTGTGGGTATGTGTAAAATTCAGAGTGCATGCATGCAAGACTGTACATGTCTGAATGAGCGTGTATGCATGTTTCACTGTAAGAGTGTATGTGTGGGAGATTGGGTGGGGGAGACTGGGGAGGGGCTAGTCAGTGGTAAATGGCAAAAAAAAGTCACTTTAGTTTAGCAGTGCTGTCAAGGATTATGATACCAAGGTGGAGCTATTTCTAAATCAGCCAAAATTTAAACGAGCAGTGCTCATGTGGCTAAACGGTACAGTCCTGTCCTCACAACATGGGTCAAAGTACAGTACATCTTCATTTTTCTGGATAGTTTAAGGAAGACCATTAACCTCAGCCACCTTTATTCACTTTGTGGACCCAAGTTGCTTCACGGTGAAATGGTGTAATCAACTTCCTCACTCACCTCCGTGCACCTATTTTTGGCCAGGACCATCTTGTCTGGAGTGCCAACCTCATAGTTTTAAGTTACTATTGAATTCTACATGACATAAAAACATAGCTGTTCATACACGACAGGAGAACAAAATTCTAGTTCCTGCTACGATGAAAGGGCATTTTTAAAAAAATCAACTTCAGTTGCTCATCATTAACAGAATACGTAGCTCAGCATTACACGAGGCCATTGTTTGTAAAGAATAGAAGATAATAATAATGAGTAATTCTGGAACTTCTATTTCCTTTTAACGCAAATTACATTTATTTTGGGAAAAGCAAGCTGTTCTAGGGGGAGGAAACGTTAGACAAGGAGGATAACTGAAATGTCAGCGTGAATAGTTTTAGTTAAACATGGATTAAATAGGCACGTTGTTTAATTGAAATTAGACACTAACTTGCTTTCCTTGCTAAACTATCACCTCAAAATGCTCATCTGGAAGCAAAAAAGATAGTGATGAAAATTGTTTGCTCTGCTCTGTTCAATTACTCTCAACGATAAAAATCTCCCACTGAGGGCTCGCAGAACACAGTGCACATGTAAATAATGCAGGCTTTGATTCTAACGGCACTCTGCGACCTGGTCTTGCTTAATCCAAATATGACTGGTGATGGTGAGATGCCCCAGAATAAACCAGCACAAAATACTTGGTCTTTACCTCTTACATAACACCCCACCCCAAGATAACTTCACAGCACAAAGTATTTACACCAAGGCTATTTGTTACATTCAGACATGAAAGATTGTAGGGTCAATTGAAATTCACCTCAGATAATCAAGATTCACTACAAGTTGGAGATGGAATTAATAGTTATTAAGGCTAGAGGCATTGACTATCAAGGTCGTGTTTAGGCAAAATAAATCCCTTAACTGCATAAAACATCCAAATTATAATTATGATTTTGATGCAGCATTTGTAAAACATACACACCAAATGACACACTATATAATTAGAATGTAAATTAAAACTTCTGTTACTAATCCACTTTAGTGTTTTGAGCCCAAGAGTTTCACTTAGACAATAACAGAAGAATTGAGTTATCATTGGAACAGCAGGGTAATTACTTCACACATCAAACACACACTACATAGTTTGCTGCAAAAATAAGATAATAAATAAATATATCTTTACTTTGGCTTAATGAAAACACGCATGGGACGGAATGTTCAACTCAAACAAAACCAGGTTAAACCAAATGTTACTGATAATATAACAAGATAAGGTGCAACATCTCTTCAAGTAGAAAAAAAAGCAAACATTCCCAAGACTTGGCCATTATCTGATGATGGGCATAATGACATTTATGGAAGACAGGTGCTTCTTTTGACCACTAAAGATATTTAAATCATGTTTTAACTGGGGAAATTGTGGGGGTTCAGAATGGGTTGGCACAATACAAGGTTGTTTCTGGATTAGAGAACAGGTTTTGTGAGGATAGGTTGAGCAAAGGCTCTTCTGTTAGGAGCAAAGGAGAATGGGGAGATGACTTGACAGTTGAGAAGGGCATGGTGAGTTGGCCTGCATTAGTCAAGAGGACTGAGTTTAAGAGCTGTGAGGTAATGTTGCAGTTCTATAAAACTCTGGTTACACCACACTTGGAATATTATGTTCGGTTCTGGTCCCCTCATTACATGAAGGATGTGGAAGCTTTAGAGAGGGAGCAGACGAGATTTACTAGGATGCTGCCTAGATTAGAGAACATGTCTTCTGAGGATAGGCTGAGTGAACTAGGGTTTTTCTCTTTCAGTGCAAGAGACTGAGAGGCGACTTGGTGGAGATGTATAAAATGAGAAGAGGCATAGATCGAGTTGATTATCAGAGATTTTTTTTTTCCCCAAGGCAGAAATGGCTAATACAAGGGGACATAATTTTAAGGTGACTGAAGGAAAGTATAGGGGGATGTTAGATACAAGTTTTTATTACACAGAGTGGAGGTTGTGTGGAATGCTCTGCCTGGGATGCTGGTGGAGGCAGACACATTAAGGATATTTGAGAAAATCTCAGATAGCTACATGGATGATAGAAATATAGAGGGCTAGGTAGGAGGGAAGGGTTAGATTGATCTTAGACTTGGTCAAAAGTTCGTCACAACATTGTGGGCCAATGTTACTGTTCTGTAATATTCTATGTCTTATTAAAATATCACTTGTGGCAGCCAGAAGCAGGTTTTAAGATTCATTCAAAGTGAAGGGCTGCATGCAAATGTGTGCCCCACAGTGTATCATATTCCAAATTTTAATATTGCATTTCCCTCTACATGTCCTTTAATCATTTCAAACAGTATTATAGTTTGCATATTACTCAAATTGAATTCTAAATAGATAAGAAAGCATAAAAATTAAACAAAAATATTGATTCATAAATATACATATGACTTAACAAAAATATATACTCTCAAAATAATATAATATCACTGGGATTCAGGCTGTAATAGAAAGTACTGGGAGTTCAGTACTAAATTATATTACCAGTAACACTTCACATTGGCCTGGTAGTACACCCTTTGCTACGTGGATCCTTTCAAGGACTGTTTCAGTAAGACATGAATGTACGAAAATTTCACTTGTGTGGTGGCAACGTCACCCTGTAGACAGGGACCGAGACCCAGGCTGAGCAGATGGTCATCGCGGACAATTGCGAGACATGAACAGCAACACGCGTCGGATGCCATTCAGGCGGTCCTGGAGAGACGTCATCGCCAGGAATGGAAGCTGAGCCCGGTTTTCTAATGGCAGCACTGCTAACAGCCACCAACACCATCCTGGACCATCGGGACTTGCCTAGGACAAATATAAGCAAGGAGAGAGTCAACTAAGAGGATGCATGGCTCAAAACAGCAGTAAAATCCCAACCATTCAGCAATCCACAGTTTATAATGATGCAATTGTGGCAGTCAAGAGGGAAAACAGAGGACAATCTCTCATTTTATCTACACAGGCTTCTTTCCTCAAAAAAAAGAGTGAGCTGTGGGCAAAAAGTCTTCAATAATCAGATTCAGATTAATTTATTTATCACATGGACATCAAAACACACAGCAAAATGCGTTGCTTGCGTCAATGATCAACACAAGTTGAGGATATATTGGGAGCAGCCTGCGAGTGCTGCCACTAATTTTAATGCCAACATAACATGCCCACGATATTCATCAGAACAACACAAGCACCAACAATCACAACACAATAAAATCTGCAAAAAAACAGCAGCAAAACAAACCTCTTTCCTCTTTTACACACACACACACACACACACACCCTCCCCCCCCCCCCCCCCCCCCCCCAGCACTGGGCCTCCATCCCCAGGACAGGCCACCTCTAGACCTTCAACATCCAGTCTCTGGCTTGGACCTATAAGACCATAAGACGTAGGTGCAGAATTAAGCCATTTGGCCCTTTGAGTCTGCTCCATCATTCAATCATGGTTGATTCTTCTTTCCCCTCCTCATTCCCACTCCCTGGCCTTCTCCCCGTAAGTTTTGATGCCGTGGCCCATCAAGAACCTATCAATCTCTGCCATAAGTACACCCAATGACCAGGTCTCCATAGATGCCTGTGGAAACAAATTCCACAAATTCAACACCCTCTGGCTAAAGAAAATTTTCTACTTTTCTGTTTTAAATGGATGTTCCTCTATCCTGAGGCTGTGCCCTCTTATTCTCAACTCTCCCACCGTGGGAAACATCCTTTCCACACCTACTCTTTCTAGGCCTTTCAACATTCAAAAGATTTCAATGAGATCTCCCTCTCATCCTTCTAAATTCTAGTGAGAACAGGCCCAGAACCATCAAACGTTCCTCATATGATAACCCTTTCATTCCTGGAATCATCTTTGTGAACCTCCTCTGAAACTTCTCCAATGCCAACACATATTTTCTTAGATGGAGAGCAAAACTGTCCACTATGATCAAGGTGAGGCCTCAGCAGTGCTTTATAGAGCCTCACCATCACATCCCTGCTCTTATATTCTAAACCCCCTTGAAATTAATGCTGACACTGCATTTGCCTTGCGCACCACCGACTCAACCTGCAAGTTAACTTATAGGATGTTCCGCCCAAGGACTCCCAAGTCCGTTTTCTCCCCATTTAGAAAATATTCTGCACATTCATTTCTTCCACCAAAGTGCATGATCATACATTTTCCAACATTATATTTCATTTGCCACTTTCTTGTCCATTCTCCTAACCTGTCTTTCCTCCTGCAGCCTTCCTGTTTCCTCAACACTACCTGCCCCTCCACTAATCTTCATTTCATCTGCAAACCAGGAAACAAAGCCATCTATTTCATCATTTAAATCATTGATATACAGCAGAAAAAAAGTGGTCCCAACACCAACCCCTGTGGAACATCACTAGTCACTGGCAGCCAACCAGAAGGGGATCCTTTTGTTCCCATTCTCTGCCTCCAACCAATCAGCCAAGGCTGTACCATGCTAGTAATTTTCCTGTAGTACCATGGGCTCTTAACTTGATAAGCAACCTCATGTGTGGCACCTTGTCCAGGTGACCTATGCACCTTTAGGTCTTCCAGCTTTTTAGCACTTTCTCCCTTGTAATAGTAACTGCACTCACTATACCCATGACTGTGCGGCTAGATGTAGCTCAAATACCACCTATAAATTTGCTGACGATACAACCATTGTCGGTAGAATCTCAGATGGTGATCAGAGGGCATACAGGAGTGAGATACACCAACCTGTGGAGTGGTATCACAGCAACAACCTGGCACTCAACGTCAGTAAGACGAAAGAGTTGATTGTGGACTTCAGGAATGGTAAAACGAAGGAACACATACCAATCCTAATAACATAGAACATAGAATAGTACAGCGCATTACAGGCCCTTCGGCCCACAATGTTGTGCCGAGCCTCAAACCCTGCCTCCCATATAACCCCCCACCTTAAATTCCTCCATATACCTGTCTAGTAGTCTCTTAAACTTCACTAGTGTATCTGCCTCCACCACTGACTCAGGCAGTGCATTTAGAGGGATCAGAAGTGGAGAGAGTGAGCAGTTTCAATTTCCTGAGTGTCAAGATCTCTGAGGACCTAACCTGGTCCCAACATAGTAATGCAGTTATAAAGAAGACAAGACAGCGGCTATACTTCATTAGGAGTTTGAAGAAATTTGTTATGTCAACAAATACACTTTAAAATTTCTATAGATGTACTATGGAGAGCATTCTGACAGGCTGCATCACTGTCTGGTATGGGGGTGGGGGTGGGGGGGGGGGGGTCCTACAGCACAGAACCAAAAGAAGCGGCAGAGGATTATAAATTTAGTCGGCTCCACCTTGGATCCTAGCCTATGAAGTACCCAGGACATCTTCAAGAAGTGGTGTCTCAGAAAGGCAGCATCCATTATTAAGGACCTCCAGCACCCAGGGCATGCCCTTTTCTCTCTGTTACCATCAGGTAGGAGGTACAGAAGCCTGAAGGCACACACTCAGCGATTCAGTAACAGCTTCTTCCCCTCTGCATCCAATTCCTAAATGGACACTGAACCCTTGAACACTACCTCACTTTATTTAATATATAGTATTTCTGGGGTATTTTGCACAATTTTTAATCTATTCAGTATATGTATATGGCAATTCATTTATTATTATTGTGTTTATTAAATTTTTTTCTTCTATATTAGGTATTGCATTGAACTGCTGCTGCTAAGTTAACAAATTTCATGTCACATGCCGGTGATAATAAACCTGATTCTGATTCTCTTCCCTCACACCCTTCAACACCTTGCACACTGCTAGAGTCTTCCACAGTGAAGACTGATGCAAAATACTCATTTAGTTTATCTGCCATCACCTTGTCCCTCATTATTATTTCTCCCAATTCATTTTCTAGCACTCCTACATCCACTCTCATCTCTTTGAATTTTTTTATATACTTCAAAAAGCTTTTTCTATCCACCTTAATACTGTTTGCTAGCTTGATTTCATATTTTATCTTTTCAGTCCTAATGATTCTTTGAGATGCTTTCTGTAAGTTTTTAAAAAGCTTCCCAACCCTCTACCTTCCTGCTAATTTTTGCTTTGTTGTCTGCCCTCTCTTTTGCTTTTACATTAGCTTTGACTTGCCTCGTCAGCCATGGTTGTGCTATTTTGTCATTTGAGCATTTCTTTGTTTTGAAATACAGCTATCCTGCATTTTCCTCATTTTTCCCAGAAACTCACACCATTTCTGCTCTGCTGTCATCCCTGCCAGCATCTCCTTCCAATGTACCTTGGCTAACTCTTCTCTCATACTACTGTTATTTCCTTTACTCCACTGAAATACTATGTCAGACTTTACTTTTCCCCCTATCAAATTTCAAGCTGAACTGAATCATGTTGGGATCATTGCCTCCTAATGGCTCCTTTACCCTAAGCTCCATAATCACGTCCAGTTCATTACATACACCCAGTCCAGTACAGCTGATCCCCGAGTAGGCTCAATGACAAGCTGCTCTAAAAAGCCATTTTGTAGGCATTCAACAAATTCAGTCTCTTGAGATCCATTCCCAACCTGATTTTTCCCATCTACCTTCATATTAAACTCTCCCATAACTATTAAAACATTGTACCTTTGACACGCCTTTTCTATTTCCCATGTAGTCAGCTACAGTTTGGAGGCCTGTATATAACTGCTAACAGGGTCTTTTTACCATTGAAATTTCTTAACTCGACCACAAGGATTCAACGCCTACCGATCCTATGTCACACCTCTCTACTGATTTGATGCCATTCTTTACCAGCAGAGGCATGCCACCCCTCTGCCTGCCTTCCTATCCCTCCAATACCATGTGTAACCTTGGACATTCAGCTCCCAACTACAACTATCCTTCAACCACAATTCAGTGATGGTCACAATATCATGCATGACAATCTGTAAAAGTGCAACAAGATTATCCACCTTATTTCTTATGCTCAGTGCATTGAGATATAACACTTTGAGTACTGTATTTGCTACGCTTTTTGATTCTGCATCCCTAATGCACTGATACTCACCCTGCTGGCTGCAATTTTGTCCTATCATCTGCCTGCCCTTCCTAACAGTCTGACTGCACACTATCTTTGCTTTTTTTAACATCCATCCTACCCTGAGCCCCTTAACTCCGGTTCCCACCCTCCTGCCTCCTCCCCAACAGCTCTAACCAACCTGCCCATGAAAAGATTGGTCCCCCTAGGGTTCAGATGCAGTCATTTTGTACAGGACCTATAGACATTGGACCTCTGATTTCTAGACCCAATGACACAAAGTTCATACAATATTAAAACTTGACCACATACAAGAAAGAAATTATGAGTGTGTATTTATCAAAAACAAGGGGATAAAAAAATCCTCCATTCACATGTGCCCACAACATAGCAGTCTTGGTACTTCGAGGGAATGGAATATTCAGTGATGCTCTATGGGACGCATTTAACATAAGACACCAACATGCTCCACGAAGTTAATTAGAAGACGGTCACTGGTAAAACTAATTGAGAATTTCAGAGAAACGTTATTGTGATTGTAAAGGTCTCTTGGACCTCACAATCTACCATAATGTATTATTTTCAAACTGCACTGCATTTTGCATGACAATAACATAACAGTCAGTAGCCACTCTATAAGCTGCACCTGTACTCCTGCTCATTAATACAGACAACTAATCAGCCAATCACGTGGCAGCAACTCAAAGCAGAGAAACATGCAGGCATGGTCAAGAGGTTCAGCTGTTGTTCTGACCAAACAACAGAATGGGGAAGAAATGTGATCTAAGTGACTTTGACCGTGGAAGATTATTGGTGCCAGATGGGGTGGTTTGAGTATTTCAAAAACTGCTGATCTCCTAGGATTCTATGCACAACTGCCTCTACAGCTTACTGAAAATGGTGGGATGAACAATAAAAACCAGTAAGCAGCAATTCTGTGGGCAAAAAAAAATGTCTTGTTCATGAGAGAGGACAGAGGAGAATCGACAGTAACTCAAATAACCAGGCGTTACAACAGTGGTGTGCAGGAAAATGTCTCTGAAAGCACAACATGTTGAACCTTGAAATGGATGGCCTACAGCAGCAGAAGTCCACGAACACACATTCGGTGGTCACATTATTAGGTACAGGAGGTATCTAATAACGTGGCCATTGTGTGTATATTCTGCAGTCAGTTATTGCTTTTCCTTTGTACTTTCTCACTGTTTTAATGTTTTCAAATGATTTGTAAGGATGTTCTGTAAAAATAAGGTAATCTCTCTATCTCCATACCTGTTACAATAATAAACCCACTTCAATTCCAAATTTGTTACTGTTGAGAAAGTGAAAATGGTTACTCAAAGGTGCCAGTTAAATAGAATTGTCAGGCATTTGAAAAGAAAACTGGATGTGGCATAGGATGGAAAAGGAAGCTTGATTTATTTAGCCATAGTAATGTCTATAGTATGACTGGAGATTCCATCATATGCATTGCTACCTCAAAACAACAAAGTTTCCAACATATGTCAGTGATAAACCTGATTCTGAGTCTACTGAATGCTTTCAGGAGCCTGAAGACACACACTGATGATTCAGGAACAGCTTCTTTGCCTCCACCATCAGATTTCTGATTGGTCTATGAACCACGAACACTACCTCACTATTCCTATTTTATAATTTTATGTTTTAGAGCTACAAAACGAATTTCACACCATGACAATAAACCTGATTCTGGTGACTGTTCCGTAAGAAATCCCAAAGTAACCATGGATTCCACGCAGTTGCTGGGCAACGCACCTGTATATCAGTATCCTTCCGTGGCATTGGTCCAAAGTGGCTCAATATTCGAGTCTTCAGTCCTTGCTTGAGTGAGCTGAACCACTTGTACGCTTGATCATAAACTGCGTCGTGCAGTCTGAGAAGTTCAGTGTAGCTCTCTCCCTCCATCTGTAAACAAAAACATCATGTGGATTTAGTGGGATCCATCAATGTTCAGATAAAAATGCAAGTGCATTTATCTCTTATTAATATTTTCCTTATGCTTTAAGATAACTTATTAAGATTCAAGATTGTCTATTGTCTTTCTTCTTTACACAAGTATAAAGAAAACAAAGTGAAATTCACCCTAGGGTTAAGAGTGGAAAGTGAAATATTTAAGGGGTATATGAGGGGGAATCTTTTCACTTAGAGGGTGGTGAAAGTGTGGAACGAGCTGCCGGTGGTGGATGTGAGTTGAATTTCAATATTTAAGAGAAATTTAGTACATGGATGGGAGGGATGTGGCGAACTGTGATCTAGGTGCAGGTTAATAGATTAACAATTTAGCAAAGATTAGGTGTTCTATGACTCTGGTTACTCTGGATTGAATGCATTAAAAAAAATTTTAAAAAACAATAAACATAAATACATAACCTTGTATATGTACGTAGACTGACTGTACATACCATAAAGTGATACGAAGTACAGGAGTGTCCGTACCAGGGTAACTGACAGGAAATGATACAAGTACAAGCAGTCCTCAGGACTGTCCGACTTATGGAAAACTCATACTTACGAACGGACTGTCATAAAGCCTATTATATTAAAAATCTGAAAGCACTGTGCGGCTTCAGCGGCTCGTCAGCTTGAGGAAGGAGAATGCCTTCCACCATTTTAAGTCAGATCACGCTGCCGTTAACACTGTGTTGCCTGTGTAACTTTGTATTTGGCTTAAATTTTTCTCTTATTTACCCTTGTAATCATGCCTCCAAAGCGTAAATCCGATGTAAGTGCTGGTGATGCATCAAAGAAAAGGAAAACGATCAGAATTGAAAATAAATTGGTGTGGCGACCCACTTTCTGCGCAGGCGAACCGGCTCACAAATAGCCAGCGCGTGGGGAGAGACTTTGGTAATGCACCTCTGACGTCATTTCCACCCGGAGAGGGCGGGCGCTGGGGATTAAATGCCAGCTCCACGAAGTTTGAATAAACTAGTCTCGAAACGACTTACCGACTGCGTGTCATTGTCTCTAGCACTGTATGTAGTACATCGCTACAGTGGAAATAATAAAGCGATCAGAAAGAGTTGAAACGCCATCGGCCATTGGAAAAGCGTTAGGCTACGATTGGAACAATTTTAAAGGATAAAGTGAGAATAATGGAGCATGTGAAAGGCCCCGCCCTGATGAACGCTACAATTATTACTAAGCAACGCAGTAATTTAATTATTGAAATGGAAAGGCTATTGATAATTTGGTTAGACAATCAAAATCAGCGTAGTATGCCTAATAGCCTTACTTTAGTGCAAGAAGAGGCTCGAAGCCTTTTCAATGATTTAAAAGCTGCACGTACAGCAAGTCAAGGTGACTGAAATGAAGAATTTGTTACGAGTAGAGGTTGGTTCAATCATTTCAAAGTGAGGGCAAACTTACATAATATTAAAGTGCAAAGTGAAGCAGCGAGTGCCGATGTAAGTGCTGTGAGTGATTTTCCTGAAATCTTGAAAAAAAATTATTGAGGAGGGAGGTTATTTGCCAGACCAAATATTTAATATAGACGAGACTGGTTTATTTGACTAACTGACACTAAATAAGAACTGTATGAACCTGTTCCGACTTGCCTACAAATTCAACTTAAAGACAGACTTAGGAACAGATTTTGTTCGTAACCCGGGGACTGCCTGTAATGGGGATTGTGCTGGGGTGGGTTAGTGGGTGGAGGTGTTGATCAGCCTTACTGCTTGGGGAAAGTAACTGTTTATGAGTCTGGTGTTCCTGGTGTAGCCTCCTCTGATGTGAGTGGAACATATAATCCTGAGCACGTGGGTGGGATCCTTCATGATATTGCTGGCCTTTTCTGGCAATTTAAAAAAAAGACATGTGAGAAGGTAACTTTTTGTGGCAAATTTTGGTGGTGTGAGATGCACTGCCTGAACAGACAGTAGAAATTATTTCAACAGTAATTGTTGAAAGGGAACATAGAAAGGATAAAATTTGGAGGGCTATGGGGATTGTGTGGGAGAACATCTGTGCGTAAGATTTATGAGAATGTTGGAAAGTCCAGAGGGTATGAGTTATAGGGAGAGGTTGGACTGGCTGGGTCTTTATCTATAGGATGCAGACCTTTAACCTACTCCAAGATTAATTTAACCCTTCCCTCACCCATAAGCCTCCATTTTTCTTTCATCCATGTCTCTACAGGGATGAAAGATGTCTCCTATGTTCCTTGGTAGTGATGGACTTGGGGCTGGGGTCTGGCCAAAAGCCAAGTGGAGTTTATTGTCAATGACAAGTACGTTGAGGGACAGTACAGAAATACTTGTCTGCAGCATTATTGTAAGCAACACACAGAATATAAACTAGGCATAAATTAAAGGGCAAGAAAAAAATTCTTAAATATGTGGGAGTTATCAGGAAGTCAAGCTCAAAGAGTTTGGTCATCGAAGAGCACAAGCTAAAACTTCTGTCATTTTAGAGAACAACTGTGAAAAATCATCACCTTCTCATCCTCAAGGTATTCAATATCAGCTGTACTATAGCCGTCCCTCTCACTCTGGTGCAAGACCTTAAACCTTCGTCTGCCGATTGTGTCCACCACTGAACGTCCATCTGAAAATAACTCCACACTTCTGACCTCCAGCATACAGCCATAGTCCGCAAAGCTGCATGGGATGAAAGGAACAGTTACCAACAGTGTTAGCAACTACCATTGGACAGGAGGCCTTAGGACCCACACCACAAAATTCAGGAACAGTTATTATTCTACAACCCCCCTGAACCAGCGTGGCAACTTCACTCACCTCAACTCTGAACTCAATCTACAACCTATAGACTCACTTTCTAGGATTCTACAACTCATGTTTTCAGTACTGTTTATTTACTTTTTTCATTATTTGCATGATTTGTCTTTTTTTTACACTTGATTGTTTGTCAGTCTTCCATTGTGCACAGTTTTTCATAAATTCTATTGTATTTCTTTACATTCTTGGAATTGCCTGCAGGAAAATGAATCTCAAGGTGGGATATAGTGACATATTCATACTTTGATAATAAATTTACTTTGACCTTTAACTCAAGGGTCACCTCTGAGACATTAAGGGCTCCTGGTTCAAGCGACCTCCAAAGAGTGGAGCAAGTGGACTTAGCAAGTCTGCTGCAAAGTCAAAGAATCTTCCGTCTGGATAATATAGTACAACTAAGGCTGTGGATGCCTGCTGAGGTGCTAGTAAAAGAATGCATGTTATATTTATGAAGGAGACCAGGGGAGTTATCTCCGATGAGGGTATTATCTATGACAGATTAGTTGGTTACCAGCACATGCTGCTCATGGGAGCTCCCTGCTTCCCCGTTGCTGTGTTTCCCACGTTAAACTTCAAATAGTCAGCTCAAGATGTTGGTCTTCATTATCAGTTTCCTATTCTATCTCACACCTGTATAATCTGACCCTTAATTTAAAGACCCATGTCTTTGAGCCATATCATTCTGAAGCTTAATATGAAATTATATCATACAGCGATCATCCCTCTGTAGAGGATCCTGTGCTTTAACCAGTTATCCTTGATACCATACTCATTAGCAAATTTAAAATCACCGAAGGATGTGAAAGCTTTAAAGAGAGCAGAGGAGATTTATGAGCTTGCTGCATGTTTATGAGAACAGGTTGATCAACTTAAGGCTTTTCTCTTTGGAGCAAAGCATATTGTGAGCAACTTGATATTGACTTACTTATTGACGTACAGCGTAAAATAAGCCCTTCCAACCCTTTGAACTGCACTGCGCAGCAATACGCCGATTTAACCCTCACCTAATTATGGGACAATTTACAATGACTAATTTACCTACCCCAGTACATTTTTGGAAAGTGGGAGGAAACCAGAGCACCTGGAGCAAACCCGGGCAATCACAAACTCCTTACATGAAGCGGCAGGAATTGAACCCAGGTCACTGGTACTGTAAAGCATTGTGTACATGAGGAACTGATAAGAGTGGACAGTCAGAATCTTTTCCCAGGACAAAAACGGCTAATACAAGAGGGCATAACTTTAAGGTGAATGGAGGAAAGAGTAGAGGGGATGTCAGAGATTGGTTTTTGTTTTACACAGAGTAGAGGGTGCTTGGAACACTCTGCCAGGGTGGTGGTAAAGGCAGAGAAACTAGGGACATGTAGAAGATTCTTGGATAGGCACATGGATGACAGGAAAATGGAGAGCTTTGTGGGAGGGAAAGAGATAGGTTCCTCTTGAAGTAAGTTAAATTGTTGGCACAACATCATGGACCAAAGCGTCTGTTCTGTGCAACAACATTCTATGTTCTAAATTCTAACCAGTTAAATTTAGACCAAGTTCAAAGACCCCAGCATTGTGCAGTACCTTTGTTTTCATAGTGTTTTAATCATGTGCTATTTTGCAGTATTTGCAATGTACAGGTAATTCTCAGTGTTTTCTTCTCCTTTATAATCCTTAGCTGTAACTACACTGATCCCAAATCCTAATTTTCTGCACTGTTGCCTTTATCACATCCTTTATTACCTGCACTCCTCCAACTTCATTATCAGTCTTTCCTGAAAGTTAAGCTCCCCGGAATATTTAATTTCTAAAATTCAGCAACAATTCAGCAATGGCTACAGGAGCAAACACATTTATCTGTATTTGTTCCATTCATCTTTGCATACATACTGGACAAGTTAGGAGCTTGGATGCTCAAGCCTGCTTCGCCACTCAATACAATCATTACAGTTTTGACAGTAAACACCCTCCGGTTTAGAACAAAGAGCATTCCAGCACAGTACAGGCTCTTCAACCCAGAATGCTGAACCGACCTTTTAACCTACTCCAAGATCTATCTGTAACCATAAAACCATATAAAAATTACAGCACGGAAACAGGCCATCTCGGCCCTCTTAGTCCGTGCTGAACTCTTAATCTCACTTAGTCCCACCTACCCGCACTCAGCCCATAACCTTCCACTCCTTTCCTGTCCATATACCTTTCCAATTTTACCTTAAATGACACAACTGAACTGGCCTCTACTACTTCTACAGGAAGCTATCACTCTCTGAGTAAAGAAATACCCCCTTGTGGTTCCCTTAAACTTCTGCCCCCTAACTCTCAAATCATGTCCTCTCATTTGAATCTCCCCTACTTTCAATGGAAACAGCCTATTCACGTCAACTCTATAAACTCTATCTAACCCTTCCCTCTCACATAACCTTCTATGTTTCTATCATCCGCATGCCCATCTAAGAGTCCCTTAAATGTACCTAATGTATCTGCCTGTACCACCACCCCTGGCAGGACCATTACACACACCCACTACTCTGTGTAAAAATCTATCTCTGTCATTCCCCCTTATACCTTCCACCAATCACTTTAAAATTTTGCCCCCTCGTATTAGCCATTTCCACCCTGGGAAAACAACTCTGGCTGTCCACTCTATCTATGCCTCTTATCGTCTTCTATACCTTTATCAAGTCACCTCTCATCATCCTTCATTCCAAAGAGAAAAGCCCCAGCTTGCTCAACCTATCCCTATAAGGCTTGCTCTGTAATCCAGGCAGCATCCTGGTAAATTTCTTCTGTACCTTCTCTAAAGCTTCCACATCCTTCCTATAATGAGGTGACCAGAACTGAGCACAATCAAGTATCTATCTATCCCCATCTCAGAAATGTTCCAAGTTTCTCCAACCACCACCCTTCGAGGAATGGAATTCCAAACCCTCTAAGAAACAAGAGAGAAAAAAAAATCACATCATCTATCATAAAAGAGTCATATTTTTAGTGACTCTAAGTTCTATGTTTTTTCCAGAAAATGAACTAGTTACAAGAAATGAAGAAAATAGGAGAAGCATTAGGCCACCAGACCCCTCAAGGCAGCTCTCCCATTCAGAATGATTTATACTGATTTCAACTCATCTTCTGCGCCAGATCTCCACAACCCTCATCAATCAATCTTCAAATTTGCATCTATCACAACCATATGTATATTCAATAATCCAGTCTCCACCACCCTCAGGGGCAGAGAATTCCAGAGATTCATTGCCCTCTGAGAGAAGACATTTCATTGCTCTTCAGTGGTCAGACTGGCTGAGCTCCAATCTCCCAATAGTCTCTGAAGCTCCCCCTGAACCCCCGAAATATGTTATTGTTGCTGTTCCTGCAACTTACCCCTTGATTGGGTCACTCATGCACATCCCGAATTGCTTGTTGCCAAACTCCATGCATCTCCGAATCATCAGTCGATAACAAGGCTCGAAGATATGTAGCGGGCAGGGAACGTTCGGATAGGCCATGGTGCAGATGAAAATGGGCACTGCTTTGTTGAGGCTAGAGAGGTGCATATTTCTAGGTTTATAAAGTTCATCCATCTTATACACTTCATCCTTACTGCTACATAAGGTTATCCTCAGTCAACCAACCCCATTCCTTAAATAACCAGTGACTCTAACACTGCCTCCAAGGATACCACCTTTAATTTATCTGGCATCTCTAATTCAACACAACTATTGCATGTTGCAGTTACAGAGAAAGTGCATTGCAGGGAGACAAATAAGGTGTAAGTACCACGTTGAGATAGATTGCGTGATGAAGATTTCATTGTTACGTACTTGAATGATTCGTTCACGAGTCTGCAAGCAGCATCCAGCATCAGGGACCCCCACCACCCAGATCGTGCTCTCTTCTCGCTGCTGCCACCAGGAAGATGGCACAGGAACCTCGGGACTCACATCCGCAGGTTCAGGAACAGTTATTTCCCCTCAACCATCAGGCTCTTGAACTAGAGGGGATAACTCCACTCATCTCTGCTCACCCCAACACTGAACTGTTCTCACAACCTATGGACTCGTTTTCAAGGACTCATCTTATCTTCTCAATATTTATTGTTTATTTATTTACTTATTATTATTCTCTTTTCTTTATTTTTGTATTTACAGAGTTTGTTGTCTTTTGTACACTAGTTGTATGTCCAGTTAGTGTGGTTGTCCATTGATTCCATTACGGTTATTGGATTTTTTGAGTACACCTGTAAAAAATGAATCTCATGGTTGTATGTGGTGATATTTATGTACTCTGTAATAAAGGTAGTGAATGCAGTGGACACTAAGTGTATATTAATACATTAATTCATTAGTTTTGAATCACCTCTGTTTAATTTTGCCGACCTTCTTACTGACATGAGGTACAACAATATGCAAAAGGCTAGACGACAAATACTAATCCTTCAATGGACTGAATTCGAACCAAATACATATGATCATTCTTATTTAAATAGAAATTAATAATCAATCTGTCGTCACTCCAAATTGACCTACTTTGATAACTCCGCCATCTCGTCATCGTTCACCCTTTTCCGCTCAGCAAGCTCCTCCGGCAAGTAATGGGCGATGAGCTCCTCTATTAGCGAAGTCCTGCTGTACTTCCTCAGCGTCTGATACTGCAGAGAGGAGAAGGGTTTGAGTCAGCGGTCCGTTCTAAGTGAGTGGTCCTCATTATACTGGACACACCAGGAAAGGGAGTCAGCACTGACATTTTCACACTGAGGTGATGCTTCAAATCATGCAGGTCTTTACCGGTTGCTTCCAACTAAGTATGCACAGCAGAGAACTAGACTATTCAGCCCAAAAGATACATGCTAGCACCTAAGATTATACTGTATCCTCCTCTAACTCGAGAAATAAACAGCACAGAAGTCATGTAACCGCTACAGCACTTTGAGACAGTAATTGTGCTTATTCCTATGAACCTAGGTCCTTCCCACAACCCTCCAGACTCTATCATTGCCAACTTAAATTTATTTATATAATTACTATTTTAGGAAGAGTCAACAGTCAACTGTTCTCCAAGCAGGAAAATGTTTCCTCCATTTTTTTTTTTTGCTATGCTTTAGTTATTGACCAACTAGCAAGATAGAATAATATCTCTCATCTGCTCAATTCTCATGTTCCTGGCTGAATAGCTTCAGCTTGTGCTATGCTCAGGCTGGTTACATATGAGAGTTTACCTCAGGTAGGACTTCTTTACAAAGAGGACACTTTGGACTGTGGTCCATACAACGCTCGATACATTTCAAACAGAAGGTGTGACCACATGGTGTGGTGATGGGCTCATAGAGCAACCTGGAATGAAACAGACACCAAAAAGCAGACCACAACATCTTGCTACAGATAGGTAAGGATGATAATGATTGTTCAGCTGTTAAAACACAAATTTTAAACATTTTTGCCTCACTTGATTATGGGAATTCAGGCTTTTACTGCTGAGTGTAGAGAATACTGAACTCATACCCCCAGAATTGAACACCTCTGGACTGGATGGTGGACATCAGGAAGGGGAGATTGGGCGAACTCACACCAGTCCTCATTGACGAATCAGCAGTGGAAAGGGTGAGCAGCTTCAAGTTCAATGACTATGAAGATCTATTCAGAGCCTAACCTATTGATGCAATTATGAAGAAGGCATGCCAGCAGCTATATTTCATTAGGAGCTTGAGGAGATTTGTACGTCACCAAAGACTCTCGCAGATGTCTACAGGGGTACCATGGAAAGCATTCTAACTGTCTGCGTCACCATCTGGTATGGGGTGGGGCACAGCAGAGGAGGAAAATAAGCTGCAGAGGATTGTAAACGCTGCCACCTCCATGATGGGAACTAGCCTCCCCAGCGTGAGGATATCTTCAAAATGAGATGTCTCAAGAAGATGGCATCCGTCATGAAGGATCCTCATGATCCAAGACATGCCCTCTTCTCGTTACTACCATCACAGAGGAGGTACAGAAGCCTGAGGACCCTCACTCAGCATTTTAGCAACAGCTTCTTCCCTTCCACCATCAAATTTCTGAATGGTCCATGAGCCCATGAACACTATTTTACTTTTCTTTTGCATTATATAAGAATAATTATAAATAAATATATTTATTTATAATTATTCTTATTGTAATTTATAGTACTTCTTATGTATTGCATTGTACTGCTGGCACCAAACAGCATGAGGTGTGTCAGTCAGATTCTGGTTTAGACAGAGGGAGACAAAAGTGACCTTCTACCCTGATCCCAACTTGGTGGAGAACATTTAACCATTCCAATGCAAGATTCATATAACTTCCCATGTGTACCACTGTCCTATGGTCTATGCCAAGTCCAAGGATCAGTTAAAACAAAATAGGAACAGTTTTCAACCCATGTCCAGTAGGAGCTTTGGTGCGACTAATCAGGTTTTCTAATGTACACCAGAGACATTCAGGCTTGCTGTCTATTGGAAACATCATAATGAAAATTCAATATCTAATCCACACCGGGTCCTCCAATATAAACATTGAATACTATTTTAAGAGAACTATTAACCCACTTAAATAGTAATTATGCAGCAGATGTCATTTACATTATTCCTGTTATTTAAAGAAATTGTGTGATCTCAGCTCCTGGTTTTGATCCACGTGCTCCCCAACTCTTATCAGGGTTTTATAGAATTGCAGCATTACCTCATAGCTCTTCAAAACAATCCTCTGATTAATGAAGGCCAGCAAACCCTAGGCCTTTTTAACCACCCTAACAACTTGTGCGACAACTTTGGGAGATCTATGGACAAGGTGAAGAGTGCAATGCTTCATAGAAGTCCTTGTGAAAATGTTTGACTGAAATGCAGGAGTGATGAAAACTGGGACATCCATTCCCTATGTTCACCTAGGCAATCGTTATTCCTGAATATTTTTAATTGTTGAAATAAGGCCAATATAATTAGAAATCATGAGATTACTTTTGAAATGAAAAGACTCCTCCAATATGATTTATTGTACCCTGTTTCTACTAAATGTTTACCAATGTTAACAAAAACTTAAGATTCACAGATATTGCTGTTTCAAGGGCAAATAAAGAGAGGATGGAGATGGAGGTCTTTCTACCATGTGTTTCAGATCAAATCAAAATTAACCCATGCAGGAAATGACATAAAAAATCAGCTTACAGAACTGTGCAAATCTTAGGCACTCCAGCTATGTATCTGTGCCTAAGACCTTTGCACAGTACTGTATGCGTGTCTACATCACTTATAAAAGTTAACATCAAGGATTCAAATTATAATAGGGATAAAAAGGAAGGCTTGCATTTATAAAGCACTTTTCATGACCTCAGGATATCCCAAGACTCTTTACCACTAGTCTTTGAAACGAGGCCTGTCATGATTTAGAAAATGTAACAGTAATCTCCACATAAGGTTGCTCCGCAAACACCATTATATAATCAAATCAACAATTAAAAGATATTGCTGATGGATAAACAGTGATAGGAGACAGAGTAAAACTGGAGGGCTTGAGATGCAAGAGAAGTTGAGTAGACCGGGATTTTATTTCTTGGAGCATAGGAGACTGAGGAGTGGCCACAAAGAATGGTATAGAAGCAAGAGGAGGCAAAAATAGGGTGAAACTTTTCCCCGGGGTAAGGAATCAGAAATTTGCGGGCCTTGGCTTGAAGTGAGAGGGAAAGATTTAAAAGACAACTGAGGGGCAACATCTTCATGCAGAGTCTCTTCCTTAAGTGGAACAAACTGCCAGGGTATTGAGGAAATTACATTAGCAATGTGGAAAAGATATTTGATGAGTTGGGCTGAGGAACCTGTTTTCATGTTACATTCTTTTGGTAGTGACATGGCATCATGCCTGAACTGCAACAGCACTTGACATTAGATAATCTGATCACCATGTGTAGCGGTTCGTATAATGCATTTACAGCGCCAGCCTGCGACCCAGCTACAATTCCACCGATCCCTGTAAGGACTTATGGGGAGAAGGAGAGGAATAAAAGGTTATGTGAAAGGTTACCCGGACAGGGCAGGAGAATGGGGTTGAGAGGGAAAATGGATCAGCCACGATGAAACAGTGGAACAGACTTGATGGCCTAATTCTACTCCTGCCTTTTATAGTTGTGGAGTTTTTACTTTCCCACCATGACCATGTGGGTTTCCTCGAGGTACTCCCATCTCCTCCCACATTCCAAGGACATACTGTATGGGGTAGAAGGTGATCATTCACTGACACCCACACTTCAACTGCCAGAAAAAGTAGGATCTCCCAGTAGCCACCCATTTCAATTTTACTTCCGATTGCCATATGTCAGTCCGTGGCCTCCTCTACACTCAGCCACTACACCATGCCACTACACTCAGGTTGGAGGAGGAAAACCTTATATTCAGGTTAGATACCCATCTGGGTAGCCTCCAACCTGATGGCATGAACATCGATTTCTCAAACTTCTGCCCATTGCATCCCCCGCGCCCCCCTTCACCATTCCTGTTTCCCTCTCTCACCTCATCTCCTTGCCAGTCCATCACCTCCCCCTGTTGCTCCTCCTCCTTCCCTTTCTTCCACGGTCTCCTATCAGATTCCCCCTTCTCCAGCCCTTTACCTCTTTCACCAATCAACTTCCCTCCCCGCTCCTGGTTTCACCTATCACCTCGTACTTCTTCCTCCCCTTCCCCCACCTTCATACCCTGACCTCTTCCTTTCCAGTCCTGATGAAGGGCCTTGGCCCGAAATGTCGACTGCTTATGCTTTTCCATAGACACTGCCTGGCCTGCTGAGTTCCTCCAGCGCTGTTTGGGCTAGGAGGTTAATTGGTCAAATAGATGTAATTGGGCTTGTTGGTCTGAAAGGGCCTGTTACTGTGCTGTACCTCTAAAATAATAAAAGAATGTGTTAACTGTCCTTAATCAGCATTCATGAGTCATTTGATAGCTCTCTCTGGTACAAAAGGATTTACTTCAGCATATTAAAAAAAAATCAAGTGCACACTGAAGGAACCCAGATTTTTAAAGAAATATTTATGTAGGGATAGACAACGGTAACAGGCTCTTCCAGGTCAACGAGCCCATGCTGCCCAATTACACCAATATCTCCAATTAATCTACTCACCCATATATCTTTGGATTGCGGGAGGAAACCATAAAAGGAGACACAAGTTTAAGGTGATTGGGGGATCATATCGGGAGTGGGGTGGAGAATGTCAGAGGCAAGTTGTTTTTTTTAATTTTTTTTTAAAAAACAGAGAGTGGTGGGTGTGTGGAACGTGCTGCCTGGAGTGGCAGTAGGGGCAGATAAGCCAGAAGCATTAAAGAAACTCTCAGGCAGGCAGTAATAGAGGGCTATGCTAGAGGAAAGGGTTAGATTGATATTAGAGTAGGTTAAAGGGTCAGCACAATATTGTGGGCTGACGGGCCAGTATTGTGCTAGAATGTTCTATGTTCTAAACCACAGCACTCAGAGGAAACCAACACGGTTCCGGGGAAAAATGTACAAACTCCTTACAGACAGCAACAGGGATTGAACAAGGGTTGTGTTGCTGTAATGCCATTAGCTAATATCTAATTATGTTCCAATTATGTGGCAGCAACTCAATGCATAAAAGCATGCAGGCATGGTCAAGAGGTTCAGCTGTTGTTCAGGCCATCAGAATGGGGAAGAAATATGTTCTAAGTGATTATGATTGTTGGTACCAGACAAGGTCATTTGAGCATCTCAGAAATTGCTGATCTCCCATGACTTCCACACACAGCTTCCAGTGAGTGGCAGTTCTGTGGGCGAAAATGCCTTGTTAATGTGAGATATCAGAGGAGAATGGCCAGACGGGTTCAAGCTGACAGGAAGGTGACAGTAACTCAGATAACCATGCATTACAACAGTGCTGTGCAGAAGAGCACAACACATCGAACCTTGACAGCAGCAGAAGACCAAGAATATACACTCAGTGGTCACATAAGGTAACTGATAAAGTGGCTGCTAAGTGTGTTGTACTTTCCTCATCATAACTTGACTTCTAAGGAGCGTTGTTATTGGTAAATCAGTATGGGAACCCCAGAAATTAAAGTGCTACATAAAAGCAAGTCCTTTACTCAAAAACATTAAAATACGCAAGAGGAGTAACATTTAAAGAATGACAGAGATTAATGTATACCTCATACACAGGGAACACTCCAAGTCAAGGGGATCCACAAGATCTGATTGGGTATCGTGTTCTCTGCTGGGACTCTGCGCTCGAGCTGCACATTTGAATCAAACGTCTCATCAGTCACACATTGCATTGCAAAACAGAATAAAAGGCATTTTACTTTTAGAAATACTTCCAGTAAGAGGCTGGAGTGTCTGTGTAACCACTTGACACCCTGAGTTACGTCAGTGTTGGATGGTGTGTGTACTGAGGTACAGTGAAAAGCTTCTCTTGCACACTACAGAATCATTACACAATGCACTGAGACAGAACAAGGTAAATAACAAGTATCTGATGGCTCTGGGCCATTACTTGCTGGAGTTTAGAATAACAAGGGAAACCTTTCAAATATTGAAAGGCCTTGATAGAGTGGATGTGGAGAGGATGTTTGTAGGAGGGTCTAGGACCAGAGAGCACATCATCAAAATACAAGGACATCCCTTTTCAACAGAAATAATGAGAAATTTCTTTAGCCAGAGGATAGTGAATCACTGACACAAGACAGCTGTTGAGGCCAAACATTTGACATAGTTGTTGAGAACAGTCTTTTATTGATTCTATTATGTTTCTTGGATTCACTGTACATGTCCACGAGAAAGTGAAATCTCAGGATTGTAAATGATGACATACACGTACTTCCATAATACATTTTCTTTGAACGTTATTTAACATGGAGCTTGGAAGGTTCTTGATTACCAAGGGTGTCCAAGTTACAGAGCAAAGCCATGGGTTAGGAGGGATAATAAATTGGCCATGATGAAATGGCAAAGCAGGCTTGATGGAATGAATGGCCTAACTCTGCTCTTGGGTCATATGGTCTAGCAGTGCAGAATAAAGTGTGACAGCTGCAGAGAAAGTGCAGAGCAGGTAGACAATAAGGAGCAAGATCACAATAGGGTAGATTGTGAGGACAAGAGTCCAGCTTATCATTGTAGGGAACTACTTAATAGACTATCAGCAGGCTAGGAGGTGCCTGGAGCCTTGTTTACGTGCTTTCAGGTTTGTGTATCTTCTGCATGATGGGAGAGGAGAGAGAATGTGGGTGGGGTCTTTGATAATACTGGCCATTTCACTGAAATATAGACAGAGTCCTTAAAGCCAGCTTCCGCAGAGAAAACCACCTTCAGATCCAAAAGAGGTGCAAATGTATGGATCACTCAGCCGTATGCGTGGAAAATTGTACGTTCTATATCCCATATCTGCACACAGCGCAGGTGATTATCACCACAGTTCACCGTGTCTCAGCACTGGAGCCATCCAAAGGTGCAGCATGAACCTCGCCACTTTCCAAGCTCTTTCATGGGAAAGCTTTTGGACTGCAGCTGTGTCAATGCCCCCTCAGCCAGCTTCTCTGACTTACTTCCACCCATGAGAGAGTCTCACACAAGAGGATGGCATTAAAAGAGGAGCTTCATCATGGGCACAAGCCTCCCCACCTGGGACATTCCCTCCTCTCATTACTACCATCAGGGAGGAGGTACAGGAGCCTGAACAGCCACACTGAACAAGTCAGAAACAGCTTCTTCCCCTCTAAGTAGGTTTCAAAACTGTTTGTGAACCCATAAAGACTAGCTCGTTATGAATAATACACACAAAATGCTGGAGGAACTCAGTAGGTCAGGCGGCATCTATGGAGGGAGATAAATAGTTGATGTTTTAGTCTGAGACATTTCATCAGGACTGGCCAAAACATCAACTGACTGTCTGACTTGCTGAATTCCTCCAGAATTCATGTGTGTATTACTTACGATTTCTGGCATCTGGAGAATCTCTCATGTTTTTGATGACCTCAGTTTGCCCCCTTTTGTTTTGCACTATTTATCATCTTTGTAAGTTATAGTAACTCCATGTCTTTACTCTGTTCTGTTGCTGCAAAACAACAAATTCTAAAGATAGGGGGCAGTTAGCTGAAAAAAAAGATACGTAGGAATTTCTTACAGAATTGGTAAATCTCTGGAATTCTCTCTGATGAAGGGTTGTCCAAGATGGATAATTAAGGAGTTTTCATTCGGAGGTAAAGGTTTGAAAGACTGGGGAATAAATGGCCAAAAGGAAATGGCACAGGCGTTGCAGGCTGGAGAAGGTTGAATCCTGCACCTTGTTGTTTACCTGCACCTTCTCTGTAATTTTTATACTTTATTCTACATTGTTATTGCTTTTCCTTGTTCTATCTCAATACACTGTGTAATGATCTGTAGGGAGCGTCTGCAAGGCAAGTTATAATGGCTATTGTAAAGGTACAGCATTGTAAGCCAAGGGAATAAATCTTGTAAGCACTTTGTGAAAAAGTGAAAATGCTGCATTAAATGGTTCCCTAGGGCTCTTGACCGCACAGTCGACCTCACTATGATCTTGCACATTATCTACCTGCACTGTATTCTGTTACTTGCCCAGAACTTCCCTCCTGTTCCCCTTCTCCCACAGTAAACTTCAGTCTGTTACCTTTTCCACACATCACCTCTCAGCTTCTCACTTCCTACCCCTCCCCTACTCACCTGCTTCCTCCCTCACCTGGCAGCTTGTACTTCCTCCCCTTCCCCAACCTGCTTATTCTGGCATCTTCCCCCTTTCTTTCCTGTCCCGATGAAGGGTCTCGGCCTGAAACATTGACTATTTATTCCATTATTCTTTTCCACTGAGGCTAGAGGAGAAAAAAAACAGAGGACATGGGTTAAGGGTGAAGGGGGAAAAGTTTAAAGGGAACATGGTGGGGGGGGCTTCTTCACACAGAGAGTAGTGGGAGTGTGGAATGAGCTGCCAGATGAAGTGGTAAATGCGGGCTCACTTTTAACTTTTAAGAAACGCTTGGACAGGAACATGGATGAGAGTTGTATGGAGGGATATGATCCAGCTGCAGGTCAGTGGGACTAGGCAGAAAAATGGTTCGGCACAGCCAAGAAGGGCCAAAAGGCCTGTTTCTCTGCTGTAGTGTTCTATGGTTCTAATCCTTCCCATAGATGCTGCCGCACCCTCTGAATTCTTCCAGCATTTTGTGTCTGTTCTTCTGGATTTCCAGCAGCTGCACAATTTCGTGATCATGATTTGCGGCACTTTCGCTGTAAGTGTTGCAATTTGTTCCACATTATTATTGTTTTAGCTTGTTCTGCCTCAAGGCACTGTGTCATGATCTGATCGGTATGGAATGTAGGTAAGATTATCCTTTCACCGTATGAGGTTGGATAGCAGCAGTCTTGAGGGATTGAGTGACCTTCCACTATCCCCATTTTCTTTATGTTGCCTCGGTTGTCACATGGACCAGGCCCTCATGTTACAACACAAGAGAGGGGAAATTGGAGTCAGCGTTGGAGAAAGCAGAGGCCTCTGTGGGTATGCTGGAGTCTGTACTGGGTACAGGGTAGGCTGCTCCCACTGCTGCTGACCTCCAGTGCTTTCTCAGTGCTAGACCACATCCCATCCACCATCAATCTACAGACCATGCCACTCAAGAACTAGGCTATATTTTTCTTTGTGACTACTTGTTTTCTGTTGAATTCATGTGTATAGCTGGTTCCTTAAAGTTGCTATAGCTGAGGGTGATAACAGGGACAAGCTCCCACTACCTGTTAAATACTCCCATTGGTGTGCACCTCAAATAGCCTCTGACAAACAAGTCCAACTCCTGGCCTTCACGTGTAGCTTCTAAGCCTGGCAGAAATGTTCCTACTGACAGAAGGGGCAAAGGCAGCTTACTGGCTCCTTAAAACCAGTCATTTCAGGCAAATGGTTGGCAGCTCATCAAAGGGAAGGAAGACTCTGATCGCAAACCTCCGCTAAACCTTCCACTCACGGGGAAGGCTTCGGGTGTATATCCCAAGGGAAAAATCCAGAGCCGGAGTCCATCAAGCAGTCCTACGTTGAACTCAACGCAGTATGGCAATTCCTGCGATGCTGCAGGTGCCAAACTGTATCAGTCTCCGCCCGTCCTCTCAGTTCATCAGATACATGGAGAAGGGAAGCTTGCTACTTGGGCAACAGCCTGCTCCCCATATGGTGCTGACCAGGCCCGAGTATCTAGACAGCTAGGATGCAATATCCATGATCAATCCTGACTACCAGAGGCCTCAGCAACTATAACTAAATGTGCTATGCTCTGTGTTTTGCACCTCGACCCCAGAACAGCACTGTTCCATTTGGCTGTGTTCATGTGTGTGGTTGAATGGCGATTAAATTTGAACTTCTTGTGTGGGTTCCAGTGTTCATCACTCTCTTACTTCTAAAAGAAACACATGGAACATCCTCACAGAGAATCAACAAACGAAATGAAAGGCTATTAACAGCCGACATGAGGAAATCTGCAGATGCTGGAAATTCTAGCAACACACACAGAATGCTGGTGGAACGCAGCAGGCCGGGCAGCATCTATAGGAAGAAGTACTGTCGATGTTTCGGGCCGAGACCCTCTGTCACTCCTGACGAAGGGTCTTGGCCCGAAATGTCGACAGTACTTCTTCCTATAGATGCTGCCTGGCCTGCTGCATTCCACCAGCATTTTGTGTGTGTGGCTGTAACAGCCAGTTCAGCTATGACCCCCAGCTGAATCAGATATCAAAAACCTTGGACATACATAAAGATAAGGGGAACCTCAGTGGGAACTCCTTCACACAGAGGGCGGTGAGAGTGTGGAATGAAGTGTCAGTAGAAGTGGTGGATATGGGTTCAATTACTTTTAAGAGAAGCTTGGATAGGTTCATGGATGGGAGGGGTATGGAGAGCTATGGTCCAGGTGCAGGTTGATAGGAGTAGGCAGCGCAACAATGCAGCACAAACTAGATGGGCTGAAGGGCCTATTTTCTGCTTTATGACTCAAGAGAGATTCTGCAGATGCTGGAACTCTTGATAAACACATACAAAGTGCTGAAGAAACTCAGCTGGTCAGGCAGCTTCTGTGGAGGGGAATAAACTGTCGACATTTCAGCTTGGGTCCTGACGATGGGCGTTGGCCTGAAATGTCGAATGTTCATTCTGCTTCATAGATGCTGGCGGACTTGCTGAGTTGCTCCAGCACTTTTTGTGAGACTTTAAATCAATTCAAGTAAAGAAATACAAATTAATTGACGTAATTGGAAGTTACTCTGTCAATTGCAAGCATTTCTCTCCATTGAAATGCAGGGGATTGCTGAATTTGCACCACGTCCAACCCAGGAAACCGCAGATGTTTATGCTCTGTCATTGAACTCAGCGAGGTGTCCCCAGTGTCAAGGCAATGTGGAAAACAGAAGTTCTGAGTCTTCTGGTTCCCTGTGTTTGTACAGGAGCTCCAGACTTCTTCACGATTTCTAAGCTAACAGGAATTGTACATGGTGAAGAAAGACCACGATAATTAAAACACCAGATGCTCTAGTTTCGCATAACAATAGAAAATTATAATCTGTAAAGAAGCATGTCAAATTGGGCCTTTAAAAATACTGCTAAATGTTCTAGGAAAATTTGTAACCCAGTGACAGAAAACCTGGCTCCATCGATCAACTATAAATCGCAGAATGTCATCTTCAATGCACCAGTGAAATAAAAGAATAAAAGGCTATGGAATTAGTTGAACACAGAGCCATTAAATATATCAGATTAACTCCTACGGATTAGTGTAACTGAAAGCCATACCTCGCCTGAAGCATGTGCTGTTTCCTTCGATTATTTCAGCCTTATCGTCATTAATGTGGTCATATTTTCTTTTCTGTGTGTTCTTTTGTTCCAGACTTGTCAAGGTTAGCGGGGTGGATGAATTCTTCAGGGCATCTTTATTGTCACTCATCATTTGAACAGTATTGGTTAAATTACCACAGGCGTGAGCCTTCCATTCTTTCCTGACTCCAATGTCTGTTGTATCTATCTTTTCCTTGAAGAAAATTTTTTAAAAATAGTGAATTCAATTCCACAAAAATCCAAAACTTTATCCTACACAGCTTCATAATTCAAAGACACTCTGAACATTTTAACAAGCCGAGCAAAATTATGCAACCATAAAAGGTTATGCATCATTCGATTTAGAGCTTATTAAACCATCACAAAATGCTCATGCCTGTCTTGTTGATGTAAGGGCTTTTCTCAGACTATCGTGACTTCAGGCGCTGTAGAATTAGCTTGACAAAGTGTTTTATTTACCATCTAACTGGTCTTCCCTGAAGTGGTCATGACCACCTTTGCACATCAAAGTATTCATAATTTATTCTCATGCTCATGTCTCAGAATCATCTCTTTTTAATTCTCCAGTCTTGCAACTTTCTGTTTTCCCGGTTCTTCCCATTCCAGCTGGATCAATACCAAGCATCTACACCTTTCACTACTCACAGATATATCTTTAATTGACTGGCCATCATAGACCTCACTACCAACCAATTCTCCATTGATTGACCACTCCACCAACCATCAACCTATCTCTCCCTTGGCCAACCTCACCACAAACCTACCTCTCCACCAACACACTTTTCCATTGGCCAACCTCTCCACTGACCTATCTCAGTTGGCCGACTACCACCCAACAACTTACCTGTCTATTGGCCAACTTCTCCTCCAGCTAAACTCTCCATTGGTCTATTGTTTTCATTGACCATCTTCTGCGCTGGCTCATCTTTCTATTGACCAACTTTCCACAGGCCTACCTCTCCACTGATATATCTTTCCATTGGACAACTACTCTCCTGTCAACCTCCTGTAGGCCAATCTCTCTGACAGTCTTTAAGATACTCCTTGAAATCGACCTCTTTGACCAAGTTTTTGCTTACCAGCCCTTTGGCTTCTTGTAATTTTTGATCTGATCACCTTAACATGTTTGCCAACACTAAATGGGCATTGTGTAAATGAAAGTACAGTGCACCCCTCTGAAATGGCAGTTGGGCTAATGCAAATTCGCTCTTAAGCAATACACAAACCATTACTTCAAGGTTTGAAATATGGAACTTATATGGAGAAAAATGTATACAGAGAACTGAACTGGTTTAACAAGAACCACTGCAGGCTGCCAGCTCACAGGAGGCCACTGATGAGATTTACTTTGGAAACTAACAAAGCAACCTTGTTTCTTGACACTCATGTCATGAAGCTTCATCAAATAGCGTAGCGTCCGTTTTGAGTTAATTTGAACGCCAACTCCTTGTCTGTGGCCGACAACGTGATCAGAATCCGATTTTACAACCAGCACCTTTTAGCTAGGGAGGAAAAGTCCTTCACCCTGGCTATGCTCCTCACGTTCTTATAAATGTACCTCTTATCAGGTCACCCTTCAATCACCTACTTTTTCCAGCTGTGTATTCTATTTTGCCGAACTAATTAACCTAGTAAATAAATGTCTAACTAAATTAATCCCTTCTGCCTACACAATGCCCATATCCCTCCATTCACTGCGCAATCTTGTGCCTATTTAAGAGCTTCTTAAACGCCTCTTTTGCATCATGCCAACTTGATGGCATGAACATCAATTTCTCAAACTTCCAGTAATTGCATTCCACCTTCACCATTCTCGATTCCAGTTTCCCTCGCTCACCTCCCCATCACCTCCCTTTGGTGCTCCTCCTCCTTCCCTTTCTTCCAACGTCTTCTACCCTCTCCTATCAGATTCCCCCTTTTCCAGCCCTTTAACTCTTTCACCAATCAATTCCCCAGCTCTTTACTACCCCTCTCTACTGCTCCTAGTTTCAACCTATCACCTACCACCTTGTACTTCTTCCTCCCCTCCCCCCACCTTCTTGCTCTATCTTCTCATCTTTTTTCCCAGTCCTGATGAAGGGTCTTGGTCTGAAACATCAACTGTTTACTCTTTTACATAGACGCAGCCTGACCTGCTGAGTTCTTCCAGCATTCTGTGAGTGTCGCTTGGATTACCAGTGAACTGCAGACTTTCTCGTCTATTGTATCTGCCTCCACCACTACGCCCGGCAATACATTCCAGGCTCTGTGTAAAAAAAAACTTGCACTCCACTCTGTGGAAAAAACTTGCCCTTCACATCTCCTTTGAACTTGCTCTCCTCTAATGCTAATATTAGATATTTTGACCCTGGGATAAAGATAACTACCTGTCTACTCTATGCCTCCATAATCTTATAAAATTCCATCACGTTACCTTGCAAGAGTTTTCTATTACATTGCTGGCGCTGAATGAATTAACAGTATCCTTAATACGAGATCGTGGAGACAAAAGTTGCATCATATCAGGTAAACAGTGGCGCATATTTTCCGCAATAGGTGACAGGAAATCACTCAGGATCTGGAAAAGTGTAACGAGTTCTCTTATTTTATTCGAATGGCAAAACGAAAGGCTTTAACAATCGCTGACACTGGATCCTGATTATTCCTACATGCTCCAGTTTCTGAAATTCAGCTAGCTTGCAAAGAGTGCAACAGGTATTTATCTGGTGCAAAGATTCAAAATCGGTTAAAAATCAGGTTTCAAATTCAAAAGCTACTGTTCTAATTTCCTTACTGAGAATCAACGCAGAATAGGCTCTTCCGGCCCTTTGAACCGCCCTGCAACGCAAGATTTAATCTCAGCCTAATCATGGGACAATTAACTGACTAACCAGTACATCTCTGGACTGTGGGAGGAGAAACTGGAGGAAACCCACGCATTCCACGGAGATGATGTGCCGATATTCCAGACAGATGAGTCTGAAATAAAATGAATACACCCCATACTGTAATACTAGCCGCTACACTACCATGGCCCCTCCACCTTGCAAAAAAGTTATGAAAAATATTCAAATACATTTGCTCTTTGTGGCTGTAAATGGAATGAGCTCCATGTTCTGATGTACCCAGCTTCTGAATACGGGACAACTGCAAGAAATTGAGTAATGTTTAGTCCCAGGAAATGAGTCTGATTTAACATAAAATTAATGATGGTACAAACCCAGCAGTTGAAATAAAATTTGAGCTGGGTTGTTTTCATCTATTTATTAATTTTTTTTAATAGGTGATGCCATAAGTCACTTCTTCAAACAAGGGTTACGGTGTATCTGTAACTCCCTCCCTGAAAAAGACATGGAGGGTGGAAGTCAAAAGAAAGTTTCCAGGTTATAGAGTCACAGATAAGTACAGGACAGAAACAGGCTCTTCACCCATCTAATCCACACCAAAAAACATTTAAACTGCCTACTCCCAACAACATGTACTGGGTCCATAGCCCTACATATTCCTACCATCCATGTACCTATCCAAACTTCTCTTAAACGTTGAAATCAGGCTTGCATGGTGCACTTGTGCTGGAGGCTCATTCCACACACTCACAACCCTCTGAGTACAGGTTCCCCTTAAACTTTTCACCTTTCTCCCTTAACCCATGACCTCTGGATGTAGTCCCACCAAATCTCAGTGGAAGAAGCCTGTTTGCATTTACTGATTCTATATTCCTCATAATTTTGTATACCTCTATCAAATCTCCTCCCAATCCTCTATGTTCTAAAGAATACAGTCCTAACTTATTCAATCTTTCCTTATAATGCCAGATCTGGGAACATCCTTGTAAATTTTCTCTGCACTCTTTCGACCTTATTTACATCTTTCCTGCAGGCGGGTGGCCAAAACTTTACACAATACTCCAAATTAACCTCACCAAGTTCTTACCCAATTTTAATATAACATTCTTCTGTACTCAGTATATTGGTTTATAAAGGTCAATGTGCCGAAAGCTTTCTTTATGACCCTGTCTACCTGTGACGCCTCTTTCAACAAATTATGCATCTGTATTCCCTCTGTTCTCCCACACTCCTCGGTGCCCTACCATTCACTGTGTAAGACCTATGCTAGATGGTGCTACCAAAGTGCAAAACCTCACACTTGTCTGCTTTAAATTCCATTTGCCATTTTTCTAGCTGATGTAAATCCCTCTGCAAACCATGATAGCCTTCCTCACTGTCCACTATACCCCATCTTGGCGTCACCGGCAAATCTGCTGATTTGGTTAACCACATTATCATCCGGATTATTGACATAGATGACAAAGAACAATGGATCAGCACCGATCCCTGCAGCACTCCACCAGTCACTGACCTCCAGTCAGAGAGGCAGCCACCTACTACCACTCTCCGGCTTCTCCCACAAAGACGACGTCTAATCCAATTCACTACTTCTTCTTGAGTACCAAGTGACTGAAGCTTTTTGACCAGCTTCCCATCCAGGACCTTGTCAAATGCCTTAATAAAGTCCATGTAAACAACATACACTTTCCTGGCAATTTCCTTGAAAAACTCTTAAGATTGATTAGAGTTGACCTACCACACACTAAGCCATGCTCACCAACCTTAAACAGTCCATGCCAATCCAAATACTTATATATCTGGTCCCTTAGAATGCATTCCAATAACTTTCCCCACAACTAATGTCAGATCCGCCGGCCCATCATTTCCTAGTTTCTGTTTAGAGCCATTTTTTAAACAGTGGAACAGAAACTCTCCTGTCACCAAGGATGTTTTAAATATCTCTGCTAGGCCCCTGGCAATTTCTGCTCTTGCCTCCCGTAGGGTCCGAGGGAATGCCTTGTCAGGCCCTGGGGATTTATCCACCCTGGTTTGCCTCAGGGTAGCAAACACCTCCTCTTCTGTAATCAGTGAAGTTGATGCTGCTTTGTCCCACTTCTATAGACTGTGTCCATCTCTCGAGTAAACAGACACTAAGTACGCATTTAAGACCTCTCCCATCTCTTTTGGCTCCATACATGGATTACCACCCTGGTCTTCCAGAGTTTTGTTCCTGGCAATCCCTTTGCTTGTAAGCTATCTGTAAAATCCCTTAGAATTCTCCTTCACTGCGTCTGCTTGAGCAACTTCATGCCTTCTTTTTGCCTTCCTGATTTCTTTTAAGTGTTTGCTTGCATTTCTTCTACTCCAGAAACATCTCATTGGTTCCTACCTACCTATACCTGCTATGCACCTCATTTTTTCCTTAACCAGGGCCTCAATATCTCTTGAAAACCAAGGTTCCCTACACTTATTATCTTTACCTTTAATCCTGACAGGCACACAAAAGTTCTGTACTCTCAAAATTTCATTTTTGAAGTTTCCCACTTTCCAAGTTCACTTTGCTAGAAAACAACCTGTCCCAATCCACACTTGCCAGATCATTTCTGATAGCATTAAAAGTGGCTTTTCTCCAATTTAGAATCTCAACCTGCAGACCAGACCATTTTTTTTTGCACATTCACTTTGAAACTAATGACACTGTGATCACCGAATGCAAAATGTTTCCCTACACAATCTCCTGTCAGCTGCCCTGTTTCATTCCCTAATAGCAAAACCAGTAATACATACTCTCTCATTGGAACTTCTATTTACTGGAAGTTGTTATATCTTTGTAAAAATGAAGCTTCTGTAATGGCTACCTGACTATAAGTGAGCGACAGGCAAGTATACTCTTTTCTCCCCCTCTGTGTTCCTTCAACTACTGTGTGTCATGGAATTTAATGCAGGCAAGTGTGAGGTGTTGCACTTTGGGAGGACAAACCAGGGTTGAGTGGTAGGACACCGAGGAGTGAGGTAGAACGGAGGATCTGGGAATACAGATCCATAATTCCTTGAAAGTAGTGTCACAGGTAGATTGGGTCACACAGAGAGCTTTCGGCACATTGGTCTTCATAAATCAGAATACTGAGTACAGGAGTTGCGATGTCATCTTGAAGACGTTGGTGAGACGTTGGTGAGGCCTGATTTGGAAAATTGTGTGTAGTTTTGGCTACCTCCATATGGGAAAGATATCAATAAGATTGGAAGAATACAGAGAAAGTTTTCAAGGATGTTGCCATGACCTGAAGACCTGAGTTTAGGGAAAGGTTGAATAGGTAGGTCTTATTTCCCTGGAGTGTAGGAGAATGAAGGAAGATTTGATATAGAAAATTATGAAGGATAGATAAAAGCAAGCAGGCTTTTTCCACTGAGGTAATAATTTAAGGGTGAAAGGCGAAATATTTAAATGAAATATTCCTCACTCAGAGGATGCTGCAAGTGTGGAACAAGCTGCCAGCAAAAGTCATGAATGTGGGCTTGATTATAAAATTGAATAGAAATTTAGATAAGCACAAGGATGGAAGGGGTTGGTCCATGTTTCATTCAACCCGACTAGGCAGAATAACAGCTCAGTACAGACGAGATGAGCCAAAGAGCCTTTTTCAGTGAAGCAGTGCTCTAGGACTATACGAATTTGAATGTTTAATATTTCAATCTATACTACAAGATCCTGTGTTCATAGCACACATTTTCTACTTCTACAGTATCATGAGTCTCTGGGTCTCAACATGGACAAGACATAAGATTATGGACTTCGGGAAGGCACAGGTTGACCACCCTCCATTGCACATCAATGGCTCAGCTGTGGAGAGAGCACAATGTTCCTTGGCCTGCACATTACGGATGATCCAACCTGGACTCACAACACCTCCTCACTAGTCAAGAAGGCACAGCAGTGTTTAAACTTTCTGAGGAGATTGAGGCATGCAAGGCTCCCCAACCCCATTCTAACAATTTTCTACAGGAGTACCAGTTAGAGCGTCCTGTATGGCTGCATCATTTTGTGGTATGGAAGCTGGAAGGCGTTGGATTACAGAGGAAAGAGAGAAAAAGAGATAATCGCCAAGAGGGTCCTGGGGTCCCCACCCCCATTTGTGACAATTACTGGGAGCGTTGCAAATGAAGGGCCCAAAGCATTGCTGAGGATCCCTACCACCCATCCCATAATCTCTTGGACCCACTATTGTCAGGAAGGAGGTACAGGAGCATCAGGACCACAACTGCCAGACTGATTAACAGCCTCTTCCTCCCGGCTGTCAGATTTATAAACACCCTGCTACCACTGAGGTCTCGTCACTAGGACAGCGAGCTATTTACTGTTAATAAACTAGAAATTGAGTTTAATTACCTTTTGAGCTTCCAATTTTGCAGTTTTATTTTCTGAATCTAAAGTGATACAAATTATATACTCTTTCAGAGCCTGGTCCACTTTCTGCAGTCCAGCAAGTGCCTGTGCTTTTCTCAGGTGACCCTGACAACAAAACACATCCGTTGTTCAGAGCACAAGTACAGTTTAGGCACTTCAACATAACGTAGAAAGCTGCAATGAGGAGATTGAAGGGACACGGTGGGAAGGTGGGGGGGTGTGGGCTGGGGTTTGAAAGACCTTACTTTGGACCAGGTGGGTTGCAGGTTGCAGGCAGCATTTCCATCATGCAATGCGTCTTCAAAATGTCTCAGACTTGCATTAATTTGTGCACGGTTGCTCAGTAGCAAATGGTCTTTGGGTGCTGTAAACAAATACACAGATGAAGTTAAGAAAGAAAAAATACTACTTTTTTTATTAAATGAATGAAATTAGCTAAGGCTCACAACACAAAAATATTGAAGATGCTGAAAATCTGAAATAACTTCCACATGGATGATTTAAAAAAGGACAAGATTGATCTTAGAGTAGGTTAAGGGGTCAGCACATTAACTGTTGAAAGGCCTGTACTGAGCTGCAGTGTTCTATTAGTGGCTGTTTTATTAGGTTACCTCCTGTACCTCATAAAGGGATCACTTGTGATCTTTTGCTGCTGTAGCCCATCAGCTTCAAGGCTCAATGTGTTATATTTCCAAAGATGCTCTTCTGCACACCACTGCTGTTAAAAGTGGGTATTTCAGTTATTGTCGCCTTCCTGTCAGCTTGAACCACTCTGGTCATTCTCATTAACAATGCATTTTCACCCACAGAACTGCCACCGGCTGGATGTTGTTTTGTTTTAAAAACTGTAGAGACCTGTTGTGTGTGAAAATCTAAGATTAGCAATTTCTGAGATACTCAAACCCCTCCATCTGGTACCAACAATCATTTCACAGTTAAAGTCACCTAGATTATATTCTGATGTTTGGTCTGAACAACAACTGAACTTATTGACCATGTCTGCACGCTTTTAGGCACTGCGTTGCTGCTTCATGATTGACTGATTAAATATTTCTATTAATAAGGTGCACTTAAAGTGGCCACTGAGTGTATCTTCTAATATTAGATGCTATTGGAAATACTCAGAAGGTAAAACTGCATCTGTGGAGACAGAAGGAAAACTGAATTTTTAGGTCAAACATACCCACAATGCAGGAGTAGCACAGTGGGACAAATAGCTTCTACGGGCAGATAACAGATAATACCTTGGACCCAAGAACCTTCATCAGGATGTTTCAGGTCTCTGCCCAAAATATCAATAGTTTAATTCCCTCCATCGATGCTGCCTGACCTGCTAAGTTCCTCCAGCATTTCATGTGGTTTCTAAAGATTTCCAGCATCTGCTGAATCCCTTGTGTCTCGATTATTTAGGTCAACATTCTGATAAAGTGCTAACTCCCTGTCTTGCTCCACAGGTGATGTCTGAGCTGCAGAGGAGTTCCAGTAATTTCTATTTTGATTGCACTGAGGTAGACTGGTCAAAAAATTAACCATGACTGTTAACACATAATCAATAACCTTAATTTCCATACAGGAAGGCATGGACATGTATGGACAGCCACTTGGCATGATTAACTTATTATTTAATTATTTATGGTTTTATATTGCTATATTTCTTCACTATTCTTGGTTGGTGCGGCTGTAATGAAACCCAATTTCCCTCGGGATCAATGAAGTATGTCTGTCCGTCTGTGAAAAAGATGGATTTCCAGATCAGAACATGGAGAAACCACTGAGGTAACTGGATCTGTAAGATCCAGTGTTATACAAAAAAAAAATTAGCTGAAGATGTTGTAGGTAAAGAATTTTTAGGGTACAGTGATCATAATGTGAGAGGACGTTTTATACAATATAATGACGTCAAGAAGTCACGTTGCAGCTATATAACACTTTGGTTAGGCCACCTCTGGAGTATCATGCGCAATTCTGGTTGCCCCATTGTAAGTAGGATGCAGAGGCTTTGGAAAAGGTCCGGAAGAGGTTTAGCAGGATGCTACCTGGATTAGAGGGCAAGAGCGATAAGGAGAGGTTGAACAAAATTACGTTGTCTTCTTTGAAGCAGAGGCTGAGGGGAATTATGAGACATTGGAGCATAATTAGGCCATTTGGCCCATCAAATCTGCTCCACCATTCTATCATTACTGATTTATTTTCCTTCTCAACCCCATACTCCTGCATTCTCCCCCCAACATTCATTGTCTTTACTAATCAAGAATTTATGAACTTCCACTTTAAATATATTCAATGACTTGGCCTCCACATCCTGATAGAAACTTTTGTTTATTTTACATCAAGTGGATCATGGTTCGAGGAGCCTGTGGCCAAAGCTGAAGATGGTATTCAATCGGAATAGGCGGATAATGTTACCTGAACACCCAAAAAGCAGCAAAATCCCTGTTTTTTGGTGATTGCACATACAACCAAAGAAGCTGCTTTTTTTTCCCACATCTATCCTGTCGAAACCATCCATGTGAAGTCGTGATTCATGTGGACTTCTTTCAGTCTCCTCAACTGCTCACAATGGAGCCTCCTCAGTGCAGGGGAATCCAAACTCAGATGGGCTGGTCGCTTTGCAGAGCACCTGTCCACAGTCTGCAAGTGACTCTGAGCTTCCAGTTGCCTCAATCCCATTCACAATCTGGCCTGTCCACCTGTGCCATTAGAATGAGGTCCAACCACAGCTTGGGGACACCTATCTCATCTTCTACTGGGCATGTTGACAACTTTGCTTTCAGATTCACTTGATATACAGAAGTACGTAACATACAGTGAAATGTGCGATTTGGATTAACAAACATCCGAAGGAAAATCCTGGCAATTCTGGACAACGTTTCTGTCCCTCTGCACGCCACCTCAGCTGAACAGAAGAGCACTTTCAGTAATAGACCGAGACAACTGCACTTCTCCAAGGAGCGCTCTATGAGGTCACTCTTACCCTTGGCTATTAGGCTCTATAATGAGTCAATCTATAGGCGGGGAAGCGATGACCCCCTCCTGTTAAGACTGTTTGAGGTACAGTAACGTATTAGTTACTCCTTCTTACTTCTCTTCTAATATTTGTATATCTGTGCACTTGTAATGCTACTGTGACACTGTAATTTCCTTTGGGATCAATAAAGTATCTATCTAACCAAAGACATTTCAAGCAGAGATCCTGTGAAGGGTCTTGACCCAAAATGTTAACTCTATATACCCTTAATTGGCCATTGTAAATTGAGTGTGATGGCGGAGGGGGAAGTTGATGCAACGTAGAGCCAAAAAAGGACTGCTGTTTGTGGCTAGTACAGTGTTAATGGGCTGAAGGGCCTGTTTCCATGCTGTTTAAATATTACTGCACAATCAAAGTTCAGGCTTGATACTTTTTTTTTTATAGGGGGAATGAGGACATTGTACAGTTATTTGATATTTTGAGCTAAGGAAAAGAGCTTCAACTTTCAGCCTGAATAATGGAAAAGTAAATCGACATGCTTTCTAACAATAAAAGAGATAGGAAAATATATGAGTAAGATTGGAAGAGTACAAGGAGAATTTACAAAGATGTTGCCAGGACTTGAAGGCCTGATTTACAGGGAAAGGTTGAACAAGTTAGGACTTTATTCCCTAGAGCGTAGGAAAATGAGGGGAGATTGGATTGAGGTGTACAAAGTTAAAAGGGGTACAGAAAGGGCGAAGGCAAGCAAGCATGCTTTTTCCACTGAGGTTGGGTGGGACTAGAACTAGAGCTCATAGATAGAGGGTAAAAGGTAAAATATTCAAGGGGAACCTCTTCACGCAGAGGGTGGTGAGAGTGTGGAATGAGCTGCCAGTGTTAGTGATGGATGTGGGTTGGATTACAAAATTTAAGAGACGTTTAGATAAGTACATGGATGGGAGGGGTATGGTCCAGGTGCAGGTCGATGGGACTTGGAAGAATAATAGTTCTACAAGGATGAGATGGGCCAAAGGGCCTGTTTCTATGCTGTAGTGCTCCCTGACTCTAATGGCACATGAACTTTCAAAGCCATATGAACACCAATATAATAACATCAACTACTGTGTCCGCAATCTAATACCACGGAGAAGCACGTTCAGCAGACAGACGGAATTAGTCTGTCATTCATCTCTGTGTTTGACAGCCACACGTGGCATTCCTAAAATAAAATGGATAAAACCAAAATCCTTACATGGTCAACATTTATTGCCAAAATAAAGTTTAATAAATTAATTAAAAATAACTTCTCCAGGGAAGCCATATGGGAGATGTTTATTTTTCTTTTTTTTTAAAAAAACCTCTAATCTGTAAAGAAATAACGATTAATCAAAATTTTAAACTATTTTTGTAAATGATTGTATTGAGCGTGCTGCTCTGGATTTGCAGCATCTCAAGTTCAAGTTTAATTTGTCATTCAACCGTACGCATAAATATGACGACACAAAGCAGCGTCCCTCCGGCACCAAGGTGCAAAACACACAACACAGCATCATATGCCATGTCACATGACGGAGGTGATCATGGGTTGACTGTGACAGTTCTTGGCAAGTTCTTCCACAGAGGTGGCTTGCCATTGTCTTCTTCTGGGCAGTGTCTTTACTGGATTGGTGACCCCAGACATTATCAAAACTCTTCAGAGATTGTCTGCCTGGCGTCAGTGGTTGCGTAACCAGGACTATGATATGCACCAGTTGCTCATATGACCATCCACCACCTGCTCCCATGGCTTCATGTGACCCTGATCGGTGGAGGGGATGTTAAGCAGGTGTTATACCTTGCTCAAGGGTGACCTGCAGACTAGCGGAGAGGGAAGGATACATATACACACACATACACACAGCATATAGAATCACAGTAGTAGAAAAATATAGTTAGACAAAAAAATAATATATCCCAAGTCCCTGAGTGTCCTGGCCTGTGGATTGATGATGCATGGGATGGTGTCCTGAAGCCACGATTCTACAGAACTAGCACACAGCAGTTCCACATCATGAATCTTTTGGATTTATCATTGCATTTTAACTGGTTCACATATTAGAAGCTTCATACGTGGAGATTTGTGACTGACCCAATTCTTCAACTAAGGTTATACAATAGCTGCTATATAATCATAGGACACTGACTAAATACAGGATCACATCTTACACAACACACCCTGTTCCATTAACCTCAATTTATAAATAGGTTCTTGATAGGACAGTTGTTATGTTATTCGATTAGTAAACCTGATAATCCAAAGATACAAGAGTCAGTTCCAAACTAATCAGCACATTTCACTGTATGTTTCGATGTAGATGTGACAAATAAATCTAATCTCTTTTAAAATAAAGATCCAATAGTGAAGTGATGATTCAACCCATCAAATATTTTCCCCGAACTTTCTCAAAGCCTCTGGAAATTATTCTATCTCAATACCCTATCCAATTTCCTTGTGAAGGGCCCGATTGATTCTGCTGGACGTTGTGGACATGCTATGTTGGTGCCAGAACTGTGGCAACATTTGCGGCTACCCCAGTACATTCGTGTGTTGACCGTTGGTGCAATCATGCATAGATCTGGATGTTTTGATGTACTGTACGTGTGATAAATAAATCTGAACCTGATCTTGCTTCCCACAATCAGTACAAGAGCAAAGTGTAGATTAGAACTAGCCTTGGCTTAAAAATAAAATCTTCATCACATTCCTTTTCTGTCATTAGTTCAAAATTTTAAATCCATGTTCCACTAACTGAAGCAGCTTTCCCCTTATCAATCTTGTCCAAATCAACTATAGTCAAAGTTTAAAAAAAAGCGTCATTTGTGTCAACAACCAACATGATTTAAGGACTGGCTGAAGGCAGCTACAAGCGTCCACAATTAAAAACCCTAACCCATACATCTTTGGACTACAGGAGAAAACCAGAGCACCAGAGGAAACCTAGGTGGTTATGGGGACAATTAAACTCCTTACAGACGGCTGCAGGAATTGAATCCCGAACATGATTGCGGATTCTGTAAAGCATTACCTAATCCCTTTTGTTATCAAAATACATAAATATTACCATCTACTATTATGACATTCACTCCCTTGTGAGCATTTACAGAAAAAAAAACAAAACTGAAACTATACATGAACAAAGACTGACAAACAACCAATACGCAAACGACAATAAATTGTACAAATAAATGAAAATAAGAATAACAATACTGAGATATAAGTTGTCCACCTTGGTCAAATCTCCTCTCAACTTGCTCCAAAGAGAACCACCCCAATGTTTCAGTCTAACCTGCTCATCAGTCTAACCTGCTCATCTTTCTGCATCCGCTTTACCATATTCACAGCCAAAATACAAAGCTGAGTTTCAAAGTCGTGTGCAGAAGTACACAGGTAAGAAAATAAAAACTTGCAGCAGCAACACAGGCATATCGCATCATACAAGGAGAATGTAAGGAGCACTAGTCACTGCAAGAATGAACACAATCAGAACAAAGCAAAAGCAAAGTCCATTTTAATCGAAGTGGTCATAGTGTTCATAGTGATTAGCATTTTGCCAACTGCCTCAAGAACTGAATGGTTGGAGGAAAGTAATTGTTCTTGGACCTGAACCCCCTGCCTGATGGTAGCTGAGAGATGACCTGGCACAGATGGTGGGGACCTTTCCCTGAATTGGCTGCAAAACTCCATTTCAAAGTTCCAAGTATATTTATTATCAAAGTGCCTAAGTCATACAACCTTGAGATTCATCTGCTCAAAGGCAGTCACAAAATAAGAAAACAGAAAGAACACAATTTAAAAGTGATGACATAAAAAAGCAGCGTGCCTCATTAAGGCCCCCAGAACATGTGCTCTTCTCATTTCTACCATCAGAGAAGAGATACAGGAGTATGAAGACACATTCATTGCAGTAGGAACAGCTTCTTACCCTCTGCATCAGATTACCGAATGACAATGAACCAGCTGATGAACACTACCTCACTATTTTTGGTCTTTTTTGCACTAGTTATTTATGTATACACAGTACAGATAAATAACTATAAACTTAAACACAGTGTGCAGGTTAAACTCACGCACGCATATATGGCACGACTTCAGGACTGAAGTACACCTTTCTGGAACTGAAATGTGGGGAAATTACTTTAGACAGAGGGTGGTAAATTTGTGGAACTTGGTGCCACGAGCGGCTGTGGAGGCTGAGTCATTGGGTGTACTTAAGGCAGAGATAGGTAGGCTCTTGATTAGCCAGGGAATCAAAGGGTGAAAACAGCGAAGTGGGGATGACTGGAAGAATTGGATCAGCCAATGATTGATTGTTGCAGCAAACTCAATGGAGCGAGCAAGCGCACGCGCACGCGCACACACACAGAGTAGTGGATACGATCCAGTCCATCACAGGTAAAACCCTCCTCACCATTCAGCTTATTTACAGGGAAAGTTGCATTCATCATCAGGCACCCCTTCCACACGGGTCATGTTCTCTTCTCATTCTTGCCATCAGGAAGAAGGTACAGAAGCCTCAGGACTCACACCACCAGGTTCAGTAACAGTTACTAACCCTCAACCATCAAGCTCTTGAAAGAGAGGGGAAAACTACACTCTCTCTATCATTGAAATGTTCCCACAACCAATGGACTCACTTTTAAGGAGACTTCGTGTCATCTTCTCAATATTTTTTGCTGATTTATATAGTATTATTTCCTCGTTGGTATTTGCAGAGTTTGATACCAGGTTGGTGTAGTCTTTCATTGATTCTAATGCGGTTATCATTCTATTACAGATTTACTGAATATGCCTGCAAGAAAATTAATCTCAGGATTGTATATGGTGACATATATGCATTTTGTTAACAAAGATATGAGCAGAACACCAACAATCTCTGGCAGTCTGCCAGAAAAGGTCCCATTTATTCCCAATTCTTTGCCTTCTGACAGTCATCCAGTCTTCTAACACTGCTAGTTCATTCCTGTAATACCATGGGTTCTTAGCTTGTTAAACAGCTTCATGTGAGGCACCTTTCAAAGGCCTTCTGAAAGCTCTGAAGCATTCAGGCTCTCACGACCAGACTATGTAACAGTTTCTTCCCCCAAGCTATCAGACTCCTCAATACCTGAAGCCTGGACTGACACTTTGCCCTATTGTCCTGTTCATTATTTATTGTAATGCCTGCACTTTTTTTGTGCACTTTATGCAGTCCTGTGAAGGTCTGTAGTCTAGTGTAGCTTTCTCTGTGTTTTTTTTATTACGTAATTCAGTCTAGTTTTTTTTGTACTATGTCATGTAGCACCATGGTCCTGAAAAACGTTGTCTCATTTTTACTATGCACTGTACCAGTAGTTATGGTCGAAATGACAATAATAGTGACTTGACTTGAAAATTCAAGTAAACAGCATTCGCTGACTCTCCTTTGTCAATCCTGCTTGTTATTTCCTCAAAGAATTCCAACAGATTTGTTGGGCAAGATTGCCCTTTAAGGAAACTATGCCTCCTTTGCCCTGTTATATCATGAGCCTTAAAGTACTCCAAAATCTTCACCTTAATAATGTACTCCAACATCTTGCCAACTACTGAGATCAGGCTTGCTGGCCTATAATTTCCTTTCTTCTGCCTCCTTCCCTTCATAAAGAGTGACATTTGCCATTTTCTAGTCCTTCAGAATCATTCCACAATCTAGTGATTTTTGATACACTATTTCTAATGTCTCCACAATCTCGTCAGCTACCTCTTTTAGAACACTGTGGTGTAGATCATCTGGTCCATTTGACTCATCTTCAGACCTCTAGTTTCTCAGGAGCCTTCACCTTAGAAATAGTGATGACACTCACTTCTGCCTCCTCGTAGTTCAAAGTAAATTTTATTATCAGAGTACATACAGTATATGTCACCATATACAACCCTGAGATTCATTTTCCTGCAGGCATGCTCAGCAAACCTATAATAGCTATAAAAGGATTAATGCAAGATCAAGTAGAGCACAAAAGACAACAAATTGTGCAATTGCAAATGTAAGTAAATAACAATAAATAATGAGAATATGAAATAACAAGATAAAGAGTCATAAGTGAGATCATTGGTTGTGGGAACTTCTCAATGATTAGTCAAGTGAGTATAGTTATCCCCTTATGTTCAAGAGTGTGATAGTTGAGGGATAGTAACTGTTCGTAAACCTGGTGGTGCAAGTCCTGAGGCTCTTGTACCTTCCACCTGATGGCAGCAGTGAGAAAAGAGCACGGCCTGGGTGGTGAGAATCTCTGATGACGGATGTTGCTTTCTTACAACAGCACTTCATGTAGATGTGCTCAATGGTTGGAAGGGCTTTACCCATGATGTTCTGAGCTGAATCCACCATTTGTAGGATTATTCATTCAAAGGCATTGGTGTTTCCATACCAGGCCATGATGCAGCTAGTCAATGCACTCTCCACTAGATCTATCGAAGCATGTCAGAGTTTTTGATGTCATGCCAAATCTCTGCAGGCTCCTATGGAAGTAGAGGCAAGGCTGTGCTTTCTTCATAATTATATTTACATGTTAGGTCCAAGACAGATCATTTGAAATAGTAACACCAGGAATTTAATGTTGCTGACCCTCTCCACCTCTGGTCCTCCGATGGTTACCGGCACATGGACCTCTGGTTTCCCTCTCCTGAAGCTTACAATCAGTTCCTTGGTTTTGCTGACATTGACTGAGAGGTTGTTGTTATGACCCCGTTCAGCCAAATTTTCAATCTCCCTTCTGTATGTTGATTCATCACCACCTTTGACAGAGCCCACAACAATATCATGAGCAAATTTGTATATATTCTTGGAGCTGTGCTTAGCCATACAGTCATAGGTATAAAGCGAGTAGAGCACAATGCGGAAGGTCCCAATGGAGTATCTGGTAAGGCTCTGAAAATCTGTGCCAACCAACTAGCAGGAGTATTCAAGGACATTTTCAGCCTCTCACTGCTACAGGCAGAAGCTCCCACTTGCTTCAACAAGGCAACAATTATACCAAAGGCTAACAAGAATAATGTGAGCTGCCTTAATGATTATTGTCCAGTAGCACTCACATCGACCATGATGAAATGCTTCGAGAGGTTGGTCAAGACTAGACTAAACTCCTGCCTCAGCAAGGACCTGGACCCATTGCAAGCAGTCTATTGCCACAATAGGTCAATGGCAGATGCAATCTCAATGGCTCTTCACTTGGCTTTAGACCACCTGGACAACACAAACACCTATGTCAGGATGCTGTTCATCGACTATAGCTCAGCATTTCATACCATCATTCCCACAATCCTGATTGAGAAGTTGCACAACCTGGGTCTCTGTACCTCCCTCTGAAATTGGATCCTCAACTTCCCAACCAGAAGACCACAATCTGTACGGATTGGTGATAACATATCCTCCTTGCTGACTATCAACACTGACACACCTCAGGGGTGTGTGCTTAGCCCACTGCTCTACTGTCTATATACACATGACTGTGTGGCTAGGCACAGCTCAAACACCATCTATAAATTTGCTGATGATACAGTCAGCCCTCTGTATCCACGGGGGATTGGCTCTGGGACCCCTTGCGGATACCAAAATTTGCGGATGCTCAAGTCCCTTATTCAACCTGTCTCAGTGCGGTGGGCATTAGGACCCAGCTGAACCCCAGACCTTATTTAACCTGTCTCAGTGCGGTGGGCATTAGGACCCAGCGGAACCCCAGACCTTATTTAACCTGGCTCAGTGCGGTGGGCATTAGGACCCAGCGGAACCCCAGACCTTATTTAACCTGGCTCAGTGCGGTGGGCATTAGGACCCAGCGGAACCCCAGACCTTATTTAACCTGGCTCAGTGCGGTGGGCATTAGGACCCAGCGGAACCCCAGACCTTATTTAACCTGGCTCAGTGCGGTGGGCATTAGGACCCAGCGGAACCCCAGACCTTATTTAACCTGTCTCAGTGCAGTGGGCATTAGGACCCAGCGGAACCCCAGACCTTATTCAACCTGTCTCAGTGCGGTGGGCATTAGGACCCAGCGGAACCCCAGACCTTATTTAACCTGTCTCAGTGCAGTGGGCATTAGGACCCAGCGGAACCCCAGACCTTAGTGCGGTGGGCATTAGAACCCAGCGGAACCCCAGACAGTGCGGTGGGCATTAGGACCCAGCGGAACCCCAGACCTTATTTAACCTGTCTCAGTGCGGCGGACATTAGGACCTAGCAGCACAGCTCTGAATCCACAGTGTTTCTGTTCACAAAAATAATCACGAACACGATTGAAAATAAAGTGAAAATAATAAAGCAATTGGAAAGAGGTGAAACGCCATCGCTCATTGGAAAAGCGTTAGGTTACGTCGGTCAACGAACGGAACAATTTTAAAGGATAAAGTGAGAAAGGCTCTGCCCCAAGGAAAGCTACAATTATTACTAAGCAACACAGTGGTTTTATTCTTGAGTTTGGGGTTTTTGATCCTCCACATCAACCCAGCATAGTGGAGAACCCGCTTGAAAGTGGTCGGTCACAAGGTCGAACTCGGGATCTTCCCAAGCCCGGCACTGAAACACATGTTCTTAAGTGTTTGCTATGCATAGAAAGGTAAAATATATACTATATACTAAGACAAACATTTGATAAACTGACGCTAAATAATACTGGATGTACCTGTTCTGGCTTACTTAGTAAGCGGAGCTACGATTTTTCTCGATCCCGATCCACGATAACGCACACACATCCTCCCGTATACTTTAAATCATCTCTAGATTACTTATAATACCTAATACAATGTAAATGCTATGTAAAGTGGTTGTTATACTGCATTGTTTAGGGAATAATGACAAGAGAAAAATGTCTGTAAATGCTCAAACAAGTGCTGGAAGAGCACTTCCGGGTTTTCGCGATTCACGGTTGGTTGAATTCGTGCATGCGGGACTCACGGGTAAGGAGGGCCGACTGTACAACTATTGTTGGTAGAATCTCAGGTGGTGAACAAGAGGGCATACAGGAGTGAGATATGCCAACCAGTGGAGTGAGTCTGGCACTCAACATCAGTAAGACGAAAGAGCTGATTGTGGACTTCAGGAAGGGTAAGATGAAGGAACACATACCAATCCTCATAGAGGGATCAGAAGTGGAGAGAATGAGCAGTTTCAAGATCTGTGAGGATCTAACCTGGTCTCAACATGTTGATGTAGTTATAAAGAAAGCAAGACAGCAGCTATACTTCATTAAGAGTCTGAAGAGTTTTGGCATGTCAACAAATACACTCAAAATCTTCTATAGCTTTACTGTGGAGAGCATTCTGACAGGCTGCATCACTGTCTGGTATCGTGGGGGGGGGGGAGAGGGGGGGCTACTGTACAGGACTGAAAGAAGCTGCAGAGGGTTGTAAATCCAGTCAGCTCCATTTTGGGGTACCAGCCTACAAAGTACCCAGGATTTCAGGGAGCGGTGTCTCAGAAAGGCAGCGTCCATTATTAAGGATCCCCAGCACCCAGGGCATGTCCTTTTCTCACTGTTACCATCAGGTAGCAGGTACAGAAGTCTGAAGGCACACACTCAGTGATTCAGGAACAGCTTTTTCCCCTCTGCCATCCAATTCCTAAATGGACATTGAATGCTTGGACACTACCTCACTTTTTAAAAAAATATATAGTATTTCTGATTTTTGCACATTTTTAATCTATTCAATATACACATACTGTAATTGATTTACTTATTTATTATTATTTTTTCTCTTCTATATTACGTATTGTATTGAGCTGCTGCCGATAAGTTAACAAATTTCATGTCACATGCCGGTGATAATAAACTGACACTGATTCTACATTATCCCTCCTCCTCAACCCCATTTGCTTTCCTCACCACCAACTCAGCCTGCAAGTTGACCTTTAGGGTGTTCTGCACAAGGACTCCCAAGTCCCTTTGCATCTCATATTTCTGGGTTTTCTCTCGATTTAGAAAATAGTCTGCACATTTATTTCTTCTGCAAAGTGCATGACCATGCATTCTCTAACATTGTCTTTCACTTGCCACTTTCTTGCTTATTAGCCTAATTTGTCCAAGTCCCTCTGCAGCTTACCTGTTTCCTCAACACTACTTGCCCCTCCTTTGTATCATCTGCAAACTTGGCAAAAACACATCTATTCCATCAAATAAAACACACCCCCTTTGTGTGTATGTATGTGTGAACTGTTTTTGGAGACCTGTGTACAGTCAAGGTGCTTCAATTGATTGTAGTAAAAATGTGCCTGGATCTGGAAGGCTGAATTGTCAGTATCCTGGCAAAACTACACCATGAAGACAAAGAACATGCAAAGCAACTCCAAGAAAAGGTTATTGAAAATACAAGTCAGGAGACAGATACAAGAACATTTCCATGTCACTGAATATTCCTTGGAGTACAGTTAAGTCAATCATCAAGAAATGGGAAGAATATGGCACAGCTGTAAACCTGCCTAGAGCAGGCCGTCTTCAAAAACTGAATGACCGTGCAAGAAGGGAGCTAGTGAGGGAGGCCACCAAGAGACCTATGACAACTCTGGAGGAGTCACAAGCTTCAGTGGCTGAGAGGGGAGAGACTGCGCATACAACAACTGTTGACTGAGTGCTTTACCAGTCACAGCTTTATGGGAGAGCGGCAAAGAGAAAGCCACTCTACCAAAAAAAACCTCGCATGAAATCTCAGCTAGAGTCTGCCAGAAGGGAAATGGGAGACTCTGCAGTCAGCTAGAAGAAGGTTCTATAGTCTGATGAAACCAAAGTTAAGCTTTTGGCCATCAGAGTCAATGCTACGTTTGCCGTAAGCCAAACACCGCACATCATCAAAAACACACCATCCCTACCATGAAACAGGGTGGCGGCTGCATCATGTTCATGGGGAAGCCTCACTGCAGCAAGCCCTGGGAGGCTTGTAAAGATAGAGGGTTAAATGAATGCAGCAAAATACAGGGAAATCCTGGAGGAAAACCTGATACAGTCTGCAAGAGGACTGCAACATCGGAGAAGATTTGTCTTCCATCAAAACAATAACCCCAAGCGTAAAGCCAAGACTACACAGGAATGGCTTAAAAACAACAAAGTTAATGTCCTGGAGTGGCTAAGTCAGAGTCCAGACTGCAATCCAATTGAGAATGTGTGGCTGGACTTGAAAAGGACTATTCATGATCTCCATGCAATCTGACAGAGCTTGAGCAGTTTTGTAAAGCAGAATGGGGAAGAATTGCAGTGTCCAGATGTGCAAAGCTGACAGAGACCTGTCCACACAGACTCAAGGCTGTAATTGCTGCCAAAGGTGCATCTACTAAATGCTGACTTGAAAGGGGCGAATACCTACACAATCAATTATTTTGTGTTTTATATTTGTAATTAAATTTGATCTCCTTGCAGAGATCTGTTTTTACTTTAACACAAATGAGTCTTTTTCTATTGATCAGTGTCAAAAAAAAGCCAAATTAAATCAACTGTGATTCAATGTTATAAAACAATAAAACAGAAAAACTTCCAAGTGAGGTGAATAATTCTTATAGGCAGTATACACAGACCCAGACATATACATATACATTTTTATTTTAATATCTATTAAGATTTATTTTTTATGTATTGCTGTGCACTGCTGCTGCAAACCGTTAAATTTAATGACATAGATCAGTGGTATTAAACCTGATTCTGATTATACACACTCAAGTCCCCTTTGTTCTTTAAGTTGTAACATCTACTTTAGGATATTTTTCTTACTGGTTCAGTGACACTTCTCAGTATTCAAATTTTAATCTGTAACTAAAAATAGCTGTTATCTATTAAAGGTGACTAGGAAAGTGCATGTGTGCTGTCAGTGACTCAACTGGTGTGCTCCAGAAAAGAAACATGCCTGTCCTCTCATTTCCTTGTCTCTGTTTAATTCCAGACCCACAACAACACAGTTGAGATTAAAACATAAAACATCAAACACTGTGCGCAGGTCGGCACAGATGTCTGTGTCAACCACGATACCAAAATAAATTAATCTTATCTCTCCAATGCCTGCCTGTTCATGTGCTGTATAAATGCCTCTTATATATTGTTTTCATGTTAGTAATGCGACCATTCAGGTTGAGTACAATGTTCTCCTAAAACAGGGGTTCCCAACCTGGGGTCCATGGCATACAAAATGTTAGGAACCCCATTCCTAAGGGGTTGTCTATTGATGGGTCCCTATGTGGTTGTAAAGGCATCCACACATCCTGGTGCAGTGAAAATGGTCAATATCCATTGGAGTTGCCGTCATGCCTGCCTCCATCAACTCCCCAGCAATGTGTTTGACTCAGTGTAAAAAATTCGCCGAAAATCCCCTTCACGTTATTCTAGTATTTGATATTTCCAACCTGGGAGAGAAAAGGGCATCCCTGTTGTCATAAATACAAAGGATTCTCCAAATATTAGAAATCTATAATAACACACTCAAAATGTTGGAGGAACTCAGCAGGTCAGTAAGCACCTATGGAGAGGAATAAAGAGTCTACCATTTTGGGTTGACATCATCGGTCCTCCATCAATGCTGTCTGACCTGCTGAATTCCTCCAGAACTTTGTGTGCTTCTACCTATCTTATCACTGTTGTTAATAATTTTATACTCATCTATCAAGTAACCCAAGATCATTCAACTACAGAATCTCATGTCCAGCATTGTTCAGTATCTCCTGAAATTCTCTGATCCATTGAATTGGAAGTTCCATTAAAGCCAAAGTGAAAGTGACATCGCACCAACTTTACGACATCAAACACTGAACAGTGTAGCGCATGTTATGCAGGCACGGATGTCTATGTCAACCATGATATCAAGTTAAATTAATCCCATCTCTCTGTACATGGCTGTTATCCCTCCACTGCCTGCCTGTTCACGTGCCTGTCTAAATGTCTGTTAACTAATGTTTTCGGATTAGTAATGCGACCACAAACATCCGAGAAAATGGGGGAAAGTAAAATCACAAATTTAGCTCCATTGTCAGACTTTACAAACTTTATAACACCCTCATGGATCACTCCATTGAGCCTCCATCACTAATCACCCAGAAGGAGTCTATTAATGAGAGGCCGTATCCAATGGAAGAGGGAAGTGTTGGGACTACCCTCTTCCGTTGCTACTAGACCTGCAGATTCCAATGGCATGGGTCAAGTATGGACAAGTTTACCACCTGGCGATTACAAACTGCCCTCCCATAGCAGGCAAATCAAAACTCCTCCATGTTATATAAAACTGAGGGTAGCTGAGTTGATGAACACATCCTGACATAGAACATGACAGCATAGTCGATGTCTTTCAGTCTACAATGCTATGATCTTTTCACCTGCTCTAAGATCAATCTAACTCTTCCCTCCCACAAAGCCCTCCATTTTTCTATAATTTCTTAACTGCCCCCAATATACCCACCTCTACCACCACCCCTGGCAGTGCTCCATGCACCCACCCACCATTCCGTGTAAAAATCTTAGCTTAGACATTCGCCCATCCATATATTACTCACAACACTTTAAAATTTATCTCCCTTGTATTAGCTATTTCCACCCTGAGAAAAAGCCTGTGGCTGTCCAATTTATCTATTTTTTTTATCAACCTATACCTCTATCAAATTGACTCTCATCTTCCTTTATTCCTGTGAAAATATGATAAAGCTTGCAAAACAGTATTATGTTGATGCCTAACAGAGGAAACAGCATGCTATCATCAGAGCTGAGAGCTCCCACAGTCAAAATTAAAGATTAGTTTTATTTGTCATCTGTACATCAAAACATACAGTCAAACGTGTCACCAACACAATCCGATGATTGTGCTGTGGGGGCAGCCCAAAAAGGTTGATGCCAACACACCATGCCCACAATTTATAAACTTTAACTCATACGTCTTTGAAACGTGGGAGATAACCAGAGCACCCAGAGCAAACCCATGCTGAACAATGGATCAGAGCAGGGTCCCAGAGGCTTCTCATCTCCTTCTGCGACACGGCAGCACAGCAGTTAGTGCAACACTATTACAGCACCAGCTAAAAGATCGGGGATCGATTCTGTAAGGAGCCTACATGTTCTTCTCTTGACTGCGTGGACTTTCTCTGGGTTCTCTAGTTTTCTCCCACATATCCAAGGATACATGGTTAGGATTAGGAGTTGTGGGCATGCTACGTTAGCGCTGTCACATGCCAGTGAGGGTAGGAATAGGATGATTTGGTAGATGAATGCATGGCTGAGGAACGGGTGCAAGGGGCATGGGTCATTTGGGATCTCTTCTGGGGAAGGTATGACCTGTGCAAAAAAGACAGGTGAACCCAAGGGGGAGACAACTTCCTTGCAGGCAGGTTGCTAGAACTGTTGGGAAGGGGTTAAATTATTTGGCAAGGGGATAGGAACCAGAGTGAGATGGCTGAGGATGGGGCAGTTGGTATACAAGTAGATGCAGCGTGTAGTGAGACTGTAAGGAACGACAGGCAGATGATGGGGCAAAATTGCAGTCAGTAGATGAGTTGAAGTATAATTAGGGGCCAAAATCAAAAAGAGTAACAAATACAGGACTGAAGGTGTTAGGTTTGAATGCACACAGTATACAGAATAACCTTGTAGCGCAATTAGATTGGCAGGTATGATGTTGTGGGCATCTACAAGTTATGACAGAAAGAACATCATAGCTGGGTGCTAACCATCCAAGAATACACATTGTATCAAAAGGACAAGCAGGCAGGCAGAGAAGACAGGGTGGCTTTATTGGCAAAAAAATGAAATCAAATCCTCTGAAAGAGGTGACATAGGATCAGAAGATGTAGAATCCTTGTGGGTAGAGTTCAGAAACTGAAAGGATAAGAAGACCCTGATGGGAGTTATATACAGGCTTCCAAAAAGTAGCCAGGACGTGGACTACAAATTAAAACAGGAGATAGGAAAGGCATGTAGAAAGGGCAATGTTGTGATAGTCATGGGGGGGGGGGGGGGGGATTTCAATATGCAAGTAGATTGGGAAAATCAGGTTGGTGCTGGATCCCAAGAAAGGGAATTTGTAGAATGCCTATGAGATGGCTTTTTAGAGCAGCTTGTAGTTGAACCCACTAAGGGAACAACAATTCTGGATTGGGTATTATGTAATGACCCAGATTTGATTAGGAAGCTTAAAGGACCTCTTTGGTGGTAGTGATCATAGTATGACAGAATTCACTTGCAGTTTGATATATCTGATATTACCATCATTTCTCAATGTTACAGTGGAGTAATGGGAATTACACAGGCATGAGAGGTAAGATGGCCAATGTTGACTGAAAGGGGACACTAGCAGGGATGATGACAGAACAGCAATGGCTGGAGTTTCTGGGAGCAAATTGGAAGGTGCAGGAAAGATACAACCTAAAGATGAAGACATATTCTAAAGGGAGGATGAGGCAACTACGGCTAACAAGGAAAGTCAAAGACAACATAAAAAGAGGGCATATAATAGAGCAACAATTAAGCAGGTAGAGTATTCAGAAGTTTTCAAAAAGACAACAAAAAAAAACCCATTAAGACAGAAAAGATGAAATATGAAGGCAAGTGAGCCAATAATATTCAGATACAGTAGTGTAAAACTTTGAGGCACACATATAAATTGGGTGCCTAAGATTTTTACACACTTTAGTAATTTTATGTACTACACTGTACTGCTGCCACAAAAAAAGCAATCACGACATATGTGATTGATGATAAACCTGACTGATGATACCAGTTTCTATTGTGGACTGAGAGTGGGAAGGGGACAGGGAGAGGGGAATCATGGTTGGGGAAAGAGGAAGGAAGAGGGGAGGAAGCAGGAAGCACCAGAGTGATGTTCTGTAATGATCAACAAACCAATTGTTTGGTAACAAACGACTTGTCTGGTGTCTCAGGGCTGGATGCGCCTGCACCTGAGCCAACCCTGCCCCTGGCACTCCTCCTCTCCTACCTGTCCCCCACCCTTCCCACAGCACTCCACCCTTACCGTTCCCAACAGATTTACAAACTCACTCTCCGCTCCACAATGACAAATACAATACTGTGCAAAAGTCATAGGCACCCTAGCTATAATAACGTGCCTAAGACTTTTGTACGGTACATATACAAGGGGTAAAAGAGATATGAGAGTGGAAAACGGACCGTTGGAAAATAAGGCTAGAGAGGTAGTAATGGAGGACAAACTTAAAAAGTATTACTTAAGAAGTATTTTGCATCAGTCTTCACTGTGGAAGAAACTAGTAGTATATCACAAATGTGAGTGTGTCCAGAACCAGAAGTAAGTGTCGCTGCTAACACTAAGGAGAAGGTATTTGGGAAACTGAAAAGTCTGAAGGCAGATTAAGTCATCTGCACCAGATGGACTACACCCTAGGGTTCTGAAAGAAGCTGCTGAAGAGTTTGTGGAGGCATTAGTAATGATCTTTTAAGAATCAATGGATTCTGGAATGGTTCCTGAGGACTGGAAAATGGTAAATATCACTCTATTCTTTAAGAAGGGAGGGAGGCAGTAAAAAAGAAATTATAGGCCAGTTAGTCTGACCTCAGTGGTTAAAAGGATGATGGAGTCTATTTTAAGGATGAAGTTTAGGGGTACTTAAGGCACGTGACAAAATAGGCCAAAGTCAGAACGATATACTCAAGGGGAAATTCTGCCTGACAAATCTGTTGGAATTCTTTGAAGAAATAACAAGGCAGTATGGAAAAAAGCAGCGTCAGTAGGTGTTTTTTTACTTGGATTTTCAGAAGGTCTTGGACAAGGTGCTACACATTTGGCTGCTTAACAAAACAAAAGTCCATAGCAATATAGGAAAGACACTAGAATGACAGAAAATTGGCTGAGTGGCAGGAGGCAAAGTGTGTGAATAAAGGGGGCTTCTTCTGGTTGGCTGCTAGTGACGGGTGGAATGCCACTGTGGTCTGCGTTGGACAACTCCTTTTCACATTGTAAGTTCGTGATTTCGATGAAGGAATACATGACGTTGTAACCAAGTCTGTGGACAATACAAAAATAGGTGGAAGGCAGGTTGTGCTGAGGAAGCAGGCTGTCTGCAGAAGGAACTAGACACTTCAGGGAGATGGTCAATAGATGTAATATAGAGAAGGGAAGTGCATGGTTATGCACTTTGGCTGAAGGAATAAAGACATAGACTATTTTATAAATGGGAAGCAAATTCAAAAATCAGAGGTGCAGTGTGTCTTGGGTGTTCTCATGCAGAATTCCCTAGAGGTTAACTTGCAGGTTGAGTTGACATTAAAGAAAGCAATGCAATGTTAGTATTCATTTAGCGAGGACAAGAATACAAAAGCAGAGATAGAAACATAGAAAACCTACAGCACAATACAGGCCCTTCGGCCCACAAAGCCGTGTCAAAAATGTCCCTACCTTAGAAATTACTAGGCTTACCTACAGCCCTCTATTTTACTGAGCTCCACATACCTATCCAAAAGTCTTAAAAGACCCTATCATATCCGCCTCCACCACCGTTGCCGGCAGCCTATTCCACGCACTCACCACCCTCTGAGTAAAAAACTTACCCCTGACATCTCCTCTGTACCTACTCCCCAGCACCTTAAACCTGTGTCCTCTTGTGGCAACCATTTCAGCCCTAGGAAAAAGCCTCTCACTATTCACACAATCAATGCCTCTCATCATCTTATACACCTCTATCAGGTCACCTCTCATCCTCCGTCGCTCCAAGGAGAAAAGGCTGAGTTCACTCAAACTATTCCCATAAGGCATGCTCCCCAATCCAAGCCTGGATGAAAGAAAAATGGAGGGCTCTGTGGAAGGGTAGGGTCAAATTGATCTTGGAGTAGGTTAAAAGGTTGGCACAACATTGTAATGTGATGTGCTGTACTGTTCTTCCTTCCTATTTTGGAGGCACAACCACCAGCTCTCCATCATCCTAAACAGAACGAAGAACATTACAGGACCTTCGGCCCACAATGCTCTGCTGTCCTTTCAACTTATTCTAAGATCAATTAAAGCTCGCTCGTTCTATCCTCATGAAACATCCACTTTATGGACTAATGGGATCCGACTTACCCACACACTCTAATGTTCAGGAAAATGGCTCAGTACCACCATTTGGTTGGCCGGCTCTTCTGCGAGGTTGTGCCAAAGCAACTTTCATGTAAGACACATTATGTGGTAGTTAGTCATTGCACTTAACATAGTTTCATAAGACAGCAAGTCATGTAGACGTTTCCATGGTGGTGTAGGACCACACCCTTCGCACATAAATATTGGCAGATCGCCAACAATTCTTCTGGGGGGGGGGGTGTAGGGGGAGGTGGAGTCAGGAAAATTAATTTACCCAGTGAACCTCACAGGGTATAGAGAGAATGATACATTCTAACTAGGAGGCTTTGTAAGGTGAAGAGGGTGAGGTGATTCTGGTGTGGAGCCTGAGCTCTGGTATGTACAGACCAACTGGATTCAAGGGTCCATTACTTTCCTGAAAAGACGATGCATTAAAACAAAATCAATCCAATCAATGCCAGGTAAGGATGGGCAAACTCATTATCCAATCCGCACTCATTATAGGAAGCGTGTGGAAGTTTTGGAGAGGGTGCAGAAGAGATTTACCAGAACGCTGCCTGAATTTAGAGAGCATGTCTTATGAAGTAAGGTTAAGTGAACTAAGGCTTTTTTTTCTTTGTGGTGAAGGATGAGAGGTGACTTGATAGAAATGTACAAGAGGCATGGATCAAGTGGACAGCCAGAGACTTTTCCCTGGGGTGGAAAGTGCTAATATAATGGGCCATAATTGATTCCATTGAGCCTCAGGCTGCCGCTGTAGCATAGCGATTAGTGCAACACTATGACAGCTCAGGGCACCGGAGACTGGAGATCAATCCCAGCATCCTCTGTAAGGAGTTTGTGCATCATCCACATGGAATGTGTGGGTTTCCTCCGGGTGCTCCGGCTTCCTCCCACAGTCCAGACCTACCGGCTAGTCAATTAATTGGTCATGGTAAATTGACCAACCATTAGGCTAGGGTTAAATTGGGGGTTGCTGGCAGCTTGGCTTGAAGGGCCTATTCTGCACTTTATCTCAATAAGTACATGTACTTCGATAATAAATTTACTTTGAGCACTCTTCAAAAGTACATAAATCCTTCTATATTACTGAACATAGAATGCACCCTTTGACCCGTAATGTTGTGCCGACATCTTAACCAACTCAAGATGGATCAAGCCCTTCCCAACCACATTGCCCTCAATTTTTCTATCATCCATGTGCCTATCGAAGAGTTTCTATGATGTTCCAAATATATCCTACCACCGTGTTCCTACCACCCTGTGTTCCACACACCCACTACTCTGTTAAAAAAAGTAGCTCTGACATCCCCCCAATACTTTCCTCCAATCACCTTAAAATTGTGCCCCTGTATTACACATTATGACACTAGGGAAAACGTCTGTCTTTATAAGTCTTACCATCTTATACATGCTCTCGTCACCCCTCATGCCCCTTCACTCCAAAGAGAAAAGCCCCAGTTCACTCAACATTTCCTCAGAAGACATGCTCTCTAATCCAGGCAGCATCCTGGTAAATCTCCTCTGCTCCCTCGCTAAAGTTTCCATGATGAAGGATGTGGAAACTGAACTGACCTTAACTGAACACAATTTTCCACATATGATTATGTTGGAATCTATTTCACAAACTCATTCACAAACACCTCACAACACAAAGGTTTCTGCCATTCATCTACCTGGTCCTTTTTTAAAAATTCTCTCCGGACATCCCGGTAAGTGAATGTCCGTTAAACGCTTTGTTCTGCGGGAAATGAATGACACGTTACCTAACGCATTGGCTTCGCGGTACTTCTCTAAGGCAGCCTGTGGTTTCTTATTCTTGTACAAGACGTTTCCTTCGTTCCTAAGAGTTAGTGCTCTGGTTTCTGCCGGGAAGTACTTGTTTAAGAAACTGTTCAGAACCACGTTGATTCTGTAGGTGCCGGAGGCGTGGAGTTTGTCTTTGCAAAGTTTGCAGTGAGTTGACGGGGCTCTGGTGCCTTCTCGCTCTCTCTCCAGACAGTTCCTGCAGTAAGTGTGGCCGCACTGCAGGGTGACCGGCTCGTACAGGGTGCCCGTACACTTCAGGCAACTCAGCAAGCGTGTGGCAGACTGCTCTCCGTCCGTCCAACCCTGGCTGGACCTCATAGCCTCCGCCAGCCGCTCGACCAGAACCTCCAGGTGCTGCGGTCGGAGGATGCCCTGCTGCGACAGGAGCTTGTACTCCTCCAGAGATTCGGCCAGCCGGCCCCCGAGAGCCAGGCAGTGGGCACGCTTGAGCCTCAGCTCGTCCCGCTCGTCCTCCTGGCCGGCACGGATCGCCCGCAGCTGGCACTCGTAAATATCAGCGGCCAGCTGGAAATCCCTCGCCCGGAAAGCCTCGGTCGCCAGCTCCAGCATCTCCTCCTTCCCACTACCTTCTGCGCCCATGGCTGCGCTCGGACACTGCTCACTTGCCCGGAACTGTTCTCGGCAACATCGTGTCACCCTCCCTTCAATTCCGACGAACCTTAGACACAGAACAAAAAAATGTGTTACATAAAGCCAGATCACATGATCCCCCTTCGCCGCCTCCCATTGGCCTGACTCAGGCTGTTACAAAACCACCAAGTTCAGTACTGTTTTGTTTATTTTGAATTATTTTGGGGGAAAAATTGTACCAAAAGCTTCTCTCTCTTTCTCCGTTCTCCCCTACAGCTGCTTCATTTATCTTAACAGCCGCTTACAAGCAAATGTCCTCCACTTATACCACAGACTAGTGGTCATTATCAGTGGTTTAAATATGCACATTCGTTTCGTTCCAGAGAAAATATGCAAAGGATCTAAATCCAAATGATAATAGAATACAGCATCAGCACAATTCCACAATCATTTAACCGATATAAAGATCTCAATGCTGAATAGTGTCTTTGTAGTCCTTGGTAAAATGTTGTCTGAGGTGATGCGAAGTGTTTTGCATCAAAACTGTAATTAGTTTATTTTTCATGATAAAGCCACACAACACTGGCAAATCCAGTCGCTATCAAAACAAATTGGAGGCGGCAACTTATTTTTCTGTTCTAGACAAAATGTATTTGTTTATAACATAGTTCTGTCAACGACTGACATCGATGAATCGGGTCTAATTAACTTTTCTTCACAGAATGTTCTCTTCGTTTGACTCCAGTGAACGTAGGTTGTGTAGATTACATCACCCCCTTACATAAGATACAGCTAGCTCTCTGTCCTTTTATATAAAATAGCAACTTTTGTGTGCCTAGGGACAATACAGAAATAATCGCCCCCCTCCCCTGCAATGTAGAATTAAGGAGCCGGAACGTTGTCATAAACAAAATCAATAAAACTATAAGCATTTCTAACCAGTCGAAATTTGCAATCCTAACATGCGTCCGAAGAATTTGTTGACGTCCAAAAGTAAACACTGCAAATCTGGGCAAAAACTTTAAAAAAAACAAATTACATGTGAGGAAAACATTGTTTTCTTCAATTTGGTATTTTTTGGATATGTATTTTAACTGATGTGGCAGCCGCTACATAATCTAGTCACAAAGGTTTTCTTGAGAAATTAATTCATGTCGTTATCTTGGTTTCAGAATTTACCATCTGCAGTCGCAGACATGAGGCATTCCTGTACCGCGCGCTCGTTTGTTACTGAGGGCAGAGATAGGGTCGTAGTATCAAAGTGGTGAGGTTGTTGCTTGTGGCGTCATTGTTGCCACTGCGTGAATGTCTAAAAACGGGAACGAATAAATGTCATTTATGTAAAGCTCTGGAGTTATGTAGTGTAAGTTACTTTTGAAAGGCTCTAAAGTTGTACAGAAACAGCTACTTTCTGCGCCTTCAGTGGGAACCCTACCTCCCCACCAGATTCAAAATGTAATGCCTCAGAAAGACAGTATCCGTCATCAAGGACTCCCATTACTCAGATCGTTCTTATTACTTCCGTCGGACAGGAACCTAAAGATACCAGAGGTGATTGATAGGTTCGTGGCCTAAAGTAGAACGCGATCTTAACTTCAAACTTTCTGCATATTCACAAAGAGTTGACCTGCGTGTCCATGTAACAAGAGCTGTATAACTCATCGCCTTCTACCTTAGGCCACGAACTTATCAATCACCCATCTGTGGACACTTTCTGGAGGTCCAAGATCCATATCCTCCACAATCACTGGACTAATTGTGTAAATGTGGGAGGGGACTATTTTGAAAAATAAATGTGCTAAGTTTTTAAAAATTGACTCCTACCTTAGGCCATGAGCTTAACAATCACAATAAACATTTTAGGAACAGCTCTCCTCTCTGCCACCAGATTTCTGAGCGGACAGTGAACCAATCCTTCAACATTATCTAACTATTTTTGCTCTCTTTGTGCACTAGTTATTTAATTAAATTTTTATATATTTCTTCTTTTTTTGTAACTTACAGTCTTTTTGATGTATTGGACGGTGCTGCAGCCATAAACCAACAAATTTCACGAAGTATATTCAACCAGATTCTGATTCTGAAAGTGGAAAGGATGGTTAGGATACAAAGGGATTTCACAGTCACTGGATCTGAAAATCTTTACTGTCTCTACACAGGGTTTGAAAGGGGTTGGCTAAAAACAATCTGAATAACTTCAAGCTGCTGGAAAATTGAAATAGGACAAATGCTGGAAATCTGAAATAAAAACATTAAATAGAAAAATAAAACTGCAGATGCTGGAAATCTGAAATGAAACAGTAAATAGAGAAAAAATATAGCAGAGTGAAAATCTGAAATAAAAACAGTAAATAGAGAAAAAATATCTCAGGTGCTGGAAATTTGAATTAAATACAGAAATAGATAAATAAAATATCACAGGAAATCTTAAATAAAGATACTGGAAATACACAACAGGTTAGGCAGCATCTGTGGAAAGGGCAACAGAGTTAATAAACAGAGTTGCTGCCGCTCAGCATTCTCAACACTTTTGATTTGTATTTCCAGACTGATTCCATATGACTATGAGTGTCAAACCTCAATTAGGCTACTACAGGTCATAAACAAATATCATCAGTCAAAAGATGATGGTAAAATTCAGATCTTATTAAAGTAACAGAAAGCAATTTCCATTAAACCCCACCCTTTCCTCTTTATAATGGCTATTTCCCCTCTAGTTTTTCAGTCCAGATGAGGGCTCTCAATCCAAAGCATTGACTGGCCATTTCCCTTCATGGTCACACACTTCATAAAAGAACTTCAAAATCAAAGTAAGTTTATATTCAAAGTACATATATGTCAGCATATATAAGATGAATTTTCTTGCAGGCATTTACAGAAAAATATAGCAATACAATTGAATTTATGAAGAATGGTACATACACAAAGACTGACAAACCAATGTACAAAAGAAGACAAATTGGGCAAATAAAAAAATAAATAATACTGAGAACAGGAGTTGTAGAATCCTTGAAAAGTGATTCCACAAGTTGTGGAATCAGTTTGGTGTTGAGGTAACTGAAATTATCCACTCCAGTTCAGGAGCCTGATGGTTGAAGGGTAATAACTTTTCCTGAACCTCCCCAGAGGGTTCAACAATGAACCTTTCAAATCTACTCCTCATCTTTTTTTCTCTGGTCCTGTTGAAGGGTCTTGGTCCAAAATGTTCACTGTACTTTTTTCGACTGCCTGGCCTGCTGAGTTCCTCTAGCATTTCGTGTGTGTTGCTTGTTTTTCCAGCATCTGCAGATTTTCTCTTGTTTGTATTCAACAATGCATTTTTATATTCTAGATTTAGGGATGAGAGTCCCCAAGTTGAAGACCCAGATTCTTCTAGCAATTAGAAGTTTCTTCCGATGTATGGGGATCTTCTGAGTTGCTGATCTCCTCCAGTATCTCATGAGTGCTGCTCCAGATTCCAGTATCTGTATTCTCCTGTGTCTCGCTCTGGCATTGACCTAGAATAGGGCTCTTTCTCCAAGCTTGCTTATCTTTGCAACAAGCATTAGGAAAATTGAATTTATGGACTTAAAGTAAAATGCTGCAGATGCTGCAAAATCTGAAATAAAAATCAGAGAATCCTGGAAGTTCTTAGTATGTCAGGTAGCATCTGCGGACAGAAAAGGTTAATATTTTGTGTTGTGGAGTTTATTGTCACAGGCAGCTGTGGAGACCAGGCCACTGGGTATATTTAAAGTGGAGGTTGATAGTTTCTTATTTAATAAGGCTGTTAAAGGTTATGGGGAGAAGGCAGGAGAATGGGGTTGAGAGGGATAATAAATCATCCATAATGGAATGGCAGAGCAGACTCAATGGGTCAAAGCTGTAATTCTGCTCCTGAGACTTATGGTCTTATTCTTAAATCAGAGGTTGATAGGCTCTTGATTAGTAAGCATGTCAGAGGTAGTGGGGAGAAGGCAGGGGAATAGGGTTGAGAGGGGTAATAAATCAGAAATCATGGAATTGTGGAGCAGACCTGATGGCCAAATGGCTTAAAGGTGCTTCTATCTTCTATGGTTTTATGGTCTTTCAGTCAGGGCCTTTCCCGACCAAAAACCCATGAGATACAAAATCTGCTGAGGGCCAGATAAGAGGCATTCATGTCGGACGATCATGGAAATTACAAGAGGTCCAAGTATGATCTCCAGAAAGCTTTCTCATGGGTGAAATGTCAATTCCGGACTAAACTTGAATCACTGAAGGATGCTTGATAGTTGCGGCAGGGCTTCAATGCCATCACCTCTTGCAAAGTGAAATCAAGCAACATAAGTGACAACAAGACTTTGCTTCCAGATGAGCTCAATGTCTTCTATCCTCATTTTGACCCTCAAAAAAAGGAGGAACAATTATGATCTCCCAAAGCCCCCCAGCGATCCTGTAATTTCAGTCTATGTGCCTTATGTATGAACAGCCTTCAGGATGGTGAACCCACAGAAAGCATCCAGTCCAAATGGGGTAACTGGCCAAGCACTAAAGACCTGTGCTGGATTGTTCACTGAGACCTTTAACCTCTCACTTAGGCAATCTGAGGTACCCACCTGCTTTAAGCAATCTTCAATTATACCGTTGCCTAAGATGAGCCTGCCTCATTGACTACCATCCAATAGCACTTCCAACCACAGTGATGAGTTGTTCTGAGAGGCTGATGATGAAACTTATCAACTCCTGCCTGAGAGCAACTTGGATCCATTCCATTTTGCCTACCAGCACCACAGGTCCACATTGGCTCTTCACTCAGCTGTAGGACATCTAGACAGCAAAGAAGCATACATCAGGATGCTCTTTATTGACAATAGTTTGACGTTCAATATTATCATTCCCTCAAAACTACTCAATAATCTTCAAGACCCAGGCCTGACATTCTCCTTGTGCAATTGGATCCTTGATTTCCTCACTTGTAGACCTCAGTCAGTTCAGATTGGCAAGAACATCTCTTCTATGATCTCCATCAGCACAGGCACACTACAAGCTATGTGCTTAGTCCCCTTCTCTACTTGCTTTACACTTATGAATGTGTGGCTAAGCACAGCTCCAATGCCATATTTAAGTATGCTGATGACACAACTGTTGTAGGCCAAATCAAAGGTGGTGATGAATCAGCATATAGGAGAGAGATTGAACACCTGGCAGAGTTGTGCCACAACAACAACCTTTTACTCAATGTCAACAAGACCGTGGATCTGATTATTGACTTCAGGAGGAGGAAAACAGAAGTCTATGATCCAGTCCTCATCGGGGATTCAGAGATGCAGAGGGTTAGCAACTTAAAGTTCATTTATCATTTCAGAGAACCCGTCCTTTGCCCAGCACAGAAGTGCAATTATGAAAAAAGCACGGCAGCACCCCAACTTCCTTAGAAGTTTTCAAAGATTTGGTATGACATCTAAAACTTTGACAAACTTCTATAGATGTGTGGTGGAAAGCATATTGACTGGCTGCAGCACAACTTGGTTTGCTAACACCAATGCCCTTGAATGGAAAATCCTAAAAAAATAGTGGATACAGCCTGGTCCATTAAAGGTAAAGCCCTCCCCACAATTAAACATATCTTCATGGAGCATTGCTGCAAGAAAGCAGCATCCATCATAAAGGACCCTGTCCACCAAGATCCTGCTCTCTTCTCATTGTTGCCACTCAGAAAAAGGTACAGGAATCTCAGGACTCACACCACCAAGTTCAAGAATTGTTATTACCGCTCAACCTTCAGGCTCTTGAACCACAGGGGATAACCACTTAACTTCACTTGCCCCATCGTGGAAATGTCCCACAACTTTTGGATTCACTTTCAAGGACTCTTCCACTCATGCTTTTGATATTTATGACTTATTTATTTATTATTGTTATTATTATTATTATTATTATTATTATTATTATTATTATTATTATTATTATTATTATTATTATTATTATTATTATTATTATTATTTATTTTTTTCCTTTCTTTTTGTATTCGTATAGTTTGTTTTTTGCAGTCTGGTTGTCTACCCACTGGTGCGGTCTTTCATTGATTCTATTGTAATTATTGAATTTATTTAGTATGCCTGCAAGATAATGAATCTCACTGTTGCATATAGTGATATATATTGTGTAAATACATATGTACCTAGATAATAAATTTACATTGAGCTTAACTTTAGGTTGATGAATTTTCATCAGAACTGCCTGATACAAACTGGAAAGGCTGGCTATCTGAAATAGTTGAGTTCAATGTTAAATTCTGAAGATTACAATGTTGTCAGCTGGATGCTGAGATGCTGCTCTTTGTGTGAAATAAACAGGCTAATAATTAGCATTCAATTAGCACAGAAATAGGCCAACCAACTAACCATCTGGCTCACCAAATCAGGTTGAAGGCTTGAGAAGTGAACTGTGCAAATGTGCAGTATTGGGAACTGAACGCTGTAAGGACAGACAAGGGACTTCGGAGTTCATGAATTCAATTTCAAAATGGACATTACAAGAAAAAATAATTGTGATTAGCTTTACAGATGGAGTATAAAGGAAAATGAGGGAAACTTTTACAGTTCTATCATTTCCAAGGAATGAATTGTATGTTAATTTATAAGTTTCTCCCCAACATAACGAATAAGGAACTCATTCCATTGCTTTGTTCATTGTTATAGAACATAGGCGAGTACAGTATAGGAACAGGCCCTTCGGCCCGCAGTGTTGTGCTATATCAATTAAATTAGCAATCAATTGGTCCACTGAACTAATCTCTTCTACCTACACAATGTCCATATTCCTTCATTTTCATATGACTATCTAAACGTCTCTTAAAAGTCCCTAATATTTCTGCCTCTACCACCACCCCAGAAAGCACATTCCACGTACCCATCACTCTCTGTGTAAAATGCTTGCCTCTCACATCTCCTTTGAAATTGCCCCCTCCCGGGCATGTCCTCTGGTATTAGACTTTTCAACCCTGGGGGAGAAAAGATACTGTCTACTCTATCTATGTGTAACACCTACCCAACAGGCTGGTATATGTCTAGGGGAAAAGGAGATCCAGCCACTCACCAACTCCACCTCCCGTACACGCAGGTGCTGTGGGAATCAAGTTTATGCCGCGCGCACACACACCATATCAAACTCACACCAGATACTGTTATGCAATGCACTTTAAAGATTTTACTAAAACTATGCAATACAATATATATGAAGGAAAAGAAAATAAAGTAAAAGGCGCCAACTTATCAAAGTTCAGTCAGTTTAGTGCACATCGTTGGAGCTCAACCATCAAACCATTCGACCCCTCGTCGCTTTCCTCCGACCTCCATGTCCTCACAACTGGGACCACCCGTGTGGTCGACCGAGCAGTGCAGCGCTCGTCCACCTTCCTTGGCGTCTTCTTCCCGACTCTCCTGACAAGACCGCGAAACCCCCAAGCTCCCAGCCCCACAAGACAAAATAACATTCCCCATTGGTCAACAAATGAATACAATCCCAATATCAGCAAGTCTAAAGCTAAACAACTGCGAGAGAAAGCACTTATCATACAAAGAAGTATTCCTACTCTTAACAAAACAAAGAAGTCATTTTGATTAACATGCACAGTAAATTGTACATTTGCTTCATGTAATCTTATAAACTAACTTCTATCAGATGTCCCCTCACCTCCACTACACCAGAGAAAACAAACCAGGTTTATCCAGCAGGGTTTTCAACAGGATGATCTGCAAGATTAGTCAACACGCCTTGGGCCACAGCCTCACAATAAAGAGATATCCCTAAAGAACTGAGATGAGGGGCAATTTCTTCAGCTCAAAGGTAGTGAATCTGAGGAATTCATTGTCAATGAAGGCTGAAGAGGCCATGTCAATGGGTGTATTTAAGGGAGAAACTGATAGGTTCATGATTGGTAAAGATGGGAAAGGTTATGAGGAGGAGGCCCAAGATGGGGATGAGAAAACAAAATTTAGCCAAGACTGTTTACTCTTCTCCATAGATGCTGCCTGGCTTGCTGAGTTTCTCCAGCATTTTGTGTATATTACTTTGATTTCCAGCATCTGCAGAGTTTCTTTTGCTTAGCCATGAATGAATGGTGCACCAGAATCGATTGACTAAAAGACCATATTCTGCTTCTGTATCTTTTCAGTTTATGATCATAAGGGATTAAAGTGGTAATGTCTATATCCAAACTATTGCTTAATTTAACTCTCCCGGATATTAAAGTTCTAAAGCCAAGGAAGACTCCCCCTCAAGATCAGCGAGTCTTCCCCCCACCACCCAAGGGATCAGTGGTATTGGAGGTCCATATGGGCAGGAGATACAAGTGAAGTGACCCCCAGATACATGATTTGGCAAGCCCAGAGTTTGGGAGGGCAATCTCGGCAATCCCTTGGATTGATATCAAAGATCAAAGCCTGAAAGTCAATCGGAAGTCCGGAATTTGAGGCCCGATGGCTGAAGCCTTTGACTCCACTGGGGGAGTCGGAGGCATTTGTCTGCTATTCCATGTCTCCAATAGAGGCTGGAGGTCTGGCCTGCCCTGAGGTTAGAGGAGTGTGTGTGTGTGTGTGTGTGTGTGTGTGTGTGTGTGTGTGTGTGTGTGTGTGTGTGTGTGTGTGTGTTGTTAATGCAAATGGCACATTTCACTGAATAAGACTATAAAAGATAGGAGCAGAATTAGGCCATTCAGCCCATCTTCTCTGCCATTCCTTCATGGCTGATTTATTATCCTTCTCAACCCCATCCTCTTGCCTTCTACCCATAACTTTTGACACCCTGTCTAATCAAGAACTATTCAACCTCCATTTTAAACATACACAATGATTTGGCCTCCACAGCCGTCTGTAGCAATGAATTCTAGAATCACCATCCTGCGGCTAAAGAAACTCCTCTTCATATGTTTCAATGTATGTGTGATAAATAAATGAATCTGCCTGGGAAATGACATTAAATGGAGATTCTCAGTAAGCGTGGGATGGCTATGCAAACAAAGTACCCCTTACTCCTCAGGATGTTCAAAAGCATCTCATTCTGCCAACTTCCAATTCTAATGAAGTGGGTAAACATGACAGCTAACTTGTGCACAAACATCAATTTACATGAATGACAACTTAATCTGTTTGTAATGATACTGATCAAAGGAGAGACATTAGTCAGAGCACTGAAATGATTCTGATGTCTACAATGCAGAACTTCCTCAGCAGTGCTCTGAAGAGACAGGCTAAATTATACGCTCCAGAACTGGACGGCGTGAGATGTTAAAGCTTCTGAGTCAGATGTGTGAATGTTACCAAATGAGTCAACCTGATATTTCAGTGATTATGTAATGTTGTGATGATACAAAACTTTGGAGAATGATCAGGGGAATCATGTGACATAAAAGGGCAAGAGTGAACCATTATAAAATCACGTCTGAACTTTTAACCCGTGAATTGTCTAAAATAATTCCAGATTACAGCTGATTTTGGCACTGATGTGACTGCTAGCAGTGCCAACTAATTGAGAAGATAATCAATCTCAGCCATGAAGCACTCTATAGGAAATTTGTAAGTCCTTGTTGACATGAAAAATCTCTCATAATGAAGGTCACCTAGAGATAAAACGAAACTACTGACGATGCAAGGAGTTGGGAGATAGCAAGTGGGGAAAAAGTTGCAGACTAAATTATTTTTAAATACTTTATTACTTTCCATTCTCCTGCTTCTCAGCAGCAGTTCTGCATACAAAAATCCAATCTTAGTAAAGATAAAATGTCATTAACTCCAAAGCTCTGTATCCTAGCAATATGAAATCTTTAACTTGGATTTAATAGGAAAGCTTATTGTGAAGGTCAGTGGCCACTTTATTAGGTATCTATTGTAGCATATAAAATGGCCACTGACTGTATGTTCATGGTCTTCTGCTGCTATAGCCCAATCACTTCCAAGATTTAACATGTTTGCATTCAGAAATGCTCTTCTGTATACCACTGTTGTAAACCATGGCTATTTGTGTTACTGTGGCCTTCCAGTAGGGTCATTCTTCTCTGACCTCACCCATAACAAGATGTTTTTGCCCACAGAACTGTCTCTCACTGGACATTGTTTGTTTTTCACACCATTTTCTCTAAACTCAAGAGACTGTTGTATTTGAAAATCCCAGATCAGCAGTTTCTGAGATACTCAAACCACCCTGTCTGGCACCAACAATCATTCCACAGTCAAAGTCACTTAGATCACATTTATTCCCCATTCAAATGTTTAGTCTGAACAGTAACTGCATATTTTGACCATGTCTGCAAGCCTTTATGTATTGAGTTGCTGCCATGTGATTGGCTAATCACTTATTTGCATTCATGAGCACCTAATAAAATGGCTGCTGAGGATCCTTCATTTTAGATGGCCCAATTCTAATCCTAGGCCTTATGATTATATGATATGGACCTAACACAGGAAATTGGGACTAGCTAGGTTGACAATGCAATTGGCATGGACTCATTGGGCCAAAGAGCCTGTATCCATTACTCTATGTCTCTGTGTACAATGATCACTTCTTTAATTGGTCAAAAACAATAGGATTACTTAATGCCTGTTGATGTTGATTGCATTTATATAATTTGGTATATTCAATTACATTTTATTCGATATAATGTTTGTGTTATGATTTTTAATTTTGCAACATATTTTTATGAATATATTGATTTATTTTTATTTATATAGCACACTTCCAATATTAAGATGCGGGCTTAAAGTGTTTACATAGATTGTAAAGTTATTTATTTATTGAATTACAGTGCGGAACAGGCCCTTTCGACCCTTCGAGCTGCACCACCCATCAACCCTTGATTTAACACTAGTCTAATCACAGGACAATTTACAATGACCAAGTAACATCTTTGGACAGTGGGTGAAAGCCAGAGCACCTGGAGGAAACAGGAAGAATGTACGAACTCCTCCCAGACAGTGGTAATTGAACCCAAATCACTGGTACTGTAAAGCATTGTAAACACTACCAATAAAAATGGAAAGGTACAATAAAGCTTCTTTGACAAGTTATGCAAGTTTTCTATGGGCTTTTATTACATATTGCGTACAAAGTATGACACGATCTTTTACAATACATCAAGTGAAATGTGATTGCACAGAAAAAAGTTACATCAGATTAGTGATATGAATACAAGTGTTATGCTATTCACATAGTGACATGATTTACAATCCATCATTTTCCTGCTTTGACCAGTACTTGATTGCATAGTTATCCCTTTTTATCTCTCTCACCATACCTTGGCTTCTGCTGGTGCATTTTACCATTTTATACACACTGACACTGCGGCTTGAGTTGACTTATCCAAATCAGATGCAACACTATTGATTGACATGCTGGTTTGTTTTGTAAGACCTGGCATTTCAACACAGTTGAATACCAGGAACCAATTCAAGTCTGTAATACATCAGCGATCTCAAATCACAAGTCATGACTTGGATGCTCTGCACACATACTAAAAATAACGTGCAAGTTCCCTGGCTAGGAAGGCTCATCAAAGCTAAATTATCTCCTGTAGATGACAATTGGCAAATTTATGTTATGCCAGTTTGTTTTCTTTAAATATATCAAGTATTTGAAATATATTAATCTTGAATTTTGAGGATGCTTCTTTTTTCCAAATCATTTATTTCTTTCAAGATTAGGGCGACGTTGTACCGTAACTCCTGGAACTTGGCAACAGGGACCTGGAAATAAAAAAAAGTGTGAGAAATAAGGAAGTGGACATACTTGCTCAATAGCTCATAAGTAAATAAAGGAAATAATGAAATTTCTGGCCTTTTCTGGCTTGTTTTTGGATTTTTAGAACTTTTGAAATTTTAGGGAAAAGCCCACAACAAGTGGTGCACATTGTCCAGTCCATCACAAGAAAAGCACTCCCCACCATTCAGCACATTTACCAGGATACAGAGATTCAAAGTACATTTATTATAAAAGTATGTATGCAATAGGCAACCTGAATTTTGTCTTTCCGCAGACAGCCATCAAACAAAGGAACACCATGGAACCCATTCAAAGTGAACATCAAACACCCAATGCACAATGTAAGAACAAATCGTGCAAACAGCAAGAAACCAACCCACAGTATATAAAACATCACAGATTCCTTGAAACAGTATAGGTATGTTCTGTTTAGTTCAATTGAGTGTGGAGGTTCAGTTTAGTTCAATTTAACACTGATTTGCCACAGAAAGCAGCATCCACCATCAAGAACTCCCATCATCCAAGCCATGTTCACTTCTAGCTGCTGTCATTGGGAAGGAGGTACAGCTGATTTAGGTCCCAGACCACTAGTTTCAGGAAAAGTTATTATCCTACAACCATCAGGGCCCTGAAACAATGTGAATATCTTCACTCACTTCAACACTGAACTGATTTAACAACTTATGGACTCACCTTCACTTATGGACTCTATAACTCACGTTCTTAGTATTTTTTAAATTTATTTTGTTTTTGCATATTGGTTGTTTATCAGCCTTGGTGTGCAGTTTTTCATTGATTCGTAGAATGAGATTTCCACTATTTTCCGATTTTATTTTTGGATTTCTAGTACTTTTATAATTACAGATCTTCCCTGAAACCTCTTGTCCCGAGTTATCTCCAAAACTAAAGAACAGAGACATACAACCTAGCAGGTCAGCCAGCACCTATGGAAAAGAATGAATAGTCGATGTTTCAGGCCAAGACCCTTCATCAGAACTGAAGATTTAAACATCTTTAGGGTAGGCATCTCTTGAAGAGACTTTGCAATGGAGCAGCAAATCATAAACACGAGAGATTCAGAAGATGCTGGAAATCCAGAGCATGAAACACAAAATACATAAGGAACTCAGCAGGTTAGGTAGTACCTATGGAAAGGAGTTAACAGTTGATGTTTTATATATGGATTTAAACTTCTTCAGGGTAGGCATACCTTGACGAGACCCATCCCCAAACCAGTTTCAATGAACAGTTTCTGTGAAGGAAAGGAATTGTTGATGTTTTAGATTGAAACCCTGCATCAGACTTAAGACCATAAGGTATAGGAGCAGAATTAGGCCATTTGGCCCATCAGGTCATTTCATCATGGCTGATCCAATTTTTCTCTCAGCCCCAACATTTGCCTTCTCCCCATAGCCCTTCATGTCCAGACCAACATCTATCAACCTCTGCCTTAAGCATACATAAAGACCTGGCCTCCACAGCTGCCTGTGGCAAAGTATTCCGCAGGTTCACCACTCTAGCTAAAGAAATTCCGCCTCATTTCCATTCTAAAAGGGCATCCCTCTGTTCTGTGTCCTCTGGTCTTAGACTCTTCCACCATCGAAAACATCCTCTCCACATCTACTCTATGTTTTATAAAGTTTCAACATTACATTCTTGCTTTTATATTCTAGTCCTCTTGATATTAATGCTAATATTGCATTTTCCTTCGTCACCACAGACTCACCCTGCAAATAAACCTTTAAGGAATCCTGCACTTCTAAGTCCATTTGCACCTCAGTTTTTTGTATATTCTATTTTGAAAATAGTCAACCTTTCATTTTCACTATCAAAGTGCATGATCATACAGTACCTGACATCAGGGTTTCAACCTGGAATGTTAGCAGTTCCTTTTGCCACTACAAGGAGCACGGTAACATAGCGGTTATCTTAACACCATTACAATGCCAGCAACCTGGGATGTATTCCTGCTGCTGTCTGTAAGGCGTTTGTATGTTCTCCCCGTGACTGCGTGGGTTTCCTCCAGTTGCTCCAGTTTCCTCCCATACTGCAAAGGCATATGGGTTAGTAGGTTAATTAGTCACATGGATGTAATTAGGTGCCATGGTTTCATTGGGCCAGAAGGGCCTGTTATCAAGCTGTATCTCTAAACAGAAGAACTAAATAAACTGTTAAAAATGGTGCCTGTGAACCACAGTGACGTTCTGTGGTCTGCGGACAATACTTCTAAATATTCCTCTTTTGAATTACTATCACTGCAATCTGCAACATGTAATCTATTTATTTATTTATTCCTTTCCTTTTGTAATTCCAGTTTGTTCTCTTCTGCACTCTGGTTGAACGTCCAAGTTGGGCAGCCTTTCATTGATTCTGTTGTGATTAAGTATGCCCACAAAAAAAAATGAACCTCAGGGTTGTATAAGGCGACATTTATGTACCTTGATAATAGACATCAGGAGACTTGAACAGGCAGTGGGCCATTGCTCTGGAAATAAAACAGGACCAATAGAAGTGACTCAATGAAATGAATTTTTTTTGAACAGGAGATTAGAGCCAGATCATTAAATTGATATCATCATAAATAAATCCTGCAGGGCAGTTAGGAGAAACCCCTTGACCCAGACAATCATCAGTGTGTTGCACTTGCTAAAGCATATACCATGTATGCTTTTAAATATAAGTGAGATAAACATGTGGGAGAACAAAGCTATTGTTAACAGAGTTAGGCTGAGTAAAATGGAGCAACCATTCGTGTGGATGGCTGATTTCAACTGTGTTCAGAATCAGAATCACTTCTAATTTCACCAGCATATGTTGTGAAATTTGTTGTTTTGCGGCAGCAGTACAATGCAATACATAATAATAACTGTCAATTACAGTAAATATATATATATATTAAATTAAATAAGTTGTCCAAAACTAGTAGTGAGATAGTGTTCATGGGTTCGATGTCCAATCAGAAATCTGATAGCAGAGGGGAAGAAACAATTCCTGAATCACTGAGTGTGTGCCTTCAGGCTCCTGTACCTCCTTCCTGATGGTAACAATGAGAAGAGGGCATATCCTGGTTGATGGGAGTCCTTAATGATGGATGCTGCCTTTTTGAGGATGCTGCTCCTTGAAGATCTACTTCAATATTCTACTGTTTGGAAGTCCAGTGGCCACTTTATAAGGTACACAGTCTTCTGCTGCTGTAGCAGCACTCACTTCAAAGTTCTGATGTGTTGTGTGTTCAGAGATGCTCTTCCACACACCACGGTTGTAACATGTGGTTATTTCAGTCACTGTCACCCTCCCGCCACCTTGACAAGTCTGACCACTCTCCTCTGACTTCTCTCACTAACAACGTGCGTTTGACACAGTACTGCTGTCCACTGGATTTTATTTTTGTTTTTTACACCATTCTTTGTGAACTGTAGAGACCATTGTGCATGAAAATCCCGGCAGATCAGCAGTTTCTAAGATACTTAAACCACTCCACCTGGCACTAGCAGTCATTCAATGGTAAAAGTCACTTAGATCATATTTATTCCCCATTCTGAACCATATCTTCATGTTTTTATATATTGAGTTGCTACCAGATCATTGACTGATTGAATATTTGCATTAACATGGTGAACAGGTGTACCTCATCAATCGAGTATATCTTTGGCATGCACATTTTCAATAAAAGTTTTTGAAGAAATAGGAGGTATGGGGATTCTTTGACCCTAAAGAAAATAATTTCTATTCTGTTAACTCCTAGCTTCCATGTCTCAACAATAGCACAAAGGAGCACACTTGGAAAATGCTACCAAAATATATTGATTAATCTTTATGTTGGGGATGACAGGAGTAAATGGCCCTAGACCGTCCGTGCACCTGAAGCGGAGAGTAAGCAGTTGTAAACACAAGATACTCTGCAGACGCTGGAAATCCAGAACAACACACACAGAATGCTGGAAGAACTCAGTAGTCAGGCAGTATCCATGGAAAGGAATAAAGTGCTGACGTTTCGGGCTGAGAGCTTGACCTGCTGATACCATGTAGATTCCACGTTTGCTGTGAGAGACATAAAAATGACAGGTGATGGTCTTGATGAAGGGTCTCAGCCAGAAACGTAGACTCTTTATTCCTTTTCATAGGTACCTCCTGAACCGCTGAGTTCCTCCTGCATTTGAGCTTGTTGCCTGTTGAATTTGCTCTGTCGATGAAGGAATTTTCACATTTCCATCTACCGCTCTCATTGTGTAAGTTCTGATTCCGAACTTCACAGATATCAGAGATAAAGTCTTTGGAGAAAAACTCAGTGGAGGCACTGAGATTATACTCCTGCTGAGACGTATTATGTGAAAGCCAGAACTGCTCACAGTTCTCTTGTCTGACCAATGCCTTGTGAAGTCTCAGCACGTGTTTGTATATGCAACATAAACTAATGCCACTTGCTTTCTGGTTTTGTTGGCAGTAAAAAGGGAACAGAAATGCAATTGTTTTCCAACGTTTGGGGCAGCCCGGTAATGTAGACGTCAGTGTAACACCATTACAGCACCAATGATCAGGGTTCAATTCCACCCCTGTCTGTAAGAAGTTTATCCTGTACATTCTCCCCGTGACCACATGCATTTCCTCTGGGTTCTCTAGTTTTCTCCCACATTCCAAGATCAGTTAATTATTCACATGGGTGTACTTAAGCAATACAGTCATGTTGAACAATAAGGATCTGCTACTGTGCTGAATCCCTAAATAAAAATTTAAATTTAGAAAAAATTGCAAATCCAATTCTGGGAACTACTTGCATTGTCAATGAAACCATTTAACAGTAGAGATGATTTAAGTCCATGGATTCTCTTCAAATGCACATGTTTTGGTTTACAAGAAGCCAAATATAGTCTGAGGGAGCACAGGAAGTCTTAGATGAGGAGAAATAGTGTCTCTTCTTCCCTAACTATTAAAGTTCTTAGTGATAGGTTGTACCAACTGCTTTAAAGAATCAGAATTAGATTTAATATCAGACAGACAGACATATTTTATTGACCCCGAGGGAAACTGGGTTTCGTTACAGCCGTACCAACCAAGAATAGTGAAGCAATATAGCAATACACTGGAATTTAGAAGGATGAGAGGGGATCTGATTGAAAAATATAAGATTATTAAGGGATTTGACATGCTAGAGGCAGGAAGCATGTTCCCACTGATGGATGAGTCCAGAACTAGAAGCCACTGTTTAAGAATAAGGGGTAGGCCATTTAGAACAGAGATGCAGAAAAACTTTTTCACCCAGAGAGTGGTGGATATGTGGGATGCTCTGCCCCAGAAAGCAGTGGAGGCCAAGCCTCTGGATGCATTCAAGAGAGAGTTAGATACAGCTCTTACAGATAGCGGGGTCAAGGGATATGGGGAGAGGGCAGGAATGGGGTACTGATTGTTTATGATCAGCCATGATCACAGCAAATGGCAGTGCAGGCTAGAAGGGCCGAATGGCCTACTCCTGCACCTACTGTTTATTGTTTGTCAATATAAAACCATAAATAATTTAATAATACGTTAATCATGCCAAGTGGAAATTGGCATTGGCATATATATCATGAAGTTTGTTGTTTTGTGGAAGCTGTACATTGCAATAATAATATCTATGAATTACAAGTATATAAAGAAAAGAAAGTTAAATTAAATAACTAGTGCAAAAAGAGAAGAAAAAATAAATATTCAGCTAGTGTTCATTTGAGTAACAGGATGGAGGTACATCTCTACCAAAGGAGGTGTAAGGCGCTCCTTTCCTCCACTAGCCTGTAGGTCACCCTTGAGCAAGGTGTAGCACCTGCTTAGCCCCTCCGATCAGGGTCACATGAAACCATGGGAGCAGGTGGTGGATGGTCGTATGAGCAGCTGGTGTACATCACAATACTTGGCTATGTGACCTTTAACACAAGGCAGATACTGAAGAGTATTGATAGTGGCGGGGGTCACCTGTCGTGTAAACACACTGCTCAGAAGAAGACAATGGCAAACCACTTTTCTAGAAAAATTTGTCAAGAACAATAATGGTCGACATGGCACGTAATAATGATGATGATGAGTGTTCATGGACTCATTGTATATTCAGTAATCTGATGGCGGAGGGGGAAGAAACGGCAAAGGAGAAGAATTTGGCCAATGAAGTGCACTCTAAATAAACAGGTTGACCTCTTCTGAAATTTGAAAACAACAGGACTGAATCTCAGAGGCAGAGTTCCACAGGCGTAGATTTTACAATGCATGTTTGGTACAAACAAGGAATACATTTTGACCTTTATATTGTTACGATCAAACCTAGGTGTAGGAAGAGTACCAATCAGTGAATGATTGCTTCATGTTTACAAGAGTAGCACTCAATTGTAATCACACAATTATTTATATTCAGATTAGCAACAGAATACAATCACTGCAATGGTTATTGAAGAACAACTATGCAATGCTCAATAAGCCTTTAGTACGTGTGAGGACTCGAGGACTGCTTGCAGAAAAATGTGTAAAATGGAGATTAAGAGCCAATCTTTATGCAGAGAAATTCTGTGGAAAAGATTCAGCAGGCAGGCAGCTCTAATGAGCGATGAGGAGCCAGGAACAGGAGATATATTCATCTCCAAGACCGGTGGTTTGGACGTTGAGGAGTGTGTGTTACACTTACAATTGAGTCAGACGACTCCCTGAGCTCCTGATAACTGCAGGAGCCCAATGTAGCGTTACTCCAGCTCACGAGGAAGAAACTAAACCTGTTAAGCTTGCAAAGTTGCGATCCTTTAAATCTGTGATAATATCTTATTTATAGTTTATTTTCCTGTCAGATGACAGATATGATCAATTGTTCAATGTGGTGACTAAATGTTAGCTATAATCTTAGCTGGAATATAAGATCTACACTGAGCCAAGAAATATATTCAGATTTATTTATTGCATGCACATCAACACATCCAATGAAATGCGTCGCTTGCGTTAACAAACAACACAACCTAAGGACGTTGTTCCCTCTAAGCTACGCAGTAACTGAAATGCTTCTGCGCACAAAGCGTTTGTTGTTGCACAGCTGGAATTGGGTGCAGCTAGAAAAAGTTTACAAAACTTGAAAGTTTTTTTTGTTGTACTGTATTTCATTACAACCTTCAATTAATAATTACTTTAAAATAAAAAGTGTGTGACTTAAATTTTCATTCTGAATATTCATAGTATGCATATTACAAAAACAAAGCATTTAACGTGCCAGATAGTTTTCAGGCCGTGCGAAAATCTCTTGCTCAGAGCAATGGTTGGTCCATACAGGTGTAAAAGAAAATTAGAAGGAACAATGACTAAGGATGCGCTGGGGGCAGCCGGTAAGTTTCGGCACACATTCCAGTGCCAACGAAGCATGCTCACCATGTATAAGGATGGATAATATTAATGATAAAGAAGCAATAAGTAGAATGCCATTCACCACTGTTGTCCAAGACCACGAGAAATCCTGGAGAATTGTGGACGCAGACCAACCTCCCATCTTGGACTAGTCACTCTTGTTTCTCTCCTCTCCCGTTGAACAGAAGATACAAAAACCAGACAGCACGTACCACCAGGCTCAGAATAGCTTCTATTCTGCTAATATTAGACTCTGAGATGAGCTAACATATGCATTCTTGATCTTCCATTCTTCCTTGCAATGGTTCTTGCACATTATCAGTCTGATTGCACTACACTCTCTGTAACAACTTTATACTACAGTCTGTTTATCTTACTACCGCAAATCAGAGGGCACAACCTCAGAATACAAGGACCTCCCTTTAGAACAGAGATGAGGAGGAATTTCTTTAGCCAAAGGGTGGAGAATCTGTGAAATACACTGCCACAAACGGCTGTGGAGATCAAGTTATTGTGTATATTTAAAGGGGAAGGTGGTAGGTACTTAATTTGTCAGGGCATCAAAGGTTATGGGGAGAATGGGGTCAAAAAGGACAATGTATCAGCCATGTTGGAACAGCAGAGCTGCATCAATAGGCCGAATGGCCTAATTCTGCTCCTTTCACTTATGGTCTTGATGTACTTATGTATCGCATGCAAACAAACGCTTTTCACTGTATTTCGTACAGATCCAAAAATAAACCAACATCAGTGTGTAAGGTTGCAGACTGTCCCCAGCACATCCTCGGACTGTGGCGGTCTTTGACGCAAACAGTGCATTTCACTGTATGTCTACATATGACAAATAAAGTAAATTGGTTTAATCTGAAGACCATTTAGCTGGCCTTCACATGTGCTGAGGGTGTAAATTGGTTTATTATTGTCACATGTATTGAGCTACAGATTACTTCATCACATCAGTGCTTTGAAATAAGAATAACGTGTTATAAGTGCAGGGAAGACGGACAAAAAGGTGCAAGATTATAACGAGGTAGATTGTGAGGTCAAGTATACATCTTATCATACTAGTGGACTATTTAACAGTTTTATTTAACAACTTTTATAGACGTTTGGTAGAGAGTAGATTGACTGGTTTCACCACATCCTGGTATGGAAACACCAATGCCTATCAATGGAAATTCCTACAAAAAGTAATGGATACGGCCCAGTCCATCATGGCTAAAGCCGTTGCCATCGTTGTACACATCTACACGGAGCGCTGTCGCAGGAAAGCAGCATCCATCATCAGGAACTCCCACCACCCATGTCATGCTCTCTTCTCACTGCTGCCATCAGGAAGAAGGGACAGGAGCCTCAGGGTTCACATCACCAGGTCCAGGAACAGTTGCTACCCCTCAAGCATCAGGCTCTTGAACCAAAGGTGATAACTTCACTCACTCCATCACTGAGATGCTCCCACAACCTATAGACTCACTTTGAAGGACTCTTTGGCTCATGTTCACAATATTTATAACTTATGTATTTACTATTATTATTTCTTTCTTTTTGTATTTGCACAGTTTGTTGTCTTTTGTACAAGTGGTTAAACTTCCAAGTTGGTCCAGTCTTTCATTGATGCTATTATAGATTTACTGAATATGCCTGCAAGAAAATGAATATGGTGACATATATGTACCTTGATGTTAAATTTACTTTGAACTTTATTACAGCAGGCTGGAAGCTGCTCCTTCAGCTTGTTGGTGGTTGTTCTTCATATCCGATGATGCCGGGAAATCAGGGCAAGAGAATTTACAAAGTGGAAAAGCCACTGAGACAATTCCACTCTCTTGACCTCAGAAGTGTGGGTCCAGTAGTATGAAAAGTCATCACAACTGGGGTCTTCCTTGGTTGCAGTGGATGACCATGACTTTGCTGTGCTTCGTCTGGCTCTTCGCTCCACATGGAGTGTTGTAGAACCACCTTTCTGCCGTTTGGATCTCACTGTAGATCCCATCTGCTCAGCTTGCCGGAACTGACGTGCCTCCATCCCATCAGGGTGCGGTTTGCCGGCCGTCCTCGCGTGGTTTAGCCCACCTGTGGAAGCACTGTACCAGGGAGCAGCCCCCATCACATGCAGACAGCTACTCAGAGCCATTGATGAGAGCTGAGTGTCTGGAGAGTGAGCTGCTCCAGACTGGACATGACAAGTCTCAATGAGCTTGGTGGTAAATATTTAAAGTTAAAACAAATTTGGAGATGCCAATTCTAAAATACATGAAAGAAATACTTCTGTTACGACTCATTCCATACCAGATTAATTTGGCCAACTATTAACACTCAATGCTCCCAGAGACTTATAAAAAATGGAAGATGGCTCTGGGGAAAATTCCAAGAACTTTTGTTTTAAAAGTAATAGCCAGTCCTTCATCAGTCTTTGAAAGTATAGCTTCAAGGAAGAGATTAACGTACAATATACTGCATATCAGGAGTTTGGAGCAACATTGAGGCACAGGGAAAATCAGATGCCACTGATATTAAGAAGAGAAAGATGAAAGGTTCAAAGGCACAATTTAATGTCAGAGAAATATATACAATATACAACCTGAAATGCTTTTTCTTCGCAACTATCCATGAAAACAGAGGAGTGCCCCAAAGAATGAACGACTGTTAAATGTTAGAACCCCAAAGTCCACCCCAGCTCCCCCCTCCCATGCATAAGCGGCAGCAAGCACAATCACCCCCCCTCCTCCACCTGCAAAGAAAAGCACTGGCATCACCAACGAGCACAAGTGTCATCAAAGCAATAGCAAAGACACAGACTTGTGGTTACCCCAATGACTTCCATGTTTCACCCACTATTCGACATACCACAGGTTCTCTCTCTCCCTAATATGGCAGGAAGAGGTATCTCCATTTTCCCACGTAACCAATAACCTACTAACCTGCACGTCTTTGGAATGTGAGAGGAAACCGGAGCACCCAGAGGAAACACACACAGTCATGGGGAGAACATACCAACTCCTCACAGATAGTGACAGGAATTGAACCCATTTCACTGATGTTGTAATAGCATTATACCAATTGTTATGCTACTTTGAGACTCTATGAGCCTTATGCCACCTAAAGACTCTGAGGCACATGGATGAGAGAGAAAATGGAGGGCTATGTGGGCGGAACGGGTAAGATTGATCTTGGAGTAGGTCAAAGGGTCAGCAAGCATCATGGGATAAAGGGCTTGTACTGTGCAATAATATTCTATGACATTTAAGATTAAACCATACATCTTGATGTGTGATATTTTTCTGCATATTGAAGTTTGCTGAGAAAGGAATCTACTTTGATATTACATTGTAGCTACACTGTGGGCAAAAGTTTGTTCTGATCTTTGTATTGGTATGGGATTATCATAGCAACTTTATTGAAGTGACCTCGGCTTCAAGTTGATCGAGTAGTGTTTTGAACACACATCAAACAATCATTTCTCGACTTAGAGTGACAAATATTTTGGACACTTAATGGAAGCAAGATTGTATCTGCCAAATTTGCACTGTTTGCCAAGTCAGATAGTTACATACTTATGCAAATTTTTACAATAAATTATAAAGAGAATTATGTCAAGGCAGAAATTTTCTACAAGTTGGAGGAGTTCAGTAAATCTAACATGCTTTAAATCTAATTGGATTGGCACAGTATAATAGGTCAAGGAATGGAACAGTTTGTAGATACTCAACCAAGTCCAAAAGATTCAAAGTAAATTTATTATCAAAGTACAGATATATCACCTCATACAACCCTAAGAATTTGAGAGAAATAATAATAAAGAGAGAGAGAGAGAGAGAGAGAGAGAGAGAGAGAGAGAGAGAGAGAGAGAGAGAGATTGGGTGAGTCAAGTTAAATCACCTTTGGTTCAAGAGCCTGATGTTTGAGGGGTAATAACTGTTCCTGAACCTGGTGATGCGAATCCTGAGGCTCAGGTACCTTCTTCCTGATGGCAGCAGTGAGAAGAGAGCATGATCTGCGTGGTACTGGGTCCCTAATGATGGATACTACTTTCCTGAGATGGTGTCTCATGAAGGATGTGTGCAGTGGTGGGGAGGACTTTACCTGTGAGGGACTGGGCCACATCCACTACTTTTTATAGGATTTTCTGTAGAAGGGTATTGGTGCTTGCCTACCAGGCTGTGATGCAGCCAGTCAATATACTCTCCACTCCACATGTATAGCAGTTTGGCAAAGTTGTAGGTGTCACGCTGAATCTTTGCAATCTCCTAAGGAAGTAGAGGCACTGCCATGCTTTCTTCCTAATTGCACTTACATGGTGACCCCAGGACAGGTCACCACCATCTTCTTCTGCAAATACACAACCATGACACCAGCATGAAGGTTTGTATGATGCTTTACAGTGCCAGCGATTGTGATCAGCTTCAATTCCTGCTGCTGTCTGTAACTTAGTACATCCTCCCCATTATTTCATGGGTTTCCTCCGGGTACTCTGGCTCCCTCTCACATTCCAAAGACATAGGGGTTAGGGTTAATAAATTGTGAGAAACAGGTGACACTTGCCGTCTACCCCCAGCACACCTTCAGAATGTGTTGGTCATTGACACAAACGGCACAGTTCACTGCATATTTCAATGTAAATGTAACAAAAACTGCTAATTTTTAAACATTTAACACTGCTTTTGTGCTGCAGAAGAGACTTGTTCACAGGTCATAATGGCAGAGGTATCAGAGTGCTCTGAAATGCAGTCGACCAAATGTTACATAAGGTCTAAAACTGGCAAAAATTCATCATTATATAACCTTTATATTTCTCAAATTGTAATTACCATTCATTTTCAACACTGACCACACCCAGCATTTATTGGGTAACTCAAACTACAGGCAGATGAAACAGTGACTGTGCCAAAGTCTAACTCCAACAGTATACGAACTGCCTCGTATATATCCTATCAATGTATTTATTAGCACAGATCTTCAGTTTCTAATGCTTGACCAAATAGACCAAAACTCAAAAGATGAACTCAATCAGTTGTGATGTCCCTCTTTCTCATTTCTGAGTTTAATGAAAATACTTTATTTCACTTTAAAGATTAATTTTTCTTTGAAAATATAATTAAACAGTCATTGATACTGGGCCTAGAACACTGAAGGCGCGGGACCAACCACTAACTTAAGGTTATTAACTGGCATTTGTATTCAATGTGTATTAAAAAGAATGCAGATGTGTAAGATTAAAGAATTTTGTTTAGCTTTTATATGAAAAATGTCGAACCAGCACAGTATCAGAACAAGTCATTAAAAGCTAATGAGACTGGGATGCAACATTAGATAAGGAACAAAAATAACAAAATAAAAGACTCGGGAGAACTTGCAGCCATTATATTCTGGAAAAATTTACAAATGGCAGGAGAAACGATGCCGTGAATAGATTTAAACATGTGAAGAATGTTGAACTTGAGATGGAAGGTCATTAAGAGCCCAAATAAATCTGAAGAGGAATGAACTTGGTTTGAGATAGGATATTGACACCAGAGTTTTTGATGAGATTAGAATCACGAAGGATTGAGAATAGTTGAGGTACCAAGAAAGTACTGTAAAGGTCCAATTTGGAGTCTTTACAGATCTCTTAATGGGCAAAAACTCGCATCCCAATGCAATGTTTATGCCACAAATTTAAAATTATTCTCCTTTCACTTTGTTGCCTTTAATAGCAGTCAGTACAGCAATGGCAGCAGACCAAATGGTTATATAAAGTCTACAACTGGCAGCAATTCATCCTTATATAAGTTTTATGCGTCTCAAGTTCTAATTACTATTCATTTTCAACACTGACCACCCTCAGTGTTCATTGGGTAACTCAAGCTACAGGCAGATCACTCAGTCGCTGTGCAAACACCTAACACCAACAGTACACCAAAAGCCCAGGTTGTATCCTAGCAATGTACGTATTGGCACAGACCTTCAGTTCTTTTAACCCTTGATAAAACAAATTAAAAATCTCAAAAGCTGAAGTCAACCTGTCAGAAGGTCCCTATAGTACTGTGCAAAAATCTTAGGCACACACACACACACACATATATATTTATATAGCTAGACTTTTGCACTGTACTGGTACCGCAAAAAAAAAAATCATGACATATAAACTTGATTCTGATATGGGTCACTATTGTGGACTGAGAGTGGGAAAAGGGCAGGGAGGGGGAATCATGATTAGAGAAAGGAGAGAGGAGGGAGTGGAAAGCACCAGAGAGACGTTCTGTAATGATAAATAGACCAACTGTTTGGAATCAAATGACTTTGCCTGGTGCTTCAGGGTTGAGTATGTCTATAACCAAGCCAACGTCCACCAGACATTATGTCTCTGCCACCTGTCCCACACCCCTCCCATGGCACTCCATCCTCACTATTCCCAACATCCTTTGCTCCCACCACATTTACAAGCTTGATCTCCTCTTCACATTGACAAATACGGTACTGTGCAGAAGTCTTTGATATCCTAGCAATATATATGTGCCTAAGGCTTTTGCACAGTACTGTACATCTTTCTCTACATGTAGGTATGCTATATTTCTATTCCTTGTTGTATTTTTAGGCTGGATAAGTCTTACATATCTTAGTGGCCTCTTTATTAGGTACAGGAGTGGTACCCAGTGTGATCATATGCTGCTGAAGCCCATCCGCTTCAAGGTTTGAGGTTTTGTGTGTTCAAAGATGCTCTTCTGCATGCCACTGTTGTAATTCAGTCTGACCATTCTCCTCTGACCTCTCTCATTAACAAGGCATTTTCGCTCACAGAACTGCAACTCACTGGATTTTTTTTGTTTCTTGCACCATTCTCTGTAAACTCTCGAGACTGTTGTGCTTAAAATCCCAGTAGATCAGCACCTATCGATGATACAAAGATAGGTGGAGGAGTGGGTAGTGTTGAGGAAACAGAGAACCTGCAGAGAGACTTAGATAGTTTAGGGGAATGGGCAAAGAAGTGACAAATGAAATACAACGTTGGAAAGTGTATGGTCATGCACTTTGGTGGAAGAAATAAATGGGCAGATAATTATTTAAAAGGAGAGAGAATTCAAAATGCAGAGATGAAATGGGACTTTGGAGTCCTTGTGCTGGATACCTTAAAGGTTAACCTCCAGGTTGAGTCAGTGGTGCAGAAGGCAAATGCAATGTTGGCGTTCATTTCTAGAGGTATAGAATACAAGAGCAGGGATGTGACGTTGAGGCTCTATAAGGCACTCATGAGACCACACTTGGGAGTATTGTGTGCAGTTTTGGGCTCCTTATTTCAGAAAGGATATACTGACATTGGAGAGGGTTCAGAGAAGATTCACGAGAATGATTCCACGAATGAAAGGGTTACCGCATGAGGAACATCTGGCAGCTCTTGTGCTGGATTCCCTGGAGTTCAGGAGAATGAGGGAGGATCTCAGAGAAACATTCCAAATGTTAGAAGGCCTGAACAGATTAGATATGGCAAAGTTATTTCCCATGGTAGTGTAGTCTAGGACAAGAGGGCACAACTTCAGGATTGAAGGACGTCCATTTAGAACAGAGATGTGGAGAAATTACTTTAGTCAGAGGATGGTAAATCTGCGGAATTTGTTGCCATGAGTGACTGTGGAGGCCAAGTCATTGGTGCATTTAAGGCAGAGATAGATAGTTTCTTGATTAGCCAGGGCATCAAAGGATATGGGGAGAAGGAAGGGAAGTGGGGATGACTGGAAGAACTGGATCAGCCCATGACTGAATGGCGGAGCTGACTTGATGGGCTGAATGGCCTGCTTCTGCTCCTATATGGTCTTATGATCTTTCCCAGTTACTCAAACTACCCTGCCTGGTACAGGTGTACCTAATAAAATGGCCACTGAGCATATGTGGCAGAAATGGCGGTCTTTAAAGGACTGTTCCTGGCACTCTGTGAGTAGGGTTGTAATCAGCAGTCATTACAGGATGCTGACAAGAAGCAGTTCTGGCCACCTACCTACAGGAAAGATATCAATAAAATCAAAAAGAGTACAGAGAAAATTTACAAGGATGCTGCTGGAACTTAAGGACCTGTTGAGGAAAGGCTGAAAAGGTTAGGAATTTATTCCCTGGAGTGTAAGAGAATGAGGAATGATTTGATCGAGGTGTTCAAAATTATGAGGGTTATAGATAGGGTAAATGCAAGCACGCTTTTCCACTGAAGTTAATTGAGACTAGAGCAAGAGGTATGGTGAAAGGTAAAATGTTTGTGAGGAACATGAGGGGAACTTTGTCACTCAGAGGGTGGTGAGAGTGTGGAACGAATTGCCAGCGCAAGTGTTGGATGTGGGCTTGATTTCAACATTTAAAAGAAGTTTGAATAAGTTCATGGATGGGAGACGTGTGAAGAGCTATGGTCAATGGGACTAGGCGGAATAGCAATTTAGCGTGGCCTAGGTGGGCCATTCTCCTCTGACTTGATTACTCTAAGAAGCATTTCCAACAACGCAAAACGTAGGAGAGTAATTGATCCATTCAGCCCATCGAGTCTTCTCCACCATTTTACCATGGCTGATTTATTTTCCCTCTCAACCCCATTCTCCTGCCTTCTCTCCAGAGCCTTTGACACCCTTAGTAAACAAGAATTTATCAACCTCCGCTTTAAATATACCCAAGAGATTCCGCAGATGCTGGAAATCCAGAAAGCACCACTGTCGAGAGTGACAGAGTAATAATTCAGCTACTGGAGTAATAATTTTGAGTCCTTGACAAGTAATCCATTGACCAAGTTCCAATCCCACCACAATAATTTGGAACTTAATTGTCAGTTAATTAGGTAAATCAGGATTTAAAAAAAACTGCAGATTTTTAAAGAACTGCTAGTACCAGTTATAGTGACTATGAAGCTACACAGTTAAAAAATCTTCCAGTGTCCTTCAGGGGAATGAAGTCTGCTCTTCTTATCTGGTCTGATTTATATGTAACACCAGACCCTAAACAATGTTGATGAGCAGAGGGATCTTGGGGACCAAGTTCATAGCTCTCTGAAAGCAAGTACCCAGGTTGATAGAGTGATTAAGAAGGCAGATGGCATGCTCGCCTTTATTAGTCAAGGCACTAATTTCAAAAGTGAGGAAGATTTGTCGCAGCTTTATAAAACTCTAGTTAGACCACATTTGGAGTATTGCATACAGTTCTGGCCGACCCATTATAGGTAGGATGTCGAGTCTCTGGAGAGGGTGCGGTGCGGAAGAGGTTTACAGGATGCTCCCTAGATTAGTGGGCATGTGCTATAACAAGAGGCTGGACAAAATTTGGTTGCTTTCTCTGGAGCTGCCGATCTGATAAGAGGTTTATAAAATTATGAGAAGCATAGATAAGTTTTTTTCCCCGGTTTTAAAAGTCTAATACCAGAGGGCATGCACTTAAGGTTAGAGAGGGTAAGTTCAAAAAAGATTTGAGTGTAAAATATTTACAAAGAGAGTGAAGGGTACCTGAAATGCACTACCCGGGGTGGTGGTAAAGGCAGAAAAATTAGGGCTTTTAAGAGACTTCAGATGGGCACATGAATGTGAGGGAAATGGAAGGATAGGGACTCATTTAGTTGGCTGAAGGGACTGTTCCTATGTTCCTATGTTTGGAACCACAATATGGGTTGACCCTCAGCTGCCTTCTGAAATGGCTGAGTTATAAAGTTTAATTCATCATGGGACCTGCATGCTGTAGAGTCACACAGCATAGGAATATGCCCAGGCCCTTCAGCCAATCAGTCCATGCCGTCAAAGATTCTCGTCTGTCCGCATTTGGCCAAATCCCTCTAAAAAACGAAACTAGTTGAAACATTCAACAGGTCAGACTGCATCCACAGAGAAACAGTTTACGTTTCAGATTAGTTCTGACCCACCTGAGACATCTCTGTTCTGTGAGACTTGCTCTCTAAAGCTGTAGCTTTATCAGCTGAGTATGTAAAATCACAGAAGCATAATGCAACATAGAAGTAGGTCCTTTGCCACAGCTAGTCCATGCTAGACTAGTTTTCTGCATAGCCCCTTGACCACAGCCCTCTGTCATCCATTTATCAATCCAACTTCATTGTTTCTGAGTGCCTTCTATTCTATTTTATTTCAGGAAAGTTAAACAGTTTTGTTTGTAAGAAAAAGAAGCTCACAGCTTTGGCTTTCTTCCCATCTCTGATCATATCCTTTTGTTGCTGCCTTCTGAATTGTAGAAATGCCTTTCAGTGTTCCACAGTGGATAAAGACAACAGTGGATCAGCCAAGTGCAATGAAATTCTACAGCTCTATTGAATCGATTTCACGAAGGACTAAATGATCTACAGCATCAATGGTGTATATTAACCAGCTCCTACACTTCATTTAGGCATGATGCCAAGGACATGTTGTTATAGAAAGTGCTCCTGTAACCAGCACTATAAGTCGTACAGTGACACATTCTCTGAAGTACACTCTGTCGCCACTTTATTAGGTACCTCCTGTACTTAATAAAGTAGCCTCTGAGTGTATTTACATATTTATTAATCTATTTTTTATTCAGAACAGGTCCTTCTGGCCCAATCAGCAAACCACCTATTTAAACCCAGCCTAATCATAGGACAAAGGAAACACACATGGTCACGGGAAGGACATACAAGACTTCTTACAGAGGAAGATGTAAGAATACACAACTATTCCCGGGATCTTGTGTTCTTCTTTTGATCGGTTTCTGGAGCTACAAAACAAAACGGTAGTAAAGAGGTTGTTTTGAAATGAACCTGAGACGACTAACTACCCGTTGATGTGCAGCGAGACATTCGAGTTTTAAAAAAAGCACTGTACGTATTTCTTTGGAAAAGGGAGGAAGATAAATGGTTGAGTTAAAAAAAGACAGAAAACAAGACAAAATTCATAGGTTCATCAAGAGTGAGCACTTGGGGGGGGACGTCACGTGATGACGTAGGATCGAGACACTGGAACCCAGCCCTCCCGTAAAAAAGTTAATACATTAATGTTTGTGAAGAAAAGTTAATTAATACTTTTTTAAGGTTACTTATAAATTACTTTGGATTGTTTTAAGCTATGCCTCATAAACAGAGGACGAAGAAAACTGCTACCGCGAAGACCGCTCAAGTTGGAACAGAATCAAGGCCTACTTCTACTGAAGAACCGCGGACTCAGGTACAACACACCACCGGTGAAACAGAAAAGGAGACCGCGGCAGCATCGGCCATTTCTAAAGGAAAAGATCAACGAGAACTGCGCAAGCGTAAAGGAACGAGCATGCGCAAAAGAGAGCAACCAGAACTACAAAACCCAGCAACGACTGAAACCGACAGTGAAAGTGAGTCTGAGAGAGAGGCGGACTCTCTGGAAAAATCAGACGAAGATGGAGAAGAAGAAGATGAAAGTTCCTCTGAAAATATAAAAAAGACTTTGAGGCAAATAATGCATAAATTAAATGCATTAAAAGTAATTAAAAGTAACCAAAAAGTAATTAAAGAAAAAATAACAAATATGGAGGCTATGTTTGATAAAATGACAAAGAAACAGGAAAAAATGGAAAAGAAAATTACAGATTTGGACGTCAAAATGGAAGAAATGGATGGAAGAATGAAGAGGATGGAAGATGATAATGATGCTACATCAGAAAGAAAACAACTTGTGGGAAAAATTGATAAGCTTGAAAATTTTAGTAGACGCAACAATATTAAAATTGTTGGACTTAAAGAAGGTACCGAAGGAGAAGACCCAATAAATTTTTTTCAAAAATGGATTCCTGAAAAATTGGAAATGGGAGAAGAAACTTTAATTGAGATTGAAAGGGTGCACAGAGCCTTAAGACCAAGATCTCAAGATGATCAAAATCCGCGATCAATTTTGATAAGATGTTTAAGGTACCAGGATAAAGAAAAGATTTTGAGGGCGGCTGCCCAGGGTGCTAAAAGAAGAAAAGGTCCGTTGATGATAGCTGAGAAACCAGTTCTTTTTTATCCTGATATAAGTTATAACCTTTTGAAGAGAAAGAAAGAATTTAATCCAGCTAAAAATGCTTTATGGGAAAAAGGTTATAAGTTTTTAATGCGTCACCCAGCAATACTGATAATTTTTTTGGAGGAAGGAAAAAGATTTTTTTCTGATTATCAAGATGCGGAGATGTTTGCACAAAAACTTCCATCTCTTCGTTAATTAAACGTAGAGATTTCTAAATGTAATGGTTAAAGACGAAGACAGAGAAAGCAAATGGAACTGATGGACATTTAAGGACGATATAAGGGAGAAAAGTAAAATTTTAGAAATATTAATTGAGAATAGTACGTTTTTTTATATATATATACTTTTTATGTTGCGGGGGGGCTGGGGAAGCTTTGAATCGGTTACTACGGGATTCACGTGTGTAATCATGGCGATTGCCATGACCCGTACAATAGAGGGGGGTAATGTTGTGTTTTTTTTCTTTCACAACATTAGTAGGGGGGTATTTTGTTTTTTTCTTTATTTTCTATTTTTCTTCTATTCTTTTGCCTGGATGATTGGTGGGGACACACACAGCAACATGGAGATTTCTAAAAAGATTTCCCAGGATACAATGAAAGTTGAAAGATTAGGTATTATTATAGATTGGAGTAACATAAATAAAAATAGTGACTAATTTATTGAATTTTTTAAGTTTTAATGTTAATGGGCTTAATGGACCAATAAAAAGAAGCCCTTATTTACAAAAGACAGGATTAAATATATAGATGCTCTGAAGATGAAACAATTGGTTATTAGGGGAAAGAAATAAATATACATATTAAAGTTATTACGAATTCCATGGAGCATGTGGAGATCTTCCAACAACCAGGCATTCTTTCTTTCTTTCTCTTTTTTTTCTATAGGGCAGTTAGGGGGGAGGGGTTAAGGGGAGGGGGTAAGGGTTATATACATTGTTTTTTCATACTTTACTTTGTAACCATTTAAAAATGCAATAAAAAAAAAGTTTAAAAAAAAGAGTGAGCACTTGGTGATAATGATAATAATAATAAAGAAAAAGCAGAAATGCCTGGCTATATCGAAAAGATTGACGCATTTGATTGCCTAATATATAGATGAATGATGTATACTGAATGAATTGAGCAGTATTTGAAGCAAATGAAATAGCTGATTTGAAGCGAGTGCCAGTGTGTCTGAACACAAGACATTGAAAAACATTCAGCTTGCTTAGGAGTTTAACTGCACCAACCAAACTGGCCAAAATGAGCTTGGCAGATTTCATAAACGTAATGCAGTAACATTTAGAACCAAAACCATTGTTGATTGCAGAACACTTTCGATTTAATACACAAAATCAAAAGGAAGGGGAGACCATTTCATCTCACGTGGCTGAATTGAAGAGATTGTCCTAACATTGTCAGTTCAGTGTTGGAATTAATGATGCACTGAGAGATTGTTTAGTTTGTGGTATCTGACAAGAAAGCATTCAAAGCAGCTCCTAACTGAAGCACAAGTCACCTTTAAAAGAGCAGTTGAAACCACTGTAACAATGGAAACATACAGAGATGCAATTGAGTTGCCATCAGAAGTGAAAGTGAGTGTGAATAAAATTGCAACATCTAAACAGAAACTTGCCTGGCCGAACAAATCGTGTTACCACTGTGGCTGGGCTCACATACACCAGCCCAATGCAGGTTTAAAGGTGAAAGCTTTAAAGCTTAAAGCTGAGAAAGACACATACAAAGACAATGTTGGGCAGACAAAAATAAATGGACTGCACAGGGAAGAGCAAAAGATAAAAAGTCAAATTGAAGATTCAACTGAGCACTGATCTGCATGCCTTGGCCACACTATTGGCACACCAGGATTACACAAGTGTGCTGAGAAAATTCAAGCAGTAGTGGATGTCCCAAGGCCAAAGGATATGTCACAGTTGTGTTCTTTTCTAAGATTTATCAATTACTATAACAGGTTCCTGCCAAACAAGGCTACTCTGCTCCACCCTTTGAACTCATTTCTACAGCTCGGGAAGAAATGACAGTGAAAAGACAAAGGAAATGGTGACGTCAGACACCGTTCTCACACATTGTGATCCACATCGTCCAGTGAAGCTTGCCTGTGACACCTCACCTTTTGGTTTAGGTGCAGTCATGTCACATATTATAAGAGATGGAAGTGAACGCCCCATAGCCTTTGCATCACATTCCCTTAAACATTACACACAGATTGACAGAGAAGCCTTGAGTCTGGTTTGGAGTGTAAAACATTTCAACCAGTACTTGTATGGGAGAGGGTTTACCCTCATTACTGATCATCAGCCACTAGTGTCCACTTTCATTCCACTAATAGCAGCAGCACAAATGCAGAGATTGGCTCTGTTTGTTGGAGGAAACAATTAAAAGATCAAATTCAAGTGGATGACTAATCGTGGAAATGCTGATGGGGTGTCCTGTTTACCCTTGGAAAAGGAAATACCTGAATAATTTACAAAAGGGTCACTCCTATTTATGTATTCTCCCTAACATGAATCAGAAGTCACTCTATTAAGGCACAGATGATCCAAAGGGAAACAAAAAAATACCCAACACTGCCTCAGATCAACATGGCAACTCAAAATGGCCGAAATGTGCAGCAGAAATTCCAGTTTTACCCTTGGCAGTGAGCTGTCTTTGTGGGAACTGAGAGTTGTTGTACCATCCAAGCTGAGAGCTGAAGTGTTGGAGGATCTACATGCCAGTCATCCAGGTGCAGACAAAATGAAAGGGTTGGCTCGACGCTTTGTCTGGTGGCCTGGGATAGATCAGCAGATCGAGCATCTTGCCATGCACTGTTTGGGATTCTAACATGTCCAGAAGATGCCAAAAGCAGTGTCTCCCCATCCCTGGGAATGGCCTGCATTGCCCTGGCAGAGGACTCGCGTGGAGTTTGCCGGACAAAAATTTCCTGGTAGTAGTGGATGCAGCTACAAAGTGGCCAGAAGTGTTCCCAAATAGACTCGCACACTGTTGATGTGTTGAGAGGACTCTTCTCAAGGACTGGTGTTCCAGAACACTTAATGAGTGACAACAGACCACAGTTTGTTGCGGAAGAGTTTCAGTCATTCCTGAAAATGGATGGAATGAGACGTATTACGATTGCACTGTTCCACCCGGTGACAAGTGGCTTGCTGGAAAGGTTTATCCAGAATCTAAAGAACAATGTCAGCAGAACACACAACATTGACACTGAATCAGAAGCTCACCAATCTCATCCCTGCACATCAGAATGGAGCACACTCCACAACCAACAACTCACCAGTGATGCTGTTCCTGGGTCATCCCTTCTTGCACTCACACTTGATCTCCTCAAACTCACTCTGAGAAAGAGTATGCAGGACAAAGATCTGAGGCAAATTTAGGGCTCCTTCAACAAGGAGGTTCAATATTTCACTCCTGGAGAAGCAGTCCTGAAGAGGGACTACAGATGTGATCACAGACATCCGAACTCTCCCGGAAGTTCCGGGAGTCTCCCGCATATTGATAGTGGCTCCCTGTTGCCCACAAATTATATACAATATCCTGGGAAAAAAAAGAGAGAGAGAGAGAGGGAGAGAGGGAGAGAGGGAGGGAGAGAGGGAGAGAGGGAGAGAGGGAGAGAGGGGGAGAGAGAGAGAGAGAGAGAGAGAGAGAGAGAGAGAGAGAGAGAAACTAAAGTGTACCCCTGCTTGATAGCGGTAGCGGTCAAGAGTAATGACAGTGTTACTCGCTGCACTGTTTGCAACAGTGACTTTTCTATTGCCCATGGTGGGTTACATGACTGTAACAGATATGTTGAAGTGAGTTTAACAGGTGTCATTCGTTCATTAGCATAGCTAACGCTATTTAAACTAGCTGGCTAGCTGCTAAAGATCTACTCTATTGCAGACATCCCTCCTCTCCCGGAAGTTCCGGGAGTCTCCTGCAAATTGATGGTGCTACCTCCCCGAAATGAGTTTTTGCAGGGTGGGATGTCTGTGATCATAAGTGGGTACTTGGAATGATTATGGACAGAATTGGACCACTCTCCTGCTCAATAGAGATTGTGTCTGATGTCATCTTCTCCGTGGATTGTCACCTTGTCGTGGTGGAGAAGCTTGTGTGGTCCTGAGATCCCGAGATCAATGCCGTATGGAGCTATGCTCCTGGTAGGGTCACCCATGGCAGTAAGGTTGAGGGTGAGGTCCCTGACAAAGAACAATCCAACCAAGACCTCAACGGTGGAACAGGCGGATGGTTACTTTGAACTCAGTGGCTGTGAAGGCAGATGAAGGCTGCAACAAATCCATCAGCTCCAATCATTGTGGTTTCCATGCCATTGGAATCAGTTGGTTGACTTGTGAAGTATCGTGTGCTTCTTGGAGTGCAACATCAAGTACACGTAAAACAAATACATGCACAGGCGTCTTCACTCTGTGATAGATCAACGGAACGAAGACCATCATCCTCGACCTCAAGGGATAGCCACGACAATGGAGACAATGCATCAAACATTTGAAGAGAACAGAATCAATTGTTGGCGAAGAAAGGTGCCCAGAGCTGTCAGAACCACTTCCTGCAGTCCCAGAGTCAACTGCTAGAACCGCCATGGAGGAGGCCCCAGAACCTGAGATCGTTTCATAGCCGCAAGTCTCACCTGCCAAGCAGAGTGACAAACCTTGTCGCAAATGATGTTATCTCACAAAAATCAGAAATCCTTCTTCACAGTGATAACATCTTTAGCAACACACACAAAATGTTAGAGGAACTCAGCAGGCCTGGCTCCATCAATGAAAAAGAGTACAGCCGATGTTTCAGGTTGAGACCTTTTGAAGAACTGTCCTGCTTACACAATTCATTATGGGTTATAAGTAAAAGTACGTGAATGGCATACGTCATTATGCCATCACTTCATATTTTCATGTCCCACTCCAGTAAAACGAAATAGACAAGCATCTCCTGGTTCCCATGTTTCCTTTCAATTTAATTTCTGAAGTTACAAAACAATCAACAGGCTTAATAAACTGATTAGAAAGGCTGGCTCTGTTAAAGGAGTCAAACTGGACACACTGGAGGCTATGTTAGAACAAAGGATCCTATGGAAAATCCTGATAATTCTGGACAATATTTCTCACATTCTGCATGCCACCTTGGTTGAACAGAGGAGCACTTTTACTACGCTGCTCGAAAGAGCACTATATGAGGCTATTCTTACCCTCGGTCATTAGGCTCTATAATGAGTCAACCTATAGCAGGGGAAATGAAAACCCCTCCTGTTAGACTGTTTGTGGTAACTTATTTCTTTTATTCTCTCTACTTCTAATATTTATATCTGTGCACTTGTAATGCTACTGTGAGGCTGTAATTTCCTCTGGGATCAATAAAGTATTTATCTGTCTATCCATCCCCTCTTCCTGTACATGACAAAGTAGCCTATGAGCTACTAGTCATGGTCTTCTGCTGTTGTAGTCCATCTTCTTCATGACTCAACATGTTTTGTGTTCAGAGGTACTCACTGTTGTAACACGTGGTTATTTGAGTTCCTGTCACTTTCCTGTTAGCCTGAACCAGCCTAGACATTTTCCTCTAACCTCTCAGTAACAAGGCGTTCTTGCCCAGACAGTTGGGCCTGAAAAACCCAGAGATCACCAGTTCCTGAGATACTCAAACCACTTGATCTTGCACCAACAATCATCCCATGGTCAAAGTCACTGAGATCACATTTCTTCCCCATTCTGACGTTTGGTCTGAACAACAACTGAAGCTCTTGACCATTTCTGGGTGCTTTTATGCATCAAGTTGCTGTCTTATTATTGGTTTATCAGATATTTGCATTAACGTGCAGGTGTACAGATGTACTTCGTAAAGTGGCCTCTGGGTGTATTTCAGCAGTTTCTCCAAAAGGCTGTATAAAAGGGTCAGCGGACCTACCAAGGAACTGGCTGTGTGGGGAGGACCAAGCCATCATCTCAAATCAGCTGGAACATAGTGTCTAGAATCATTCAAATAAGCGACCGCTGTTGCAAGTACTCACTTCAAAGCGATGAGCGGTCCCGTCTGACAGCTTTAACTGCATCAATATAGCCGGCTGCAGAGCACGGGTCAAAGAACTGTAAACAGAAAGGCAGGGTCAGCAGTGAAGTGAAAACGAAAAATGAAATAAGCAGACAACAGAGGGATATGCACATTGTGTCTGCAACAGGGATTAGTTTCGTTAGCATTCAGTTACTGGCTTAATTCATTCCGCACAACATTGTGGGCCAAATCGCCTGTCCATGCTGAATTGTTCTCGGTTCCATATGTTCTTCCTGTGCCATCAAAACAAAATGATATCTGTCCCCCAAAAGTCTACAGATTCTATCAGCCGCATTGCTGATTTTGGTTGAGTTTTGATTTTACAAATATAAAAGCAGATTTATGAGAATGATCTTGGTTAATGTATGAGGAGCATTTGCTGGCTCTGGGCCTGTACTAGATGGAATTTAGGAAAATTCACTGAAAGCTGTCAAGCATATTGGAAGGCTGAGATAGAGTGTATGTGGAGAGCTACTCTAAGGGACCAGATATAAGAGTACTTGGATAGACATGGACTGATTAAGGATTGCCAGCATGGCTTTCTACATGGTAGGTTGTGTCTAAGCAACCTTACAGAGTTTTTCCAAGGACGTTCCCAAGAAAGTTGACGAAGGTAAGGCAGTGGATGCTGTCTATGTTGACAAGGTCCCACACAGGAGGTTAGTCAAGAGAGTTCAGTTACTCTGCATTCGAGATGAGGCAGTGAACTGGACTGTGGGAGAAGCCAAAGTGTGGTAGTAGGTGGTTGCCTCTCTGACTGGAGGCATGTGACTTAGTGGTGAGCCACAGGGATCGGTGCTGGGTCCATTGTTGTTTGTCATCCATATCAATGATCTGGATAATAATGTGGTTAACTGGATCAGCAAATTTGCCAACGTCATCAATGTTGGGGGTAAGGTGATCAGTGAGGAAGACTATCAGAGCTTGCAGTGAATTTGGAGCAGCTGGAAAAATGAGCTGAAGAATGGCAGATTGAATTTAATGCAGACAAGTGTGAGGTTTTACATAGTGCATGGTAGGGCATTGAGGAGTGTGGTAGAATAAAGGGACCTGGGAATACAGATACATAATTCATTGAAAGTAATGTTACAAGTAGACAGGGTTGTAAAGAAAGTTCTTGGCACATTAGCCTTCATAAATTGAAGTACTTAATACAGGAGAAGGGATGTTATGTTGAAGTTGTATAAGACATTGTGAGGCCTACTTTGGAGTATTATGTGCAGCTTTGGTCACCTACTGACAAGAAAGATGTAAACAAGAATGAAAGTGTACAGACAAAATTTTGCCAGGTCTGCACAACCTGATTTATAAGGAAAGATTTGAAGACTTTATTCCTTGGAACATAGAAGATTGAGGGGAGATTTGATAGAGGTATACAAAATTATGAGGGGTCTGGGAAGGGTAAATGCAAGCAGGCTTTTTCCACTGAGGTTAGGTAGGACTACTAGAGGTCATGGGTTAAGGGAGAAAGGTGAGAATTTTACAGGGAACATGAAAGGAAACTTTTTCACTTAGAGGTCATGAAAGTGTGGAATGAGATGCCAGACAAGTGGTGCATGCACACTTGATTTCAACATGTAATAGAAGTTTGGAAAGGTACATTGATGGGAGGGGTATGGAGGGCTATGATCTGGGTGCAGGTCGATGGGACTAGGCAGTTTAAATGGTTCAGCATGGACTAGATGGGCCAAAGGGTCTGTATTGTGTTGTACTTTCTATTACTCTATGATGCTTCCAATACTGGGAGGGTCTAGGGCCAGAGAGCACAGCTTCAGAATTATAAAAGATGATCCTTTAAAGCAGAGATGAGGAATTCCTTTAGGCAGAAGGTGGTGAATCTGTGGAATTCATTCCCACAGGAGGCTGTGGAGCCCAAGTCATTGAGTTTATTTGAAGTCAAGGTTGATTAGTAAGGTATAGGAAGAAAGCAGGAGAGTAAGATTAAGAGAGAGTCAGCCATAATTGAATGGTAGAGCAGACTCGATTGCCTGTACGGCCTAATTCTGCTCCTGTGATTATGATGCAGCATGGATGTAGATTTGGTACTGAATGGCAGAACAGGCTGATAGAATTGAATGGCTACTTCCAACATTCCGCTTATCAGTACAAACTATCATCAAACTGAATGATAACTTTGTTACCTAACCCACTGGCCTCTACAGTAAATTGTGTTACTGCAAATTCTAATGTTATATTATAAATTCAGTAATGAAACATGAGTGGGCTTAAGTTACAAATAAAGCACTGGGTAATTACCAGTGCTAAACATGATTTTTTATGAAGTTTTATTATTTGATCCTTAAGTTCTTCTGCACTTTATAAATACAGAAAATAATGTTTCAGATATTTCCAGAAACTGAAATTAACATACAATTATTTCAGTCAATTTTCATTTAAAAACAGTCACTTCTATAAATGTGCAGTGGACAGCATTCTGATTGGTTGCATCCAGCCTGGTATGGAGGTACCAATGCACCAGTTTGCCTCGAGAAGGTGGCATGCATCACTCAGGACACTCCCCATCTTGGACATGCCTTCTTCTTGCTAATATCATCAGGGAGGAGGTACAGGAGCCTGAAGACACATACTCAAAGATTCAGAAAAAGCTTTTCCCCTTTCACCATCAGATTTCTGAACAGCCCATGAACTCATGAACACTATCTCGTTATTTTTTTGCACTAGTTTGTAATTTATGGTAATATTATGCCTTCGCAAGTGTTCTGCTTCTGTAAGACAACAAATTTCACATCATCATAGGTCATTGATATTATTTTGGTTTTTATTCCAAGCAAGTTCATTGGGACTTACTAACAGATCACGGCAGAGGTAAGTTATGCAGATCAACTTTAATGCACAACTTCAACGGCAACAAAAGCAAGAAACGACATTTTTGACGTGGAAAATTTACAATACTACTGTGGAACATTTGAAAGTGTGTTAGGGTATCAGTAATATCAATAGGCTGGTGTTGACAGTCAGTCTGAAACCACCCAATTCCCAAGGGTGCCAATTATCTGAGTATTACTGTATTTTTATTAGCTAATTTTAAAGATGCAACAATAATTACACTATTGCTTGCTCATTATGTGCAACTTTACTGTTGAATATGCCATTTGACATTGGAGTGAAGGAGGCTGAGAGGCAACTTCACAGAGAAGTACAAGATGATTACATTGTACACCTTAACTGGTTGCTTGTCAGTATTTCTTTATGTATAGCTTTTTCATCCTCCAAGAGGACCACAACCTTGTTGTGGTTTGGAGGCTTGCATGCCTAATGACCCAGAGAGCTGGAGTCAGGGCTTTATGCTTTGGCTCTTGGCAAGGTCACCCATGCCAAACAGTTCAAAGGGTAGAGGCCCGACTAAGAGTGGTCCACCGGTCTCTAGGTTTCAGGGTTCAGCTCAGGGATAACAACGCTGACTGGTTAGAAAATACTGTTCTGGAAACAGCCAGCATGACTGACAGTAGAGAAAACCAAGAGGAAGCTATTGACAAAGATGGAGGACCTTCATTGCTGCCTTAAAAACCAGCAGTGTAATGGCGTCAAATAGAGAAGTTTTTCATAAGTTCTATAGTATTTATTTATTTTCCAGTAAATGTCTTCAAGAAAATGAATCTCCATACTTTGATAATATATTTTACTTTGACTTTGATAAGAGACACTAATAGAGAGAGATAGAGTCAGCACCTTTTCCTAGGGCAATAATTACTAATACAAGAGGACAGACTTTCAAGAAGATTGGAGTGAAGTGTAGGGGGGATGGCAGAGGTAGGGTTTTATTTTCATTCAGAGGGTGGTTGTGCATGGAATGCACAGCTGGGTCTGATGGTAGAGGTATTAGGGGCATTTATGAGGCAGAAGACAGATGGTTGAAAGTGGAGGGTTACAGTATGTGGGAGGGAAGCAATAAGATTGATTATGGAGTACTTTATAAGGTCGGCATAACGTTGTGGGCTGAAGGGTCTGTACTGTGCTGTATTGTTCTATATTCTATGTCCAAATTGATATGTCAGCCAGGACACTGCAGAACGTTGACACATGCCTTGGTCTTTTTGGTCAGAGCACATTTGGAGTATTATGAGTAGTTGTGCATCCCATATCTAACAAATGATGTGCTAGCGTTGGAGAGGGCCCACGGGAAGTTCGTGAGAATGATCTGGTAATTAAAGCATTAAAGGAATAAAGCATGAGAAGCATTTGATAGCTCTGGGTCTTTACTTACTGGAGTTTAGAAGAATGGGGGAGATCTCAAAGTTCAAAGTAAATTTATTACTCAAGTACATATGAAACCCTGTGATTCATTTTCTTGCAGTCATACTCAATAAATACATAATAGAATAATAACAATAATAGAATTAATGAAAAACTGCACCAACTGGGTGCTAAACCAGTGTGCAAAAGACAACAAACTGTGTAAATACAAAAAGAAAGAAAGAAAGAAGCAATAAATATTGAGAACATGAGATGAAGAGTCCTTAAAACTGAGTCCATAGGTTGTGGGAACATTTCAGTGATGGGCAAGTGAAATTATCCCCTTTGCTTCAAGAGCCTGATAGATGAGGGGTAATAACTGTTCCTGAACCTGGTGATGTGAATCCTGAGGCTTCTGTACCTTCTTCCTGATGACAGCAGCATTAAGAGAGCATGACCTGGGTGATGGGGATTCCTGCTGATGGATGCTGATGATGGATTATTACTTGTAACAGTGCTCCATGTAGATGTGCTCAATGGTGAGAAGGGCTTCACCTGTGATGGACTGGACCATATCCACTACTTCTTGTCAGACTTTCTGTTCAAGGGAATTGATGTTTCTATACCAGACTGTGATGTAGCCAGTCGATATACGCTCCGTCACACATCTATAGAAGTGATAGGTTTCTCACTGAAACCTATCAAATATTGAAAGGCCGAGATAGAGTGGACATGGAGATGAGGTTTCCAAGAGTAAGGGAGTCTAGGACCAGACAGCACAGCATCAGAATACAAGATTGCTCCTTTAGAAAAGGGATAAGGAGAAATTCCTTTAATGAGGGGGTGGTGAATCTGTGGAATTCATTGCCACAGACAGCTGTGGAGACCAAGGCATTGGTATATTTAAAGAGGAGGTTGATAGGTTCTTGATTACCAAGGGCATCAAAGGTTGCAGTGAGAAGGCAGGTGAGGTAATAAATCAGACATGATGGAATGACAGAGATAACTTGATGGACCAAATGCTCTAATTCTAGTCCCATGTCTTATGATCTTACCAAATGATAACATTGAGCATGATGCATATTGAATGGAGACCCAAGTATCAACTTTACCTGGAAGAAATGGCCACATCAACTCGCCATCTGAAATCCTGAACACTTGGCAAACGATTCCCTTGTTGCAGGGCTGCAGCCTCCAACACTGCTCGTCTTAAAGCAGAATATATAATTGTAGTGGAAACATTAACACATTGTTAATTGGAAATGTTCAAAATGCTGGTAAAATACAATCATACAGACACATAACTGATTAAAGAGAGAAAATACACCCTCAAAATACATTTTCATGACTCCACCTGGGGTCAGTCAGCAGAAAATCACAACAGGTCTTAAATTCACTCTGGAGCATGGGCCCCAACCTGTTTTATGTCATGGGCCAATATTACTAAGCAAGGGGTCTGACAGCCCCAGGTTGGGAACCCTTGCCCCAGAGATTTAAGTATAAAAGCTGGACCATGGGTATTAGGAAAAACACGAAAACAGATTACCTGTGTTCATCTCCCTTCCACATCAACATTAGTCCTAATTCCACATATCAGACCCATCTGCATTTTCACCTTTACGTCCACTCATCGTGAGATCTTGACATGTGAAGAACTTCACCATGTGACTAGCTAACAGGTAGCTGGCTTACTATCCCCTTCCAAAATGTCATTCCACATTATCAGTAAGTGGTTACCTAAGCCAAAAACCCCATCCTTAAAATTATTAAAATATTATTTACTGAAGTAATCCTCCCTTCCTAATGCATATCCAAGTAAAGGGCACTGTGAAATGTACAAAAAGGAAACTATACACACATACAACGTGCATCAAGCCCTTTTGCAATCTAAAACTAGCACGAGGTGGCAGTATGTGCTGTGAGTGAAGAGATTACCCATTATCCAGCATCCTAAGTGTACAGGAATTACTTGATCTGTGGCACTTGCACAGGTCTGACCCAGAGATAAAAACAATATTTCCATTACTAACGATACCGTTCAGCTCATTGTGCTGAAACTTTTGTATAGAATTTTCAAAATGCTAGTTGGGTCAAGAACTGAATGACCACAGACCCTGAAACATATAAGCAGAATTAGGCCAATTGCCCATTGAGACTAGTCTGCCACTCAATCACGGTTGATTTATTTTCTTTCTTTCTTTTTTTTATAATTTTTTTTAAATTTAATTTTCAAGTAGGTTACAGAAAGAAAAAAAAATGATCAACCCTTGCCCCTCCCCCCTGACATATCCCTATAGAGAAAAAAAGAGAAGAAGAAAGAAAGAAAGAAAGAAAGAAAGAAAGAAAGAAAGAATGCCTGGATATCGTAAGATCCCCACATGCTCCATGGAGTTCATAATAGCTTTAATATGTATATTTATTTCTTTCCCCAGATAACCAATAATTTTATCTTTGGAGCACCTATATAAGGGCACCAAATTTTCAGAAATATTTCATATTTATCTCTTAAATTATAAGTAATTTTTTCAAGTGGAATGCAGCTAAAAATTTCATTCTTCCAACGATCTATACTTAAGTATGAATCCGATTTCCAAGTAACTGCAATAGCCTTTTTGGCTACTGCCAATGCAATTTTTATGAATTCTTTCTGATATTTATTCAATTTGGATTTCGATTTTATCCCTTCAATATTGCCTAGTAAAAATAATGTTGGATTATGTGGAAGTTGTATTCCAATAATTTGTTCCAGTAAAACTCTTAAATTTGTCCAAAAAGGTTGAATTTTAAAACAAGACCAAGTAAAGTGTAAAAAAGTACCAATTTCTTGATTACATCCGAAGCATTGATCAGATAAATCTGGGTTTAATTTATTTATTTTTTGTGGTGTAATATATAATTGATGTAAAAAATTATATTGCACTAGTCTTAGCCGGACATTTGTTGTATTCCCTAGATTACAATATTTATTCCAAACACTACCAATACAATTAACGCAGAAGTTTTTTCAAGAGTTAAATAAATGTGTGAGGAAATTCCTTTGGAAAGGTAAGATGTCAAGAACATTGTTGGAAAAATTGACATGGAAATTTGACCTAGGAGGGTTACAACTTCCAAACTTTAAAAATTATTATGAAGCAAATCAACTTCGATATATTGCATCTTTTTTTGATGAAGATAAACCAGCATGGATTAGAATAGAACTTGATAAAATAGGAGAAAATATACCAGAAGATTTTATATATAAGTGGGAATCTAAATGGATACGGGAAAAGACAGAATCTCCTACATTAAAACATGTGACTGATTTAAGGAATAAGATAAATGTTGATGATGAGATAAAGAAATCTTTAAAGAGACCTTTAATTCAAAATAAACTTATTCCTCTTACAATGGATAACCAACTTTTATACAACTGGTTTCAAAAAGGGATTAGATATATAGGAGATTGTTTTGAAGGAGGTATATTAAAGTCATTTGATCAATTAAAGAATAAATATAAAATATCAAACAACACTCTTTTTTGTTATTTCCAAAACCTAATGAAATAGAAATATTAATTCAAAAAGGAAAAATTAAAAAAATTATTTCTTGTATGTATAGTTTGATTCAAAAGCAGGCAATTAAACAAGGAATTCATAAGTCAAGACAAAAATGGGAAACTGATTTGAATATTAAAATTGAAGAAACAAATTGGTCAAGACTATGTCTTGACAGTATGATTTATTTTCTTTCTTAACCCAATTCACTTCCCATCTCCCTGTAATCTTTGCTGCCCTTACATATCAAGAACCTATCAACCTCCGCTTTAAATCCACTCTATGTATTGATCTCTCTTTCACATCTACAGAATCTCATGTCTACTGCTCTAGCTAAGGAATCCCCTATCCTTACTGCAATCCTCTTCTCCCACCTTCCCTTCTGAGCCACAGCGCCAGACACTTGGTTATTGTGGCTGCCCCTCTGATAAGTCATCACCTTGCACAGTATCCAAAGCGGTATATTTATTATTATTGAGGCAAATGGCCACAGAGGTACTCTGCACTGGCTGCCCATTTCCTCTCTCTCTCTCTTGACAGTCACCCAAGTACTTGCCTCCTGAAACTTAGGGGTGACTATCTTCCTGTAGCTCCCATCACCTCCTCACTTCCCGCAAGAGCTGCAGGTCATCGAGCTCCAGTTCCTTAACACGTTCCCTGAGGAGCTGCAGCTCGGTGTACCAGGTGGAGGTGTGGTTATCCAGGAGGCTGGAGGTCTCCCAGAATTCCCACATCTCACACAAAATAGTACAACACAGCCCTTGGAGCCATTTTCAGTGCACTAACAGACATAGAATTAAGAAGAAATGACCAGATATACACATATATACTGTATATTCAGAACTGTACAAAAGTCTTAGTCACATTTAGAAAGCGAAGGTACCTAAGACGTTTGCACAGTGCTACATTTGTCAATGTGGAGCGCTGCGAGACGGGTGTGGGACAGGTGGCAGAGAGGAATGCCAGGATGTTGGGTTGGGGGGATGGGGGAGGGAAGCTGGCTGGCTGTGGTAGGGTGTGGGACTGGTGGCAGAGCAGGAGAGCCAGGGGGAGGGAGGTGGTGCGGGTGCATTCTCACCCAGCCCTGAGACACCAGGCAAGGTAATTTGATTCTAAACAATTGGTTTATTGATCATTACAGAATGTCTCTCTGGTGCTTCCCACTCCCTCCCCTCTTCCTTTTCCTTTTCCTAACCCTGAATTCCCTCTCCCTGTCCCCTTCCCACTCTCAGTCCACAATAGAGACCCATGTCAGAATCAGGTTTATCATCATTCACATGTCATGAATTTTTTTGGGGCAGCAGTACTGTGCAATACATAAAATCACTGCAGTGCTGTGCAAAAGTCTTAAGCACCTTAGCTATACGCATGTGCCTAAGACTTTGATGTGTTTTGTGTGTGTGTAATTATATGCATATATAATTTTTCATTATAAATTATGGAGTATTTTACGCCTTGCACTGTACTGTAGCTGCAAAACACCAAATTCTACAACAATAATAAACCTGATTCTGATTACGTTACTCACACACTTTGAACATGAGGAAGTGATAAACTCACCTGTTCCCAAACACAACACTTGCAAAATCAGAAATAAGCTCCTCTGGAATCCTGAAACAGATCAATATTAGAAGATCATTAAAAGTTGATCAGAACAACGTGGTGCAAAGCATTGGTATTATAGGTCCTGTGTGAAGGGCAAGGGAGTCATACCTCCATATACAGGTAGATGCTAAAACAAGTCTGCAATACAACATAAGACTCATGAGGAGCATGCTGAAAATTCAAGATGAAAACAGAAAATTCTCGAAGCCCTGCAGAACAATCTAGTACACTGCATTCAGTTTTCGCAATGTGGTCACCTCTGCATTGGAGTAACTCAGTGCAAATTCGGGATTGCTTAAGGTTGCTTTCAGTGCACGACTGTAAAATAAAAAGAACAAAATAATTGATGACTGCTTTGTGGGCTCTTGTGTTTACTCATCAAAGGCGGACTACCTGCTGACCTCCACTTTATTTTCCAGCCCTGTCCTGTGTGTGCATTCCCCACTGCCGTATTGTTGTCATGAAGACCAGTATAATGAGGAATAGCACTCTGGGCATGTGCAGTCATCTAGGCTCAGTATTGATTCTGTCCCTCTATCCCTGTCACTTTCTATAACACTCTATCTATTACCCCCATTACTGCACTGCACTTTCAGCCACTTTTTAAAATATTATTAACGTTGTAAATGCATGCTGCTACTTATGCACAAATTTATTCCATATCTGTACCTCCAAGTTTTTTAAAAATAATTCTTTGTACTTTTTAACTGATGAATGTTGCATGAATAGTTGAATAGTGATGAATAGTTGCATGTCGTGCCCTGACCAACATAACACAGCAAATTCCCCATCCAGGTAAATGGATATGGCAAAGAAAGCTGATCATTGATTCTTGACGCAGCAGCCAGTTTATGAACAGTGAGTTCTTTAGCCAAGCATGAAACTCTCGTAGTCTGGAAGTTAGAAAATGTTATCCCATTATTTTTAAAAGGCCAGTAAAAACAAGTCAGGAAACTACAGACCAGGGAGGCTATCCCACTGTTATAGGTATGTTACTGGAGGGGATTCTGAGGAACAGGATATCCCATTTTTCAAAATACTGTTTACATTATAACTCTGTGATACAGCAGTGATGGAGCGAGGCTCAGGAGGGTCAACAGAGAGCAGGCTGAAGAGGCAGAAAAGGGCAGCTTTTGGCTGTGGCTGAGTAGGAAGGACAGAAATTGGGGGGCTGACTAATCCCACTGAAAGCTTCAGGGGTGTCAGGGAAACGTCCCTGGGACTGCTCAGCCACCAAGAGATGTACCAGGGCCAAGGGAGTGAAATGTCACTGAGCGGTGGTCTCTGGCTGATGACCCTGCAGCTGACCTGAGGGCATTGTTGGACGTGAGACAGGCAGCAATGCCGAGCAAGAAGCAACATCTTCCAATAAACCTCATTAACTGCTAGCAGGTATTTATGCACCTTTCATCCACATTTGTACTTTAACTTCTAACTTTATTTTTTTATATCATTCTTTATAATCGTTAAACGTTTTTCATTGTATGTCTTGCCCTGACTAACACACCACAGCAAATTCCTAATGCATGAAATTATTGTATTTGGCGAATAAAACTGATTTTTGACTATAAATTCTTGAATTCTAAAATTCCTCGAAATACATCGGAATGGACCAGGCCACTCATCTGTAATTATGGTTCCGTTTTTCGTTTCCTCGCCCTTTGCAATGTCTCGGCATGTCTGTCCTGCATTTTTCAATTTTTACTCATATTCTCACCCTCTAACTGGAATTGGTATATTATTGTTACATGTACCAAGTCAAAGTGAAAGCACACTCTTCACACAGATCAATTCATTACACACTCCATTGAGATAATACAAAGTAAAACAAACAATAACAGAATGCAGAATAAAGTGTTACCATTTGACAGGAAGTGCAATGCAGGTAGACAATAAAATACAAGATCAAAATGAGCTAGCCAGCCAGTGGTGTCCATGCACGACTTCGAGGTGAGTTGTCCCAGGTTCAGCTCTGGCCAGTATTGGAGTGTAAAAGTTGCATTGTTTGCTGTGTAACCAAAACTATGTAGTCAGCTTTGAGCTTGCTATTTGCTATGCATGCATCCAATTTAATAGGAGAATGAAATCTTAAGAATGTAGAAGATAATGGTGTGTTAATGAGAGATAGCTAAGAGATGTAGATTAGAACATGATTAAGTCAATGGGTAGAAACAATAGTGGCGGATGTCTGTGATACGCAACTGTAGACCGATTGGATATGCTAATACAACTAAACCTGGAGATTGCTATAAAACATGCTATGTACAAGGATCGGTGGGCAATCAGTGACTAGCTCAATGACTGTCTCAGCTTTGATTTGCAAATTAAAGTTTAATACTTCTTGAAGAATCTTCCGCGTCTCCTGGTCATTTGTGGGGCATGAGAAACCACGACACCAGCTCCATCTGTGCTGGGTTGAGGGTCAAGCTAGTAACTCAGCCTCATAAACAACACACAAAATGATAAATAAATGGCAACCTGATGGATGAAGATTGATTTTTCTAACTTCTCATAATTCCTCCCTCTTCCCCTTCTCTTTTTCCATTCCCCATTCAGGTTCCCCTCTCACCCTTTCTCTCCTCCTCACTTGCCCTTCAACTCCCACTGATTCCCCTCGTCATTCCCTTTTTGCCATGGTCCACTCTCCTGCCCTATCAGATTCTTCCTTCTTCAACTCTTTGCCTCTTCCACCTATCATATCTCAGCTTCTCACATCATCCTCCCTCCCCTACCCACCCATATTCCCCCTCACCTGGCTTCATCTGTCACCTTCCATTTCCCTTCCCACCTTCTTATTCTGGCTTCTTCCCCCTTCCTTTCCAGTCCTGATGAAGGTCTTGGCTCGAAACAGCAACTGTTCATTCCTCTCCATAGATGTTGCCTAACCTATTGAATTCCTCCAGCATTTGTGTGTGTGTGTGTGTGTGTGTGTGTGTGTGTGTGTGTGTGTGTGTGTGTGTGTGTGTGTGTGTGTGTGTGTGTGTGTGTGTGTGTGTGTGTGTGTGCATGCGTGCGCATACGTGCGTGAGTGTGTTACTCAAGATTTACAGTGTTGCAAGAATTTCTTGTATTTGTCACCTGGAATAGATCAGCCATGATCTCTTTGAATGAAGGGCCAAGTGACCTGCTCCTGCTCCCATTTTCAAGCATCTTTGTACCTTTCCCCTTCACCCCACTTTCTGATTCCGGCCTCCATCCCTTCCTTTCCAGTCCTAATGAAGAGTCTCGGCTGAAACATCTACTGTTTATTCCTCTCCACACATGCTGCCTGAACTGCTGAGTTCTTCCAGCACTCTGCTGACGTTGCTTGAGTCTGGCAAAAGTCAAAGGTGATGAAGGGTCTTTGACCTGAAGCACTTACTGGCTTCTCTTTCCACAGAAGCTGCCTCATTGCATGAGTTCTTCCAACATTTCTGATTTCTTTCAGATTCCAGTATCTGCAGTTGCATTTGTTTTCCAAGTTTAGATGCAGAACTGGTTTTAAGGAAGTTGGAAAGGGAAGGCCTGTGGTCAATGCACAGAATAGTTCGGCAAGGGTGAGATGATTCGAAGGGCCTGTTTCTGTGCTGTACTTTTCTATGACTCCATGAGTAACTAAAGCCATAGATCTACATGGAGTTCCCTTGTACAATGACACCTTATTTGTATTAATATTTGATGAGCTTTTTCAAAATAAAGCCCAACACTCTGAATCCACTACAATGACCAACTGCTGTTGATATCAGCTCGTGAACTTGGCCTCACAATCCCACGTAATGAGCTCTTGATTGCAAATAAACCAGATGAATTTTCAACAACATATCAAGTACTCTCCCGAGAGAGAGAGGGGAAATGTAAAAAGCTGTTATACTGCCCTTTCTGCAGAAATACTCCAGTTGCTAATTTATTTTTAAAGGCTTATTTTTAGCCACACACAAACAAAACAAGTTTTTGAACTGACCTAGGACATAGCACTTCCGAATTTACAGGATCACTCCATGGCATGAAGCAACTGGTTCCACTGAGAAACACACAAAATGCTGGAGGAACTCAGCAGTTCAAGCAGCATTTACAGAGAGGAATAAAGAGTCAATGTTTCAGGCCAAGACCTTTCATCTGGCCTCAACATTTTGTGTGTGTCACTCTGTCTTTCCAGCATCTGCAGAATTGCTTGTACTTATGTTTCTATGAGAGGAAGGTCAGTAACTAGGCCTCCCAGGTTAAAGACTCAAAGGAATAATGAGGAGACTACTTATTTGTAAACACATCAAGTTGTTATGATCTGTAAAGGAGGGTGGAATCAGATTCACCAACAGTTTCAAAAATTGTTTGTGTAAACTCTCTGAAGAGAAAGACATGTAGGACTAAGGAGGAAAGATCGGTGACCCGTATTAGGACCTGACTTTAGATGTCATCTGAAAAGTTAACTGGACTGGCTCAAGAAAAACTGTTTTGTTGTGATACACGTCAGCTTCCAAGGTTTAAACACTCTAACTCCCCAGAGTATGGATAGCTGGTGCAGCCCCTTTAAAGATTCAGGACAGTCCCGCTAATTGGCAATTGTGTTTTGGGCACCAAGGATTGAGTATTTAAGGAGCACCTGAAATGGGGTTCAGTGCTCAATCGTAAATCTACTCGTGATTTCATCTAGTGTTTGTTTTGTGCTCAGATGATCGATCCAGTTTGAAACTGTGTCTTGATCCTTGGCTCGGATACACCAGCATTAGGGTCCAAGCCATCCTCGTCAAGGACTCCCGCCACAGTACAATTGAGCCAACACAGACCAGCAGAGTATCAGAGCCTTTTGTCACCTGTGGCTAGCCACAGCGAGAAAATTTCAAGACAGAGCAGGGAGATACACGAACTTCAGGTCCCATGTGTCAACTATTGCAGGAGGGAAGGCAAAGTCGCTCAGGTGAGGCTGGCAGTCATTCTGCAGAGCCAGTCCATCTTCTGACCCGGGTACTTGCCATGACTTTCTCATCCAGTGTTCATTAGTGTTTGAGCTCCAGCCATTCCTATTCCCTTCAGGTGACCTTCATTATCTCCCCTCTGGCTGGAAGAGCCCTGGCTTGGGCCACCATGCATCGGGAATGCTGGTCGGAGAATTGCTTGGATTTGGAGGAATTTATGGCCACCATAAGGAAGGTGTTCCATCACTCTGCCAGAGTCAGCCAAGTCTCAGCAGGGTGGAGGTCTGCAGCTGACTACATGATTGAATTTCAGACATTGGCCTAAGACAGTGGCTGGAACAGGGAGACCTTGACGATGCTATACTGCCACAGATTCCAAGAGGAACTGAAGGATGCCCTCACTTTGGGAGAACCAGTCGAGGTTTCAGAACCTCTGATCGACCAATCCATTCATCTAGATAATCATCTGGCAGAGAATAAGAGGAACTACATCAAGAGATCGAAGAGGGTTAGCCTGAGCCCAAACTCAATGCATTGTAGTTCCACCCTCGATCTCAGACTATGATCAGCCCTCCTCCTGCTCAGGATCCTGTCAAGCCCATGCAAACTGGCCGCATAAGAATCTCTGTTGATGAAAGGGTCCCGTGTCAGAGTTGAGGTTGTTGCATCTACTGCGGGAAAGCAGTTCACCTGCGGGGTGAATGTCCGATGCTGGAGGTGTTGGGAGAACTGTTCAGACTGTCTGGTGTTGAGAGGACTGTGACAGTAGCAGTCACCACCCCAACCTCACGGATTTTGGTGTCACACTGAGGGCGGAGATCTCCTGGGTATGAACTGATGAGAGGTGAATACTTTTTTGGACTCTGGAGCAGGGGAAAATCTGCTGGACTTGGGCTCAGCATAACTCTGGGAGAGTTGAATCAGTCCTTCCCTGGAACTGTCTCGGGTGGCCGCTCGCTAGGTTCCGGGTAGATCCAGCAACATACTGTGATGTTGTAGATGAGGATAGGGGATCATGTGAAAGACATTAGTTTCTACATTACTGACTCGCCACTCATACCCCTGATCTGTCCATAGACTGGAGGGAGGAGAGAATCACTGCTTGGTCCACACATTGTCAGAGGGTTTGTTTTCAGCCTGATGTCCAAACTCCAGACTCTCCTGACCAGAAGTCAACGAGGGGAAAGACTTCTGCTCAGTTATCTGGAACCTTCAGTTAATCTAGTCCTCCCTTCAAGAGAAGATGAGCTGATTCCAGCCAAAAGGTCTGTGTGAGTCCTGACGTAGTCCAGTCAGGGGTGCTGCGGAATGAAATCTCTAGTTCAGAAGCAAACCAAGGAAGTACCTAAGCCAAAGGGCTCCAGTTGCCAGGTCCCGTCTAAGGGGAAGGCTCCAAGTTGGAGTTCCTTGGAACCTAGTCCCAGGAGCACAAGGACTTTTTATTGCAGCTTGCTGCTGATGTCTGAGGATACAGACAAGGATTTCAACTGTGATTTCGCTTCTGTTTTCACTAAAGACTCTTGTGGACCTATGGGGGTGACGCTGGGGTCTATTGAATCACTCCCACTACTGACAGAGTTTCAGAAATCATCCCTGGAGGAAGGTTTGGGGGCCCACGCAGCACACAAGCCAGTAGAAATCCCTTCTATCTACAAGGATTTTGAAGATGTTTTCAGCAAGGGAAAGGCCTCAACTCTTCCACTGCACCAATCCCACATCTGTGCAATAAATCTATCGACAGGTACGTGTCCTCCGCAGGGTCAACTATACAAGAGGGAAGTGCTGTGGAAGAGTATATTAAAAAGACTCTTGCCCTGGGATTAATTTGGGCCTCCACTCTCCAGCTGGCACTGGCTTTTTCTCCGTATAGTAGGAGGACGGGAGTCTGCGACCTGGCATTGATTATAGAGGGTTGAATTACGTAACAGTCAAGAATGGTTACCCACTCCCACTCATGAACACTGCTTTCGAGATTCTCCAAGGGGCAAGAATCTTCTCAAAGCTGGATTTGCAAAGAGCATACGTCCTCATTTGCATAAAGGAGGTGATGGGTGGAAGATGCATTCAACACACCAACGGGGCCCCATGAGTACCTCGTCATGCCCTTCAGCCTTGTGAACACGCCAGCAGTTTCCCAGGCCTTTGTAAACGATGTGCTCCAGGATGCTCTCCATTAGTACACTTCTGTCTATTTGGATGATGTCCCAATTTTCTCAAAGTCCATGCCCCACATCAGAGATATCCTGAAGAGGTTCTGTATCATGCACTTTACATAAAGCTGGAGAAGTCTGAATTTCACATAGACACTATTTCTTTTTTTGGGCTTCACCATCTTTTCATCTCTAATGGCAATCTCAAGATGGACCCTAGTTAAGATTCAGGCAGTTAGAGATTGGCCACCACCATCCGGTGTGAAGCAGGTCCAATGAGTCTTGGGATTTGCCGACTATTATCAGGAATTTCAGTTCAGTAGCAGCTCTGCTGATGGCACTATTTACGAGATCCGTGGCTCCTTTTGTTTGGACTGGACTAGTGAGGAGGAGGCTGCACTCACAGAGCTCAAATAGTGTTTCACAACAGCTCTCATTTTGGCCACACCTAACCTGGACCTTCCCTTCATCATGGAAGTGAACGTATCGGACGTCAGAGTGAGTGCAGTGTTGTCTCAACAGACACCTTCAGACAATAATCTGCATCCATGTGCATTCTCTTGCAGGTGACTCTCCCCAGCAGAGATGACTTAAAACATGGGGAATAGAAAGCTGCTTGCAGTCAAGTTGGTTCTGAAGGAATGGTATCACTGGGTCGAGGGGATCAAGAACACTTTTATCTTATGGACGGACAACAAGAACCTGGCTTACATTCAGGAGGCCAAGAGACTGAATTCCAGGCAGGCCAGGTGGTCTCTTTTCTTTAACCGTTTTAATTTCATCCTGACCTGTTGATTGGGATCCAAGAAACGGAAGCCAGATGCCTTGTCCCATCAGTTTGAAGACCTGAATGAAAACAGCAGCCTACCACCATTTTGCCCCAAGCCAAGGTGATAGCCCCAATTTGTTGGGGATTAACATACTTATTCCCAAGTCCCAAACGTAAGGCTAGATTCCTCAGAATGGCCCTCTGGCTCGGCTGTTCGCTTCTAGTCCCGTCCAGTCTCAGGTTCTTCAGTTGGAAAATACAATGAGATTGACCTCACCCAGGGATTGTCAGGGCCCACGAGTTAGTTAAAAGAAGATATTGGTAGCCTGGAGTGGCAAGGAGGTCAATCAGTACGTACTGGCATGCCAGATGTGTGCCCAGAACAAGGAGCCTCGCACCCAACCTCAAGAGCTCCTTCTCCCTCTACTTGTTCCAGAAGGACCATGGGCTCACATCTCCATAGACTTTGCCATGGGTCTTCCTCCTTCCAAGGGGAAGATCTTTATCTTGGTAATTGTGGATCATTTTTCAAAGGCCTGCAAATTCATTGCCTTGGACAGACTTCCATCTGTGATGGAGATGGCCAAGATTGTCCTGCAGCAGATCTTCAGGATCCATGGTATTCCGGTGGATATTGTGTCGAACTGCTGTCTGCATTTTGCACCACATTTCTGGAGGGTGCTTTGCAAGCTAATTGGGGCAACAGTGAGTATTTCCCCTGGGTTTCAGCCGCAGTCCGATGCTCAGACAGAGTGGGTGAAACAAGAACTGGGATGTATACCCAGATGCCTGGCCTCTGAAAGACCAAACGAGTGGAGCCACACCAGTTGCTGTGGGCAGAGGTCATCAACAGCACTTCATGGCATTCAGCACATGGAATGCTTCCTTTCAAATGCCATTTTGGGTAATCTCCACCACTCTTCCCAAAGCAGGAGGCAGAGGTTGAAGTTCCTGCGGCTCAAGATTTTGTCCAGCGCTGCAAGAGAGATGGGCTAGGGCAAGGGAGATTTTGTTAGGCTCTACTCAGTAGACTGAAGTAAAGACTAACCTCGAGAGAAGACAGGGACTAGTTTTGCAGCCTGGGCAACTAGGCCGTCGACTCAGGATTTGACTCCCTGAGTGGAGCCCAGAAAACTGGCACCCAAGTTCATTGGACCCTTTAAGAATCTCAGGAAAGTAAACCCAGTGGCTTACACCTTGCAGCTCCCCAAGACCCTCAAGATCAATCTCACTTTCCACGTTTCCAAGTTAAAGCCTGTAAACACCGGCCCGTTAGCCCATCACCATCAGCCCTGCCGCCACCCAGGTTTGTTGATGGGGAGCAGGTTTTCGCAATGAGAAGAACTCTGGACTCACATACTGTTCGAGGTGGTTCAGCAGTATCTTGTGGACTGGGAACGATTCAGACAGAGAAGAGATGCTGGGTACCTGAAAGAGACAGCTTGGATCTGGCTCTCATCCACGACTACAATCACTGTCTCTCGGAGCAGCCAGAGCTGTCAGGAGTTGGCCATAGAGGAGGGCCGCATCCCCCTGCACCAGCTTCCGAGGTTTAGACACCCTAACTCTTCGAAGTATGGATAGCTCATGCGGCCCCTGTAAGGGTTCAGGACAGTCCCATCATATGGCAATCTTGTTTTGGGCACCAAGAATTGAGCATTTAAAGAGCACCTGAACTTGTGCTCAGATTCTTGATCCAGTTTGAAACCACATCTCGATCCTCACCTCAGATATTCCAGCATTTGGGTCCAAGCCATCCTCATCGAGGACTCTCATCGCAAGTTTATTACCATTAAATCCCAATTCAGCTCCTGAAGTATAATTTTAAATTTTTAAAAAAATTTTGAGATACAGAATGGTAACAGGCCCTTCCGGCCAAAAGAGTCCGTGCAGCACTGTTACACTCAAGTGTCTAATTAATCTACTAACCGATATGAGATGTGTGAAGAAGTGGAAACACCCAGGGGAAACCCACAGACAGTATGTACAAATTCCTTCCAGACAGCAGCAGGAATTAAACTTCGATTGTGGCTGCTGTAAAGAGTTATGCTAAATACTGTGTGACCGGGCAACCTTGCTGTCTATCTTCTGCTTTTATTTTAGATTTTGAGCATGCAGAATTTTTTTTGGTTATATATTTTACTTTAGGCCGGCCTGTGGTGTAGTGGTACCCTCACCGGACTTCAAGGCAAGTGATCCTGGGTTTGACTCTGGCCAACTCCTGCACGCTTTCCATCCGTGTTGGGTTGAGCATTGAGCTAGCAACTTGGCTTGTAAAAGACAGATGAAAAACGCTAAAGAAATAACAAGGTTGCTGCCACTTCAGGGAAATCTTTTAAACCATAGAGAGTTTGGAAAGATATTTTACGATTTCTTGTCTGGTAATGTACTGAAGTAAGCTAAACATGTAACTCAGTGTCAAATGCACATATTGGGCTGCAAGAAAATGTTGAAAATTTATAAAAACTATCTAACAGGCAAACCATATCTCTTGCTTTCCTAGATATACAGTTCAAACTACACAGGACTAAACTCAAAGAAAAATGCAAAATGAGGTCAGCAAGTTTCTTTTTGTTTCACCAGCAAATGTTTTCAATAAAAAGGTAAAATATTAAGAATTACCTTATTTCTCTTAAATCATCTTTAAAAACCTAAATGAAATGAAATAACATTTGATCAGAAATCATGTTCTTCAAATCAGCATTCTTCATTGTTGAGAAATTTCCAGAAGAACATAGAGACACGAGTTATAAGATGGCAGAACATTTAGAAGCAGCAGCTTCTGCAGTCAACCAAAGGTATTGCCGTTGTTTTTAAATGTAATTTTTATGATTGCAAGACCCTGCTGGACATTAAGAACTTAAAAGTAGTGCAGGTCAGTGAATTACTCATTGGTGGAGAAAGTAAAAGATCTGAACTTGGCACTAATAGTGCTCCTGCCTGTGCCAGAAAGGCATTGGAAGAGTCAATGCACGAAGCAGATGTACAGTCTAACAGTGAGTGATCATCCTGGTCACATTTCTTATGATTGCTAGACCCTGTTGAATACTGTCAAATGTAAAATGCTGCAGGTCCGATTTATTGGCAGATGACAGGGAAGGTGCAAGGCCTTGATCGTAAAGAGGAGTAGGCCTCAAGCCATACGTTCCCTGTTTACAGTTGCCCAGGAGAGAGGCACTGGAGTCGATACGCTGGACCGGAGGCAGTGTGGCACAGCTTCAGAACTGGGGTTAGTGCTGCCCCCCAGTGTTTGTTTGGCAGAAGAGAAGCTATTTGCGGTTGATTGCAGATTTCTACGACATTCATGGATTCAGGGTCTTGGACTATATTTTTTAGTGATTTTACTGTATTTTACTGATATTTTATAAGTGCTTGCTATATTACATGTGTTTTGCATGACTGGTGCTGTTTGTGACTGCTGGTATTCTGTATTCCACTTGGAACCCGGAGTAACACCATTTCACTTGGCTGTATTCATGTATGGTTGAATGACAATTAAACTTGAACTTACAGGGAAAGCTTGGTCAGAATTTGTCTATATTCCTTGGAGCTAACCCACACTGAATAGAGGTTCATAATATCATGAGTGCATCGATAAAATGGATGGTGGCAGGGTAGGGAAGTCCAAGACTTGGTGGCATATGTTTCAGGCGATAGAGAAAAGATTTACGAGGGACCCTAGTTGCAAAGTTTTCAGAGGGTGCTGAGTATATGGAACGAACTGCCAGAGGAAGTGGTTGAGGCACATGCCACAGTATCGATTAAGAAGCGCTTAGAGGGATGTGGGTGAAACACAGGAAATTGGGACTAGGTGGGTAGGCACCATGGTTGGCATGGACTCAATGGGCCGAAGGGCCTTATTCCATGCGATGTCATTTTAGGACTCTCCACATCTGCTTTCTCACCTGCTGAGTGTTTCCTAGATTTTCTGATTTTATGTATCATATAAACATTGAGACAAATATTGGCAATCACTGAAAAACAGCAAATATCCTTATTAAACCATGGGAATCTCCGGCCCACTCACAATGGAGAGGGAAGAATTCTGGGCGTCTTCAAAGGAGGCACATGGAATCAAATCAGAAATAATGGAAGATGTAGAGAACCTCCCACATTGCCTGCCAATACAGGATGTGTTCACAGCACAACCAAAGGGGAGGCAAGTCATTAATGGGCCCAAGGAGTGTAGAAGGAGATTTATACTGGATTGTTGCGGAACTATACACCAATACACCAACTATTATTTAGTATTTAGTTATTTAGAGATAGAGGTTCCTAAGGTTGTCATAGCCGGGGGGGGGGGGGGGTGATTGTTGGTATAAGCTCTCACTATCTATAAAGTGCTCCAAATGGCATGTGTCTCTTACAGCCTCTGACAATCAAGTCCAACTCTTGGCCTTCACATGTAGCTTAGCTACCAAGTCTGGTGGAACTGCTTCTACTGACAACAGAAGGGGCAAAGGCGGACCATTGGTGCCTCAAAACCAGTTGCTTTGGGCAGATGGAGCTCGTTAGCCTTGGACAGCAGCCTGCCCAGGAGAAGGAAATCTCTGATTTTAAATCTTTGCTTTCTTGCAGCCATAGGGAAAGGCTTCGGGAGTAAAACCCGAGGAAGAAATCCGGAGCCAGGGTCCCTAAGGCAGTTTGATGTTGTTTACAACCTCTGTGACAACACTGGTGCCAAGCCGTATCGGCGCTTGCCCTTCCCTTGAACTACGTCAGTGACGTGGGGAGGAGGAACTCGCTGCATGAGCAACAGCCAGTTCTTCAAATCTTCCCGCCCAGGCTTGCGCCCTGGGGAGGACACAGTCCACCAGAGACACAGACCCATGATCCCCTGGGATCGACAGCTTATAGTACCTATGTAGTATATAGGTACTATATACCTGTACCTATATAGTACAGGTATCTCTATATACCCTGGACTATAGAGATACAGGGTAGAACAGGCCCTGCCAACCACGCCGTCCAGCAACCCACCTGTTTCACCCTTGCCTAATTACAGGACAATTTACAATAACCAGTTAACCTTTGGACTACGGGAGGAAACTGGAGCACCCAGAGGAAACCCACACAGTTACGCCGATATTTAACTACACTTACCTCTTGCTTGAGGGAAGACGGTGGCAAACGCACAGCTTCTTGTATCAGTGTGTACATGCCTGCCAGGATGTGACTCAGCTGCTCTTCTGAAAGAGTCTCCGTCTCGGCAATGCTCCTCACAGACTCTTTGCAATCCTTTCCTTCTAGTGAGTTCACGACCGCTGAGAGAAAGGATCATAGTTTTTACAGCAGTTATGATAAATAAAGATCGTTATTTTATAACACACGGAGTGACTGGTGGATGGACTTTGCCATATTCCATGAAGAGGTCCATGAGCCAGTACTCATCGGCGGATCAGAGGTGGACAGGGTCAGTAACTTTAAGTTCCTCGGTGATGCTATCTCAGAGGACCTGTCTTGGACACATCATATAAGAAAACATGACAGCACCTCTGCTTCCTCAGGAGCCTGCGTAGATTCAGCATGTCTCCAAAAACTTTGGCTAACTTCTATAGCTGTGCAGCAGAAAGTGTGCATACCTGGCTGCATTATAGCCTGGTATGGGAAACCAATGCACATTGTGGGTAAAACCCTACCATTGAGCGCAGCTACACGAAATGTTGTCATTAAAAAGCAGCATCCATTGTCAAGGTTCTTAACCATCCAGGCCATGTTCTTTTCTTGCTGCTGCCATCAGATAGGAGGTACCGGTGCCTTAGGACTTGTAGCACCAGGTACAAGAACAGTTACTACCCCTCAACCATCAGGCTCTTGAACAAATGGGGACTCATTCTGCTTTTGGAGTTCCCACAACCAAATGTCTCACTTTAAGGACTCTTTATCTTGTTATTTCATGTTGTTATTTATTTCTATTTGCACTAGCACAGTTTGTTGTTCATTGATCCTGTTTACGGTTACTGTGCTATAGAAGAAACAAAGAACAAAGAAGCCCTTTCCCAACAGTAACAAAGAAAAAAGAAGAAACCCCCTCTACATTAAATTGAAACAGCTGAACTATTTGATTGAGGTAAAATGAGATAAAACAATAACAATGCAGAATGCAGTGTTACAATTCAGAGAAAGTTCAGGTAGACAAAGTGCAAGAACTTAATGACATTGTTTTTAAGGTCAAGAGCCCATCTTTTTTTATTATCCAATCAAAGTAATGGAACATGATTACAATTGGCAATAAGCATGTACTAGATGGGCCGAAGGGTCTGTTTCTGTACTGTACTTTTCTATGATTCTTTGACACAATGACTCTAAGTGCCTGTATTTCACTTGGAAAGTTGCTTAGCTATCTCAATAAGTGTCTGTTTTGGAAGTAGCCATTCCAGAAAGTTTCATTAGATACATTTTAGGCTTAATATAAACACCAATATCAAAGCAGTGTAAAAATAATGGATCACTTCAATGCTGACAGAATGAATATGTGGGATATTGCAAGTTAAACAGATGAGAGGTGGGTTTTTATTTACAGAGAGTGGTGGGTATGTGGAATGCACTGCTGGGGCTGGTGGTAGAGGCAGATACAATTAGGGCACTTAAGAAACTCTTAGATAGGCATATGGATGAAAGAAAAATGGTAGGTTATATGGGAGGTAAGAGTTAGATCGATCTTAGAGCAGATTAATAGGTTGGCACAACATAGTGGGCCGAAGGGCCTGTACTGTGCTGTAATGTTCTGTGTTCTAATGTAACATGGACACTTACTTTTAAGTATTTTTCTGAAGATTTCTCTGTCTAAATCCTTCAGCTGTTTCACCATCAGCTCCACTTCCAGTGGCGTCCGGGCTCCAAAGAAACGACTCCTGTGTGACATGCTGGAGAAAGCGAAACAAAAGCACATGAAGTAAGATCACTGTATAGTAATCTATTTTATTTATTCATTTTTAAAATTTATTTACAGATATAGTGAGGACAGGCCCTTCCACCCTTCGAGTCGTACCGTCTAGTAACCCACCTATTTAACACTAGCCTGATTTACTGTGACCAATTAACCAACAACCCAGTATGTCTTTCGTCTGTGGGAGGAAACCAGAGCATCTGAAGGAAACACATCTCCTCATGGGAAGGACATATAAACTTCCTACCAACACACATAAAATGCTGGAGGAACTTGGCTCTGAACTCTGTCCTGAGCTGTAAAACAGTCAGGCTAACTGGTATGTTACCATGGTGCCCTTCAATCGAAAAACATAGTCATGGGAAGGGGAGTTATATTGGCCATGCGGCTTCTCAAAGTCAAAGTAAGTTCAGTATCAAAGTTCACCATGTACAACCCTGAGGTTCATTTTATTTATTTATTGACAAACAGCCCCCTCCAGCCCTTCAAACCGTGCCTGCCCAGCAATCCCCCAATTGAATCTTAGCCTAATCACAAGACAATTTACAAGGATCATTAACCTGCCTACTGGTATGCCTTTCAACATGGGAGGAAACTGGAGCACCTGGAGGTATCCCATGCAGTCTAGGGAGAAGATACAGACTCCTAATGGCAGCGGTGGGAATTATTGAACACGGAAACATCGAGAAATACAGTGAAACACAGAGCAACACAGTTCAAGGATGTGCCGGGGGCAGCCCACAAATGTCACCGCACTTCCAGCACTGACATAGCATGTCCACAACTTACTAACCCTAGCCTGTATGCCTTTGGAATGTGGGAGGAAACCGGAGCAACTGGACACCTATGCAGTTACATGGAGAATGTACTCCTCCCGGACAGCGGCAGGAACTGAACTCTGATTGCTGGTACTGGAAAGCATTACAGTAGCCGCCATACTACCGTGCTGTCCTAATCTGCATCAACACCATCTGACACAGTGCCTAGTGTGTTTACCACACCAAAATCTATCAACCTGTGATCATCCTAAAGTTCTCAAAAAGATGACCACTGCGCCATTCACGAGAATCAACAAAACTTATCATTATTTAACACTTCTAACTTTACCTGCTTCTAAGCAGAGTCATTCAACTTGATTCAAATTTGTGTTACAAGCCTTTTTCAACAAATTGCTATTTTACTTTAAGTGATTGGTTTTTACAGCAATTCTACATCCTGACAAATGAGTTAATTGGATGCTCACTGCACCAGAAGGACCTGTTACCGTGTTGTACCTCTAAATAAGATATAAAAATGGAAAGAAAGTTTGTATGAGTGAGGCTTTACATAATCAATCAACACAGCTGTTCAATTGTCCTTCACTGTCCAATGACACCAGGTCTTCAGTAACACAGAGATTCTGCAGATAGGTATAACACAGCCTTGAAAATATTCACGTGGTTGATCATATTCACATGGTTGACGTGGTCTAAGAGCTAAGGCATTGTAAGAATACATTAACAATTTTCATCAATATGTGCCGTGTCATATGACGTGGCAATCATGGTCTAAGACCAGGATTGTTCTTGACAAAGCTTTCTACAAAAGTGATTTGCCATTGCTTTCTTCTGGGCAATGCCTTTACAAGATGGGCAACCCCAGCCATTATCAGTACTCTTCAATGATATCCTGCATGGTGACAGTGGTCACGTAACCAGGACTTGTGATACACATCAGCTGCTCATACCACCTGCTCTCATGGCTCCATGTGACCCTGATCAGGAAGTGGGGCTAAGCAGGTGCTACATTTTACACAAGGGTGACCTGCAGGCTAGTGGAAGGAACGTGTCTTCCACCTCCTTTGGTAGAGATGCATCTCCAGCCCACCACCCAATTATAGCATTACAGAAAAATCCATGCTGAGTTACTGTGACCTCAGAAAGAAAAATGACTTGCATGAATCTCAGAATATGGAATTACAGCCAAAGATTTTCTTGCTCTCCCACTGTTTTTGTTACTTGCTCTGAGTTAGTGGGTGTCTCTGGCAAACTGGTGTTTACTATCTCTCGGCAGTTACCCCCCAGGGTGGTACTGAACCTTCTTCTTAACTTGGTTCCAGAAAGTTGTTGACAGGAAAGTTCTACCGGACTGACTCGGGAACAATGATGGAAAGGAGATGGACCCAGGACAAGCCCTCTTCTCACTGTTACCATCAGGTAGGAGGTACAGAAAAGCCTGTAGGCACACACTCAGCGATTCAGGAACAGCTTCTTCCCCTCTGCCATCCGATTCCTAAAACGATACTGCCCCCATGAACACTACCTCAATACTTTTTAATTTCTGTGTTTGTACTCCTTATCTAACTATTTAATATAAGTGTGCATTGTAATTACACTACTGCCACAGTGATGGGCAGTGACCGAGCAGGCGCATAAGCAATCTCGTTAGAGCTCTCTCAGCCCGGTATGGCAGTGTTTATTTGCTTCGGTGCATTCTCAGTTTTTGACGTGAGATAGGGAGCTGTTGATAGTTGGTGAGCGCTGTGTTACACGGAGGGGAGGACGGCAGGCTGATGAGGAGCATTGAGTGCATTTTCCAAACATTGAATGGCCTCGCCCAACTTGAGCCTCGCCCTCCTGAATTACCTCCAATTTCCCTTTAAACGCCACCAATTGACTTCTGGGTGTGAACGAACTCTACCAATGTAGTAGAAAATTGGAGGGAAATTTTCATTCTAAAGAAAGAATTTTGACATGCCGTGATTCAATTGCTAGCCTGCCGCTTTGCTGTTGTTGTAAACATTGCAAAAGGTGCACTGTGTAGGTTAGAAGTATTTGTGAAGTTTTTGCGATTTTGTTTAGTTATTTATTATCCACTCTTATTATGCAACAACGGACACACACAAAAAAAGCCCACCTTTACATTGAGAGCTACTTATCAATGGGTTTTACATGGACTGGTGATGCAAGTTGTCCGATTCCACTGAGCCTCGTCTGTGACAAACAACGTACAAATGCAACAAAAATGCTCCAGCAAAATTGAAGAGACACTTCACTACAAATCATGGCCATATGACACGTAAAAAGTGCTGATTATTTTCAACAACTATTGGAATTACCAAACAGAGGAAAGATTTTGTTAATAAAGTCAGTCAGTAAAAATATTCAGGAGCAAGCTACTTAGTAGAATTTATTACCCAGAAAAGAAAAAAAACCACACAGGTGGTGAGAACCTGATAAGGCCAACGTGTAAAATTATAGTGGGAGAAAAAAGCTAGGATAAGATGCAATGGGAAAAATTGAAAAGGTTTCACTCTCAAACGGTGTAAGTTGATATATTGATGACATGTCTCATGATGCTGAAGAGGTTTTGTGTGATAAACTGAAAAACAACAGTTTCTCTGTCCAGGTTGATGAGTATACAGATTTCCCCAATAAATTTCATGTTGTAGCATTTGTAAGATTCGTAAATTACAGTGAAATTCAAGAAAACTTTTTCTGTTGCAAAGAGCTGCCCAAATCAAGCAAAGCCCAAGATATACTTAATGTTTGGTCTTCATACCTAGAAATAAAAGACCAGTCTTGGAGGAACTGTGTTGGCGTCTGTGCTGACGGTGCCCCATCAATGTTTGGCTCCGTGAGAGGATTTGTTTCTCTTGTAAAAAAAATCCTGACATTGCCACAACACACTGCATCAACAGTGCAAATGAATGTTCATGTTGTAAACAGTATTAATTTAAATAAATTTACAACCTAATTAAATCTACTCAGCCTACCTTTAGAAAAAATAAAACTTAAAAATTAAATTTGGCATAAGCCAGTTGCTTAACAGAAATTTGTTATGTTTGCCGTATTAGTTTTTAAAATATATGAAAGGGAAAGAAAGAAATTAATTTCAAGAAATGTAAGCTAAGCTTAACTACCTGTTTTTTCATGAAAGGTTGGCTACAAATTCATTTCCTACTTAAAAAAGCATTGACAATTATCTTGGATTATTATATCTACAATGTACTGATCACGCTAATGTACCATGAGCTGTAGATATAATAATTTTTAAGCAGGGGTTCCATAAAACCTGAAAGTTATTTCAAGGGTTCTTCCAGGTCAAAATGATTGAGAAAGTCTGCTTTACAGCGACAGACATAATATCTGGGTTTGATGGCCGCTGCGGTCTGTCGGGAGCTTATACATTCTCCCTGTGACCACATAGGTTCCCTCCATTTGCTCCTTTCCTCCCACATTCCAAAAGCATATGAATTCAGGTTAGTAAGTTGTGAACCTGCTACATTGGTGCTGGAAGCGCGGCGACATTTGCTGGTTGCCCCAGTACATCCTTGCTGATTTGATATGATGCAAAAATCACACTATATGTTTCGATGTACGTGACAAATAGAGTTAATCTCTCTTCAAGCTCCGTTCCCCCGGCGCGCTTGCTTTATCAAGTATCGAAGTCAAAGTCGGGTTTACTGTCAGCTGTGCAAGTGCTTTTATGCTCAGGTGTAATGAGGAACTTACCTGAAGCAGCATCTCAGGCACTGAGCATTCACAAGAAAACCATAAATTAGACAAAATAGTGCTGTTGAGTGATTTTTTTTGTAAAATTTCAATGCTTATTCCAAATCTAAATGCTCCTCCCCTCTCATCGCATTTCATAGTTCACACTTATACTTTAGCAACAGCACAAACATGAAGGTATTACCACTGCTTGGTACAGGAGGTGGGAGAAAGCAGGTCACCCTCCACCAAGGAGCCTCTTACATCAGTGACACCATCCCAAAATTATTTTGATCGCTGTCAATTGATCATTAAAAATTTCACCAGTGAGTCCGAAAGATTCTCGAAGCACTGGTGAGACCCAGCAATGCCTTACTGGCAGCAAACAAGCCTACTAACTACCCTATTAATGACACTTTTTCTGGACAATGATCACTGCAATCAATAGCCTGTAACTTCTCTTTTGGAGTTGTGACTTTGAACTACCTATATAAGCTGATGCGTGGCCAAATGGTTAAGGCATTCGTCTAGTTCGAGCCTTGATTGAGTTAACCACACATTGCTCTGCAGCGACACCGGTGCCAAGCTGTTTGGGTCCTAATGCCCTTCCCTTGGACAACATCGGTGACGTGGAGAGGGGAGACTTGCAACTTGGGCAACTGCCGGTCTCCCATAAAAAAACCTTGCCCAGGCTTGCGCCCTGGAAACTTTCCAAGCTGCAAATCCATGGTCTATCGAGACTAACGGAGGCCTACCTACCTACCTACCTACCTACAACCTGGCATTTTTCAAAGGTCCAATTTAATGTCAAAGAAATGTGTACAATATACATCCTGAAATGCTTTTTCTTTGCATTTTTGCAGAGACTGGAGTCTCTGGTTGTGGTGTGGTGGGTACAGGCCGAATCCAAGCCGTTTGGCCATGCTGGAGTGGACTTGAGACTGAATTGAAGTGACAGGGCCAGGGGTCCAAGAACAAAAAACGAGCCGACTGGACCAGATTGCAAAAGTCAGGATGTCAGGGCCGGAAGCGACGGGCGGGCCAATGTATAACTCGCTGCTGCAACAGGTTTACTCACCTCTGTCCTGAACTGACTCATGGCCTGCAACTATTGGGATCCCAGACTGGCTACAGTGACAAGCAAGCTTCGCAAACTTTAGTCCTGGGTGTTATTTGCTTACTTTTTATTGTTAACACGATTTGTTCTTTTTTTCCTGCACATTGGGTGTTTAATGATCCTTTTTAATGAGTTCTATTGGATTTTTGGCTGCCTACAAGAAGATGAATCTGAGGGTTGTATATAGTACACGTACTTTGATAATAAATGTACTTTGAACAGACTCTTCCCTTGTAGCGCTGTCACTTTCCACTCCTGACTTTGTGGACTCTGTCTCATAGCAATACCACGACCACTTAGACATGACAAACCTCCTTCACCAGAGGCGCTACCCCACCCTGGATTATTTTGTGTTCTAATCATGCTTTTTTATATACATCATGTTTGCATTATGTTTTCTTATGAATGCTCACTTGAAAAATTGGAGAATGAAGATCATATTGCTCCTGAGCATGCAGAAAACCTACAGCACAATACAGGCCCTTCGGCCCACAATGCTGTGCCGAACATGTGCTTATTTAGAAATTACCTCGGGTTAAATTGATGTACAGCTGTGTCAGGTGTACTGGAATGGCCATGCACATGTCACAGCCAAGTGAAAACAGGAGCAGGATTGTGCTAACCATCAGTCTGGACACTCTCTCTCCAATTGATCAAATACAGCCTATGCCTTCAGCACTTCAATCAGCTGTCATGCAGCAACATGCTAACTAATTCATGCAAATACAACTAATTTAAATGGTAAACTCAATTCAGAAGCATCCATTACATAACATATTTAATACTATCAACACAAAACAGACAACATTCCCGCTTAGATCAATGCAGCAGCTAACAGCCAACTGGAAAAGTGTTAGCATGCAATTATCATTAAATTTTCCAAGTACTTAAACAAAATGTATTAGCATAAAGACAATTTATGCACTTCATCTGTATAATAATTTTATCCAAGCGTTTAAGCCCATTGTTACAACATTAAGATATCATTCTATACAATCCAATTTAATTCTACTGTTAATAAAGAGTATTAACACAGGAGGCTAAATTTTGCATAATTTTTTATGTCAAAGTTCTCCTTGCATTTAGCAGCAATATTTTGGGAATTGTCAGAGGTTTTAAACTTTGCCTTCAATGCTGCCTCAAAAGCAAATGATAAAAAAGACATTATATTTCCATTTTCAAAGTTTAAGTTGGACAACTGCTGTTTACCCCATCGAGTCATGAAATTATCTCTATGTACTGCACTGCAATTAATCAATGACAGATGTACACTTGGGGTCTTTGCTAGTTTATACCTGCACTGAGTTGGCCAGATATACTGGGTCAGATTCTGCAGACCAACAGGACCAACTGAGCTAGATCCCCAGTTGCTGCATCTTCCTGCAGAACAACAGGTGGTGACAGCTAGCCCAATAAATTATTAACAGGGACTGCACTGTGATGCCGCAAATTAAAGAGTCTCATTCTAGGCAACTGAAAACCTGGTGTTGGGAAGCCAGCTGATGCAGACATTTAGTTACTACCTCACATTCCATCACCCTCCTCTACTCTCCATCCATACTCTCCTCTCCATTCCAACCCATCCCATCTACCTCAAACCCTGGTCACATGACCTAAACCAAATACCCTCCATACCAATCTCAGAGCCCCGTCCTACTCTATGCATAACCCTCTCACCGCTGATCACAGACCTCCATACACTCAAAACAGACCTGCACATATGCCCTCCTTTTCAGATCCACAACCAAACCCTACGGCTGGCCTCTCTCTTGCCGGCGACCCTCCAGACGGCAATGGGTTTACCTTCTCTCTGCACCAATGCAGCGCACGTGGAAAAGGCCTTCGTTCACGTCAAGCCAACACCAGTTTTACAGGAATGTGTTGTGTACACACTGGTTGTACTGCTACACATCACGCAGTGATTCAGGAAACAATTTATTGGTGAAGGGTCTCGGCCTGAAACGTTGACTGTTTACTCTTTTCCATAGATGCTGCCCGGCCTGCTGAGTTCCTCCAGCAGTTTGTGTGGACTGTTTGGATATCCAGCATCTGCAGATTTCCTCTAGTTTATTGTTGTAGCTTTAAAAACATCCAATTTCGCCTTTAGTCTGTCAGTAAAACCTGCCAATCAAACTACGGACTGTATTTATGCATAAAATTTTCAGCTGTCAAATCCTGTCTGTGTTTAACCAGAGGGAAATTATAATTAATCCCAATTATGCTTCTCAAAATATTAGTACTGATGAATATTGCTAGCTGTTTAGCAGAAGTGAAGCCAGAAATCCAATCTCGTAGTACCAAATATTTGCCCACATTTCTGGGCCCAGGCCCGTTCTAATGTCTAAAACCACAGGGCATGCATTTAAAGTGAGAGTGGACAGTTGGAAGATGTGCAGATCAGAATAGTTTTATTTAAAAACGCAGAGGCTGGTGGGTGCCTGGAATGCATTGGTAAGGGTGGCAGTGGAAGCAGATTCAACAGGGACATTATTAGATAGGCACATGAAGGTGCTGGAAATGAAGGGATGTGGACATTGTGTAGAGGGAAGGGATTAGTTTACTTGGGCATTTGATTACTAATTTAATTGGTGTGGCACAAGTATGGGACAAAGGACCGGTTCCTGTGCTGTAATGTTCCATGGGCCATGTTCAATCCATCTTCAACTTCCAGTTTAAAATGGTGCTGGTGAGACACAGTGATGCCTTACTGGTGCAAACAAACCTACTAATTATTCTATTAATCACAATTTTTCTGAACAAGGATCACTGCAATCAACAGCCTGTAACTTCCCTTTCTGGGTTGTGTTTTTGAACAGCCTGTAAGACCTGGCATTTTTGCAGTGTGAACTGGAGACTCGAGTAAGGTTGCGGCATTGCGGGTACAGGCCAAATCGAGGCGGCAGGGCCTGGAGCCGAGAATGAGGAACGAACTGATGATTGGCCATTGCTGGAGCGGAAATGGAGCTGAATCAAAGTGGCAGGGCCCGGCCTGAAAGCGAGGAATGAGCTGATATTTGGGCACTGGGCCAGATTGAAAATGTACGTTGTGGGCTGAATCTGGGCAACGGGGCCAGCCCGAGAGCAAGGAATAAGCTGATGTTTGGCTTTTGCTGGAGCAAAACTGGGGCCAAGTCGAAGCTGCAGTAACAAGGTCAAAATGCAAGAAGGATGTTTGAACAAATTAAGTGCAGAACCAGATTGAAAAGATCAGGTTGTGAACTATAGTTCTGAGTGTTATTTGTTTACTTTTTATTGTTTGCATGATTTAGTCTTTTTCTCACACAATGGGTATTTGACGGTCAGTGATCATAATAGGATTGAATTCACCTTGAAGTTTGAGAAGGAGAATATAAAGTCAGATGTAAAAGTATTATAGTATTAAAGTATTAAAAGTATTAAAGGGAATTACGACGACATGAAAAAGGGGTTGGCCAGAATTGTTTGGAAAAGAACACTGGCAGGGATGAATGCAGAGCACCTATGGCTGCAATTTCTGGAAGCAATTTGGAAGGCACAGGATATATACATCTCAAAGAGGAAAAAGTATTCTGAAGAAAAGATGGCACAATCATAGCTAACAAGAGAAGTCAAAGCCAGCATAAAAGCCAAAAAGATAGAGCAAAGATTAGTGGGAAGTTAGAAGATTGGGAAGCTTTTCAAAACCAACAGAAGGCAACCAACAAGTCATTAAGAAGGTAAAGGTGGCATACGAAAGTAAGCTAGCCAATAATATTAAAGAGGATACCAGAAATTTCTCCAGATACATAAGGTGTAGAAGAGTGGCAAGAGTGGATATTGGACCGCTGGAAAATAATGCTGAAGTGGAAGTAATGGGGGACAATGAAATGGCGGATGAACTGAGTAAGTACTTTACATCAGTCTTCACTGTGGAGGACATTAGCAGTATGGTGGAAGTTCCAAGTGTCAGGAGTCATGAAACGTGGGAAGTTATCATTATTAGAGAGAAAGATATTGGAAAACTGAAAGGTCAAAGTCTCCTGTACCAGATAGTGTACACCCCAGTGTTCTGAAAGAGATGGCTGAAGAGATTGTGGAGGCATTTATAATGATCTTTCAAGAATCACTGGAATAGTCCTGGAAGGCAGCAAAATTGCAAATGTCACACCGCTCTTCAAAAAGAGAGAGGCAGAAGAAAGGAGAATCAGTGTTGTGTACTTGGGTTTTCAGAAGGCTTTTGACAAGGTGTTACGCGTGAGGCTGCTTAATAAGCTATAAGCCCATGGTATTACAGGAAATATTCTAGCATGGATAAAGCAGTAGCAGATTGGCAGGAAACAGAGTGGGAATAAATAGAGCCTTTTCTGCTTGGCTGCCAGTGTTCCACAGGGGTTTGTGTTCAGACCAATTTACATTATATGTCAATGATTTGGATGATATAATTGATGGCTTTGTTGCAATGTTTGCAGACGATATGAAGATAGGTGAAGGGGCAGATAGTTTTGAAAAAGTAGAGAGGCAACAGGACTTAAATTAGGAGAATGGGCAAAGAAATAGCAGATAGTGTTGGTAAGTGTGCAGTCATGCACTTTGGTGGAATGAAAAGGTTGACTATTTTATAAGTGAAGAGAAAATGCAAAAAACTGAAACACAAAGGAACTTGGAAGTGCTTGTGCAGGATTCCCTAAAGATTAATGTGAAAGTTGAGTCTGTGGTAAGGAAGGCAAATGTGACACTAGCACTGATTTCAAGAGGACTAGAATATAAAAGCAAGGATATTATGTTGGGACTTTATAAAGCACTGGTGAGGCCTCACTTGGAGTATTGTGAGCAGTTTTGGGTGCCTGTCTTAGAATGGACATGCTGAAACTGAAGACGGTTCAAAAGAGGTTCAAGAAAATGATTCCAAGATTGATTGGGTTGCCATTGAAGATCGTTTGATTACTCTGGGCCTGTATTCACTAGAATTTAAAAGAATGAGGGGTGACTTCATTGAAACCTAATCAATGGTGAATGGCCTTGATAGAGTGGAAGTGGAGATGATATTTCCTATAATGGGAGAGACTAGGACCAGAGGACACAACCTCAGAATAGAGGGGCGTTCCTTAAGAATGCAGATTAGGAGGAATTTCTTTAGCCAGAGAGTGGTGAAACTGCGGAATTCTTTGCCACAAAACAGCTGTAGAGGCCAAGTCTTTATGTATATTTAGACAGAGGTTGCTAGATTCTTGATCGGTCAGGGCATGAAGGGATATTGGGGAGAATTATTGGGGACAATGGAGCTGAGAGCAAAATTGGATCGGCCACGATGAAACGGCAGAGCAGACTCGAAGGACCAAATGGCCTAATTTTGCTCCTATATCTTATAAATTATGCTGCCTGATCCGCTGAGTTCTTCCGGTATTTTGTGGGAGAAACAACTAATATTAAGAAGGTGGGCAGCGATGATCGCATTGAAGTGCAGAGCCGGTTGCAGTAACTGACGGGTATGAAGCCCTTTGAGATCCGTCCAAGTCACAGTAATGATGAAAGTTCACCTCATCTACAAAGGAGGCAGTTTGACAGTAGTCGTAATTTACAGCACATTCACTATCCTCCTCTTTCTGGAGGCCAGGCCTTGCAACAGCAATGAAAAACAGCTGTCACTTTGCACACAGCAAATTCCCGGAGAACGAGAAGCTGTCATAGCGGCCCCTCGGCCTGAGGCTGTGCTCCATCCTTGCCCCCACCCTTGGGGAGCTGGACTGCATCTTGCCCCCGCTCCCCAAAACCTCGCAACTCAACGGGAAATCACGGTACTCCCTCGCCTACCTGCTCCTTCTCCACAATCCCGCACAAACAGCACCACTTCCGCCCCTCAACCTGAAACAACTTCCGTCCTGCCCAAGATGTATTTCCGCCACGCAATCGGTCTCATTTCCGCCCTGTTGTCAAACACACTTCCGCCCCTCCCTTGCGTAATTTCCACCCTTTTTCCAACTGGTTGGAAGCATTCCAGCTGGAAATGTTTAATGCAATTCTGTATATTTCATTTGTAAAATTGGGAGTTGAAGGGGTTGCTGGTTAAATGTGTATTGTTTCTGTCAAATATTTTCTGCATAAAATATTTCATTTTGGATTGAAATATAATGGATTTTGGTTAATTAGGCCATCTGTTAATCAGGACAACTGCTTATTTGGGACAACTCCTAAAAGACAAAAACAGATTGAGGAAATAGCCAGGACTCTTGTTGTTTATTTGGGACACTTTGGCACTTAATTGTGGCAGGAGTCTGTATCCGAACAGGTTCTGAATGGCGTCAGTCACATGCACTTGTGTGACCATTAGGCACTAGACCTTAGAGCAAACAGTTTTTGAATAATTTCTGTTTAAAAAGCAGTGATTTTTGTCATTGATGGTTGGCGAGAAATAAGCAGTAGGACAATTCAGAATTGTTTTGCTCATTGTGGCTTGGGGGTGCCAGAAATGGCCTTCATCTGGCGGAACTTGTCTTCACTCTTAATAATTTCTCATTCAGCTCTTCCCACTTCCTTCAAATGAAAGGAGTAGCTTTGGGCACTTGCATGGGTCCCAACTATGCCTGCCTTTGTGCCAGTGAATTGGAACAGTCTACGTTCCAAGCCTACACCAATATCGCTCCCCAACTTTTCATGCACTACATTGACGACTATATTGGTGCTGCTTCCAGCACCTATGCAGAGCTCGTCAAGTTCATCAAATTTGCCTCACTCTTTCACCCTGCCCTCAAATTTACCTGCTCCATTTTGAACAATTCCCTCTCCTTTCTCAATCTCTCTGTCTCTATCTCTGGAGACAGCTTATCTACTGATGTCTATTATAAACCCGCTGACTCTCAGAGTTATGTTCCCACCTTGTTACTTGTAAATATGCCATCACCTTCTCTTAATTCCTCCGCTTCCGCCACATCTGCTCTTTGGATGAGGCTTTTCATTCTAGAAATGAGGAGGTGTCCTCCTTCTTCAAAGAAAAGGTCTTCCCTTCCTCCACCATCAATGCTGCCCTCAACCACACCTCTTCCATTTCGCGCATGTCTGCCCTCACCCCATCCTTCTGCCACACTACCAGAGATAGGATTCCTCTTGTCCTCACCTACCACCGCTCCCATTCTGCATCCAGCATGCAATTCTCCACAACCTCTGCCATTTCCAACCGGATCCCACCATCAAACACACCTTTCCCTCTCCCCCGCTTTCTGCTTTCCACAGGGATCACTGCCTATGTGACTTCCTTGTCCATTCGTCCCTTCCCACTGATCTCCCTCCTGACACTTCTCTTTGCAAGGATCCCTGTCCCTACAACTCTTTGCTCACTACCATTCAGGGCCCCAAACAGTCCTGCCAGGTGACGTGTCACTTCCCCTGTGAATATGCTGGGATCATTTAATGCATCCAGTGCTCCCAGCGTGGCCTCCTGTATATTGGTGAGACCCAACATAGATTGGGAGACTGCTTTGCTGAGCAGCTACGCTCCATCCGCTAGAAGAAGCAGGGTCTCCTGGTGGCCACCCGCTTCAATTCTACTTCCCATAAAATTCCAACATGTCATTCCATGGCTTCCTCCACAGCCACGATGAAGCCACACTCAGGTTGGAGGAGCAACACCTTGTATTCCGTCTGGGTACCCTCCAACCTGACGGCACGAACAGCAATTTCTCGAACTTCTGGTAAGGGCCCCCCCCCCCCATCTCTTTCACTATCCTCTCTCTCACATTACCTCCTTACCTGCCCTTCACCTCTCTCTGGTGCTCCTCCCCTTTTACTTTCTGCCATGGCCTGTCCTCTCCTTTCAGACTCCCCTTTCTCCAGCTCTGTATCTGTTTTGCTAATCAACTTCCCAGCTCGTTACTTCACCAATCGTCCCCTCCTGGTTTCACCTATTACCCTGTGTTTCTTCCTCCTCTCCCCCCCCCCCCCCTCCAACTTCTTACTCTGACTCCACATCCTTTTTCCCAGTCCTAATGAAAGGTCTTGGCCCGAAATATTGGCTGTTTACACTTTTCCGTGGATGCTGCCTGGCCTGCTGAGTTCCTCCAGCATTTTGTGTGTGTTGCAACCCTTTCTCCATTCCTCACTGCTGTTACCAGGCAGAAGGTACAAGTGGCTCAGGACTCACATCACCAGTTTCAAGAACAGTGACTTTCCCACACCTATCAGACTCTTGAACAAATGTGGATAACTACACTCATTCTATTTTTGGTGTTCCTACAACCAATGGTCTCACATTAAAGACTTTTTATCCTGTTATTTCATGCTCCCGTTATTTATTGCTATTTATTTATATTTGAATTTACACAGTTTGTTTTTCACTGATCCTGTTCACAGTTACTGCTCTATAGATTTGCTAAGTATACCCGCATGAAAAAGAATCTCAGGGCTGTAAGTGGTGACATGTGTGGACTCTGATAATAAAACTTTCTTTGAACTTTTGAACTTTGAACTTCTCCAAGGGCAATAGTTGTCATTAGACTATTATCAAAAGGTCTGCTCTATGGACTCTGGGACATGAACTTGGTCCCTCCAAACAAAGCCGGGAAGGACTAACAAACACCTTATAGGTGGCGGCAGAATTGAAATTGGGCTGCTGGCACTGTAACACCATGAAGCTAACCCCTACCCTACCATCCTGCCCAACGTGTATCTTGTTTCGTCACATAATTGCTCCTCTTCGCGTGCCTGGGGTTCAGAAACAAAGTACTTCTCAGTTGCTTGTTTTCTTTATTCACAGAATCCAGACTCCCTTCCAAGGAACAACACACACAAAATGCTGGTAGAACACAGCAGGCCAGGCAGCATCTATAGGGAGAAGCACTGTCGACGTTTCGGGCCGAGACCCTTCGTCAGGACTAACTGAAAGGAAAGATAGTAAGAGGAATCCTATCGGTTAGTCCTGATGAAGGGTTTTGGCCTGAAACGTCGACAGCGTTTCTCCTTATAGATGCTGCCTGGCCTGCTGTGTTCTACCAGCAGCTTGTGTGTGTTGTTGTTTGAATTTCCAGCATCTGCAGATTTCCTCGTGTTTTCCCTTCCAAGGACCCCGTCTAAACTTCTTGGCTGCCCCAAAAGTAGTCAGCACAATCATAGATCCCACCCACCCTGACATTGCCTCTTCTCCCTCTTCCCATCGTGCACAGAATACAAAAGCCTGAAAGCATATACCATCAGACTCAAGAACAGTTTATACCCCACTGTTATAAGACTACTGAACCTAGTACAAAAGGATTGGCTCTCGGACTCACAGTCTTCCTTGCAGCCTGTTGCCTGCCTGCACAGAAACTGGAACACTTTATTCTGCATATTATTGTTTTCCCATGCACTACCTCAATGTATTGATCTGATGAAATGATCTGTATGGATGGCATGCAAAACTGAGTTTACCACTTTACCAACACAAACCAATTTAATCTTTTAAAACAGAAAGCCTGGCATTTCTGTTAGTCCCCCTGCAAAGTATCTGAAGTATCCTTGAAGTGCAATGTCATGTAGAAAAAACAGCTTTGGGAGGTTGTATGTGTTGGGCACTGCACGTAATGCGGATGTCACTGGGAGTTACTGCAGTCACTGCGGAATTAATGAGAGTCACCGGGTGTTACTGGGGTGTTGGGATCAATGGGTGCCCTGGGGGATTGCTAGGAAACACTGGGAGTCACAGGGAATTACTGGCAGTCACTGGAGATTCACCAGGTGTCACCAAGTATCACAGGGTGTCACAGAGGGATTACCATGTTCCATGGGGAAATCATTAGGAGTTACCAGGGAATCTTTGGGAATCACTATGAAGGCACTGGGGCACTGAATTCTTTTGGAATCTCTGGGAGTCACTGGGGAACCTTTGAGCGTCACTCTGGATTCTTTTAGAATCTCTGGGAGTCACTGGGAACTCTTTAGGAATCACTGGAAGGCACCGGGGAATCTTTGGGACTTCAACCAGAGGTCATGGGTTAAGGGTGAAAGGTGAAAAGTTTAAGGGGAACATGAGGGGGAACCCCTTTACTCAGAGGGTAGTGAGAATGTGGAACAAGCTGCCGGCACAAGTGGTGCATGTGAGCTCAGTTTCAAAGTTTGGATGTGCAATGGACGGTAGTGGTATGGAGGACTATGGTCCCAGTGTGACTTGTAGCATTTTTATGTATTGCACTTTACTGCCCAGTGATACTAAACCTGATTCTGACATTAACATTTGTCCAATAAACATTGTATCTCTGAAAAAAGGATGCAACTAGGCAGTTCAAGTGTTTTGGCATGGACTAAATGGGCCAAAGGGCCAGTTTCTGGGCTGTACTTTTCTATGACTAAGAAGTCACTGGGGATCACGAGAAGTTATTGGGAATCTTTGAGTCACCAGTGAATCTTTAGGGATCTTGAGGAGTTACTGGGGATCTTTGAGAGTCATCAGTGAATCTTTAGGGATCCTGGGGAGTCACTGGGGGTCTTTGAGAGTCACCAGTGAATCTTTAGGGATCCTGGGGAGTCACTGGGGGTCTTTGAGAGTCACCAGTGAATCTTTAGGGATCCCGGGGAGTCACTGGGGGTCTTTGAGAGTCACCAGTGAATCTTTAGGGATCCCGGGGAGTCACTGGGGGTCTTTGAGAGTCACCAGTGAATCTTTAGAGATCCTGGGGAGTCACTGGGGGTCTTTGAGAGTCACCAGTGAATCTTTAGGGATCCGGGGGGGGGGTGGGTCACTGGGGGTCTTTGAGAGTCACCAGTGAATCTTTAGGGATCCCGGGGGGTCACTGGGGGTCTTTGAGAGTCACCGGTGAATCTTTAGGGATCCCGGGGGGTCACTGGGGGTCTTTGAGAGTCACCAGTGAATCTTTAGGGATCCCGAGGAGCTACTGGGCATCACTAGGAAGTCACAGGGAAACCTTTGGGAATCACTGGGGAACCTCCCTGTTGTTGGCACAGGGAGGCCGCTGCTGCCCCCTGTGGCTGGCCGGAGAGCGGCAGCGGAAGTGAGGTCAGCGGCGGGACGGAGGCAGAGGGACGCGTCGCGGAGCCGCGGTGGCGGCGGCAGCGGGTGAGTCCGGGGAGGGAGTGATACCCGGAGGGGGATCCCGGGCCGCATCAGTCCCCGTTCCCGGGAGTACGTGAATGTCAAGCCGTCGTCGTTCTGCCCCCTGTCCCGGCGCCGGGTCCTGTGGGCGGTGGGAACCTTGGTCTCTGGTTTACCACTCCCGGGCCCTAGCCCTAGACCCGGCACGCAGCGGGTGGGGAGATCCATTCCTCTATTCCCTGCGGTGATGGGCCCATCCAAGCTCCAGGTCCTAAGGGTGGTGGGATCTCTGTATTTCTGTCTTGGGTGGTAGAAGTAGAGACCCTGTTCCGTTCTCCCTCCCCCCGGGCTGCAGCTCCTGCCCTGAATCCGTGTGCATGATGGTACCTTCGTACTTGCTCCCCCCGGTCCTAGGTTCACGTTATGTCGGGGTGGGGGGGAATGACGGGGACACAGTCTTAGCACTGGCCCTTAACCCCGGATCCTGTGGTAAGTGACACCTCTGTACCTCAATCTCTGCGGGTGGCCCTCACTCTCTATCCCTTCCGGGTCTAGTTCCTGTCGGTGGCGACACCTTTGTACCTCAGTCTGTGTGGGTGGTCCTCAGTCACTGTCCCCTCCGGCCCCAGGTCATGTGGGTAGTGACACCTCTGTACTTCAGTCTGTGTGGGTGGTCCTCAGTCTCTGTCTCCTCACGTCCCAGATTCTGTTGGTCGTGGGACTGCAGTCTCTGTCCCCTTGGGTCAAGCTCCTGTGTGTGGTGGCATTCCTCTACGTCAGTCCCTGTGGGTGGTGGGTCTGCTGTCTCTGTCCCCTTGGGTCAAGTTCTTGTTCATGGTGGCAACTCTCTACCTCAGTCTGACTTCACTCCACCCCACCCCCAAGACCCATGACTTCCTAGGTGATGAAATCTCAGTTCCTTTCTTACCCCAGTCCCCTCGCTTCCCTGCAAGTGGTGGGACCTTGGTCTCTCTCATCCCCTCCCACAGCAGGTCCCTGTGAGAGCTTTAATTTTTACTTAGAGATACAATGTGACTTTGCTTCAGTTGCTGTCTAAATGCTTTGCTCTGTGCCGCTTGGTGTTCACTGTTCTTACTTTTTATAAAAATTTGCTGTTGTACAACTGAGATCTTACCAAAAAAACTCTCCATTTTATCTGTATAAGTTCTTTGAAAGAGCCATGCAATTGGTTGCCTCTTTACTTTCAATTATTGTAACAGTGCGACTCAGGGACAGACCCTTGTGTTTTGTGTTGGCAGCAAACACAATGCCAAGCTAATCTAAATCTCTGATGCTTCTAACTGATCGATATCCTTCCATTCCTGGATTGTTCGTGCATTTAACAGCCTCTTAAACACTACTTGTAAACACGAGATTCTGCAGATGCTGCAAATCTTGAGCAACACACACAATATGCTGGCGGAACTCAGGTCAGGCAGGCTCTGGAGAGATAAACAGTCAATGTTTTGGGTTGAGACCCTTCACCAGGAAAGGGGGAGAAGCAGAATAACAAGGCAGAGGGAAAGGGAGTTGTACAAGCTGTCAGGTACTGCCCCCTTCCTTTCAGTCCTGATAAACAATCTCAGCTTAAAACGTTGACTGTTTATTCCCCTCTATAGAGTCTGCCTGACCTGTTGAGTTCCTTCAGCATTTTGTGTGTGTTGCTCTTAAAGCACCATTGTTGTGTTTGTTTTTGGTACCACCCCTGACAGTCCATTTAAGACACCCACCATTCTGAAAACACCTTGCCCTGAGTTTATTCCCCCAGTTCCTGCCCCAGGATGGTGACTCGCTTTCCCCAGGGCTTACAGCCGGCTCTTGGGTCGTGCTCAGCTGCTTGGTCACCTCTAAACGTCATCGGAAGGAGGTGAGCTGAATGCAAGGTGGTGTGGGTGGCACCTGCTGGCAGCCTTGACTCAGAGCAGCTTTGCCTGCCTACTCCTTGTCCCTGAGTCAGCTGCTCGTGTTAATCCAGGGAACACACGCTCAAGGGGCTGACTCAGGCAGCCTCGACTCTGATTCCACAAACAAGGCATGTGAATTTTCATGATCCAGTCTTCAGTCCGTGGTAATACATGGGGAATGCTGCGTTGCTGGGAGCTGCTGATATGATGAAATGTTTTTACCAGGTCCCCTGTAATGGTCTCCTGATGTTTTATTAATGCAGAGCATGGTAGCATAGGGGTGAGTGTAATATTTTATTATTTATTTACTTAGAGAGAGTCCTTCTGGCCTGACAAGCTGCACACCCCAGTAACATAGATATTTAACCTTCAGCCTAATTTACAGTGGACCAATTAAGCTTTGGACTGTGGGAGGAAACTGGAACACCCAGAGGAAACTCTCATACATACAGGAAGACCATACAAGCTTTCTTACAGAAAACACAGGAATTGGGACTCTGAACTCTGACCCCTTAAGCTATCATTGCATAATGCTAGCTATTACACGACATTGGCACCTGGCAGCACGAGCGATCAATAGCCTGGGGTTCAATTCATGTCTCTGTCTGTTCTCCCCATGACGATGTGGGTTTCCTTCCACAAAGGTGTACCAGTTAGTAAGTTATGGGCCATGCTATGTTGGCGCTGGAAGTGTGGCGATATTTGCGAGCTGCCCCCAGCACATCTTTAGACTGTTGGTTGTTGACACGAATGATGCATCTTGCCTTGTGTTTCCACATACATGAGAGAACTCTAGCTGGTGATTTTTCCCTAAAGTAACCTGGTTTATACTCAAATCTCAAGAATTCAAAACTTCTAAATTTACCACTGTGAGCTTCTGCTATGCCAGTTACAGAGATGCATTTTTATAAACAAGTTTCCTGGAATTAATTTTATTTATTTTCATTTATTTGTTTTATTTAGAGATCCTTGCAAAACAGGCCCTTCAGCCCATTGAGCTGTGCTTCAACAGACTACCAATTTAATCCTTGCCTAATTATGAGGCAATTTACTTACTGCCCATTAAGCCACTGGCATTTCAGGCAACAAAGAATGTCGTCCATCTCTGGTGCTGTTCAGGGCTTCCTTCATCATATCAGTGGCTCAGTTTTCACTACTGTCAGTCAAGCAAGTTTTTGAGGCTCAGGAATACTGTCGCACTCATAAGTAGAAGGATTCTTCATTGCTGTTTCCATAACAGTATTGTTTTACCAGTCAGCGTTGTTAGCTCTGAGCTGTGGCTGGCCTCTAAACTGTGACCTGTTTGGCATGGGGGACCTTGTCAAGAGCCAAAGCATAAAGCCCTGACTCTAGCCAACATAGCTCTCTGGGTGACTGAGGCACATAAGCCTCCAAACCCTATGACAAGGTTGTGGTCCACTTGGAGGAGGGACAATTTGCAATGACTAATTAACCTACTAACTAGTGAATCTTTGGACTATGTGAGGAAACTGGAACACCCAGAGGAAACCCACATCTTCGTGGGGAAGACATACAAACTCCTTTCAGAGGACGCTGGAATAGAACTCCAATCTCCAATGCCCTGAGCTGTAATAATGTTGCACTAACCACTATGCTACCGTGGCACCCTTAATTTTGGAAGTTGTGATCAAATTTTTGTTCTTGCACTTAATTGCACTAAGAATGTCACTTTTTGGGAATCATTTGAGTCCCTGTGTGACTAATTCACATTGAAACAGTTTGCTGTTTCTTTGAATTTATGCTGTGAGAAAAAGTCACAGTAAAACTGTAATGTTTTCCTGATTGCATTTTTTTTTGATTCTCTGGTTAAAGTTACTGCATATCCAACATCCAAAGTTCAGATAAAAGGGATCGGTGTAGGTAAGTACACGGAGGGGCAAAGGGCTTGTTTATCTGCTGGTGACAAGTTGAAACTCAGTTCAATTAATAGTCTGAGGTTTGTGTTTCCTTGGTCCTCGATTGTTCCTACTGTCCTATATTTGGACAAGTTCTTAGGGGACTGTCAGGGCATTCAGTGCTGTTAGCTTTTGGTTTGTATCTATGGGGGAATTGTCACACTGCCAAGAATATCTTCTGCTTTCCAAAGTGTTGCAGAAAAGGCTGAATTAAACATGGGATGAATGTGTGCCAATATATACAGTGGAAGATGTGGTCTGCAAGTTACAATGGTAGGTGGGAGGTAGGTTTCCATCCATTTTTCACCTAGATGGGGCAGCATGGTAGTGTAAGGAGTTTGTGTGTTTTCCCTGAGACTGTTTGAGGTTGCTCCCGTTTCCTCCCACATTTCAAAGGCATATGGCAAGAGTTAGTCAGTTGTGGGCAAGTTACATCAGCATGGCAACATTTGCAGGCTGCCTCGCACAATCCTGACTGATTTAATTTGACCAAACTACACATTTCATTCCATGTTTTGACATGCAAGTGAAAGATAAAACTAATACTTATAATTTTTTTTAAATTTAATTCAGAGATAGAGTGCAGAACCGGCCCTTTGGGTTGTGCCATCCAGCGGCCCACCAATTTAACCCAAGCTTTATCATGGGACAGTTTACAATGACCAATTAACCTACAAACAACATACAAACTTGCTTACAGAGAACAGCGGAATTGAACTCTGATGCCCCGAGCTGTTACAGTGTAATGCCGTGATAATTAGCTTACAGCAACACAACTAAACACAAGTTAACAAACTTAAGAAACACACACAAAATTATGGTGGAATGCAGCAGGCCAGGCAGCATCTATAGGGAGAAACGCTGTCGACGTTTTGGGCTGAGACCCTTCGTCAGGACTAACTGAAAGGAAAGACAGAGATTTGAAAGTAGGAGAGGGAGGGTAAAATGTGAAATGATAGGAGAAGACCAGAGGGGGTGGGGTGAAGCTGAGAGCCAGAAAGGTGATTGGCAAAAGGGATACACAGCTGGAGAAGGGAAAGGATCATGGGACAGGAGGCCTAGGGAGAAAGAGAGTGGGAGGGGAGCACCAGAGGGAGATGGAGAACAGGCAGAGTGATGGGCAGAGAGGAAAAAAAAAGGGAGGGGGGGAAAAAACTAAATATATCAGGGATGGGGTAAGAAGGGGAAGAGGGGCATTAACGGAAGTTAGAGACGTCAGTGCTCATGCCATCAGGTTGGAGGCTACCCAGCCGGTCATTTTAGTTGTGTCATTTAAGGTAAAATTGGATAGGTATATGGACAGGAAAGGTTATGGGCTGAGTGCGGGTAGGTGGGACTAGGTGAGATTAAGAGTTTGGCACGGACTAGGAGGGCCGAGATGGCCTCTTTCCGTGCTGTGATTGTTATATGGTTATATGGTATATAAGGTGTTGTTACTCCAACCTGAGTGTGGCTTCATCTTGACCGTAGAGGAGGCCATGGATAGACATATCAGAATGGGAATGGAATGTGGAATTAAAATGTGCGGCCACTGGGAGATCCTGCTTTCTCTGGCGGACCGAGCATAGGTGTTCAGTGAAATGGTCTCCCAGTCTGCGTCGGGCCTCACCAATATATAAAAGGCCACACCGTGAGCACCCGACGCAGTATACCACACCAGCCGACTCACAGGTGAAGTGTCGCCTCACCTGGAAGGACTGTCTGAGGCCCTGAATGGTGGTGAGGGAGGAAGTGTAAGGGCAGGTGTAGCACTTGTTCCGCTTACAAGGATAAGTGCCAGGAGGGAGATCGGTGGGAAGGGATGGGGGAGGGGGGGGGATGAATGGACAATGGAGTTGCGTAGGGAGCGATCCCTGCAGAAAGCAGAAAGTGGGGGGGAGGGAGAAATGTGCTTGGTAGTGGGATCTTGTTGGAGGTGGCGGAAGTTACGGAGAATTATACGTTGGATCCAGAGGCTGGTGGGCTGGTAGGTAACAAACTTGAAATAACATAAATTAAGCAAGTCACTGAAAGCAGGTGATCTAACTTCTGATCCAAGCTAAAGCTTTTATTTGTACATGGCTGGCCTGGTTGAATTTCTGCCCCATTAGGGCTCTCAAGATGTTATTCATGACAATGGTCGTGTCCAGGGGAGATGTTTAGACACTCACTGATTCACTCTGAATTTCCTAGCTATGATGGGAGCTGAACTTGGTCTCTGTACAATGATCCAGTTGTATACTGTCCTACCTATGGTCAGGTTCAGAATCAGAATCGGGTTTATTGTCACTGGCATGTGTCATGAAATTTGTTAACTTAGCAGCAGCAGTTCAATGCAACACACAGTATAAAAGAAGAAAGTAATAATAAATAAGTAATATTAAATAAGTAAAGCAATTGCTGTATGTGTATATTGAATAGATTAAAATTGTGCTAAAAACAAAGATATATAAAAAAAATGAGGTATTGTTCAAGGGTTCAATGTCCATTTAGGAATTGGATGGCAGGGGGAAGAAGTTGTTCCTGAATCACTGAGTGAGTGCCTTCAGGCTTCTGTACCTCCTACCTGATGGTAACAGTGAGAAAAGGACATGCCCTGGGTGCTGGAGGTTCTTAATAATGGACGCTGCCTTTCTGAGACACCACTGCCTGAAGATGTCTTGGGTACTTCAGGCTAGTATCCAAGATGGAGCTGACTAGATTTACAACCCTCTGCAGCTTCTTTCGGTCCTGTGCAGTAGCCCCCCCCCCCCCTCCTTCCCCCCGTCCCAGTACCAGACAGTGATGCAGCCTGTCAGAATGCTCTCCACGGTACATCTTTAGAAGTTTTTGAGTGTATTTGTTGACATACCCAATCTCTTCAAACTCCTAATGAAATATAGTTGCTGTCTTGCTTTCATGTTGTTCTAAAGGACCTGTTTCTGTGCTGAATCTACCCTCATGTCATTAGTGGCGATTATCGTGGTTTCTGGTGCCCCACAAGCGACCAGGAGACACAGAAGATTCTTCAAGAAGGGTTAAACTTTAATTTGCAAATCAAAGCTGAGACAGTCATTGAGCCAGTCGCTGATTGCCCACCGATCCTTGTACATAGCATTTTTTATAGCAATCTCCAGGTTTAGTTGTATTAGCATATCCAATCGGTCTACAGTTGCGTATCACAAACATCCGCCACTATTGTTTCTACCCATTGACTTAATCATGTTCTAATCTACATCTCTTAGCTACCTCTCATTAACACACCATTATCTTCTACATTTTTAGGATTTCATTCTCCTACTAAATTGGATACATGCATAGCAAATAGCAAGCTCAAAGCTGACTACATAGTTTTGGTTACACAGCAAACAATGCAACTTTTATACTCCAATATATCCCCCCCTTTGAGCTCACGCAGAGAAAGAAGACTTAAGAGTCCGCGCACAAAAGCTCCAATAAACTCAAGCACTTATTCCCAAATCTTGGGTTAAACTATAATTTCCTGCGCCAAGACCTCAAAGTATTCTCTTCCTGTTACCCTGGGCTGCTGAGCCAAAAACCTGTCCCTTTGTACGTGAGACAGGGAAAAAAAACTCAGAAGCCCTTACAATCTACTCCCACACTGTTGTATTGCTGTTGTTCGTCCTGCAGGTGTTGTAGGCTGTAACAATACATTTTTGGTGTTTCTTTCTCCACTAAGCTTGCTTCAGTAATTGCCACGAGCATCGGAAATTGTTTGGTTGCAGCACGCATTACAAGAGACTTGAGACAAGGAAGAAAACAGCACAGCACAAGCGCACAGCTCAACAATACAATACTGACAGTTATTGCCATTTTAGTCAGCATTGCTCCCCACCCTCCGAGTCTACTTTCTAACCAGTCAAATAACTGATGTCCGGACCCTGCATTCTGTTTAACTTCCTTTCTTAGACTTTTCAACTTATACATTGCCTTAGTAAACGATCCTTCTGGACTAGTGTTATTTGGTATAAAAGTACAGCACTCCTCTCCAAACATCACACAAACTCCTCCTTTTTCTGCCAACAGCCGGTCCAATGCTTGTCTATTTTGCCACGCCATTTTGCTAGTTGCATCTAACTGTTGTTCCAAGGCCTCCAATGCATCATTGGTATAGTTGATGAATCTTTGCTGATTGTAATATATATAATTTATCCATTCAACATTCCTAATAGTTCCTATCAAGGGTAGAAATGTTTAGAAGCCTGCAGCAATCTCATTTCTCGCCTTAAATTCATTAGGTCGATAACTCATCAATGCTAACGGTAAAGCATCGACCCAATTAAGTTTAGTATCTGCACAAGTTTTGTTCAATTTGGCTTTCAGGGTTCCATTAATTCTCTCTACCATGCCCTGTGACTGAGGGTGGTATACACATCCAAGTCTTTGCTTTATCCGCAGCGCTTGTAGTACCAATTTGACCACTTTCTCGATAAAAGCTGAACCATTGTCTGAGCTAACTTCTGTAGGTATTGTAAACCTTGGGATCACTTCATTTGTCAGAAATTTTACCACTGTCTTTGCCCCTTGATCTCTTGAAGGTACCCATCTGCTAAATCGATCAATTACTACCAGCATGTATCTTTTCCCTCTCACTGTCTTTATCATGTCTACGTAATCGATCACTAGATGTTTAAATGGTCCTTCAGGTACAGGAATGTGACCTATTGGGGTTGTAATTCCCTCCCGAACATTATTCTGTGCGCATACCTTGCACAGTGACAAGACAAAGTCCACTGAAGCCTGTAAATAAGGTGACCAAAAACCATCCTTCTTTATTTTCTTTATCACTTCCCCCCCCCCCCCCCCGTGCAATGGTCAATCCCATGTGCTTCTGAAATCAGAATCAGCAGTAGAGGGGTGGGCGCTACCAACAAACCATCTTCCGTGCTCCACAAGCCTTCTGGGTTCTGCTTGGCCTTCGTCTCCACATTGTCGGTTCTGCCAAAGTTGCCTTACCTTGTATTTCAATTAGGTCCTCTACCACAGGTTCTGGAGCTGGGCTTACCTGGGGGGGCAATGACAGCTGATGTACATCCAGACGCTTTTCTGGCTGCCTCGTCCGCAGCTTGATTTCCCTTTGTTAATACATCATTTCCCTTTTTATGTGCCTGGCATTTTACTATAGCCAATGCTTTAGGTTCCATCGTGGCTTTTATTAAGTCTAGAATTCGCTGACAATGTTGTATGGGATCTCCACTACTTTTTTTAAAAACCTCTCTGTTTCCACACTGCCCCGAACAAATGGCATACTCCATGAGCATATGCCAAATCAGTATAGATGTCTACTTTCTCACCTTCCATCATTTCACACGCAGCTGTCAGGGCTTTGATTTCCACTAGTTGGGTGGAACACGGTTGGGGACAGGACTCCATCCTAATAATCATATAGCTCAACTGATCCTGCTGCACTACTGAGAACCCTGCATGATTTCCATCATAATCCCTATAACAAGAGCCATCTACGAACAGAACCTTTTTATCTACATCTTCTAGTGGTTCTGACCGTAAATCTGCTCTCAATTTGGCAAATGCCATCATTTTCCCTACACAATCATGGGGTTCTCCTTCATAGCCCAAAGGGACAAAATCAGCTGTATTACTGGTAGTGCATCTCTGTATAGTTATGTCAGGAAATGTCAATAGCATCTGATACGCTGCTATCCTGGCTGGCGTCAGCACAAATTTCCCTCTTTCCAGCAATTCTGCTACTTTGTGGTGTGTGTACAGAATCACAGGATAGCCCAGGGTTACAGATGATGACTTTTCATATGCATGATACAGCGCCGCCAATCCCTGATAACAGGGTGGATACCCCTGAGCCACCTCATCTAGTCTCGTACTGTAGTATGCTATCGGCTGCTTTGCTTTTCCTGTGCCTGTCTCTTGTGTTAGAACCGCCGTGACATAACCCTCCTGTCAGTTGGATACATACAAATGAAAAACCTTCTCATAGTCAGGCAAAGCTAATGCTGGTGCTGGCTGCAATTCCTGCTTAATAGTATTGAAAGCTATCTCTGCCTCTCCATTCCACTGCTTTTTCCTTCTTGTATTGTCTTTTTTCCTCCTCATTATCCCAAACTTGTACTTCTCCCTGCATATTTACTATTCCCGTCAGCAGGGGGCACTGCTTAGGGGGTACCTTCCTCATTATAGGGAGGGGGCTTTTCTGTTTCTTTCACGTCCGGGTATGGAGCTGAAGGCAGCTTCTCACTGTACCTCCCTCTAACAGGCTGTTTCTCCAGCACCTTATTGTCTTCCTCGCTTGTAATCAATATTCTACCTGTCCTCCTCAGTCTTTCTCCCTCCGTTCTGAAGAGTTTTAGCACTTCCATTTCTCGTTCTCTTTTTTGCCCTCTTCTTAGATTTATCTTTTGGTTTGTAATTTTTAATTAGTGCCTCCATTTCTTCGCACAAGCTTACATCAAACGTTCCTTCTCTTGGCCATTTTGTGACCAGGTTTTTGGTTCTCTTTTCCCATTTTTCTGAAGTTTTTGTGATCTCATATTTATTTACTGGGATTTTTTGCTCAGAATCTCTACTGCCGTTCCTTTACCTGTCATGTTGTTCTCTCTTTTTAAGGTATTTCAGAGATTCACAGTCCATTTATTGGATAATATCATTTACTCTTAATTCTATGCCTAGTCTATTGTCTATCTACCAGCGCTTTAAACTATATATTGGACTGTCCTTGTTTCCTCTTCTGTTCTGCCTGTACAGACCTCTGTTCAGAGTGGTATTCACAGAACTTTCTCTTTGCACCTCGTTTATTCAGACCCTTATCTCTTAAGGCGGTATCCACGAGGATTTTCTCTATTTTTCTTTCCCTGCTCGTTCAGACCTTCGTTTCATACGAAGTGGTATCCACAGGGATTTCCTCTATTTTTTCTTTCCCTGCCCGTTCAGACCATCATTTCATATGAAGCGGTATCCACAGGGATTTTCTCTATTTTTCTTTCCCTGCCCGTTCAGACCTTCGTTTCATATGAAGCGGTATCCACAGGGATTTTCTCTATTTTTCTTTTTCCTGCCCGTCCAAACCTTTGTTTTATACGAAGTGGTATCCACAGGGACTTACCAACACCACGTGGAATTTTTCTTCACTTAACTTCTTATTAGCTTATTTGTACTTACCCTCACTGCAGTGTCCTTGATCAATCCTCTGAGCCTCCTGTTAACCCCCAATTCTGCCAGATTCTTTGGAGAGACCCTTCAGCAGTGGTCCCACACTTCTGAGACTCCCAATACCAACAGAATTATTAGTCCAAATTGTCGCAAAAAGCGCTTACCTTTTGTTTGGGTGCACCCTTAATTCTGTTAGTCTTGTGGGGGTCCCTAGAGGACTGGGAAGCGTCCCCAGTCTGCCGTTTTCTTTCCAGTCCTGTCAAGGTCGCCAATTTTGTCTTAGTTTCTCATGCCCCACAAACGACCAGGAGACGCAGAGGATTCTTCAAGAAGGGTTAAACTTTAATGTGCAAATCAAAGCTGAGACAGTCATTGAGCTAGTCGCTGATTGTTCACCGATCCTTGTACATAGCATGTTTTATAGCAATCTCCTGGTTTAGTTGTATTAGCATATCCAATCGGTCTACAGTTGCCTATCACAAGTACATCCACCACTATTGTTTCTACCCATTGACTTAATCATGTTCTAATCTACATCTCTTAGCTACCTCTCATTAACACACCATTATCTTCCACATTCTTAAGATTTCATTCTACTAAATTGGATACATGCATAGCAAATAGCAAACTCAAAGCTGACTACATAGTTTTGGTTACACAGCAAGCAATGCAACTTTTATACTCCCAATATGATCATATTACAACATCATTTCTTCCCTGCCCTCTTGATTATTTGGCTGCCCTTGCATTGATTGCACCACACCACTGAAGACTGTTTTTGATTCAGTAAGGCATAGTACCTTTCCGGCAGCGCAGTAATGTAGCGATTTACAGACTGGGGTTCAATTCTCACCATAGTCTGTTGGTATGTTCTCCCCTTATGAGTTCCTTGGAGCTTCAGCTGGCATTTCTGTAGGTTTACAGGATGGGGCTGCTAGCCCCACAACCAATCCTCTTTTTGCAGCCAAGCTTGAGAACATCCGTGGCGCAGTTTTGTTTAAAGATAATTAACTTTATTTGTTACCTGTACATTGAAACAGGTAGTAAAATGTCTTACAGAGAGCAGCGGGAATCCATAAAGACGTAAGACATCAGAGTAGAATTCAGCCATTCAGCCCAACGAGTCTGCTGTTGCTATTCTATCTTGACTGATTAATCATCCTTCTCAACTTCATTCTCCTGCCTTCTCTCCATAACCTTTGACACTAACTAATCAGCAACTTCTCAACCTCTGTCAGCTTTAATACCCAATGACTTGGCCTCCACAGCTGTCCATGGCAATTAATTCACCACCTGGCTAAAGAAATTCCATCTCACCTCTGTTCTAAATGGACATCCCTCTATTCTGAGGCTGTGCCCTCTAGTCGTAGACTCCCCCACTGTAGGAAACATCTTCTCCACGTTCACTCTATCTAGGCCTTTAAATATTAGGTAGGTTTCAATGAGATTTCCCCCTCCCCCCATTCTTCTAAACTCTAGTGAGTACAGGTAGAACCCTGGCTGGTGTTTGCTAGTGCTGTAAAACTAACTGCTACTCTACTGTGCCGCTCCTCTGCATCACTGTACCACTACACTGTCTGTTAAAACCTTCTTTCTTTGACAGGTTTTATACCCGCACATCAATTATTTAACAAAAAATGTCGGATGATTTGTACGGCAAGTTCCTGGCACCGGATGAGCCATTTCCCTTGATACCCCAGAGGGGGCACACCAGTGATGTTGCCAGTCTTGATGTCAGTGACTTTGGATGCCAACTTTCATCGTGCCATAGAACTGACCCACTGCACAGACTCCACACCAACAGGTAGGTAACAGCAGTCTGCCCATATTCTATAACCTTTGGTTTTGTTGGCACTGAGAATTGGAGTCATGACTTGATACCTGTTAAAGTGTTAAAACTTGTGGGGTGTGCAGAGGGAATGAATTTCAGCAGGGAACATAGACTCATCTACACTTTGTATTCACACTAAAGCTATTTCTGTAAGTTACTTAATATTGTGATAAATAAATCTCTCTGGGTGCCATTTCACAAATGTATTTATTCACATCTGCTGGGCCCTGAAAATGCACATTAGCGATTTAAAAGAAAAGTTTGCAGAGTAAAAATATCAACAATTATTTTGCTTCTGTCCCATTTACTGAATTGGTGCTACATTAAGGTATGTTCTGCTCAAATATTGTATGAATTGTGGACTTAATTTACGTAAGTCCACAAAGTCCCTTCCAACCCTTTGATCTACACCGCTCAGCAATCCCTTATTTAGCTTTAGTCTAATCATGGGTCGATTACAATGATCTATTAATTTGCTAACTGCTACGTTTTTGGACTGAGAGGAAAGCGGAGCATCCAAGGAGACCTTCGCATTCTGCAGGGAGACGTGCAGTCTCCTTACAGATGAATCTGGAACTAAACTCTGAGCTCTGCCTGGAGCTGTGAAAGGGTTTAACTAACTGCTACACTACCATGGTGCCCTATGGCCCAGCTAACAAATTTTATATTGACCTTCTGCCAGCAGATTGTGTTGTCAATCTACCTTAAATCTGGGCATGTGTTGTACTGGCTTCAGAAATCTTATGAAGTTGTTGGTTTGGAGGGTCTTGGGTTCTGGAATAAAGACAGAGATTTGCTGATTATGCTGCCTCTTGTGTTTTAGTTCTGATTGTGAAGAAGATGTGGGTTGAATTTGCTTATGAGAGAAGATGCAACTTTGAAAGACTGTGGAATGTATACTCAGTGGCCACATTATTAGGTGCCTCCTTTATCTAATAAAGTGGCCGATGAGTGTACGTTCATGGTCTTCTGCTGCTTACCCCATCCACTTCAAGATTTGAAATCTGTTCAGAGAAGCTCCTCTGCACACCATTTGAGTTACTGGTGCCTTCCTATCAGCTTGAACCAATCTGGCCATTCTCCTCTGACTTCTCTCATTACCAGGGTGCTTTCATCCACAGAACTGCTACTCATTGGATGTTCTTCACACCATTCTCTACAAACTCTAGAAACCATTGGTGTGAAAACCCCAGGAGATCAGAGGTTTCGGAGATACTCAAACCACTCATGGTTAAAGTCGCTCAGATCATATTTTTTCCCTATTCTGATATTTGATCTGAACAACATCTGAACCTCTTGACCACGTCTGCAGGCTTTTATGCACTGAGTGCTACCACATGATTGGCTGATTAGATATTTGTATTAACAAGATGTACAGGCGTGCCTAATGAAGTGGCCACTAAGTGTGTGTTTCTAGATATTCAAATGCAGAAGGACTGAAATGTCAGCTCTTTTTAATTCTCCACAGATGCTGCTGGGCCTGCTGAGTACTTGCAGCATTCCCAGTTTGTGTCCCAACAGATCAGTGCCTATCCCGTCTTTCCTTTTTGTCCCAATGTGAATATTTCTGCATTTATCCGTCCATTCATTCTGTTATCTCTTCAATTCTTTTAAGAGGTCTTTTAAGAGACCTTTGGAAAGGTACATGGAGCTTAGAAAAATAGATGGCTATGGGTAACCCTGGTAACTTCTAAGGTAGTGGCAGAGGGGCCTGCACTGTGCTGTAGGTTTTCTATGTTTCTAGTTCAAAGGTGGCCTCTGAGTGTATATTCCTCTGATTGTTGTACAGGCATTTGAATGGAGTATTTGTGAATGGAGTGTGCTGTTCAATTTTTGTATCTTCTGGCATTGCCTTTTGTCAGGGGTTGTCAAACCTTGCAAATAGAAACAAGACAAAGGAACCCAGTGTGAACTAGATGCCTTTTCTAGAGCACTACTGTGATCACACCTGGCTGAGTAACATAGTCTACACTTCTTTGGTGGTGCTCAACTGGGCTGCCAGGGACATGGCACATTTCCCTAATCTCCTGAGGAAACGGAGACATTGTTGAGTTTTTTTGGCCATGGAATCTTCATTGTTGGACCAGGGCAGTCTATTGTTGATGTCTTTGTGGATTGTCGTCATGGAGAAGCTTGAGATACTGAGAGCGATGCCGTCTGGAGCTATGCTCCTGGTAGGATCACCCATGGCGGTAAAGTCGAGGGTGAGGTCCCTGACAAAAGAACAATCCAACCGAGACCTCAATGGTGGAACAGGCGGACGAAGTTACTTCGAGCTCAACACCTGTGAAGACAGATGAAGGCTGCAACAAATCCATCAGCTCCAGTCGTCATGGTTTCCATGCCATTGGAATCAGTTGGTTGACTTGTGAAGTATCCTGTGCTTCTTGGAGTGCAACATCAAGTACACGTTAAACAAATACACACACAGGCGTCTTCACTGTGGGCCACATCTTGATTGGACTCATAAGCCACTTGAGAGCCCATAAATAGATCAACGGAACGAAGACAATCATCCTTGACCTTGAGGGATAGCCATGACAATGGCGACGATGGATTGTTAAATGTTCATTACTAGAAACCTGAAGCTCTAGCACTCTCGACCTCAACAGTGTTGATGTTCACAGGAGCAAATCCACTCCCCCTCCCCACACCTCCTCCCTTTCTTGACCAGCTCTTTGTTGTCATGATAATATGCTACTACATTCTCAGTCTGCTTTCGGCACTCCAACTCATCATTATTTGAGACCTGGCACACTACGGTGGTATCTTCTGTAAACTTGTAGATGGAGTTAGAGCAATACCTGGCCATGCAGATGTGAGTGTACACAACAAAGTCGCTGTTTTGTTTATACAATTTTCATTTGTTGTGTTTTTTGGTGGGAGTGTTTCTGATTATTATCCTTACAATATGATGAAATTCTCCCTGTCAGCAAGCTTCTCACCAGAGGAAATAAACTTTTTTTTAACCACACTATAAAGTCTTTAATTCATGTTAAGTACCTCACTTGATTAATTCATAAGCTATACTTATTGTGCTCCAGGCAAGATGGCTTCCTCAGGCGATATTTTCCAGATGGTCACCAAAATTGTCTATTTCACTTCTTCTACATCTTTTTTTCATTTTAAGTGTGTTTCTGGTACTGATAGAGCCTGCAATTTACAATTTGAAAATCGATTGAGTAATCTAGAGCTTTGCTGCCTCCGAGAAAATTCCAGGTCATGAGCAGCCTCAAGGCAAAGAAGCTTAGAGACAGGGCACAAGCCCATGATTGACTCCTATTTCTCAGTGATTAAAGCATTGAGGAAAATTGAAATATCGAGGTGAATGCGGAAGGCGAGCGAGTGTTCAGCGCTGACTACCTGCCTCTCACTCACTGCTCCCGAGGGAAGGCCTTTGCTTTTGAGTTCTCTCTCTCTCTCTCTCTCTCAATGCTGTTGGAGGATGTTACCAAAGTTCTATGATTTATGGATTGTGCTGTGGACTGTAGTTAAAATTGGACTCTTTCAGTTTTATATTTTTATATTCTGTGTTTTCACCCATTCTTTCTTGTTGCCTTTTGGGTGATTTATTTTATGTGGTTAGGTTGAGGTTTGGTGTTACTGTTGACGTATGTAAAATTTGTTTTTATATGGGGGGTTGAGTTTTGATGTTCTTGTTGACATTGGTGCAATTTGTTTTTATGTGGGGGGTGTTGAGGTTTGATGTTCACTTTCGCAGGATTAGTTTTTTTTGTGCATGGAAGTGGGGTTGATGTTTTCTTTGAACGGCTCTAAGGTTTTCTTTGTTTTCTGGCTACCTGGACAATACGAATCTCAGAGTTGTATACTGCTGACATACGTCGATAATAAATGTACCTTTGAACCTTTGAAGCCTCAACACACACAAAATGCTGGTGGAACACAGCAGGCCAGGCAGCATCTATAGGGAGAAGTGCTGTCGACATTTCGGGCCGAGACCCTTAGTCAGGATTAACCGAAAGGAAAGATAGTAAGAGATTTGAAAGTAGTGGGGGGAGGGGGAAATGCGAAATGATAAGAGACCAGAGGGGGTGGGATGAAGCTAAGAGCTAGAAAGGTGATTGGCGAAAATGATACAGAGCTGGAGAAGGGAAAAGATCATGGGACGGGAGGCCTCAGGAGAAAGAAAGGTGGGGGGGAGCACCAGAGGGAGATGGAGAACAGGCAAACAACGAAATATGTCGGGTGGGTTAAGAAGGGGAGGAGGGGCATTAACGGAAGTTAGAGAAGTCAATGTTCATGCCATCAGGTTGGAGGCTACCCAGCCGGTATATAAGGTGTTGTTCCTCCAACCTGAGTTTGGAGTTTGCAGGATCTCCCAGTGGCCACACATTTTAATTCCACGTCCCATTCCCATTCTGATATGTCTATCCATGGCCTCCTCTATTGTCAAAATGAATCCAAACTCAGGTTGGAGGAACAACACCTTATATACCGGCTGGGTAGCCTCCAACCTGATGGCATGAACATTGACTTCTCTAACTTCCGTTAATGCCCCTGCTCCCCTTCTTACCCCATCCCTGACATACTTAGTTGTTTGCCTGTTCTCCATCTCCCTCTGGTGCTCCCCCCCTCCTTTCTTTCTCCCGAGGCCTCCCATCCCATGATCCTTTCCCTTCTCCAGCTCTGTATCACTTTCGCCAATCACCTTTTCAGCTCTTAGCTTCATCCCACCCCTTCCGGTCTTCTCCTATCATTTTGCATTTCCCCCTCCCCCCACTACTTTCAAATCTCTTACCATCTTTCCTTCCGGTTAGTCCTGATGAAGGGTCTCAACCCGAAACGTCGACAGCGCTTCTCCTTATAGATGCTGCCTGGCCTGCTGTGTTCCACCAGCATTTTGTGTGTGTTGTTGTTTGAATTTCCAGCATCTGCAGATTTCCTCGTATTTAACCTTTGAAGCCTGTTTGGTCCAATGTGACCATAAGAAACAGGGGAATTAGGCTATTTGGCCCATCAATTTTCTCTGCCATTCAATCATGGCTGACATATTATCCCCCTCAACCCCATTCTCCCACCTTCTCCCTGTAACTTTTGATGACCTGTCTAACAAGAACATGTCATGATGTCCTGATGTTATTCCTAGTAGTGTAATCTTAGTCCTGCACTGAGGTGCTGCGCCCCTACTTTACCAAGTCTTTCCTTCCTGATGTGTTTTCCAGTCTCCTTGGAAAAAAAGCAAGACTCATTTACACATTCAGTGTTGTTGTTTCTTTCTGCTTTTTTAAATATAATTTGTGGTGTCTCTCAGACACACACATTCAATTTTGTATATTTGGGCATTTTAAAATTAATTCCTGTTTGTGGTGTCCCTGAGACTTCTGGGACTCATCAACAGATTTGATTTTATTTGTTTTTTTAATATAATTTCTCTATGTGGTATCTGTAAGACCCATTAACGCATTAAATTTTGTATCCTTGTACTTTTAATAATCTCTGCTTGTGGTGTCTGAGTTCACATCTTCTTGCCATTTAGTTTCTCAGGTGGATAACCTCACCTTACCCTAACCATCACAGGTTTGACCACGTTCCTCTCCCATCTGTGCTGTATATTGTGACACCTAAACTTGGAGGTGTTCTCTAGGGTACCAGAAGTATGATCAGCCAGTGGCAGGTGAATATACGATGCAGTTTGTACCAGTTTTTTTGCTTCCTCTGACAGTGATGCTGTTACCTGAATTAGTAAGTCTGAATAGATCACTGCAGCACATAGTTACACAGCTCACATGTCTAGCCCCACGCTGTCACTGATCTTGCAGTGGATTGAGCTGAGAATAGCAAAGCATAATCATACAGCATAGAAGTAATCCCTTCATCTCACCAAGTCCACCCTGATCATTAGGTGTTCCACGAATCCTGCGTTAATTATAAACACAGGAGATTATGCAGATGCGGGATATTGAGAGTAACATGTACAGAATGCTGAAGGAACCCAGCATCTATGTGGGGAAACAAACAGTCGATGTTTCGATTCGATGCCCTTTATCTAGGGAAGGGTTAGATTGATTATGGGGTAGATTAAAGGGTTACGTTAGGCCTGAACTATGCTGTAATGTTCTGTGCTCTGCCTACACATTAGGGACAATTTATACTGGCCCACTAAACTACTAACCAGCACATCTTTTGGGATGTGTGAAGGAAAAGAAAGTGCCATGGAATAACAAAGCTACTTCGGGTGCTGCGATAGTTTGCACAACGCTATTATAGTTCAAGGTGTTGGTGTTTGGAGTTCAGTTCTGGTGTCCTCTTAAAGAGGGTTTGTGTGTTCTTCTTGTGACTGTGCATTTCCTCCGGGTGCTCTGGTTTCCTTCCACAGTCCAAAGACATACCAGTCAGTAGGTTAACTGGTCCTGTGATTAAGCTAGGGTTAAATAGGTGGTTTGCTGGGTGGTGCGGGTCATTGGGCCGGAAGGGCCTGTTCCATGCTGTATTTCTATATAAATAAATAAATATCTCCTGAAGACAACCATACACTCAGTGAGAATGCTGCTGTCCGTGTGGAGTTTGCACACCCATGCCTCAAACACATGACCTTCATTTTACCTTCCCAATATGGTGTCCAAGCAATTTCCAGATCCTCCAGAATCCAGTGAGAACTGGGTTTTATTCTTGCTGTGAATATGAAGGGGAAGGAGAAAACAGATTACATTTGGAGTAACATGGAAAACAAATTCCTCTTCGGTCATTCGCACATTTCTATCCTAGTATTTCCCCTTGTCTGGAGCAGAAACAGTTGATTTTATTTAGAGATACAATGCGGAACAGGCACTTCCGAACCATTGAATCATGCCATTCAGTAACTTGTCTGTAGGTCACTGGCCTAATCACAGGACAGTTTACAATGAGCAATTGATCTACTAACTGGTACATCTTTGGACTGTGGAGGGAAACTAGAGCACCTGAAGAAAACCCACACAGTCACAGGGAGAACGTACAAACTCCTTACAGATGTCACTGGAATTGAACACTGAACTCCAGAACATCCCAAGCTGTAACAGCAGTGCACTAATCACTTTGATCTCATGCAGGTTCATGTATTTGAGGGACTTTTATAAGCACCATCAGATCTCTGAACGCACAGCTCACCAACCCATGAACATTATCTCACTATTTTTGCTCACTATGTGCACTATTTAATACATATATATTCATTTATAGTCTGTTTTTATATATTACTGCTGAAATTTATGAAACAGCAACTTTCATGACGTATGCCAGTGTCATTAAACTTGATTCTGAATTATATCAGAAGTATTAATATGTACTAATACTTCACAGAAAATTTTAGAAGTATTTTGTTTGTATGCAGATGGAATTTGACTTCCTGTGGAACGAGCGTTGCCAGCTCCGAATGCAGTGAGGAGCTCTTTTCCTCAGTTTCCTGTGGAGATCAGGAGGACTGCTACTCTCTGCTGGATGATCAGGAATTCACTCAGAATGCATCCTTTGACCTCTTTCCAGAGGGTAGTGTCTGCAGTGATGTGTCTTCCTCGATCAGTACCTATTGGGATTGGTCGGACAGTGAATTTGAGTGGCAGGTGAGCCTAAACAATTTTATGCCTGCAGTTTTAGCATTAACCATGTTTTCCATATGACACAGGAGCAGAATTAGGCAATTTAGCCCATCCAATCTGCTCCACCATTCCATCATGTTTGATTATCATCTCTCTCCACCCCATTCTCCTGCCTCCTCGTCATAATCTTTGACACCCTGACTAACCAAGAATCTATCAACTTCTGCTTTAAATATTGATAACTTGGCCTGCACATCTGGCTGTGACAATAAATTCCACAGATTCTCCACACTCTGGCTGAATAAATTCCTCCTCATCTCTGTTCTGAAGGGATGCCCCTTTATTCTGTGGCTATGCCTTCTGGTCCACTGTCAGAAACATCCTCTCCATGTCCACGCTATCTAAGTCTTTCAGTATTTGATAGGTTTCAATAAGATCCCCCCCCCCCCACTTCAATCTTTTAAACTTCAGTTAGTACAGACACAACACAGCATGCTTTTTGTCATGCGTCAAACAACGCTAATTGTTTTTGCTCTCACCACTTACAGAGATCATTCTTCTCAGTTCCATATTTAATCCCTTTTTGAAAGTTATATTTCTGTTTCCAAAGTTCAAAATAAATTTTATTGTCAAAGTACACATGTCACCATATACAAGCCTCGGATTCATTTTCTGGTGGGCATACTCTATAAATCTATAGTATAATAACCATAACAATCACTGAAAGACAACCCAACTAGGGCGTTCAACCAAAGTGCAGAAGACAACAAACTGGCAACCACAAAAAGAAGAAATAATAATAATAAATAAATTTGCAAAAAATATCGAAAACATGAGATGAAGACTTCTTTAAAGTGAGTCTGTTGGTTGTGAGAACATTTCAGTGATGGAGCAAGTGACACAATTTACTCCAAATCTTTGCTTATTACATAAAATATCTCTTTTCGTTCTTTTGCTTCTGTTCATTAATGCCCAATTTTTTGATCAAAGGATGCAATTTCTTTGCTTATTCTATTAAATTTAAGTATGACTAGTCAGAGAATTATGCAGCACAGAAACAGGGCCTTTGGCCTGATTTATCCATGCTGGACAAGATGTTCACCTCAGCTATTCTCATTTGCTCACATTTGGCTTTTGTCCCTCTAAACCAGGGGTTCCCAACCTGGGGTCCACAGACCCCTTGGTTAATAGTAGGGGTCCACAGCATAAAAAGCAAGTGGCCTTCATTTTATCTTCCCAAGATGGTGTCTGAGCAATTCCCGGATCCTCCAGAATCCAGTGAAAACTGGGTTTGGTGCTTGCTGTGACTGAAGGAGAGGGCAAAAACAGGCATTTAGAGTTACATGGAAAAGGAATTCCTCTTTGGAGATTGCAACCTGCTCTAAACTTTGCACCTGTACAAATGTCTTTTAATTGTAATTGAACCTGCCTCTAATGTTGTGATTTATTATGCTAAATTGCAGGAAGGTAGGAAATATAGCCATTTCTTGGCCACGTGACTATTGTAACTCAGTGAGAAATCTGCATCTTCAAATAATGGGTGAAAAATAATATTGACTTGGTTCTTTCTTGGCAAATAAATGTTCTGTGTGTAGCAAATTGTCAGTTTTGAACACTAACTATTGAGCAAATTTCTGTAAAGTGCTCAAAGTTTTTCAGGTAGAGATAGAGAGGACAGCCAGTGACTGTTTTCCACAGCAGACTTGTCTAATATGTGAGCTCATCATTTTAAGATGTTTGAAGGAAAATGTCAAAGGTTGTTTTTGTTTACACAGAGATTGCAATGCACCATCAGGGGTGGTAGTCTAGGCAGATAAGACAGGGAGACTTAGGAGACTCTTAGATAGGCACATGGATGAATGTAAAATGGAAGACTATGGGAGTTCGGCATTAGATTGAAGCATTAGGTTAAAAGGCCGGGATAATATTGTGGGCCTACTGTGCAGTAATATTCTATGTTCAATAACACTTATTGCTGTGAAAGTTAACATGTTTCTGGAGCGAAGACATATATTGATTGTGTCCTGCCTACCTGGTGTTAGGTATTAATTACAATTGTGTAGTTGGGCTTAAAATGCATTACAGTTAACACATTTACTGATCGTAAAGGTGTTGTTGTCACGTTGTTCAGGTCAGTGTTTTGAATCTACCTTTTATTGGTTCATACTTAACATTTACTGATTCTTTTGCAGCTGGCTAGCAGTGATTTTGCCAGTGGAAGTGATGTCTTGTCTGATGTGGTTCCCAGCGTCACTAGTTCTCCGTGCCCCGTTCTAAAGAGAAGAAGTAAGCAGCACAGAAGTTTGGATGAGCTTCCGTGGAGTGCAATGACCAATGACGAGCAGGTACTTGGTCTTTGGTTTCACATCTTCTGTGGGATGATTGAGCAATCATTAACATAACGGAGTTAGCATTGTGGTTACGTAAGAGAGATTAGCTTTGTCAAATGTACATTGAAGCACTGAAACCTACAGTGAAATATGTCATTTACGTCAATGACGAACATAGTTGGAGGATGTGCTGGGGACAGTCTGCAACTGTCACCATGCTTCTGGTGCCATCATCGCATGCCCCCACCTTGCTAGCTCTAACCTGTACTCTTTGGAATGTGGCAGGAAATTGGAGACCTGGAGGAACCCAGACTGTCACAAAGAAAATGTGTAAACCCCTTACTGACCCTGGAGGGAATGGAAGTCTGTCACTGAACACTGTAATAGCGTTGCGTTAACTGCTACACTATCATGCTGCCCAACATTACCTGGTTTGCAATTCAGATGTTTTGGAGGTAATGATCAGCAACACAAGTTAAAGTCTTGCCACTGTGATTTGAACAATTCTTCAAATAAATTTTGTCTTTTTAAGGATAAACATAGCCATGTACCCAAAGGAAGAGGCTTGCCATCTCTGGCCCATGTTTGACTTGTTAAGTATTCCCTGAAATACCTGAACAAGACATTCAGTTCATAAGCTGCTCACATACCACGAATGTTTTGTTTATGATTGATTCACTATATAATGCACCATTAACTAATTATAAGACCATAAGATATAGGAGCAGAATTAGGCCATTTAGTCTGCTCCGCTATTTCATCATGGCTGATCCGATTTTCTTCTCACCTTCAATCTCCTGACTTCTCCTTATATCCCTTCATGTTCTGACCAATCAAAAATCTATCAACCTTAAATATACATAAAGACTTGGCCTCCACCACTGCTTGTGGTAAAAAAAAAATTCCACAGATATACCACTCTAGCTAAAGAAATTAGTCCTCATCTCTTTTCTAAAAGGCACCACTCAATTCTGAGGTTGTGTACGCTGGTCTTAGACACTCCCACCATAGGAAACATTATCTCCACATCCACTGTATTGCTGCCTTTAACCATTTGATAGGTTTCAATGAGGTCACCCCTCATTGTTCTGAATTCTAGTGAGTACAGGCCCAGAGCATTCAGACACTTGGTATGACAAGACATTCAATCCTGGAATCATTTTTATGAACCTTCTCTGAACCCTTTTCTAAGAGGCCTAAAACTGCTCACGGTATTCCAAGTGAGCCCTCATCAATGCTTTATAAAGTTTCAATATTACAAGCTTGCTTTTATATTTTAATCCTCTTGAAATGGATGCTAACATTGCATTTGCCTTCCTCACCACTCAGCCTACAAATTAACCTTAGGAAATCCTGCACAGGGACTTACAAGTTCCTTTGCACCTGTTTTTTGTATTTTATCTCCATTTAGAAAATAGTCAACCCTTTCATTTCTTCTACCAAAATGCATAATGATACACATTCCGACACTGTATTTCATCTGCCATTTATTTGCCCATTCTCCTAATCTGTCTAAGTCCTTTTGTATCTGAAGAAACTTTTGGTATTCTCTTTAATATTATTGGCTGGCTAACTTTTGTATTCCATCTTTACTTTCTAACGACTTTTTAGTTGCCTTTAGTTGATTTTTAAAAACTTCCCAATCTTCTAACTTCCCATTAATCGTTGCTCTATTTTATGCCCTGTCCAAAGCTTTTACATTGGCTTTGACTTTCTTTGTGTCATCTTTCCTTTAAAATGTTTCTTCTTTTTTGGTATGTATATATCCTGTGCCTTCTGAATTGCTTCCAGAAATTCCAGCCTCTGCTCTGCTGTCATCTCTGCCAGTGTTCTTTTCCAATCAATTCTGGCCAACTCCTTTATCATGTCTCTGTAATTCCCTTTACTCCACAGTAATACTGGTACATATGAATTTAGCTCCTTCTCAAATTTCAGGGTGAATTCAATCATATGATTACTGCCCCCCCTAAGGGTTCTTTTACCTTCAGGTCTCTAAAAAATTCTGGTTCATTGCACAACACCCAGTTCAGAATAGCTGATCCCTTATTGGGCTCAACCATGAGCTGCTCTAAAAAGCCATCTTGTAGGCACTAGAAATTCCCCCTTCTGTAATCCAGTATCAATCTGATTTTCCCAATCTGCCTGCATATTGAAGTCCCCCATGGCCATTGTAACATTGCCCTTTTAGCGTGCATTTTCTATCTCCTGTTGTAATTTGTAGACCACATTCTTACTACTGTTTGGGGGTATGTATACAATTCCTATCAGGGTTTTTTAGCCTTGCAGTTCCTTAGTTCTATCCACAATGATTCAATACCTTCCGACCCTCTGTCACCTCTTTCAAATGATTTGATTTCACTTTTTTTAACCAACGGAGCAATGCTGAGCCCTCTGCCTTCCTGCCCATCCTTTCATTACAATGTGTGTCCTTGGACATTAAGTTCCCAGCTATAATATTTCAGCCATGATTCAGCGATGCTTACAACATCATGCCTGCCAACCTGCAACTATGTTGCAAGTTTATCTACCTTATTCTGTATGCTGCGCACATTCAGATACAACACCTTCAGTCCTGTATTCACCCTTTTCAATTTTATTGCACCATGCTCAACCTTTTCATTCCTAATTTTATCTGAGGTTTTGCCAACATCTGTCTCCTTGACCCCTCTACTAACCAGTCTGGCTCTCTGGTACCCATCCCCCTGCAACTCAAGTTTAAACCCCACCGTGCAACATTAATAAACCTTCCTGCTAAGATATTTGACCCCTTCCAGTTCACATGCAAACCGTCCCTCCTGTACAGGTCCCACCTTCCCTGGAAGAAAGCCCAATGATCCAAAGGTCTTATGCCCTCCCTCCTACACCAACTCCTTAGCCACACGTTAAACTGTATAATCTTCCTAGTTCTGGCCTCACTATCCTGTGACACTGGTAGCAATCCTGACTTCACAACCCTGAAGGACCTGCCCTTGAACTTCATACCTAACTTCCTGAACTCCCTGTGCAGAACCTTATCACTTGTCCTATCCATGTCATTGGTACCTATGTGGACCACGATTTTTGGCTGTTCACCCACCCACTTAAGAATGTTGAAGCCTCAATCTGAGATATCCCAGACCCTGGCACCCAGGAGGTAACATACCATCCGGGAATCTTGTTCTCGCCCACAGAACCTCCTGTCCATGCCCCTAACTAATGAATCCCCTATCACCACAGCGTGCCTCTTCTTCCCCTTCCTTTATGAGTCACAGAGACCCGACTACTGTACCTTTCCTCTGTTAGGTCACCCCCCCCCCCCCCCCCCACCCCAGTATCCAAAGTGATATACCTGTTGTTGAGGATGACCACAAGGGTACTCTGCACTACCTCCTTAACCCCTTTTCCCTTCCTGACTGTCACCCAGTTTTCTGTGTCCTGCACCTTGGATGTAACTACCTCTCTATATGTCCTCTCCATCACCCCTTCAGTCTCCTGACTGATCCAGAGTTCATCAAGTTCCAGCTCCAGCTTCTTAACCCGGTTTGTTAGAAGCTGCAGCTGAATGTAGTTCTCGCAGCTGTAGTGGTGAGGGCCACTGGAGGTCTCCTTGCTTTCCCAAATCCTGCAAGAGGAGCCTGTGGTCTCTGCTGTCCTAGCTGAGCAGATGTAAAAAGGAAAAGGACAAAACTTGGAGCTTTTCTTTCTTTTGCTTCAAGCCTCTCTTCAATGAAACCTCGAAGAGCTAAAGCCATATGACCACCACTATGTCCACTCAGCTGAAGGCCGAAACACTGTCCCGCCTTCCTTTAATTTGCGCTTTCTAATCAATCCCAAACGCTGATTGGCCACTGGTCAAAGCTCTGTTGCACTGCTCCAAACCACTCCTGATTGGTTCTGATTGAAGTCCCCTCTTCTCCAAACTTCTGAAGTCTAGACTGGCTGCTTTTATGTACTGGATTGAGCCAGTTGTGCTTCAATCTGGTAGATAGTTAGTAAACAGTGTAAACTGTAACAAAAGCATTGTTAGTAACCTATTGTCATTCATAGATTTTCCCCCTAAAGATATATATTGTATGACAGAGTGTCATAGAGTTTAGAGCATGGAAATGGGACCTTCGATCTCACACTGCTACGATCAGAAGTTCCCACCTGCTTCAATTATACTAGTGCCCAAGAAAAGTTGTGTGAGCTGCCTTAATGACTATCATCCAGTAGCACTCATATCTACGGTGATGAAATGCTTTGAGATGTTGGTCATGGCTAGAATTAACTCCTGCCTCCGCAAGGACCTGGACCCACTGCAATTTGCCTGTGACCACAGTAAGTCCATGATAAGCATAATCTCAATTGCTTTTCACACGGCCTTAGGTCACCTGGACAATGCATCCAATACAATACAAATACTTATATTGTCATCAAGCAATTGATACTAGAGTGTACATTCAGGATGCTGTTGATGATAGCTCAGCATTTAACACCATCATTCTAACAATCCTGATCAAAAAGCTACAAAACCTAGGCCCCTGTATCTCCCTCTGCAATTGGATCCCCAACTTCCTAACTGGAAGGCCCTAATGTGTGCTGATTGCTACTAACATCTCCTCACTGATGATCAATACTGGTTTACTTCGGGGATGTTCGCTTAGCCCACTGTTCTGTTCTCTCAACACTCATGACTATATGGCTAGACATAGCTCTAATGCCATCTATAAATTTGCTGATGTTACAACTATTGTTGCCAGAATTTCAGATGGAGATGCAGGGGTGCACAGGAGGGAGATAGATCAGCTAGTGGAGTGGTGTTGCAGGAACAACCTTGCATCTAACATCAGTAAGACCAAAGAGCTGATAGTGAACTTCAGAAAGGGTAAGATGAGGGAACATGTTCCAATCCTCATGCAGGGATCAGAATTGGAGAGAGTGAGCAATTTCAAGTTCCTGGGTGTGAATACCCCTGACCCTGGTCCCAACACATTGATGCAGCTATAAAGAAGGCAAAGCAATGGCTATACTTCATCAGGAGTTTGAGGAGATTTGGTTTGTCACCTAAAACACTTGAAAACTTTTACAGGTGTACTGTGGAATCCATTCTGACTGACTGTGTCATGGTCTGGTACGGGTGGGGGGAGGAGTGGATACTGTACAGAATTGAAAGAAGCTACAGAAAGTTGTTAGATTAGTCAGCTCCATCATGGATACTAGCCTCCGTAGTAACCAGGACATCTTCAAGGAGTGGTGCCTCAGAATGGTGATGTCAATTATTAAGGACCCTCATCGCCCAGGGCATGCCCTCTTCAGCAAGAAGGGTTTCAGCCCGAAACGTCGACTTTTTTTCCGTAGATGCTGCCTGGCCTATGAGTTCCTTCAGCATTTTGTGTGTGTTGATTGGATTTCCAGCGTCTGCAAATTTTCTCTTGTTTGTGACATGCTCTCTTCTCACTGTTATCATCAGGAAGGAGATACAGAAGCCTGAAGGCACACACACATTCAGTGATTCAGGAACAGCTTCTTCCCCTCTGCCATCCAATTTCTAAATGGACATTGAAACTGAACACTGCCTCACTTTTTTATTACATCTGTTTTTGTACTATTTTTAATTTAACTATTTAATATACATATATATATATATATATATATATATACTTGCTGTAACTCATCTATTTATTTGCTTTCTGTATTTACCATTTATTGCCTGGTTCTGCTGTCGCTAGGTTAACCAATTTCATGACATATGCTGGTGATATTAAACCTGATTTTGATAGTGTTGAAGATATTTTACTTGACGCGTGGCCAAGTGATTAAGGAGTTGATCTAGTGATCTGAAGGTTGCGAGTTTGAGCCTCAGCTAAGGCAGCGTGCTGTGTCCTTGAGCAAGGCACTTAACCACACGTTGCTCTGCAATGACACCGGTGCCAAGCTGTATCATCCCTTACCCTTCCCTTGGACAACATCGATGGCATGGAGAGGGGAGACTTGCAGCATGGGCAACTGGTGGTCTCCCGTACAACCCTGCCCAGGCCTGTGCCCTGGAAACTTTCCAAGGGGCAAATCCATGGTCTCTCGAGACTAATGGATGCCTGTATATTTCACTTGAAATTTTGACTGCTCATTTCCCTCCTGACCTGCTGAGTTCTTCCAGCTTTTTTTTGTGAGGCCATGTCTGTGCGCGTGCGTGTGGTTGTGTGGGTATGGTCGTGGTCCTGCAGCTTAACTTGTCCGTGTGGCCAAGGTCTGTACTAGTGTAATATGTTCACCTTTGAAATGACTTGGATCCGATAAGTTAAAATTTAAAAGATGATGATGATGGCTGTTCCTTCACTTGAGAAGATCAGGAGGGAAGAAGAGTCCTCAGGAGCGACAGCACAATCGGTGGTGACTGTAGAGACCAATTCTGCAGACTCTGGAGCAGTAGGGACATGGGAACAGCTGCGATGTGGTGCTTGGGTATTAACAAAATAAAAGATATCCTGTTTAGCGGGCTGGGGAAGAGCATAGTGCTAAAATATTCCATTATTTGATCATTTGAATAAAGCCATGCCAATAACAATATTCATATATACAAGGGCAGTGTTGACTGTGCAATATATAAAGAAGTCTATCACATTTTATAGTAAAATCGATTACTTCTCAGTGTCTTGAAGATTGCAGTTTAATCTGTTTAAATTTGTATTTGAGGAATAATGTTTCCCACAAGTTTCAATTTGAATTGTGTTTGTAAGGTCAATTTTTTACTCATGAAAATAATACTGCCCCAGGCAAACAAGAATTAAAGTTAAATAATTTATAACACAAAAGTTTTTATAAGATTCTGATAGAGCTTTAAATTGATACCCACACAATCCCACACAATTATGGTAAAAATGGCAATCACTTTGCATACTTATAGAAGTCAAATATCTTCCTTAAGGGAAACCTTATGGATTTTTATGCTGTTTGTATGATCTCAGAGTTGTACTTTCCAATATTAAAAATCATAATAATTCCTTGGAAAAAGCATAACAATTAATACTGTACTCGTGGGACTGAGGTCAGAGAAATCTGCCCACTGTACAGCTGAACATTTAATCCTTCAATCCATATCATAGTTTTATGAAAACAACAATATGATTGTCTTCACAACTATTTGCAGTGTCAGTACACAAAGTGCTGGCGGAACTAACATTAGGTAATATAGCAGATAGCATATGAGGAACATTTCATGGCTCTGGGCTTGTACTCACTGAAGATTAGAAGAATGAAGGGGATCTCCTCTGCCATCAATTTCTGAAAGTACATTGAACCCATGAACATTACCTCACGTTTTTTTTCTCTTTTTGCATTAATTATTTAATTTAACTATATGTAAACTGTAAATTACAGTAAATATATACTTACTGTAATTTACAGTTTTTATTTTCTGTATCGCAAAGTACTGTTGCTCCGTAACAGCAAAATTTCACATCATATGCTGATTCTGTTCTCATTAAAACCTATAAAATATTGAAAGACCTAGACAGAGTGGACTGGAAAGATTTTCCCAATAGTGGGGGAATCTAGGACCAGAGGGTACAACCTCAGAATACAAGTATGCCCCTTTGGAACAGAGATGAGGAGGAATTTCTTTAGTCAGAGGGTCTGTGGAATTCATTGCCACAGGCAGCTGTGGAGACTAAGTCACCGAGTACATTTGAAGTAGAGGTTGATAGTTTCATGTTTAGTAAGGATGTCACAGGGAGAAGGCAGGAAAATGGGGTTGAGAGGGATAATAAATCAGCCATGATTGGAATGGGCTGAATGGTCTAATTATGCTCTTTTGTCTGATGCTCTTATGGACATGAAATTTGCTGTTTTGCGGCAGCAATACAGGGCAACATTGTAAAATTACTATATAATAAATAGACAGTGCAAATAAAAAGGAATGACAAGGGTTTACAGACATTCGGAAATCAGATGGCAGAGAAGGAACTGCTCCTAAACATTGTGTGCCAGCCTTCAGCCTCCTGTACCTCCTCCCTGACAGTGGTAATGAGAAGCGGGTGTGTAACAGATAGTGAGGATCCCTAATAATAGATGTTACCTTCTTGAGGCACAGACTCTTGAAGCTGTCCCCCATAGTGGGGAGGGTTGTTCCCATAATGAAGCTGACTTAATCTCCAACTCCCTGCAGCTCTCTTACGATTTGGTGCATTGGAAGCTCCACTCTAGGCTGTGATACACCCAGTCAGAATGCTCGCCACTGTACATCTGTTGAAGTTTGCAAGAATTTTTGATGATATATCAATCTCCTGAAACTCCTAGTGAGGTAGAGCTGCTAGTGTGTGTTCTCCTGACTTCCTCTTCCTGATCCACAATTGTAAGGAAAATTAAACTGTAAAACAAAAATCTTATACTCTATTTGGTTGCATTAATAATATTAAGGTGTATAATATGTTCATTTGCTTGTTAGTGTTAACTTGCTTGCTATTTCTTCTTGTTGCAGGTTGAATACATTGAGTACTTGAGTCGTAAAGTTAGTACAGAAATGGGACTCCGGGAGCAACTTGACATTATTAAAATCATTGACCCAAATGCTCAGATTTCACCCACAGATAGTGAATTTATAATTGAACTCAACTGTTTGACGGATGAAAAGTTAAAACAGGTAAATCTCAATATGTAATGGAAGCTGTGTATTCCCCTGAAGATGTGACTGACGTGGTTACTTTTCACTGTATAATGACGACAGAAACGTAATCTGCATTTAACAAGTACGGATTTCTGTTTGTTTTTTTTTTAAATTCCGTGCACATTTAGAGATTGAGATTAGCTTTATTTATCACGTGCACAAAATATACAATATAATGTGTAGTTGGCGTCAACAGCCACCATTGCCCGAGGGTGTGCTCAGGGCTGTTCCCAGATGTCACCATACGTCCAGTTCTAAAATAGTGTGCCCATAACTCACTAATCCTAACTCGTATGTCTTTGGAATGTGGGAAGAAACCAGAGCACCCAGAGGAAACCAACACTAACACAGGGAGAACATACTGTGCAAACTCTTACAGACGGTGGCGGGAATTGAACCCTGATCTTCTGTTTGCTGGCACTGTAAAGCATTATGCTAACTGCTTTGCTAACATAAAATATAAAACATAGAACAGTACCACACGGTGCCAGTCCTTTGGCCCACGATGTTCTGCTGACCGTTTAATCTGCTCTATGATCAATATAATCCTTCCCTCCACATAGCCCTCCATTTTTTTTTTTGACCACCTGATCGACGTGCCTATCTGAGTTTCTTCAATCTCCCTAATATATCTGCCTGTACCACCACCTCTGGAAGCACATTCCACACATTGTCCACTCTCTTGTTAAAAATCTTCCCTCTGACACCACCCTATACTGTCCTCCAGTCACCTTAAAATGATTTCCCCTCATATTAGCTGTTGTGATGATAGCTCAAGCAATTCCTTCAAAATCCTTACTCTAGGAGAGAGATCACAATTTGTGCATTATGTGTCATACAATTCTATAAATAGAACTGTACAGCACAGTAAAGGCCCTTTGACCCACCATGTTGTGCTGACCCTTAAAAAGTACTCTCAAGATCAATTTAACCCTTGCTTCCCGCATAGCTCTCATTTCTCTGTTATCCACATGCCTATCTCAGAGTCTGTTAAATGTCCTCAAAGTACCTGCCTTGCTACTGTGCCATGTTCGTGTTGATACCATATATGTTGGGCGCAGTGTGAGTGATCAGCCCATTTAATGCGTTGTGTCCTGTTTAGGTAAGGAATTACATTAAAGAGCATGGTGCCCGCCAGCGATCCGTGCGTGAAAGCTGGAGAAGGGGTAGTTACGCCGGCTGTGGGGTCGGCGGCCTGAGTGGAGCCAGCAGCAGCAGTGGGAGCCTGGTAAGTTCAGCAAGCAGCAGCGGATCCAGCGGCAGCAACTCCGCGTCAGCATCAAGCGCCAACATGAGCCGAGCTCACAGTGACAGTAACCTGTCCACCAGTGCTGCTGACAGGATAAGAGACTCGAAGGTAAGAGACCATTCTTTTAAAATAGTTGTATTTACTGTCGTTGTAAGGTTCAGTTAGTTATAATATTCTGGTGCCCAACACCCAGACTCCCCTAATATTTAGGGGTGCACTCTCTGAACTATGAGTTAAACGTCATATTTCAGTATGTTTTCTTGCTGTGCTAAATTTCCTAGCAATGTACTCCAGCTTTTCAACCATAAAACAAAAGAGCAGAATTAGGCCATTTGGCCCATTTGATCTGCTGTGCCAATTGATCCTTCGCAACTTAATTCTCCTTCCTTCTCCTCGTAACCTTTGACACCCTTACTAATCAAGAAGTATTCAATTATAAATCTCCTCAATGACTAGTCCTCCACTCCTACTCATCCCCGTTCTAAAGGTTTGTCCTTGTATTCTGAGGCTGTACCACTGATCCTAATCTCCCACTGCAGGAAACATCCTTTCCATATATACTCTATCAATATTTGATAGGTTTTAATAAGATCCTCCTCAGTCTTCTAAACTCCAGTGAGTTCAGGCACAGAGCCATCAAATGTTCCTAAATATTAACTGCTATATTATCACTCAGAGCAGTACAGATCAGGAGCAGACCCTTTGGCCAATGGCGTCTGTGCCAAGCACAAATCCAAGTAAATGTAAATTTCTTCTGGTTACTAAGACAAGGCAGGACAATTCGATTTTAAAGGAAAATAAATCAGCCATGATCAAATAGTAGAGCAGAATTGATAGGCTGAATGGCCTTATCCTGCTCCAATGTTTTATGGTCATACATGATCCTGCTTCATCCATTCTCTCTATATTCATGTCTAATAGCAGCTTCCACTACTCCTCCGGCAGCCCGTCTCAGACACCTACCACTCAGTGTAAAAAAAATATTGCTCACATCTCCTTTAAACATCCTCCCCACATCTCCCATCCCCTCCCTCACCTGAAATGAGTGTCCTCTAGTACTTGACATTTGTACCCTGGGGATTAGATTCTGCCTACCCCATCAATGTTTCTCAGAATTTTATAATCTCCCATCAGGTCCACTCAGCCTCAGAGAACACAACGTAAGTTTGCTGAACCTCTGCTTGTAGCTTTTGCCCTGTAATCCAGGCAGCATCTGAATTATGCTCTTCTGCACCCTCTCTCAAAACTTCCATTCATGGGGCAGCCAGAGTTGCACAAAAAGTCTGAATAAGACTAAATGAAGATTTGTGTGGAGTTTTTAGATCTGTTACTACCAATAAGCTCGGTTTTCTGGATATTTTGGGAAATTTGCAAGTCTTTAAAGTGTATAGATGTGACAATTAGTAACTTTCCTTCTACTGTTTTCCCTCTCACTCTCTCTCATGCTCTGTCTCTCTCGCCCTCATCCCCATTCTCTCTTCCCCCTCCCACCCTACCCTGAATGGTTTGGCAGAAGCGATCCAAACAGCGTAAACTGCAACAGAAAGCAATGCGTAAGCGCCAGCTGAAAGAGCAGCGCCAGGCAAGGAAAGAAAGATTGAGCGGCCTTTTCCTGAACGAGGAAGTGCTCTCCGTGAAGGTGGCTGAGGAAGACCACGAAGGAGACGTGGACATATTAATGTGACCAAATGTAAAATAGCAATATAGAATTTTAAATATAGTAGATTATGTAACCGGTGGAAAATCTGGAGCTGAAAGTAGAGACAGAAGCTAAAAGGGGCTGATTTCTGTTTACAATTTAACATTGTGTACTTCATTTTGTGTTTTCAAAACAACTTAGTAATTATTACAGCTGCTGAAACACTAATTTGTATAGAAAATGTTAAGTGTAGTTCAGTCTGTAAGATATCCAAATGACCTGGCAACAAGCAGTATGCTTTTGAAATCTTATATATTCCTATAACACTAACGTGTGCACTATTTTAGTAGAAATATATTTCATTTTTTGTGCTTTACTGTGGTATTTGAAATATTGCCTGTGGACTGTATATATAGATATTATATATCAGGATATTTCATGTTTTCTTACAAATATTGTTCAAATCCAATGAAATTTGGAAATTTGACGACATTTGTCAATGACTCACTAGTGCTTTATTACCTGAATTGCCAAAATGCATGATTAACCCTGTCAAATTTTGCCCTATTTTATTGAAATATCCGTTGCATTCTGGTTACACATTTTATCTAAATTGGATCAGTTTGCAAGAATTAGGAAACTAATTATTTATAGGGATAAAACACACCTTTTTTATATTAATAGAACTGACTTGGATAATAGAATTGTGTTTTAAAAATGAGGCTGCTTTCTCCAGAAGCAAGATTTTGGTTTTCTCATGACTATTGATCTTTATTGTAAGCAGTGAATAGAATTCAGAGTTGCTTCTTGTAAAAACAAAATGCTGGTATTTATTACAGAACTGTTTGTAGTGCTTAATATTTTGGAAACCACCAGCACTCTGGGCTATTGTTCAGACACTGGAGTGACACTTATAAGCAATGTTCTCTCTACTTTTTTTAACAGCTGCACAGACTAACCATTGCTCTAAGCAGGAAAATTTACATGGCCTGAAAACTGTGTGATTCTTTAAATAGTTTCTTTTATAATATTCATACTATGAATATTTAAAGTGAAAATTGAAAAATAGCATACTTTTGATTTTGCTTATTAATTGAAATAACAAAGAACATCTTTCACATTTCGTAAACTTTTTCTAGCTGCATCCAATTCCAGCTGTGCGGCAACAAAGGCGATGCACAGGGAGCGTTTTAGTTACCGCGCGGCTGTGCACCTGCACAGCTTAGAGGGAATAGTGCTCATAAGTCTCAACTTCAATGTCTCCTGATTGCATTTGGGATGATGCCACCAGAGCGGCTGAAAATGGAGACTCTATTAGTGAACCTAGCAGCAAAATACGAGGGATCGCATAGGTTTTCTGCGAAGATTACTTCATTCCTCTCCACCTTCAGTGGGATGCAGCTTTCCCCCTATCTTCACTACATTAGGGTATAAGCAGCAGTATAAAATGGAGAGGGGAAATAGCTTAATGTCCTTTTGTGTACAGTACTTGTGATATCACAGGTCAGTATATATTCTCTGCAGTACTCTACATGCAAGGACCACACTGAGTAGATGTACTGGTGCATAAAGTAATTGAAAATTGCTTGCTTTCATGTGTGAAGGAAAAAAAACGCAGAAGCATTTGTGACCCACGTTGGATTTTAATTTAACTGAGCTTCCATGAGCAAAGATTTGTGGTCTTTTCTGCCTTTTGGTTTACCCTCCACTGCACAGTTAAAATATTGGCTCGTAGCTTTTGTTGCAAATTACTGATACTTGTTGAATCTAAACAAGATGACTGGATAGTCAGATGCAAAATTTACATTAAAAGAGTAGTATGATTTTGGATGTGAATTTGTACTGTGACTTATTGAGTAGTTGAATTATGTAAAATTCAAACTTGTGTTACTTTGTCTTTGGGTTCATTGTCTCAGGTTTCTGGATAATTCTTGAGTTTGAAGGCTGGGCTAAGAGCTAAGTGTGTGTGCTATGTATAAACAAGTGATTCTGCAGATGCTGCAAATGTTGAGCAACACACAAAATGCAGGGGGATCTCAGCAGGTCAGGCAGCATCTTTGGAGAATAAACAAGTAACGTTTTGGGCAGAGAGATTTTGTCAGGACTAAGAAGACCAGAATAAGAAGGTGGGGGGTGGGGGAGAGGAAGGAGTACAAGCTGACAGATGATAGGTGAAACAAGGTGGGGGGGATAGTGAAGGAGGGATGAACAAAGAAACTGGGAGGTGATAGGTAAAAGTGGTAAGGGGCTGAAGAAGGGATTTGATAGGAGAGGACAATGGACCATGGAAGAAAGGGGAGGAGGAGAGGCACTGGAGCGAGGTGATGAGCAGGTAAGAGGGGAATCGGAATAGGGAATGGAAAATGGCGAGGGGGGAGAAATTAGTGGAAGTCAGACATCTATCTTCATTCCTGGCACTTAATCCTTACCATTCTATGTTACGATGGTTATGTTTTTGTCAAAACACTTGAATGCTGCTGGTACCCCAGCTTCAACCACTCACGCAGTGGATTCCAGGTACTTGCCACTCTGGGTGAAGAAGGTTCCCCTCTATTTTCTCCCTTGCCCGCTAAGTCAATGCCCTTTATTTTTATCTCCCTCTGATATGGGGGAAAGGTTTCCTATTGTCATTCATACCCTTTATAATTTACATATCTTAGTCAAGTCCCATATAAACCTCTTCTGCCTGAAGGAGAACAGTTCTGATCACCTACCTACAAGAAATGTATCAATAAGATCAAAAGGGTGCAGAGAAAATTTACAGGGATGTTATAGAACAAGAGCACAACAAGCAGCAAAACAATCCCCTTCCTTCCCTCCCACCCACACACATGGACAGACCTCCAACTACAATCCCAGGACAGGCCTCCAAGCTTCAACTATCGGGCTCCAAATTCCAGCATTCCAATTGCCCTCTAGACCAGCTGGTGAGAAATTGCAAAATGTTCTCAGAGACTGAGACTGGATGATCGGAAAACTGACAAAAGAAATACTCCATCTGCCCCAAGACACTACCGATGGGCTTCTGTATGCCCGCAACAATTGGAGGACTATGTTTACCAAAATAGGAGGCCAAGATTCCGATAGCAGTCATCAGGAAAAGCCAGCCACTTGAGCACTCAGAGGACAGAATTATAAAGAACTTGGTCCATATGACCAAAGAAAATGACCAGGCCACAAATGATAAGGTGCTAAGTGAGATTACAGACAGCAACATCAACCAGAGTACGTCCAAGGGTCCATGAATGGACAGGACCCTGCATCTTGAACTTATCTTGGCCCATTTTTGTATGTTTTGCACATTAATTTTATTTTGGAACATTGCTGCTTGTGAAAAAGCAAAAAATGAAAAATAATTAGGTTTCTACTTATGAAAAGGTGCATTGAAAGAAGCAGTGGGTGGATGAGGCTGAATGGATCATTCTATAAAGGGCTGTCCTAGGCTCTGGCCTCCCTCCACACCTGAATAATTCTATTATTTTAAACCCAGAGTTGCACTGGTGCACTGCCGTTCCAATCCCATCAAAGAATTTCTTCTGAAGTCAGGCTAGAATTTTTTATAAATCCTAATTTCTTGAAGATAATCATCTTGGTAAACAAAGTATGAGTGTAATAGTCTTAATATTTACCCACACTACAGTAACAATGGTGATAACTTACCCACTCTCCATCTTCCACACTAAGATATTTTGAGATGCTTGGAGAAGCTTTCATAATTGTAACACTGAACTTGGAAGGCAGATGCCCAAAGATTCCGATTTTGAGGACGAAGAATCACAAAGTGATTCATGAAGGGAATTTTGTCAGGTTTGAGCTATAGTGTAGAAAGTCAAAGTTGAGATTATTGTAATATGCACAAGTACATTTATGCACAGGTGCGATGAAAAACTCAGCAGTTTCAGAAGATAAACATAAATTATACCCAATTTTTACAGGAAAACACAATAAGAACAAATATTATTTTAGTACAAAGGGCAAAAGCACTGGACCATTCAATCCAATGATTTAACACTCTGCAGTGCCCAGAGAGCAGCCTTGTGGAAAAGACCAGAGAGCGGGATCCGAAAAGGGCTGAGAAGATGAGCAGACCCATGGAGATGACCAGAGATGGGTTGTAGGGTCATGAGCAACTCTAATTCGAAGCTTCAAGGTAGACTGAAGAATTGAGGTGAATGCGGAGGGGTCAGTGGAGGCTACTGGGGCGAGGACTATCTACAGCCGGGTCAGCAGCATTTGCGTTCAGACCTGGCGTGACGGTTACTCTTCATGAAAGGACTGAGTTTGTGCGGCTGCTCTCGAATGCTGATGGGAAGATGTTTTTGCTATTATGAGATTTATGTGATTGTTGGACTGTATATTGTTCTTCAGTTTTTTGGTGGTTTCTTCTAGCAGATTTGTGGGTGGATGATCTGTTAGCTTTTTTTTGCATGTGAGGGGGTGTTGAGGGTTTTGATGCTGTTCTTTTCCGTGAGTAAGGGTGTCTGGGATTTGATGTTATTTTTGCTGTTTTTTTGCGGGGGTGGTCAGGGATTTGATGTTATAGTTGCTGTTTTTCTCTGTGAGGGAGGTGGTGGGAGATTCTGCGGTTCGTGAGTTTTGTTTTTTCTTTTTCATGCCGGTGGAGGTGGGGGTGGGGGGTCTTCTTTCAATATCATCCATGGTTTTTGCCGTATTTCATAGCTATCTGGGGAAGACGAATATCAAAGTTGTACATGCATACTTTGACAATAAAATGAACCTTTGGAAAAAGGTCCATTTTTTTAATGCAAATTGATCAAATTGTCATAGATTTGCTAAACTATAGGGATTAGGGCTGACAGTCTAGTTCACAAATTGAATGGTTGAAAGGAAGTAGCTGTTCTTCAACCTGGTGGTGCAGGACTTCTAGCTTCTGTATATTCTATTATCCCCTCAAATTTAATCAATAAGCTTCAAGACCTAGGTCTCAGTAACTTTGTGAAATTGGATCCCAATCTCCTCACTTGAACAGACCTCAGCTAGTTTGGGTTAGCAACATCTCCTCACAATATCCATCAGCACAAGGCTTAGCCCCTGCTTTCGCTTTATACTTGCAGTCTGACTGTGCGGCTAAGCACAGCTCCAATGCCATATTTCAGTTTGCTGATGACACCACTGTCATTGGCTGAACCAATGGTGGTGACACATCAGCATATGGGAGGGAGATTGAAAATCTCAGTGGTGCCACAACAACTTCTTACTTGATGTCAGCAAGACCAAGTAACTGATTATTGGTTTTAGGAGGAGAAAACTAGAGGTCCATGAGTCAATCCTCATCACAGGATCAGAGGTGTTTCTTTGTTTCATGGCTGCCTGTGGAAAGATGAATCTCAGGGTTGTATATTGCATTCATATTTTGATAATAAGTGTACTTTGAATCTTTGAACAGGCCACAGGTTTGTGCCTTCCAAGAATATATTAATGTGGTCATAAAGTCAAAGACTACAGTCAACATTTAGGTCTAGATACATGAGAGACTGCAGATGCTGGAAATCTCAAAGTTCAGAGTAAATTTATTATCAAAAACCAATAGATTATCTTCAAATTCAATTTTTGCAGGCATTTACAGGAAAAAATATAATAGAATTTAATGCAAAACTATGTATAAACAGACCTACAAACAGCCAATGTGCAAAAGAAGACAACTGCAAATAAAAGTACTGAGATCATGAGTTTTAAAGTCCTTGGAAGTGTGTTTATTGGTTGTAGAATCAATTCAGAGCAGTGGTTATTGAAGTTACCTATGCTGGTTCAGGAGTTTGATGGTTGCAGGTAATAACTGTTCCTGACAGTTAACTGAAAGCAGGGCAAAACTGGCAATGGAGTTTTGTTTTGTAGGCAGCTCACAGGAAATCTGGAGAAAGACACAAAAAAAACTGGAGGAACCCAGCAGGTCAGGCAGTATCTACGGAGGGAAATGAACAGTTAGTGTTTCAGACTTAGACCCATCATCAGGGCTGGAGACAAAGAGGGAAGATAACTAGCTGTTGTTCCACCCATTCCCCATCCCTTCCCATCTTTTTATACCTGCTTTCTCCCTTCTTTGTTTCCAGCTCTGATGAAGGGTCATGACCAGATACAGTGGCTCTTCATTTCCCTCCACTGACATTATCTGACCTGCTGAGTTCCTCCAGCTCTTTTGCACCGTTTAGAAGGATGAGCTGACTAGTTTTCTGCTGGTGTTGTTTTGAAGAAGCACTATTGATCTGAAACGTTAACTCTCGTTCTCAGTCCATGGAAGCTGGCTGACCTCACATGTATTACCAGCAAGCTCTGATTTTATTCTCCAAATAAATCATAACTATCACGATGTTTTGTGAATTATAACATTTAATCACTGTAGAACATCGAGCCAAATAATAACAAAGATAGCAGCACCATGGTGGTGATTTTCTAGGATGTTAATCTGTTTTATGTCAGTTTAAGAATGTAAAATAAGATTTTAAGAAAAGGCCAGCAGACCTTGAGATATAGGAGCCGAATTAGGCATTTTGGCTTATTGGCTCTGTTCCACCATTCAAACATTGCTCATTTTCAACTCCATCCTTCCACCTTCTCCCCCTTACAATTACCCCCCTTACCAATCAATCTTTGCCTTAAATCTATCCCTTGACATGGCCTCCACACCCTTCTGTAGCAACAGATTTGACAGATTCACTACTCTCTGGGTGAAGAAGTTCCTACTCATCTCCATTTTAAAGGGATGTCCTTTTTATTCTGAAGCTGTGCTTTCTGATCCTCAACTTCTATTAATGGAAAGAGCCTCTCCATCTCCAATCTATTCAGGCCTTTCAGTATTCCAAAAGATTTCAATAAACTTCCCCTCCCTTCTTTCTGAACTCCATTGTGTACAAATTTATAGATATGAAATGCTCTCAAAGGTTAAGCCTTTCATTTCTGGGATCATTTTGTAAAAATTTTGCCCTCGGATTTATTCTTGGACACCCAGAATCTGTGAAATTAGACCCAATGTTCTCCTTGCTTAAGATGAATACAAATGGTTAACTCTAAACATGGGAGATTCTGTAAGTGCTGGAAATCTAGATCAACAGACTCAGAATGCTAGAGGAACTCAGCAGGTCAGGCAGCATCATTGGAGAGGAATAAAGAGTCAACATTTTGGGCAGAGACCCTTCATTGGGGGAAGTGATAGTCAGGTAAGAGGGGGACCAGAGTGGGGAATGGAAGAAATGGTTAACTCTGATAGTCAATGATTTCTAATTTCCTGTAAATACAGAAAATTTACAAAAGTTACAACAGCCACTCTTGTTAATTTTATGAAATAACAAATAAAAGTGTTTCACACCCAGTGAGTTTAAACAGAATCTAAATCGGAAGTAATTGATCACAGCCTCGGACTTTTCAATCACAGTGATATATTTTTTTTAAGCTGTAAGCGTCTGGACGATTACTATTATTTGTAGGAATATGTCACTTCTGTTGACACTCTTACTCACTGCTGAAGAAGCTCAGCATTCGATCTGATTTGTTAATTACCTCTTGGTTTTATCTCTGTTGTAACAACACATTAAGCCTACTCGTGTGTGATATTAATCTGAAATATTGGCTGATAAAGCGGGAATCATTTCCAAGGATCGCCAAATTGGGCTTTCATCACCCTTGCAAATATATTGGTTGATGTGTTATTTTCACCACATCTGTTGATAGATTCAATATGCAGAAACATGCCCTTCGAATTGCCGTAATCTGTCATAAAAACATGTGTGTATTTGCACAGTGCAGCAAAAGTGCTCGGATATGGATCGTAATTTAGTTTTGCTTTGTTGCACATGAATTTCCTGTGTACTTTGATGATTTATGTTTAGATTTGCAGAATAGAAATGGCATTAGCTTGAATAAATCCATTATTCCTTCGAGTCCTGATAATCTGATTGTTTTGTAATGGAAGCATGGCTTTTATATGTAACTTGGTAACATTAATTTTTGACCAGTTTTTATGAAACTGGAACCTCTGACTCACCTGCTAATAGTACCATTATCCAATGCCATTTTTTTCCACATTTGTTTAATTGAATTGACAAAGTATAGTCAATATCAAATTGGCATGTATTATTTAAAAGACCAGAAATCTCCCTGGCATTATTCCTATTATTAATGTGATGCTTATAAACGTACTTTTATAAATGATAAGACTTTGGTATGATGCCACTGTTTTCAGTATGTTAAAGAGGCTGTCGGTTGGTTAAGGTCGACCTTGGATGTTGCATCCTAGCTGTATGCAAGCCAGGGCAGTACAATAAGGAGAGAAAACTGTTGCCCATGCAGCAAGCTCCCCCACTCCATGCAGCTGATGAATTCAAAGGAACGGCAGAAACTGATACAGCTTGGCACCAGTGGCATTGCAGGAGTTGCCAGTCAGTGTCAAACACAACGTATAGCAGTTTTAGGGACTCCAGCTCAAGACCTCTCCTCATAGTGCTGTCTTGGCTTCTATGAGGCAATTTCTCTGATGTGCTGTATCAGGGGAAGCCATGGTTGCCATGGCCAGCTCTATAATCAATCCCTTGGCCTCTACTCCTCTTTCACTGAGTCATTGCATTTTAACATATTAGCTCCTGAACTTTTCCTCACCCCCTTTCTCCAATGAACCCAAATCCTCAAATCCCATCCCTTAAAATAGCCTCCCATCCAATGACACTTCTGACAGCCACCATAAATATAGGCCCCTGCCACCTCAGACGTTCTCTGCTCTCAACCCTCGTAATCGGCAGAAGATACAAATGCCTAAAAGCACAAATCACCAATTCCGTAAGATTGTCATTGCCGGGCTAGGTAGTGGGGAATAAGCTCCCACTACCTATTAAATGCTCCCAAAGGCATGTCTTTCAAATAGACTCTGACAACCAAGTCCAGCTCCTGCCCTTCATGTGTGGCTTAGCTACTAAGCCCAATGAAAGTGTTTCTACTGATAGAAGGGACAGTTACTGATGTCTTAAAACCAGTTGTTTTAGGCAAATGTGGCTCATCAGCTCTCTTAGAAGAAGGAAAGCTCTGACCTGAAAGCTTCATTGCCTTGCAGCCATATCCACTCATGGGGAAGGCTTCGTGAATAAACTCTGAGGGAAAATTCCGGAGCTGGAGTCCCTAAGGCAGTCCTACGTTGAGTACCACACTGACTGACAACTCCTGCAATGCTGCTGGTGCCAAACTGTATCAGTCTTTTCTGCTTCCTTGGATTCATCAGCTGCGTGGCAAGGGGAAGCCTGATGTTTGGGCAACAACTTGTTCTCCATATCATATTAACCTGGCTTGTATCATGCTTGTGTATAACGTAGAAAGCTAGATCACAATATGCATGGTTGAATGCCAACATGCTGCTAAGTTCTTAACCTCTTATAAGACAGGATGTGCTCTTGATCTACCAGTTTATCTTGTCATGGTCCTTGCACCTTCCTGTACTTCCTATGTAACTATATTCCGTACTTTCTGATTCTCCTTTGTTCTATTGCTTTCCTATTATAGTACCTTAATTAACTGATGTATGCAGGCAATGCGGTCTTGTTGAAGCTTCTCAGCCTGAAACATCGACTGTTTATTCCTTTCCATAGATTCTGCTTGACCTGCCAAGTTCCTCCAGCATTTTGTGTGTGTGTGTGTTGCTCTGGATTTCCAGAATCTGCAGCATCTCTTGTGTTTAAAGTTTTTCACTGCGCCTCAGTACGTGTAACAGTCCACACTCACTAAATGCTGATACCCCTGCTTCCAAACCTGTTCCAAGTCTATGAGCCATGTCCATCACTGAATCTGATGCTGGCCTCATGTGTAAGTATTAACAATTGGTCTTTTGCCATCTTTAATAAAATGGCTTAGCAGAAGAGAAAAACATCTTATAGGAATGGGTCTCCACTTGTAATATGGAATTCAAAGGGGGGGAAATCGGGGAAATCATGATCTGTACAGTTTTAATGTCATAGAGACATAAAACTATACAGTATGGATACAGGCTCATCAGTCTAACTTGTCCATGTTAAGCAAATTAATCTACTTGGGCTTGGCCCACATTCCTCTGAACCTTACCCATCCATTGACCTGTCCAACTGCCCTGTAAGTATTGTAAATGTACCCACTTCTACCACTTCCTCTGGCAGCTCATTCAATATACTCACTGCCCTCTGAATGAAAATGTTGCCCTTCAGGCCCTGTTTAAATCTTTTTTCTCCAGAACATCGAACCGTACAGAACAATGGAGGCCCTTCACTCCACAATGTTGTGCCGAACTTTTAACCTACACCAAGATCAAATCTGATCCTTTCTTCCCGCATAGCCTGCCATTTCTATTTCATCTATGGGTCTATCTCTTAAATACCCCTGATGTATCTGCCTCTACCTCCACCCTGCTATGTGTTCCACACACCCAACATTCTCTGTATAAAACAAACTACCACAGCCATCCCCCCCCATACTAGTTTTAGATGCCCCTTGAGAAGAGAATGTGACCATTTACCCAATCTATGCCCATTCTGATTTTAATGAACCTGAACACAGTCATTATAATGACCACAGCCTCCTTTGCTGCAGGGAAAAGAAGCAGCTCAACCCTTCCTCTCATGCCTCTCTTCTTGCCAACTGGAGGAGCACCGATATTTCAGAGGGAGAAGATTCATCCTTTGACTGCCTGGTCCCTACACTCCATGTACTGCTTGGATCATGCAGTCATATAACACAGAAGCAGGTCCTTCCGCTCAACCCATCCATGTGGACCAGGCTGTTCATCCAAGTTCATCCGCCACAGGCGGAACTTCCCAGTGACCAAGGATTTTGATTCCAGTTCCCATTCCCATTCCAACGTGTTGACACAAGGCCTCCTCTTTTGCCAAGATGAGGCCACCCTCAGGGTGGAGGAGCAACACTTTACGTTTGGTCTACATACCCTCTAACCTAAAAGCATGTATATTGATTTCTCAATACTGGAAACAAATTCCTTCTCCCCTCCCCTTTCCTCTGTTTCCCACTCTGACATTTTGCTTCCTCTCAATGGACTTACTTCCCCCTTGGTTCCCTCCTCCTTCCCTTTCTCCTGTTGTCCACTCTCCTCTCCTTTTGGATTCTCTCTTCACCAGCCCTTGGCCTTTCCCGCCCATCTGGCTTCACCTATCACCTTCCAGCTAACCTCTTTTCTCTACCCCCTCCTTTTCGTTCTGGCATCTTCCTCCTTCCTTTCCAGTCCTGAGGAAGGGTCTCAGCCTGAAACATTGACTGTTTACTCTTTTTCCACAGACGCTGCCTGACCTGCTGACTTCCTCCTGTGTTCTGTGTGTGTTGCTGTCTTCATCCGAGTTAGTCCCATTTGCTTGCGTATGACCCATTTCCTTCTAATTTCTTTCTTATCTATGTCCAGATGTATTTTAAAGATTGTCAATAGACAATAGACAATAGGTGCAGAAGTAGACCATTTGGCCCTTCGAGCCTGCACTGCCATTCTGAGATCATGGCTGATCATCTACTATCGATACCCAGTTTCTGCCTTGTCCCCATATCCCTTGATTCCCCTATCCATAAGATACCTATCTAGCTCCTTCTTGAAAGCATCCAGAGAATTAGCCTCCACTGCCTTCCGAGGCGGTGCATTCCAGACCCCCGCAACTCTCTGGGAGAAGAAGTTTTTCCTTAACTCTGTCCTAAATGACCTACCCCTTATTCTCAAACCATGCCCTCTGGTACTGGACTGTCCCAGCATCTGGAACATATTTCCTGCCTCTATCTTGTCCAATCCCTTAATAATCTTATATGTTGCAATCAGATCACCTCTCAATCTCCTTAATTCCAGCGTGTACAAGCCCAGTCTCTCTAACCTCTCTGCGTAAGACAGTCCAAACATCCCAGGAATTAACCTTGTGAATCTACGCTGCACTTTCTCTATAGCTAGGATGTCCTTCCTTAACCCTGGAGACCAAAACTGCACACAATACTCCAGGTGTGGTCTCACCAGGGCCTTGTACAAATGCAAGAGGAATTCCTTGCTCTTGTACTCAATTCCCTTTATAATAAAGGCCAATATTCCATTAGCCTTCTTCACTGCCTGCTGCACTTGCTCTTTCACCTTCAGTGACTGATGAACAAGTACTAGATCTCTTTGTATTACTCCCTTACCTAACTCTACACCGTTCAGATAATAATTTGCCTTCCTGTTCTTACTCCCAAAGTGGATAACCTCACACTTATTCACATTAAATGTCATCTGCCAAGTATCTGCCCACTCACTCAGCCTATCCAAGTCACACTGAATTCTCCTAACACCCTCATCATATGTCACACTGCCACCCAGTTTAGTATCATCAGCAAACTTGCTGATGTTATTCTCAATGCCTTCATCTAAATCGTTGATGTAAATTGTAAACAGCTGTGGTCCCAATACCGAGCCCTGTGGCACCCCACTAGTCACCACCTGCCATTCTGAGAAACACCCATTCACCGTTGCCCTTTGCTTTCTATCTGCCAACCAGTTTTCTATCCATGTCAATGTCTTCCCCCCGATGCCCTGAGCTTTGATCTCCTATGTAGGACCTTATCAAATGCCTTCTGAAAATCGAGGTACACTACATCCACTGGATCTCCCTTGTCTAACTTCCTGGTTACATCCTCGAAAAACTCCAACAGATTAGTCAAGCATGATTTGCCCTTGGTAAATCCATGCTGGCTCGGCCCAATCCTATCACTGCTGTCTAGATATGCCACTATTTCATCTTCAATAATGAACTCTAGCATCTTCCCCACTACTGATGTTAGGCTGACAGGATGATAGTTCTCTGTTTTCTCCCTCCCTCCTTTCTTTCTTAAAAAGTGGGATAACATTAGCCATTCTCCAATCCTCAGGAACTGATCCTGAATCTAAGGAACATTGGAAAATGATCACCAATGCATCCACAATTTCCAGGGCCACCTCCTTTAGTACCCCAGGATGCAGAGCATCTGGACCTGGGGATATGTCAGCCTTCAGTCCCATCAGTCTACTCATCACTGTTTCCTTCCTAATGTCAAACTGTTGTCATTGTACTTGCCTCAAATGCTCCCTCTGGTAACTCGTTCCCTATACAGATCACCATCCGTGTGAAAAGAATGCCCCTCCAGTTTCTCTCACCTTAAACCTATTCTTCTAGTTCTTGTTTATTAGAACTAGGGTTGGTAGGTAACTAGGTCACATGGGTGCAATGGGGCAGTGCAGGCTCAGTGAGATAGAGGCCTGTTATCATGTTCTATCTCAAAATAAAATAACTCAGTCCTTTTCTGTATTGTTTGAAAATTGAAAAACATTTTTGCAAAAGCAGGGTGGACCTACACGAGTCTGTCATGATTTTATACACCTCTATCAGATCATTTCTCAGCTTCCTATTCTCCAAGGATTTAAGTCCTAGCCTGTTCAGTCTCTCCCTACCAGGGTGGCATAGTAGAGTAACGATTAACGTAATTGCATTACAACGCCAGTGATCTGGGTTCAATTCCCGCCACCATCTGTAAGGAGTGTGCATGTTCTCCCCATGATTCTGTGTGTTTCCTCTGGGTGATCTGGCTTCCTCCCACATTTCAAAGAAATGTGGGTTAGTAGGTTAATTGGTCATGGGTGCAATTTTCAGGCATTGGCTTTTTGGGACACGAGCCTGTTTCTGTTCTGTATCTCTAAGTAAAGTAACAGTCCCTCAAATCCTAGCAACATTCTTGTAAATCTTTCCCGTACTCCTTAAAGTTGACTAATATCTTTCCAAAAGCAGATGACAGTTTCTCTCTCTAACTTCAAACTGAACTCTGACATGGGACGCTGGTGTCATGGGGGTGTAGCGGTTAACTATTACAGCTCGGTATTACAGAGTTCAGAGTTCAATTCCATCTCTGTTCTGTAAGGAGATTGTGTGTTCTCCCCGTGGAATGTGTGTGTTTTCTCCAGGTGCTCCAGTTTCCTCCCACAGTCCAGAGATTAATTGGTTATTGGAAATGGTCCTGTGATTAGATTAGGGTTAATTAGGGGTGTTGGGGGGGGGGGGGTTGCTGGGGTGGTGTGGTTTGAAGAGCGGGAAGATCCTACTCCGTGCTGTATCGCTAAATAAAAAAAATAAAGCTTTTTGTTATTAGTACTCAATCTTGTCATCAAATTTTAACTAATGACAACCTTGTGACACTCCTTGATATACTTGACGCGAGAAGAAAACTATGCTACATTTTATTGCCAGTAATAAAACATTAATTTCTTGTATGTGTGTGAGGAAATCCCCTAATTGTAGGTAAGCAGGGCTGGCTTTAACCGAGTGCCTCTGGATTAGTTCTTTCTGCACTTCGCTATCTGCCATGTCTCTCTGTTTGTTTAGGAAGCCTGTGACTGGATACCTTTATTGTTGGTGTTAATCCAGATCCTCGCTCTGACCACTAGGAGGCATATGTGAGCTGAATAAAAATAGTCTGATTTTGGGCATTTTCACTCTGTTCCTGACAGACTGAGATTGGTAAATGTGGCCTCCAGAGAAAACAGAAATAAGAATGTCAGAACTGGCTGGAGTTTGAATTCAAAAGCATACTCACTTCGTAGCCACTTGCAGTCCTAAATAATATCATCAAAACATCAGCTTAAAATGTGCATGAACACAAGAGATTCTGCAGATACTGGCAATCCAGCACAACTCACACAAAATGCTAGAGGAACTCAGCAGGTCAGGCAGCATCTATGGAAATGAACAAAGAGTTGAAGTTGACCCTTCATTCTGATGTTGACTCTTTATTCATTTCTAAAGATGCTGCCTGAACCACTGAGTTCCTCCAGCATTGTGTGTGCATTATGGTTAAAAGGCACGGTTTGTTTTAACATTATTTGGATGGCCTTGCTGCATTTCTAACATTTCAATGGAAATTAAACTTTATTGATAATAAAAGAGCTTTCAGTTTGTGAAAAGAATTGTATAAATGTTCGTTATTAGTTTTCCCAGTCCTTCTGCAGCCATGTGCTTCAAGTTCAAGTTTATTGTCCTCTACCTATATTCAACCAAACCAAACTATGTTCTTCTGGACCATGGTACACCCACAGCAGGTAGTTTGTCTTTGTTGGTCTCCCCTCTCACTGTGAAAGGGAGTCACCTCCCTGTTCCTCATGGAGGGAGAGAGAGAGCGAGCCTGTGGTAGGTCGAGTTGTCGAGTGAATAATTACTTTTTGTTATACTGCCGATCGTGGTTTTTCTTTGAGGGTTTTGCTATTGCTTGCTTGGTGAGTGGAGGGTGGCAGTACAATATGGAGGGCAAGCTGTTACTTGTGAAACAGGCTCCTCCTCTCCACACAGCTGATGAATCCAAAGGAACGGCAGAGACCAATACAGTTTGTCACCAGCAGCATCGTGGGAAGTTGCCAGTCAGTGTTGAACACAACATAGAGCTGCCTTAGGGACCCCAGCTTCGGATATTTCCTCAGGGTTTACTGCTGAAGCCTTCCCCATGAGTGGGTACAGCCGCAAGGCAGTGAATCTTTGAGATCAGAGTGCCAACCACATCTGATGAGCTCCATCTGCCCGAAGTGTTTGATTTTACAGCCTAGCGAAGAAAGCATGTTTAATGAAGATAGGTTAACGAGCTAGGACTTTTCTCTGAGTAAAGCAGGATAGGAAATGACTTAATAGAAGACAGTTGGGAGAATTAATTGGAAGCGCCTTTTTATCTGGCAAGTGCATGTCAGGCATGTGGAGGGTATTTAATTGCACAGAGTACAGGAAAGGTATGTTCCTGTTAGAAGGAAAGACAGGGATGTCCAGAGAAGTGATGAATTTAGTCAAGAAAAAAAAGTATGTAAAGCTTCGGAAGTCAGGATCTAATGGAGTATGTGATGATTATAAAGAAGCCGGAAAAGAACTCAAGAATGGAATTAGGAAAACCAGAAGGGGCCAAGAAAAGCCCTTGGCAAATAAGATTAATGTGAATCCCAAGGCATTTGAGACATACATCAGGAGCAAGAGGATAGGACCACTCAAGGATAAAGAGAAGAACATTCCTCGAATGTAGAGAATGTGGATGGGGTCCTTAATGAGTATTTTACTTCAGTACAATTGCCAAGGAAAAGGACATGGAGGAACAGGAGATAAGTGCCAGTGCATAAATATATTAGGGCATTTAGAGGTCAAGGAGGAGGAAGTGTTGGGTTTCCTAATGAGTATTACGGTAAATAAGTCCCGAGGGCCTGATGAGATTTGTCCCAGGTTATTAAGGGAGGCAAGAGGTGAGATTGCTAGGCCCTTGATGAGTATTTTCATTTCCTCTCTTGGCACAGGTAAGGTTCTGGAGGACTGGCGAGTGGCTAATGTTGTATCTCTATTTAAGAAAGGAACTATAGTCTCATGTCGGGTGTAGTGAAATTGCTGGAGAAAATTCTCAGAGATAGGATAAATGAGCATTTGGAAAACCATGGCTTAATTAGGGAGACCCAGCATGGGTTTGTGTAGGGCTGGTCGTGCCTTACCAAATTAATTGAGTCTTTTGATAAGGTGATGAGAGAGATTGATGAAGGTAGAGCAGTGGATGTTGTCTATGTGTTGCCTTTATGGCAGTTATTTAGTTTATAAATTTTCACTTAGTAATTAATTTGTTAGCATTTTTTAGTTAAAGTTAGGATTGTTTAAAGTAAATTCGTTGTCTGTGATATATCGTGGTAAATACCAGTTTGGAGAAATGGGAAGGTGGGGGACTAACATGTGCGAGTCCAGCACAGGAAAAGTTGTCTTTCTACGCACTAGAAAAATAGTGGAAGCAACGCTGTAAGTCATGAGATAATCGATACGTTGAATTAAAATGTTAACGCCGATCCTGTAACGACGGTCGATGAGGTTTATGTTTTCATTAGTTAAAGAGTTGCAGATAGTTTGTGTTGAAGTGTATTTAAAGCAGTCAATGGCGTAGGTAGATTCTGACTGTATGCTGCACTTTAATGTAATGTAGTAGTTGTAGTTTTACTTTTGCAAGTATTTACAATGTAAATGTAATATCAAGAAGGAAACAAATGCTGTACAAATCTTGTATTGTTTTATCAACAGTTTTCACCATACGTTAATGAGGAAGAGCGAACAGTAAATGGTTAATTTTACTGCAACCCTTTTTTCATTGACTACGGTTTAGTTCGGCGTTCCGTTACACCCGAGCGAGAACACTACAGTGAAAAGGCGGCTTTATCAGGTGTTTCAATTGCTACAATGACAACTCGATCCGACATCAAGTCGTTGCCATCCAGCGACAGGGGCAGTAGGGCATCATCAAGTAAGGCCACCCATGCAAGAGCTAAAGCAGAATCCGCCAAGGTGCGAGTGCGCTACGCCAAACGAGAAGCGAAATTGAAAATGGAAGAGGCTGCCAGAGAAGCCGAAAACCAGAAGGAAGCGGCTGCCAGAGAAATGGAAAAGGCTGCCAGAGAAGCCTAAAACCAGTTGGACTGACTAGTGAGCGATTGCTCTGATCGTTCAGAATTACATAGGCTTTGATGGCCTTGTCTTTGGCTCCCTTAGGGTACACCTTAGTGAGGCAGATCTTTGAACAAGAACGGCTTGACTGAGCTTGACCGCAAACTTCTGTACAGCTCAAGCTGACGACAGTTGTCCTGGAGTGAGCCTCTCCCTCCCCGCCGTCCTGTTGTTGGGGTGAAGGAGTGTTGTCGGTTTGCTGTAACGGGCTGGGATGCATGGCCCCATCGTGATTAGTGCTATTACATTCTGGACACTCCACAGCGATCGTACACTAGTCAGTCCAGAGTTCTTTAACTTGTTCAACATTGAGAGTGAGCAGTTCCCATACTACCTTAGAACTTGCTCAAGCAACATGGAAACTTATGGAAGGAAGGCAGAAGGCTTCCAGCTCGAGTCCCTGGATGGTAAAGTCGTCATCTGTCTCCCCCCACTCTTAGAGTGCAATGAAATTTTGAATAACCGCACTGAGATCCCGATGCCAAGTGCGGTGCTACACCAGCCACATCTCCACCACATCGCCAAACACATCCCAGAACTGGATCCAACAGCAGAAATACTCCTGCTATTAGGAAGAGATGTTCTAAGGATGCACAAGGTTAGGCAGCAGGTCAATGGACCACACGACGCTCCCTTTGTGCAACGCCTGGATCTGGGCTGGGTGGTGATAGGAGAGGTGTGCCCTGGCAATGTACACAAACCGATGGTTAACGCATTCAAGACCAATGTGCTAGAGAGTGGCCGCCAGTCAATTTTTCAACCCCGCACAAGTGTCATGCGTATTAAGGAAGCACGACAAGGCTTTAACAAATTTAAAATAACTGACGAGACGCTGGGTCAGTCAGTCTTCGCTCAAACTGAGCATGATAATAAACTTGCTCCATCAGATCAAGACGCCATTTTCTTAAAAACAAAGGACACCAAAGTCTTCAGAGACGAAGCAAATAATTGGGTTGCCCCACTACCTTTCAGAGAACCACGCCAGTGCTTGCCAAACAACAAAGAGCAGGCAGTCAAGCGGTTCACACCCTTGCAAAAAACCCTGAAAAGGAAACCTGAGATGCAGCAATGCACCTGATTGACCCACGAGGTATTGTGTACACTAATGGCAGAGGTCACAGCCATTATAAATGCACGACCACTTCTACCCATGTCTTCTGACCCGGAAAACTCCTTCCTACTCTCGCCATCAATGCTCCTAACGCAGAAGGCAGGAGCTCCCCCTCCACCAGGGGACTTCTCCGATAAGGATTTGTACACAAAGCAATGGAGACAGGTCCAGGCTCTGGTAAATCGGTTCTGGTCTCATTGGAAACAGGAATATCTACCTTTGTTGCAACACAGACAAAAGTGGACAGAACCCTGCATGAATCTTCAAGTTGGAGATTTAGTCCTGCTCAGGGACAAGCAAATCGCCCGCAACTGCTGGCCAATGGCCAGAATCACTGCTACATTCCCTAGTAGGGATGGACATGTCAGGAAGGTTGAGTTGAAAACTACCGACCAAGGTGATGTTAAAATTTACCAAAGGCCTGTTACAGAAGTCATTCTACTTCTACCTAAGGACCGATTAGAGACTAAAGTTTTGTATTATGTTCATTGTGACCTTACGAAGGTCAAGCGGGGAGTGTGTTGCCTTTATGGCAGTTATTTAGTTTATAATATTTTCGCTTAGTAATTCGTTCGTTAGCATTTTTTAGTTAAAGTTAGGATTGTTTAAAGTAAATTCGTTGTCTGTGATATATCGCGGCATGCGATGACGTCACATCCGGTTTCGCCGCGTCTTGTGGGAAAATACCCCGGTTTGGAGAAACGTGAAGGTGGGGGGCTCACATATGCGAGTCCAGCGCAGGAAAAGTTGTCTTTCTACGCACTAGAGACATAGTGAGGCAACGCTGTAAGTCATGAGATAATCGATATGTTGAATTAAAATGTTAACACCGATCCTGTTAAAAGTAACGACGGTCGATAAAGTTTATGTTATCGTTGGTTAAAGAGTTGCAGATAGTTTGTGTTGAAGTGTATTTAAAGCAGTCAATGGCGTAGGTAGATTCTGACTGTATGCTGCACTTTAATGTAATGTAGTAGTTGTAGTTTTACTTTTGCAACTATTTATGATGTAAATGTAATATTAAGAAGGAAACAAATGCTGTACAAATCTTGTATTGTTTTATCAACAGTTTTTACCATACGTTAATGAGGAAGAGTGAACAGTAAATGGTTAATCTTATTGCGACCCTGTTTTCATAGACTATGGTTTATCTCAGTGTTTAGTTCAGCGTTCCGTTACACCCGAGCGAGAACACTACAGTCTACATGGACTTTAATAAGGTGTATGTATATTCTGACGTGGGAGGCTAATCCAGAAAATTAGGATGCATGGGGGGCCCACCGTGAATTGGCTGCTTGGATTCGGAACTGGCTTGTAAATAGAAGAGAGACAAGTGGTTGAAAGAACTTATTCAAGCTGGAGGTCTGTAATAAGTGGTGTTCCACAGGGATCTGTGCTAGAACCTCTACTGTTTGTAATGTATATGAATGACCAGGATGAAAATGTAGATCAGTGGATTAGTAAGTTTTTGGGTGATACCAAGATTGGTGGATTTGTGGATGGTGTAGAAGACTGGCAAAGAATACAGCACGATATACAACAGTAGCAGATATGGTCAGAGAAATGGCAGCTGGAATTTAAGCCAGATAAATGTGAGGTGTTGCAACTTGGGAGGGCAAATGCAAGAAGACTGTACACTGTTAAGGGCAAGATCCTTAATAGTGTTGCTGAGCAGGTGTCCAAGTTCATAGCCGATTGAAAACGGCTACACAAGCCGATAAGGTGGTTAGGAAGGCTAATGCAATGCTTGCTTTCATTAGCATTAAGTTCAAAAGTCAAGTGGATATGTTGCAACTTTATAGAACTCTGAAGCAACACACATTAAATGCTGGAGGAACGCAGCAGACCAGGCAGCATCTAGTCAATATTTTGGGCCAAGACCCTTCATCGGGACTGGAAAGGAAGAGGAGAAGTCAGGGTAAGAATGTGGCAGGTGGAGAGGAAGAAATACTAGGTGGTATGTGATAGGTGAAACTGGGTGAAGTAAGGAACTGGGAAGATGTTTGGTGAAAGAGATGAAGGCCGTTTGGAGAAGGAGGAATCTGATAGGAGAGGAGAGAAGACCAGGGAAGGAAATGAAGGAGGAGGAGCACCAGAGGGAGGTGAGGGGCAGATAATGTGAGAGGGGGTAACTGTAATGGGGAATGGTGTAGGAAGGTGGGAGGGAGGCAATTACCAGGTACGAGAAATTTGATGTTCATGCCATTAGTTAGGAAGCTACCCAGACGGAATATAAGGTGTTGCTCCTCCAGCCTGAGTATGGCTTCATTGCAACAGTAGAGGAGGGCATGGACTGACATGCCGGAATAGGTTTGGAAAGTCGAATTGAAATGGGTGGCTACTGGGTGATCCCCCTTTTTCTGGTGGATGGAGCATAGGTGCTCAGCATCTGCAGATTTTCATGTATTTGGTGCAGAACTCTGGTTAGGGCACATCTGGAGTATTGCATACAGGTCTGGTCGCCCCGCTATAGGAAGGATGTTGAGGCTTTGGAGAGGGTGCGGGAGAGGTTTACCAGAACGGTGCCTGGTTTAGAGGGCATGTGCTATCATGAGAGGCTGGACAAACTTGGGTTGTTTTTTTAGGAGCGGCTGAAGATGAGGGGAGATCCATTAGAGGTTTATAAGGTTAAAGAGGCATAGATAGAGTAGACAGAGTATCAGTTTCTCGAGGTAGAAATGTCTCATACCAGACGGCATGCATTGAATGTGAGAGGAAGTAGGTTCAAGGGGGATGTGAGGGGTAAGTTTTTTACTCGGAGAGTTGTGGATGCTTGGAATGAACTGCCTGGTATGGTGGTGAAGACAAATACATCAGAGACTTTTAAGAGATGTTTATGAATATAAATATGAATATGAGGAAGGTGGAGGGATATGGACGTGTGTAAGTAGGAGGGATTGGTTGTCGGGTGTTTGCTGATCTACTTTGTGGCTGGTTCAGCACAACATTGAGGGCCGAAGAGCCTTTTCCTATGCAGTACTGTTCTATGTTCTATGTAGAAGTGTATGAGATTATGAGAGGCAATGAGAGAGTGGACAGCTAGTGCCTTTTCTCCTGGACAGCAATCACCAGTACCAGAGGACATCGGAGGGAAGTTTAGGGGAGATTTTGGAGAGAGAATTTTTACACAGAGAGTGGTGAGTGTGGAACACCCACCCAAGGGTGATGGCAGAGGAAGATACATTAGGGACATTTAAGTGTCTCTTTGATAGGTACATGGATGAGTGAAAAATGGAGAGCTATGGGCTGAGTAGGCAGCAAAGATGAACTTGCTTTATATGGGTTACTAATCAAAATTAGTACAGCAACATAGATCAAAGAAATCATACTGTGCTGTACCGTTCAATGTTCTATGTTTAACTCTGTATAGTCTGAGATTATCCCCCTCGACCCGATGTGGCTGCAGGATCAGTAACTTCTGAGCAGTGTAACGTGCAGAATTATCCACGGCATGATACATTCACAACGCCCCAGTCAGGTTTGCATTCATTATTTGTCATTCTCATAAACAACAATTACATTTATAGTTCAGGTGTACTGTTATTGAGTCTTAGTTGCAGCTTCTGAAAGACAGGCCTGTTACAATTGCCTTTAATATTGCATTATGCCTTCTACTTGTCAAAACACTGGTTTGATTAATTAACCCTATTTGTTTTGCTCACACAAATATCTCACACACTATATTGAACGTTTCTTATGGCAGGTTAATGACATTTCACTCTAAACAGTCAAATTCACCATTTGCAAGGAACCAGATTGTACTGACGATTAATATACATTGAGTGTTCACTTATGAAGGCAAAATTATTTTAACATTCTCAGCTGATCAAATTAATTTTTTGTAAATAAGTTATTGGATATGGGTGTTGTTAGCAATAATCAACTCTTTCTATTCACTATAGTTACCCTGAAAACTGTGCAGTGGAGCAGTTAGCAATCGCTTTACAGTGGGGTTTAATTCCCTCTGCTATCTGTAAAGAGGTTGCATGTTCTCCCTGTGTTGTATGGGCTTCCTCCGGGTGCTCCAGTTTCCTCCCACATCCCAAAGACATAAGGGTTAGAGTTGGTAGTTGTGGACATGCAATGTCAGCATAGACACTTGTCAGCACAGCCCTTGCTGATTTGATTTGACACAGCTAGAGTAAGGACAGACAAGAAGAAGTATACAAAGCATAACAGACTTCCTTTGTTGCACTTTTATTCATTGTATCCTTTAATTAATAACTGAAATCAACTGTATGTGAGTTTTTGATTTTCATTCTAAATATTCATAGTACGCACTTAACAGAAAACGAACATTTAAAGTGCCGTGCAGTTTTCAGAACATGTAAAGATTTCCTGCTCAGAGCTACGGTTGGTCCATGCAGCTGCAAAAAAATCAGAGAGAATGTTGTAGGGAAAATATATGAGGAAATTGGAAGAGTTGATGTTAACGTAGGAAGATGAAGATAAGATTAGTATAGGAATAGTGTAAATGGGTGGATGATCATCAGCACGGGGCAAGTGGGCAAAGGGCCTGTTTCTACGCTCTGTGTCTCCATAAACAGTTTAGAGTGGTCAAGTCTAGCAGATTACATTATCTGATTTGATTGTTATATTTTGAATGTTATCTTTGAATATACACAGTATACAGAATAAGGTAGATGATCCTGTAGCGCAGTTAGAAATCGGCAGAGTCCGGGATGAAAGAAGATCACAGTTGGGAGCTTAACATGAAGGATACACATCATATCAAATGGACAGGCAGCTGGGCAGAGGGAGTGGGGTGGCTGTGTTGGCAAAAAGTGAAATCAAATCCTTAGAAGGTGTAGAATCCTTGTGGGCCGAGTTAAGAAACTGTATAGGGTGAAAGGACGCTGATGGAAGTTATATATGCACAGGCCTGCAAAGAGTAACCAGGATGAAGGGTACAAATTACAACAGAAGACAGAAAAAGCATGTCAAGAGGGCAAAGTTACAATGGTCATGGGGAATTTCAATATGCAGGTAGATTGGGAAATTTAGGATGGATCTGGATTCAAGTGAAGGAATTTGCAGAATGACATGGAGAGGATGTTTCCAATATTGGAGGAGTCTGGGACTGGGGGGCAAATCCTCAGAAAACAAGAATGTCCCTTAAGAACAGAGATGTCATAGACGATACTGGGGTCAAAGAGATTGTCTTGAGTAAGAGCATCAAAGGCTACAGAGAGAAGGCAGGATAATGGGGTTGAGAGGGAAAGTAAATCAGTCTTGATCGAATGGTGGAGTAGACTCGATGGGCCAAATGGCCTAATTCTGTTGTTATGTCTTATGGTCTTACCTTTTCAGAATTACTTGTTCAAGTATATGAACTACCAAACCTGAAAAAGTAAAAGTAAGACTAAGATCTTATATGTTAACTCTTTCATTCTTGGGAGCATTTTCATGAACCTTCTCTGGACTCTCTCCAATGCCAGCAAATCCTTTATTACATAAGGGGTCCATTATGCTATATCCATTAACCAGTACGTACATAAACCACTGGTGTCAAAATGGTTGTTGTGATGTGTCTAGTGTGGTAGTGTAGTGGCTAGTGCTTGTTGCTCTTCCTTCCAGCTTCCACTGCTGGCTAGCAGTCTTGAGAAAAGGAGAGCTGAATGTTTACGTCTTTCCCTGCCAGTACATAGCCTCTCCTACAGGAAGCCTCTTTGCTGGCAATACAGAGATTGAACTCCTTTGTGATTCAGGCTGGACTACAGAAGACAGGGAGGAGGTCTGGCCCCTGCACACATACTACACAGACCCACTGGTGTGTGGACACGCCCTGGTGCTCATGAACCAGAGCCCCAGCTATGAGTAAATAGCTCCACTGCCCTGTGGGAGTATGGGAGTAAATCCAGACAGTAGATCCAGAGTGAAGCCCCTAATGATTATCATTGAACATCCTTCAGGCAGCTCCTGCAGCCAAGCTGGTGCCAAACCTATTGCTTCATAAGCTTTCCTTTGGACTACACTGGTGAGGCCAAGATGGGGATCTTCATGACTGGGCATCTCAGGATCTCCATACCTTCCACCCAGGCAGGTGATGATGATGATCATCACCCATTGTCCTTTGAGACAGACGCATGACAACCAACATTAATAGAATGATGTTCTCCTAAGGGGTTGTTAATTGGTAGGTCATCAGGTGGGTGTAGAGGCCATTACAGGATCTACATTAAATTTTTTAGTGTTAGATATTAATTTCTATAAATCCTTACAACAAGTAGAGGTATAGAGATATAAGATAAAGTGTGCCACTTTTTTTGATCAAGTCCTCCACTGGTTGGGGTCAACCATGGATGTTGCGTCCTAGCTGTCAAAATCAATACGCAAGACGGGGCAGTACGATATAGCCAGCAGCTGTTCCCCATGCAGCAGGCTCCCCCTCTCCACACAGTCAATGAATCCAAGGAACGGCAGAGACTAGTCATCGTTGAACATATGACTTCCTCAGGGACTCCAACTCTGGATTTTCCTGGTGGTTTGAGATCAGAGTTTTCCTTCTAGTGAATTACCAACCATAGCTGATGAGCCCCATCTGCCTGAAGCGACTGGTTTTAAGGCGCCAAAAACCCAATTTTGCTCCTTCACCTGTCAGTCAAAACAGTTCCATTGGGCTTAGTAGTAAGCCACCCGTGAAGGCCAGGAGCTGGATAATGTTGTCAGAGGCTACTTGAGATGCACGCCATTTAATAAGTAGTGAGAGCTTATCCCCATTACCTCCCCCGAATATAACAACATTCAGCAACCTTTTTAGATTTTGACTAACAGCTGATAGTTACAAATAGTTCATTGGTTGAAACTTGCAAAAGTGTAACGAGGCCATAAAGAAAAAGAAGAATCCCTAGGGAGATTTGATAAGTAGGGAAACTGTATCTGGAACCAAGGAATAGTAAGAATATGTAAGAGACACCTGGGCAGGTACTTGAGGGAGCAAGGCATAGCGAGATAACTTAAGATGAATTTGTCCAAGCTCGGCCAAGAGTGCATTCATAAGCTCGTCCCAATTGCCTGCATTTGGCCCATTTCTCGTAAGCTTTTGCTAAAGTTTATTGTCATGGACATACATACACAGGGTAGAAATGCCATGACAATTAGCATTCCTGTACGGCCTCCTCTACACTGATGAGACATCACATAGATTGAGGGACCAGCTCCTTTGTTCCGTCTGCCACAAAAGGCGGGATTTCCTGGTGGCCACCAATGTTAATTTGACTTCCCATTCCCATTGAGTCCATGGTATGAGCATCAGTTTTGCTAATTTCCAGTAATTTCTTCCCCTTTCCCCTTCTCTCATTTTCCATTCCCTGTTCTGGCTCCCCTCTTACTCCTTCTCTTCTCCTTTCCTGCCAATCACCTCCCTCTGGCACTCCTCCTCCTTCCCTCTCTCCCATGATCCACTGTACTCTCCTATCAGAATCCTTCTTCTTCGGCCATTTGCCTCTTCTACCTATCATCTCCCAGCTTCTTACTTCATCCACCCTCCTCAACCCAACTTCCCTGTCACCTGGTCTCACCTATCACCTGGCCGTTTACACACCTCCTTATTCTCACTTCTGCCCTCCCTTCCTTTCCAGTCCTGATGAAGGGTCTTGGCTGGAAATGTTGACTGTTTATTTCTCTCTGTATATGTTGCCTGACTTGTTGAGCTCCACCAGCACTTTGTGCATGTTTCTTAAAACTTCCAACATCTGTTGAGTCTCTTGTGTGTATAAAAATGAGCTTTCTTGCAGCAGCAGCACAGTCAATTGCAAACATAATGAAAGTAACTGTAAGTTAACAAAGGCTCTAAGGCTGTTTGTCTTTTAAGCATTGTAATTATACTCTCCCCTACTACATCCTCTGGTCACGAATCCCACCCCCCACCACACTCTGTGAAAAACTTGTCTCTCAGGCCCACTTGGAGTATTTTTAATGGAGAGGTAATTAGATCACTGATAATTAAAGGGATGAAAGTGTAACCAAGATAGGCAGGAATACAGAGCCAAAGGTACAATCGTGTTAGTCATTGCTAATAAATTCAGTGAAAAGCATCTTCATCTAAATAATTAAAACATGATTATGAATTAAAACAAATAAAACAATGTAATTTTGCATGTGACATAGAAGGAGATCATTTTAGTTGATTAAAGTCTATGCTGGTTCACAGAAACATCAAGTTCCCATGAATATTATCTGTGAACTAGACCCATGAAGATTCCCATGAAATATTCACATAAATGTCCCCTGTAAACTATTCTCACCACATCACCATTCATCTACCCCCTGATTCTAGCACATACTCACACACTGGGAGCGATTTACCTCCCATAACCACATGCCTTTTGGATGTGGGAGGAAACTGGAACTCTTGAGGGAAACCCACACAGTCACAATAGATAATGCAAACTCCACACAGTCAGCACTATTGAACTGGGGTCACTGTGCTGGTCCAATTTCACTTAGTAAAGATAGGCAATCTTATTCAAATCTAAATGCACCCTTTCTAGTTAGAAAAAAATCAGTGGGTCCAGAGATGAAAATATCATAATGAACAGATGTTTCTTATGAGGGAAGGTTGAGTGAGCTAAGACTTTTCTCTTTGGAGTGGCGGAGGATGAGAGATGACTTGATAGAGGTGTACAAGATGATAAAAAGTCATAGATCGTGTAGACAGAGGCTTTTTTCCAAGGTGCAAATGGCTTATATGAGAGGATATAATTTTAAGAGGCTTAGAAGAAGATGTCACAGAATGTCAGAGATAGTTTTTATGCACAGAGAACGATGGGTGCATGGACACGCTGCCAGGGGTGGTGGTAGAGGCAGATACATTTGGGATGTTTAAGAGGCTCATAGAGAGGCATATAGATAATGGGAAATTGGAGGGCTATGTAGGAGGGAAGGGTTAGATTGTTCTTAGAGGAGGTTAAAAGGTCAGCACAACACTGTGTGTGCTGTAATGTTCTATGTTCTCTAAGAACCCGAACACTTGAGGAGCAGCTTCTTCCCCTGAGCCATCATGTACACTGCCTCACAATTTTATTTATTTCTCTCTTTTTGCACAACACACACACACACACACACACACACACACACACACACACACACACACACGTATATCTCATTGTAATTAATATTTTTTTCGTTATGTGTTGCAGTATACTGCTGCCGCAGAACAACACATTTCACAACATATACTGGTGATATTAAACCTAATTCTGGACCTGATCTTAATTCTGAACTGACTGCAAGCTGTATTTTGTACTGCCTGCCTGAAGGAAGGCCATCAAATCAACAGTAGCTTTCCATAGAGGAAATAGCTGGGCACTGGAGACAGCATGGTCGTGAGAAAAGCTTAGAGAAAGGTAGATCAAACTGGATCACTCTTCGAAGAAACATGCAAGCACAAGAACATAAAATATAGAACATAGAACTACACAGCACACTACAGGCCGAGGTCCACAATGTTGTGCCAACTTTTCGCCTATTCTGAGATCAATCTAAACCTTCCTTCCCATGTAGTCTATATATGTGCCTATCTAGGAATCTCTTAAATGTCCCTAATGAATCTGTTTCTACCATCATTCCTGGCAGGGTGTACCATGCACCGCCACTCTGTGTTAAAAAAAAACTATTTCTGACATCTCCCGGCCAATACTTTTCTCCTAACATCTTAACTTTATTCACCTTTATATTAGCCATTTCCACACTGGGAAAAAGTCTCTGGCTGTCCACTCAATCTATGCTTATTTTCATTGTGTATACTCTTCTATCAAGTCACTTCTGCTCCAAAGAGAAAAGGCCTAGCTCACTCAACCAATCCTCAGCAGACAGGCAGCATTCTGGTAAATCTCCTCTGCACCCTCTCTAAAACTTCCATATGCTTCCTATAATGAGGGGACCAGAAATTAATATAGTGCTCTAAGATCCGGGATTCAAGATTCAGGATTGTTTAATGTCATTTCCAGTACACAAGTGTAAAGGAGAACAAAACAACTGTTACACCAGATCTGATGTAGCACAAAAAAACCCACAATAAGATAAAGAGTACATTAATAAAAAAACACAATATATATCAATACACAAGATAGCTTATATACACACTGGACTGTAGATTGATTCTATGTCCAGAAAGTGACTCTAGACAGAGGAGTGTCTGTACAAAAGGTGACTCTGACAAGAAATGATAAAGTAGTGGTGGTTGAGGGTGCAGAGGAGTGGGTTAGTGAGTGGAGGTGTTGATCAGCTTTACTGCTTGGGGAAAGTAATTGCTTTTGACTCTGGTGGTCCTGGCGTGGATGTTCCATGGCCTCCCCCCTAATGGGAGTGGGGCAAACAGTCCATGATCAGGGTGGTTGGGATCCTTCATAATATAACTGGCCCTTTTCTAACACCCGTCTGTATTCATGTCCTTGATGGTGGGTAGGTTGGTGCTGGCGGTGCATAGGGTAGTTCTGAAACCCGTTGTAGAGGCTTTATGTTCAGGGCTGAATGGCCTGCTGTTGACAAAGTATAGCCTGCAGCTGCTGTGAATCTCTTGCAATATACAATGGGTTAACGTCTGGTGGCTAAGCCCTGAAGTACGGATGTTTGATCTCCAAGATGAAATATGAGGATTTGTTGCAGATTCTCCTAATTGTAATAAATTAATTTAAACATTACAGAATAAGTTGTCTTTCTGATTGTTAGTATCAATTTTACATTTTGTTCAGACAAAGCAAATAAAGATTGTTTGTTCATTGGTCCAGCAGCCTTTGACTTCTGTTTCTTCTAAAAATTGATGATACGGTAAAAGGAGTAAGTATTTATCTAGCTGTAATTCAGGTCACCATGGTGTTCTACAAATTGCTGCAATTATGTTCACCAGATAAGTTGCTGCTGGCAACAGCAAAAACTAATAATATTGGTTTGAACTGAGGGTCAACGCATTGAATAGCGATAGTCTCTATTAATCAGATGTGCTGGATGGAAATACATTTCTATGATTCAGTGAAAATCCTGAATTTATATACAGCAGTGCATTTTGTGATCAACAGTGTTAAAAGCAGTGATAATGTCACTAATAAGCCACAATGTACAACTTGCCTTTATATGCATTCATATGTCATATCCAAAGCTTATATCATAATACAATAATAAGTATTTTCATTGCCTATATTCTCCATCTGTTTCTTTGTTTACCTTAAACATGTAATCTTGTGTTTGCTAAGTTGTGTGGATCAACAACTTATTTCCTAATTTGAGGGAAAAATGCATATATTTACCACAAAATGATCAAGATATCCAAGGTTTGTAATCATTTTGTTTCTTTTTAATCATAAGAACAAAAATGTGCTGTTTATTTTGAATCCTCCTTTCTATTTCTTGCTGAACAAATCACGGGTTGTTGGAGAAGGAGGATTGGTCCGTCTCTTAAATAGGTTAATGGACGTTCTCAGTGTAATTAGTCTCCCAGCAGCTGGCATTTTCAAACACTCCAGAGAGACATCTTTCTCTCAGCAGTTGGTCCTATCTTCCCAATGACCAACAGAACAAAAAAAAGGCACTTGCCTTTTTGGAATCATGAACAGACTTGAGAGCAAATAAAAGTCAGAGATTTATGTTTTGATCTGTTTGCTGGCCTGAAATTGTAACTATGGAGAGATTTGCTTCACCATTTGTTTTAGCTATTGTTTTGCTCAGCATTTTGTAGTCTGAGGTTTAGACTGTTGGATGTTCCCTCAAAGAAAAGAAACACTTTCGTCTCCAAAAGGTTAAGATGATTTTTCAAATTAGTGGGGTAAAATAGATCTTAAAGAGTTAAAGCTTGATTCACAGCCTGGACACGATCAATAAACCAGGGGGGTGGAATCTAATAAGAAGGAAAACAATGGGATTCAGTTGCACCAAGTTCTTGGGAAAAGTTATAAGGGGAATATTGCATTGCCTGTCTGCAACTGATTGTGTGAAAATTGCCAACAGAAAGAAGTTTGAAGAGACTACAAGAGACTTGAGCAAACTCTGTCAATTCTGAGCCTTCATCACCTAGCAACAAAAGTAAATAATTTCTTATTTACTGAGCTTTTCAGCACTTTCTTCACTTATTAAAATTCTTTTGGAAAGAATTGACCTTTTGAAGGCTGGACTGAGATCTATCCGTAACTCAATCCCTGTGAAACGACTGCAAAAACTGTTTTCACTTAATGGAGATCTGAATTTAATAAAATTTTGATTTCTCTTCCTGCACTGAGTGCTGCTTTTTCCAGATGAGGTATGATGACATCTAAAAGAAGTACTGCACAGATGAGAAGCAACAATCTGAGTCAAAGTATTTGACAGCATCATGAAGTGTCTCTGAGTAATTTAGATGTATCTGTAGTAGTCAGAAGGAAATTGCAGTGGAACTGAGACCCAATGAACAGTACTGTGCAAAAGTCTTAGGCGCGCACACACACACACGCGCACACACACGCACGCACACACATACACACACACACACACACACACACACACACACACAATTTTGTCCCTTCACCTGTCAGTCAAAACAATTCCACAGTTCCACTGGGCTTAGTAGTAAGCCACACATGAAGGCCAGGAGCTGGATAAAGTTGTCAGAGGCTACATGAGATGCACGCCATTTAATAAGTAGTGGGAACTTATCCCCACTACCTCCCTCAAATATAACAACCTTCAGCAACCTTTTTAGATTTTGACTAACAGCTGATAGTTACAAATATTTCAGTGATTAAAACTTGTAAAAGTGTAACGAGGCCATAAAGAAAAAAAAAGAATCCCTATGGAGATTTGATAAGTAGGGAAACTGTATCTGGAAACAAGGAATAGTAATACATAGAGGCACCTGGGCAGGTACTTGAGGAGCAAGGCATAACTTAAGATGAGTTTGTCCAAGCCCGGCCAAGGGTGCATTCATAAGCTTGTTCCAATTGCCTGCATTTGGTCCATTTCCCTCAAGCTTTTGTTAAAGATTATTGTCATTGACATACATACACAGGGTAGAAATGCCATGACAATTAGCATCCCTGTGCGGCCTCCTCTACACTGATGAGACTCTCTCTCTCTCACACACACACACACGCACACACCTTTTGCAAAGAACTATAGTAATTTTATGTGTTGCACTGTACAGCCACAAAATAACACATGACATTTGTGAGTGATGATGAACCTGATTCTGATATGGGTCTCTTTTGAGGGCTGGGAGTGGGAAGGGGGCAGGGAGAGGGGAATCATGTATGCAAGAGATTCTGCAGATGCTGGAAGTACAAAGCAACACACACAAAATGCTGGAGGAACTCAGCAGGCCAGATGAAGTCTTGATGAAGAGTCTCAGCTCGAAGCGTTGATTATTAACTCTTTTCCATAGATGTTGCCTGGCCTGCTGAGTTCCTCCAGCATTCTGTGTATGTTGCAGAGGGGAATTATAGTTGGAAAAAGGGGAAGTTAGAGAGGAAGGAGTAGGAAGCAACAGAGAGACATTCTGTAATGAGCAATAAGCCAATTATTTGAAATCAAATGACTTTACCTGATGTCACAGGGTTGGCTGTGTCTGCATCCACGTCACCCTCCCACCCCCACCCCGGCACTACTTCTCTGCCACCAGTCCCACACCACTCCACTCTCACAATTCCCAACATCCTTTGCTCCCGCCAGATTTACAAGCTTGCTCTCCGCTTCATATACATTACTTTTGCACATTTCTGTATGTCATCAGATAGCTGGTCCACTGGAAATACAAGTGCAGAAACTTGTTATAAGATGTAATGTGGCCTCATAGCAGTCAAGTACATTCAGTGGCCACTTTATTGGGTACCTCCTGTTTATGGTCTCCTTTTGCTGTAGCCCATCTACTTCAAGCTTTGACATGTGTATTCAGAGACACTATTCTGCACACCACTGTTGCAATGCGTGCAACACATACAAAATGCTGGTGGAACACAGCAGGCCAGACAGCATCTATAGGAAGAAATACTGTTGATGTTTCGGGCCGAGATCCTTTGTCAGGATTTCGTGAATCCTGAAATTGGCTGATTAGATATTTGCATTAATGAGCAGGTATACTGGTGCATCCAATAAAGTGGGAATGAGTGTATATTAAAATGTAAAGTATTATGGGGATACAACATAATTATTTCTTTAAAAGATAGCACTCCTCTTAAGTATGTTAAAAATTAAGATGGAAGGGCTAGATCTCATTTGATAATGTGGAATTGCCACTGTGTAGTTGTCAAAACACATTCAATCCTATTCTTCCGTGTGAGGAGTCCTGGCTCTGCAGTCAGATTTTGGGGTAATTAAATATATCAGATTGCTCAGTTGTGAAATTCCTTATGGAGTTCATCAGCGGATCTGCCGTGCTGAGAGTTCCAGCAATTGGTTCAGTATGTCACCAAGGATTCTACAGAAATACCGTGGAGAACATTCTCACTAGTGGCATAATCATTCGGTATGGAGGGGCCACTGCACAGGATTGGAAAAAAGCTACAGAAAATTGTAAACTCAGCCAGCTCCATCATGGGCACTAGACTTCCCAGCATCCAGGACAGCTTCAAAAGGTGATGCCTCAGAAAGGCAGCATCCATCATTAAGGACCCCTGTCACCCAGGACATGCCCTCTTCTATGGCCACCATCAGGGAGGAGATACAGGAGCCTGAAGACACACATTCAATGTTTTAGAAATAGATTTCTGAGCAGACAATGAACCCCTGAACACTACCTCACAACTTTTTCTCACTTTTTGCACTACTTATCTAATTTAATTTTTATATACTTGCTGTGATTTATTGTTATGCATTGCAATGTACCGGTGCTGTAAAACTACAAATATCATGACAGAAACCAATCCGATATCTCCCACTTCTCATTCCCATTCCAATATGTCAGACCATGGCCTCCTCTACTGTCGTGATGAGGCCACACTCAGATTGGAGGAGCAACACCTTTTATTCTGTCTGGGCAGCCTCCAATCTGATGGCACGAGCATCGATTTCTCGAACTTCCAGTAACTGTGATACCCCCCCCCCCAAATCTTCTCCTTTACCAGTTCCCATCCCCTTCTTCCCTCTCTCACCTATCTCCTTGCCTGCCTGCTGCCTCCCTCTGGTGCTGCTCCCCTTTTTCTTCCTTCTATGGTCTCCTCCTCATTCTGCTCCTCATCTTTTTCACTCCAGTCCTGCCGATGGGTCTTGGCCCGAAACGTCGTCTGTACTTTCTTCCATGGATGCTGCCTGGCCTGCTGAGTTCCTCCAGCATTGTGTGTGTGTTGCTCGGATTTCCAGCACCTGCAGATTCTCTCCTGTCTGCCAGTGATATAAAACCTGATTCTGATTCTAATCCAGGGGTCTTTTCCTAGGATGCGGCTGGTGCACAGATTCCAAGACCCCATTGATTTCAATGAGTATTGCAGGGGACTTCCTTCGTTATTTAGGTTTAGTTTAATTTCATTAATTAACTGAGAGACACGGGAGACTTCAGATGCTGGGATCCGAAGCAACAAGCAATCTGCTGGAGGAACTCTGTGAGTTAAGTTAAATCTGTGGTGAGGACGGAATTGTTGCCATTTTGGGTGGAGATGATCCCAACACAAGGTTTTGACTAGCAGTGTTGACAATCCCTTTCCCATCACCCCCCCACTGACGCTGCTTGACCTGCTGAGTTCTGCTTGTTGCTCTGTACTTTCAGATTCTTTTCATTAACATCACCACTGAACAAACAAATCATCACATTGTATATTTTATGACGATTTTCTTCAGATTTCAGAGATTGGGAGAGGGGTTTCTCATCCACCTTACTAAATTGTGCTGATGCAAGGAGGTTGAATAGTCAGTTCCTGCTTCTCCGTCTCCTCTTGTCATCAACTTGGAGCTATCTCCCCTCAAAACCTGGATCAATTGTAATTTCATAAAGGAACTGGTGAAAATGTTTTGAAAAAGGAAACATTTAATGGGCTTTGGGAAAGCAGTGGGGTGTGGAGTTTATATGCCAGCTGATAGAATCATGGAATCATAGAGCAATACAGCATGGATACTGGCCCTTTGGTCCAACAAGTTCGTGCTAACCACAGTGCACACATAGTTGGCCCCAATTTCCTGTGCTTGGTCTACATCTCTCGCACCTCTCCATGTTCTGTACCCATGTAGGTGGTTTTCAAATTGTTTTAACCACTTCCTCTGGCTGCTTGTTCCATTTACTTATCTCCCTCTGTGTGAAAAAGTTGCCCGTCAGATTCCCTTTAAATCTTTTCCCTCTCACCCTAAACTTTTGTCCCCTTCTATTTGGACTCCACTAGCCTGGAGTGGCGGGATAGAGATATGTCTCTATCAAAGAAGGTGTAAGGTGCTCCTTCCCTCTGATAGCCTTCAGCACCTGCTTAATCCTGTTCACCCCGATTAGGGTCACGTGAAGCCATGGGAGCAGGTGGTGGATGGTTGCATGAGCAACTGGTGAATATCACAAGTCTTGGTTATGCGACCACTGACGCCAGGCAGACAATCTCTGACAAGTATTCGTAATGGCTGATGTCACCCATCTTGTAAAGTCACTGCCCAGAAGAAGGCAATTGCAAACCACTTCTGTAGAAAAATTTGCCGAGAACAATCAGGGTCATAGAAAGACCATGATCACACATGTCATATGACATGCCACATTATGAACAAATCTGGAGAAAAGACTACTACCTGTATGCCCCTCGTATGGTAGCACAGTGGTTAGCAAAACTCCATTACAGTACCAAGAACCTGGGTTCAATTCCCACTGCTGTCTGTAAGGAGCTTTTACATTCTCCCTGTAAGCATGTGGGTTTCCTCTGGGTGCTCCAGTTTCCTCCCATATTCCAAAGACTACAGGTTGATAGGTTAATTGGTCACATGGGAGTAATTGGGAGCCATGGGTTCTATGGCCAGATGGGTCAGTTACCATGCTATATTTCACAAAAAAATAAATATAAAAATAATAATTTTGATTGGCAGAATATTTCACTGAATATTTGTTAGGATTTTCAAGCTCCATTAATGGGTAGTTCTGAGAATTAGCTTTGACTTTTACTGGAAAATATCCAAAAGAATCAGGCTGATGTGTATCTGTCCATTAAAGCCAAATGACAATAGCATTTGTATTTACTTCTCAAGCTCCACAGAAACTAGAATTAGAGCAGATGAATTGCAAATCTACAACATGCAAGCTACAGAAGGTATTCAACAACCAAACGTAGATCAGTGAAGGGAATATCAATAAGCTTTAAATATTTACCAGGAAAGTCGATGAAGGCAAGGTAGTGGATGTTCTCTACATGGATTTTAACAAGGACTTTGAAAAAGTCCCACATGGGAGGTTGGTCAAGAAGGCTCATCCACATTCCTTTTACATTATATATCAATGATTTGGATGATGGAATTGATGGACTTGTTGCACAGTTTGCAGACGATATGAAGATAGGTGGAGGGGCAGGTAGTTTTGAGGAAATAGAGAGGCTAGAGAAGGACTAGCCTCATGTAATTTGGTAGAAGAAATTAAAGGATTAACTATTTTCTAAATGGAAAGAAAATAAAGAAATCTGAGGTGCAAAGGGACTTGAAAGTCCTTATGCATGATTCCCCAATGGTTAACTTGCAGGTCGAGTCTGTGGTGAATAAGACAAATGTGATGTTAACATTTATTTCAAGGGGACTAGCATATCCAAAAGCAAGGATGTAATGTTAAGACTGGTGATGTAGTGTTGAGGCCTCACTTGGAGTACTGTGAGTAGTTTTGTGCCCCTTCTCTAAGAAAGGATGTGTTGAAACTGGAGAGGGTTCAAAGGAAATTCATGAAAATGATTTCAGGATTGAATGATTTGTCATATGATGGCTCTGGGCCTGTATTCACTAGAATTCAGAAGAATGAGGGATGACCTCTTTGAGACCTATCAAGTGGTGAAAGGCCTAGACAGACTGGATGTGAAGAGGTTTCCTATGTTGGGAGAGTCTAAGAGTTGAGGCAGCTGTGGAGGCCAAGTCTTTATGTATATATAGGGCAGAAGTTGACAGTTTGTTGATGCGGGATAAAGGCAGCAGATTGGGACTGAGAGGAAGATTAGGTGGAGTAGACTCGATGGGCCAAATGGCCTAATTCTGCTCCTATATCTTATGGTGTTATGATCTTATGTACATCGAAGCATACAGTGAAATGCATTGTTTTACGTCAACAATCAACAGAGTCCGGGGACGTGCTGGGGACAGACCACAAAGTGTTTCCAATCTTCCAGCACCAACATTATTAACCCTAATACTAACCTCTACAGTAATGTGCAAAAGTCTGAGGCACACACACACACGTACCCCTCCCCCAAAACAAGGTGCCTAAGACTTTTGCACAATATTGTATATTATGTCTTCTCAATTACCAAATAACAATACTAATGAGCTAATAGAAAGGAAGCACTTTTAACTCTGTTTCCCAACCACCTTACTATTTTAACCAATACAGTATACAGTATTTTGCAAAAGTCTTGGGCACTCTACTATACTGTATATAGGTGCCTAAGAATTATATTTTTGCCATGTGGGAGGAAACTGGAACACCTAGACAGAACCCACATGGTCACAAGGAGAACATATAAACTTCTTATAGACGGTGGTGGGAACTGAACCTTGAATAGTCATCGCTTAGACTGTAAAGCATTGTGCAAACTGCTACGTTACTGTGTCATCCTATCACATCACCATCAAATATCCCTAAATTGACAACTTACCTCTAAATGGCTTAAGGATTTAATTCCAAAGAGTAAAGCATCTTTAGTGCGTCCCTGTTTAAATAAAAGTCTAGTGCATTTTTATAATGGCTTAAAAGTGTATTAACAGAGCCAGAGCAAAGACAGGGAGGTGGGGGAAGAGCATTGCACTGAGGTTAGAGGCTTCAATGAGTTGGTTTAGATATGAATGAATTGCTTCAACATTCACCCTCAGTGTATTAGAACCAAATAGGTGTTATGTTAGACTACAGGGAGCGATAAACTCCGCCAGTTCCAGCATTATTACATTTCTATTTCTATTTGCACATTATGTCTTTGTTTATCATAATTTTTTCATAGTTTTTCATGTTTTCCTAGTTTTTCATAAATTCTATTGTATTTCTTTAATTTCCTGTAAATGCCTGTAAGAAACTAAATCTCCAGATAGTATATGGTGGCATACACTTTGATAATAAACTCACATTGACTCCTCACTATCGAGGGTATCTGCAAGGGATGGTGTCTCAGGAAGGTGACTTCCATCATACCATCTGGGCTAAGCGCTCTTCACTGTTCCCTCTAAGCTGCATGGGTGCGTGGCTGCGCGGTAACTGAAATGCTCGCACCCATGTAGCCTTTGTTGCTGCACAGCTGGAATTTTCTTTTATCTAAAGTGCAGGCCCTGTACAAGTTTCCTGCAATGGTTGATCAGCACGGCTGTAAAATAAAACAGAGGGAATATTGCCCTCTTCTCAATGCCACCATCGTGCTGGAACACAGGAAACTGAAGCCCCACAGCTCAAGGTTCAACAATAGCTTCTTCTCCACTGCCATCAGATTGGGTGAACTGACCTGAAAGACTCTTAACTCTACCTCTGTTTGCCCCTTAACTCACACAATGGTGGTATGATAAATGTTGCTTATTATTTGATGTAAATTATGTATAATTTATGTTAATTTATGTTTATGTAAATGATGTTTATCATGTTTATAATATACTGTGCTGCTGCTGCTGCAAAGAGCTAATTTTCATGCCATTTATACCTGGCTATGTTTGCCCATGACAATAAATTGCATCACTGCATCACTGCATTGTACTCTGCCTCTGAAATACATTTTGTTGAACTCAGTGGAAGTCAATTTCAGAGTCATAGCGTTAATGTTGACTTAGCTAAGAAGCTAAGTTGTGTAGGGAGCAGCATGACAGCACAATGCTTTACAGTGCACGCAGTCAGAGTTCAATTCCTACCACTGTCCGTAAAGACTTTGTACCTTCTCCCTGTGACGTGTGTGTTATGTCTAATAACTGAATTGCACCGACCTTATTTCTTACATCCCTCACATATGTGAGGAGTAAAAATCTTTGTGTTATGTCTCCGTCAGAATGTGCAAATTATAGTAATTTGTAATAAATAGTTTGTACAGTAAGATATATAATGCATCAGTCAATATCGCTTAGAAATACAGTTGTGTCAGCGTGAATTAATCAGTCTGATGGCCTGGTGGAAAAAGCTGTCCTGGAGCCTGTTGGTCCTGGCTTTAATGCTGTGGTACCATTTCCTGAATGGAATCAGCTGGAACGGTTTGTGGTTGGGGTGACTCAGGTCCCCAATGATCCTTAGGGACCTTTTTACGCACCTGTCACTTTAAATATAACCATATAACAATTACAGCACGGAAACAGGCCATCTCGGCCCTTCTAGTCCGTGCCGACGCTTACACTCACCTAGTCCCACTGGCCCACACTCAGACCATAACCCTCCATTCCTTTCCTGTCCATATACCTATCTAATTTTACTTTAAATGACAATACCGAACCTGCCTCTACCACTTCTACTGGAAGCTCATTCTACACAGCTACCACTCTCTGAGTAAAGAAATTCCCCCTCCTGTTACCTTTAAACTTTTGCCCCCTAACTCTCAATTCATGTCCTCTTGTTTGAATCTCCCCTACTCTCAATGGAAAAAGCCTATCCATGTCAACTTGATCTTCCCCCTCATTATTTTAAATACCTCTATCAAGTCCCCCCTCAACCTTCTACACTCAAAAGAATAGACCTAACTTCTTCAGCCTTTCCCTGTAACTTAGGTGCTGAAACCCAGGTAACATTTTAGTGCAACACGAGTGAATCTGCAGATGCTGGAAATAAATAAAAACACAAAATGCTGGCAGAACTCAGCAGGCCAGACAGCATCTATGGGAGGAGGTAGTGACGACGTTTCGGGCCGAAACCCTTCATCAGGAAACCCTCCTGATGAAGGGTTTCGGCCCGAAACGTCGTCACTACCTCCTCCCATAGATGCTGTCTGGCCTGCTGAGTTCTGCCAGCATTTTGCGTTTTTATTAACATTCTAGTAAATCTTCTCTGTACTTTCCCTATTTTGTTGATATCTTCCCTATAATTCAGTGACAAGAACTGAACACAATACTCCAAATTCGGCCTTACCAATGCCTTGTATAATTTTAACATTACATCCCAACTCCTATACTCAATGCTCTGATTTATAAAGGCCAGCATACCAAAAGCTTTCTTCACCACCCTATCCACATGAGATTCCACCTTCAGGGAACTATGCACCATTATTCCTAGATCACTCTGTTCTACTGCATTCTTCAATGCCCTACCATTTACCATGTATGTCCTATTTGGATTATTCCTACCAAAATGTAGCACCTCACACTTATCAGCATTAAACTCCATCTGCCATCATCTAGCCCACTCTTCTAACTGGCCTAAATCTCTCTGCAAGCTTTGAAAACCTACTTCATTATCCACAGTGCCACCTACCTTAGTATCATCTGCATACTTACTAATCCAATTTACCACCCCATCATCCAGATCGTTAATGTATATGACAAACCATATTGGACCCAATACAGACCCCTGAGGCACACCACTAGTCACCGGCCTCCAACCTGACAAACAGTTATCCACCACTACTCTCTGGCATCTCCCATCCAGCCACTGTTGAATTCATTTTACTACTTCAACATTAATACCTAACGATTGAATCTTCCTAACTAACCTTCCATGCAGAACCTTGTCAAAGGCCTTACTGAAGTCCATATAGACAACATCCACTGCTTTACCCTCATCAACTTTCCTCGTAACCTCTTCAAAAAATTCAATAAGATTTGTCAAACATGACCTTCCACGCTCAAATCCATGCTGACTATTCCTAATCAGACCCTGTCTATCGAGATAATTATATATACCATCTCTAAGAATACTTTCCATTGTCTTGAATGTAAATATCTTGAATTGTGGGAAGTTTACATCCACAGATACACCGGGCTGTCTGAACCACTCTCTGCAGAGTCCTGCAGTTGAGTACAGTTCCTATACCAGGCAGTGATACAGCCAGTCCAGATGTTCTCAATTGTGCCCCTGCAGAAAGTTTTGTAACTTTAAAACATTAAACTAATTCAAAGGTAGAAATGGGAGTCTGAAAATGCAGGTCTAACTTTGTGTTTACTTTAATTGAGGCACGCTCGTATCACGTGGTAGTGTGATGACATATGTAATTCATGTATTTATACATATCAAAGGTTCAAAGGTTGAACTTAATGTCAGAGAAATGTATACTATATACTTCCTGAAATGCAATTTCTTCGCAAATATCCACAAAAACAGAGAAGTGCCCCAGATAATGAACGACTGTTAAATGTGAGAATGCCAAAGTCCCCCCCCCCCTCAGTTCCCCCCTCCCACATGAAAGTGGCAGGAAAGAACGATTTCCCCACCCTACACCAGCAAAAAAAAGAGTGTGCATCGGTAGTTGTATTCATACTATGTTAGTGCTGGAAACATGGTGATCATTGTGGGATGTCCCATAATGAATCATTTAAACGAACAAAAATGCTTAATCAAGTAGTATATACAAGATTACTCAAATATTACTGAAACATTAAATACGCAATTTTTTTGGGTGCTCTGGTTGCTTCTCATAATTCAAGGACATATGATTTAGTAAAGGATAGTAAGTTGTGGGCATGTAATGTTGGTGCTGGAAGCAAGGCAACATTTGTGGGCTCCTCCCAGTGCATCCTTGGACTGTCTTGGTTTATGTACGTGTGACAAATAAAGCTTATCTTTAATTTTTGAGCATGTTTGTGCATTGACTAAGGATGTATCCAGCTTCATTGGGGTCACAGCAGGTGTGTCCACGTTGCGACCTATCCACAGCTCACCAACAACCCTGTAACTCTGGTGGGTGTACAGGAGATGAAGGAAGACCAAACTCTCTTACACTCTAGATGCCGGGGTAAAGGTTGGCACAGTAGCGTGCCAGTTAGTGTAACACTCTGCAATGCCAGCAATCAAGGCTCAATTCTCACCGCTGTTTTAGGAGTTTGTTCTTCCTGTGACTGTGTGGGCTTTCTGTGGGTACAGCAGATCCCTCCCACATTCCACAAAATGTATGGGTCAGGTTATACAGGTATTGGTCATACTGTGTTAGTGCTGGAAACATGGCAATCATCGCGGGCTGCCCCCAGAACGCCCTCGGGCTGTGTTTGTTATTCACGCAATTTTTTTGTGTGACTGTGTGTTTACCTGCATCTTATACAGTATGTGTGATATATGTGCCTTGATCGGTGTTTCACTGTTGGCACTGTATTTCACACATTGGCCCCAGAGGAGTGCTGCTTTGTTTGGTAAGTATTCATGTATGGCTGAATGATAATTAAACGTGGACTTGAACTTGACATGTTTCCCTGTATGTTCCGAAGTTTTGATGTACGTGTGACAAATACAGCAAGTACGTCCATGCTGTGACCCACCACAACTCACCAATAACCCATAATCCTGTGGGCACATTGAAGTGGACGAACCACCAACATCACCTACGCTACAGATGCAAAATAAGGATCCATGGAGGTAGTTTCATGGCAGAGACCTGTCCCCATGTTATGTGCAACCATACAGTTTCGAGAAGCTGGCGACTGGAAAGAGGGGGAAAAAACATTTACCAAAAGTGGAAGACTGCATGTTAATTTGTTGCAAAGATAACACACAATTTTTCTTTGCAATAAGAGAATCTGGGGGTAATTAAGAGCCTTTCAGATGGAAATTAGTGCATTCATGTTAGCATTAAGACAGCCCATTTACTCACTAATTGGTCTTTAAACTGTTCACTCTTGGAATAAATCACTTTTCATAATCTCGCTCAAGTGCATTTTTCAAAATCACAGCTCTCTGAGCAAAGATAATTAAAATCAAGCCCTTTTCAGAGACAAGTGACATTGTAGTGCACCTAATTGAAATTAATGCAATAGTGTGGATAAATGGCGTCATGTGACAGGCACTTGTAATTTTTCTGGTTGCAGGGATGCCTCAGCAGAAAAAACAACAATTGTGACATCAAGAAATTACTTAAACTGTGACCATTACAGCTGTTTGCTGATAAAGATCTCAAGTATTCTGGTGTTTCCAACACTGCTCAATCAGGCTAATGGAAGCTCTCTCCCCTTCCCCAGCCACATCACAATAAACAGGAGTTTCCCGGACTTCCCTAACCTCAAAGAATGGTGGTTATCTGTTGTTTCCAACTATGACTGGAGACCGGTGCGGGAGAGTTTTTCAAGTGGATAAGCCATTGTACGGGGCATTCCCACTCTCTTGACTTCACGAGTCCAGGTCCAGTGGTATGAGTAGATATTACAAACTGGGGACTTTCTTGGTTGCAGTGGCTGACCATGACTTTTCCTGTGCCTTGTTGCAGAACCACCTTCATGGCCGTTGGATCTTGCCGTTGATCTCATCTGCCCAGTCTGCCTGAGCTGACTTTGTATGCTAGGACAGGCATGTCCCTATCTCATTGAGGTCCAGGGCCCACCTGTGGCCATTGTCACATGCAAACGGCTACTTGGATCCACAGGCGAGAGCTGAGTGTTCGGTGGGGTCCAGAGGTGAGTGAATGGACACGACAAGCCCCTTCTCCAGAGGTGCTACCTCTCCCTGGACACCACATACACCCCTAAACTAGAACACATTCATATAAATAAAACATTTTTGGCTATTATCTCCACCTCCACAACCGTTGACTGAATCTGTGCTTAATACAAAAGCAAATGTGAAATCTTATTGAAATTTCCTACATTCATTCATCCAGAATCAGAGTCAGGTTTATTATCACTGACAAACATTGTGGAATGTATTGTTTTGCAACAGCAGTACAGTGCAATATATATTTAAAGATTACTATAAGTTTCAAATAAGAAATTAAAGCCCCAAGGTCAATCAGAAGTCTGGAATTCAAAGCCCAAGTTTCTGAAGCCTGGAGACAGGAGACTAGAGGCCCAGTAAAAATACCTCTCTTTTATTATTTCTGCTTTTACACTAATTTTAATTGAATTATTTTATATATATGTACTAACCTGATTTGTGTTCAGATTCTGATTCCAAAGTTGGAGGACTGTACGTTCATGTGGTTGAGTGGGGGGTGGGGTGAGGTGGGGGGGGGTGCGAAGGGGATTTGTTTTCTTCTTCTTCTAATTAAGCCCATCACCCGTCACCCCTACTGTAGCAAGGGCTGCTGACAGTAACTCACCAGTGACCCAAGTCCAGGGCTGTTGGGAGATTGATCAGCCCTGTGGCTTCTGCTTTCACCAAACAGCTTCTTAACTCTTCCAGGTGAAGATCCTTCCTCTCCTAGGGATGAGGTCTTTGGCGCTTCTGCAGTTCGGGCTTTTACAGGATGGGGTTGCTAGCGGCATGGCCAAACCTCGCCCTTTTGCGGCCAGGGCCGGGCTTGGGACCGTCCAGGGTGGAGTTATTTGTACGGGGGTTGTTGCCTTGTTGCTTGTTGTGTTCGGTGTTGTTCTGCTGGACGTGGTGGGCATGCTATGTTGGTGCCGGAATGTGTGGAGACACTTGTGGGCTGCCCCCAGCACATTGTTAGGTTGCGTTGGTTGTTATCACAAACGCTGCATTTTACTGTATGTTCTGATGTACGCGATAAATAATTGAACCTGAATATGAATCCGAATAATTAAAAAATAAGTAATTAGTGCAAAAAGAGAGAAAAAATAGTGAGTTAGTGTACAGAGATTCACGGACTGCTCAGAAATCTAATGGTTGAGAGAAGGAAGCTGATTCTGAAACATGCTTTTAGACTCCTGTGCCTCCTCTCCGATGGTAGTAATGAGAAGAGGGCATGTCCTGGATGAGGATGCTGTTCATAAATCTAAGACAACCTCAAGAGGTGGCTGATACTTAAAGTGTAAATAGTTTGGTTATTTAAAGCAGTGCCGAAAACCCTGTTGTTATTTCAAAGTCCGAACACGTGCTTCTGATCATCGGTAATGTACCTTATATTGACTCAGCAGGTAACAACTCTCTCACACATGTGACATCTCAGAAAAAGCCCATAGATAGAAAGTCATGACCTCATTTCTTGCATGATCAACGTTATCCATTATTGAAAGCTATTCAGAAAATAGTTTCCAGCACTGTAAACTGGAGCTATTAAAAGTAATAGAATCACCGTAAGAACAAAGCAATTCTTTGATTGTACCACTCTGATGAGATTCCAGGAAAGGTTGTATAGGGTTTCACTTTCGCTGAATTACCTCAAAGATGTTGGACAGGTGTCATTTCCTGCTGAGGAAGAACAGCTGGACAGTGAATGGTGGATCTTGCCTGATTTCCTTGCTCTTTGTTGAGGGGTATTGATCAAAGGACCTATCCTGCCGAAAGCTGTAAAAGCTGTAAGTGATTTTCAATAATTTTAAAACAGAACTGAAAACCTATTAACACTGTAATACCAGAATCAGAATCAGGTTTACTACCACTGAGTTATATGGCATGAAATATTTTGTTTTGTGTCAGCAGACAGTGCATAAAGAACTTACAAAAAATAAATAAATAGTACCAATATAAAATAAATAATGAGGTCATGTTCATGGATAGTTGAGAATGGTGATGGTGGATGGAAGAAGATATGAAATGTTTTAGTGATCTGCCAAGAGAGCACAAAGGTTATTTAATGTATGAACAATCAAAGCATCACAAAATGCTTTAAAGTCAAGTAACTTAAAATGTAACATTCCTTCCCTTTTACCTTCCGATCTTTGGCCCTGCCTTGAAATCATACCTGGATCTGACATGATGGAGTCATAGTGTCATAGAATACTCCAGTGCAGAAACAGGCCCATTGACCCATCTGGTCCATGCTGAACTCTTACTCCACCTACTCCTATTGACCTTAATCCTGCACCATAGCCCTCCATGCCCCTCCCATCCATGTACTTATTCAAACTTCTCTTAATTGTTGCAATCGAACCCACATCCTCCAGTTCTGCTGGCAGCACGTACCAAGCTCACAGCACCCTCTGAGTGAAGAAATTCCCTCTGAGATTCCCCTTTCACCCTTAACCTGTAGTTCTAATCTCACCCATCCTCTGTGGAAAAACAACTGTTTGCATTTGCCCTCTCTATATCCCTCCATCAAATCTCCTCTCATTCTCCTACACTCCAGGGAGTACAATCATTCACTACAACTCAGCTCCTCAAGTCCCGGCAACATCCTTGTAAATTTTCTCTACATTGATACTTTTCCTGTAGGTAGCTGACTGGAATTGCACACAATACTCCAAATTTGGCCTCAACAGCATCCCGTACAACTTCAACATAACATCTCAATTCCTGTACCCAATACTTTTATTTATTTATTTCTCTGTCTATCTACTGAGATACGGTGTGGAATAGATACTTTCGGCCCTTTGAGCCGTACTGCCCAGCAATCCCCCAAATTAATCCTAGTCTAATCACAGGACAATTAACAGTGACCAATTAACCAACCAACCAGTACCTCTTTACACTGTGGGAGGAAACTGGAGCACCTGGAGGAAATCCACACAGTCAGCTGGAGAACATAGAAACTCCTTAAAGGCAGCAGGTGGAATTGAACCCAGGTCATTGATACCGTGTAGCTTTGTGCTAACCATTACACTACCACGCCACCCCAACTTATAAAGGCCAATGTGCCAAAAACGATTGTTATGAACCTATCTGCTGAACCGTGTCTACGCCCACCAGGATAAGCCGACGAGCACTGTGAGGGTCATGCTTTTTGACTTCTCCAGTGCGTTCAACACCATCTGCCCTGCTCTGCTGGGTGAGAGGCTGACGGCGATGCAGGTGGATGCTTCCCTGGTGTCATGGATTATTGATTACCTGACTGGCAGACCACAGTACGTGCGCTTGCAACACTGTGTGTCAGACAGAGTGGTCAGCAGCACTGGGGCTCCACAGGGGACTGTCCTGTCTCCCTTTCTCTTTACCATCTACCCCTTGGACTTCAACTACAACACAGAGTCTTGCCATCTTCAGAAGTTTTCTGATGACTCTGCCATAGTTGGATGCATCAGCAAGGGAGATGAGGCTGAGTACAGGGCGACGGTGGGAAACTTTGTCACATGGTGTAGCAGAATCATCTGCAGCTTAATGTGAAAAAGACTAAGGAGCTGGTGGTGGACCTGAGGAGGGCTAAGGCACCGGTGACCCCTGTTTCCATCCAAGGGGTCAGTGTGGACATGGTGGAGGATTACAAATACCTGGGGATACGAATGGACAATAAACTGGACTGGTCAAAGAACACCGAGGCTGTCTACAAGGAGGGTCGGAGCTGTCTCTATTTCCTGAGAAGACTGAGGTCCTTTAACATCTGCTGGACGATGCTGAGGTTGTTCTACGAGTCTGTGGTGGCCAGTGCTATCATGTTTGTTGTTGTGTGCTGGGGCAGCAGGCTGAGGGTAGCAGACACCAACAGAATCAACAAACTCATTTGTTAGGCCAGTGATGTTGTGGGGGTGGAACTGGACTCTCTGACGGTGGTGTCTGAAAAAAGGATGCTGTCCAAGTTGCATGCCATCTTGGACAATGACTCCCATCCACTCCATAACGTACTGGTTAGGCACAGGAGTACATTCAGCCAGAGACTCATTCCACCGAGATGCAACACTGAGCGTCATAGGAAGTCATTCCTACCTGTGGCCATCAAACTTTACAACTCCTCCCTCGGAGTGTCAGACACCCTGAGCCAATAGGCTGGTCCTGGACTTATTTCCACTTGGCATGATTAACTTATTATTTAATTATTTATGGTTTTATATTGCTATATTTCTTCACTATTCTTGGTGCGGCTGTAACGAAACCCAATTTCCCTCAGGATCAATAAAATATGTCTGTCTGTCTGTCTACTGATGATGTCACTAGAGGGAGGGACAGTTTCAGTTTTCAGAGCCCAGTGTTTGACTATTTCTTCTGCCACCTAACACAGAAATGGCCAGGACTTTACTACTGCTGAGATCACAAGACAGAGGAACTGAATCAGGCCTATGCCTTATGTCTTTTGGTTGTGGAAGAAGGCAGGAAAGCTAAGACTTTATTCAGTAGCACATAGGAGACTACGGGGTGACCTTATAGAGGGATAAAATCGCAATTGTCTTAGACAGGATAAATACACTTAGACTATTTACCAGGAGAAAGGAATCAAAAACTAGAGAGCATAGATTTAAGGTGAGAGGTGAAAGATTTAAATGGAAGCTGACTGGCAACCTCTTCTCACTGAGGATGGTCCACACGTGGAACGAGCTGCCAGAGGAAGTGGTTGAGGACAGTACAATAACAACATTTCAAGACACTTAGGTACACCGATAGGAATTGGAAATCAGAAGAATGAGGGGTGATCTCATTGAACCCTTTTGAATATTGAAAGGCCTCAACAGAGTGGATGTGGAGAGGAAGTCTCCTATGGTGGAGGAATCTAGGACCAGAGGACACAGCCTCAGAATAAATAGTGGGATGTCCACTAAGAACAGAGATAAGGAGGAATTTCTCTAGCCAGAGAGCGGTGAGTCTGTGGAATTTGTTGCTACAGATGATGTGGAGGCCAAGTCAATGGGTATATATTTTTAAATTTTGAGACATAGCATGGAATAGGCCCTTCTGGATCTTCAAGCTGCATTGCCAAACAACCCCCGATTTAACCCTAGCCCAATCACAGGACAATTCTGAGTTTTTGAGTCTGGTGGTCCTGGTGTAGATGCTACATAGTCTCCTCCCTGGTCGGAGGGGGACGAACAGTCCATGAGCAGGGTGGGTGGGATCCTTTATGATGTTATTGGCCCTCTTCTGGTACCTGTCTCTATATACCATATGTGGACGATGGTGGGAGGCTAGTGTCGGTGAAGTGATGGGCAGGCTTGACTACTCATTGTCAATTACTCCCAGGATAAATGAAACCTCTGAACAATTTTGAACTCTGAAGTGAGAAGTTCATGTTTTAAAAAAAATAAATGACATTCTTTTGCTTTTTGTGTCAAAATAAATGCATAAAAATATTGTGAATGAGCAAAGAGATGTTTATGGAAATACTTAAAGGTTCAATATGATTGTTAAATGTCATTTAATGTCACAATAATAAAAAATAACAGAATACCAGCAAAAATTCATTTTTTTAGGGAAATCAGATGGTGTCGATTTTGTCATTTAATTTAATTGTGTTGCTCTTTCTGCTTTCTTGAATGCCATTCATCCATAATAATCGCTAGGCTGTTATGACTGATTGTCACTTACACGGAAACGTGGGGTTTCTGGTATTGAATTCACAAGAATCACAGCCCCTGGTCCTGCCAACGAGCTGTTTCAATGGATGCTTTTGACCTCTGACAGGGGCTTAGTGCCGTCAGTAAAGCACCTGCGACTCGTTCTTCTTTATACTTTGTAATCTTTCTTCCAGCCAGTGCACACTCACAGACTGCTTTGAGACTGAGCAATCCAACCAGCCACGTTTCCTCCTTGCTGGTAATCACCTTCATTCAAGTGGATATAAATCCTTGGTAGTCCTGCCTTCATACTCAGTTTAATTAATTTTTATTTTCATTTTGAGATATAGCACGGTTACAAGCCCTTTCAGCCCAAGAAACCTGCACCACCCAATTAACTTACTAACCTGTACGTCTTTGGAATGTGATAGGAAACCGGAGCACCCGGAGGAGAACGATACAGTCACAGGGAAAATGCACAAGTTCTGTATGGAGAGCTGTGGGTTGTGAACCCTGGTCGCTGGTGTAATATTGTTGCACTAACCACGATGCTACTGGGCTGTGATTTGTATTGGTTTTATAGATTGTCACCAATCAGCTCAAGTCAAGTCAAGTCAAGTCACTTTTTATTGTCATTTCGACCATAGCTGCTGGTACAGTACACAGTAAAAATGAGACAATGCTTTTCAGGACCATGGTGCTACATGAAACAACACAAAACTCCACTGAACTACTTGAAAACAGCACAGTAAAGAAAACTACACTAGACTACAGACCTACCCAGGACTGCATAAAGTGCACAGGACAGTGCAGACATTACAATAAATAATAAACAAGACATAGGCACAGTAGAGGGCAGTAAGTTGGTGTCAGTCCAGGCTCTGGGTATTGAGGAGTCTGATGGCTTGGGGGAAGAAACTGTTGCACAATCTGGTCGTGAGATCCCAAATGCTCCAGTGCCTTTTCCCAGATGGCAGGAGGGAGAAGAGTTTGTATGAGGGGTGCGTGGGGCCCTTCATAATGCTGTTTGCCTTGCGGATGCAGCATGTAGTGTAAATGTCCGTAATGGCCGGAAGAGAGACCCCGATGATCTTCTCAGCTGACCTCACTATCCGCTGCAGGGTCTTGTGATCCGAGATGGTGCAATTTCCGAACCAGGCAGTGATGCAGCTGCTCAGGATGCTCTCAATACAACCCCTGTAGAATGTGATGAGGATGGGGGGTGGGAGATGGAGTTTCCTCAGTCTTTGCAGTAAGTAGAGACGCTGCTGGTCTTTCTTTGCTATGGAGCTGGCGTTGAGGGACCAGGTGAGATTCTCTGCCAGGTGAACACCAAGAAATTTGGTGCTCTTAATGATCTCTACTGAGGAGCCGTTGATGTTCAGTGGGGAGTGGGGAGCTCCATGCCCTCCTGAAGTCAACAACCATCTCTTTTGTTTTGTTCACATTCAGAGACAGGTTGTTGGCTTTGCACCTGTCCGTTAGCCGCTGCATCTCCCCTCTGTAGGCTGACTCATCGTTCTTGCTGATGAGACCCACCAGGGTCGTGTCATTGGCGAACGATGATGTGATTCATGCTGTCTGTTGCAGCACAGTCATGGGTCAGCAGAGTGAACAGCAGTGGACTGAGCACACTCATGCTCAGTGTGATGGTGTTGGAGATGCTGCCTCCGATCCGGACTGACTGAGGTCTCCCAGTCAGGAAGCCTGGGATCCAGTTGCAGAGGGATGTGTTCAGGCCCAGTAGGCTCTGCTTTCCAATCAGTTTCTCAGGGATGATTGTGTTGAATGCTGGATTGAAGTCTATGAACAGCATTCGAATGTACGTGTCTTTGTTGTCCAGGTGGATTAGGGCCAGGTGGAGGGTGATGGCAATGGTGTCATTTGTTGAGCAGTTGGGATGGTACACAAACTGCAGGGGGTTCAGTGAGGGGGGGGCAGCAGGGTCTTGATGTGCCTCATGACGAGCCTCTCGAAACATTTTATGATGATGGATGTGAGTGCAACAGGACAGTAGTCATTGAGGCAGGATACTGAAGACTTCTTCAGCATGGGGACGATGGTGGCAGTTTTGAAGCACATTGGAATAGTGGCATTGCTCAGGGAGATGTTGAAGATGTCAATGAGAGCATCTGCTAGCTGGTCTGCACATCCTCTAAGCACTCTACCAGGAATATTGTCTGGTCCAGCTGCCTGCCATGGGTTGACCCTGCACAGGGATCTTCTCACATTGGCCACAGTGGACTTCCTTTCTGCCACATCATTTTCTACCTCAAAACAAGTGTAGAAGTTATTCAGTGCAGTGTACCTTCCTCAACCACTTCCTTTGGCAGCTTGTTCCACACATGTACCACTTACTGTGTGAAAAGTTTGCCTCTTGGGTTCCTGTTAAAAATGCTTCCCCTGAAAGAGTTCAGGCTCATTTGATCTACCGAGATGATTCCTACCAACTTATTTTGGCTTCTTCCCCCTTCCTTTCCAGTCCTCATGAAGGGTCTCAGTCTAAAATGTCAACTGTTAATTCCTCTCCATAGATGCTGCCTGACCTGCTGAGTTCATGTGTGTTATTCTGGATTTCTAACATCCACAGAATCTCCTGTGTTTATGATTTTCTACAAATATTAAGTCTAATACAAGCATCTTACCAGAACAAAATTGTCTACAGCATCCAATTACAAACAATAGAGAATCTACAGATGCTGGAAATCCAAGCAACACACACAAAATACTGGAGGAACTCAGCAGGCCAGGCAGCATCTATGGAAAAAGAGTACAGTCGATGTTTCTGGCCGAGTCCGTTCGGCAGGACTGGGTTGAAATTTGTTTGAATTTAACACAAAATATCATAATGACTGCAAATCTAAACGATCAAAATGACCTCAATCCTACCTGAAATCTGATTTGTCACTGCCTCTTTGATCATGCCCTCCTCCCACTGCCCTCTACTGCAGGTGCTGATAAATGTTCCTAACAATTTATGTAGTGTAGTAACATGTTTAGTTTCACAATGGTTGGCTCAAAGGCACTGCCTGTAAAGGAAAAAAACAATTTTGAGTAGGATTGGTAACAGCCTTGTTGGGCCAAAGGCTTGGTTTCTCTGCTGTATCTCTCTTGGACAATTTGATAATGTGTGTGGAGGTTTAAGTTACTTTGAATATAAACACATTTACTGAAACTTACATTCAATAGTTTCCATGTATTTAAAAGCATTTTAGCTTTTTCCCTGAATGAGGTAAAGCTAGATTTAGAGAAATTTAAATTCTACCTCAAGCCTATAACTGACCAAAAGAAGCTTATTCACAGAGCCACGCAATGACAGATTCTGATGTCTATTATGATGGTAGGTCATGACACAATATTTCATCTTTCATTCATTCACTTAAATTTCTTGGGTCTTTCTCCGTGCCAATTGTTTTTGCCTTATTAAGAAGATGCATGTGTGTAAGCTGAAGCTTCGTCGTGCTTGGAACATCAAGAATTCTGCTCCTTCTCTCTGTCCTGGCAGTGACTTCCATTTGTTTTAAGAACAGTGGGTGCTCAAGTACATCAAGAGTCAATAGACAAGATAATTGAAATAAATACACTGAGACAATTCTGTCTGAACAAGATCACAGAATGGTTATTACTGTTCTATCTTTTTGCTTTGGTGAAAATTGTTTATTTTATTTAAAGATCCAGGCCTCCCAGTACAACGAACTGCACTGCCCAGCAAACCAACCTATTTTTATTTATGTGTTGAGACAGCACAGAATAGGCCCTTCCAGCCCTTCGAGATGTGCCGCCCAATAATTCCTTGATTTAATCCTAGCCTAATTACAGGACCCTTTACGATGACCAATTAACCTGCCAACCAGTATGTCTATGTACTGTGGGAGGAAACCCATACAGTCACAAGGAGAACATACATACTTCTTATAGACAACAGTAGGAAATGAACCCGGGTCACTGGTACTGTAAAGCGTACACTGGCTGGCTTAATTATAGGACAATTTACAATGGCCAATTAGCCTAGTGACCCTTTTCTTTGGACAGTGGGAGGAAACCAGAGCACCCAGAGGAAACCCACACAGCTCATGGGAAAGTCGTAGGAACTTCTAACAGAGGAGGCCGGAATTGAACTCGCAACTCCTGTGCCCCAAGCTGTAATAGTGTCAGCATTTTGTTCTTTTTTATTTGCATTTATTAAGTTACATTGCAAAGATCAAATGCTCACCTTCCGAGAAATCAGACACCTAACCTGGTTCATTACCCAACGGATCCAGTATGACTTCTAGTTTCCTGTCTACATACAATCATCATTATTATATGCCATGCTATGTCATACGTTGTGGGTGATCATGGTCTTTTCTCTACCCAAGACCATGATTGTTCTTGGCAAGTTTTTCTACAGAAGTGGTTTGCCTTCTGGGTGGTGTCCTTACAAGACGGGTGCCTCCAGCGATTATCATTACTCTTCAGAGATTGTCTGCCTAACATCAGTGGTCGCATAACCAGGGCTTGTGATATGCATCGGCTGCTCATACGACCATCCACCACCTGCTCCCATGGCTTCAGGTGACCCTGATCAGGAGGTGCTACAGCTTGCCAAAGGGTGACCCGCAGGCTAGCGGAGGGAAGGAGCTCATTACATTTCCTTTGGTAGAGACGTATCCCACCCTACTACCTGAGTACATATAGTACATGGATGATAGAAAAATGAAGGGCTGCTGTACATTGGAGGGAAGGAGTGGTTTGATCTTAAAGTAAATTGAAGGTTGGCATAACATCACAGGCCAAAGAGCCTTTACTGTGCTGTAGTGTTCCATGTTCTAAAACTATGATTACCCTTGGAATATTGCTCCATTCATACAAATTCATCTCTTGTTAAAAAATAAGAAAAATTTGAACCGTTAACTGTTCCTCTTTCCTCAGGTGCTGCCTGACCTGTTGAGTGTTACAATAGTCTTTTCTGTTTTTACTTCAAATTTTCATCATCAACAGGGTGGTTGAAATTTAAAATAATCTATTGAATACATACACAACGCTGGAAGAACTCAGCAGGTCAGGCAGCATCCGTGAGAAAAGAGTAGCCAATGTTTCGGGCCGAGACCCTTCATCAGGAATGGGGGGGGGGGGGGGGGAAGAGAGGGCCAAAGCCCAATAATAGAGATAGGGGAGGGGATAGGGCCAAGAGGCGCCAGGTGGAAAACCAATCAGAGGAAAGATAAAGGGGGGAGGGGAGGGGATAAGCATGAAAGAACTGCAGAGATAAAGAAGCAGAAAGTTGAAAGGGGAGAGAGGCAGAGAGGGACCTGGGATAGGGGAAGGGGGAGAGAGAGGGAATTACCGGAAATTGGAGAATTCAGTGTTCATACCACAGGCTGGAGACTACCCAGACGGTTAATGAGGTGTTGCTCCTCCAACCTGAGTTTGGCCTCATCATGGCATCATGGCATCATGGCCATGTATGGACATATCTAGATGGGAATGAGAGGCAGAGTTGAAGTGGGTGGCAACCGGGAGGTCCTGTCTATTGTGACAGATGGAGCGTAGGTGCTCGACGAAGCGGTCCCCCAATCTGCGTTGGGTCTCGCTGATGTAGAGGAGTCCGCTCCGGGAGCACAGGATGCAATGGATGACTCTAGCAGACTCGCAGGTGAAGTGTTACCTCACCTGGAAGGACTATCTGGAGCCCAGAATGGTGGTAAGGAGGGTGGTGTGGGGACAGGTGTAGCATTTGTGCTTGCAGGGATAAGTGCCTACAGTTCTTTCATGCTTATCCCCTCCCCCTCCCCCCTTTATCTTTCCTCTGATCGGTTTTCCACCTGGCACCTCTAGGCCCTACCCCCTCCCCTATCTCTATTACTGGGCTTCGGCCCTCTCTCCCCCCCCATTCCTGATGCAGGGTCTTGGCCCGAAACATTGGCTACTCTTTTCTCACGGATGCTGCCTGACCTGCTGAGTTCTTCCAGCGTTGTGTGCGTATTCTTTGATCCACTGCATCTGCAGTTGTATTTTTGTGTAAAATAATCTATTGATCTGTTTCTGTAGCTTCGGAAGTCACTACCTAGACATGATATAATCTATCACACCTGTCTTTCAACAAAACTATTAGCTAGCTATTCTCAGTCCATCAATATACGATGCCATTTCATCAATGCCTTAATGTATCCATCTATTCTATTATATTTCTATTTATCCATTCATATCTTTTTAGACCTTAAGACCATACAATTTTGGAGCAGAATTAGGCCATTTGCCCATCGAGTCTGCTCTATTAGTGCATCATGGCATATTTATTATCCCTTACAACCCCTTTCTCCTGCCTTTCTCCCGTAACCTTTGACACCCTTACTAATTAACAACCAGTGTTGTCGCAGAGCAATGTGTGGTTAAGTGCCTTGCTCAAGGACACAACATGTTGCCTTATCTGAGGCTCGAACTAGCAACCTTCAGATCACAAGACCACCACCTTAAACACTTGGCCACGAGCCAACACAAGAACCTATCAACCTCTGCTTTAAATCTAGCCAATAACTTGGCAATGATTTCCTCAGATTCACCAGCCTCTGGCTAAAGAAATTCCTCCTCATTTCCATTTTAAATGGCTTCTTTATATTCTGACACAGCACCCTTTGGACCTAGACTCCCCTATTATAGGAAACATCCTTTCCACATCCACTCTTCATAGGTTTTCCATTATTTGACAGGTTCAGCGAGAATCCCACTCATTCTTCTAAACACCAGTGAGTACAGGGCTAGAGCCATCAAACGCTCTTCATACATCAACCCTTTCTTTCCAGGGATTATTTTCATGAACCTCCTCTAGACTTCCCCCAACGCCAGCACATCCTTTTTTTTAGATAAAAGGCCCAAAACATATCACATTATTCCAAATGCAATCTGACCAATGCCTTATAAAGCCTCAGCATTACATCATTGCATTTATGTTCCAGATATTTCTCCATTTATCTTTCCCTCTATCCATTTCTCTATGCACAAGTCCCTACGTCTATTAACCCCATGATTGTCTGTTGTATCCAAAGATGACCATTAGATCTGTGCAGTTCTTCTGTTGTATCATTGAGGAAACTCCATGAAGAAACCTGTGCAGGAGAGTTTTTAAAGAGGAAAAGTCATTCCACTGTGGTAGTTCCACTCTCTCGACCTCAGGAGTCTGGATCCAGTGGTCTGAGTAGTCATCACAGCTAGGGCTGTCCTTGGTTGTAGCGGATAAACATGACTTCTGTGCCTTATCACGCCCTTTGCTCTCACATGGACTGTTGCAGAACCACCTTCCTAGTTGCTAAATCTCCCTGTTGATCTCACTTGCCCCGTCCACATGACAGGAACAGTTACTGCCCTATAACCATCCGGCTTCTGAATTAGCAAGGGTAACTTCACTCACCTGAACTTTGAACGACCTACAGACTCACTTTCATGGGCTCTACAACTTCTGTTCTCAGTATTACCTGCTTTTTAAATTTTGTGCAATTAGTCTTTTCTGTGCAATGGTTGATTGATTGTAGTTTTCCAAAACTGATGAATTTCTAGGTTGTAGATGGTGCTATATATGTACTTCAATAATAAATTTATTTGACTTGGACTTTGTTTTTTTTCCAGAAAGGTTGCCGGCCTGCAGTTCCTTAACTTGTCCTCACAGCCTTTCTTAAAAAAGGTTCAGCATTAGCTATTCTCCATATCTGCCTCCACAGTAAGTACAGAGGATAGATATTCATTAAAGACTTTGCCCATCTGCTGTGGATGAACACATAGATGGCCACACTGATCTTTATGAGGACTCACTCTCTCCCTAGTGACTCTTTTGTTCTTAATATACTTTTAGAATTAGTTTTTGTTCTTCACCCAGAGGGAGTAAATCTTTGGAGCTCTCTATTAATGTTGGCTGTAGAAGCTCTTTTTTCCTAAATAGATTAAAGGTAGAGATGGTTTGATTTTGGAGTATAAACAAAATTGTGGGATATGGGCTAGAATGGCAACATGGTGTGGAGATACAGCATCAACCATTGAATGGTGGAGCAACCAAGTGGGGCCAAATGAGTTCCTCCTGTGTCTACATTTTAATGGTACTACGTTGTTACCAATATGTGGAGAAATCATTTCCTTTTGGCCATTGAAGGAACTTAAGGAAAATTTGAGCCAGCTGAATTGGAAAGCAATTCAGAAACACAAGGATCAACAGGGAAATAGCTCCAGAAGAAGACCAAAATCAATGTCAATTTACTATCAAGGGATATAAATATCACCATGTACTCGGTTTAGAAGAATGATGTTTTGAAGAAACTAAAAAAAACCCAAAAGAATTCATGAAAAATATACATAAAAAGACTGGAAAAAGGGTGAATCATAAACATGAGAATTTCTGCAGGCGCTGGAAATCCAAAGCAACACACACAAAATGCTGGAGGACTCTGCAGATCAGGTAGCATTCATGGAAATGAACAAACTCTCAACATTTTGTGACTCTTCAGGGGGAGGAAAAAGCAATATGTAAAAGAGAACAAATTGTGCAAAAATAAAAAAAAGTACTGAGAACATGAGTTGTAGAGCTCTTGAATGTAAATCTGTAGGTTGTGGAATCAATTTGGTGTTGAGGTGAGTGAAATTATCTACACTGCAATAACTGTTTCTGAATCTTGTGGTGTGGGACTGGACTAAGGCTTCTGTACATCCTGCCTGATGGCGGTAGTGAGAAGGGAGCATGGGCTGGATGGTGGAGGGTTCAGACTGAGACTGGTAGATTTTAGCTGGGTCAGGAAATCAAGCGGTGCAGAGCGCAGGTGGATATTGAACAAGCACAGTCCAAATGAAAAGTGGAGCAAAAATGCTGAATTATTTTTTTCTGTCAAACACATGGATTTTAGACATTCTCTTTTCTTCTCTCTCCCATCAGGCAGAAGATACTAAAGCTTGAAGGCATGTACAACCAGCTTCAAGGTCAGGCTGTATCCCACTGTTATAAGAGCATTCAACCGTTTCCTATTGCTGTAAGATGGATTCTTGACCTCACAGTCTATCTTGTATGTTCTTGCCCCTCAGTCTCTGCCTGCACAGTACTTTGATATGATTTGATGCAAATGTCAGTTCACTCTATATTTTGATGTATAGTACTGTGCAAAAATCTTGGACACACACACACACACACACACACACATATGTATAGCTTGGGTGTGTCAGACTGCTGCACAGTACTGTATTTGTCAATGTGGAGCAGAGAGCGAGTTTTAAATTTTGCAGGAGCAAAGCATGTTGGGAATAGTGATGGTGGAGTGCCGTGGGGGGGGGGGGAGGGTGTGGGACAGGTGGCAGAGAAGGAGCGCCAGGGGTGGGATGGTGGCATGGGGGCAGACACACCCAGCCCCGAGAAACCAGGTAAGGTCATTTGATCAGTACAGACTGTCTCCCTGATGGTTCCTGCTCTCTGCCCTCTCCCTTCCTCTTTTCCCAACCATGATTCCCCTTCTCCCTCCCCCCCTTCCCACTCTCAGCCCACAATAAAAACCCATATCAGAATCAGGTTTATCATCACTCACATATGTCAAGCCATTTGTTTTTTTTTGCATCAGCAGTGCAATGCAATATATAAAATTACTACAGCTCTGTGCAAAAGTCTCCAGCACCCGAGCTATATGTATACATATAGTATACCTAATACTTTTGCACAGTACTGCTAAACAGAAATGAATACTTAGCTTGGTATTAGCTCAGTAGTATTATGTGGTTATTGGATATACTTAATATGCAGAACTCTGTATATATATAAATGTGCCTAAGACTTTGGTACAGTACTGTACATGTGACAAAAAAGCAAACTTAAAATCTTTTAACATCTTAAATCACTGTAACACTATATTCTGTATCTGTTACTGATTTTCCTTCCACGCACTGATGTAATGTAACGATCTCTTTGGATGGCATGTAAAAATGAGTTTTTCACGCTGCCTCTGTTCATGTAAAAGTCAAACAAAACAATTCAGTCCTGTTGATTTTGGTTCAGTTTATTTTGTTATCTCTTTGGTAGTTTTTTTCTTTTAGAAATGTTTTTAATAACCACAAGAGATTCTGTGGATGCTGGAAATCCAGAGCTCAAAATGTTGGAGGAACTCAGCAAGTCAGGCAGCATCTATGGAGGAAAATACGACCCAACGTCAGGACTGATTTTAATAATTTTCTTTTACATTTGCAGAACTACTGTTGGAAGTGGTTTGGGTGGGGGCGTTCAGAGAATGGATTTTAAAACGTCTTTCTTCAAGCGGGGCTTCTCTGGTGTTAATACGTCTATTATCAAAATTAGTGTTCAGCCAACTGGGAAAAAAATGAGCCATTAAAGATGTTATGACTGAGCAAATTGACATCAACCACATCTTAACACACAATGCATTAGCCAAAGGACACCAATGAATGAGGCATTCTCTGACAACCCAGTCAATTTGTCACCCATGTGCATTCAGGAATGTGTCCAACCACTGAATGCAGGACTTAAACAAATAAATAAATTGCAATTTTATCTTTGTTGATTGCGCATATTGTAAATGCTGAGGATGTTGTTAGTATAAGTTAAGTGGTGCAAGGTGCAATTTGCTGATAGCTAATTTCTTTTGGTCACGGAATCACCTGTGTCAAAGTCAGCTCCTGCGGTGCAGACAAATAGAAATATCAGGAGAGAGATGGAGCATGAGAATATTGCAGGAGAGAAGGGAATAGCAAAGTGCACCTAAATAGGGTGTTTGTTACAGAAATGTGGTATCGAGGATGCTAAATATTTGAGTTATGTTTTGCATTTTGTGTAACTTAATTATATCTGATTTACAATCCCAGCCGCTGTCATGCTGCACAAAGTAATCTTCATAAAGCTCAAAGAATATACAGGACAAACAGTTGGAGCCTTTTTTTCCCTAAGTGAGATTTGAGGTTGACACTGTGTGATTTAAGTCCATTATTTTAAAAGGACTGTGTACGTCTTAGTGTTGGGCTGAGTTATTTCACAATGGAAATCAAAATCTGAAGTTAACAGTAACTTATGAATTACAACCCTCTGTTGGTCGGAGTTGTCCACGGATGGTGTATCCTAGCCGTCGAAGTCAATGCGCAGGCCAGAGCAGCACGATATGGAGAGCAAGCTGATGCCATGCCGCAGGCTTTCCTTACCCCGTGCAGCTGCTGAATCCAAAGAAATGGCAGAGATTGATACAGTTCGGCTTTACAGGTGTAGCCAGGCAGCATTCAACTCAACTGCTTTAGGGACTCCAGCTCGGGAGTTTTCCTCGGGATTTACTCCTGAGGTCTTCCCCATAAGTGGGTGTAGCCGTAAGCCAGCAGAGATTTGAGATCAGAGATTTTTTTCTCCTAGATGAGCTGTCAACAACGGCTGACCAGCCAATTCTGCTCAGAGTGACTGGTTTTATGGTGCCAGTACCCCACCTTTACCCCTTCTCCTGTCAGTAGAAATGGTTCTGCCAGGCTTAGAGTCTGAGCCCCACATGAAGGCCTGGAGCTGGACTTAACTGCCAGAAGCTATTTGAGTCACACGCCATTGGGAGCACTTAATAGGCAGAGGGAACTCCTCCTCCCCACCTGGCTATGATAACCTTAAGGAATCTTAGATTAGAAAAACAAGTGCAAATCGCTGCCATTCAGGTAAAATCTTCCCGTCTCCCCAAATGATACCTGAAAGCCCCATGAGGAAACTTTCAGCTCTTTCGTCCCACAAACACTGTTCACTTGCGCTCGCGAAGCAAGTGGTGAGAACACCAGAACACACAATCCATGTTCACTTACGGACAGCCAGATACTGTAGCTTTTCTGTGCCATAGTCTTCTCTGGTGAGATATTTATCAAGAGTGCGAGGTACACTGGGCCCTCAGCATTGTCAATGATCCCTCCCGTCTGTCCAGCAATGTCTTTGACTCCTCCCCCCCCCCCCCACCCCACCATCGGTCATTTCAACAAAGACTGTTAGGCTGGGAGACAGCTTCTTTTCCCAGCCCATAAGATCACTGAACCCCCTGCTACTACCCAGGTGTCGTCACACATGAAGCGGCAGTAGCATTATACTGTTTAATTTTTAACTTCTGCCATAAATGCACTTTATTATTTGTTAATTTATTTGTGGTAATATTGTTTTAAGCATGTCTGTGAGTTATAGGTACTGTGTCATGGTCTTTGGTGGAGGAACATTGTTTCGTTTGGTGGTATACATATAAACATATGTTTATATGACAATAAACTGAACTTGAACTTGAAATTGAAAATATTGACCTGCAAAGCTGTTTGAATTAACTTCTTGAGAGTAAGGGATCTACCTGCAGTAGCATATCCCATCCGACTGCAACACGGCATGTTGTGGCAATGGGAAGTAAAGGGCAAGAGGGACTTTGGCTGGAAAATCTCAGAAGGTCAAGCAGCCTCTGTAGAGAGAGAAAGAGAGTTAATGTTAAACACACCCTCTAATTCTTTTTACAGCTGCGCGGACCAACCATTGCTCTGAGCAGGAAATGTTTACATGGTCTGATAACTGCCCGGTGCTTTAATAGAACATTATATAAAAGAAAATCTCAGCAGCGCTGCAACAAAGGCTATGTGCGTGGGAGTAATTCAGTTATCGCGTGGCCGCACACTCACTCAGCTCAGAGGGAACAATGTTAATGTTTCAGGTCAAGGACCTCTCAACTGGGGAAAGTTAGAAATCAAACATGTTGTAATTTTTGAAAACCATCAGATGAACCAGATAAATGAGACAAGAAGAGGAAAAGGGCTTCTTCAAGATAAGCAGTCCTGGAGAGAAATGGTGGTCCACTGACAATAATCAACAAACTAAAATCTGTAAGTGCTGGGAATCTGGGACAAGAACAGAAGATGCTGGAGCAAGCAGGAAATATTGATCTGATCTGTCTTAAGGTGGGCACAGACTGGGGGCTGGGAATGGGCTGAGACAGATAGTATTGAGGGGATATGGAACATAGAATGGTAGAGCGCAGTACAGGCCCTTCAACTCTTGATGTTGTGATGATGTTTTAACCTACTTCAAGATCAATCTAATCCTCCCCTCCATTTTTTCATGTAGGGTAGACTATCAGGGTGGAAAGGGTGTCATGATAGCATAGTGGTTAGCATTACACTACTGCAGCTCGAGGCGTTAGACTTTGGAGTTCAATTCTGATATCATCTGTAAGGAGTCTGTACATCCTCCTCATGGACTGTGTGGGTTTTCTCCAAGTGCTCTGGTTTCCTCCCACAGTCCAGAGACGTACTGGTTGGTAGGTTAATTGTTCATTGTAAATTATCCCATGATTAGGCTAGGGCTAAACTAGGTGTTGCCTGGTGGCATAGCACAAAGGGCAGGAAGGGCCTATTCCACGTTGTATAAAACAAATGTTCAGGATTCAACTTGAACCATTGTTGGGCAAAGTTATAGACACTTGTTCATTACAGGAGCAGAAGGTGACACCATAGCCTATCAAGCTTTGATTTGATAAGATGTTAGTGAATCCTGAAAGGAAAGTGTGGATTTGCACAGGCGGCTTGGAAGTGTAGCAGTTCATGCCACACTTTACAACACCAGTTGTAAGATCAGGGTTCCATTCACGTCACTGCCCGGAAGGAGTTTGTACATTCTCCTCGTGACTGCGTGGGCTTCCATCAAGTGCTCTGGTTTCCTCCCACGGTTAGGCTTAGTGAGATGTGGGCTAAGTTGGTGCTGGAAGCGTGGTGACGCTTGTGGGCTGCCCAGCACAATCCTCGCTGATCTGATTTGATGCAAACGACACATTTTACTGTTTTTTTGAAGTACATGTGACAAATATAAATAGTTAAAGCAGCAAATGGTGGAAATGCTCTGCAGACCAGGCAGCAGAGTTTAAGTTTTAGATCAAAGACAACAATCTTCAACCTGAAACTTTCATTCTGTTTCTCTTCCCAACAAATGCTGCCTGACCTGCTGAGACTTCCCCAAAGATTGACGGCATTTTTAGATTTTGTTTATTTTGTTACGGAGTGTGGAGTTGGTCCTTCCAGCCCTTTGAGCCACGTTTCCCCAGCAACCCCTTGACAAACCCGTTTGACCCTAACTGAGTCATGGGACAATTTACAATGACCAATTAACCTTCCAGCTGCAACCTTTTTGGACTGTGGGAGGAAACTGGAGCACCCAGAGAAAACCCATGCATGTCACTAGAAGGACATTCAGAGACTCCTGATGGAACAACATTGGAACTGAATTACAAACTCCAAGAACACTCTGAGCTGTTATAGCCTCATGCTAACTGCTAAGCTACCTTGTTGATTTATATTGTACCTGTTTTGGCCATGGACTTAACCAAAGGACTGCCTATATAATGTTTAAAATACGTCAACTAATTTGTGAAAAGTGTTGTTTCATCATTAGTAGTATACAAATTGAATACATTCAGTGGCCACTTTATTAGGTACACCTGTCCGTTAATGCAAATATCTGATTAGTCTATCATGCGGCAGTAATTCAATGTTTAAAGGCATGCAGACATGTTCAAGACATTCAGTTGTTCCTCAGACCAAACATCAGAAATGCTATCTAAGTTACTTTGACTGTGGAATGACTGTTGGGTCAGACAGGGATCTCCTGGGATTTTCACACACAACAGTCTCTAGAGTTTACAGAGAATAGTGTGAAAACAAAAAAAACATCCAGCGAGCGGCTTGTTAATGAGAGAGGTCGGAGGAGAATGGTCTGACTGGTTCAAGCTGACAGGAAGGCGACAGTAACTCAAATACACAGGCATTACAACAGTGGTGTGCAGAGGAGCATCTCAGAACTCACAGTATGTCAAACCTTGAAGTGGATGGGTCACATCATCAGACCACACCAGGTTCTAATAAAGTGGCCATTGAGTGGCTTCCCTCAACAAGATGTTGACTGCTGGATAATCTTTTAGGCCCTCCGTTGATTGTGGCCAACTACTGACGTTGCATCCCAGTTGTCTATGTTGTTGGTGCAACAGCAACAGACAGGGCAGTACGATATAGGGAGCAAGGGGTTCCCATGCAGCAGGCTCCCCCTCTCCATGGAGCTGATGAATCCAAAGGAACGACAGAGACCGATACATTTGGCACCAGTGGTGTCGCAGGAGTTGCCAGTCAATATTGAGCTCTACATAGGTCTGCCTTAGGGACTCCAGCTTCAGAATCTTACCTCGGAGTTCACTGCTGAAGCCTTCCCCGTGGGCGGGTACAGCCGCAAGGCAGCGGAGGTTTGAGATCAGAGTTTTCCTTCTCCTACATGAGCTGCCAACCACAGCTGAAAAGCCCCATTTGCTCGGAACGACTTGATTTAAGGCATCAGTAACCCACCTTTGCCCTTCTCCTGTCAATAGAAACAGTTCTACCAGGCTTAGTAGCTAAGCTACATGTGAAGGCCAGGAGCTGGATCTTGTTGTCAGAGGCTATAAGAGATGCATGTCCTTGGGAGCATTTAATAGCTAGTGGGAGCATATCCCCATGATTCCCCCTGGCTATGACAACCTTAAGGAACCGACTGCTGGATAACTATTGGCACTAACACCATGTTCCTTTGATATATTGCAATGGGATGTTTTGTGGTTTATCTGACAGAGAAGAAGTGACCTTGGTTTAACATCTCATAAGCTGTCGGCCAGAAGAGAAACAGCTGATAGGCTTTTGAAATGTTATTTCATTGTATAATCTGGCAGGAAACATCATCTGTACAGCCCAAGAAATGAGGAAATTAACAGATTCTTCTTTCAGTCCCGTGTTCTGAGCATGACCCCTCTCCTCTCGCTATTTATTGTTGACTGAATCACAAAGCTGCACTTTAAAAGCTCAACATAAAACCTAACATTAGTATTCAAATTATATTCACACCTCTCGGAAAACGTTCCTCCGTGATTCCAATAGAATTACTCAGAGAATTAATTTTAGGGAGAAAAAAAAATCCGATTTTAAGACAAGAGCAATTTATATTAACATGGAAGGAAATTCAAAGCTGTAATCAAGTGAAACTTGCAATCTGATTGGCAGTGATTTAATGATTTGCTTACTGCTATCGTTCTGGGGGCAATTTGACTCCATTCATGTATCTGAATGTGTCTGGCTGCTGCTGTAGGTTCATTCCTGGAATTAAAAACGCCTTGTATTGATCTAGCAGGTGCAGATAAATTTGGCTTTAGTCCAGTGTATAAAAAACACAATGGGGGTTCTTTTTATGGTGATCTGCATTCAAATTTATAGCCTATTTTCAATAACTGTTGCTTTTGTTTAACAAGTTGCCAAAAGAAAAGGGGCTTCTTCATTAATCTGCTCTGAAAAGAGCCATGACTCTCAATGATATACTTCTAAACAATAAATTCTGCTCGAATGCATCTCAGTAACTGGGACTCCAGGATAGCTTGCTGAGACTTAAACTTCAATGGACACCTGGTCTCAATTACTTGCACTTAAATGTTCTTACTACCAGTAAGGTGAATCTGGACCATAAACTATCCATGGACGTTAGGACCTTAAGACATAGGAGCATGAATTAGGCCATTCAGCCCATTAAGTCTGCACTGCAATTCCATCATGGCTGACTTATTATCCCTCTCAATCCTATTGTCCTGCCCTCTCCCAGTTACATTTGGTGCGCTTTTTACTCAAAAAACTATCAACTTCTACTTTAAATATAATCAGTGACTCTGCATGCACAGCCGACTGCATTGAATTCCACAGAGTCACTACTCTCTGGCTACAGAAATCTCTCTCCACCTCTGTTCTAAAGCCATGTCCTTCTATTCTGAAGTTTTGGCCTCTGGTGCTAGAAACCCCCTACTGTAGGAAACATCTTCTCCACGTCCACTCTACCTAGGCCTTCCAATATTCAATAGGTTTGAATGAGATCTCCCCCTCGTTCTTCTAAACTCCAGCAAGTACAGGTAATGGGTGGAACTTGGGTTATATTGTACGGTTGCTGGTTTTTCAAAGGGGTGGCATGTTAGCATTTCACAGAGCCAGTGATCAAGGTACAAATCCCAAAGCTAATTGTAACGAGTTTGTACGTTTTCCCCGTGAGCACTCCAGGTTTCCTCCCACATCCTAAAGATGTACGTTAATGAGATGTAACATGCTATGTTGGTGTCTGAAACTTGGCAAAAATTGCAGGCTGTTCTCAGTTGGTTATTGATGCAGAACACGCATTTCACTGTAAGTTTCAATGGTTCTATTTATTTGTGACAAATAAAACTAATCTTAAGACCCTTCCTGGGGTTAGGCCTGTGCTGGGAGGAGTTGATCTAAGGGTGTGGAAGTGTTGCTTGGATTTTGATAATCAACCAGCACAGCAGAATTAGACACAGATAGTCATCAATTGGCGCAAATCACCTCAAATGTTTAACAAGCAACTGTAAAGCAAAAGTAAAGCATCTGTTCAGAATTGGAATTGGATCGTAATCAGAATTAGAATCAAAATCAGAATAAGAATTAGAATCAGGTTTAATATCACTGACATAAAAAGTCTTGTGTGTGTATATATATATGTATATATATACACCTAGCTAGGGTGCCTAAGACTTATGCACAGTGCTGTATTGTCATCGTAGAGTGGAGAGTGAGTTTGTAAATCTGGTGGGCGCAAAGGATATTGACAAAGGGTGGAGTGCTGCAGGAGGGGTGTGGAACAAGTGGCAGAGAAGGAGTGCCAGGGTCAGGGGGTTGGCTCGGGTACAGACACACCCAGCCCCGAGACACCAGGCAAAGTCATTTGATTACAATCAATCTATTTATTGTTCATTACAGAATTTCTCTCTGGTGCTTCCTGCTCCCTCCCCTCTCCTTTCCCCTTTTCCCAACCGTGATCCCCCTCTCGCTGCCCCATTCCCACTCTCAGTCCACAACAGAGACCCAGATCAGAATCAGGTTTATCATCACTCACATCTGTCATGAAATTTGTTGTGCGGCAGCAACGCGTTGCAACAGATAATAAAAAAATGATAGATTGCAATGCAAACTATATATAAGAAAAACATTAAATGTGTGCAAGAAGTGAGGAAAAATAGTGAAGCTTTATTCACAGGTTGGTTGGTCAGTTCAGTGAAAGTGTTGTGAAGTCAGCAGTTTACAGTGTGGAATAGGCCATTCAGTGCAACTGGTCCATGCTGACTGAGATCCCCCCTCAGCCTGTGCCCTTTTCCTATAATTGGCCCATATCCATTGAAACATTAGCAACACACACAAAATGCTGGAGGAACTCAGCAGGCCAGGTACCATCGATGGAAAAGAATAAATAGTCAATGTTTTGGGCTGAGACCCTTCATCAGGACTGCTCTCATCCATCAAAACATTTCCTATCCACGTCCAAGTACCTTATACAGTAACTCAAAGTTTAAAGTAAATTTATTATCAATATACCTACAATGTATGTCACCAAAAACTGATCTGAGCTTCATTTTCTTACAGGCATTCACAGTTAGTACAAAGGAATACAATAGAATCGATGAAAAACCACACACCAAGATGGATGAACAACCAATGTGCATAAGAAGGCAGATTGTGCAAATGCACAAAAACCAAACAATAATAAGTAAATTATAAACAACACAGAGGGTATGAGTCCCTGCATGTGAATCTGTAGATTGTGGAATCAGTTCAGTGTTGATGTAAGTGAAGTTGTCCACTCTGGTTTAGGAGCCTGATGGTTGAAGGGTAATAACTGTTCCTGAATAAATACCTGCTTCAGCAGTAGGTTAAATACCTGTACTGACCGCCCTCCAGGTGAATAAGCTGCACCTCAGTTCCCAATTAATAGAGTCATAGAGAAACACAGCACAGAAACAGGCCTTTTGGCCCATCTAGTCTATGCTGACCTATTAATCTGCTTAGTCCCATCCAGGACCATAGCCCTCAATACCCCTTCCACCCATGTGCCTATCCAAATTTCTCTAATGTTGAAATTGAAGCCGAATCCATCATCCATGCCAGCAGCTCATTCCAAACTCTCACCACTCTCTGAGTGAAGAAATTTCCCCTCATGTTCCCCTTAAACATTTTAACTTTCGCCTTCAAACCATGACCTCTTGTTCTAGTTTCACTTAATCTCAGTGGGAAATGCCTGCTTACCCTATGTCTACCTCTTATAATTTTGTAAACCTCTATCAAATCTCCCCTCATTCTCCTAAACTCCAGTGAATAAAGTCCGAACTAAATCACTCCTCTCACACTTAAACTCCTGCCTGTTTTTTTATTCCCCAACCTTGGTAAAATGTCTTACAGCTTAAAGCAGAAAGTAAATTAATTATCAAGTTATGTATATGTCATCATGGCATATGATCAATGACCTTTGATCTTTAACAATGATCTTTCAAGAATCAATAGACTCTGACATTGTACTGGATGACTGGAAAATTGCAAATGTTACTCCGCTATTTAAGAAGCGTGCGAGGCAGCAGAAAGGAAACTATAGACCTGTTAGCTTGACATCAGTGGTTTGGAAGTCATTGGAATTGATTGTTAGGGATGAGATTACAAAATACCTGAAGGCACATGACAAGATAGGTCAAAGCCAGCATGGTTCCCTGAAAGGAAAATCCTTCCTAACTAACCTACTGTAATTTTTTGAGGAAATTACAAGCAGGGTAGACAAAGGAGATGCAGTAGATGTGCTGTACCTGGGTTTTCAGAAAGCCTTTCACAAGGTGCCGCATATGAGGCTGCTTAGTAAGATAAGAGGCCATGGAACTACAGGGGAGTTAATAGCATGGCTGGAGCATTGGCTGATCAACAGAAGACAGAGAATGGAAATAAAGGGATCCATTTCTGGCTGGCTGCTGGTTACCAGTAGAATTCCACAGGGGTCGGTGTTGGGACCGCTGCTTTTTATGATGTATGTCAATGGTTTGGACTATGGGATTAATAGTTTTGTGGCTAAATTTACTTGTGATACAAAGATAGGTGGAGGAAAGGGTAGTGTTGAGGAAACAGAGAGCCTGCAGAGAGACCCAGACAGTTTAGGGCAATGGGCAAAGAAGTGGCAAATGAAATACAATGTTGGAAAGTGTATTGTCATGCATTTTATTGGAAGAAATAAATGGGCAGACTATTATGTAGATAGGGAGAGAATTCAAAACGCAGAGATGCAAAGGGACTCGGAAGTCTTTGTGCAGGATACCCTAAAGGTTAGCCTCCAGGTTGAGTTGGTGGTGAAGAAGGTGAATGCAATGTTGGCATTCATTTCTAGAGGTATAGAATACAAGAGCAGGGATGTGATGTTGAGACTCTATAAGGCACTCATGTGACTGCACTTGGAGTATTGTGTGCAGTTTTTGGATCCTTATTTTAGAAAGGATATACTGACATTGGAGAGGGTTCAGAGAAGATTCACGAGAATGATTCCAGGAATGGAAATGTTACCGTATAAGGAACATCTGGCAGCTCTTGGGCTGTATTCCCTGGAGTTCAGGAAAATGAGGGGGGATCTCATAGAAACATTCCAAATGCTAAAAGGCCTGAACAGATTAGATATGGCAAAGTTATTTCCCATGGTAGGGGAGTCTGGAACCAGAGGGCAGGACTTCAATGTGGAGAAATTACTTTAGTCAGAGGGTCGTAAATCTGTGGAATTTGTTGCCATGAGTGGCCAAGGAAACCAAGTCATTGGGTGCATTGAAGGCAGAGATAGATAGGTTCTTAATAAGCCAGGGCATCAAAAGATATGGGGAGAAGGGAGGGCAGTGGGGATGACTGGAAGAATTGGATCAGCCCATGATTGAATGGCGGAGCAGACTTGATGGGCCGAATGGCTGACTTCTGCTCCTATATCTTATGGTCTTATATGTTCATTTTCTTGTGGCCATTCACAGTAGAACAAAGAAACACAATAGAATCAATGATAAACTAGTCACAAACAAAAGCAGACTATAGGATTGTTTCAAATTGGTGGACTGGGATGTTAACTTATTTTATTTTCCATATTCCCTGCCTGATCGATTTGAGTTTCCCCGACACCTTCTCTTTCTCCTTACTCCTATTTAGCAACTTGCCTGGAGCCTGAGGAAGGTTCATCGGAGAGAACAAGCAAAGCTAATGTGTTTTCATGAGAGCCAATAATTGCTGGTTGGAGATAGTGAGGAATTGATGGCACATAAACGATAAAGTAATGAGTTTTGTTGTGCTGCATTGTTTTGTCTGTGAGTTTCAAAACTGAAGTGCTTTAAAGCAGAACTCAGCAAATCAAAGTCCTTGTTGAATGTGTGACAAGAACGTAACTATCGCAGTCTCAACACTATCAGTGTTATTATCTCTACAATAAATGACTATTTTTATTGGTCAAATTTCTAGGAAGAGCAGAGCAGACAACCTCTTGAACGATGGTCCAATCATTTCTCACCTGCTTTTCCTGACCTGCAACCTCTAACAAATCTCAAGAAAGGGTTTAAAAATTGAAATATTTTCAGAACTGTACAGTTGTTACTTGTGAGAAATCTAAATCTGATTGTACTTGTGGAATTTTAGAAGAACTATCCATGATGTAATGAACAGGGAGTTGCTTGGGGATGACATGGACCAGTATTAGTTACAGTGAAGTCTCTGTAGTGGGCAAATTGATTTTATTGTTATTTCAGATATATTGTCAAAGGCCCCCACCATCTGGGCCATGCCATCTTCTCACAGCTACCTCCACCTGGAGGTACAGGATCCTGATGTCTCACACCGTCAGGTTCAGGAACAGCTTCTTCCCTTCAACCACTTGGCTCCTGAATCAATCTGTACTTCTCAAATTTTATCCTCAGTACCGCAATGTCATGATCACATTCTCACTCTCTTCTCGCTGCTGCCATCAGGAAGGAGACACAGAAGCCCCAGGACTCACGCCACCAACTTCAGGAACAGCTATTACTCCTCAACCATCAGGCTCTTAAACCAAAGGAGGTAACTTCACTCAACTTCATTTGCCCCATCACTGAATTGTTCCCACAACCTGTGGACTAATTTTCAAGGACTCTTCATCTCATGTTCTCAATATTTATTGTTTATTTATCATTTTTTTTTGTATTTGCACAGTTTGTTGTCTTTTTCACACTGGTTGAATGCCCAAGTTGGTGCGGTCTTTAATTGATTCTGTTATGGTTCTTCTTCTATGGATTTATTGAGTATGCCCACAGTAAATGAATCTCAGGGTTGTTTATGCTGACGTATATGTACTTTGATAATAAACTTAGTTTGATCATTTTGCATTACAATGGACTCTATTTGTGACCTTTCCATATAATTTTCTGTTTAATTTATGATTTTTGTGTCCTTGTTATCTTTCTGATGTTATATGCCCATAATGCTGCTGCAAACATGGACTTGTATACTGCATATGACAATAAACTTGACTTTGACATTAACTTAACGGTAAACTTATTTTTTTAAAGGTAAAGTTAATCACACGTTGAAACATTGGAACATACAGTGTAGTGCATCATTTTTACATCAAATCAAATCAGTAAGGATTGTGCTGTGCAGCCCACAAGGGTTACCACGCTTCCAGCATTAACATAGTATGCCCACAGTTTACTAACCCTTATCCACATTTTTGGAATGTGGGGGGAAATCAGAGCACACAGAGGAAACTCTCACTGTCAAGGTGAGGATGTATAAACTTACAGATGGTGGCCAGAATTGAATCCCAATTGACTTCAACGTTCGTTGTTCTTGAAAGCAGACATACAATCACCTAACACTCATTACCTTGTCGCCTGCTGAACTCTCTGGGTAACTACAAGGTCCAGATACTGCGTTCTGCCTCATTTCATTGGTGGAGTACATTCCAACAGTACCCAGTTCAAGAAGAGTGGATACCCTACAACCAGTCCGGATAACTTCACTCGTCTCAACACTGAACTGATTCCACAACCTGTGAACTCTCTTTCAAGGACTCCACCACTCATGGTCTCATTAGTTATTTATTACTAAAGCCTGCAAGAAAATTAATCTCGGGTCTATTCACAAAATCGGACAATATCTCAGCCATCAGTATTTTTCACAGTGATTAAGAATCGAGGGAGAAATAGCAATGCTTCACACGTCATGACTTGGATAATTCCTTTCACAGAAGTTTATGTATTTTGGCTATGAGTTGGAGTCTTCAAGACTGAAATTGATAGATTTGTTTGATACATCAAAAGTTATGACTCAAACAGTAGTGGAAGAAGTTAAGGAGCAGAACAGCTTTGTCCTGCTGCTACAGGCTCTTGAATGGACTTTCTGTATTTTAAAACAGACCTCACAATCTGCCTTGACATAACCCTTGCATCTTATTGTCAACCTGCACTGCTCTTCATCTTTAAGCCTTTACTCATATTGGCATTCTGTTATTGGGTCTGGAGGAGGATCGCAAGGACGGTCTCTAAATGAAAAGGTTAGCATGCAGTCTGAGGAGTGTTTAATGTCTCTGGGCCTGTAATCACTAGAGTTTAGAAGAATGGTGGGTGGGGGGGAGGGGGATCCCATTGAAACGTATTGAATACTGAAAGGCCTAATAGAGTGGATGTGGAGAGGATGTTTCCAATAGTGTGGGCATCCAGGACAAGAGGATATAGCCTCAGAATAGAAGCACATCCCTTTAGAATAGAGAACAGGAGGGATTTATTTATGCAGAAGGTGGTAAATCTGTGGAATTCATTGCCACAGACTGCTGTGGAGACCGTCTTTGGGTATATTTGAAGAAGAGGTTGACAGGTTTTTGATTAGTAAGCATGTCAAAGATTATGGAGAGAAGACAGGGGAATGGGGTGGAGTGGGAATGGTGGGCAGACTTAATGGGTCAAATGGCTTAATTCTGCTCTTATGTCTGATGGTCTTGTGGCCTTTCCCTTTGCGCTAGCTCAAAGTACTTTGCAATGATCTGTGTGGATAGCTTGCAAAATGAAGATTTTCACTGAGTCTTGGTGTATTTGACATAGATAAACAATACCAAGACCAAATAATGTCATACATAATTACACTGAGGGGGTAGAAAGAAAACTGAATGAAAAATACTGTGTTAAAGAGGAAGCACAGTACAGGCAGACATGTAAAAGGGCTATGATGAGGTAGACTGGAAGATCAAGAGTTCATTCTTTAATATATGAAAAGTTAATTCAATAGTCTAGTAACAGCAGATGGAATGTCTCCTGGAGTACTCTCAGACTTTTGCATCTTCTGTCCGATAAGAGAGAGAAGAGACAGGAGTCAGAGTGATTCTTGAATACACTAATTACTTTTGCTCCTCACACATCTTAAGTCATGCATCATTCTAATCAGGTGTATATTGCACAACAGGTTTACCAACAGTGGATTGAACTCTCGTGGTTCCATTCTCAATCATATTTTGGGCACACCTTCACTGCATGGACTGTAGTCATTCCAAAAGAAAGCCAGTGGCCACCTACTCAAAGCCAATCCATGATGGACAATAAATGGTAGTTATATTACTTATTCTGAGATATTTGATTTTCAGGATTTGGTTTGCCCCAATCCAGTGACTGAAATATTGCAGAATAATGGTAGCTCGGGTTGGTTATTTGGACGACTGGTTGATCGCCGAGCTTGGCAAAATGTTTGCAGGCATTTCAGCTCCAATTGAGAACCAAAATGTGTGCAAGCATTTAGCCGAGTTCGATGATCAAACAAACTTCCAATCCAGTGATTCTTTAATGCAAAATATCTTCTATGAATCTCTAACTGTGCATCTTCCATATCATATCAGAAAAGCAGAAAAAACTGTAATCTTGGATTTTAAAAATATTTTAATAAAGTTCAAAGTTCAAAAAAATTTGTTATGGAAGTACATGTATAATCACCATACTGAGATTAATTTTCTTGCAGGTAATCACAGTAAATACAAGAAACTCAATCAAATCAATGAAAGACTGCACACAACAGGTTGGACCACAACTAATGTGCAAATGACTACAAACTGTGTGAATACCAAAAGAAAGAAAAAAGTAAATAATAAAAACAAATACAGTAAATATAGTCAATAAGTATCGAGAACATGAGATGAAGAGTCCTTGAAAACCAGTCCATAGATTCTGAGAACAGTTCAGTGATGGGGTAAGTGAAGTTGAGTGAAGTCATCCCCTCTGGTTCAGGAGCCTGATGATGTCAGTAGCAAGAATTTTAAATAGGTCTTTTTATTCTCTGTGAACTAGAGATTTACAATTAAAGATCAACTAAAAAATTGTAGACAATGATGAGGAATTGATTCACTGTTCTTAAAACCACTTCTTAATGTTGAATTTAAAGCTACTTCTTGGGTTCATCTGTGTCGTTCCAATTTTGGAATAATTTTATATTCATCTTGTATGCAATCAGCTGATTAAAACTGAAAGGATGTTGTCAGAAATGAATTGAGATTCTTTTAAAAATATAACATAGAAGTAAGTCCAAAACAGCTGACATGCTAAATTAGTATTCCTACATGCATCTATTACAGAAGATACTGGTGGCTTTATTCAGATCTGAAAAAATAAATTTGGCTGGTTATATCATGGAGCAGACATTCTTGCAGAGTAGTTTCAATAGATTGCTAACAAGAGATAACAACCAGAAGACGATACAGATCCAAAGGGCATCAGGTTACACACACCTGTCCTCATCGAGGGATCAGCAGTTCCTGGGTGTCATCATCTCTGAAAATCTATCTTATAACCATATAACAATTACAGCATGGAAACGGGCCATCTTGGCCCTTCTAGTCCGTGCCGAATGCTTACTCTCACTTAGTCCCACTGACCCGCACTCAACCCATAACCCTTTATTCCTTTCCTGTCCATATACCTATCCAATTTTACTTTAAATGACAATACCAAACCTGCCTCTACCACTTCTACTGGAAGCTCATTCCACACAGCTACCACTCTCTGAGTAAAGAAATTCCCCCTCGTGTTACCCCTAAACTTTTGCCCCCTAACTCTCAACTCATGTCCTCTTGTTTGAATCTCCCCTACTCTCAATAGAAAAAGCCTATCCACGTCAACTCTATCTATCCCCCTCATAATTTTAAATACCTCTATCATCCCCCCTCAACCTTCTACGCTCCAAAGAATAAAGACCTAACTTGTTCAATCTTTCCCTGTAACTTAGGTGCTGAAACCCAGGTAACATTCTGGTAAATCTTCTCTGTACTCTCTCTATTTTGTTGACATCTTTCCTGTAATTTGGTGACCAGAACTGTACACAATACTCCAAATTTGGCCTCACCAATCTTATCTTGGGTCCAACATATTGATGCAATTGCAAAGAAGGCACAACAAACTGGAATCAATGAAGGATGCTTGACAGCTGTCACAGGGTTTGAACGCTATCACCTCCTATAAAGCTAAATCAGGTAACATGGGGGGCAGGGAGGCTTTGCTTCCAGGTGAGCTCAATGCCTTCTATGCTCGGTTGACCATCAGAACATGGAGGAACCGTCGCTAACTCCCACATCTCCTGATGATCCTGTGATCTCAGTATCTGAAGCTGATGCATGGACTGCTTTCAGGAGGGTGAATCCAAGGAAAGTATCCAGACTGGGCGGAGTACCTGGCCGCGTACTACAGACCTGTGCTGACCAACTCTTTGCTTTCTTTTGCACTGCTCATTTAACTCTATATTGTGGCGACCCACTTTCTGCGCAGGCGAACTGGCTCACAAATAGCCAGCGCGCGGGGGGAGACTTTAGTAATGTACCTCTGACGTCATTTCCGCCTGGAGAGGGCGGCTGCTAGGGATTAAATGCCAGTGCCGTGAAGTTTGAATAAACTAGTCTCCAAATGACTTACCGACTGCATGTTGTTATTTCAGCGCTGTGTGTAGCACATCGCTACAATATATACCTAATTGTAATTAATCATTTTACTTTATTATGTATTGCACTGTACTGTTGCCACAAAACAACAAATTTCATCACATTCAGTATGAAAGTGATACTAAATCTGATTCTGATTCTAATTCTGTTGGAGCATCAGCAAAAAATCTTTCCAGCATAACGAGAGAATTAAAGAATACAGGATAATTCCATTTGAAATGGGAAAGAAGCTGATATTGTCACTATTCGATAATGTAAGGCTTGCCAATTCAGTCATTCACTAGGGATCAACACATATAAAGTGTTGGAGGAACTCAGCAAATTAGGCAGCATCCATGGAGGGAAAATCAGCTTGCCTTCAGAGTGTTAACTCTTTGTCTGCGACCTCCCCCTTGTCCTTACTGCCATGGGTGACCCTACCAGGAGCTCAGCTGCAGACAGCATCATTCTCAGGATCTCAAGAACTCACAAGACCCTGTGCCTTGAAAAAGTGACGATCCTCAGAGAGGTTGCTAAAGGTAAAATACTACAGTGTATACTTGGATGTGAGTCTCTGTAAGTCCACGGGGGATGTTGGAGCCCAACGTCTGCAAATCAGCGGATCTGCTGGAGGCTGAAGACTGCGTGTACGTGTGTGGGTGGGAGGGAGGAATGAGGCTTGATTTTCCACTTGTTGTGTTCTGCTGAGTAGTGTGGCATACTATGATGGCGCCGGAATATGTGGTACACGTGCAGGCTGCCCCATCACATTCTTAGGTCGTGGTGGTTGTTCCTGTAAATGACACATTTCATTCTATGTTTCGACGTACATGTGATAAATAAATGAATCGGAATCTGAGATGCACTTCCACTCGGTTGTAACACAATCAAGAAAACTCCGTCTCCTGAATATGTAGCCCGAGCTCATCCAAGAAGGCGGCATCGGCCCTTCAGGGCCCTCTCCATTCGGGACTTGCCTCCTTCTTATTGCTAACATTGAGATGGAGGTGTAGAAGCCTGAAGACACATACTCAATGGTTCAAGAACAGCTGCCATCAGATTTCTGAATGGATGACGAACTTCGAACACCGCCTCGTTATTCGCCTTGTTTACACTATGTACATTTATTGGTACAATTTATGTTAACTTCATGCCTTTGCACTGCCCTGCTGCTTCAAAACAACACATTTCACATCATATGTTCCCTTTTGAACAGAGATGAGGAGGAATTTCTTCATACAAGTGGTGAATCTGTGGAATTCATTGCTACAGATGTTTGTGGAGGTGAACTCATTGGGTATATTAATGTGGAAATTGGCAGATTCAAAGGTTACAGGGAGAAGACAGGAGAATGGGGGTGAGAGGGACAATAAATCATCCACAATGGAATGCTGGAGCTGCCTTGATGGGCTGGATGGCCTAATACTGCTTTTTATGTATTATGGTTTTACAGACAACATCTATCCTGCCATTATGAGATTATTGAATGGTCCCCGGGAACAAAAGATGGACTTTTATCTCAGTCTTTCTTGTTTTGATCCTGCAACTGGCTGTCTACCTGCACAGCACTTTCTCTATAACTGTAACACTTTTTTCCTGCACTCTGTTTAGTGCTTCTCTCTTGTGCTACCTCAGTGCACTAGAATGATGAAATGATCTGCACGGGTGTCACGCAAAGAAGTTTTTCATTGTGTCTCAGTAAAATAATAAACCAATTTGCCAATCCAGTTTGAGGGAAAAGTGTGCATACATATTAAGTACATTAATATTAATCATGGGGCATTTCAACAGAAATTCTATTAGTTAGACAGAAAAGCTGAATAAAGGTGACATAGAGATGAAGTACGATCAATGCAAAACTCACTTCGAACCGAATATTAAAGAGTTCAATACAGAAGAATTGGATCTTGGGATTGGATCGAATCAGCAAAAAAAGAGAAGAATACATAAACAAATAAAGAATAAATGGGGCAACACAGCAGCATACTGGTCAACACAACGGTTTATAGCGCCAGTAACTAGGGTTCAATTCCCATCATTGTCTCTAATGAGCCTGTACATTCTCTCCTGTAACTGCATGGGCTTCCTCTGGGTGCTCCAGTTCCCTTCCACATCCTGAAGATGTACCGGTTAGTAAGTTAATTGGTCAACACACACAATGCTGGAGGAACTCAGTAGGCCAGGCAGTGTCTATAGAACAAAGTACAGTTGGCGTTCTCTTGTTTGTGATTAGGTTAATTGGTCACATGCGTAATAGGGCAGTGTGGACTCTTTGGGCCAGAGGGGCCTGTAACTGTGCTGTATCTCTAAGTAAATAAAAAATAATTAAAAGGTATAATAAATACACAGGTATAGAACATAGAACATAGTACAGGACAGTACAGGCCCTTTGGTCCACAATGTTGTGCCGACCCTTAAACCCTGCCTCCCATATAACCCCCCACCTTAAATTCCTCCATATACCTGTCTAGTAGTCTCTTAAATTTTACTGGTGTATCTGCCTCCACCATTGACTCAGACAGTGCATTCCACACACCAATCACTCTCTGTGTAAAAAACCTTCCTCTAATATCCCCCTTGAACTTCCCACCCCTTACCTTAAAGCCATGTCCTCTTGTATAGGTGCATCTTAACATTTTATTAACAGCTTCTTCTGCTTTGCCAGCAAATCTCTGAATGGACAATGAACCAATCCTTGAACACATCTTCTTAAGCCTGTCGCCTCTACAGTGGATGTTGGCCACTGACTCCAGCTCACCAGGGTCCATGACCTGGGCTGGTCTTTCACCTGGATGATAGAGGGTTGATCGCCTCTGTGGTTTCCATGGATTTTCGACTTTCACCACATGACTTCATATAGTACGTCTTCTAGACAAAGGTACTTGCTCTCCCAGAGATGAGGTCTTTGGAGCTTCTGCTGCTGTTTCTGTAGTTCTGGATTTTTTATGGGATGGGGTTGTCAGTCCGATGCCTAACCCTTCTTTCACAGACAGGCTTGGGACCATCTATGGTGGAGTTAACCCATGAACACGGCCTCACTATTTTTGCTGTCTATGTGCCGACTTATTTAATTTAGCATGTTTACTATATATAAATATTTCTCATTGTGTACATTCTTATTGTAATTTATAGTCTTTTACATCCTGCACTGTACTGCTGCCACAAAACAACACATTTCACAACATATTTCAGTGATAATAAGCTGATTCTGATTCTGAATTGGCTATAAAGCAAGGAGGTTAAAAATAAAGTGAACAAGAAATAAGAGCAATATTGGCTCCGCATCCAGACAGGAAATCTTTGAACTAGCAGAAATTCAACCTCCAACAAGAAGTTTAAGTTGAATGCAGCTAATTGTAAGCATCACCAAGAGGTGTATGTTGTGCAAGATCAGTTGATGAAGAATAGGTACTGCATGATCAGTTAATGTGAATTCATAAGGTGACAAAAAAAGTAAAATGCAAGTGAGCCATTTGAATATTGGAGTTAGACAGTTCTGTGAAAGCTAATTTTAACACTATTATTTTCATACATTTCTGTCTGGCACCTTGTGCGTGGGTCTGCATTATTCCAATGCTTCATTTACCCAATTCAGATCGTAACTGCTAGCGCTGCAGGTGGAGCGTTTAAAATAATTATCTCTCCTATAAACGCTTTATCCCATGATAACAGCTCTGATTCCTTTGAGGTCCCACTAATACAGCTGCAAGGGCAAACTAACATGTTGTAAATACATAAATAGACGTGGAATTGGAAGAGGACAATGATCATTGTGGCAATTTAGACAGTGTTCATGAATATTGCATTAGAGATTATTTTACGGCAAAAGCATCTTTAATCAATTCATTGTGCAACATATCAAGGTTTTATTTAGAGAGATGGAAATTAAAATTTTTATTTTTTTTCAATTGATTACACAATTATAGATAATGGGTCTGATTTTCCTCTCTTCGGTGCTAGCTTTGATTTTGTTGGGAGGTTAGTCGCCTGACTTTCAACAGAGCACAAAAGGGCTAATTAATTTCCCATCCCATCACCGTGGCAGTCAAATGTAAAACCCTGCCACTTGCTTCTGATAGGCACTGTACATCTCACAGTCAGGCAGGAGAAATGGGGAAGTTTCATTTTTTTTATTAGCGTTTTCTTCTTTCGGTTAGACTGCACTTAAGAGTATTGTAAGCAGTTTTGTGCCCCTTATCTGTGAAAGGAGGTGCTTGCATTGGAGAAGGTCTAAAAGAGGTTCATGAGAATAATCCCGGGAATGACAGGGTTAAAATATGAGGGGCTTTTGTTGGCTCTGGGCCTGTACTCACTGGAGTTCAGAAGAATTGGGGTGTGGGGGTATCTCATTGAAAACTACTGAATAATAAAAAGGCCTAGACAGAGTGGATGTGGACTGGATGTTTCCTGTAGTGGAGAAGTCTAGGTCCAGAGGGCACAGCCTCAGAATAAAGGGACGTCCCTTTTGAACAGAGATGAGGAGCAATTCCTTTAGCTAGAGCATGGCGAATCTATGGAATTCATTGTCATAGAGAGCTGTGGAGGCCATTTCAATGGGTATATTTGAAGCAAAGGTTGTTAAGTTCTTGATTAGTAAGGATGTTGATTGTTAAGGGCAGATCGTGTCTAACAAGCTTAATAGAGTTCTTTGAGGAGGTGACCAGGCATATAGATGAGGGTAGTGCAGTGGATGTGATCTACATGGATTTTAGTAAGGCATTTGACAAGGTTCCACACGGTAGGCTTATTCAGAAAGTCAGAAGGCATAGGATCCAGGGAAGTTTGGCCAGGTGGATTCAGAATTGGCTTGCCTGCAGGAGGCAGAGGGTCATGGTGGAGGGAGTACATTCAGATTGGAGGGTTGTGACTAGTAGTGTCCCACAAGGATCTGTTCTGGGACCTCTACATTTCGTGATTTTTATTAATGACCTGGATGTGAGGGTAGAAGGGTGGGTTGGCAAGTTTGCAGATGACACAAAGGTTGGTGGTGTTGTAGATAGTGTAGAGGATTGTCGAAGATTGCAGAGAGACATTAATAGGATGCAGGAGTGGGCTGAGAAGTGGCAGATGGAGTTCAACCCGGAGAAGTGTGAGGTGGTACACTTTGGAAGGACAAACTCCAAGGCAGAGTACAAAGTAAATGGCAGGATACTTGGGAGTGTGGAGGAGCAGAGGGATCTGGAGGTACATGTCCACAGATCCCTGAAAGTTGCCTCACAGGTAGATAGGGTTGTTAAGAAAGCTTATGGGGTGTTAGCTTTCATAAGTCGAGGAATTGAGTTAAGAGAAGCGACGTAATGATGCAGCTCTATAAAACTCTAGTTAGGCCACACTTGGAGTACTGTGTCCAGTTCTGGTTGCCTCAGTATAGGAAGGATGTGGGAGCATTGGAAAGGGTACAGAGGAGATTTACCAGGATGTTGCCTGGTTTAGAGAGTATGGATTATGATCAGAGATTAAGGGAGCTAGGGCTTTACTCTTTGGAGAGAAGGAGGATGAGAGGAGACATGATAGAGGTGTACAAGATATTAAGAGGAATAGACAGAGTGGACAGCCAGCGCCTCTTCCCCAGGGTGCCACTGCTCAGTACAAGAGGACATGGCTTTAAGGTAAGGGGAGGGAAGTTCAAGGGGGATATTAGAGGAAGGTTTTTCATTCAGAGAGTAGTCGGTGCATGGAATGCACTACCTGAGTCAGTGGTGGAGGCAGATACACTAGTGAAGTTTAAGAGACTACTAGACAGGTATATGGAGGAATTTAAGGTGGGGGGTTATATGGGAGGCAGGGTTTGAGGGTCGGCACAACATTGTGGGCCGAAGGGCCTGTAATGTGCTGTACTGTTCTATGTTCTATGTTATGGGGAGAAGGTGGGAAATAATAAATCAACCATGATGGAATGGTGGAGCAGACTTGATGGGCTGCATGGCCTAATTCTTCTCCTATATTTTATGGTCTTGACATATATTAAAATACTGCTGCTGAAACATTTGTAGTTGTACACTGCCCTGTTTATCATGGGCAAGGCATTTGCCACCACTGACCTGACAGTAATTACAGGAGACAGTAGAGGAGACTCAAAGTTGCTGCACAAGTCAGAAGGTGTACGGTGTGCTGACCTTCATCTGTCAGGGGATTGAGTTCAAGACCCACAGGTATTGTTGTGGCTCCACAAAACCCTAGTTAGACCACACTTGGAATATTCTGTTCAGTTCTGGTCACTTCATTGTGGAAGCTTGAGAGAGGGTGCAGAAAAGATTTATCAAGATGCTGCCTGGTTTAGAGTATGTGAATGAGGAAAAGCTGAGGGAGCTAGGGCTTTTCTCTTTGGATCAAAGGAGGATGAGAAGTGACTTGATTGAGGTGTATAGGATGATAAGATACACAGATCAAGTAGATAGCTAGTGACTTTTTCCATGAGTGGAAATGGTTAATACAAGGGGGCATAATTTTAAGGTATTTGGGGGAAGTATAAGGGGGATGTCAGAGGTAGTTTATTTTTGCACGAAGTGTGGTTGGGTGTGTGTTGCGTCCTGTCAGGGGTGGTGGTAAAGGCAGATACATTAGGGACACTTAGGTGACTTTAAAATAGGCACATGGATGATAAAAAATGGAAGGTTGTGTAGGAATGAAGGGTTAGATTGATTGTAGAGTAGGTAAAAGTTCAACACAACATTTTGGGCCGAGGGGACAATACTGTACTGTAATGTTCCATTTCTATGTTCTATGAAATACCACCTCAGGAAGGTATCTATCATCAGGAATCTCTACTCATAGGACCTGTTGTCTTGCTAATACCTCCAGATGTGAGGTACAAAAGCCTAAAGACCCACACCAACAGGTTCAGGAACAACTACTTTCTAACACTTGCCAAGTTCTTGAACTGATCTGCCAAACCTTAACCCTTTCTCGGCAATGGAACACTACAGACCACAACTTGTACTGCCATGGACTGTCTCTGATTGTTCTTCTTTTGTGTAGTGATGTCTTTTTTTGCACAGTTATTTTTTGCTCTTCATGGTCTATTGGAGAGTCGTAGAACATTACAGAACAGAAACAGCACCTTCAGCCCACCTAGTCAATGCCTCCAACACTTCAACTGGACCCTCATTTTCACGACCCTCTGAGTGAAAAAGATCCCCCTCATGTTCCCCTTAAACATTTTACCTTTCACCCTTAACCCATGACCTCTAGTTCTAGTTTCTCCCAACCCCAGTGGAAAAAGCCTGCTTGCATTTACCCTATCTATATCCTTCATAATTTTGTGCAGCTTTGTCAAATCTCCCCTCATTCTCCTACGGTCCAGGGAAAAAAGTCCTAACCAAATCAACCTTTCCCTATAACTGAGATCTTCAAGTCCTGGCAACATACGTGTAACTTTTCTCTGCGCTCTTTCAGTCTTATTGATATCTTTCCTGTAGGTAGGTGACCAGATTGTACACAATACTCCAAATCAGGCCTCAGCAACATCTTATGAAACTTCACCATAATATTCCATCTCCTGTACTCAATATTTTTATTTATGAAGGCCAACATAGCAAAATCTTTCTTTGTGACCTTTTCTACCTGTGGTGCCACTTTCAAGAAATTATGGATTCCTGTGTCCTACCACACTCTTCAGTGCTGTATCACTGACTACATACACTAAGTTCTACTCTGGTCTTTCCTCCCAAAGTGCAACACCTTACACTTCTCTGAATTAAATTCCATCTGTCATTTTTCAACCCATTTTTCCTCTCCATACAATAAACTTTCTTTCAGGATCAAAATATTTAATACCGGAGGGCATGGATTTAAGGTGAGGGAAGTAAGTTGAAAGGAGATGTGTGGAGCAAGTTGTTTAAACACACAGAGTGCTAGGTGCCTGGAATGTGCTGACTGACATGGTAACAGAGGAAAATATGATAGAGGCATATAAGACAGTGTGGTGAACTATGTGCCTGTCGGGACACGCCCCTGCTGACTGCTCCTGTGGCTCCTCCCACAGGCCCCTGTATAAAGGAGACCTGCGGCCTGACGCTCGGCCTCAGTCTCCAAGAACTTGTATGATAGACACTCACTCCTGGTTCCTTCTTCCAGTCAATAAAAGCCGATATCTCGCCTACGTCTCAGTGTGAGTTATTGATGGTGCATCAGGCAGGCACTTGAAAGTGCATGAAATTGAAGGAAGTTGACATTGTGCAGGTAGAAGAAGTGAGTTTAGTTAGAATTTAGATTAGCTGTATGTGTCAATTGTACATTAAATAGAGCAGTAAATTGCATTGTTTTGCGTCAATAACCAACACAGTCTGAGGACTGTAATGGGGCCAGTCTCTAAGTGTTTCCACGCTTCTGGTGCCAATGCAGCATGCCTACAACTCACTACCCTGTACCTGTAAGTTATGTTTTGTAAATCTGGAAACTAATTGTAAGAAAAACATGGGAGCCAGAGAATGCTTGTTATCCCACAAGAGTAAAAAATCCTTTACATCTTTCCTGACAAGAGGGTGGGTCAGAAGTGGGGAGGGTCTCTTTGCTTGGCAGGTGAGAGTTGTGGCTGTGACACAATCGTGTTCTGGGGCCTCCTCCATGGTGGTTGTAGGAGTTCACTCTAAGACTGCAGGAAGAGTTCTGACAGCTCTGGACACCTTTCTTCTCTATTAATTAACTGCTCTCCTCAGCTGATCTCTAGATGACATTAGACACAATCTCCACTGTGTAGGGCAATGGCCCAGTCCTGTCCATAATCTTTCCAAGTACCCACTTTTGATCACCTCGGTAGTCCCTCACCAGAACTGCTTGGCCAGGCGTGAAAGATCAAACTTCATCGTTTGATGAGTGCTCAGTTTGCCTTCGCTATTTGTCCCGAATATTCCTTCTGAGATTGGTTTCAGGAGATCCAAGCATGAGAGCAAGGGGCTCTTTGACTCTTCATTCCTCTCCAGAGATCCTGCAGAATTCCTCCATATGTGTTACTCTGGATTTGCAGCACTTGCAGAATCTCTAGTATCTCTGGAGATACTCTTGTGTCACAGATAGAATATGTGACGATCCAACCCCATGAGTTTGGAGTTCAGTTCTGACATCCCCTCTCAACAAGTTACTTCCCATGTGCACATGGATTTCCTGTGGCAGCTCTAGTTTCCTCCCTCAGTCTAGGGAGTACTGATTTATAGGTTAATTGATCATTGTATATTTTGCTGTGATTAGTCTAGGGTTAGGTTAGTCATTTGCTGGATGGAAAAGCTCAAAGGGCCGAAGGGGCCTATTCCACACTGTATCTCCAAATAACAATAAAAACTCTTCAACTACAATTTCCAAAGCATGTTCAGCAATTAAGAAGATCTATCAATTCAGAATTTAGAATAAGAAATTAATTTTCATTTATGTTTTTAGTTCCTATGAGTAAGCAAGCACTTAAACTGCAAAATAGCACGTACATCCCATAAGGCAAGGGTAGAATTAATGATGAGTGAAAGAAATTGCACGTCATTGACATAATCTAGTGACAGGCAACATTAGATCATCACATTCGACCACCTCAGTAGAGGTAAGCACATTGAGATTCTGGGCTCTGAATCAGAACTTTCTATAATTCTGCAAAATCAAAGGTAAATACAAATCTGCATGTACAGGGTACTTATGCACAGGAAATGACATTAAATACTGCTTAACCTTCGAGAAATCCTGAAAAGATTCATTGCTTTTTTGAGACTGCAGTCACTCAATGTCATAGGCAGGAAATAAAGATTAAAGGTTAGCTTGATTTGTCACTGTACATTGAAACATACAGAACAATGTGTTGCTTGTGTCAACAACCTGTACAGTCTGAGCATATGCCTACATGTTCGGACACCAAAATACATGCCCACAACTGACTAACCCTAACCCACTTATCTTTGGAGTGTAGAAGAAAACTGGAAAACCCAAAGGAAACTTACATGGTAACTGGGAGAATAAACAAACTTCTACAGACAATAATGGAAATTGAATCTCAATCACGATGACTAGCGTTACAAAGAACTATGCTAAACACTATGCTTCCATCTCTATTCCCTTAAGCCCATCACCCCTACAGGGGCATAGGCCACCAACAGAAGTTCACTAGAGTCCTCTCTTCTTGGCTGAGAGAAGGTTGGTTGGCCCTGTGATTTCTGCTTTCACCACATGACTTCATATATCTTCAAGGTGAAGATCCATCCTCTCCCAGGACTAAGGGATTTGGAGCTTTTGTTGACCCTTCTGTAGCTCTGGGCTTTTAAGGGTTGGGGTTGCTAGCTCCATGCCCAATCCTCCTCCTTTCACAGCTGGGCTTGGGACCCTCCATAGTAGAGTTACTAATCTACCATGCCACGTATTTAAAATATGTATCTTGCATAATTATGTTCAATAGAAAATAAATAATGGCAATTAATTTCCTCAAAGTAGCAGCAATGTGGTAATTGGTTCTAATAATGTTGTCTGGTGGATACACATCAGTTGGAAGGCTTCTTGGATGAAGCAGTATTCTATCTTTAAAGTCAATTGATCTCAAAGACTGTAAAGTGTCATTAGAATAACAGAACACTACAACCCAGAAGCAGGCCCTTTGGCCCATCTAGTCTATGCTGAACCATTAATCTGCCTATTCCCATTGACCTGTACCTGGACCATATTCCTCCATACACCTATCCAAATTTCTGTTATCTGTTGAAATCAACCCCACATTCACCACTTGCACTGGCAGTCCATTCCACACTCTCATCACCCTCTGAGTGAAGAAGTTACCCCTCATGTACTGCTTAAACATTCCACCTGTCAAACTTAATCCATGATCTCTAGTTATAGTCTCTGTTGTGTCCGTGCACAACTACATATCAATTAAATAAAAGCATACGTGTGGGAGATGGCTTTAACTGGTGTATTCACATTGCAGCAAGAGAGGGAGCTCAATGTGCATGCATAGACAACAGATCAATACATAGTGCTAAGCGGGGGAGTTGTTGCTCTAAAAGAAATAGATCCATACATTACACTTCCTTCTTCTTTATATAAATGCAACATAAAACTGCGTATGTAAGATTTCCCGTTCATAAATCCACATTCCAAATAAACATGCTTTCACCATAACAGTCTGAAACAATTTCACAGTTCTAAAGTTCAGTCTTTTGGGTGGCACTCTGTATCTTTCAGGATAGAGCCTCTGGGCCTGTGGAGTGGCATCAGGTTTAGTAGGTGTCTTATCTAAGACAATGTTCTCGGTTTCCGGTGTCTTATTTCTGTCAGTGACATCATTACTGAGAGGTGAGTCCGATGACTGTAATGTGTCCATCTTGTTGGATGTAATCATTCAAGTGTGTTCTTCGGTTGAGCATCCAGCATCTGGTCAGCATGACATCTCCATGTCTGATCTTCAACATCCATTGAGTACATCAGTGTTCCAGCTCTTGTAGCTGTCTTACCAGGTGTCGTCACTTATCTTCGTGATAATCACGTGCTGTCCAATCTCGCAGCTCCTTACTGCTTCCCTTGGCAACTGATTGAACTGTTTATTCTGCACTTCCCTCCGGAGGTCTGGTTTCAGGAGGTCTATGCAAGATCTCAGGTTCCTGCTCATGAATAGCTTTGCAGGTTTTGATTTGTTGTCACATGAACAGAGCTCCGATACACAAAAAGGAAATTGTCCACCTTGTGGCTGTAGAGGAACGTCCTCCATGTCCAGCGCTTTAGTGGACTTCTTGAATGTTTGGATAAACCTTTCAGCTCACTCATTCATTGCTGGGTTGTGAGGAGCTGACTAGAAATATCATGCCATTTTTCTTCATGAATAGTCAGAATTCTTCTGATGTGTATTATGGTCTGTTGTCACTCACAACTTGTTCTGGTAAATCGTTTCTGGCAAAGGTAGTCCTTGTGGAGTGGAGACGGTCTTTTCTGATGTGGATGACTTCATTGGAATGACCTCCAGCCATTTCAAATGAGCATCCACAGCAATCAGAAATATGGAGTCCATGAGTGGCCCAGCAAAGTCAGTATGTGCTCTTTGCGATGGTGAAGATGGCCATTCCCATGGGTGTAAGAGTGCCTGTGAGGGTGCTTTTAAAATTTTTTGACAGCCCAAACAGCTTTAGGCTGTCTTTGATCTGTTTAACTATTCCCTTCTGATGCACCTTCTCATTAGCTTTAAGCAGTTGTGACAGCCTCTGGTTTGTGCTACCATTTGGGCTGCAGTTGCCCGTTGATGCCTCACTGAGAGCTTTGGCTGTGTGCTAATCTAGTTGGATTTTTCTCAGCCATTCACATCCGAAAACTGCTGGCCCACTTTTCAATACATAAAGCTCTAACTACTGTGTTTGTCCTCTATGTGTCATATTTATCTTCACTTTGTGTTTAGGAGACACTTTTTCACCTGTGTCAGTCTTTAGCATCACTGAGGTCTTCTCTAATGGTATCTTAGAAAACGGTTTGTTGTAGTCAGCTTCTGAAATTATATTCAAAACTGACCCTGTGTCAGTTCCATTTTCAGTTTTACACCAGATACATCTATTGTGATCCGTATAATTTTGTGATCTGCTTCAGTAATACTATGCAATTCTCGGCAATGACAGCTCGCCTTTGTACAGGCAGAGACTGAAAACTGCAGACTGATTAGAAAGGCTGGCTCTGTTATAGGAATCAAACTGGACACACTGGAGGCTGTGGTAGAACGAAGGATGCTCCAGAAAATCCTGGCAATTCTGGACAAAGTTTCTTGCCCTCTGCATGCCACTTTAGCTGAACAGAGGAGGATTTTCAGTTGTAGACTAAGACAACTGCACTTCTCCAAAGAGCTGATTGTGGACTTCAGCAAGGGTAAGATGAGGAACATGAACCAATCCTCATAGAGGGATCAGAAATGGAGAGAGTGAGCAATTTCAAGTTCCTGGGTGTCAATATCTCTGACGATCTCACCTGGTCCCAACATATCGATGCACTTATAATGAAGGCAAGGTAGTGGCTGTATTTCATTAGGAGTTTGAGGAGATTTGGTTTTTCACCTAAAGCACTCGAAGCACAGATGTATCATGGAGAGCATTAAGACAGGCTGCATCACTGTTTGGTATGGGGGTGCGGTTACCATGCAGGACTGAAAGAAGCTACAGAAAGTTGTAAAATTAATCAGCTCCATCCTGAGCGCCTCTGTAGTATCCAAGACATCTTCAAGGAGTGGTGCCTTAGAAAGGCAGCATCCATTATTAAGGACCCCCATCACCCAGGACATGCCCTCTTCTCATTGTTACCATTAGGTAGGAGGTACAGAAGCCTGAAGGCACACACTCAGCGATTCAGGAACAGCCTCTACCCCTCTGCCATCCAATTCCTAAATGGATATTGAACCCATGAACACTACCTCATTTTTTTTACTATTTCTACTTTTGCATGACTATATTTCATTTAACTATTTAATATACTATTTAATATGTAGTGCCTATAAAAAGTATTCACCCCCTTTGGAAGATTTCATGTTTTATTGTTATACAACATCACAGTGGATTTTGGCTTTTTTTGAACTGATCAACAGAAAAAGACTTTTTCACATCAAGTAAAAACAAATTGCTACAAGGAGATCTAAATTAGATTACAAACATAAAACACAAAATAATTGATTCACCCCCTTTAATATGAGACACCAAATCATCACTGGTGTAGTCAATTAGTTTCAGAAATCACGTAATTAGTATCGCAGCAAAAACTACACCATAATGACGAAAGAACACTTGGAGCAACTCCATTAAAAGGGGTTGAAAACCACAGGTCAGGAGATGGGTATAAGAAAATTTCCAAGGTACTGAATATCCCTTGGAGTACAGTTAAGTCAATCATCAAGTGAGGGAGGCCACCAAGAGACCCATGACAACTTGGGAGGGTTTACAAGCTTCAGTGGCTGAGATGGGAGAGACTGTGCATACAACAACTGTTGCCCGGGTGCTTCACCAGTCGCAGCTTTATGGGAGAGTGGCAAAGAGAAAGTCACTGTTGAAAAAGACTCACATGAAATCTTGGTTAGAGTTTGCCAGAAGGCATGTGGGAGACTCTGAAGAGGTTCTATATCTGATGAGACCAAAATAGAGTTTTTAGGCCACCAGACTAGATGCTATGTTTATCATAAACCAAACCCCACACATCATCAAAAACACACCATGCCTACTCTGAAGGATGGTGGTGGCTGCATCATGCTGTGGGGATGCTTCAACTGCAGCAGGCCCGGAAGGCTTATGAGGATAGAGGGTAAAATGAATGAAGCAAAATACCATGGAAATCCTGATGTAGTCTGCAAGAGAACTGTGACTTGGGAGAAGGTATGTGTTTCAGCAAGACAGTGATCCCTATCACCAGCCAAAGCTACACAGGGAATGGCTTAAAAGGAACAAACATGATGACCTGGAGTTGCCAAGTCAGATCTACCCACATAGACACAATCAAGGCTGTAATTGCTGTCAAAGTTGCATTTGACTTGAACGGGTCAAATAATTATGCAATCAATTATTTTGTGTTTTATATTTGTAATTAATTTAGAGCACTTTGTTTTCACTTTGACATGGAAGTCTTTTTTCTGTTGATCAGTGTCAAAAAAAAATTAAATCCACTTTGATTCAATGTTGTAAAACTATAAAACATGAAAACTTCCAAGGGATGGTGAACACTTTCTATAGGCACCTACAGAAATATAGGTATCTAATTTAACAAATTTCATGACATATGTTGGTGATATTAAACCTGCTTCTGAGCTTCCAGGCCATCAACAGATGATATAGAAGATGATCAGATGATAACTATATCTGCATGAAGTGCACCGAACTGCAGCACCTTAGAGACCATGTTAAGGAACTGGAGCTGCGTATCGAAGACCTTCGGCTCATACAGAAGAATGAGGAGGTGATAGATAGGAGCTACAGGGAAGTAGTCACTTTAAGTTGCAGGAGGCAACTACCTGGGTGACTGCCAGAGAGGGAAAGGGAATAGGCAGACAGTGCGGAGTATCCAATTGCCATTCCTCTCAATTAATATACAGCTTAGGATACTGTTAAGAAGGACAACCTTTCGAGGGGGGAACTGTGGCCACTGTCTGGCATTGTGATTCAGTAGTGACAGGGGATTCCATAGTTAGAGAAATAGATGTGAAATTCTGTGGATGTGAAAGAGACACCCTGTGACATAGGATTGGGAAATGTAGAATCCTTTGGTAGAGTTAAGAAACTGCAAGGATAAAAAGACCCTGATGGGAGTTATATACAGGTGTCCAGGTAGCCAGGATGTGGACTATACATTTTAACAGAAGATGGAAAAGGCATGTAAAAAATGTCAAGTTCCTATAGTCATAGTGGATTTCAATATGCTTGTAGATTGGGAAAATCAGGTTGGTGCAGGTTCCCAAGAGCAGGACTTTGAAGAATGCCTATGAGATGATTTTTAGAGCAGCTTATGGTTGAACCACTAGGGGATCAGATAGTCTGTACTAGGGAGCTTCAAGCAGTGATCATAATATGATAGAATTCACTCTGCAGTTTGATAAAGAGAAAGTAAAAACAGATGTATTATTACAGTGGAGTAAAGAGAATTACAAAGGCACGAGAGGAGGAGCTGGCCAAAGCTGATTAGAAAGGGGCTCTAGCCAGGGATGGCAGAACAGTAATGACTGGAGTTTCTGGGTGTAATTTGGACAGCACAGGATAGGTACTTCCCAAGGATGATGTATTCTAAAGGGAGGATGAATCAACTGTGTCTAACAAGCAAAGTCAAAGAAAGCATAAAAGGAAAAGTTAGGGCATATAATATAGCAAAAGTTAATGGGAAGCTTTAAAAAACCAACAGAAGGCAGCTAAAAAGAAGCCATAAAGAAATACATGATGAAATATGAAGGATATAAAAGACGATGCAAGAAGTTTCTTCAGTTATATAAAGTATGGAAGACAGGTAAGAGTAGATATCAGACCTCTAGAAAAGATGCTGGAGTGGTAGTAGTGGGGTATGAAGAAATGGCTTACAAACTTAATAATAGTGTCTCCACTGTGGAAGACACTAGCAGAATGCCAGAAATGCGATAGTATCAGGGAGTGGAAGTGAGTGCAGTTGTTATTACTAGGGAGAAGGGTGTTTATGAGGCTGAAAGATGTTAAGGTAGATAAGACACCTGGGCCAGGTGGACTACACCCCAAGGTTCTGAAACAGGGTGCTGAAGAGATTGAGGCATTATTATTAACAATCTTTCAAGATTCACAAGATTCTGTAATGGTTATGGGGGGTGGGCTAGACAGTTGCAAAAGTCACCCTACTGTTTATAGAAGCGAGGAAGTCAGAAGAAAGGAAATTATATGGGTCAGTTAGCCTCACTTTAGTTGTTGTAAAGATGTTGGAGTCTATTATTAAGAATGAGGTTTTGGGGTACTTGGAGACACATGACAAAATAGCCAAATTCTGCATGGTTTCCTTAAGGGAACATCTTGCCTGAAAAATATGTTGAAATTCTCTGAGGAAATAACAAGCAGGATAGACAAAGGAGAAATGGTGGATTTCCAGAAGGTCTATGGCAAGGTACCGCATATCAAGCTGCTTAACAAAATAAAAGCCATTGTGTTACAAAAAAGATACTAGCATGGATACAAGATTGGCTAACAGACAAGAGGCAAAGAGTGGCAATAAAGGGGGACTTTTCTGGCTGGCTGCCTGTGACTAGAGGTATTCTGCAGGGATGGGCATTAGGATTGCTTCTTTTCATGTTATGTGTCAATCATTTGGATGATAGAATTGATGACTTTGTGGCCAAGGATTTGGATGATATGAAGATAGATGGAGGGGCAGGTAGCGTTGAGGGAGTAGGGTGTCTATAGAAGGAGTTAAGACAGATTGAGAGAATGGTCATGTACTTTGGTAGAAGGAATAAAGGCATGGACTATTTTCTAAATGTGGGAGGAAAAAGATCAGAGGTGCAAAGGGACCTGGGTGTCCTTGTGTAGGATTCCCTAAAAGTTAACTTGCAGGTTGAGTCGGTGGTAAAGAAGGCAAATGCAATGTTAGCATTCATTTCAACAAGACTAGAATACAAAAGCTACAATGTAATGCTGGGTGTTTACAAAGCATTTTTCAGATGGCACTTGGAATATTGTGAGCCGTTTTGAGCCCCTATTCTAAGAAAATGTATGCTGGCATTCGAGAGGGTCCAAAGGAGGTTCAAGAGAATGATCTCAGGAATGAAAGGGTTAATAGATGAGAAGCATTATTTGATGGCTGGTCCTGTACTGGCTGGTGTTTAGAAGAATAAGAGGGAAGCTCATTGAAACTTAGTAAATACTGAAAGGCCTAGATAATGTTTCCAATAGACCAGAGCGCACAGCCTCAGAATAGAGGGATGTCCATTTAGAACAGAGGTGAAAAAATATTCCTTAGTCAGAAGGTGGTGAATCTGTGGAATTGTCAGTGATAGCTATTCAGGCCCAAGTCATTGGGTATATTAAAGATGGAGGTAGATAGAATCCTAGTTAATCAGGATGTCAATTGTTACAAGGGGAAGGCAGGAGAATGGGGATGTGGTGCATGATAAATCAGCTATGATGGAATGGTAGAGAAGAATTGGACCAAATGGCCTAATACTGCTCCTATGCCTTATAGTCTTAAAAGGAAGGTCATTTTCAAAGAAAATGCCTACCAGTATTTTTGTAAAGGATAAACATAGATGATTGATTGGCATCTCAGTAGCTTGAGGGGTTTAGATGAGGAAAAGTTTGTTCGGTGTGTTCAGGAAGATTTCTTGACACAATATGTAGATACGCCTACAAGAGGAAAGGCTGTACTTGATCTGGTATTGGGAAATGAACCTGGTCAGGTGTCAGGTCTCGCAGTGGGAGAGCATTTTGGAGATGGTGATCACAATTCTATCTCCTTTACCATAGCATTGGAGAGGGATAGGAACAGACAAGTTAGGGAAACGTTTAATTGGAGTACGGGGAACTATGAGGCTATCAGTCTGGAACTTGGAAGCATAAGTTGGAAACAGATGTTCTCAGGGAAACGTACCAAAGAAATGTGGCAAATGTTCAGGGGATAATTGTGTGGGGTCCTGAGTAGGTACATTCCAATGAAACATGGAAAGGATGGTACGATACAAGATCTGTGGTGCACAAAGGCTGTTGTAAATCTAGTCAAGAAGAAGGGCTTACGAAAGGTTCAAAAAACTAGGTAACGATATGAATCTAGAAGATTATAAGGCTTGCAGGAAGGAACTTAAGAATGAAATTGGGAGAGCCAGAAGGGGTCATGAGAAGGCCTTGGCGAACAGGATTAAGGAAAATCCCAAGGGATTCTAGAAGCACGTGAAGAGCAAGAGGATAAGACGTGAGAGAATAGAACCAATCAAGTGTGACAATGGAAAAGTGTGCATGGAACTGGAGGAAATAGTGAAGATACTTAATTAATAATTTGCTTCAGTATTCTTTAAGGAAGAGGATCTTGGCAGTTGTAGGGATGACTTGCAGTGGACTGAAAAGCTCGAGAATGTAGATAGTAAGAAAGAAGATGCGCTGGAGCTTTTGGAAAGCATCAAGTTGGATAAGTCTCCGGGACTGAATGGGATGTACCCCAGGCTACTGTGGGCAGTGAGGGAGGAGATTGGCAATGATCTTTACATCATCAATGAGGATGAGAGAGGTTCCAGAGCATTGGAGGGTTGCAGATGATGTTTCCTTATTCAAGAAAGGGAGTAGAGATATCCCAGGAAATTATAGGCAAGTGAGTCTTACTTCAGTGGTTGGTAGGTTGATGGAGAAGATCCTAAGAGGAAGGACTTATGAACATTTCGAGAGGCATAATATGATTGGGAATAGTTAGCATGGCTTTGTCAAAGACAGGTTGTGCCTTACAAGCCTGATTGAAGTTTTTGAGGATGTGACTTAGCACATTGATGAAGGTACAGCCATAGATATAGTGTACATGGATTTTAATAAGGCATTTAATAAGGTACCCTATGCAAGGCTTATTGAGAAAGTAAGGAGGCATGGGATCCAAGGGGTCATTGCTTTGCGAATCGAGAACTGACTTGCCCACAGAAGGCAAAGAGTGGTTGTAGGTGGGCCATATTCTGCATGGAGGTCAGTGACCAGTGGTGTACCTCAGAGATCTGTTCTGGAACCCCTTCTCTTTGTTATTTTTATAAATGACCTGGATGAGGAAGTGGGGGGGATGGGTTAGTAGATTTGCTGATGACACAGAGGTTGGGGGTGTTGTGGATAGTGTTGAGAGCTGTCAGAGGTTACAGCGGGACATTAACAGGATGCAAAACTGGGCTGAGAAGTGGCAGATGGAGTTCAACCCAGTTAAATGTGAGGTGGTACATTTTGGTAGGTCAGATATGATGGCAGAATATAGTATTAATAGTAAGACTCTTGGCAGTGTGAGGGGATCTTGGGGTCAGAGACATAGGACACTCAAAGCTGCTACGCAGGTTGACTCTGTGTTAAGAAGGCGTTTGGTGCATTGGCCTTCATCAATTGTGGAATTGAGTTTAAGAGCCGAGAGGTAATGTTGCAGCTATATAGAACCCTGGTCAGACCCCACTTGGAGTACTGTGCTCAATTCTGGTCACCTCACTACAGGAAGGATGTGGAAGCCATAGAAAGAGTGCAGAGGAGATTTACAAGGACTTTGCCTGGATGGGGAAGCATGCCTTATGAGAATAGGTTAAGTGAACCCAGCCTTTTCTCCTTGGAGCGACAGAGGATGAGGTGATCCGATGGAGGTGTATAAGATGAGAGGCATTGATTGTGTGGATAGGCTTTTCCTCAGGGCTGAATTGGCTAGCATGAGAGGGCATGGTTTTAAGGTGCTTGGAAGTAGGTATAGAGCAGATGTCAGGGGTAAGTTGTTTTTTTTTAACTACGCAGAGAGTGGTGAGTGCGTGGAATGGGCTGCCAGCGGCGGTGGTGGAGGTGGAAACAATAGGGTCTTTAAAGAGACTTTTAAGATGGCTACATGGAGCTTAGAAAAATAGAGTACCATGGGTAAAGCCTAGGTAGTTCTAAGGTAGGGACATGTTTGGTACAGCTTTGTGGGCCGAAGGGCCCGTATTGTGCTGTAGGTTTTCTATATTTCTATTTCTTTTTACTGGAAAATAATGTAAAGTCAGCTGAAAATAAAGAACTGAAAAAGTCAAACCCCAAATCTGTCAGAACATCAGAGTGAGGGGCTAAGATGTTACTCTCTGTAGATGCTTGAGTGTTTCCATATTATTTTCTGTTTTATTTTTAGATTTCCAGTATTCCACCGAGGACATCTTCAAAAGACGACGTCATAAGTAGGCAGAATCCATCATTACAGACCCTCTGTCACGCAGGACATGGCCTCATCTCATTGCTACCATTAGAGAGGAGGTGCAGGAACCTGGAGAGTGACACTGAACATTTTTGGACAGCTTCCTCCCCTCCTCCTGCAGATTACTCAATGGTCTCTGAATGCACATACACTACCTCACCTTCTTGCTCTTTTCTTGCACTAATATTTAGTTTTTTTTGTATTTCTTTTTGTAATGTATGGTAATTTTTAAATGTATTGCTGCCACAAACAAATTTCATGATATATATATATCAAATACCTGATTCTGATTCAATGTAAAGAATGACCTCTCATAACCAGCAGTATCATTGACACCATCATTAAATCAACGTTTATTTGTATAAATCTCATAAACCACAAGGGACACATCACTTACTGTTAAAATACTGTAATTCTGTTGTACCATTATATAAATTAAATAGATCTTCATCAGTAGTGATCTGTGTACTAAAACTCCTATCTATACAGATACAAGCCCTAAAGAAAGACATCTTTCCCCCCAGAAGCGATATTACAGCCTTGAATGTACATGGCATCTCTTTAACAATGACTTTGGCTTTTTATTAAAAACAATGTTAACAACACAAGGCAGCTCTGCATTAGAGACTTCTAGATGTCAAATGTGACTGAAGATCACAGATGTAAGGGTTTATTAAGTTAAAACAAAGCCTATATAATAGTCTGCCCACCATCCCAGATAAATGGCAATGCAATGTAATGTGGCTTGCTATTATCTGGACTCTCCCCCCAAGAGTTTCAATGCATTTGTAAGTAGCAGCCATTTCTTGAGAGGTGCATTTGGGGGTCAGTCTCTTGAGGTGCTTTCTCTTTCGGTATCGGCCTTCTGGCCACTGTACCACAGTACCATTGTTATAGGGCTGCTCGCCTCTTAACAGACCTGTTTGCCTGTATTTGTCAGATTAGGGAGTAAGCTGATGGGAGGGCTGTGTGTCGCATGTTCTTTAGCTTTCAGTCTCAGACTGGCGATGCTGCTGGACTTTCTGTCCATGGCTGTCGAATGTGAGTGAGGTGGAAAGACACCGGGGTCAACTGCAGAGACTGAAGGCTTCACAATCAGGGATGTCGCCATCAGAGGATTCATTGTTGTGAAGAACCTGAAAACCACAAACGCAATAAGCTGAAGGAATAAAGCACAATAGATTCTGATCACACCCTCCCCAGAGTGTCTACATTGGACTTTGACAAAGCAAACGAACCTTACTTATTTTAGAGATTCAGCGTGGATCAGGCCCTTCTGGCCCAATGTGTCACACCACCTCACAATTCACCTATTTAACTCTACCCTAATAACAGAAAATTTATGATGACAAATTTACCTATCGACTGGTAGGTCTTCAGATAATGGGAGGAAACCAGAGCACCCAGAGAAAACTCATACACTCATGGGAAGAATGTACAAATTTTCTTCCACAGGATGTTGGAATTAAACTTCCAACTCCAGAATGCCCTGAGCTGTAATAGCATTACTCTAACCGCTACGATACCTTGGTGTCTCTAGTTGGTGAATGTACTGTAAAGTATTAAGAGTCTGGTGATTGATCTGGATGTATATAAAATCATGAAGACCACAGATAAGGCCATGATGTCATGGAACATTTCAACACATGATACAAGACCTTTGGCCCAATTTCCAGAGTTTTCCCATATCCATCTAAGTCCCACCCCTTCATAAATCTAACCAAGTGTGTCTTAAATGATCTCATTGTACCTGCCTTAATCACTTCCCCCGGCAGCTGGTTCATAATACTTACCACTTGAAAAAGTTGCAAAACTGATCCACATGCAGCCTCACTGACAGCTTACTGTACTGTCCAACTCCTATATTCAATGCTATGAAACATGAACTCCTTCTCCCAGCACAGGGGAGTCTATAATCAGAGGTATCAACTGTACCTAATAAAGTCACCACTTTGTGAATGTTCGTGGTCTTTTGCTACTGTAGCCCTTCCACTTCAAGGCTGTGCATTCAGAGATGCTCTTCTTCACGCCACCCATTGTAATGTGCAGTTATTTGAGTTACTATCACCTTCCAGTCAGTTTGAATCAGTCTGGCCGTTCTCTTCTGACCTCTCTCATTAACAAAGTGTTTTCACCCGCAGAACTACCACTCACTAGATGATATTTGTTTTTTGCCCCGGTCTCTGTAAGCCCCAGAGACTGTTGTGCTTGAGAACCCCAGGAGATCAGCAGTTTCCAAGATACTCAACCACATGTCTTTCACCAACAATCATTCCACCACGGTCAAAGTCATTTAGATCACATTTCTTCCCCATTCTGACGTTTGTTCTGAAGAACTCTTGACCATGTCCGTATGCTTTTATGCACTGAGTTGCAGCCATGTGATTGGCTGATCAGATATTTACATAACAAATAGGTGTGTCTAATAAAGTAGCCATGCAGTGTACAGTAGGGTAACAGGTCCTTTTGTCCCAATGAACCTAGGCAATCCATTTACACCCATGTGTCTAATTAACCTGCTTACCCAAATGTCTTTGGAAACCAAAGCACCTGGAAAAAAAACCCACATGGTCACATGGAGAATGTACACTCTCCTTACAGACAGAGGTAGAACTGATCTCTGGTTGAGGGTGCTGTAATAGCATTATGCCAACCACTGTGCTACTGTACCTGTCTACATTTAGGCATGTATGAGGGTAGGAAAGGATTAGCAAGATGTGGGCCAAACACAGGCAAGTGGGATGAGCTGAGGTAGGCATGTTATTTGGCATGGATAACATGGTCTGAAGGGTCTGTTTCCCTATAACTTTATAGCGCCAGTCACTTATGTTCAGCACTTGGAGATGAAACGTTTTGCCCTCTCCACATGGTTGCCTACTGACCTGTTAATTACCATCCAATTTCTTCCTTAAAATCAAGAACAAAAAATTTAATAAAATGATTGGGATAAAACAATTATTGCAGAAGATGAGTTATTAACCTTCCATTTCTTATAAATCAAACTTTTGCTCAGATGTGAATACAATTTATGGCGATGATAAAACATTTGATGTCAAGACAAAATATTTCTTGTGTTTGTAAACTCAAGAGATTCTGCAGCTGTTGGAAATCCAGAGCAACACACACAACACACAAAATGCTGGAGGAACTCAGCACGTAAGGCAACATTTATGGAAAGGAAGAAAGAGCTGATGTTTCAGGCTACGACCTTTCATCAGGACTGGAAAGGAAGGGAGAAGAAGCCAGAATAAGAAGGCGAGGAGGATAAGAAGGAGTTTGAGTTCCAAGGAAGAACACATGGCTGTGATATTGAGATTGGGGGAGCACATGGTCAAAGGGTTGGAGAGAAGCAGAGATCACAGAAGGGGCATAGTGAGAGAGGGTCTCGCTGAAGTAAAGAGAAGATTTAAGCTTCTTCAGGGTAGGCATACCTCAAACAGACTTCACAGTGGAGCAGCAAATCATGAACAAAAGACATTGCGCAAATGCTGGAAATCTGGGCAACAAACACAAAATGCTGGAGGAACTCAATAGGTTAGGCAGCATTTATGGAAAGGAATAAACTGTCAATGTTTTGGGCTGAGAACAGTACTGATGAAGTGTTTTGGCTAGAAACATTGACTGTTTATTAAATTTCAAAGATGCTGCCTAACCTGCTGAGTTCCTCCAGCATTTTCTGCATTTGCAAAAACAGATTTGGCTACATTACTTAACTTGATATAAAATATTTAGCAATTATTGGATGTTGATCAGTAGATCAAGTTGTCCTGCTTTACTTCTGCTGAACCATTCCCGTTGTTACAAAATATATGAACCCAAGCCAAGCACTCCGAATTGCTGAGATTTTGTTCCTCACTGAGAAGAACAGCAATGGATATACTCCGGACTGGAGTAAAATTCTGAGATGACCTGGATATTGTTTGTTCTGCAATCTGACTAAACTTTCTTTGAGGGACAATTACCCTTTGAAATGTGATTGGTATGTGACACTACTTTTACAAACCATTTCAGGGTGCCCGGGTAGAGTATTGGTTAATGTGATGCTACTAAGTTCAGGTCTTTCAGGGTTTGGAGGTTAATTCCGGTGCCATCTGTAAGGAGTTTGTACATTCTCTCCACAAACTGTGTGGGTTTCCTCCAGGTACTCCAGTTTCCTCCCTAAGTCCAGACGTACCAGTTAGTAGGCTAATTGTACTGTGATTAGGTTACAGTTAAATCAGTAGGTTAACAAGCAGTGCTGGAAGGACCAGTTCCACACTGTATCTCTAAATTAGTAAAGTAAGTACACCTACAAGTAGTATAATTTGCAAATTTTGCGCTGAAGAATTTACAGAGAATATAAAGGAAAGCTGCAAAAAAAAGACATACTGTACTTTGTTTCATTAACAGGGAAGAAAACCTTTAAGATGGAGGTGGGCTGTATTTGAGTAATACAAATTATTTAGATAATTATAGACTAATACCACTACCATACTTTCATATTACTAATGGTTACATTAGTCATGTCTCCCCAAACAGATCCTTTACCCCCCCCCCCCAGTTGAAGGAAGGTCAGCGAGCTCCTGGTGGGCAAAGGAAACGCTTCAAAAGATAACATCAAGATCAGCCTCAATGAAAATCAACATTACATCTGAAACCTGGGAAGACATTGCACTCAATAGATACACCTGGAGGAAATCTGTTCAAAAGAGAGCTGCACTACATGAGAGTGAACTCTGTTGTGCCACAGAAAAAGGAGACTGAACGACCAGGACCCAAACACTATCCACATGCAACACTTACTCTTTTCCACATTGTCTCTACAGCCACCTGAGGACTCACCAACTGACAACCCCCAAGGAGAAGATCATATTCAACTTAAATGATCAGACTACCAAGTTACTTAATAGGAAGTAATTAATTGAAATTATTACCATACTTTCTAGATAGCAAACAGTTATCTAGTAGGCATAGAGATTTGACTGTGCATCACAATTGGGCATAAAAAAAACAAATAATTAATTTACAAAAAGAGGAAATATGTGAGTTGTTATTTATTGGACTGATGACCCTGCTTTGGGCAGTAACAGACTAGGTAACGTACTGGTGTTATTCATGGAACCATAACAACAGAGAGAGAGCTTAAATGACTCATGGGGTCTTTGCCACTTCTCTGTAGGACAATGCCCTCTTGAGGCTCTCCACTGGTTGGTTTGACTATCGATTTTAAGTCCTAGCTGTCTATGTATAGGAAAACCAATATACAAGCCAAGACAGTACGGTATGGAGAGCAACCTGCTGCCCACATAGCAGGCTCCCTTTCCACATGCAGCAGATGAATCTAAAGGTATGGCAGAGACCGATATCGTATGGCACCAGCGGCACTGCAGGAGTTGACAGTTAGCATTGAACTCAACTCAGCATAGGACTGCATTAGGGACTCCAACTGGAATTTCCTCAGGGTTTATTCTCGAAGCCTTCCCCAAGGCGGTGGAGGTTTGAGATCAGTTTTCCTTCTAGATGAACTGCCAACCACAGCTGATGATCCCCATCTGCCCGAAGCAACTGGTTTTAAGGTGCCAGTTACCCGCCTATGTACTTTCTGTCAGTAGAATAGTTTCATGAGGATTAGTAGCTAAATCACACATGAAGGTCTGGAGCTAGATTTAGGAGTCAGAGGCTATTTGAGATGCACACCATTGGCAGCACTTAGTAAGTAGTGGGAGCTCATCATCACTACCTCTCCTAGCTAGAACAACCTTAAGGTCAAATTATCTGTCTGCATCCCCATCTCCCATCCACTTTCCTTTGAAAGCCCTGGCATAATCAAAGTAATTTAAATCAGAGTTCAAGAGTAATGTTTTCATTTCAATAATAATAATGATGATAATAATAATGTCAGCATTAAGATTTCTATCAACTGCAGTTTTTCTTCGATTAAAGGAAGAGCAAGAAAGAAATTAAATATTGGGGCTTTGAAAGCTATCACTCCATTTCCACCTGCCAATTTCTCAAAGCATGGGTTACTTTGAATGCATTTTCTGTGTAATTTTAACCACATCCTAACAGGCTTCCATTAATCTAAAGATATATTCTGTCATTAATTGCAAAAGTACTGTATATTTGACTCAATCAATAAGTAAAACATTAAGGGCATATATACAGAAAGGTGCCAAAGAAAGGTCAATAACATCTTGAAGGGTCCTACCTACCATGCTCATGGACTGCTTGTCTCAATCCTATTAGGGTGGTGGCAGTGTAGCAAATACGTCAGGACCACCAGACTCAGAAACTGTTATTTTTCCCAGGCAGCAAGGCTGATCAATACCGTCACCTACTAACCAACCCCTTAACACCCATAACTGTCACTACTTTATTGTTTCCTGTCAGTTACCTTATATACAAACTCAAATATTCCTATGTTGAACATCACTTAATGGACTTATAATCAATGTGTATAAGCAATCTTATGTATTGAAATGTGTGTCTTCTACTGTGTTCTTTATGTTATTGTGTACATGTGTTTTTTTTGTGTGCTACATCAGATCCAGAGTAACAATTAATTCGTTTGGCTATACACTTGAATCACTGAAAATGACATTAAAATATCCTGAATGACTCTAAAGAGGGGTTATTAATTGAAACATGGCGATATTGTACCCACATCTTCAACATAAGACAACAGATGCAGTAGCTATGATCCAGCCTTGAATTACTTTTGTTGAATTTTAATGGCCACTAATGGTAAATGTTGGGATTTCACGCAATTTTGAATGGGAATATGCAGAACCCATGTCACGTGCTCATCTTAACTCCGACGCCGAGATAATAATGCCTTTATTAGTGCTTTATAAGGTATTGCTCAGACTGCACTTGGAATGTTGGGAGCAGTTTTCAGTTGAGTTTTGGACTAAAATTGGATGTGTTGCCATTAAAAAGGGTTCAGAGGAAGTTCATGAGAAAAATCCCAGGAATGAAAAGGTTAACATATGGAGAGCATTTGATAACTCTGGGCGTGTACTCGCTGGAGTTTGAAAGAAAGAGGCAGGATCTAATTGAAACCTATCGAATACTGAAAGGCCTAGATAGACTGGATATGGAGAGGATGCCTCCATGGAGTGGGTGAGTCTAGGACCACAGGGCACCGCCTCAGACAAGAGGGACGTCAATTTAGAACAGAAATGAGGGAGAATTTCTTTAGCCAGAGGGTGTTGAATCCGTGGAATTCATTGCCACAGCTGCTTGTGGAGGCCAAGTCATTGGGGATATTTGAAGTGGAGGTTGATAGGTTCTTGGTTAAAGACATCAATGTTACCGGGAGGAAGTAGGAAAATGAGGTTGAGAGGGAAAATAAATCAGCTATGATGGTATGGTGGAGCAGACTCGAGAAGTTGAATGGCTCAATTCTGCTCCCGTGCCGTATGGTACTTTGTTATAAACAACGGGTAATGTTTATCCAATGTTTGCCTTAGAGGGAAAAAACCTGCATTATTTGCGTGTTAAATTAAGAACATACTTTATAAACACAACGGTCTAACATCGAACAGTCATGACAATTAGTGTTTAAAATGTGAGAACGGATCCCGAGGTGTTTATACCAACCTTCCAAAGTGTGGGTTGAGTAATGGGTGTCTGAAGAAAGTAGTCCCGATGAAGGTGCTGATTCCTAGCTGGGCTGCTGAACTGTAGGCGTTGGTGCCTGTTGCCGCGGAGAGAGCAGGGATGGATGATGACCTCCAGCTCGACTCCAAGCCAGTGGACTGGGCCAATGGCACGTCTAGGTAGAGCCCCAGCGGGCTGGTCAGAGACAAGCCGTGCGGATGGCTCAGGCTTCCCGCCTTCTCACGCTTCCTCCACTTGGCTCTGCGGTTTTGGAACCACACCTAGCACGGAACAGCGGGGTAAGAGCGTCCAATTAATCAAAGCTAGCCAAGAAACTGCGCACCCCAAGCAAGACCACAACCATTCAACCACAACCTGGATGCATTTCCAATCATTGTCGAGTATTGGCAATGAACTGGTCTTCATTGTACGTCACTAAAGCGTTTAAAAGGTAGATTCTGGATGAAATGATTAAGAAAGCGCTAAATATTCCCTGTGGAGAACCAAAATAAACAAAAAAAAATCATAATAAAACTGAAAATGTTGCAAACTCTCAGCGGGTCAGTGAGTGTGGAGCAGCGTTTCCGGTCGATAACTCCTCATTAGACTCAACAACAGTTTCTTGATAAACAAACACAAAATACTCGAGGACCTCAGCAGGTCGGGAGGCAAGGATTAAACAGTCGACGTTTCTGGCCGAGATCTCGCAAGAGGACTTTTTTTTCTCTTCACAGACGACCTGCTAAATGGTTCCTGCATTTTCAGCCTGTTTAACGATTTCCAGTATCTGCATTTTATTTTCATCAACTTTTAAATGGGGTTATTTATTTTAATATAATTAACTTGTGATTGGCTGAATTATTTGTACCATGATAAATTCTAATTAATGTCCCGGTGTACATAACCTAAGATTTAAGATTATTGCCAATTTTTTTTTAGTACTTCCAAAGAACCCCATCCGCTGGTGCTTCATGTCATTGCGAGGATATTCCAACCCAGATTACACAACGATCCCCAACGCTGAAGTTCTCAACACAAAACGAAATGAAATTTCGAAGGTAGACGCAAACGCCGCGGGTCATCTCAATTCTTAATCGCGGTGCCCATTCCTGAAAACAGCGGGAATTTTAGGTTATCCAAGATGTTAAACATCTCCAGCGATTTATTTGAAATTAGCGATTGTTTGAATTGTTGCTACATTTCCGGAGGGCAGATGCGCTCTCTGGGCAGGTCTTCAGTCGGGAGCCTTACACGAAGGATGACTGTTCAGACATTAGGTTATTTCTAAGTGTAGAATTTTAACACGATATGTCTGAAATTAAACGTCTCGGTACGTGGGTGTAACAACAATTACAGAACGCGCGAACGAACTTGACAGTTATCAATACTTATCCTTGTAGATGAATTAATTCCATCTCTCAGCGTTTTAAAAAAAAAGTTTCTTCCCCTCTGCCATCAGATTTCTGAACGGACAATGAACGTATAAACACTACCTCATTTCCTCTCTTTTCGCACAACTTAATCTATATCGTATTGTAATTTACAGCGTTGCATTATGTATTGCACTGTACTGCTGGCGCATGACATATGCCAGTGATATTAAACCTGATGCTGCAATAATCGTTACGATGTGGTAAAAAGTGTTTCACCAAACAAGGGGGTTTGACAGGAAAACCTGATTCTTGAACAAAAATATAGTCTTATAGTGTTATAACTGGATTTATTTTAATGTGTTAATTATTTATTTGCGATAAGGCGAAAATCGTTGAAATTCTCATTTGCCCAGCAAGGCGAGGGGTTATGTTTTAATTAAATAAACTTGTCCAGACAGCCCAGTGCCGGTGTTGCTGTACGCCAGATGGTTTCTGTTCCCGGACACTCCCCAGAGCCCTTTGTAACTTCATCACTCCCTGGAGATCTGAAAGTGAGTGGATTATTTACTGAATGTAGACGATTTAACTTTGGTCTGCATCGTACTTCACAAGTTGCCGCAGAATGTTGAATATGTGACTTAACCTAACGGAACAAATGGATGTTTAAATTCTATGGTTTAAAACTGGTTTCATTTTCTCCCTAACTCCCTCACGAAGATTTCTCCGATTTAGATGTTTACAATGCGGTGTACAATCTGAAGATTTAACGAGCACGTCGAATATCGTCTAAGGCCCATTCCACACGCCGTTATCTGCAGGAGCAAATTAACGCAATTTTGCATCTGTCACTGGTTCCGAGATTTAACCCTGCCATGCCAAATTAAAGGATTAGGAACACACACCTGGACCCGTGCTTCGGTTAAATCGAGTCGCATTGCCAGGTCTTCCCTGCGAAGAAACACAACATTATTATCCACTTTTACATTGCAGACACAGCACTGCAATGTCCAGCTGACCTTAAATTAAACTGACTAGCCCAGTGCTTTCGCCAGTTTCTTGGCTCAGATTCCCAACACGGGCAGAATATTCATATCGTATCAGAAAACGGGTGCTGAACATTTATTTGTTTATATTTTAAAACAGCAAATATATATAACAGTCGACGTATATAACAAAGTAACTTCACTTAAAAATGTTACAATTTGGACACTTAATCCGTTACATGTCACCATGACTCCATCAAAACGGTAATATAGTCTCGGGAATAAATCACGCGGGAAGGGATAGAGATTTTAAAAAATGTAGTGTATTTTTAATCATGCTTTTATGTTAACTGCAGCCTACTTTTTAAGCGATTTAGAAATTACCTCTCAATCTGAAAGGCTCAATTTTGTTTTGCTGTATATTTTTGTAAGAGATTTATAAACTTTCTTTTGTGTAGTTTTCCATTGAATTTCTTTCTTCTGCTATGATACCCGCAGCATGAAAATGTAGTATTTGGTGATGTATATATTTTAATAATAAATTTACTTTGAACTTTGATTCAAAAATTACCTCTTATTTTGTGAGACATAAATTGCTATTGTAAGAGACTTACAAACCTTAGCGAGAACTTTTATACGGGCTGAATTTTAATCAACATGTTTTGAAAATTCTTACTCATTTCCTTGTGATGTGGTTTGGTTTAATGTGGAGCCGGAGTTAATTAACTTTGGTTCTTTCAGGAGCCGCTAGGAGAGCAGAGGCTAGGGCTACTGGTATTGCGGGTGACGGCAGTCGCCTAGTTTCCTGCGCTGAGCTCCAGTTACCTTGTGAAGACATCGGGGTAGTGGGTTTTCCGGAAAGCTCTCTCCAACTCCTCCAGCTGAAAGTTAGTGAAGGTAGTTCTGTAGCGACGCTGCTTCCGTTTGAAAGACCCGTCCTCCTGTTCACTAACGCAAGGGAAGTACTGAAGATTGGTGCTTTCCCCGACACACTCCCTCTGATCCGCGACTTCTTTCGACCTCTCCTCATCAGCTCCCGTTCCCAGTGACTGGCTTTCCGAGACATTTTCTCTCTCCCCACAAGTCTTCGCACCCCGTTCCCCTAACATCGAAGGTAAAGCGTTTTCCACCGGTGGTAAAAGCTTCACATCGCACCGTCGCTCCCCCTGTGCCGGCACGGGGCTGGGATCGGTTTTCGTTTCGCTCGAAAGAAATTCATCGCCCTTGACTGCCCCTCGTCCCGAGCTTGTGTGTTGAAGCCAACCCCGTTCTTGGTTCCTGATGCCTGCCGAATGATCTCAAGAAAAACAATAAAACTTAATCATAATAATTTACCTAAGTTAATTCCATACAATTGCAAAAAAGTAATTTTCGTAAACATTTTAACTATGTGGCGTGTTTTTCCCTTTTTTAAGCACTGCTGTTTTAGAAATATTATATAATACAAAGAACAGTATTTTATTCTGGCAATTCTTAACAAACGTATGGACAGAATTATTTTGTTTGTGAGGGGGGAGGTCAGGAAGGCTTGTTCGGTAGGAAGCCCTACCAACTTACCCGCATTTTCCTCGGTTTCCCCCTGGAGGTTTCTGACGCCAGGTGAGCGAGCATCTTCCCGTTTGACAGGCCGGCTGGTGCGCCCCAAGATACTGTCAATGAGATAGGAAGAGAGCAGAGGAAAAGGCTGAGGCTTCTCAGTAACGGCGGCATCCAAGCTCCCTGGACAAGGCGGCGAGCTGTTCCCCTGAGTTTGCATGGCGCTCCCGCTTCTCTGCAAATGTCAGAAGACCAACTTTTCCCCCCGAAAGCATCAACATGTCTAACGAGCGCATTAATGACGCTCTGCAATTTGTGCGCGCACCACTTTAAGTAAACATCTCCAGCCACACTTCCCATTGGTAGTGTGACCAGCGAGATATCATTACATAACCCAAAATCTGCGATGGATCTCTCCTTTGCAGACACCTTAATATAAATCTACTAACTGGCACGAACCATGTTATGAGTTTCATCGGTCACGTTTTGGCTCAGAATCAGAATTAAGTTTAATACCACTGACGTATGCCAAAGTTTATGGTTTCGTGGCAGCAGTACATTCTTAAAAAGATTTAATTTATACTTATTTCAATTTATATGTAGCGCAATAATAGTGACGGCGATCTACATTGACATTAGCTTTATGGCTGGTAAAATTACATCTTTCCATGTATGTTTTAAAAATTTAAGTACAGTTATCAACCATTCTGAAAATGGCAGCTAATGTCTATAGCAGTTAGCGCAGTCACTTTACAGCGGGGTTCGATTCCCGCCGCTGTCTATAGGGAATTTGTATCTTCTCCTCGGAACCGTGTGGGTTTCCTCCGGGCGCTCAGGCTTCCTCCCAGATTCCAAAGGGTTAGTTGTGGACATGCCATGTAGGCACCTGCAGCATGACAACCCTTCTTACTACACCACACTATAAACACTTTAAATGTTCTGTTTATATTGTAAATACATTCCCGTATTTATGTCCATTTTATTCCATATCCGTAAGTTAACCTCCAACTTTATTAGCTTTTTTATTTGTATATAATTCTTAATTTTGTATACAACTTCTTATACTTTATAATAGCTGAATGTCTTTTTGTTGTGTGTTGTGCCCTGACCAACACTCTTCAGCAAATTCATACACATTTAAATGCATGAGGTGAATAAATCTGATCCTTAAATATCCTTATGAAACTATTGACGCAGAGATCAAGTATGAAGTTACCATGTACATACAATAGATCCTCCAGATGCCGGAAATCTTGACGAACTCGGCACGTCATGTAGTATCTATGGAGGGGAATAACAGTCAATGTTTTGGACATTGATTAAAATGAGGGGAAGGAATCTCAGGGGAATGTTCTTTGCACAGGGGGTAATGCATATCTAGAACACGCTGTCAGAGGAAGCTGTATGAAGTAAGCACACTTACAATATTTGAAAGACATTTGGAAAGGTACATGAATAGTAAAGTTTCAGAGGGATTTCAAAGTTTAAAGTCCAAAGTTCAATGTAAATTTATCAAAGTACTATCCATTTCCATACACTACCCTGAGATTCATATTAGTATATTGGGTGCCAGAGTAGCATAGCAGTTAGCATGATGCTATTTCACCTCGGGGTGTCAGAGATTGGATTTCATTTCCGGTGCTGCCTGTAAGGAGTTTGTACGTTCTGCCCATGAACTATGTAAGTTTTCTCTGGGTACTCTGATTTCCTTCCATCTACCTTAAGATTCATTTACCCCCAGGTATTTACAATAAAAAAAATATATGGAGCGACTGGACAGGACTATATTTCAAGAAAGTGTCTTAGTCCCGATTGCTAATTCCCTTTCTTGTCCCTAATCTCCTTTGATTATGCCTTGATTCCAATCATTAATTTCCCATTTACTGCTAATTCGCTCGATGACAGCACACTTGGTCTCCATCAAGAACTGCAGTATAAGATCCCTGGCGTCACAACCACTGGTCGCCAGTTCATTGGTCAATTCCCGTGTGATAACTTCATTTCCTGATTGCTTAAAACCGTTAGTTCTAAATTCAGCTCCAGTTTCAAGATAATCCATGAAAACCCTGTTTCCATGCCAAGACTCCATATCAGAGCTCCGTATCAAGATTCCTCCTGTTTGCTGTTCAACATTCACGCCTGCGCCAGCATCTCAACTCAATCTCTGTACCTGTGTCCTGCACTTGGGTTCTCCTCAGTTGCTCCTATTGGAGCAGACACAAACTGGCCACAATGAACCCAGCGGACACAAATTCCCTGCAACAAGCCCTTGCCAGCCAGGGCAATCAGGTGCTCCGGGATATCATGGGGAACCTCTGTTCCCTGTTAGTGAACGTAAAAAAGGTCAGTGAACATACGGGCCCAGTTCACTGAGTATCCATTCATCTTACCCCATCCACTCCGGGAACTCTGTCTGACCAGCCCGGACAGCTTGTAGTGGCAATACCTTATGTGTCGACAACACGACCACTAAGAGAGCCACACGTACCTGAACCAGAACCCTACACTGGGGATCTGGGGAAGTGCCAGGCCTTTCTGCTGCAATGCTACTTGGTGTTTGAGCAGCAGTCATCCACGTACACCATGGAGAGATCAAAGATAGCTTACATCATGGGGTTGTTGCGAGGAAGTGCCTTAGTGTGGGCCACCATGATTTGGGATAATCAGCCAGAGACCTGCACTTCATTCCCTACCTTCATCTCAGAAATGAGGAAGATTTTTGACCATTCTGTCCATGGTAAAGATGCTGCTAAGCAACTACTCACCCTCCATCAGGGCTCCTGCAGTGTTTCCAAATACTCTGTGGAGTTCTGGATGCTAGCAGCCGACTCGGGGTGGAATGATGAGGTACTCCAGGATGTATTTTGGCAAGGCCTCTGTGACATGGTAAAGGATGAGTTGGCAGCAAGGGATGACACCAACAGCCTGGATTCATTGATCTCCCTAGCTACCAGGCTGGACAACCGACTCTGAGAACGTCAAAGGGAGAGGACTGGTCGTCCTACACCTTCAGTCACCCCACGGCACACTTCACCTTCTTCTCCCAGCCCTAGCCTCTCCCCTCCTCCTGCTCCTAGAATAGCTCCTGGTCTGGCCGTTTCCACCACCCCAGGAGAGGAACCAATGTTGCTGGGATGGAACCGCCTTTCTCCCACAGAGCGACTCCGGAGATTAAGAGCAGGGGATTGTCTCTATTGCGGTCAGTCTGGCCATTTTCATGGTACCTGTTCCTTTCGGCCAGTAGAAAGGGGGATGCTGGTGAGTCAGACAACATCCCCTTCTGTCCCCCAAACTCGAATGCAGATCCAAGCTACCACCAGCAGTCCCTGTCTCTGTCCGCCTTGGTGGACTCCAGTGCCCAGGAAAATCTGTTGGATGAAGACATAGCTTTCCAGGGTGGAATTCCTCGGGAGCTGCTGAGTAACCCTCTGGAAGCCCGGGCACTGGACAGAAGACTTCTGGCCCATGTCACTCACTGTACTCCTCCACTGTCATTGATTCTCTCTGGGAACCATCGGGAAGAGGTACAATTTAACCTAATTTTTTCTCCTCAAGCTCCTATAGTTCTTGGGTACCCCTAGTTAAGCCGCCATAATCCCCATATTGATTGGTCCACCTGGAAGATAGTCAGCTGAAGTCTGTTTTGTCACTCCTCTTCTCTACGGTCAGCCCTTTCCTTTGTAAAAAAAAATGAGAGAAAAGATAGCAGCGTGACACAGCGCGCAGCGGCCACCCTGAGATGAATATCCGTTATCTGTCAAGTAGGATGCCATGTACGATCCTGATTTGATGGAGACGGATGTGAGAAGCACAGAGGAACATCTGGTGAAACTTCCAAAATGCCTGTTTCGCTGCCTCTGCTACTGTGTGATCGAAAAATCTCTGGAGAGGAAGGCCCCGAATCCTCGGCTTTGCCTGTTGCTTGGCGGCCAGGGTCGGGGTCGAAGCGCTCGGCAGAGATGGTGCTCGGTGTCGGGGGGCTGGTCGGAGGCTTGAAGTTTTCGGACGGACTCAGAGTTGGCTGTGGTCGGGTGTTTCCAGGGTGCTGCATTGGCAAGTTTGCAGCGCTGGAGGTTCATGGCAGGAAGAGTTTCTCTTCCTTCTACCGTCTGCGTGAGATGATGGGCTGTTGGGACTTTGAGACTTTTTTTTAACCATGCCCATGGCCTGCTCTTTTGTCAAATTACGGTATTGTTTTGCACTGTTGTAACTATATGTTATAATTACGTGTCTTTTGTCAGTTAGTCTTGGTCTGTCTGGTGTTTCTGTGATATCATACTGGAGGAACGTTGTATCATTCCTTAATGCATGCATTACTAAATGACAATAAACAAGGACTGAGTGTCCTCCTAATCTGATAATCTAAATCTAAAATCCCCCGTGACCTCGTCTGCCACTGAAACCCCCCGACTTGTCCAGGGTTCCAGCGGAGTACCATGACCTAGGACAAGTGTTTAGAAAGCAATGGGCCCTTTCCCTGCCTGCACACCGACCATATGATTGTGCTATTGACCTTCTTCCCGGAGCTCCTCTATCCACCAGACAGCTGTATAACTTGTCCAGACCAGAGAGGGAAGCAATGGAGGGTTACATCAGTGAATCTCTCGCGGCGGGCATTATACGACCCTCATCCTCCCCAGTGGGTGCAGGGTTCTTCTTTGTGGGGAAGAAGGATGGTTCACTGTGTCCCTGCATTGACTACTGAGACCTAAATAATATAACCCAAAAGAACAAGTATCCACTGCCCCTCATAAATTCTGCTTTCGAATTACTTCACGGAGCCACCATCTTCTCCAAGTTGGACCCACGAAGTGCCTACCACCTGGTCTGAATAAGGGAGGGAGATGAGTGGAAAACAGCATTCAATACTCCTCTAGGCCACTTCAAATACCTGGTCATGCCACTTGGCCTCACCAATGCCCTCGCCGTCTTCCAAGCCCTGATTAACAATGTCCTAAGAGACTTTATTAACTGTTTTGTGTTTGTTTATCTGGATGACATCCTATTCTTCTCCAGCAGTTTCCAGGAACACACCCATCATGTCTGTCAGGTTCTACAGAGGCTTCGGGAGAACAAATTATTTATTAAAGCTGAGAAGTGTGAGTTCCATGTCCCCTCAGTCAGCTTCTTAGGGTACATCATCGACAGCGGGTGAGTGAGAGTGGATCCCGAGAAGATCCAGGCGGTGGCGGAGAGGCCAAGACCCACGGCATGCAAGCAACTCCAATGATTTCTGGGGTTTGCGAACTTCTATCGCCAGTTCATCTGGGATTATAGTTGGGTGGCAGCACCCCTTACCCAACTCACCTCACCTACGACCCCTTTTCACTGGGACCCCGAAGCTGACTCAATGTTCTCGGAGTTGAAGAGGCTTTTCACATCCGCTCCAATCCTAGTCCAACCAGACCCCTCTTATCAGTTCATTGTGGAGGTCGACGCCTCTGACTCTGGGGTGGGAACGTTCCTCTCCCAACATTCAGGCCCTGATCAGAAACTTCATCCCTGTGCCTTCTTTTCTTGCCAGTGTGCCCCCGCCAAACGAAATTACGATGTAGGGAATCGGGAGTTACTGGCAGTCAAACTTGCTTTGGAGGAGTGGAGGCACTGGTTGGAGGGGGTGGAACATCCATTTATTGTCTGGACTGATCACAAGAACCTTGAATATATCCAAAATGCAAAACACCTGAATTCCTGCCAAGCCTGTTGGGCATTATTTTTTGGCCGTTCAGGTTTACACTCACCTATTGTCCGGGGTCCAAGAACGTGAAGCTCTCTGCCGTCAATATATTTCCAAGGAGGGCCTTCCCAACCCCGAGACCATTCTGCCACCATCCTGTGTGGTGACTGCCCTCACCTGAGAGATCGAGGCCATAGTCAAAGAGGCCCAATGGGCCCAACCTGACCCAGGCAACAGACCCTCCAATTGCCTTTTTGTGCCTGATTCCATTCAATCTCAGGTTCTCCAGTGGGGGCACATGTCTCGTTTCGCCTGCCATCCCGGGATTGATCGGATGCTGTCCCTTCTGAAGAGGCACTTCTGGTGGCCCACCACGGATGCTGATACCTGTTCCTTTGTCTCTGCCTGTTCTGTTTGTACCTAAGGAAAAGCCTCCCACCGACCACCTGCTGGATTGTTTTGTCCCATACCTATTCCTAGCCGTCCTTGGTCTCACATAGCACTGGATTTTGTTACGGGACAACCCCCTTCATATAGGAACACTGCCGTACTCACCGTGGTGGACCGCTTCTCCAAAGCCGTGCACTTCGTAGCCATTCCTAAATTTCTTACAGCTTGGGAAACAGCTGATCATCACGTCTTCCACCTTCATGGAATTTCTTCAAACATTATTTCTGACCAGGGTCCCCAATTCGTCTCTCAAGTCTGGAGATCTTTTTGTCAAGCCCTTGGTGCCTCAGTAAGTCCGTTGTCTGGCTATCATCCACAGATGAACGGTCAAGCAGAATGGGCTAACCAGAATTTGGAAGCAGCACTGCGCTATATAATGGCCAATAACCCGAGCACCCATCATGCTTGGGTGGAGTACGCCCACAACTCACTTGTCAGCACCGCCACCGGAAGCTCCCCCTTTGAATGCTCCCTCGGTTACCAACCCCCTCTGTTCTCCGCTCATGAAGAGGACATTGCTGTGCCTCTGTTCAAGCCCATCTCCACCAGCGCTGCAAGATCTGGGAAGACACGCGCACGGCCCTGCTCTGCTCAGCCGACCGCAACCGGAGGATTGTCAATCACCATCGGATTCCTGCGCCTGATTATCAACCTGGGCAGAAAGTTTGGCTCTCTTCTAAAGACATCCCCTTCAAGAACGAGCCCAAGAAACTCACCCCTCGCTTCCTGGGACCTTTCGGATTGAGAATATTATCAATCCCACTGCGGTCCAACTCGAACTGCCTGGATCTATGCACATCCATCCTACATTCCATGTTTCTCAACTGAAGCCGGTATCTGTTAGCCCTTTGTGCTCTCCAGCCGAACCCCTTCCACCCACCTGGATCATCGATGACCACCCGGCGTACACTGTCCAGCGATTACTAGATGTATGCTGCTGAAGCCGAGGCAGATTGGAAAGGAAACGACCCGGAGGAATGCTCTTGGATTCCCCGCTCCTTCATCCTGGACCCTTCCCTCATCTGGGATTTCCATCGGGACCATCCAGACAAGCCTGGTGAATTGCCTGGAGGCTCCCTTCGGGGGAGGGGGGGTATTGTCATGGTCCCAATTGTTAATTCCCTATCTTGCCCCTATTTGATTCCAATCGTTAATCTCCCATTTACTGCTAATTCGCTTGATGACAGCACACCTGGTCTCCATCAAGAACTGCAGAATAAGAAACACTGCGTCACAACCACTGGTCGCCAGTTCGTTGGTTACATCTGTGTGATAACTTCATTTCCCGACCACTTAGAACCATTAGTTCTAAATTCAGCTCCAGTTTTCAGATAATCCATGAAAACCCCGTCTGTGTCAAGACTCCATATCAGAGCTCTGTGTCAAGATTCCTCCTGTTTGCTGTTTAACGTTCACGTCTCTGCAAGCATCCCAAATCAATCTCCGTGCCTGTGTCCTGCACTCGGGTTCTCCTCAGTCCCTCCGTGCAACAGAAAGTAGTGTTGGAGATCTGGCTTCCCCTGCAAATTAACCATGCTCTTGGTGACATGGGCAGGTTCAAGGGCTTACCTGACCCATTCCTGTTCTGAATTCTCACACTCTGGAATCTGCTTAAGTGTTGTGTGGAAGACCATAGATAAGATTCTGAATGTTCATTAACTTTGATGGAACTTAAAATAGATAAAGCAGTAACAGAAGGAATTTAATCCTGAAAAATGTGAGTTGATGCATTTTATCAGCTCTAATTATACTAGGAAATACATAATGGTCAAACTCATGGAAGTACTGTCACAACCACAGAATCAGCAACACAGCAAATTTGGCAATTGTGCTCATGAATATGCACATGTCAGCTAATTATTATTTCAGTGTGATAGTATTTAACTCCATTCATTCTGTCATAGCATTTGTCGAGACTTAAGGCTGATTTATACCGTGCGTCACATCGATGCCGTAGGTAATGCGTACCCTATGCCGCACCTACGCTGTAGGGTGACTTGCACCTCTCCAGGAAAGCTACTCACACGTCGCGGCAACGCAGACCGCAACAACTGTGATTGGTCCATTTGGTAGCATTGCATTTCCGGTTGCTTCTTCTCCGCCATGTCTGCAGGCTGTGCGTACACGGATGCAAAATCGATGAACCAAATTATCAAATCTACCTGCCGACATGCGAAAATGTTTAAAATGCATTTCCTCATCCATGTCTCTCTCTCGAAGAAACTCAACACAGTGACACAGAAACCACACCGCCAACCAGCTTTTTGGCACACACCAACGCATGCTCGCTACGGCATAGAACGATGAATGTGAAAATCAGGGTTACGGCACAGGTTGTGGCGAAGCCCGTACGCATGTATAAATCAGCCTTTAGACACAGCTATGTTTCGCTGCCTGCTTGCATTCCGCCTTGCCTGAGAAGCTGGACTGTCGAGTCAAATGACTCTGAAGTCTAGCGGTATTCGTTTTATTCTTAGTTGTTCTTTTCAGCCACAGTGTAGGCTTCATTTTCCATTTGAGAGTTTTAGTTAACGGCCCTGTTTGGCCTAGCATTCATTGTTTTCTCTTCTCTTTAACAGTGTTTGCATTAAAGTCTGTGAACTATCGACCTGCTTCAGTGTCTCTCACTCTGCACTTGGGCCATATTTTAACCTGGTGACATACTGAGGAACGAAAGATCTTATACATGTCCAAGGGTCCTTGAAAATACCAGTACAGGCAATATAAGGAGAGCATTCTGAGTAGCTGTATCATTGCCTGGTATGGAGTCTCCTATGCATTAGATCAAAAAAGGCTGCAGAGGGCAGTAGGGACAGCCAGCTCCATCACATGCACACATTGTTGAGGATGTCTTCAAGAAGCAATGCCTTAAGAAGACTGCATCCATGATGAAGGACCCTTACCATCCAGGACACACCCCCTTCTCATTACTACCATTGTGGAGGAAGAGGCTGAAGCTCATATTCAATGTCTTAGAAACTGCTTCCTCTCCTCTGCCATCATATTTCTGAAGTCTATGAACCCCTGAACACCACATAACCATTCCTCCTTTGCACTATTTATCTTTGTGACTTATAGTAACTTCTGTGTCTTGCACAATATTGAAAAATAATAAATTTCATGACATACATCAGTGATAGTAAACGTGATTCTGTTTCTGAAGTCTGATTCTATACAGGCATATAGGATACTATCTGGGGGCATAATGTCAGAACAGGATGGTTCATGTCACACATTGGGTAGTAACAGGCAACTACCATGTAGAGTTCTATTCATGATAGGATATATTACTTCCTAATGAAAAAAGTCATTCTGCCAACTGGCTTCACATGCAAAATCTCCTACAAGCTTCTGCCTCAACCTCCCTATACCCCCTTGTCACCTCCACCCATCACCGCCCAGCTTCTGGACTATATCCACTCTATCTGCCTATCAGCCTCCCCTAATCTGGTTCCACCTATCACCTTCTAGGCATCATCTCACCCTTCCCTCAAAGTTTCAAAGTACATTTATTAACAAAGTATGTATACAGTATACAACCTTGAGATTTGTCCTTCTGCAGGCAGTCAGAAAAACAAACACCATGGAACCCATTTAAAGAAAGCATCAAACACCCAACATAAAAAAAGGAATAAATCACGGAAACAGCAAAAAAGCGAGCAAATTACAGAGGATAACTACAGGATTCCTGAGAGGATACAGGAGTGACAGCCACTGTGACAGTTCAAAATGCCTTGATCAAATTGCATTAAAAGCATAACCAGAATAAAAAAGAAAAATAACCAGAAACACAGGGAACATGAACCATTGAGTTCCCCAAAAATGAGTCAACAACCATAGAGTGCTTTCAGAGTTCAATTCCAGTGTACATTAAAAATTAAACTGTAAAGTCCTCTGAAAACAGTCCCAAAGCCATGAGTCCTGCCACCAAGGTGAGCAAAGTTGCACCCTTCCTCAGCAGCAGTGACATGTAGACCAGTCAAACACAAGCTGACAGCTTTGAAAACCCGCTCGTCTTCTGCTCTCATTTGATTTCAATCTTACTCAACACTTTAATCAGCAAGGAGTAATGGAGCTAACCATGGGTTCACATTCTGCCATTAAGAAACAAGGGCCACACACTCCACTCCCAACTTGCCGAATTCTCTAGGAGATGCCCGCCAGATCGCTCAATGGGCCCAAAACATGGCAACAAGATGGAAATTACAGGGTGCGATCAATCGCAATTCAAGAGAAGAAGCATACTTGAAAGAAGAAGAAAACATAGAAATAGTTTTGTGAGCTGTCTGCAAGATGTCACCACTGGTCATGTTGATCACTGGCGCCATCTTGTCTTGCCTCTCACTTCTAGATGCTGGCTCTTTTCCCTCAACACTCTCAATCCCGATGCAGGGTCTCAACCTGAAGCATTGATCATCATTTTGCTTCCACAGATACTATCTGAGCCAGAGTTCTTCCAACAGTTTGCTTCTCACTCCAGATTCCAGCATCCATAGTCTCTTGTGTTCTCGTAGGAAGGAGGTAATTGCATTGGAGAGGATTCAGAGGAGGTTCAAAGTTATTATTCTAAATACATACTTGTTCATGTCACCATATACAACAGAGATTCATCCACCTCACACTTATCTGGGTTGAACTCCATCTGTCACTTCTCAGCCCAGTTTTTCATCCTACCAATGTCCCGCTGTAACCTGACAGCCCCCAACACTGTCCAGAACACCCCCAACCTTTGTGTTATCAGCAAGTTTACTAACCCATCCCCCCACTTCCTCATCCAGGTCATTTATAAAAATCACGAAGAGTAGGGATCCCAGAACAGATCCGTTGGGCACACCACTGGTCACTGGCCTCCATGCAGAATATGACCCCTCTACAACTACTCTTTGCCTTCTGTGGGCAGCCAGTTCTGGATCCACAAAGCAAGGTCCCCTTGGATCCCATCCTTACTTTCTCAATAAGCCTTGCATGGGGTATTTAGTCAAATGCGTTGCTGAAATCCATATAAACTACATCTCTTCTTCATTGGTTGTCCATCGGAATCCGATGACAACGTCCACACCTTTAACGGTGAGATCTTTGATGATGATACAGACCTATCCTGGACCCACAAGTTCTATTGCAGATGGGACATGCATATATGGTAGTGATGGCAACAGCTGCATTTCTCCTGGCTGTCTTCTGGTTGTTCTTTCCATCTCCAGAATATGAACCCCATCCCTACACAGCTGTCGTCAAGTATTACGGTTAGCAGCAACATCCTCCAGGTCCTCAGGCCTGATCTTGCACTTCCTTAAAGCATTTTTCATCTGATCCTTACAGCGATTTTTCGGCCCTCCAGCTGAGGGTCGACCATGGAATAGCTAGCTGTATAACACTCCGTGGGGCAGCCGACAAGGGGACATCCTTATCACATGCTCCAGCCACTGCAGCTGACACTGGGTGATCACGGACTCAATACTTCTGCAGTTGGTCTTTACAAGTATTTCAGTGTGAGGCACCCACTCACACCAAGTAATTCTCAGGATGCACTGAAGGCAGCTTATGTGGAAGCGCTCCAAGGACTTGATGTGATGGCTGTAGGTTGCCCAAGCTTCACAGCTATAAAGGAGGGTGGTGATACAGACAGCTTGGTATACAGCGATCTTTGTGGAGGGACGAAGGCTCCTGTTCTGAAAGACTCTACACCGAAGTCTTCTAAAGGCAGCTGACGTCTGTTTAATGCAGCTCTGGATGTCGTTGTCAATGCCACTATTATCAGAGAGAATGCTCCCCAGATATTTGAAAGATGGCTCTACTGACAGCTTTTCATCACCAACAGTGAAGGTAGGTAGGGTGGGTGGGACACTGGTGCTCCATTGGCAAGCCACTTCTGCCTTGGTGGTATTGACAGTCAACCCCCAACCCTGCTGTACGCTCTCACCGCCACAGCAAGGACAGTCTGAAGATCCTCCAGAGTATGGGCCACAAGAGCACAGTCATCTGCATTCTGCAGTTCCAGGACCAGCTCTCTATGGAGTTTGGTGATTACGTGGAGCCTCCTGATGTTAAAGGGGTTGCCATCTGATCTGATGTCCACTGCTGTGGTAAACTATATATACCTGTCTGGACACGCCCCTCTGCTGACTGCTCCTGTGGCTCCTCTCACAGACCCCTGTATAAAGGCGACTGGGGCACTGCTCCTCTCTCAGTCTCCGAGATGTTGTGCTCCCTTTTTCCTGCTAATAAAAGCCTACTGTTCACATCCAGTCTCCGAGAGTTATTGAGGGTGCATCAACTGCCACACCACTGCTGTCCTCAAACTCATTGTGGAGAAGCTTGGTAACACACAAGAGGAAGATGTTAAAGAGCACTGCTGCTAGCATACACCCCTGCCTCACACCAGTGCATACAAAGAAGGGCTTGGATTCTTGTCCTCCTATGGTCACCCGAGCAGTCATCCCATCATGGAACTAGCAAAGGACATTAACAAACTGTGGGCAAGCTCCTTATGAAAGTGCGTCGTCCCCCCCCTCGGCTGCAAAAACCCAATAAAAATCAGTTAAATTGCAACCCCCTGAGGAACACAGAAGCAAGAAGTGAGTTTCGACGCATCCTAGCTGAGAAACTAAGGGAGCTGGAACCTTGTCTGAGTTCAGAAAATGCCATGGAACAATAGTAGACCTATATCAGCTTTGCACTCTATGAGACAGCAGCCCAATCCATCAGCCATAAGAGCAGAAACCACCAAGACTGGTTTGACGATAACTCAGATACCATTCACAACTTGCTTAAGGACATGCACAAAGCACACCAGGCAACCTTAGATAACCCTTCATCCATCAGCATCATCCAGCATTGGCAGGCAGCTCGGAGGAAAGTGCAAAAGGCAATAAGGGCCATACAAAATGAGTGGTGGACTGAAAAGTCAAATGAAATCCAGTCCTTTGCCGATAATAATGACATGCATAATTTTTTACAATGCTGTCAAAACCATCTACGGCCCAATAAATCGATGCATTACTCCCCTGAAAACAGCAGATAGTCTAACACTTCTGAAGAATCAGAACACAATTCCGCTGAGGTGGGCTGAGCATTTTAACACTGCTTAATCAGGACTCTGATGCAGACCGCACCATCCTGGATGAACTGCTTAAACTTCCTCCTATCCACAACCTTAGTCTACTACCAACCTTCCAGGAGGTTCTATCAGATGTCCATTCCCTTAAGAACAATAAGTCCCCTGGCACTGACAATATCCCCGCTGAGTTACTGAAGAATGGAGGGTACATGGGTATGCGCATCCTCTACCAGTACATCACCAAGGCCTGGACTGATGAGAACGTCCCACAGCAATGGAGAAATCCAAACATCATTGTCATTGATAAGAACAAGGGTGACAAGGCCATCTGCGGCAATAGTAGGGGCATATCGCTCCTTTCAGTTGCTGGAAAGGTCCTCGCTAAGGTGATGCTTCAGAGACTCATCAGCAACATCACCGAGTCAGTGCTGCCTGAGTCACAGTGTAGATTTAGGAAGAACAGGAGCATGCTCGACATGATCTTCACAGCCCGGCAGCTTCAGGAAAAGTGTCGGGAGCAATATCAAAACCCGTTTATGGCCTTTGTCGACCTCGCCAAAGCATTCGATGCTGCAAAAAGAGCTCTTATGGGTTGTACTCCTCAGTGTTGGCTGTCCCAACAGTGTATCTATTGCTCTACCTTCAACGTGTTTAGTCACATCCCCAAAAAATTCAATCAGGCTCGTAAGGCTCACTGGTCTATAATTTCCATTCCTTTTCTTAAGTAAGGGAACAACATCTGCAACATCTCATCCAGTCCCAGAGACTTATCCAACTTGATGCTCCCCAAAAGCTCCAGAATATCCTCTTTCTTAATGTCTCTATGCTCAAGGTGTTTCGATCAGATATAAGTTACCCCTACAATCACCAAGATCCTTTTCTGTAGTGAATACTGAAGCAACATATTCATTAAGTACCTCTACTATCTCCTCCAGTTCCATACACACTTTTCCACTGTCACACTTAATTGGTCCTATTCTCTCACATCTTATCCTCTTGCTCTTCACATATGGGAGGAAAGAGAAGAATGAATTTACGGGATTGGTGGGGTCTTTGATTCTATTGATTGCTTTACCAAGTAGCAAGAATTGCAGACAAAGTCCATTGAGGGAAAGCTGGTTTCCATGATGTGATTAAACATGTCCACAACTCTATAAATGTTTTACATGGGGAGGGCACACAAGACAGTTTTACTCTGCACCATCTGCCATTCAAAGTTCAAAGTAAATTTATTACCTAAGTACATATGTATCACCGTATACAACCATGAGATTAATTTTCTTGGGGGCATACTCAATAATTCCATAATGGAATAATAACCATAATAGAATCAATGTAAGATGGCAACAACTTGAGCATTCAACTAGTGTGCAAAAGACCAACTGTGCAAATACAAAAAGAAATGATAATTTATAAATAAACAATAAATACTGATAATCTGAGATGAAGAGTACTTGAAAGTGAGACACAGGTTGTGGGATCATTTGAATGATGGAGTGAGTGAAGTTGAGGGAGTTATCCCCTCCAGTTCAAGAGTCTAATGGCTGAGGGATAAGAACTATTCCTGAACCTGGTGGTGTGAGATCTGGAATAGTGATTACCCCTCAACCATCGGGTTCTTGAATTAACGTGGATAACTTCACTTCCAGAGTTTGATGATGCCCTTGATTTGTTTGACGGTCAGAGAACAGCAAAGCTGTTGATCAGCGGTGATGACAACAGAAATTTTACAACCCATTTAATTTCACAGATTGCAAGATTAGCCCTTGCTGGCAACTAGCCAGCTGTGAAGTGAAATGACTGCAAAGTTCAAAATAAATTTATTATCCAAATATGTATGTCACGTCTGCTGTGCTTTCTGTGTAATGACACCTTACAGTGATCTCAAGACACCTTGAGGTCTTTAATGATACCTCAACTGACTTTAAAGATAGGATACTGCTTCATCCAAGAAGCCTTCTGATTGATGTGTATCTACCAGAAAACATCATTAGAACCAATTATCACATTACTGCTCCTTTGAGAAAATTATTTGCTATATTTACTTTTCTATTAAATTTAATTATGTGGCAGATGTTTATTAAATATGTAGTGTAGCAATTCTGCCATGGATGCTCCCAAGCCCTGCTGCGAAAGAAGGGTTGGGTATGAGGCTCGCAGCCACAGCAGAGAGTTACAGAAATGTGAATAGCTATCAACACTGGCAGAGGAGAGATCTGATAAGATGCTGACGGTGGTCTAAGAGAAAACAAGCAAACTATACCTTGACAAGCTTTCTAAACGTGGACAATTTGAAAATACATGCTCCATCAGTAAGGTGAAAGCAATTAAGTGGTAGAAATATTTTCTAAAGGTACATAAACATTGGACTGTATAAGTACAGTATATTAAACATATTGAAAGGTGCAATTGAGCTAACATAAATATCTGGGAAATCAACAAGCAAAGAAAATAGATAGTGCAATAAAGGGAAAACTTAACACAGAATTTACTTAAAGGCTGAAGAAAATCTGCTAAGCCGAGCTCAATGGTAAAAATATAGCATAGGCAATGAACCCTTTTTGCTACACCCATATTAACATATTCTTTGTTCATAATATCTTGTCCTGATCTGATCAAAAATACAGAATAAAAGACAAATTCAAGGTAATAAATGCAGAAAATAACTAGATAAATCAGAAACAATCCAACACATTACAGCATCCAGCAGTGGGTAAAGTCAATAGGCACAAACAAGAAGCAAACATCAAATCAATAAAGTCATGTGTTAAAATACAAACTCATAAAAGGCTCCATACAATATAAATACAAGACTGATCCAGTTGTAGAGTCAGGGTCCTACAAAAAATATATTATGACTGATCCATTGCTACATTGGAGAACCCATACACACCCTCCTGATGTAATATTACAGAATAAGTGTGCAAGAACAACCTAATTCTTAAATATAGACATTCCAAACACTCATAATGTACAGTAATAAGGGAAAACACCAAAAATATGCTGAATTATAAGAAGAAATTGAAAGACTGAGGAACATGAACTCTCTATACATTTTCTCAATAGTAATATGTACAGCTGGTTTCATCCCAAAGTTACTACACCATGGCATTAAACAATTAGGCCTATGCAGTATTATTTATGTCAATATCAAGAAAGCCACAATACTAAAAACAAATAGAATACTCCAAAAGTACTTACCCATTGAAAAATGAGTGTGCTTGGCTATGTCCCTACCTCATGTTTTACCAGCTTGAACAGAGAAAAAAATAAACTACAATAACAATAATAGTAATGAATAATGATCAATGAAATGAGAACACAAAAATGGCATAAGATATTAATAAAACAAAATTGAAAACTTAATAGCCCGCCTAATAGAGTATAAAATGGATAACCTGAGCAAGAAAGTTGAGAGATAAGCAAGGAAATATTGAACAAATGTATGGACCATACAAGATATGATCAGCATTACAAAAGCATTGTAGAATTTATAGATGCACTAAAACAAAAAGCTGATGCATACAACACCAGACTAAATAGATACATGAAATGCACCAGATATAGAAATCAGAATTATCAGTCCAGGAACAATGAAAAAGGGTTATACAGAATATTTAAACTAAATTTGATACACCAAAATTTTACCAGCCTTAGCACAAAACTACCAACAAACTCAGAGATAACGAACTTTTGGTCTAACATCTGGCCAAACAGGATGATGATCAATCAATGAGCAAGCTGAATTAGGGAAGAGAAAGAATGCACTCACACAATTTAAGACATACAAACACTTGAAATTACAATGGTAGGCTAAAAGCAGTAATAAAAAATACACACAACTGGAAAAGTACTGGCAGTGATAATATTCATAATTAATGGTATAAAAAATTCACATGCCTTCAACTGTACCTATTGATACATATCAACAATTTGCTTAAAAATCCTGGAAACGTGCACAAAGTTTTGAAAGGTAAAACAATATTTTAATTGAAGGAAAAATCCGAAATGACTCTTCAAAATTTCCTCTCATTACTTTTTTTTTACAAACTACTTATAAAATTGTAACATGCACCTTGCAACTAATAACCACTTACTTAGATAACCACAATATACTTACAGAAGGGGCAGAAAGGATGCTGTAAGGGTATGAAAGGATGTAAAGACCAATTGATAATAGGTTCTGTAATTCTAAATCAAGCCTAGTGGAAAAGCATTTGATTCAGTCCCACATTCATGGTTAACAGAAGCTATTAAAAAATATAAACTACACACACTATTTGTGAAACTCTCACAACATCTGATGAAGCATTGACATACTATTAAAAACCCTATCTTTTAACAACCTAAAAGAACAACCACTGTTATCAAAATAAAATGAGTCATTTTTCAGGTTGATTCTCAATGGCTTTGTCTAGCTTTCAACCTGCTCTCTAATTTACTCAATTGGATGAAAATAAAGTATCAAACTAGAGAGAAGCAAACAAATTATACCTGAACACCCATGGATGATTTTAAATTGTACACTCCTTTATCAGTAAAGCTGAAGCAATTATACAAATAGTCGAAATATTCTCTAAACATAAAAACATGAATTTAGGACTATATAAATACAGCATATTAAAGATAAAGGAAGTTGCAATAGAATATAAAACAGCAGCAGGATACAATACAACCGGTGGATGAATATTAAACATGTAAGTGTCTGAGATATCAAGAACCATAGAGAACAGTGCAATAAAGTGAAACATTTTGACAGAAGTTACTTCAAAGCTTAAGAAAATCTGCCAAACAGAGCTCAATAGTAAAAATATAACAAAGACATAAACACTTTTGTTAAACCCATACTGATGTATTGTTTTGGCATAATATCTTTGTCCAAAATCAAACTGGAAAATTTACAAAGAAAGAACTGAAATGACAAATTTTAGAAAATACGATTCAAACTTGAATATAATTAGATTAAAACTACCAGGTGCACAAAGAGGAATAGGTAGAACAGATATTAAATAAATTTTCACAAGTCACATAAAACTTCTAAGAATATACATTCCTCAACGACAACAGGATTCAGTGTGCATATGTAATTCTGATAAAAGTTATGCACCACTAAACTTAAATAGAAGCATGATGCAGAAAAATGAAGAAATTATCGATTTGTTTACTCACACAGGCACAAACAAGTAGCAAATATCAACCAAGAGAATCATGTGTTAAAATACAAACTCATGAAAGGCCCCATACCTTACTATAAATACACGACCAATCCAGTGGTAGGGTCAGAGTCCGACAAATTATATTACAACTGGTCCATTATTACATTGGAGAATTTATAACAACCATCCCAATGTTATTTTAAAGAATAAACAGGCAAGAACAACAAACTTAATAAAGCCATTTCAAACAATGAAAGGATACTGCAACAATATGAATGGACATAAAGACCAACAGATAATAGATGCTGCAATTCTAAATCTAGCTCTGTGGAAAAGCATATGTTTAGGTCCCATATATAAGTTTAACAGAAGCTGTTAAGGGGACTATAAGTACTTGGTCTTGCCCTTCGGCCTCACAAATGTGCCAACAGTTTTCCAGGCCTTTATAAATAATGTGCTCAGGGATGCTTTCCATAAGTATGCCTTTGTCTACCTGAATGATATCCTAATCCACCTTACGTCCATGGAGCAGCATGTCATGTAGGGATATCTTAAGGAGGCTTCTAGATCATGGACTTTATGTCAAGCTGGAGAAAACAGAATTTCACGTAACCACCATTTCATTTTTGTGTTTTATCGTCTCCATAAGGCCATAAGACAAAGGAGCAGAATTAGTCCATTTGGTCCATCAAGTCTGTTCCACCATTCAATCATGGCTGATCCTTTACTCCTCTCCTCGGCTCCACTTCGCAGCTTTCTCCCCGTAATCTTTGATGCCCTGTCCAATCAAGAACTTATTAAGCACTGCCTTAAATACACCCAATGACCTGGCATGGAGCAGCATGTCATGTAGGGATATCTTAAGGAGGCTTCTAGATCATGGACTTTATGTCAAGCTGGAGAAAACAGAATTTCACGTAACCACCATTTCATTTTTGTGTTTTATCGTCTCCATAAGGCCATAAGACAAAGGAGCAGAATTAGTCCATTTGGTCCATCAAGTCTGTTCCACCATTCAATCATGGCTGATCCTTTACTCCTCTCCTCGGCTCCACTTCGCAGCTTTCTCCCCGTAATCTTTGATGCCCTGTCCAATCAAGAACTTATTAAGCACTGCCTTAAATACACCCAATGACCTGGCCTCCACAGCTTTTTGTGGTAATAAATTCCACAAATTCAACACCCTTTGGCTAAAGAAATTTCTTCACATCTCTGTTTTAAATATTCACCCCTCTAATCTGAGGCTGTGTCCTCTTGTTCTTTGAGGTTCTCCAAGGTGTAAGAGTATTCTTGAAGCTAGACTTGTGGACTAATACTCCCATGGGAGAGTCTGCTTGTTTGAGATGGATTTTGAGTGACATTTAGAAAGTGGTGTGTGCTTTCATGCAGATCGAGGGTCTAGTATGTGAGTTAAAGAAAATTGCAAGATGAGCTCCAACTTCTGTAAAAATATAACTCTTTAACTCTGATGGGCCCTTTTGTTTCTTTCCTTTCATAACTGTTTGGTTAAGTTTATACTTTCTCTATAATTGTATGCAGTGTACTATCTGTTATTTCTTGCCAATGGCCGATTGCAGGAGGCAGTAAATCACACAGTGTTTACATAAACAAAGACATCCCAACCTTATGGGTTTGGTGGAACCAAAGTTGTATGCACCCTGGATGTATGGAGCCTGTGAATGGTGGGTTCCTTGCCATGGAGACCAGTGACTGTTTGCGAGGCGCTAATGAGCCACATTTCCAGAGACACCCAGTATAAAGGGATTACACATGAAATGTGCCAGATATAGAAAACTGTATTACCAGTTCAGGAACAATGAAAAACGTTTATACAGGATACTTACAATAAAATCGATGTACCAAAATTTTACCAACCGAGCTCAGAATTACCAACAAACATGGAGATAATGAACTTTTGGTTTAATATCTTTTCAAACAGGGTGAAGCACAATTAAGAAGCAAGTTGGATGAGGGAGAAAAAATAATAGTCACACAATTTAAGACCGGCAAGCACTTAAAGTTACAATGGATATGCAAAAAACAGTTATAAAAAAATATCCAAAGCTGGAAAAGAACCAGCAGCTATGATATTCATAATGATTGGTATAAAAAACTTACTTGCCTTCATCTATACACAATACATATCAAGAATTTTCTTAAGAATCCTTAAAAAGTGCTCAAATTTTTGACGGAAGTAAAAACACATCTCTTACTGAAGGAGAAGTAACAAATGTCCCATCAAAATTTCGTCCTATCACTTGTTTACAAACTACATATAAAATTGTAACATCATGCATTTCACAACTAATCAACACTCACTTAGATAACCACAATATACTTACGAAGAGCAATATACTTACTTAAGTATATAACATTACTTAATACTTACAGTACTTAACAATATACTTACTTAAGATGCTGTAAGTGTATGAAAGGATATAAAAACCAACTGATAATAGATACTATAATTTGATATCAAGTCCAGCAGAAAAGCATTTGATTCAGTCCCACATTCATGGTTAACCAGAAGCTTTTATATATATATTGATATCCACAGTTATCAAAATAAAATTCAGTGTTTTTCAGAGTGTTACGTACTCCATAACTGGGTGTCTAACCAGCAGAGAAAGAAGATTCCGTTGGAGTCTGGTGGTACCAAACTAAAGGTGTTTATTAAAAAAAATAAGCAAAACCATATCAATAATGCAAATATACATATACAACCAGTTAGCAGTAATAAACCTAAAAGTGTAGGAATAATAATAATAAGCAATAATAAACAAGCTCTATTGATGACTAGGGGTAAATGAATTGTCATAGAAAAGTATAAAGTTCAGTTCAGTTCATGAGTGCTAATGTAGTTATGATTGTTGTATTGTAATCATTGGAGAGAGAGAGAGCGAGAGAGATGTAACAGCTACAGCAGCCATACCTTCCTTTGCTTTCTTAATCCGTCGTATCATTGTTATGGTGGTCATTCAGTTATGACCCTTCTGGTCTTCAGCCAGACTGCTCTTCTGTAGTGGACTTGTCACTCTGGCTTGAGTGGACACACACACATCCCCACTGGCCCTGCCATAACATTGAGTTTTACTGACTGATCTCCTGGTTCAGTCTCCAAAGCCCCCACCTTTCTTGTGGGTTCCAACACTCAGTGTCCACTGGCGTGTCTGCAGGGTGTCTCTCCAGACCTGTCTTTTTATCCCTACCAATGGGGACTCAGCTATCCATCAATCCTGAATGACTGTGTCCATCAAATCAGGCCACTCCTTCTGTCCACTGAGGAATGTTTATGAGCAAACTATTGTTTTTGCAGCGAAACAGTAAATAACTCAAAAAGGAGTCACAATACAGTTAATCAGCAATTTCCCCCTCTCTCTTATCTGTTGCTGATGTTCTTGCTTGTTTTTCCGTCTCTCTTCCTCATGGTCAGCATAGCAACAGTAATAGTACCTGTTTCTCGGGGGTGGGGGATGGTTAAACTCTTCACCCCATTGTCTATCAAGTCTGTTCATCACTCATAACACCCCCATCCTTCTGGGAATTTTCACCACGGGGAAAATTAACTAATAAAGCACATGACTGAATTACAGAGTTTAACAAAATACAGAAGTGTCTTAACTACAAGAATAATACAGATACACATTCAAATTAACATCTAGATAAACAATCAGCAATAACATTATCACTCCCCTTTACATGTTGTATTTTAATATCAAATTCCTGTAACAACTGACTCCAATTTAATAACCGCCTACTTTTTTACTTTTCATGTTAGCAAAAAAAAATACTAAAGGGCTTGTGTTCTTAGCTTAGGTGTATATTACAAAGTGTGAACATAATGTAGTACATTATAAAAATTTGTGCAAATACTAATCTCTATCTTACTTTTAAGCTTAACATTCAAACAGTCAATCTTTCACGGTGCTTTTATCTTTCACATGCTTTGTCAAATTCCCTCAAAACCAGATTCTGTTATTCAAAGTGGCATTTGGTCAACCTTTGTCCCTTTTCCACTTAACTCTCAGGTGCTTAGCTTGCTCACCAGTGAGGAATAGGCCTTCACAGACTCCTTTCACAGGAGCTATCTTATCACCAATGTTTTCCAAACTAAGCCCATTTGCTGAACTTCCACACAATTCATTGATTTTAAGCAAGTCACTAATTTTATCTTCAGGAGCTTTCATTCTATTTGTTTTCAGCAGCAGATGATCCCTCTTGGTCAAAACAACATTTCAAGTTCTGCCTCTCCAAATCACATACTTGAATAACATCAGTGAGTTGTTTATATTTCCAAACAAACTGTAATTGATTCACAGGCACCTTGTTCACAAGCCATTGTTCAGTTAACAGTCCCTTCCCTTTTGTCAATCCTTCTAAAACCAATTCAGACTTTAAATTTTCTTTATTCCATTTAGGAACAACACCTTTCCCTTCTCCTTCAATAATATTCACATTTCATCATTAACTTTTAACAAACCTTCTAATGCAAACAACTGAGAATTCTCACTTTCCACTGGTACTGGTACTGAGGTTAACCCTTTCTTCACTGAATCAAGTCCATCTGATCCAAAAGGACTGCATTCTCCTTCAAATACATCAGATACCTCAGACTTTTCCTGAGTTTCAATACTAGGTTCAGTACTCTGTGCATCCACAGCCTTCACACCCTGAACACATACAAACGGGACAGCTACCTCTTCCAGGCTTTCAATACCAGTCCCCTTTTCAAATTCTAAGTTCCCCTGATCCTCCCAGTTACTCTCTGGGCAACTCTCATCCGGAGTAAACTCAACCTTGCAGGTTAAAACAATCTCGTCTGCTAACCTAGCAGACTCCCTCAAGGTAGCAGCATCCTTTTCATCTAGGACTGCCCTTACATCATTATCGGGAACACATTTAAATTCTTCAACTGCAAACTGTCAAGCCAGACAGATCATTCGTGTCCAACCCTGGACCTTCTAACTGCCATATCTGTTTCTTTATAAATTCCCTCCTGGCTAAGGGTGGATCTACCTCCTCTCCTCTACTCTCTTTCACCCCACTATCCTGTTTTACCACCCTCTAACCCCTCTTGGTACAGGGTCAGTAAAAACGTCTTTACCAAATCAACACTGGACTCATTTAAACTGGCTCCTTTCTCAGCCGCCTTTTTAGACATGCTGTGAGTGATTGCGCATGCAGGATAAATCTTGGAATCTATGGGCAGATCCTCAGCACTTACAGGCTTATTTGTCAGCTTCACTGCTGAACACACGTCACCACTGGCCAGATCGTTACCAAGTAGGACGTCCACACCGTCCATCGGTAGTTTCAACTGCACCCCTATTTTGACTGGTCCAGATACCAGGTCACATTTCAGAAATATCCTGTGCAAAGGTACAGTTTCGGTCCCTTTTCCAATACCTCTTAACACAGCCTCCCCAGTCTGGGTCTCAGAACCAAAATCTAATACCTTCCTTAAAATCAATGACTGACCAGCTCCAGTATCTCTCCAAATCCGCACGGGAACTGGGGTTTCTCCTTCCTTCACAAACACCGTCCCTTCCGAGATAAACTTCTCATGCCCCTCTTGTGCTCTATCTACCTTTGCCTTCCTCATCGATCTGCTGACCAACTCAATGCAACCTGTAGGGATTGCCATTTTCCCTTTTCCTGTCTCCTTCTTCGGAGCAAAGCACTTAGATGCTATATGACCAGCTTTCCCACAATTATAACAGGTAAAGCTAGGAACCTTCCTGCCAGCCTGCTTTTCCTCCTCCTTACCTTTTCCACTAGCTCCCGGCTTATTCTCTGCCTTAGCCAGTGGGCTTTCTCTACCGTCCCTACTGCCTCTCTGGTAACTCTTATTTGAGGAAAACTTTGACTTGTGGGTTAAGGCGTACTCGTCTGCTAACTTGGCAGTCGCAGACAGAGTCCCTGTCCCCTTCTCATCCAAGTACATCTTCATACTCTCAGGGATACAACTTTTAAATTGCTCCATCAGTATTAACTGTAGCAGGTTATCATAATCTTCATCAACCCCTTTTGAGGCGCACCAATGCTCACAATATATTTGCATCTAATGGGCAAACTCTAAATACGCGTGGTTCCATGGCTTTCTCAAGTTCCGGAACTTCTGCTGGTATGCCTCTGGCACCAACTCATAACTCCTCAGCACAGCCCTTTTTAGTTCCTCATAATTCTTAGACTCATCCATGGACAATGCCGAATACGCTTGCTGAGCTTTCCCCCTAAGTATGCTCTGTACCAGAACAGCCCATTTTCTCTCAGGCCAGTTCTGATTCACAGCCACTTTCTCAAAATGGAGGAAGAACTTATCGACATCCATCTCCTTGAATGGAGGCACCAACTGGACCTCCCGACCAATCTTGAACCCCTCATTTGGTTCTGCCGCCCGGTCTCTTCCCTGCTGTACCTTTAACCTCTCTATTTCCAGCGCATGCTGCCTCTCTTTCTCCCTTTCCTCCATCTGCCTTTCAGCTTCCTCTTTCCTCCTTTCAGCTTTCCTTTCTTCCTCCTCTCTCCTCCTTTCAGCATCCTCTCTTCACCCTGCAGCTTTGCTCTCTGCTTCCAGCTGCCTTATCCGAAGTTCATGCTGCTTCTTCTCCTTTTCCTCAGCCAACTTTAATTTTTCCAACTGAACCTCCCCCTCGGCTGGTTTCCTCTCAGGGAACAGGTCCAATACATCTGGAGTGAACACACCCTTGGATACATAATGCATAGTTATTTCTCTCTGTATATCCACCTTTCCCATTGACAATTTCACCTCTGGGAGATCTAATCGTTTCACAACATTCACCAATTCAGCCTTCCTGGCAATCTCTAATGCCCCCGCAGTCGGGTCTTTTAAAAATTTGACAATATCCATCTCTGCTGGTTTCCCGTCTGGTTAATCTCACAACCAGATCAGATAAGGGACTTTTATCCCGATTCACTGGCGCCCTAATTTGGTAATCAAATCTCGAGACGAGGCCCCAATTTGTTATGTACCCCCGTAACTGGGTGTCTAACCAGCAGAGAAAGAAGAATCCGTTGGAGTCTGGTGGTACCAAACTAAAGGTGTTTACTAATAAAAATAAGCAAAACCATATCAATAATGCAAATATACATATAAAACCAGTTAGCAGTAATAAACCTAAAAGTGTAGGAATAATAATAATAAGCAATAATAAACAAGCTCTATTGATGACTAGGGGTAAATGAATTGTCATAGAAAAGTATAAAGTTCAGTTCAGTTCATGAGTGCTGATGTAGTTATGGTTGTTGTATTGTAATTCATTGGAGAGAGAGAGCGAGCAAGAGAGATGTAACAGCTACAGCAGCCAAACCTTCCTTTGCTTTCTTAATCCGTCGTATCGTTGTTATGGTGGCCATTCAGTTATGACCCCTCTGGTCTTCAGCCAGACCGTTCTTCTGTGGTGGACTTGTCACTCTGGCTTGAGTGGACACACACATGTCCCCACCAGCCCTGCTGCAACACTGAGTTTTACTGACCGATCTCCTGGTTCAGTCTCCAAAGCCCCACCTGTCTTGTGGGTTCCAACACTCAATCAGCGTCCACTGGCACGTCTGGAGGGTGTCTCTCCAGACCTGGCTTTTATCCCTACTAACGGGGACTCAGCTATCCATCACTCTTGAATGACCATGTCCATCAAATCAGGCCACTCCTTCAGTCCACTGAGGAATGTTTATGAGCAAACTATTGTTTTTGCAGCAAAATAGTAAATAACTCAAAAAGGAGTCACAATACAGTTAATCAGCAATTTCCCCCTCTCTCTTATCTGTCAAAGATGTTCTTGCCTGCTTATTGTCTCTTTCTCATGGTCAGCATAGCAACAGTAATATTTTGTGTTTCTCGGGGAGGTGGGGTGGTTAACTCTGTACCCCATTGTCCATCAGGTCTGTTCATCACTCATAACAAGAGTGATTCTCTATGCCCACTATGGCGTCTAGCTTTAAACCTGCTCTCTAATTTACTGAATCAGATGAAAATAGGGTAGCAAACCAGAGAGAAGCAAATGAGTTATACTTTAACACAGCTTCTTTTCCTGGATGATTTGAAAATACACACTCTTTCTTCAGTAAAGTGAAAGCAATTAATTCAAACAGTAGAACTATTTTCTAAAGATATAAACATAAATTTTAGACTACATAAGTGCAGTACATTAAACATACAGAAAGGTGCAACTGAGCTAATAGAATATAAAACAGAGCAGCGATATATAAAACAACCAATGGAAGAATATGAACCATAAGTATCCAGGAAATCAGCAAGAAAATAGTGTGTAATAAAATTCATTGTATAATAAAAGAAAAACTTAACAGCAGAATTTACTTCAAGGCTGATGAAAATCTGACAAACAGAGCTGAATAGTAAAAATATTACAAAGGCAATATACACTTAAGCTATACCCACATCGATGTATTCCTTTGGTATAATATCTTGGCTTGAATCCAAACTGGAAAATTTACAAAGAAAAGAAAGAATTGAAATGGCAAATTTTAGAAAACACTATGTAAAAATGAACATACTCAGATTAGCACTACCAAGGTTAGGAGAAGGAAGAGGAATAACACAAATAATTTATACAACAATCAGATAAAACTTCTAAGGATGTATTATCATCAACAAAAATACGATTCAGCACTTCATGTGTGAATATGTATTTCTGATAAGTTGTACACACCATAAATCTTAAATGAAAGCACAACCCAGACAAATAAAGAAATTATCATCACCGAAGAAAAAGTAAATAAATGGAAGAACACGATTCTCAATGGAAGAGATCTGAGCTGACTAGATGTTGACAAGGAAGTGTCAAAAGTCTAGCTCAGATTTGGAGACCTCTTCCCTGAAATAGAGGCTTCCATCTTGCAGTACAAGACCAAGTTGTTAACACAAAAAAATTGATCAAAAACGTATTAGAAAAGACTAACAAATGCCAGATGATGAAATGCAGAAGATGCTAAAAGAAACCTGAAACAGCTCAACATACTGCATTATCCTGCAGTTTATCTCAATCTGATTACTTACACAGGAAGAATCAATTAGCAAACATCAATCACCAAAATCATGCCTTAAGATACAAACTCATAAAAGATACTCACTATAAATATGTGACTGATCTAGTTTTAGAATAAGTCGTTCAAATCATGACTGATCCATTATTACATAGGACAATCCTTCCTGATATAATATTAAAGAATAAACAAGGAAGAACATATTGCTTAATAGACATAGCCTTTGCAAACACTCTTAACATTTACAGTAACAAGGGAAAAATACCAGAAATATTAAATAAAAGGAAATTCAAAGACTATGGAATACACATTTTATACATTTTCCCAAAAGTAATATCTACAACTGGCTTCATCCCAAATTCACCACACAATAGCATTAAACAATTAGGGCTATACACTATAAAGGGTATTTAAACTAAATTCAATGCACATTAAATTTTACAAACCCAGCACAGAATAACCAACAAACTCAGAGATAATGAACCTTAGGTGTAATATCTGGTCAAACAGGGCTTTGCACAATCAAGAAGCATGCTGGATAACGGAGGAGAAAGAACAAGTTCCCACAATTTAAGACATGCAACACCTTAACTTACAATGGATATGCTAAAAGCAGTCATAAAAAACTCACAACTGGAAAAGTACTGGCAGTGATAAAATTCATAATTATTCATATAAAAATTTACTTGCTTCATCCATACCCATTGATACATGTAATACCTCATAGGCCTGATTTTGTTCTCACAAATCAATGAATATGTTGTTTTAAAAAAAAATCACTCCCTACTTGTACATTGTTTTCTCCTTTCACTTGTTCTTTCTTTCCTCTCTTTTGTATAAGTGTATACCTCAGATAAACATTGTTGAAATTTGTGGCAAATATGATGATATGATATATATGTATAGTATCTGAAGTAAATCTTATGCAAATGTTTGTTTGATGATGAACTTCAATAAAATATAAATTACAAAAAAAAAATCCCGATTAAGTGCCTGAATTAAAACATCTCTTAGGCATTGTACCTTAAAGAGAAATCACAGATGAACAATCAAAATATCATCCTAATACTTGTTTAAAAAATATAAAAAATTATAACATTGTGCATCTTCAAATAATCACTGCTCATTTAGATAATGACAATATACTTAGAGAAGAGCTGAAAGACTGCTACAAGTGTATGAAAGGATGTAAAAACAATGATAATTGACTTTATAACACTAAATCAAGCCTGGAGGAAAAGCAGATATCTTTCATGTTATATTGACTACCAAAAATCATTTGATTCTGTCCCACACTCATGTTTTATATATAAACTACACTCAATATTTATGAAATTCCTATAAGCATTGAACTAAGATTCTGACAATGAAGCATTGGCTTACTATAATTAACCTATCTATTAACAATGATAGAAGTATAACCGCCTTTAACAAAATAAACAGACATTTTCCAAGGTGACTGATCAAGTCCACTCTGGTTTTGTCTAGCTTTAAATTCACTGACTAATTTACTGAATAAGACAAAGACAGGGTCTTAAATCAGAGACAACAAAATGAGCTATACCTTGATACAGCATGGGATGAGTTGAAAATATATGCTCCTTCTTCAATACAGCAAAAGCAATTAATTCAAAAAGTAGAACTACATTCTACAGATAGAAACATGAATTTTGGACTACATAAAGCAGTATATTAAATGCATCAACAGGTGTATTAGATCTGATAAAATATAAAACAGAGCAGCAGGGTACAATATAACCAATGAATGCATAAGAAACACAAGTACAGTATCTGGAATACCAAAAAGATATGAAATTTTATCAAATCGCCATAAAAGGAAAACTTTAAAAAGAATTTACTGTACATCAAGGCTTTAGAAGATCTGCCAGAGCTCAATACTATTTCCTAGAAACTGAGGGGTCCCTTCAGGCAATACAGGACCTAACTAAAAAATGATCAAAAATACATAATAAAAGACCAACAAATTCAAGACGGTAAATGCAGAAACACCAAGAGACACCAGAAGCAAATCAACACATTACAGGCTTCTGCATCAGTTTCACTCAATCTGATTACTTAATCAACTGGTAAACATCATTCACCAAAATCTTGCTTTATAATATAAATTCATAAAATACACCATACCTGATTATCAATGCAAGCCTGATCAGTTTTAGAGTCAGAGTCCTACAAGTTACGTTACAACCGATCCATTATTACAGATAGGACAATCCATAGTAACAGTCTAGATATAATATTACAGGATAAACAATAAAAAGCAATTTACCTGTAACCATACCAGACACACATAACACAAGAAAATCAGCAAGTGAAAAACACCAGAAATATGCTGAATTAAAAGAGGAAGTTGAAAGAGTATGGAATATGAACATTATCCCGACAGTAATATTTAGAACTAGTATCATCCCAAAATCACTACACAATGGCATTAAACAATTAGGCAAATACAGCATTATTCATGTCAATCTTGAGAAAGGCATAATAATAAGCACCACTAGAATAATTGAAATTAATGTTCTTAACAATTTGAGAAATTAGTGTGCTTGTCTATGCCTGTACCTCAGATTTTTGAAGTCTGAGCTGAAAAAATAATAAAAATACAACAATAATAATACTAATGAATAATCAGTAATGAAACAAGAACACCAAAATTGTAGAAAAGATACTGGAACAAAATCAAAAGTTTAGGAGCACAAATAGCCCAACAAATGGAGCGTAAAATGTATAATCTGAGCACCAAAGTTACGAGAAAAGCTGAGGAAATACTAAGGAAATACAAAATCCATACAAGATATGATCAACCTCACAGAAACACTGTAGAATTTATAGATACTGTAAAACAAAAGCTTGGTGCATGCAAAGCCAGACTAAATAGATATATGAATTGTGCCAAACATAGAAAACAGAATTATCAGTTCAGAAACTATGACAAAGTTTTATACAGGACATTGAAATTACGTTTGATGCATCAAAGTGTTAACAACTCTAGCACAGAAGTAACAATTAACAGAGTTAATGGATTTTTGGTCTAATATCTGGTCAAACAAGGCAATGCACAATCAAAAGCAAGCTGGATTAGGAAAGAAGAAAAACACACTTTTAAGTGATGCAAACATCTGAAGTTAAAGTGGTTACGCAGAAGAAATATTCTCAATTGGAAAAGTACTAGCAGTGATATCATTCATAATTACCGGTCTAAAAATGTATTTGACTTCATTTGTACCTATTGACATATTTACAATTTTTAAAAATCCTGATGAAGCACAATAGGTCACTGCTCATGCTTACAGAAAAGCGGAAGGAATGCTGTATGAGTATGACAGAATGAAAAAGAACAACTGACAACAGATTTTGTAATTCTAAATCAAGCAAGGCAGAAAAGCAAAAATCTTAAGCATTTGATTCTGTCCCATACTGATTAGATTAATAATACCAGGTACACAAGTTTTTAAAAAAAGGAGTAAGAGAGATAAAAAAATTACACAAATCAGATAAAACTTCTAAGGATGTATTTATTAATCAATAAAAACAGGATTCAGTGTTCCACATGTGCATATGTAATTCTGATAAGAAGACACCACTAAACTTAAACTAAAGCACAGCCTAGAAAAATGAATAAGTTATCACCACAGAAGAAAAATTAAATCAAAGGAAGAACATGACCCGACATGGAAGAGATCCCCATGATCTGAGCAGTCTGGATGTTGACAAGGAAATGTCAAACTCCTGGCTCAGTGTTGGAGACCTCTTCCCAGAAACAGAGGGCTTCCTTCTGGGAGTACAGGACCAGGTGGTTAAAAGAATCAGAATCATGAACAATTATCATAAATAATTAATAAAAGACCAAGAAATTAATATTATATATGCAGAAAAAGCCAAAAAACAAAACAATTCCAACTTACAGCAGAATCTTGCAGCAGTTTAATGCAATCTGATTACTTAAATAGGCATAATCAAGTAGCAAACATCAATAACCAAGATCATGCTTTAAAATACAAACTCTAAATAGCAGCATAATTTAATATAAATACAAGACTGATCCAGTCATAGCATCAGATTATATCATGACTGATGCATTATTACATCTAAGAATCCATAACCGTCCCAATGCAATATTAATGAGTAAACAAGCAAGAACTTATGTAATCGACGTAGCCACTCCAAATAACACAATGCACAGCAATAAGGGACAAACACCAAAAATGTGCTGAGTTAAAAGATGAAATTGAAAATCAATGGAATATGAACAGTGTATATATATTACAATAATACTGTGTCTACAATTGGTTTCATCAAAAAGTCACTACACAACATTAAATGATTAGGCCTATACAGCATTACTCCTGTAAATATTGAGGCATCTACAATACTCAACACCATGAGAACAGTCCAAAAGTACTTACCAATTGAGAAATGAGAGTGCTTGACTATGCTCATACCACAGGTATTACCAACTTGTGCAGCGAAAAAATAAAAATACAATAACAGTAATAGTAATGAATAATGATGAATGAAATAAGAACACCAAAATCGCAGAAGACATTAACAGAAGAAAATTGAATATTTAAGAGCACAAATAACCCACCTAATGAAGAATAAAATGGATAACATGAGCAAGAAAGTTAAGGGATAAACTAAGGAAATATAAAGTCCACACAAGATCAGCATTACAAAAAGCATTGAAGAGTTTACAGATAGACTAAAACAAAATGTTGATGCATTCAAAGCCATTCTGAATGGATACATGAAATGCTCCAAATGTAGAAGAAAGTATTAGCGGTTCAGGAAGGAAGGTTTAAACAGGATATTTAAACTAAATTCAATGTACCAAAATTTTACCAACCCTTGCACAAGAATTACCAGCCAGCTCAGAGATTGAACTTTTGGTCTAATATCTGGTCAATCAGGGCGATGCAGAAATAAGGAGCAACCTGGATTAGCGAGGAAGAACACACTCACACAATTTTAGACAGGCAAACACCTGAAGTTAAAATGGATATGCTAAAAGTGGTTATAAAAAATATCCACAACAGGAAAAGTACCATATTCATAATTATTGGTATAAAAATTTATTTACCTTCATCAGTAACTATTGATATGACAACAATTTTGTTAAAAATCCTGAAGGAGTGCCCAATGTTTTGACAGAAGGTAGAACAGTATGTTACCTCAACGAGAAATCCCAAAAGACTCAAAATACTCTCCTAATGCTTTTGTATTTTACAAACTATATATAAAATTGTAACATAATGCATCTTGGAGCTAAGCACCACTCACTTAGAAAATATTAATATACTTACAGAAGAGTTGAAATTGCTGTGATCGGGTGAAAAGACGTAAAGACTACATTCCTTTGGATTCTGCAATTCTAAGTCAAACCCAGCAGAAAAGCACTTGTTTAGGTCCCACATTCATGGTTAATAAAAGCTCTTAATATGTATAAACTACACTCAATAACTGTGGAATTCTTATGACATCTGATGAAGCATTGCATACTACAAAAACACTGTCTATTAACTACACTATCAAAATAAAATGAGGCATTTTTCAGGTTGATTCTCTAACCCACTATGGCTTTGTCTAGGTTTCAACCCACATTCTAATTTGCTGAATCAAATGAAAATAGAGTATCAAATCAGAGAGAACAAAACAAATTATATCTTAGCACACCTTCTATATCTGGACGATGTGAAATTGTATGCTCCTTCATTAGTAAAGCTAAGGAAATTAATTAAAATAGTAGAAATATTTTCTAAAGATATAATCTTGAATTTGGGACTGGATAAGTTCAGTACATTGAAAATAAAGAAAGTTGCAATAAAGCCCATAGAATATAAAACAAAGCAACAGGATACAAGTGGTGGATGAATATCAAACATATAAGTAAAAACATAGAAAATACTTCATAATGCGATAAAGGGAAAATGTTTGATAGAAATTACTTTGGCTTCAGAAAATCAGCCAGAGCTCAATAGTAATAATATAACAAAAGCAATAAACACCTTTGCGATACCCAAAATGACGTACTCTTTCGGAGTAATATCTTGGTCTAAATCCAATCTAGAAAATTTACAAGGAAAAGAAAGAACTGAAATAACAAATTTTAGAAAACACAAAATAAATACAAGCATGCTTAGTTTAATATTACCAGGTACAGAAGGAGGAAGAGGAATAACTGACATAAAAAATTTACACAACAGTCAGATAAAGCTTCTAAGGATAAATTTTCATCAACAAAAACAGGATTCAACACTCCATTTGTACAAATATAATTCTAATCAGAAGTACACACACCTGAACTTGAATGCAAGCACAATCCAGAAAAATGAAAAAGAATTCAGTGCAGAAGAAAAAGTTAACACATGGAAGAGCATGATCCTCCATGGAAAGCACCTCCATGATCTGAGCATACTAGATGTTGACAAGGAAGCGAAGGCTTGGCTCAGTGTTGGAGACCTCTTCCCAGAAACAGAGGGCTTCCATCTAGGAATACAGGACCAGGTTGTTAACACAAAAAATGATCAAAGGTAAATAATAAAATACCAACAAATTGAAGATGATAAATGGAGAAAATGCCTAGAAAATCCAGAAAAAAATCCAACATATTATCCTACAGCAGTTTAACTGAATATGAATACTCATATAGGGAGAATCGAGAAGCAAACATCAGTCACCAAAATCATGCTTTAAAATACAAACTCAAAGGCACCATAAATAAAAGACTGATCCAGTTGTAGAATCAAAGTCCTACAAATTGTGTTATGACTGATCCATTATTACAAAGTAGAATCCATAATAAGTGTCCTGATATATGAAAGAATAAGCAATAACAACTTACTTAATAGATATAGCCATTCCAAAGACACAATGTACAGTAATGAGAAAAACACTAAAAATATACTGAATTAAGAGGAAATCAAAAGGGAACATGAACAGTGTATACATTGCCCCAGCAGTAATAGTAATAGTAAATGGTTTCATCCCAAAGTTACTACACAATGGCATTAAACAAAAGGCCTACACAGCATCTTAATGTAAATCTCTAGAAAGCTGCAATACAAAATTACCACTAGAATAGTTAGTAAGTTCTTACCAATTGAGGGATGAGTATAGCTGGCTATGCCTCTACCTTAGGTTTTACCAACTTGAGCAGAGAAAAATTTAAAATACAAATACAACAGTAATAATAAATAATGATCAATGAAACGAGAACACCAAAATGGCTGAAGACATAAGTAAAACAAACTTGAAAACTTAAGAGCAGAAATAACTCACCTAATGGTGTATAAAATGGTTAAACCAAAGAAAAGAGTTAAGAGATAAGCTAAAGAAATTCTAACACCTGAAAAGGGTCTGAAATGATGTAAAGTATGACTTTTAGTAGATTCGGCAATTCTAAATCAAGTCCGGAGGAAATGCAGAAACCTTTCATGCTGTTATATTGATGACCGAAAATCACTTGATTCTGTCCCATGCTCATTTTGAATGGAAGCTCTTAATATATATGAACGGCACCCAAAATTTGTGAAAATCCGACAACAAGCGTTGTGTTAAGATTCCAACAATGAATCATTGGCATATTATATATAATCACTCCATGTATTAACAATAAAATAACATGCAACCACCGTTGTCTAGCTTTAAACTCATTGCCTAACTTACTGAATCAGAAGAGGGAAGGGTATCAAATCAGAGACAACAAAAACTAGACCTTGACACAGCTTCTAGACATGGACAAATTGAAAATATATGCTCCTTTGTGGCGGTCTGCACACACGGGATTCAAACCGCCATCAGGAGCTGCAGGCAGACGCACAGCCCACTCGGGGCGGACCTTCCGGGGACGGTCTGACGTCACGTCCGCCCCGCTGGTTGCAGGGGCCCATGAGAGGGGAGATTTAAGCACGCAAGTTTGAATCAGTAAAGTCATTCCGAGTTCAGCTCTCTCTGCCTCCGTGCGTTCCTTTCATAGCGCTTTGCACTCGACTACATTGGTGACCCTGACGTTCCAGACGGCATCTGGAACCAGCGACTCTGCAACCAGCCATGAATCCGAGAATTCGCACAGCGCGGTCTCTCTGAAGCTTCCAACTTTCTGGCCACTCAGCCCCATGTTTGCTTTGAGCAGGCTGAGGCCCAGTTCAATATCAGAGACATTTCAGCAGACACTACGCGGTATTACTAAGTGGTCAGCGTGCTCGACCAGGAGATGGCAGGCTGGATCATTGACTTCCTACGCCAGCCACCAATGGAGGACAGGTACACTAAGCTTAAGGTGCTCCTGATCTCTAACCTCGGACTCTCCCACTGCAAACGGGCCGTGAGGCTCAAACACATGGATGGCTTGGGCGACCACACGCCACCCAGCTCATGAATGATATGCTGGCACTCATGGACAACCATAAGCTGTGCCCTTTTATTTGAACAGTTGTTCCTCGAGCAAATTCCAGAGGACATTCGCCTTCTCCTTGCAAGTGAGGATTTCAGCGACCCACGCAGGGTCGTGGCTAAAGCAGACGTCCTTTGGCAGAGCAAGCAACGTGGAGCAGCCTCCACGGGCCTAGCCACGATCGCTCGCCCCAAAGCCCAGGCCCTGCAACTGACGCTGCCAAGACCCACAGGGGGAAAAGACAAAAGTTCAGAACAATGGTGTTTCTATCACCAAAGATGGGGCTCAGGCGTGTGCCGCTGCCATCCACCATGTGCATTTCCGGGAAACGCCGGGGCCAGCCGTCGCTAATGGCTATGATGGTTGGCCTCCAAGACAGCCTCCTGTACCTCGGGGAATGACACTCCGGGGGCGCTTCCTGGTAGACACCAGGGTTGAAGTCAGCGTACTCCCCCACTCGAACATGGACACTCGTAATGTGGTCCCAGGCCCCGAACTCACCTCTGCAAATGGCACCAGTATTCGGACTTACGGCCTGCGAACCATTGCACTGCATTTCCGGTCCAGCTGTTTCACTTGGACTTTCACGTTGATAGCAGTGTCACAGCCACTGCTAGGGGCAAACTTCCTACGAGCCAACTGCCTCCTGGTCAAATTGAAAGGCTGGCGTTTGGTCCACGCTGAGATGTTCTGGACTTTCCAGCTCAGAGAAGCCAAGCTACTGGCCCTCCACCTGGATTCCGTGACCCTCTCAGGTAACGAATTCGCCAGGGTGTTGGTGGAATTCCCCTCCATTGTCACCCCGCAGTTCTCCATGGCCGACCGCAAGCACGGCGTGCAGCACTACATCCCCACGCAAGGACTGCTGCTGCATGCCCGAGCTCGCAGGCTCCCACCCGACAAGCTCCACCTTGACAAGGAGGAGTTCCGTAAGATGGAAGAGCTGGGAATTGTATGCCGCTCAGACAGCCTGTGGGCATCACTGCTGCATATGGTGCCGAAGTCTGCAGGAGGATGGAGGCCCTGCGGAGACTACAGAAGGTTCAAAGACGCCACAACCGCCAACAGATACCCGGTACCCCACATCCAGGACTTCACGGCGAACCTGCACGGAGTGACCATCTTCTCCAAAATCGACCTGGTCAGGGGATATCATCAGATACCAGTGCACCCCGACGACATGCCCAAGAAAGCCCTCATCACCCCAGTTGGCTTGTTCGAATTTCTGAGGATGGCTTTCGGTCTCAAGAATGCAGCCCAAACTTTCTAAAGGCTCAGTGGAGCAAACACGAGGAAATCAGCAGATGCTGGGAATTCAAACAACAACACACACAAAATGCTGATGGAACACAGCAGGCTAGGCAGCATCTATAGGGAGAAGCACTGTGGTGAACTACATATACCTGTCTGGACACGCCCCCTGCTGACTGCTCCTGTGGCTCCTCCCACAGACCCCTGTATAAAGGCAATCAAGGCCTGAGCCCGGCCTCTCAGTCTCCAGGATGTAGTATGGTGGTCACTCACTGCTTGTTCCTTCTTCCAGTCAATAAAAGCCGATATCTCGCCTTTACGTCTCAGAGTGAGTTATTGATGGTGCATCAAGCACTGTCGATATTTTGGGCCGAGACCCTTCGTCAGCACTAATTGAAAGGAAAGAAAGTAAGAGATTTGAAAGTAGTGGGGGGAGGGGGAAATGTGAAATGATAGGAGAAGACTGGAGGGGGTGGGATGAAGCTAAGAGCTGGAAAGGAAACAACACCTTATATACCGGCTAGGTTAGCCTCCAACCTGATGGCATGAACATTGACTTCCCTAACTTCCGTTAATGCCCCTCCTCCCCTTCTTACCCCATCCCTGACATATTTAGTTGTTTGCCTGTTCTCCATCTCCCTCTGGTGCTCGCCCCCCTTTCTTTCTCCTGAGGCTTCCTGTCCCATGATCCTTTCCCTTCTCCAGCTCTGTATCACTTTCGCCAATCACCTTTCCAGCTCTTAGCTTCATCCCACCCCCTCTGGTCTTCTCCTATCATTTCACATTTCCCCCTCCCCCCACTACTTTCAAATCTCTTACTATTTTTCCTTTCAATTAGTGCTGACGAAGGGTCTCGGCCCAAAATATCGACAGTGCTTGATGCACCATCAATAACTCACTCTGAGACATAAAGGCGAGATATCGGCTTTTATTGACTGGAAGAAGGAACAAGCAGTGAGTGACCACCATACTACATCCTGGAGACTGAGAGGCCGGGCTCATGTTAGTCCTGACGGTTAGTCCTGACGAAGGGTCTCGGCCTGAAACGCCGACAGTGTTTCTCCCTATAGATGCTGCCTGGCCTGCTGTGTTCCACCAGCATTTTGTGTGTAAAGGCTCATGGACTCTGGGATGCAGCCTGAATTTCGTTTTCATTTACTTGGCTGATATCCTGGTGGCCAGCAGTTCGCACAAAGAGCACGTGGCACATTTGCGCCAGCTCTGCCAACGCCTGAGTGACCACAGACTGGCAATCAATCCGGCGAAGTGCCAGTTCGGGCCGACGGATATCGACTTCTTGGGCCACAGCGTCAACTAACATGGTGCAGTTCCTCTACTGGACAAGGTCCAGGCCAACCGCCAGTTCCCCAAGCTCAGCACGGTCAAGGGCCTGCAGGAGTTCATAGGGATGGTCAACTCTTATCATCAGTTCGTGCCGGCAGTGGCCAGCATTATGAGACCTTTGTTCCGCCTGATGGCCGGCAAGGCCAAAGGAGTGGCATGGGATGCGGAGTCCACGGAGGCGCTCGAGCAGACCAAGGAGGCGCTGGCGAAGGTGGCCCTCCTAGTGCACCCGATGTACCCACGGCACTTTCAGTCGACGCTTCCGACACGGCAGTTGGCGGAGTCCTGGAGCAGCTCATTGAGGACCAGTGGCAACCACTCACTTTCTTCAGCCGGCACCTATGGCCACCAGGGGTGAAGTGCAGCGCCTTCGACAGAGAGTTGCTAGCACTCTACCTGGCAGTCCGGCACTTTCGGTACTTCCTCGAGGGAAGGGAGTTCACCGTGTATACGGACCACAAGCCCTTTACTTTTGCACTGGCCAAGGTACCGGTCCCATGGTTGGCTTGGCAGCAGAGGCACCCATCCTTTATTTCAGAATTCACCACGGATGTCTCCCACGTTGCAGGGAAGAACAATGTCGCTGCCAACACAATGTCTCGCCCCTGACGGAAGCACAACGGTTGGACACCGAGATCCTGGCTTACCACACCGCCGTTTCGGGGCTCCAGTTGGAGGACATCTCCATTAGCCCGGCAGCGGATCGACTCCTGTGTGACATGTCTACTGGCAAACCCCAACCTGTGGTACCAGCGGCACGGAGGCACCAGGTGTTCGATGTGCTGCACGACCTGGCCCACCCGTCCATCAAGTTGGTTGTGCACAGATTTGTCTGGCACGGTTTGCGCAAACAGGTCAGACACTGGACCAGGACCTGCGTACATTGCCAGACTGCCGAAGTCCAGTGGCACGTGAAGGCTCTTCTCCAGCAGTTCCAGCCGAAGCAAAGGAGGTTCCAACACATCCATGTGGACATTGTCAGCCCCGCCAGTCTCCCGGGGCACCAGGTATATTTTTACCATGGTAGACAGGTTCACCAGTTGGCCGGAAGCCATACCGCTCGTAGACATGCCCACAGAGTCCTGCGCCAGGGTGCTCATTGCCAACTGGATCGCCAGGTTCGGCCTCCCAACAGACATCACCTCCAACAGAGCAGCGCAGTTCATGTCTGGTTTGTGGACAGCACTGGCGCAGCTCCTGGGCACCCAGCTGCATCACACCACAGCACACCATCCCCAGTCCAACAGATTGGTACAGCAATTCCACTGGCTTCTCGAGTTGGCAATGATGGCGCGCCTCAGGGGTCCCAACTGGACAGACCAGCTTCCCTGGGTCCTACTGGGCATCTGCACAGTCCCCAAGGAGGACCTGGGCACCTCCTGGGCAGAATTGGTCTACAGCGCCCCCCTGACAGTCCTGGGCGAGTTCATACCAGAGGCCCAAGGTTCGGACGAAACTCCAGCAGCACAGCTAACGAGGCTGCGGGACAAGGTAGGGATCCTAGCACCGGTCCCAACTTCCAGGCATGGTCCCACGCCATCTTTCACCCCTAAAGACCTCTGAGACTGAGGGGCAACACGAGTGAATCTGCAGATGCTGGAAATAAATAAAAACGCAAAATGCTGGCAGAACTCAGCAGGCCAGACAGCATCTATCTGGACAACACTCCTGATGAAGGGTTTCGGCCTGAAATGTTATCACTATCTCCTCCCATAGATGCTGTCTGGCCTGCTGAGTTCTGCCAGCATTTTGCGTTTTTATCTAAGACTATGAGTATGTTTTTCAGGGTCATGCACAGGTCACCTCTACAGCAGCTGTACAAGGGACCCTTCATGGTGATCCAGCACAACGGATCCACGTGTGTCATGGACGTGGGTGGCCGGGAAGAGATTTTTTACAGTGGACTGCCTCAAACCGGCACACTTGGACATACAGCAACCAGTGAGAGTATCTGTACTGGGCCGGCAAGGCCGGCCACCCAGACTGGGAGCTCCACTCCCCCGATGGACGTTTCTGGGGGAGGGGGGTGGGTGGTGTTGCGAGTCCACACACACGGGACTTGAACAGCCATCGGGAGCCGCAGGCAGACGGGTGGCCCACTCAGGGTGGACCTTCCAGGGACGGCCTGACATCACGTCTGTCCCGCTGGTCGCAGGGACCCATGGGAGGGAAGATTTATACGCGCGAGTTTGAATCAGTAAAGTCATACCGAGTTCAGCTCTCTCTGCCTCCGTGTGTTTCTTTCATAGCGCTTTGCGTGTGACTACACCTTCTTCAATACAGCAAAAGCAATTAATTCAAATAGTCGTATATTCTAAAGATAGAAACATGAACTTCAGACTCCATAAAACAGTATATTAAATATATCGAAAGGTGTATTAGACATAATAAAATATAAAACAGAGCAGCAGGATACAATACAACCAGTGAATGAATATGAAAGACAAGCACAGCATCTGGAATACCAAAAAGCAATGAAATTTGATCAAATCACCTTAAAAAGTAAAACTTTTAAAAGAATTTACTGTACATCAAGGCTTTGCAAAATCTGCCAGAGCTCAATACTACTTCCTAGAAAACGAGGGTTTCCTTCAGGCAATACAGGACTTAACAGGCAATACAGGACTTAACTAAAAAATGATCAAAAATACATAATAAAAGACCAACAAATTCAAGACGGTAAATGCAGAAACACCAAGAGACACCAGAAGCAAATCAACACATTATAGGCTTCTGCATCAGTTTCACTCAATCTGATTACTTAATCAACTGGTAAACATCATTCACCAAAATCTTGCTTTATAATATAAATTCATAAAATACACCATACCTGATTATCAATGCAAGCCTGATTAGTTTTAGAGTCAGAGTCCTACAAGTTATGTTACAACCGATCCATTATTACAGATAGGACAATCCATAGTAACAGTCTAGATATAATATTACAGGATAAACAATAAAAAGCAATTTACCTGTAACCATACCAGACACACATAACACAAGAAAATCAGCAAGTGAAAAACACCAGAAATATGCTGTATTAAAAGAGTTGAAAGGAAGTTATTAAAAGGAAGTTGAAAAATTATGGAATGTGAACAGGGTACACATTGTCCCAACAGTAATATTTAGAACAACATCATCTCAAAATCACTACACAATGGCATTAAACAATTAGGCATATACAGCATTTTTCATGTCAATCTTGAGAAAGCCACAATAAGCACCACTAGAATAATTGAAATTAATGTTCTTAACAATTTGAGAAATTAGTGTGCTTGTCTATGCCTGTACCTCAGATTTTTCAAGTCTGAGCTGAGAAAATAATAAAAATACAATAACAGTAATGAATAATCAGAATGAATTGAGAATACAAAAATTGTAGAAAAGATACTGGAACAAAATCAAAAGTTTAGGAGCACAAATAGCCCAACAAATGGAGCGTAAAATGTATAATCTGAGCACCAAAGTTATGAGAAAAGCTGAGGAAATACTAAGGAAATATAAAATCCATACAAGATATGATCAACCTCACAGAAACACTGTAGAATTTATAGATACTGTAAAACAAAAGCTTGGTGCATGCAAAGCCAGACTAAATATATATATGAATTGTGCCAAACATAGAAAACAGAATTATCAGTTCAGAAACTATGACAAAGTTTTATACATGACATTGAAATTACATTTGATGCATCAAAGTGTTACCAACTCTAGCACAGAAGTAAAAACTAACAGAGTTAATGGACTTTTGGTCTAATATCTGGTCAAACAAGGCAATGCAAAATCAAAAGCAAGCTGGATTAGGAAAGAAGAAAAGCACACTTTTAAGTGATGCAAACACCTGAAGTTAAAGTGGCTACGTGGAAGAAATATTCTCAATTGGAGAAGTACTAGCAGTGATATCATTCATAATTATTGGTCTAAAAATGTATTTGCCTTCATTTGTACCTATTATTATATTTACAATTTTTAAAAATCCTGATGAAGTACAATAGGTCACTGCTCAAGCTTACAGAAAAGCGGAAGGAATGATGTATGAGTATGACAGAATGAAAAAGAACAACTGATGACAGATTTTGTAATTCTAAATCAAGCAATGGCAGAAAAGCAAAAACCTTTCACGTTGTTATGACTACCTAAAAGCATTTGATTCTGTCTCATACTGATGCTTAATAGAGGCTATTAATAACATATATAAACTACACCCAATATTGTGGAATTCATACAACATCTGATGAAGTATTGGCATAGTATAATTTTAATTCCATTTCTCATTCTCATATGTCAATCTGTGGTGTCCTCTACTTTTGTGATGAGGCCACGCTCAGGTTGGAGGAGGAACACTTTACATTCCAGCTGAGTAGCCTCCAACCTGATGGCATGAACATCTATTTCTCGAACTTCTGATAATGGCTACCACTCCACCCTCCCAACCCATTCCCTCTCACTTCTTTCCTCTCTCTCCCCTCATCTCCTTGCCTGCCCATTGCCTCTCTCTGGTGCTCCTCCCCCTTGTCTGCACAATGATGACTGGACTTGACCAAAACCTCAAGGATATCGAAGATGCACGATAAACAGCGGTCATTAACAATGAGCTACTAAGGCTCAAGGTAGATACAGCTGCCCTTCAAGAAACACGTTTGGTGGATTCAGGTACACTGAAAGAAAAGGACTACACATTCTTCTGGCAGGGAAAGAACCAAGACGAGCCCCATGAGCATGGAGTGAGCTTTGCCGTTAGGAACTCCTTGTTGCAAATGGTGGAGCCACATGAAAATGGATCAGGACGACTCATGACTCTCCGCCTACACACCAGTCATGGCCCAGTATCTGTCGTGAGTGTGTATGCCCCTACCTTGAACTCCACCTCTGAGGCAAAAGACATGTTCTACAACAAATTAGAAACTGTTGTCAGGAACATCCCCAGTGATGAGCACCACGTACTCCTTGGTGACTTCAATGCCAGAGTGGGAGCCGATAACGATTCCTGGCCATCTTGTCCAGGCCACTTTGGAATTGGAAAAATAAATGACAATGGACAACATTTCCTGGAGCTCTGCTCCTATCATGGCCTGTGAGTTCCTGTGTGTAACTTTCAGATGAAGTCGCAGTACAAGATCTCATGGCGACATCCACGATCTAAACACTGGCACCAACTAGACATGATCATCACCAGGCGCTCTTTCATCAACTCTGTACTAATCACCCACTCATACCACAGTGCAGACTGCAATACGGATCATGTTTTAGTATGCTGCAAGATCAAACTATGTCAGAAGAAAATCCACCACTCCAAACAAACTGGAAAACCTCGCATCAACACAACAGAGATGAAACAGTCAGAAAAGGTTGACCAGTTTGCCTAGTCAGTACAGGGTGCTATGACTACCTCCTCACAAGAAGATACTGCAACAGAACAATGGTCATACCTTTGCGACACCATCCACGAATCAGCACTCTCTATCTTTGGAAGAAAGACCACAAAGAGCAGTGAGAGGTTTGAGGCAAAGTGCAACATCACGACCTCTCTTCGAAGCCAAGCGTGCAGCTCTCACAGAGTACAAGTGCTCACCATCCGACCAAACACTCTAGGCTCTTCAAGCTGCTCGAAGCAAAGTGCAACAGGCTGCAAGGCAGTGTGCAAATGAGTACTGGCTCCAGCTCAATGAGGACATTCAGACAGCAGCTGTGACAGGCAACATCAGATAGATGTATGATGGTATCAAGGAGGCCCTTGGCCCATCACAGAGCAAGACAGCACCCCTGAAGTCATCCAGCGGTGAAATAATCATTAATAAAAGCAAGCAGATGGAACACTGGGTAGAACACTACTCTGAGCTCTACTTGAGGGAAAATGTTGTTAGCTCAGCCATTGATGCCATCAATTGTCTATCACTCATGGATGAACTCAACTCCGTACCAACCACTGAGGACCTCAGCAAGGCAACTGACAGTCTGGCCCCAGGGAAAGCTCCTCGCAATGATGGGATTCCTCCAGACCTGATCAATGCTGCAAGAGCTCACTCCTCCAACCTTTACACAAGGTCCTCTGTTAGTGATGGAAGGAAGGAGCCATACCACGGGATATGCGCAACTCCAAAATCGACACTTTGTATAAGAACAAGGGTGATAGGTGCGACTGCAACAACTATAGGGATAGCTCCCTCCTGAGTCTATCCTGAGTTCCAATGTGGTTTTCGTGCAAAGGAGGTCAACTGTCGACATGATTTTCTCACTCCGTCAACTCCAGGAGAAGTGCAAGGAACAACAGAAACCCCTCTATGTCACTTCCATCGATTTGACCAAGGCATTCGACCTTGTCAGCAGGGATAGGCTCTTTCAGGTTCTCCTCATGATCGGCTTTTCCCTGAAACTCCAAAGTATCGTCAAGTCATTCCACGATGACATGAAGGCTACTGTTCAGTATGATGGCAGCTCATCAGAATCCTTTGCTATTTGCAGCAGAGTCAAACAAGGATGCATGTTGGCCCCAACATTATTCGGCATCTTCTTCTCTATGCTACTGAAGCACACATTTGGGACGTTGACAGAAGGCATCTACAAGCACACTAGGTCTGATGGGCAGCTCTTCAACCCTACGCACCTGAGAGCAACAACAAAGGTGCGAGTGATCTTAATATGTGACGTGCTCTTTGCCGATGCTGCTGCTATAATCTCGCACAACAAACAGCAACTACAAACTCTCATGGACAGCTTCTCTAAGGGATGCAAGGACTTCGGGCTTACCATCAGCCTAAAGAAAACAAATGTCCTTGCCTGAAAGACATTGGAGACACCAGTTATTACCACTGACAATTACGATCTAGAAGTGGTCTACGAGTTCACATACTTGGGGTCGACCATTAGCGACACTCTCTCCCTCTGTGCTGAAATCAATAGGCATATTGGCAAAGCAACATCAATCCTTCCTTGACTCTTCTTGCGGGTCTGGGAGAATCTGAAACTCGCTACAAAGACCAAGACTGCCTTGTACAATGCATGCGTTATCAGCACCCTCCAGTATGGTAGCGAGACTTGGACCATCTACTCCAAACAGGAGAGCAAACTCAATAGTTTTCACCTGCGCATCCTGCGCAACTGTCAGTTGCCTTGCTGAGGTCCTCAATGGTTGGTACGGAGTTGAGTTCATCCATGAGTGGTAGACAATCGATGGCATCAATGGCTGAGCTAACAACATTTTCCCTCGAGTAGAGCTCAGAGTAGTGTTCTATCCAGTGTTCCATCTGCTTGCTTTTATTAATGATTATTTCACCGCTGGATGACTTCAGGGGTGCTGTCTTGCTCTGCGATGGGCCAAGGGCCTCCTTGATACCATCATACATCGATCTGATGTTGCCTGTCACAGCTGCTGTCTGAATGTCCTCATTGAGCTGGAGCCAGTACTCATTTGTACACTGCCTTGCAGCCTGTTGCACTTTGCTTTGAGCAGCTCGAAGAGCCTAGAGTGTTTGGTCAGATGGTGAGCACTTGTACTCTGTGAGAGCTGCACGCTTGGCTTCGATGACAGAAGTCGTGATGTTACACTTTGCCACATCCTTGGCATCATCTGGAGAGACAAAGTCTCAAATTCTGAAGTCCTCTCCCAAGCTGGACTTCCCACAATGTTCATGCTTTTAAGACAACGCAGACTGCGCTGGCTGGGTCACGTATGTCGTATGAAGGATGGTAGACTGCCAAAGGACATCCTCTACAGAGTACTAGCAACAGGTAAGAGTTGGTATACCCAGGCTCCACTTCAAGGCTCTCTGCAGGCACGACATGAAGGCCTTAAAAATCAACACAGAGAGCTGGGAGGATACAGCAGATGACTGCAACAAATGGGTAGGTACTCTTCAGCAACACCTAGAGCAAGGTGAAAGAGTGGTCCTGAGTCAGTGAGGAGCAGAGAGCTAAACGGACAGCACAGTGGTCAGCGGACAACAAGTTCATGACACCCTACACATGCAGCAACTGTGGCAGAGCCTACCGTTCCAGGATCGGCCTCAATAGCCACAGTTGACGCGGCTCGACAAACCAGTGACTACCAAAGGCGCAGTACCCATTGTAGACCACGACCGATGGAGGCCACAAAAAAACATGTTCTCTAATTTATTAAAGTGGATGAGAAAAGGATATCAAATCAGAGACAACCAAACAAATTATACCTTGACACAACTACTATACGTGGACAAATCTGATCTGGAAAATTTACAAAGAAAACTAAGAACTTTCTTTCTTTTTCAATCTTTTTATTAATTTAAAAAAAAACATAACATAATAATATTACATATGTTATGAATACAATAGATTTAAAATTGAGTTGGTAACAAGATAACAATATCTTATTAAACTATCGGCGAAAAATGATCATATAATATCAATCTAATCTATACAGATTATACATGAAACAATTGAAAATAATCATCAAAAGAAAAAGAAAAAAATATAAAATATAAGAAAAAATGTATATTTAAAGAAATAATAAAAAAAAACTAAACCTAAACTAACATGGGCAATAATAATAGTTTATAAGTATATGATAGTGTCAAAAAACTCCGGAACTCCACACCAAAACAAGAATAATAAGAGTAAAGGTCTGGAAGAAGTCAAATTAATTCATGTGAAAGTGTCGAATGAACGGTCCCCAAGTTTCTTCAAATTTAATTGATGAATCAAAAATAGTACTTCTAATTTTTTCTAAACTTAAGCAAGAAATAGTTTGAGAAAACCATTGAAATGTGGTAGGAGGATTTACTTCTTTCCAATTTTGTAATATAGATCTCCTGGCCATTAATGTTACAAAGGCAATCATTCGTCTAATTGGAGGAGAAAATCGACTATCACCTTCATTTGGAATACCAAAAATTGCAGTGATAAAATGAGGTTGTAAATCAATATTCCAAATTGAGGAAATGGTAGCAAATATGTCCTTCCAATAATTCTGTAAAGTAGGACATGACCAAAACATGTGGGTCAATGAAGCCACATCTAAGCTTCACATCAATGAAGCCACATCTGTCACATTGAGGATTAACATGAGAATAAAACCGAGCAGGCTTATCTTTAGACATATGAGCTCTATGTACAACCTTAAATTGTATTAAAGCATGTTTAGCACAAATAGAAGACGAATTAACCATTTGTAAAACTTTTTCCCATTTTTCCATTGAAATATTGTATTGAAGTTCTTTTTCCCATTCCTGTTTAATTCTACCTGATATCTCTGGTTGTATCTTCATAATCATATTATAAATAAGAGCCACTAATCTCTTCTGACAGGGATTTAAAGTAAAAATCATATCTGAAAAATCTATCAAAGTTGAATTAGGGAAGGATAGTAAAACTTTATATAAAAAGTTTCTAATTTGTAAGTATCTAAAAAAATTAGATTTAGGTAATTTAAATTTGTTAGAAAGTTGATCAAAAGACATCAAACCACCTTCAGAAAAAAGATCACGAAAACATATTATACCCTTCCTTTTCCATATACTAAAAGCTTGATCTGTTAGAGGGTTTAAAGAAAAAATTAAGTAAGATAGGGCTATCAAGAAACAAAGTTTTTTAGAGTAAAAAATTTATGAAATTGAAACCAAATTCGTAATGTATGTTTGACAATAGGGTTAGATATCTGTTTATTAAGTTTAGTTAAGTCAACAGGGAGAGAAGAGCCAAGAACAGATAATAAAGAATATCCTTGTGTAGCGTTGCATTCTAAATTTACCCACTGTGGGCACAATGGTAAATCTAAATCTAATTTCCAGTATAATAAATTCCGAATATTATTCGCCCAATAGTAAAATCTAAAATTGGGTAAAGCTAAACCACCATCTTTTTTAGATTTCAGTAATTGTCTTTTACTTAATCTGGGGTTTTTATTTTGCCACACAAATGAGGAAATTTTTGAATCAATGCTATCAAAAAAAGACTTAGGAATAAAAATTGGTAAGGCTTGAAATAAATATAAAAATTTTGGTAAAATCATCATTTTAACAGCATTGATCTGACCAACCAATGATAAGGATAAAGGAGACCATCGTAGTAAGTTGTTGAATTTGATGAAGCACAGGTAAAAAATTCAATCTGAATAAATCTTTATATTTCTTGGTAATTTTTATACCTAAATAAATAAAATTATCAGTAACAATTTTAAATGGTATCCTGTCGTTCAGTAAAGTTTGTGCATTTAAAGGAAAAAGTTCACTCTTATCCAAATTTAATTTGTAACCAGAAAAACTACCAAATTGAGCCAACAAGGATAGAATAGCGGGAATAGAATTATCAGGATCAGAAATATATAACAACAAGTCATCAGCATAGAGCGATAGCTTGTATAATTTCTCATTACGGGTAATACCAGAAATATTAGGGGATTCACGAATAGCAATAGCTAAAGGTTCTAATGCAATATTAAATAATAAAGGACTTAGGGGACAACCTTGTCTCGTACCACGAGATAATTGAAAAAAAGAGGACCTATAATTATTCGTAAGAACAGAAGCAACAGGTTTATAATATATTAATTTAATCCATGATATAAAATTAGAACTAAAATTAAAATTCTTCTAGGCATTAAATAAGTATGTCCATTCAACTCTATCAAAAGCTTTTTCAGCATCTAATGAAATAACACATTCTGGGGTTGTGGGTGAGGAAGTGTAAATTATATTAATTAATTTTCTAACATTAAAAAAGGAGTATCGGTTCCTAATGAAACCAGTTTGATCTCCTGAAATAATCTGTGATAGTACCTTTTCTAACCTAATAGCTAAAATTTTTGTAAGAATCTTAAGAGTCTACATTTAATAACGATATAGGGCGATAAGATGCACATAAAGTAGGGTCTTTATCTTTTTTAAGAATTAAAGAGATAGTAGCTTCATAAAAGGACTGGGGTAGTCTCTTCTTAATAAATGCATCATTAAAAATTTTGCATAACCAAGGGGAAAGCAAAGAAGAAAAAGTTTTAAAAAATTCTATAATATAACCATCAGGGCCAGGAGCTTTCCCTGAATTCATCGATGAAATAGCCTCTCCTACCTCGGCCGTAGAAATAGGCGCATCAAATAGACTTCGATCTTCATCTGTCAATTTGGGAATATTCAAATTGTTAAAAAAATTATCCATCATAGACAGATCACCATCTGATTGATATAAAGATTTATAAAAATCTTGGAAGGTATTATTAATTTCTTTATGATCCGTAGTCAGATTACCATCTTGTTTACAAATTTTAATAATTTGTCGCTTAGTCGAAATAGCTTTTAATTGATTAGCTAACAATTTACCAGTTCGATCACTATGGATATAAAATTGAGCCCTGGTCCTAATTAATTGATTCTCAATTGAAGAAGATAACAGTAAGCTATGTTCCATTTGCAGTTCAACTCTCTTCTTATAAAGTTCCTTGGTAGGAGTAACGGAATAAATCTTATCAATTTCTTTAATTTTATCCACCAATAAAGCTATATCTAAATATCTTTGTTTTCTTTTACCAACAGAATATGAGATAATTTGTCCACGAATAAGCCTTAAAAGAGTCCCAAAGTATTCCTCTGTTAATCTCTTCAGTATAGTTTGTCAAAAAAAATAAGTCAATTTGCTGTTTTATGAAGGTAATAAATTCTGGATCTTGAAGCAAAGTAGCATTGAGTCTCCAAGATCTAGTATTAATGAAAGAGTCCGAGATCTTGATAGATAACTTCAAAGGTGCATGATCCGAAATAGCAATAGAATCATATTTACAGTCAATAACATCTGCTAATAAACGATGATCAATAAGAAAATAATCAATTCTAGAATAACTATGATATACATGTGAAAAAAACGAAAATTCTTTATCTTTAGGGTTCAAAAACCGCCATATTTCAGTAATTCCCAAATCAACCATAAAATAATTAATAAGTAAAGCTGATCTATTTGGAAGAGTTCGAATAGGTTTAGATCTATCCATCAAAGGATTCAAACAACAATTGAAATCTCCACCCATTATCAACATATATTCATTTAGATTAGGAAGGGTAGTAAATAAACGTTTAAAAAATTCAGGGCAGTCAAAATTTGGAGCGTAAATATTAACTAAAGCCACTTTTCGGTTAAAAAGTGAACCAGTAATCAACAAAAATCTGCCCTGTGGATCAGATATAATTTCATGACGTATAAACGAGATTGAGGGGTCTATAAAAATAGACACACCCCTAATTTTAGCAGTACAATTTGAATGAAATTGTTTACCCTTCCAGAACCTAAAAAAGCATTGATTATCCTCCCTCCTAATATGGGTCTCCTGTACAAAAATAATATTAGCATTTAGTCTATGGAATACTTTAAATATTTTTTATGTTTAATCGGATGATTTAAACCATTAGTATTCCAAGAAATAAAATTAATAGACTTATCCATCATGCTAATATTAATTGTATATACCATAAAAGGTTGAAAAAGACACATAACCCATAATTCAGGAAGAAGGAAAAATGGTACAGGAGCAACCGGAGAACATGACACTTCAACAATATTAATAATTTAAAGTTGGCCCATAAACTAAAAGCAAAAAAATAAAAAGCAAAAGCGTGAAAAAAGATCCCTACCCCCTCCCCCCACCCCTCGAAAGAAAGCCAAGCGGCAGGCGCATAAACTAACACTAATATTAACCCTAATTCAAGATGGCGGCTCCATGAAAAGATTAAAAAAATCTATATAACACCCAGATTTAAATATAGGGTTGCAAAAAGAAAATGTATATCAATCAGAATGAAAAAAAATATAATAAAACGATCATTAATAAAAAAAAAGGTATAAACATTAAAATTTGAAAATGTAATATACCTTTAAAAAAGATTCCATGTTCAAATACAAGAAAAATGACGTTTCAAAAGCAAAGGCTTATGGGAAGAAGAAACGACATTTTGAAAAATCCATATTACAAAATATAAATGTAAGTTCAACGATCTATTAAAAAAATTTAATAGAAAAAAAAGTTATCAAAATAGGATTAAAAAAAGATTTAATAGACACTACAATATATAATAAAAAAAAGACCAAAAAAATCCAAAACATTTGTCCCATTTCCGAGTGCAGGCAAACAGATAAATGTTTACAAAAAGTAAAGTCTTATGGGAAGAAGAAACGACATCTTAAAAAAAAAAGTGAATCCTTATTACAAAATATAAACGTGTATATCCGAAACAGAAAAAAGAATAATAAAAAAAAGAGATATTATAAAAAGTTAAAAGAGCATCTATAAACGATGGTGATCGGAAAAAAAAAGAAACCAGACCCGTAGATCAGGATAAGAAGTTATAACCCAGCTTCATAGGTTGAAACTTAAAATGAAATGGCATCTTCTCTCCAAAAAATTTTTAGCATAACACATAGTTCAACTTGCACTAAAGATCGATATTCTTCAACGAATTTCTTCGCTTCTTCCGGAGTATTAAAAAATTGCTGACTGTTGTCGTTCAACGTAATTCTAAGATTCGCTGGAAACTTTAAAGCTTGTTTAAGTCCAATCGAATGAATCTCTGCCATCACTGGTTTAAAAACGATTCTCGCTCACATTACTTCGAATGAATAATCCTCAACAATACGAAATGTGTTGCTGTTGTGAGAAATCATACCTTTTTTACGAGCTAATCGAATTAAAAGCTCTTTCTCCCGAAGATAATGAAGGTGAACAATCACAGCTCGTGGTTTGCCACTCGCAGCTGAAAACCTCGCAACTCTGTGAGCACGGTCGATAACAGGTTTAGTGTGCAAACCTTCAGCACCGAAAATTTCCCACAATAATTTAGAGAAAAATTCAGTTAAATCACTGGACTCAACTTTTTCGGGGAACCCGATAATTCGCAAATTCAGTCTGTGAGATCGATTTTCAAGATCAGTAATTTTAAACTTATACTGATCTAATGTTTTAACAGTCAAGTGTACCTTCTTCTCCAGCGCTTCAATTGTACGTACTTTTTCGCAAATTAATTTTTCAAGAGTCGTGATCTTATCTTCATGCCGCTGAATTTCTGATGCCTGCGATTGAAGCTTAGTATCAAGCGATCTAACAAATCCTTCGAGTTCAGATATTTTCGTGGTAAGCTTATTTTCCAAACTTGCCAGTTTACTTCCCAATTCACTTTCTAGCCTGCTTTCCAGAGTTGCAACTTTAGCGTCCAGAAGATGAGAAATAGCGTCGATGGATAGAGGATCCTTAGACAATTTCTTACTTGTAGCCATTTTATGTTTGACAAGATTAAATCAAATATTGTTTTAGAAAAAGAGTAAATCAAAGGTATCAACTCATATGATTAGGTTCGAAAAGATTTGAGTAAAGGGTGATTATAGTTGAAAAGGTAAAGAGCGCCTAAAAGGCAGATGCTTACGTCGCCATCTTGAAACTCCACCCCCACTCGAAAAAACTAAGAACTGACAAATTTTAGAAAACATTACGGACACTCCAATGCACTCAGATTAAGAATACCTAAGACAGTGGGAGGAAGAGGAATAGCAGACATATAAATACATCACAGAACAGTTATATAAAGCTTTAGAATATATTTTCATCAACAAAACAAGTGGTCAGCACTCCATCTGAACATATGTTATTCTGGTAAGTACACAGCATAAAACATAAATGAATGCATGACCCAGAAAAATGAAATTAAAGGTCAAAGTTCAAAGTAAAATTTTCAGGTCACCACATACAACCCCGAGATTCTTTATCTGCGGGCGTACTTAGAAAATCTATAGAACAGTAACTGTAAACAAGATCAATGGGCAACAAACAGCAAATGCAAATATAAATAAATGGTAATAAATAATGTGCATGAAAAAACAAGGTAAAAAAAGAGTCATTAATGAGTGCAGTTATCTCCCTTTTGATCAAGAGCTTGATGGTTGAGGGGTTGTATCTGTTCTTGAACCTGGTGGTGCAGTCCTGAGACATTTGTACCTTCTATAATTCCAAACACAGATAAGATACAGTACAATAACATCAAAAAATATCAAAAATTATGCTAAATTAAGAGGAAATTGAAAGACTGCAGAACATAAACATGTATCCATTGTCCCAACAGTAATAACTACAACTGTCTACAATTATCTACAATTGCAAGGCCATAACACAATAGCATTAAACAATTAGTTCGACACAGCATTATTTATGTCAATCTGCAGAAAACCACAATACAAAACGATTAGAATAATCCAGAAGTTCCTATTAATTAAAAATTGAGTGTGCTTGGCTTTGCCCATGGTTCAGTTTTTAACAGTTTGAGCTGGGAAAAAGTAAAAATACAGCAATAATAATTATAGTAATGAATGATGAACTATGAAATGAGAATACCAAAATGGTAGAAGACATTAAGAAACAAAATTGAAACCTTAAGCTCAGAAGTAGTCATGTAAATGGATTATCCCAGCAAGAAAGTTAAGTGAAAAGCAGAAAAGCTAAGAAAATACTTAAGCGATATGAAATCCATACAAGACACACTAAAGCCAGACTAAACAGATACATTAAATGCACTAGAGTAAGAAAACAATTCTGGAACAATGAAGGAGGTTTATACAAGATATTTAAACTAAATTTGACACTTCAAAATGTCACCCACCCTAGCAGAGAATTACCACCAAACAGATTATGAACTTTTGGTCTAATATCTGGTCAAACAGGATGACATACAATCAAGGAGTAACCTGCATAAGGGTGGAAGAGAACTCACTCACACAATTTAAGACATGCAAACAACTGAAGTTACAATGGATGTGCTAATGGTAGTTACAAAAATTTCCCACAACTTGAAAAGTATCAGCAGTAATAATATTAATAATTATTGGTATATATTTTTTCTTGCCTTCATACGTACCTGTTGATACATACCAACAATTTTCTTAAATATCCTGAAAGAGTGCCCAAATTTTTGAAAGGAGGTAAAACACAGTGCCTATAAAAAGTATTCACTGCCCACCCCTCTGCCTTTGGAAGTTTTCATGTTTTATTGTTTTACAACATTGAATCATAGTGGATTTATTTGTTTTTTTACACTGACCAACAGAAAAGACTCGGGTGTCAAAGTTAAAACAAATTTTACAAATTTGTCTAAATTTATTACATCTATTAAACACAAAATAATTGATTGCATAATTTCTCACTCCCTTCAAGTCAGTATTTAGTAGATGCACCTTTAGTAGCAATTACAGCCTTGAGTCTGTGTGGATTGGTCTCAATCAGCTTTGCATATCAGGACACCACAATTTTTTCCTTATTCTTCTATACAAAACTACTCAAGCCCTGTCGGATTGCATGGGGATTGTGAGTGGACAGGAATTTTTAAGTCCAGCCACAAATTCTCAATTAGATTGAGGTCTAGACTCTGACTTGGCCACTCCAGGACATTAACTTTGTAGTTTTAAAGCCATTCCTGTATAGCTTTGGCTTTATGTTCGGGGTCATTGTCTTGCTGAAAAACAAATCTTCTCCCAAGTTGCAGTTCTCTTGTATACTGAATCAGGTTTTCCTCCAGGATTTCCCTGTACTTTGCTGCATTCATTTTACCCTCTACCTTCACAAGCCTTCCAGTACCTGCCGCAGTGAAGCATCCCCACAGCATGATGCAGGCACCACCATGCTTACCAGTAGGGATGTTGCTTTTTTGATAATATGTAGTGTTTGGCTTACACCAAACATAGCATTTAGTCTGATGGCCAACAAGCTCAATTTTGGTTTCATCTGACCATAGAACCTCCTTCCAGCTGACTTCAGTCTCCTACATGCCTTCTGGTAAACTCTAGCTGCGAGTTCATGTGTTTTCTTTTCCCCAACAGTGGCTTTCTCTTTGCCACTCTCTCAAAGCTGTGACTGACAAAACACCCAGGCAACAGCTGATGTATGTGCAGTCTCTTCCATCTCAGCCACTGAAGCTTGTAACTCCTCCAGAGTTGTCATAGGTCTCTTGGTAGCCTCCCTCACTAGTCTCTTCTTGCATGGTCAGTTTGCAAGGCAGATTTACAGCTGTGCAATATTCTTTCTATTTTTTGATGATTGACTAAATCGTACTTCAAGGGATATTCAGTGACTTGGAAATTTTCTTGTATCCATCTCCTGACTTGTACTTTTCAATAACCATTTCATGGAGTTGCTTGAAGAGTTACAGAAGAGTTGAAAGAAAGCTGTAAGGGTATGAAAGATTGTAAAGGACACTGATAATAGATTCTGCAATTTTTACATCAAGCCTGACAGAAAGTCAGAAATCTTTCATGCAGTTGTATTGACTACCAAAAGGCATTTGATTTGGTCCCACATTCATAGTTAATGGAAGCTCTTAACATATGTAAACTGCACCCAACAAATGCGAAACTCTTAAACATCTGATGAAGCACTGGCATACCATAATCACCCTATCTATTAACAACCAAAAAAAACCCTCCATTATGAAAATAAATCAGAGTTTATACCAGGGTGACTCCCTAAGCCCACCATGGTTTTGTCTAGTTTTAACCTCGCTGTCTAATTTACCAAATTGAATGAAAATTCAGAGACAACAAGGAAACTATACCTCAACATCATCCATGTATAGGTGGGTCATGTTTTATAACTTCAAAGCATTAAACTAATTCAAAGCAAGTCATGGTATTCCAAAATATGGTCTGGTTTTGAGTTTACTTTTTGTGCGACATACATGTATCATGTGGAAGAGTAATGATGTATGCAATTCATATATTTATACATATAACCTGTAATGAACTATTTAAAGGGACAATAATGCTTAATAAATCAACATATTTGCTGGGGGAGGGCGGAGGGAGAGAGGAAGGAGAGGAATTTCTGGCTAAGAAATTTCTTCACATTTGTTTTTAATGGATGGCCCTCTATTCTGAGGCTGTGTCTTCTTGTCCTAGACTGCCCTGCCATGGGAAACATCCTTTCCACATCTATCATGTCTAGGTAGGCATTTCAATATCCAAATGGTTTCAATGAGATCCTCCCTCATCCTTCTAAATTCCAGCAAGTACAGACTTAGAGCTATCAAACTTGCCTCAAATGATAACCTTTTAATGGCTTGGAATCATCCCTGTGGAACTCCTTTGAATCCTCTCCAACGCCAGCACATCTTTTCTTAGATGAGGAGCACAAACTGTTCACAATATTAAAGATGAGGCCTCACCAGTGTCTTATGATACCTCAGCATCACACCCTTACTTGTATTCTAGACTTCTTGAAATGAATGGTTAGGCGAGCATCCTGCTTGTGTCTAAATTGGATATTCAAACCAGGGAATATGGACTGTCTCTTGAGGCTGAGAAATGCAGCGCCATCCGGATATTTGGTAAGTGTGAGATGACGTTGTACTTTGGCAGGCAGAAGTTCCGCTGGAAGTTTTTGTTGGCGGTGATGTCTACACCCCTGCTGGGGACCAGCTTCCTCTGCACTAACAGCCTTCTCGTTGATGTCCAGAATGGTTGCCTTGTCAATGCAGAGACTTTCTACTCCCTCTCCAGCACACTCAGTGCCAACAACACTTCAAAGCTGTCCAGTGCCTTTTCTGCCTCTGACAACTTCCTCTGCATCCTCGCTGAGTTCACGGACCTCAGCCTACCGTCTCCTCCTCCATCACTAAACATGGGGTGGAGCACCAAATCCTCACCACTGGCTTGCCCATCCATGCCTACACCAAGTGCCTCGACCCAGAGAAGCTAGCCATCGCCAAGGCTGAGTTTCACGCCATGGAGCATCTGGGCATCGTCAGACAGTCCAACAGTACATGGACTTGTCCTCTCCACATCGTGCAAAAAGTGAGGGGGGGGTGGGTGGCGTCCATATGGCCATTACCCCTGCCTCAATGATGTCACGACCCATGACCGATACAATCCTGTACATCCACAATTTCTCTGCTCACCTGGCAGGGAAAATGATCTTCGCCAAGGTGGAACTCATTCGCAGTTATCACCAGGTCCCTATCCACCTGAGTGACATTCCTAAAACCACTGTTATTACACCGTTTGGTTTGTTGCTTTGAATGCCATTCGGCCTGAAGAACATGGCCCGGACCTGTTAGCGCCTCATGGACAGTGTTCTTGGGAATTTATCTTTCCTGTTTGCTTACTTAGATGACATTTTGGTAGCTTGCTCTTCAAGGACCAAACACCTCTTACACTTGAGAAACTTTTTTGAACGCCTTTGTCAGCATGGTCTTATCGCCAGCCTGGTAAAGTGCCAGTTTGGACTGTCCGTGGTTGAGTTAATCAGAAACCATGTCAATGCATTGGGGGCAGGTCCCCTGTTGGTTAAACTAGAGGCCATTAAGCGCTTTCCTTGGTCGGTCACAGTTTTGATCCCAAAGCGGTTCAGATCATGCACCCTCACTATGAGGCCCTTAAGGGCAAAGTGGCCAAGCACATCGTGGATTGGACAAAGGAAAGGTCCAAGGTGTTATCGGGCACAAAGGAAGTATTTTCTAATGCAAAATTGCTGGCACACCCCCTACCACATGTGCCGATCGCTCTCACCACAGACACGTCGGATTTCCCAGGCAGCATGGTGCATGAGGCAATTGGTCAACGGTGTTTGGCAGCCTTTTACCCTTTTTAGCCATCAGCTTTGCCCTGCGTGCGCAAGAACAGTACATTCGATGTGAAATTCTCGGCCTGTACTCGGCAATGTGGCATTTTCATTTTCTCCTAAAGGGCAGTCTATTTATGGGTTTTGTGGATCATAAGCCCCTAACATTCGCCATGGCCAAGTTCTCTAACCTTGGTCCGCTCAACAGCAGTGCCAGCTTTCTTTTATTTCAGAGTTCACCATGGATATCCAGCACGTTGTTGGAAGCGTAACCCCGTGGCTGACTGCCTTTCCTGTCCCTCACCGGTGCTGTCCATTTGGGTGTGCACTACGCTCAGAAAGCGGCAGACCAGGTTTCGGACCCCAGCGTGCAGGCACTGCATTTGGCAGATACAGGGTTGAAATTGGTGGATGCTGCTTTCAGTGACAGTGGCGTTTCGCTACTGTGTGATCTGTCGACAGGGCAACCCAGGCCGGTTATGCCAGTGGCGTGTTTTTGATGTAGTCCATAGGCTTTCTCACCCAGGCTGGAGGGCATCACAGAAACTAGTGACAGAAAAGTCTGTGTGACCTAGTCAGGGACCAGGCTAGTGCTTGTTTGGCGTGTCAATGTATGAAGGCGCATTGACACGCCAAGGTTCCTTTCATGGTCCCTGAGCGGCATTTCAACCACATGCATGTGGATTTGGTTGACCTGTTGCTCTCGTCCTGCAGCTTTACTTACCTCCTCACCATTATTAATAGAATGATACATTGGCTGGGGACAGTGTCACTGTCATCCATTTCAGCCATGAAGATGGTGTGAGCGTTTGTAGGCTCGTAGATTGCTTGGTTCGATGACCTGTTGGATATCTCTTCAGAGTGAGGGATGCAGTTTACATCCAAGCTTTGATGTGTGGTTGTTCATGATCTGGGGGTCAAACTGCACTGGACCACAGCCTATCACCCTTAGGCCAATGGTCTGTGTGAGCATTTCCATTGTTTAATGAGAGCGGCTCATGCATCCCTCCATGATGGTCGTTGGGTGAACAGACTGCTCTGGGTCATGTTGGGCCCCACAGAGGGGCCAGCTTCCCATCTCCAGACCTTCTGACATTGACTGTTCTTCCTCCCCAGCACCTGCCCGTAAAGGCAGGAGTATAGGTTCGGCAAGGTTTTGCAGGTCCCTGTTTGTTTGAGTTTGTCCGCCAGGGTGAATTCTGGGGTGCATGTGTAGGGACTCCTTAATTTCATTAGGCACAATTCACCCAGAATGTTAAGGTTAAGTTCACCATGCAAGTTATATGCTCTGTTGTACATTATTATGTTTTGGGGGTTTTTCTTTTATATATTTTTTGGCAGGTTCAATAAAATGTATTTTGGAAGTAATTACACTTGTACCGTAGATTCCGGACTACAGAGCGCACCTGATTAAAAGCCGCACGCTCTAATTTTAGAAAGAAAATCAATTTTGTACTTGTACAAGCCGCACCAGATTTTAAGCCACAGGTGTCCCACATTGTAATATGAGATATTTACACAGAAAGATATTACACGTGAGGATTTTTTAACTTTTAATTAAATCCGTATGGTAACGTAAACAAATACATATTGCAAATGCTTTTTTTCGAACAGTGCCTGTAACACAGCTACTTTTAAATATACCTACGTATCGGTAACACACAAATTACGTTGCATATACTTTTTTACTGAACAGTGCACTAACAACATTCAAATATCTCCTAACGACTGGTAAAAAATATATATATACTGCAGCCTACCAGGAAAAGTTATTGATCACCTTTAACTTAAAAGCTGCATCATATGCTTTTCTTCGAGTGTTTTCCATGTTGATGAGGGTGAGTACAAATGACTGATTTACAATAACTTAATTGTGAAAGTGCGCTTGATTTATCGTACAATTTCATTGGACCTCTGTGAACTACTCATCAATTTTATTGGTCTTGCTATGATCCCAGCCCCTCCTTTGTGAGAATTGCAAGAGCTCCCATCGAAGCGGGGGGGGGGGGGGGGGGGGTCAGTAGACCCAGTTGGAGAGAGAGAGAGAGAAACGTGCTGTTATGAATCCCGTAACTGGAGAACTTACCAGCAAAGATAGAGAGGTCCGTTGAAGTCTGATGTCACTATTTTCAAACGTTTTTATTGATAAAGGGACACAAAAGTAGGGTTAATACAAACATTCAGAGACAATAGTCGCTGTTGTTATTCTGTATCCTTGGTGGGACCTGCAATTTGACACATTTCTCTCTCTCTCTCTCTCCCCGACTGGGTCTACTGACCCCCCCCCCCCCCACCTTTCGACCGGTGCTCTTGCAATTCTCACAAAGGAGGGGGCTGGGATCCTAACAATACAAATTGCACGTTCCACCCGGGATACAGAATAAGGCGACAGCGACTATTGTCTCATGGAGACCACGTGAAAAGCCCTCGGGAAAGGTGGGCTGGTTGAGAGAGAGACTGCGTCATCCTAACCTGACTGACTCCTGCGACCCCGTGAGGAAGTATAAAGGAGAGTCTCAGGGGGACAGCCCTCAGACGCACCAAGAAGACACGAGAGGGTGATCCCGCAGCAGCGGGAAGCCATTCTGAAGGAAGCCACGTGCGTTAGATTCCGGGATTGGAATCTGTGGCTGGAATCACAGGAAACCGCTTTTAACTAACATCGGGGAGAGGAAACCAACGCTTCCCCGATTTCACGGAAGATTCATCAAGACTCGGCAAGTTCTTTCTCTTCTCCCCCAATCTCTCTCTCTCGGTCGCCCCACGTGAAACCCAGCGATTTCCAACGGGCTGAGGCAGGCAGACTTTCTGAGTGACTTTTATATTTCCAACGGACAATCTATTAACCCCTAGACAACAGCAGAGCTCACTTAATGATGAGTATTACTATACCCGCGCTTTAGATTGAGTGTTGACGATGTGTACTATCTGTATGTATGTATTAACCCTACTTTTGTGTCCCTTTATAAATAAAACGTTTGAAAATAGTCACATCAGACTTCAACGGACCTCTCTATCTTCGCTGGTAAGTTCTCCAGTTACGGGATTCATAACAGTCTACTGTTACGAGGCAAAATGTTTTTGGCAGCATGAAAAAAAAACATGCATTAGCCGCACCGTAGTATAGGCTGCAGTGCTGCTGCAGTGTTCAAAGCATGGGAAAAAAGTAGCGGCTTATAGTCCGGAATTTACGGTACTTATTTTTGTCAGCACTCCTACAACATTCTCCCAACCACTGAGGTTAGGCTAACTGGTTTATAATTTCCTTTCTGCTGCCTTCCTCCTTTCTTAAAGAGAGGAGTGACATTTGCAATTTTTCTGTCCTCCAGAACCATGCCAGAATCCAATGATTTTTGAAAGATCATTACTAATGCCTCCACAATCTCTACAGCTCCCTCTTTCAGAACCCTAGGGTGCAGTTCATCTTGTCTGGGTGACTTATGTATCTTTAGGTCTTTCAGCTTTTTGAGCACTTTCTCCTTTGTAATATTAACTGCACTCATTTCACTTCCCTCACACCCCTCAACATCTGGCACACTGCCAGTGTCTTCTGCAGTGAAGACCAATGCAAAATACTCACTTAGTTCATCTCCTATTTCCTTGTCCCTCATTATAATTTCTCCAGCCTCATTTTTTAGTGGTCCTATATCCATTCTTATCTCTCTTTTATGTTTTTTAAATTTTTTTTTACATACTTGAAAAAGCTTTTACTATTCACTTTGATATGGCTTGCTAGCTTGCTTTCATATTTCATCTTTTCCCTCCTAATGACTCTTTTAGTTTCTCTCACAAAATGCTGGAGGAATTCAACAGGCCAGGCAGCATCTAGGAAAAGAGTACAATTGATGTTCCAGGCTGAGACCTTGACTGTACTCTTCTCCTAGATACTGCCTGGCCTGCTGGGTTCCTCCAGCATTGTTTGTATTTGTGTAGATTTTCTCTTCAGGGTTTTGGCAGCATTTTGTGTGCGTTGCTCTGATTTGCAGCAAGCACCTGCAGATTTTCCCTTTTTATTTGTTTTTAGTCGCTCTCTGTAGGTTTTTAAAAGCTTCCCAATCCTCTGTTTTCCCACTAATATTTACTTCGTTGTCCGCCCTCTCTTTTGTTTTTATGTTAGCTTTGACTTCCCTTGTTGGCCATGGCTGTACTATTTTGCCATTTGAGCATTTCTTTGTTTTTGGAATATATCTGACCTGCACCTTCTTCATTTTTCCCCAAAACTCATGCTATCATATCCTTCCATTTTGGCCAACTCGTCTCGCATACCACTGTAATTTCCTTTACTCCTCTAAAATACTATTACGTCAGATCTGATCTTTCCTCTTGGCTTCTTAACCCACCTCATCTGACGAATTCTCTGCTTTCATATCTCCATTGACTTCCTTCTTTTTTGCCTTCCATTCATCCAGCTGGGATTTGGTTTTGTATCAACGTTCATGAACTTCCTGAACTCTCTTCCAGCTTTTTGCAAGTAGCTGCCTAATTAACATGTCAGAAGCTTTCTCAGGTATGTTGCCTCAAAAACTGTTGCAGTCAGACCATTGCTTTTGTCACTTTCACAGTTACTTCTTTGGTTGAATAAGCTTTCCAATGAGAGGCACAGTAGTTGGCACTAACACTGATTTGCCCTCTGACTGACAATGGTTCATGGTGTACAGCATGGAGACAGTTGTGACAACATATAGTACCATTCTTAATACATATTTGGTTGGCTTCATTTCAGGGGATGTGGCACTGGAACACAGCAAGAGACGTAGCTCTGCAGACAGTAAGCACTCTTCGTCACAATGCATCTGAAATTCATCAATCTCATCTTACCTTACCAACCAAACAGACATTGAGGATGCATAAATTAGTCACAAAGGTGCCCAACAGTTCCCCTTGACTCATGACATGGAATGAGTTCATGCAATTTAACAGTTGGTAAGTCAAGTATACCCTCTCAACTTTCTCTGCAGATCTATGGAACACAGATCACATAACAGTATAACACTGGCTAGAACCAAATGGTGAAATATAGCCAAGGAGTGAACCTGCCAACCCTGAGGATTCCTCTTGAGGTGTTCAAAGTGACCTCAACTTCATACGAGTGGTCAAGAGTCATTTTTGGGGTTTATGAGACTTTACATGATTGGTCAATCACACTAATTAGAATAGTGTAAAGGTAGTTTGGCTGAACACCAGCTCTATCCCAACTAACATTCAGATTCCAATCTGAATGCTTGTCAACTTAATCTTCACTGTTGTGATTGTCTTCATCTTTGCCTTGCCGCTCCTTTGCATGCCACTACCATCATTCCATCTGCAAGCTCTCAAGAAAAACAGAAACTACTTTGACATTATGACACATGGGGACTACTCAAGGCTTTTGCTGTCACAACTCAAACCAGAAATTTCAAGTCTTGCTAAAAACAATGAAGCTCGAGGATCATGTGGATAGTGAAGCTAATGTACAGTGCACAAGTACTGTGTAAGCTAGGTTTAAAGACAAACACAAATTTAAAGCAGAATCATTTTTCTCACATTAGCATATGGTAGACTTGTTTTTACACTCTGGGGGCGCTGGAAAGTATATTGTGCCTAAGAGGGCCGTTGGCAAGTATGACAGTGTTTGGGGGAATGTATCAGGCTAAAAAAGTTTGGGAAACAGCACATTACACCATACAAGATATGATCAACCTAACAAACTATTGTAGAATTTATAGATACATTAAAACAAATGCCTGGTGCATACAAAGCCAGATCTATAGATACAGGAAATTCAGCAAAGGACACAGAATTATTGAATGAGCAAATCAGGAACAATGAAAATGGTTTATACAGGATAGTGAAACTAAATCTGACACATCAAAATATCACCAACCCTTGCCCAGAATTACCAATAAACACAGAGATAATGAACTGTGGCGAGCATTTGGTCCCAAACGGCAGACAAGGAAGTTCATTAACTCAGCAACAACTAGGTCATTACACACTTCAAACCACCTAGTACTGTGCCCCCTTCCAGCTCTGTTTCCCTCCCTGATGAGCTCAATTACTTCTACACTCGATTTGACAGAGAGAACAAGGAGGTCACCATCAAAGCGGATCTCCCGACTGGTGAACTGACTCTCTCACTTTTGACCTTTGATGTTTGCGCCACCCTGGGCAGGGTGAATGTATGGAAGGCAGCTGGTCTGGATGAAATACCTGGCCGCTGTCACCGTCACTTGTCCCTGGTTCAGCTGTGTTGTGTTGGGCTGCTGCAGGTGTGCTGCACCGCTGCAGGCCGCTGTGAAACCCGCAGTGGTTGATGCGCCCACTGGGTCCGCTACCTGGAGCTATCCTGCCAGACAACCATAGCTTCAGTATCGAGGTAGAGTATTGCACCCTACACATCCACATGGGCTCCCCAACTGGACAGCAGGTTCAGGCCAATGATGCAGGACGCACGGCTGTCAGCGAGCTACACCTCGTGTTCCACTGTCTTTTTCCCCTTATGCCTCCTCTTCCCTCGCATTGCCACACAGTCGCCGGTGACTGTAGCCAGCTGGACTGCCGTTGTTGTCCATGTAGTCAGGGATGGGTGGTCAATATTGGGAAGGACAACATGGTAGTGGGGGTTGACCCTGTATCCACCATCTGTTGCCCTCCACAGAGTCCACGTATAAGCCTTCCTCCTCACACAAAATATCCACCGGGGGGGGGGGGGAAGGGAAGACAATGGATGGATTCTCATTTTAGGGGCTAAAGTTGCTTCTGCCCTCTCCACCTTGGCCAGCGATGATGGTGATGTCAGACGAACCTGCTGCCGATGGCACTCCAGCGTCAGCGCCTTCACAAAGGTGTGGAGGGCGAGCTCTTCCTGGGCCACGGGAGGGAACTCAGGGTAGCCACGCTGAGCACAGTGGCTGAGATCTGCTGCAAGCGTCCCCAAGTTTTCTCCCAAACGGCACTGTCTGCTGCACAGTTCTTCTCTCATTGCTTATGCCAATGGCCTCTGCTCGAAATGCTGCTCCAGTACCACTGTGAGCATGTAGTCTTGGTGCTCTGCTGGTGCTAGGTCAAGGACGGCCCGCAGGGCATCTCCCTCCAGTGACAGGTCAAGGTGCATGGCTGTCTCAGTGGGGCTCCACCCGTTGTGCCATGCAACAAGTTTGACTTGTGCCAAAAAAAGTTGCAGCTGGCTGGTACTGTTGTATCTGGGGAGCTTCAGGGAGGACCCGAGGCTCATTGAGGCCCTTTGGACTTCCCCTTGCTCCATATGCCATGGTGCCCATCCTTCCATAGCTACGGCGTCTTGGGTTCCCTGGTGAGGGTTGCAACAGAGGCGAGAGTTGCGATCCACCAAGTGTTCTGGATTGGGGAACCTAGGTACTCTCACTCAGTCAGGGCTCCCTGGGAAGGCATGATGCTCGGTTCCCGGGTCCTCCCTCTGCGTCTCATTTTCAGAAGCTCCACCTGTTGGTGCAGGGGAGGTATACTGCTCACTCCCTCGTCTTATTCCCTGGGTCTTAGGACACTCTATCCTATGTTGTAGCTTTTCAATCTCGTCACCGATGTCACATCCAATTCTTGTCACCAATGTTGCAAGCATTTGGTCCATAATGACAGGTGAGGAAGCTTGCTAACTCAACAACTGTTTTATTGCGATAAACACAAAACAGCCCAGGCACCATGATCCAGAGAGTGAAACTGACCTGTCCCATTCAGACGGGGGAGGTGACCATCACACACCCCGGTTACAGTTTGGGTGACCCACAAATACACAATCAAATAACTGTATAACCCAAGCTGAAATGTAACAAAAATGAAGCTGAACTTCCCACCATAATCCCACAAAAGCATTTTAACACAAACAATAAACTGCACTGTTCATTAGAAATGCACGGGCAGGCTGTTGACCACGCCCCTGCCTACCTGCTCCCCCCTTCCAGGGGGCATTGCAGAACTTATGGTCTAACATCTGATCATGAAGCAAGCAGGATTAGAGTGGAATACGAACTCACATGATTGAAGACATGCAAACACCTTAAGCTACAATGGATGGGCTAAAATCAGTTAAAATACCCACAATTGGAAAAGTACCAGCAGTGATAATATTCATAATTATTGGTAGAAAATAATTACTTGCTTCATCCATACATCTTGATACATATCAACAATTTTCTTTAAAATCCTGAAAAAGTGCCAGAGGTTTGCACAGAAGGTAAAGCAGTATCTTACCTAAAGGAGAAATCACAGATCATTCTTCAAAATCCTATTACTTTCTTTTAACAAATTATACATAAAATATTAATATCATTTATTTATATGGGAAAAATTTGTGAGCGTTCGCAGACCCAAAAACCTACCAAATCATGCTAATTAACACATTAAATCTAAAATAACAGTAACATATAGTAAAAGCAGGAACGATATGATAAATACACAGCCTATATAAGGTAGAAACATTTTTCTGCAATCATTTCAGCACTGTCCAATGTAGCGAAAATCTCACGCAAGCGAAGTGCTCTTGGCAGAAACACTCTCTCCAGTAACCTTAAAGCTATGAAGCTGCCAAATCATATCAAATAACACGTAAAAATACACAGCCTATATAAAGTAGAAATAATGTATGTACAGTGTAGTATCGATAACCGAAATCAGGAAGACAGCGAGCACACTGATGATGGTGTGTTAGGCTGAGTCGTCGGAGGTTGGGGTGGTGGGAGGTAGAGGAGACTGGGGTGTCATCTCATTGTCATCTGTTTCCATCAGGGCAGGCAGGTCATCTTCTTCTATGTCTGCCTGCCTCGATGTCGAAGGTCGAGGTTTGTCGTCTGCTGTGGAAGGCTTGAAAAACAACAGTATGCTTGACTGCTTAACCTCGTGCATTTTTCTATCATATAATTCTTTGTAAGCACTCAAACCATCCTGTAAATATGCCCTAAATCTATGTACCTTTTCAAATTTAAAGTCATACTTTCCTGCAATCATTGCAGCGTTGTCAATCACAGGCAAAATCTCACGCAATTGCTTCACGTTTAGTTCCTGGATGACTTCACTTTCGCTACTGCTTTCAGTTTCGATTGTTATCCTTTCCTCTTGCAATTGCATCAGCTCCTCACCTGTCAGTTCTTGATCATTGGATGCCAAAACCTCTTCAATATCATCTTCGTCAACTTCCACAAACCCAGTCTCCTTAGCCAAACTCACTATGTCCTTACTTCATTCACCATGATCGAAACACTTAATTATGTCTGGTTCTACGCTAAGTGTACACCCTTACGAGTTCTTTTGGGCTTTTCCGATACCTTAGAACTCATCTTGTTAACAGATGCTCACAGGCACATGTTTATGCAATGCCGGCCAGAAATCAGTTCCGGGGGAGGCTGTGCCTTTTTTCGAAACAGTGAAAACACCTTCTGTTCAAGTCAAGTCAAGTCATTTTTTATTGCCATTTTGACCATTACTGCTGGTACAGTACACAGTAAAAATGAGACAACGTTTTTCAGGGTGCTACATGAAACAGTACAAAAACTACACTGAACTATGTAAAAGGTAACACATGAAAAAAAACTACACTAGACTACAGACCTAGCCAGGACTGCATAAAGTGCACAAAACAGTGCAGGCATTACAATAAATAATAAACAAGACAATTGGCACAGTAGAGGGCAGTAAGTTGGTGTCAGTCCAGGCTCTGGGTATTGAGGAGTCTGATAGCTTGGGGGAAGAAACTGTTACATAGTCTGGTCATGAGAGCCCGAATGTTTCAGTGCCTTTTCCAAGATGGAAGGAGGGAGAAGAGTCTGTATGAGGGGTGCATGGGGTCCTTCATAATGTTGTTTGCTTTGCGTATGCAGCGTGTACTGTAAATGTCAGTAATGGCGGGAAGAGAGACCTCGATGATCTTCTCAGCTGACCTCATTATCCGCTGCAGGGTCTTGCGATCGAGATGGTGCAATTTCCGAACTAGGCAGTGATGCAGTTGCTCAGGATGCTCTCAATACAACCCCTATAGAATGTGATGAGGATGGGGAGGGGGGGTGAGAGATGGACTAACCTCAGTCTTTGCAGAAAGTAGACACGCTGTTGGGTTTTCTTTGCTATGGAGCTAGTGTTGAGGGACCAGGTGAGATTCTCCCTCAGGTGAACACCAAGAAATCTGGTGCTCTTAATGATTTCTATCAAGGAGCCGTCCATGTTCAGTGGGGAGTGGTCATTCCGTGCCCTCCTGAAGTCAACAACCATCTCTTTTGTTTTGTTCACATTCAGGGACAGTTTGTTGGCTTTGTACCAATCTGTTAGCCGCTGCACCTCCTCTCTGTAAGCTGACTCATCGTTCTTGCTGATGAGACCCACCACAGTCGTGTCATCAGCAAACTTGATGTGGTTCGAGCTGTGTGTTGCAGCACAGTCATGGGTCAGCAGAGTGAACAGCAGTGGACTGAGCACACTCGTGCTCAGTGTGATGGTGTTGGAGATGCTGCCTCCGATCCAGACAGACTGAGGTCTCACAGTCAGGAAGTCTAGTACACAGCTGCAGAGAGAAGTGTTCAGGCCCAGTAGGCTCAGCTTTCCAATCAGTTTCTAAAGGATGATTGTGTTGAATGCTGAACTGAAGTCTATGAACAGCATTCAAACGTACGTGTCTTTTTTGTCCAGGTGGGTTAGGGCCAGGTTGACGGTGATGGCAATAGCGTTGTCTCTTGAGCGGTTGGGATGGTACACAAACTGCAGGGGGTCCAGTGAGGGGGCCAGCAGGGTTTTGATGTGCCTCATGACGAGTCTCTCCAAACATTTCATTATGATGGATGTGAGTGCAACGGGACGGCAGTCATTTAGGCAGAACGCTGAAGACTTCTTCGGCTCGGGAACGATGGTGACAGCCTTGAAGCACGTTGGAACGGTGGCGTTGCTCAGGGAGATGTTGAAGATGTCAGTGAGAACATCTGCTAGCTGATCTGCACATCCTCTGAACACTACCAGGAATATTGTCTGGTCCAGCAGACTTCCATGGGTTGACCCTGCAAAGGGTTCTTCTCACATTGGCCACGGTGAGACACAGCACCTGGTCATTTTTTAAGGAGGGGTGGACTTCCTTGCCACCACGTCATTTCCGCCTCAAAACAAGCGTCGTACTTATTCAGCGCATCTGGGAGGGAGGCATCAACTGCACAGTCAGGTGGTGTTGTCCTGTAGTTGGTGATGTCCTGAATGCCCTTCCACATGCACCGCTTGTCGGTGCTGTCCTGGAAGTGTGTGTGCATTCGCTGGGCGTGTGCACACTTTGCGTCTCTGATGAGCCAGGACAGTTTGGTCCTTAGGGCTGCCTTGTTGCCTGCTCTGAAGGTGGAGTCACAGGTCCTTAGCAGTGCACGCACCTCCGCTGTTATCCACGGTTTCTGGTTAGTGCGTGTAGTGATGGTCTTGGTCACAGTGACGTTGTCGATGCAATTGCTGATGTAGTTAGTTATTGATGCCGTGTACTTCTCTAAATTGGTAGAGTTGCCATTGGTTGCAGCCTCCCTGAACATGTGCCAGTCAGTGTGCTCAAAGCAGTCTTGAAGAGCAGAGATGGCTCCTGCTGGCCGGGTTTTCACTTGCTTCAGAACTGGGTCTGGAGCATCTGACAAGCTGTTTGTATGCTGGGATTAGCATAACAGAGATGTGATCTGCATAACCGAGGTGGGGGCGGGGCTCCACCCGGTATGCATCAGGAATGTTTGTGTAAACCGGGTCCAACACATTCTCCTCCCTCATTGCAAAATCCACATACTGATGAAATTTGGGGAGCACTGACTTAAGGTTCGCATGGTTAAAATCTCCAGTGACAATAAACAGTCCATCAGGGTGTGCGTTCTGCAGTTCGCTGATAGCCCCATACAGTTCACAGAGTGCCTCCTTAGCATTAGCGCTGGGCAGGAACGTAGACACTGGCTATGAGGACAGTGGTGAATTCCCGTGGTAAATAAAATGGTCTGCATCTGACAGTGATAAACTCCACTAGTGATGAGCAGCACAGAGTTCTTGCACCATTCCGTATTGACGTAAACACACAAGCCAGCATCACGGGTCTTACCAGAAAGAGCTGTGTCGCTGTCCGCTAGAAACAAGGCGAGCCAGTCCAGTTGAATGGCGGAGTCCAAAATTCCATCAGTGAGCCACTTCTCTGTGAAAACATACACACAGCGGACTTTGTACTCCCGCCAAGTATTTCTATGGAGTCGGATGTAGTCCAATTTATTGTCCAGGGAGCTGACATTACAGAGCAGAATGCACAGGAGAGCTGGCCAGCTAGGGTTTGCTTTTTGCCTGGCACGGACCCCTACCCGCTTGCCTTGCTTCCGCTTCCTCGCACATCGCTTAAGACGTCTCCACCTCCGGCCGCCCGCATCAGGCGACTCCAAGGACTGCAGGCCCGATCCCCTCAGCAAGCCAAGGTCGCATAATTTAACCAGCAGAAAACCAGCAAAAACAGGTGACTAATACAGGTCTTTCGTAACAGCGATGTGTCGTAAAATGAATGTTCAAAAAATGGGGGACACCTGTATTATAAAACCCTATCTATGAACAGTCAAAAGAGAACAACCACTGTTATTAAAATAAAATGAGGCATTTTTCATGGTGTTTCACTAAGCCCACTATGGCTTTGTCTAGCTTTCAACCTGCTCTCTAATTCACTGAATTGGATTAAAATAGGGTATCAAATAGACTCCTGGATAGGTACATGGTGCTTAGAAAAAGCAGAGGGCTATGGGTAACCCTAAGTAATTTCTAAGTACGAATTTGGCATAGTATTGTAGGCTGAAGGGCCTGTATTGTGCTGTAGGTTTTCTTTTTTTCTAGGTTTCAAATCAGACAGAAGCAAAAAATTACACCGTAACACACCTTCAGTATGTGCATGGTTTGAAAATTTATGCTCCTTCATCAGTAAAGCTAAAGCAATTAATTCAAATAGAATTTTTTTCAAAAGATAGAAACATGAACTTAGGTCTAAATAAGTTCAGCACATTAAAGATAAAGAAAGATGCAAAAGAACTAATAGAATATAAAACAGAACAGCATGATACAATACAACCTGTGGATGAGTATCAAACATATTAACTATCAGGGTTATCAACAAGCAAAGAAAATACATCACAGTGTGAGAAAAGGAAATTTTTAAAATGAACTTACTTCCAGGCTGAAGAAAATCAGCCAAACTATGCTCAATATTAAAAATATAAACAAAGGCAATAGTCACTTCTGCTGTGCCTGTTTTGATGAATTCTTTCGGCATAATATCTTGGTCCAAAACCAAACTAGAAAATTTACAAAGTAAGAAATGAAATGACAGATTTAGAATACACTACGTAGACTTGAATCTAATTATATTAACACTATCAGATAGTGGAGGAAGAGGAATAACAGACACTAATTACATAAATCAGATAAAACTTCAAAGGATATAATAATCACCACAGAAATAAAATATTAAACCAAGGGAAGAACAAGACTCTCCATGGAAGAGATCACCATCTGTATAAACTAGATGTTGACAAGGAAGCTTCAGAAAACCTGGCTCAGAGTTGGAGACCTCTTCCCACAAACAATGGGGATTTTTCTGGCAATACAGGACCAGGTGGTCAATGTGAAAAATGATCAAAAATGCATAAAAAACCAACAAGTTCAAGATGATAAATGCAGAAAATGACAAGAGAAATGAGATGCAACCAAGCACGTTACAGGATGCTGCAGAAGTTCAGCTCAATCTGATTACCATCACAGACACGATCAAGAGGCAAACATGATTCACCAAAATATTGTTTAAAAATTTAAAGACACCATACCTTACTATAAACACAAGCCCAATCCAGTTTTAGAATCAGACTCCTACGAATTATGTTATTACAGACAGTATAATTCATAATAACCACCTGGATATAATATTACAGAATAAACAAGGAAGAACACCTTACTCAATAGGTATAGCCATTCCAAACAGACATTACATGGAAAAAATAACTAGTAAAGAACACCAGAAATATGCTGAATTCAAAGAAAAATCTGAAAGACTATGGAACAAGAAAAGGGTATACATTATCCCGGAAGTATTATCTACAACTGGTATTACCCCAAATTCACGATTGGATAGCAATAAACAATTAGGTCTACACAACAATACTTAACCTGGTAAAGTGCCAGTTTGGACTGTCCATGGTCGATTTCATCAGAAACCACATCAATGCATTGGGCGATAGATCCCCTGCTAGTTAAAGTTGAGGCTATTAAGTGCTTTCCTTGGTCAGTCACTGTTTTCTCCCCAAGGTGGCTCAGATCATGCACCCTCTCTGAGACCCTTAAGGGCAAAGTAAGCCAAGCACTTCGTGGATTGGGCGGAGGAAAAGACCAAGGTGTTATCGGGCACTAAGGAGGTATTGTCTAATACAACATTCCCGGCGCATCCCCTACTAGACGTGCCGATCGCTCTCACCATAGATGCATCGGATTGCCTGGTTGGGGTGGTGTGTGAGCAGTTGGTCAACGGTGTTTGTCAGCCTCTTCCCTTTTTTAGCCATCAGCTTTGCTTCTGCGAGCACAAGAACAGTACGTTAGACTGTGAGATTCTTGGCCTGTACTTGGCAGTGTGGCATTTTCATTTTCTCCTAAAGCGGTCCATTTACAGCTTTTCTGGATCATAAGCCCCTATGATTCACCATGGCCAAGGTCTCTGAACCTTGGTCCACTCGACAGCAGTGCCATCTTTCTTTTATTTCAGAGTTCACCAGGGACATCAGCCTTTCCCGTCCCTCACCGGTGCAGTCCATTTGGGTGTGCACTACACTCAGATAGCAGCAGACCAGGTTTCCGACCTGAGTGTGCAGGCACTGCATTGTGTTCTGTCAACAGGGCAACCCAGGACAGTTGTGCCAGAGGCGCGTTTTTGATGTGGTCCATAGGCTTTCTCACCTGGGCTGGAGGCCATTGCAGAAACTAGTGACAGAAAAGTCTGTGTGGCCCAGTCAGGGACTGGGCTAGTGCTTGTTTGATCTGTCAACGTACGAAGGTGTATCAACATGCCAAGATTCCTTGTACGGTCCCTGAGCGGTGTTTCGACCAAGATTGTGGATTTGGTTGACCTGTTGCCCTCATCCCACGGGTTTATTTACCTCTTCACCATTATTAACAGAATGACACGTTGGATGGGGGCAGTGCTGTTGTCATACATTTCAGCCACAGAGGTGGTGTGAGCGTTCATAGGCTCGTGGACTACTTGGTTCGGCATCTTGTCGGATATCTCTTCAGAGTGAGGGACACAGTTTACGTCCAAGCTTTGGTGTGTGGTTGCACGTGATCTGGGGGGGTCAAACTGCACTGGACCACAAATAGCACCCTCAGGCCAATGGTCTGTGTGAGCATTTCCACCATTTAATGAGAGCCACTCATGCATCCCTCCATGATGGTTGCTGGGTGAACCATGGGTCATATTGGGCCTCAGGATGGCCTCTAAGGAGGACCTTCAGTCCTTTTCCGCAGAGCTCGCTTTCGGGCAACTTCTGCAGGTGTTGGGAGAGTTTAACCTGTGGTTCACTTCGCAGCAACAGTTGGCTTTTTATGGACAGCGCCAAAACTTTTGCTACAGTGCCCATGACACAGCATGGCCTGCCACAGACACACCTGTTGCCTTTCTGCAGGAGGTGAAATACTTGTATATGTTTGTGCATCATGATGGACATAGAGAGAGCCTTATGATGGCCTGTTCCTTCTGTTCAAAGTGGGGGATCAGTTGTTTATGATGGACTTTGTAGGTATCCTAGACAGTGTTTCATCTTAAACCAGCCCATTTGGACCTGGCGTCCCCAGTGGAAGTAGCACACCCCCCATGGAGGGGCCAGCTTCCCACCTCCAGACCTTCTGATATCAACTGTTCTTCCTTCCTGGCACCTGCCTGTGAAGGCAGGGGTAGATTCAGCCAAGTTTTGTGGGACCCTGCTTGTTTGACTTTGTCCGCTAGGGTGAATTCTGAGGGTGCAACTGTAGGGACTGCTTAATTTCGTTAGGTACAATTCCCCCAGAATGTTAAGGATTAAGTTCACCATGCAAGTTATATGTTGTACATTATTATGTTTTGGGGGTAGGTTTTTTTCTTTTATATATAGATATATATATATATATATTTGGCAGGTATAAAGTGTATATTGGAAGTAATTACACTCATGCTTATTTTTGTCAGCACTCCTACAACATCTTCCCAACTACTGAGGTTAGGGTAACTGGTTTATAATTTCCTTTCTGCTGCCTTCCTCCTTTCTTAAAGAGTGGAGTGACATTTGCAATTTTCCAGTCCTCCAGAACCATGCCAGAATCCAATGTTCTTTGAAAGATTATTACTCATGCCTTCAAAACCTCTACAGCTACCTCTTTCAGAACCCTAGGGCGCAGTTCATCTCATCTGGGTGACTTATGTACCTTTAGGTCTTTCAGCTTTTTGAGCATTTTCTCCCTTGCAATAATAACTGCACTCATTTCACTTCCCTCACATCTTTCAACATCTGGCACACTGCCATTGTTTTCCTTAGTAAAGACAGATGCAAAATACTCAGTTCATCTGCCATCTCCTTGTCCCTTGTTATAATTTCGCCGGACTCAGTTTTTAGTGGTCCTATGATGGACTTTTACCCCTGTACCATTGAGCGCATACTCACCAAATGCATCTCAGTGTGGTATAGCACTTGTCCCATATCAGACCGCAAAGCACTCCAGCGTGTGGTGAAAACTACCCAGCGGATTCTCGGCACCCAATTACCCACCGTTGAGAACATCTACCATAAACATTGCCTGGGAAAACCATTATCAAGGATGCATCTCACCCTAACCGTGGATTGTTTACTCTCCTCCTATCTGGTAGGTGCTACAGGAGCCTCCACTCCCACACCAGCAGGCACAGCAGGAAGAGCTTCTTCCCTGATGCTGTGCCCCTGCTGAAACTCACATTACAGCGCTAAGCAGTATTGCACCCATATTTTACTGTCTCAGTACTTCTATATTTGTGTGCTGTAGCACTTACTTTTTGTTCGCAGTCATTTTGTAAATAACACTAGCCTTTGCATTCCTGGTTAGATGCTAACTGCATTTCATTTGGCTTTGTATCTGTACTCGGCACAATGACAACAAAGTTGAAACTAATCTAATCTAATCTAATCTTATTGCGATAAACACGAAACATACTCGGGACTATGACCTGGAGAATGAACCTAACCAGTCTCATACAAATGGGGGAGATGACCACCACACACCCTGGTTATGGTTATGGTGACACACAAAACCTCAAGCATATAACTGCACAGGATTGTTCACCTGCTTGCTGCACAACTGCTCGTGGTCCATTGCAGGGATGTTGTCACTGGCTGTCACCTTCGCTTGCTCCCAGTTCAGCTGTGTTGTGTTGGGCTGCTGCAGGTGCCGCAGGTCGCTGTGAAACCCACGGTGGTGCTGCCCCACTGGGTCTGCTTCCTGGAGCTGTCCTGCCAGACAGCCATTGCTTCAGCACCGAGGTACAGTGTTGCACCCTACACATCCACATGGGCTCCCGTCGGGACAGCAGGTTCAGGGCAATGATGCAGGACTCTCGTCTGTCAGTGAGCCACACCTCGTGCTCCACTGTGTTCTTCTCTTTACGCCTCCTCTTCCCTCACGTTGCCGCACAGTTGCCGGTGACTGTGACCAGCTGGACTGCCGTCATTGTTCACCCAGTCAGGGATGGCTGGTCAATGTTAGGAAGGACATAATAGTGAGGGTTGTCCCTGTATCCACCATCTGATGCCCTCCACATGCAGTCCACATACAGGTCTTTCTCCTCATCCAAACGACCCACCCTGGGGGGGGGGGGGGGGGAAAGAGACGATAATGGACAGATTCTGCCAGAGGAGTTGGACGGTGGGGCCCACTCAGCATTTCCCAATCACTGCACTGGGCTCTGGCATGGTGCTGGTATGGGGCAGTCCCGGGCCAAATGACCTGCCTCACTGCACCGGTAGCAGAAATTGTTTTGTGGGCCGCGGTGGGGACGGCATGGTGTTGGTCAAATGTCTCACAGGCTCCTCTTTGTCAGTTTCCTCTTCAACCTCGGTGACACAAGCCATAGCTCATGGTGATGCTGAAACACTTTTAGGGGCTAAAGTTGCTTCTGCCCTCTCCGCCTTAGCCAGTGATAATGGTGATGTCAGGCGAATATACTGCAAAAGGCATTCTGGCATCAGCGCTTTTACAAAGGCGTGGAGGGTTAGCTCTTCCTGGGCCACAGGATGAAAATCAGGGTAGCCACGCCGAGCACAGTGGCTGAGATCTGCTGCAAGCGTTCCCAAGTTTTCTCCGAAATGGTGCTGTCTGCTGCACAGTTCTTCTCTCATTGCTTCTGCCAATGGCCTCTGCTCGCAATGCTGCTCCAGTACCACTGTGAGAGTCCTGTAGTCATGGTGCTCTGCTGATGCTAGGTACAGGATGGCCCGTGGGTCATCTCTCTCCAGTGCCAGGTCAAGGTGCATGGCTGTCTTGGTGGGGCTCCACCCGTTGTGCCATGCAACAAGCTTGACTTGTGCCAAGTAAGGTTGCAGGTGGCTGGTGATGTTGTATCTGGGGAGCTTCAGGGAGGACCCGAGGGGCAAATCATCGAGGCCCTTTGGACTTCCTTTGTTCCATATGCCATGGTGCCCATCCTTCCATGGCTACAGATTCTTGGGTTCCCTGGTGAGGGTCGCAATGGAGGCGAGTGTGACGGTCCGCCATGTCCCCTGGGGGGAACCTGGGTATTCTAACTCTGTTAGGGGTTCCCTGGGAAGGCATGAAGTTCGGTTCCCAGGTCTTCCCTCTGGGTCTCATCTTCACAAGCTTGATCCATGGGTGCGGGGGAGGTATACTGCTCGCTCCCTCGTCTTATTCCCCGGGTCTTAAGACACTCTATCCTACATCGTAGATTTTCAATCTTGTCGCCAATCTCACATCCCACTCCTGACACCAATGTGACAAGCATGTGGTCCATAATGACATACAAGGAAGCTCGTTAACTCAGCAACTGTTTTATTGTGATTAACACAAAACAGCCCAGGCACCATGACCTGGAGAGTGAACCTCACCCATCTCATTCAGATGGGGGAGGTGACCATCACACACCCTGGTTACAGTTTGGGTGACCCACAAATAAACAAGCAAATAACTGTATAACCTAAGTTGAAATGTAACAAAAATGAACCTGCACTTCCCACCATAATCCCACAAAAGCATTTTAACACAAGAACAATAAGCTGTGCTGTTCATTAGAAACGCAGGGGCGGGCTATTGACCATGCCCCCACCCCCTCCCTCCCCGGGAGCAATACAGAATTTATGGTCTAACATCTGATCATGGAGCAAGCATGATTAGGGTGGAAAACGAACTCACTCACATGATTGAAGACAAGCAAACAGCTTAAGCTACAATGGATGGGCTCAAAGCAGTTTAAAAACATACCCCAAACTGGAAAAGTACTGGCAGTGATAATATTCATAATTATTGGTAGAAAATAATTATTTGCTTCATCCATACATTTTGACACATATCAACAATTTTCTTTAAAATCCTGAAAAAGTACCAGAGATCTTCACAGAAGGTAAAGCAGTATCTTACATAAAGGAGAAATCACAAATCATTCTTCAAAATCGTATTACTTTCTTTTAACAAACTATACATAAAATATTAATATCATCTACCTTGCACCTATCACCACTCACTTAGATAACCACAATATACTTCAGAAGAGCTGAACGAATGCTGCAAGGGTATGCAAGTTTGATGCTGACTGGCCTGCTGAGTTCCTACAGCATTATCTGTGTGTTGCTTGGATTTCCAACACCTGAGCATTTTCTCGTTTGTAATTTTACATCAAGCCTGGCAGAAAGCCAGAAATCTTTCATGCTATTGCATTGACTATTATAATTTATAAAACTTATAATACTATTATAAATTACTATAAATTGTACATTGCACATTTAGATGGAGACGTAACGTGAAGATTTTTACACCTCATGTATATGAAGGATGTAAGTAATAAAGTCAATTCAATATAGATTTGCTCCCACATTCATGGTTAATGGAAGCTCTTGTACACACACACACACAGCCCCCGCCCCCACCCAATAATTGTCAAATTCTCAAAACATCTGATGAAGCATTGACATACAGGTTTTCTGCACTATCCGAAGGTAGAGAGTTTCTATAAAATGGTTCATAAGCCCGAATGTCGTAAAGTGAAGAAGCAATTACCATTTATTTATAATGGGAAAAATTTGTGAGCGTTCAGACCCAAAAAATAACCTACCAAATCATGCTAACACATAAAAACCTAAAATAACAGTAAAAGCAGGAATGATATGATAAATACACAGCTTATATAAAGTAGAAAAACCTTTCTACAATCATTGCAGCACTGACCACCTTAGCGAAAATCGCACGCAAGCCCTCTCGGTAGAAACACACAACGCAAACGCTCTTGGCAGAAACACTCCGTCCAGTAAACTTTAAGCTTTGAAGCTGCCAAATCATACCAAATAACACATAAAAAACACACAGCCTATAAAAAATAGAAATAATGTATGTACAGTGTAGTATCACTTACCGGAATCGAGAAGACAGTGAGCACACTAATGATGGTGTGTTAGGCAGAGTAGTCGGAGGTTGGTGGGCAGTAGAGGAGACTGCGGTGTCATCTCATCATAGTCTGTTTCCATCAAGGCAGGCAGGTCATCATCTTCTATGTCTGCCTGCCTTGATGTCAAAGGTCGAGGCTCGTCCTCTGCTGTGGCTGATGTGGAAGGTTTGAAAAACGACAGTATGCTTGACTGCTTAGCCTTGCGCATTTTTCTATCATACAATTCTTTGTAAGCACTCAAACCATCCTACAAATATGCCCTAAACCTACGTACCTTTTCAAAATTAAGGTCACACTTTTCTGCAATCATTGCAGGGTTGTCAATCGCAGTGAAAATCTCACGCAATTGCTTCACGTTTAGTTCCTGGATGACTTCACTTCCACGACTGCATTTGGTTTCGATTGTTATCCTTTCCTCTTGCAACTGCATCAGCTCTTCATCTGTTAGTTCTTGGTCATGGGATGCCAAAACCTCTTCAACATCATCTTCGTCAACTTCCACAAACCCAGCTTCCTTAGCCGAACTCACTATGTCCTTACTTCGTTCACCACAATTGAAACGCTTAATGTCTAGTTCTACGCCAAGTGTAACACCCTTACAAGCTCTTTTAGGCTTTTCCGATACCTTAGAACTTAGGAACAAAATAAATCAACATAAAGCACAGATGCTCACAGGCACGTGGTTAAGTAATGCCAGCTAGAAATCAGTGCTGGGGGAGGCTCTGCCTTTTTTCGCATGCTGCCTTTTTTTAACAACAGTGAAAACACCTTCTGTTCAAGTCAAGTCATTTTTTATTGTCATTCTGACCATAACTGCTGGTACAGTATACAATAAAAATGAGACAGAGTTTGTATGAGCGGTGCGTGGGGTCCTTCATATTGCTGTTTGGTTTGCGGATGCAGTGTGTAGTGTAAATGTCCGTAATGGCAAGAAGAGAGACCTCTATGATATTCTCAGCTGACCTCACTATCCGCTGCAAGGTCTTCCGATCCGAGATGGTGCAATTTCCGAACCAGGCAGTGATGCAGCTGCTCAGGATGCTCTCAATACAACCCCAGTAGAATGTGATGAGGATGGGGGGTGGGAAATGGACTTTCCTCAGCCTTCGCAGAAAGTAGAGACACCGCTGGGCTTTCTTTGCTGTGGAGCTGGTGTTCAGGGACCAAGTGGGATTCTCCGCCAGGTGAACACCAAGAAATTTGGTGCTCTTAACAATCTCTACCGAGGAGCGGTCGATGTTCAATGGGGAGTCGTTGCTCCGTGCCCTCCTGAAGTCAACAACCATCTCTTTTGTTTTGTTCACATTCAGGGACAGGTTGTTGGCTCTGCACCAGTTCGTTAGCTGTTGCACCTCCTCTCTGTAATCTGACTTGTCATTCTTGCTGATGAGACCCACCACGGTCGTGTCATCAGCGAGCTTGATCATGTGGTTTGAGCTGTGTGTTGCAGTACAGTTGTAGGTCAGCAGGGCCCTGGGGGGCCCCCGTGCTCAGTTGTGATGGTGTTGGAGATGCTGCTCCCGATCTGGACTGCCTGAGGTCTCCCAGTCATTAAGTCTAGTATCCAGTTGCAGAGGGAGGTGTTCAGGCCCAGTAGGCTCAACTTTCCAATCAGTTTCTGAAGGATGATTGTGTTGAATGTTGAACTGAAATCTATGCACAGCATTTGGATGTATGTGCCTTTTTTGTCCAGGTGGGTTAGGGTCAGGTGGAGGGTGATGGCAATGGCATCGTCTGTTGAGTGGTTGGGATGGTATGCAAACTGCAGGGGGTCCAGTGAGGGGGGGCAGCAGGGTTTTGATGTGCTTCATGATGAGCCTCTCGAAACACTTTAGGATAATGGATGTGAGTGCAACATTTAGTCATTTAGACAGGACATTGAAGACTTCTTCGGAACAGGGGCAATGGTGGCTGCCTTGAAGCACGTTGGAACAGTGGTGCTGCTCAGGGAGACGTTGAAGATGTCAGTGAGAACATCTGCTAGCTGGTCTGCACATTCTCTAAGCACTCTACCAGGAATATTGTCTGGTCCAGCAGACTTCCATGGGTTGACCCTGCACAGCATTCTCACATCGGCCACGGTGAAACACAGCACCTGGTCATTTGTAGGAGGGGTTTCCTACAGACCTTCAGGTCATTCCTCGCCACCATGTCATTTTCTGCCTCAAAACGAGCGTAGAAGTTATTCAGCACATCTGGGAGGGAGGCATCTCCTGCACAGTCAAGCATCTCCTGCACAGTCAAGTGATGTCCTGTAGCTGGTGATGTCCTGAATGCCCTTCCACAGGCACCGCATGTCGCCGCAAACCTGGAAGTGGCTGTGGATTCACTGGGTGTGTGCACTCTTTGCCCCTCTAATGGCCCAGGACAGTTTGATCCTTACTGTTGTTAGAGCTGCCTTGTCGCCTGCTCTGAGTCTCGGGTCCTCAGCAGCGCACACGCCCCCGCTGTCATCCACTGCTTCTGGTTAGCATGTGTGGTGATGGTCTTGGACACAGTGACGTTGTCGATGCACTTGCTGATGTAGCTAGTCACTGATGCCGTGTACTCCTCTAAGTTGGTAGAGTCGCTATCAGTTGCAGCCTCCCTGAACATGTGCCAGTCAGTGTGCTCAAAGCAGTCTTGAAGAGCAGAGAAGGCTCCTGCTGGTCAGGTTTTCACCTGCTTCAGAACTGGTCTGGAGCACTTGACGAGCGGTCTGCATGCTGGGATTAGCATAAAGAGATGTGGTTTGAGTAATCAAGGTGGGGGCGGGGCTCCACCCGGTACGCTGCAGGGATGTTTGTGTAAATTAGGTCCAACATGTTCTCCTCCCTCGTTGCAAAGTCCACATAAAGTCTGCCCTCCTTATCCATGAATTCCGCATGCGCGAGTTCAACCAACCGTGAATCGCGAAAGCCCAGAAGTGCTCTTCCAGCACTCGTTGTTCAAGCATGTACAGACTTTTTCTCTTGTCATTATTTCTTAAACAATGCAGTATAACAACTATTTTACATAGCATTTACATTGTATTAGGTATTACAAGTAATCTAGAGATGATTTAAAGTATACAGGAGGATGTGTGTGGGTTATCATGGATCAGGATTGAAAAGAAAATTGGAAGTTCTCTTACTAAATAAGTCCGAACAGGTGCATCCGGTATTATTTAGCGTCATTTAGTCAAACATTTGTCTTAGTATATAGTATATATTTTACCTTTCTATACATATAGAACACCTAAGAACCTAAGTTTCAGTGCTGGGCTCGGGAACAGAAGTTCCTGAGTTCGATCCAGTGAGAGACTACCATTGAGTGCACTCTCCACTGTGTCAGGTTGATGTGCAGGATCCAAAACCCAATAATTAAACCACTGCATTGCTTAGTAATAATTGTAGCTTTCCTTAGGGCAGAGCCTTTCTCACTTTATCCTTTAAAATTGTTCCGATTGTTGACCGACGTAGCCTAATACTTTTCCAATGAACAATGGCGTTTCACCTCTTTCCAATCGCTTTATTATTTACACTATTTTCAATCGTGACTGAGACTGTTGGTATGGGTTGCATGCACGAACAACGTGCTCAATGTCTTTGTCAATTTTCAGCCACCAAATGTAACTCCCGGCTAGTGCCTTCAATAGGTTTCTATAGGTATATTTAATGTCAGAGAAATATATACAATATACATCCTGAAATTCTTTGTCTTCACAAACATTCACAAAACAGAGAAGTGCCTTAAAGAATGAATGCAGCAAGGCAACAACTCCCCCAACCCCCAAGAGCAAAAAGAATCAGGACCCTCCACTGAGCACTCAAGTGTGCAGCAAAGCATCAATAAAGACACAGACTTGCAGTATCCCAAAAACTACTTGTTCACCTGATAATTCGATATACCCTTGGCTCTCTCTCCCTAAACACGGAAAAAAAGTTTTTCATTGTTTCACAGTGAGAGGTAAGACATAACAAAAAATTCACCGATTTACAACGTTAAAAGTCTGTTATGTCGCTTTTTCTGAGCACTGTGCCCAGAGAGTTGGCACTAAAATGGCACAGCTCTCCAGGCACACAACCTCCGGCAGCAAACCCGCCTTTGCCAACGTTCCGTGTTCTCCTGCGGCGCTTCAGTCAGGAGCACCAGCCTAGAATCAGCACCATGAAATCACAGAACCCTGAAGGCACGCTCGTCTTCCAGGTTGCATCCTTGGGATATCAAAAAGCAGCTGGCCGTGAAGGCCTGAGAGTGGGTCCCATTCTGCAAAGAACTGAAGTCTGGGTGTAGCTCCAGGTCATGGTCTTCAAAAGAAACCCCCACATCCTGAAAAGGAGAAAAAAAATATCACATATAGGAATAAAGCTGTTTCTGAAGATGCAAGCAAAGGACTTGCCGTTTAGCATCATCTTAACTTTGCCCCGCAACTGATTCTATAATTGTAAATGAAAAGAATCAAAGTATATTTATTATCAAAGTATGTATGCAGTAGACAACATGGATTCATCTTCTCCACAGACAGGCACAAATCAAAGAAAGAAAGCCATGGAACCCCTTCAAAGAAATAAGAATGATCAACCCCCTCTCATGCACAAAACAAATCACACAAATGGCAACAAGAAAATGAGGAAAAACAGAGCCCATAAAACAAAATCAAAGAATCCATATTCAGATCAACTCGGTATTCTTTATCTGTAGGCTGCTCCGATTCAAAATTGCCCAAAAATGGTGGTTGTCTCTCGGGGTCCAAGGAAGACTCAACATGTGGCTTCGAAAGCCAAAGCACACATACTGTTGCAGGCTGGACATGGAATGGAGGTTGTTAGAACAGGTGTGTACACAGCTTTGAGGTGTCGGTCTCGGCCTGCTGCAAGACACTGATTTTGGTCATCCTCGAAGTGAGATGCAGCTTTTCTGATCAGGGAGCACCACGCAGCCCTGTCAGCTGCGGACTCCTCAAGTTGTCGAGGCTGGAAGTCTGCCATTTGATGTATGATTTCAAATTTTCTTTGAATTTTTTTTTGGGGCGGCCCTGATTGCAACTGCCATGCTCAAGCTCACCATAGATCAGCTGACTGGGGATTCTTGTTTCACCCATGTGGATTACATGGCCATCCAGCATAGCTGGACATGGAGGTTCCCTGTCTCAATGCTCTTGGCTCTGTCAAGGACTTCCTGGTTGGTAATTCGGTCCTGCCATTGCATCATCATAATCGACCGCAGAGATCGCATGTGAAACTGCTCCAGCTGTTTGATGTGCCTGCAGTACAGGGTCCAGGTTTTGCAGCCGTACAGGAGAGAAGCGAGAACCACAGCCTTGTACACCTTGAGCTTGGTTGAAAGCTGAATGTCTTTGTGCTCCAGAACTTTGACAGAGTTTCCCGAGTGCCTGGCTGGCTTTCTGGATCCTTGCTATGATCTCTTTGTCAAGGGATCTGTCACTGGAGATGGAGCTTCCTAGATGCTTGAAGCTCTCCACACTCCTCAGGACACTGCCGTCGACGGTGATGCATGGCTGAGGAGGGTGACTGTTTGGTGCAGGTTGTAGGAGAACTTCTGTCTTACCGAGGCTGACTGTCAGGCCGAACAGCTTTGAGGCTGCGGAGAACTTGTCGACAATCGTCTGCAGTTGGTTTTCCTGGTGGGCCATGAGGGCACAGTCATCAGGAAACAGGGTTTCAGTGATGAGCCTCCTCAACTCTTTGGTCTTTGCAGCAAGGCGTCTCACGTCAAACATCGATCCATCTAGGCGATATCTATGATCCACAGCATGTTTCTGTTGACTGTGTTAAACACCTTCGTCAGATCAATGAAGACAGACTGTAATGTCATGTTCTGTTGCAGGCACTTCTCCTGTATCTGTATCACTACAAAGATCATGTCAGCATTGCGACTCGGGAAGAAAAAGGAGCAACCATAAAACAGAAATGTGGACTACAGTCCAATCCACAAACCACATCGATTAAACCTTGTTCTAGCACGATCTTCCAACAGCACGGAGAAGAGAGAAAGAGTGATCATTCCCTTGCAATGGCCTTACCTCAGGAGCAGTGAGCGAGGTGGAGTGAGAGACCATCCCACAGAGCCACCCTGCTCCAGCAGCAGCGAGCAAGAAGCTGGCAGACAGCATGGAACACTCGCTCGTCTTCCACACTTATCTCAATGCTCTTGATCTTCCTTGTTGCTTTAATCAGCGAGATTGGCAAGAAATGGAGTTGATCATGGGCTTGCACTTGGTCTCTAAGCTTCTTGGCCCCGAGGCAGCATGCCTCCCGGAACTCAAGAGACAGCAAGGCGCAAGATCATTCACTTGGCATGAAAACAATACCATTAAACTGTACAGGCTCCAACAGTACCTGAACTACATTTAAAAGAAAAAGATGATGTAAAATAAGTGAATGAAACAGTTTTGAGGCTATCTGGAGAATGTTGCCCATGCTAGCATTGTTCATTGGAGCCATCTTCTCTGAGTTTAGCAAGCCGGGTGTAAAAGCAAAAATCTTTCAAGTTGTTCTATTGATAACAAAAAAAAATTGATGCTGCCCTACACACATGGTTAAAAGAAGATCTTAATAAATATAAACTGCACCCAATAATTGTGAAATTGATAATAGTCATGATTCTTAAATTTGGTGAAGCATTGACATCCTATACTTATAAAATGAAAAATTAACAACCACTGTTATCAAGATAAACTGAGACATTTTCCAGAGTGACACATAGTCCATGATGGTTTTGTCCAGCTTTAAACCTGCTCTCTAATTTTTTGACTTAGACTGAAATAAGGTTTCAAATCAGAGACAATCAAATTGATTATGTTGACAGACCTTTAAGCATAGATAATTTGAAATGATACACGCTATCAGAAAAGCTGAAGCAATTAATACAACTAGTAGAACTAATTTCTAAAGATATAAACATTGACTTTGGACTAGATAAGTGCAGAACATTAAAGATAAAGAAAGGTGCAATACAGCCAGTAGAATATAAAACAGAGCAGCAGGATACAATACCACAGGTGGATGAATATGAAACATAAAGTAACTGTGATATAAACATGCAAAATAAATCATAGTGCAATAAATGGAAAACATTCAGAAGAATTTAATTCAAGACTTAAGAAAATCTGCCATACCGAGCTCAATAGTAAAAATATAACAAAAGCAATAAACATTTTTGCTACATATTAAAGTATTTTGGTACTCCATCAAAAATACAAACAAGTTATCGAAAGTACAAAATAAAGGATCAACAAATTCAAATGATAGATGCAGAAAATGCCAAGAGAAACTTGAAACAATCCAATATATTACAGGAACTTGCAGCACTTGAACTCAATCTGTTTACTTACAAAGGCATAGACCAGGGGTCAGCAACCTTTACCACTGAAAGAGCCACTTGGACCCGTTTCCCACAGAAAAGAAAACACTGGGAGCCGCAAAACCCGTTTGACATTTAAAATGAAATAACACTGCATACAACGTTTTGTTTTGCCTTTATGCTATGTATAAACAAACTATAATGTGTTGCATTTATGAAATTGATGAGCTCCTGCAGAGAAAACGAAATTACATTTCTGCATGCAACAAAAACATTTTGAACTCCGAAAATAAGATGTTGGGTTGAAGGTTACTTTTAAGTAAAATACTCAACGTCTATTTGAGTCCTTCTTGTGTTTATGAAAAACGCTAAACTTAAATTTGCCGCCAGCAGCAAACCAAAAATAACGTCAGCCAGCTGTCAACCTGAAAAATAAAAGGACTATTTCACTGAACAATGAAAACATATGAATATACGTAAAATAATAGGCAATTAAAATATTTATCATACTTGGTCAGGTTGACTCACACCTGACAATGCAGTCGTATTCGGTAGGGATGGATCGATGCTTAGGGGAGTGACCGGGAAGGATAATGTGTTTTTTTCCTCTCTGAACTCACAGAAGCGTTTCCCAAACGATGTTTGCATTGCGATGATTGCAGAATGTAAATACTCCGAATTTATCATGTCGTGACCTTGTTTGAACTCTCTCAAATTGGGGAAGTGAGACAATGTGCCTTTCTGTAAATCTCTGGCAAGCACTGTCAACTTGCGCTCGAATGCCAAAACATCCTCCAACATGTGTAGGGCTGTAAGTCCTTACCCCTGAAGAGCTGTTTTCAGTGTGTTCAGGTGCGCTGTCATGTCTACCATGAAGTGTAGCTTTTCCAGCCACTCTGGCTGTTCCAGCTCAGGAAAGGTGAGCCCTTTGCTGCCCAGGAAAGTTTTCACTTCTTCCAGACACGCGACAAAGCATTTCAGCACCTCCCCTCTGGACAGCCAGCGATAAAAACACGTTGTAGCGGTGTGCTCACGCAGTCAGTAAACTGCAGTCGAATAACTTTATTCGAACTAAACAGCCTTGCTTTTAAGCCTCCCTCAACCCAGCCCCCATGGACGCAGATGCTGCAAAAGACGCGTACTCACAAACCCCCGTAGGCTATCTCCCTTAGCCGGAATGCTGGCTAATTGTGAGCCGTTTCGGATGTGCCAGGAAATGTGTCGCCACACTTAGATTGTACAAGATCACCATAATCTTCAAATTTAGAATTACATTTCAAAAGCTAACAAAGTAACATAAAATACATTTTAATTAAATACTGACCAATTATTTCCCAAAGCCACAGGGAGCCGCAGCACAGAGGTGAAAGAGCCACAAATGGCTCGGGAGCCGCGGGTTGCCGACCCCCGGCATAGACAGTCAAGTAGCAAACATCAGTCACCAAAATCATGATTTAAAACACGAACTCATAGAAGACATCACACCATAATCAAAATACAAGACTGATCCAGTTGTAGAATCAGAGTTCAACAAATAATTTTGCAACTGATCCATTATTACATCGGAGAATACATGATAACCCTTCCCAATACAATATTAAAGAATGAACATGCAAGAACAACTTAATAGATATGGCCATTCCAAATTAACATAATCTACAGTAATAAGGGAAAAGCAGCAGAAATATGATGAATTAAAAAAAATTGAATAATGTATATATTTTCCCAACAGTAATATCCACAACAGATTTCATCTCAGTTACTTCACAGTGGCATTAAATGATTAGGCTTATACAGCATTATATATGAGTGGTGATTGATAAGTTTGTGGCCTAAGGTAGAAGGAGTCAATTTTAGAAAACCTAGCACATTTATTTTTCAACATACTCCCCTCTTACATTTACACACTTAGTACAGTGATCATGGACATACGGATCTTGGACTTCCAGAAAGTGTCCACAGCAGGGGTGATTGATAACTTCCCAGCCTAGGATAGAAGGAGATGAATTATACAACTCACATTACATGCACATGCAGGTCAACTCTTTGAATGATTATGCAGAAGGTTTGAAGTTAATAGCGCATCAGTTAATAACTCATCAAGGGTGATTGATAAGTTCATGTCCTGAGGGAGAAGGAGATGAGTTATTAACTTCAAACTTACTGCATAATCACCCTATCAATCACCCATCCGCAGACACTTTCTGGAGGTCCAAGATCCGTATGCTCCACGCACGACCAGTGGACTAAGTGTGTAAATGTAGGAGGGGACTGTGTTGAAAAGATAGAATTGACTCCTTCTACCTTAGGCCACAAACTTATCAATCAGCACTCGTATGCAAATCTCGAGAAATCCACAATACTAAATACCACTAGAATAATCCGAAAGAACTTACCAAGTACCGTTGGAGCCTGTGCTTACATATTGGTGGCACGTTTTCGGGCTGTTTGAGTGAAATGTTGCTTTGCTGTCACTGAGGGTGCTCAGTGAGGAAGCCAACAGCCTTGAAGCCAAGAAGCCTAGAGATGGGGTGCAAGCTGATAACCAATTCCATTTCTCACTGATTTCACTGGTTAAAGCACTGAGGAAGACTGAAAATCTAGACACGAGATTAGAGGGTGAGCAGGTGGTCAGCACCGTTATCAGCCTCTCGCTCGCTGCTGCCAAGGGAAAGTGTCTGCTTGTGAAGGTCTCTCGCTCGCTGCTTCCAAAGCAAGCTCCCTGCATTTGAAAGGTCTCTCTCCCTTTTGGTTGATGCTGCTAGAGATTCAGCTGGAGTCCTGGATCTTAGGCGAGGATAATGGACACCGTTTGTAGATTGGACTCTGTAGTTCATTTTATGATGTGTTTCTGCTTTCTGGCTCCTCTTTTTTTTTGTTGCTATTTTGGGCTGAACTGATTGAAATTCCTGGATGCTTTCAATTTAGGTGTTTTATATTCTGTGCTTTTCACTCTTTTTGCCACTTCTGAAATTTGTTCTTCTTGGCATGTTCTGGAAGGGGAAGGGTTTGATGTCTTTCATTGAACGGGTTCCATGGTTTTCTTTGTTTTGTGGCTGTCTGTGGGATGATGAATCTTGGGCTTGTATACTACATACACTCTTAGAAATGAATCTCGAAAAAGTATTGGCATACTATAACCATCAGCATCATGTGCATGTCATGATCTGGGTGAACTTAAGCATAACTGTTCTTAGCAAATTTGTTGAAGTAGTGGTTTGCCACTGCTTTCTTCCTCTGGACAGTATCTTTGCCAGATGGGTGACCCCAGCCAATATAACTATTCTTCAGAGATTGTCTGCCTCATGTCAATGATCGCATAACCAGGACTTATGATGTACATCAGTTGCTCATACAACCTGCTTCAGTTGCTTCACGTGACCCTGATCGGGGGGCTAAGCAGGTGCTACAGCTTGTCCAAGGGTTACCTGAAGGCTAGCGCCTTACACATTCTTTCGTAGAGACATGTTTCCACTATGCCACCCTAATACTATAATCTTCCTATCTATAAACAGCCAAAAGAACAAACACCATCATCAAAATAAACTGAGGTATTTTCCAGGGTGACTCGCTAAGCCCCCTATGGGTTTTGTCTATGTTTGAACTAGCTCTCTATCTTTTTTTACTGAATCAGACGAACTAGGGTGTCAAATCACAGACAACCAAACAATTGATACCTTGATAAACTTTCTAAAAATGGATGATTTGAAATTATAGGCTAATTCATCAGTAAAGTTAAAGCAATTAATTCAAATGGTAGAAATATTTTCTAAGGACATAAACATAAACTTTGGACTAGGTAAGTGCAGAATATTAAACATAGAGAAAGGTGCAATATTGCTAGTGGAATATAAAACAGAGCAGCAGGATACAATACAACCGGTAGATGAATGTAAAACATACTAGTTGGGATATCAAAAAGCAACAAAAACAGATCAGTGTGTGATAAAGGTAAAACTTTTGACATAATTTACTTAAAAGCTTAAGAAAATATGCCAAACAGAGCTCAAAATATACTTTTGCTATAGCTATACTAACATTGTCTTTTGGCAAAATATCGTGGTCTGAATCCAATGTGGAAAATATATAAAGAAAGAAGTGAGATGATAAATTTTAGAAAGCACTCTGTTAGTACCAACATAATTAGATTGACACTACCAGGTACAGAAGGAGGAACAGGAATAACAGACATTAAAAAAAATTACATAATAGTCAGATAAAACTTCTAAGGATGTATTTTCATCAACAAAAACAGGATTCTGTACTACACGTGTGCATATGTAATTCTGATAAGTACACATCACTAAACTTAAATGGAAGCACAACCCACAAAAATGAAGATATTATCACCACAGAAGAAAAAGTAAACCAAAGGAAAAAGGCAATCCAACATGGAAGACAACTGAAAACTTAGGAAATACAACATACATCAGTAAAAATGCAAGCCTGATCCAGTTTTAGACTCAGTATCCTGCAAATTATTTTACGACTGATAATTAAAGATGGAACAATTCAATCTGGATATAATATTACAGAATAAATAAGAATAACGTACTCAATAGACATAGCCATTCCAAACACACATAACACACAATAAGTGAAAAACATAGGAAATCTGCTGAATTAAGAGAAAATATTGAAATCTTAGGGAACATAAACAGTGTATACATTGTCCAAACAGTAATATCTAAAACTGCTATCATTCCAACATTACCACACAATAGCATTGACCAATTAGTCCACACAGCTTTATTTATATAAATCTCTAGTGGGCCATAATACTTAACAGCACTGTAATTGTTTGAAAGTTCTTATCAATTGTGAAATGAGTGGGCTGGGCTATGCCTGTCCCTTAGGTTTTATCACCCTGAGCTGAGAAAAAATAAAAATACAATAATTTTAATAATAGTAACGAATAATGGAAAATGAAATTTGAACACCAAAATGGCAGATTGTGAAACAAAATTGAAATCTTGAGAACAGAAACGGCCCACCTCATGGAGTATAAAATGGATAACCTGAGCAAGAAATTTAAGAGAAAACTTGGGAAATAGAACGTCCATAGAAGAAGAAATCAACCTAACAAAAGCATTACAGAATTTATGGAGACACTGAAACAAGAACTTGATTCATATAAAGCCAGACTAAATAATTACAAATGACGTCCGGTAGAAAAGCTTCTGATTCGGACCCACCTTCATGGTTAATAGAAGCTCTTAATATATAGACTACATGTAATAATTGTGAAATTCTTATCATATGTGATGAAGCATTGGCCTTCTGTAATCACCCTATTAAAAAGCAAAAAACAACAACCACTGTGAGCAAAATCAAACCAGACATTTTCCAGGGTGGGCTTCTCCAAGCCCCCTCTGCTTTCATTTAATGTTAAGCCAGCTCTCTAACTGACTGAGTTGAGTAAAAATAGGGTATCAAATCAGAGCCGACCCAATGAATTATAACTTGACACACCTTCTAAAAATTGACAAATTGTAATTGCACATTCCCTCCTCAAAAAAGCTAATGCAATTAATTCAAATAGTGGAACTATTTTCTAAAGATAAAAACATTAACTTTGTACATAAACATAAAGAACGGTGCAGTAGAGCTTGTACGGTACAAAATGAGGCAGCAGAATATAACACAACAAAAGGATAAAAATTAAAATGCAAATATCTGGAATATTAACAAGCAAATAAAATAGATCTAAGAAAGGGAACAGTTTTAAAGAGGATTTAGTTCAAGACCATTAGAAAATGTGCCAAACAGAGCTCAGTAGTAAAAATATAACAAAGGCAATAAACACTTTTGCTATACCCATATTAACATAGTCTTTTGGCAAAATATTTTGGTCTGAATCAGATCTGGAAAATTTATAAAGAAATAAAAGAATCGAAATGACAAATTTAAGACAACATTATGTCCACTCAAACACATAGTTTAATACTACCTATGATGGAAGGAAGTAGAATTTACACAACAGCTAAAACTTCTAAGGAGATAAGGTATCTTCATCAATGAAAACGGGAGTCAGCATTCTGTAAGAGCATATGTAATTATGATAAGAATTACACACTACTAAATTGAAAGCACAACCCAGAACAATGAAGAAAATATCACTAAAGATAGAAAAAAAATTATCAAATGGAAGAGCATGATCCTCTTTGAAAGACATCCAAATCTAAGAGGACTACATTTTGACAGGGAAGTGTTGAATGCCTGGCGAAGCTCAGGCCCTTTTCCCGGACATTGGCTGTTCATAATTATTGGTATAAAAAATTACTATTGGTATAAAAAAAAATCAACAATATTCTTGAAAATCCTGAAAAAGTACCCAAATTTTTGACTGAAATTAAAATACCGTAAATTCTGGGCTATAAGCCGCTACTTTTTTCCCACGCTTTGAACACTGCAGCAACACTGCGGCCTATACTACGGTGCGGCTAATGCATGTTTTTTTTTCATGCTGCCAAAAACATTTTGCCTCGTAACAGTAGACTGTTATGAATCCCGTAACTGGAGAACTTACCAGCAAAGATAGAGAGGTCCGCTGAAGTCTGATGTGACTATTTTCAAACGTTTTATTTATAAAGGGACACAAAAGTAGGGTTAATACATACATTCAGATAGTGCACATCGTCAACACTCAATCTAAAGCGCGGGTATAGTAATAATCATCATTAAGAAGTGAGCTCTGCTGTTGTCTAGGGGTTAGTAGATTGCCCGTTGGAAATATAAAAGTCAATCAGAAAGTTTGCAGGCCTCAGCCCTTTGAAAATCGCTGGGTTTCACGTGGGGCGACCGAGAGAGAGAGATTGGGGGAGAAGAGAAAGAACTTGCCGAGTCTTGATGAATCTTCCGTGAAATCGGGGGAGCATTTGTTTCCTCGCCCCGATGTTAGTTAAAAGCGGTTTTCTGTGATTCCAGCCACAAATTCTAATCCCGGAATTTAACGCACGTGGCTTCCTTCAGAATGGCTTCCCGCTGCTGCGGGACCACCCTCTCGTGTCTTCTTGGTGCGTCTGAGGGGGCTGTCCCCCTCAGACTCTCCTTTATACTTCCTCATGGGGTCGCAGGAGTCAATCAGGTTGGGATGATGCAATCTCTCTCTCAACCAGCCCATCTTGCCCGAGGGCTTTTCACGTGGTCTCCATGAGACAATAGTCGCTGTTGTCTTATTCTGTATCCCGGGTGGGACGTGCAATTTGGCACGTTTCTCTCTCTCTCTCTCCTACTGTCCTACTGGGTCTACTGACCCCCCCCCCCCCAACGGGTGCTCTTTCGATTCTCACAAAGGAGGGGGCTGGGATCATAGCAAGACCAATAAAATTGATGAGTAGTTCACAGAGGTCCAATGAAATTGTACGATAAATCAAGCGCACTTTCACAATTAAATTATTGTAAATCAGTCATTTGTACTCACCCTCATCAACATGGAAAACACTCGAAGAAAAGCATATGATGCAGCTTTTAGTTAAAGGCGATCAATCTGACGGTTGAAGAAGGAAATCGAGCTGCTGCACATAATCTTGGCATAAATGAATCGATGGTGAGACGGTGGAGACCCCAGCGTGAAGAACTGAGTCAATGCAAAAAGACGACAAAAGCTTTCAGGGGTAATCATAGCAGATGGCCCGAACTTGAAAACTTTCTTGAAGACTGGGTTAACACAGAGAGCAGGCGGCCACGGTGTTTCCACCGTGCAGATCAGACTGAAGGCTCAAGCAATCGCCACCAAAATGAAAATCGAAGATTTTAGAGGTGGGCCATCGTGGTGTTTTAGATTTATGAGACGAAAAGGCCTGTCCGTCAGGGTACGCACGACTCTGTGTCAGCAGCTCCCTCCCGACCACGAGGAAAAACTTGCTAACTTCCGCACATTCACTCAAACAAAGACAGCGGAGAATTCCATCGGGCCAGATGATATCATAAATATGGATGAAGTACCTTTGATGTTTGACCTGCCTCTCACTCGGACTGTTAATAAAAAAGGTGACTCGTCCATCACACTGAAAACAAGTGGCCATGAGAGAACGCATTTTACTTGTGTTCTGAGCTGCACAGCATCCGGACTAAAGCTTCCACCGATGGTGATTTTTAAGCGGCTGACAATGCCAAAGGAAAAATTCCCAAAAGAAATCATGGTGAAAGTCAATAAAAAAGGTTGGATGACAGAGAGTCTAATGAAGGATTGGCTGAGAGAGTGCTACGCCAAGCGACCAGGGGATTTTTTCACAGAAAAAAAGCATTGCTCGTTATGGACAGCATGAGGGCCCATATAACAAATTCCGTGAAAGCTGCCATCAAGAGTACAAACTCAATTCCAGCTGTGATTCCTGGGGGCACCACGAAGTATTTGCAGCCACTGGACATCAGCGTGAACCGGGCATTTAAAGTGGCGCTGCGCGTTGAGTGGGAGGCTTGGATGACGAGCGGCGAGAAATCCTTTACCAAAACAGGACGCATGCGAAGAGCATCTTTAACTCAAGTCTGCCAGTGGATCCTAAATGCGTGGAGCCGTGTCACAACATCCACCATCACCAACGGGTTTCGAAAGGCTGGACTGCTGCGTGATGAAGAGGACCGCGTGCGCTCAAGTGAGAGCGACAATGAAGAGACTGAAGTGAGTGACGAGATCCTGAGGTTGTTCAATTCGGACACTGAAGAAGAGGACTTTGATGGTTTTAGTGCACAGGAGGAAGATGAAGAAGGCGATCAATAACTTTTCCTGGTAGGCTGCAGTATATATATTTTTTTACCAGTCGTTACGAGATATTGGAATGTTGTTCGTGCACTGTTCAGTAAAAAAGTATACGCAACGTAATTTGTGTGTTACCAATACGTATGTATATTTAAAAGTACGGTAGCTGTGTTACAGGCACTGTTCGAAAAAAAGCACTTGCAATATGTATTTGTTTATGTTACCATACGGATTTAATTAAAAGTTAAAAAATCCTCACGTGTAATATCTTTCTGTGTAAATATCTCATATTACAACGTGGGACACCTGCGGCTTAAAATCCGGTGTGGCCTGTACAAGTACAAAATTGATTTTCTTTCTAAAATTAAGCTTTTAATCAGGTGCGCTCTGTAGTCCGGAATCTATGGTATATCTTTTATTAAAAGGAAAAATCACAACATCAAAATTTCATCCTATTACTTGTTTACAAATTATATATAAAATAATAACATGCATCTCAAAATCAATCATCAATCACATAGATAACCACAATATACTCACAGATGAGCTAATAGGATATTGCAAGGATATGAAAGAATGTAAAGACCAACCGATAGATTCTGTAATTCCAAATCAATCCCTGTGGAAAAAGCATTTGGTTCGGTACAGTCTTGGTTTTGTAGAAGCTTCGTTTTTAGAAGTAGCTTATATATAAACTACACCCAACAACTGTCAAATTTTAACATCTGATGAAGCATTGGCAGACTATATTTACCAAGCTATTAACAACCAAAAAGAATAACCACCATTACCAAAATAGAATGAGGAATTTTCCAGGCTGCCTCTTAATTCCACGAGCTTTAAACCCACTGTCTAATTTACTGAATTGGATGAGAGTATCAAATCAGAGACAACAAAACAAATTATACATAGTCACACCTTCTATATGTGGACGATTTGAAATTGTATGCTCCTTCAGCAGTAAAGCTCAAGCAATTAATCCAAATTGTAGAACTATTTTCTGAAGAGACAAACATGAACTTTGGATGAGATAAATGCAGCACATTAAACATAAATAAGGGAATAATATAGCTAGTAGAATATAAAAAAGACCATCAGGATACAGTACAATCAATGGATCAATATGAAACATAGAAGTATCTGGGATATCAACATGCAAGGAAAATAGATCACAGTGCGATAAAGGGCACACTTTTGACAGAATTTACTTACAGGGTTCAGAAAATCTGTCAAGCTGTGGTGAACTACATATACCTGTCTGGACACGCCCCCTGCTGACTGCTCCTGTGGCTCCTCCCACAGACCCCTGTATAAAGGCGATCAAGGCCTGAGCCCGGCCTCTCAGTCTCCAGGATGTAGTATGGTGGTCACTCACTGCTTGTTCCTTCTTCCAGTCAATAAAAGCCAATATCTCGCCTTCACGTCTCAGAGTGAGTTACTGATGGTGCATCACAAGCACAGCCCAATAGTAAAAGTATAACAAATGCAATAAATACTTCCACTATACCTACATTAACATATTTCTTTGGCATAACAACTTGGTCTGAATCCAGTCTGGAAATTTACAAAATTAAGAACTGAAATGACAAATTTTAGAAAACATTATGTAGACTCAAAAAATATAGTTAGATTAACACTACCAAGGACAGGAGGAGGAATAACAGACATTAAAAAAATTACACTACAGTAAAATAAAACTTCTACGGATATATTTTCATTAACAAAAACAGGAGTTAGCACTCTATGTGAGCATGTGTAATTCTCATAAGTACACACCACTAAACTTAAATGAAAATACAACCCAGAAAAATTAAGAAATTATCACTAAACGAGAAAAAGTTAATCAATGGAAGAGGATGACCCTCCATGAAAGACATTCCCACTAGCTATGCAGACTAGATGTTGACAAGGAAGTGTCAAATGCCTGGCAGAGGCTTGGAGTCCTCTTCCTAGAAATAAAATGGCTCCTTTTTGCAGCACAGAAACTGGTGGTTAACACAAAAGAATTCAATAAAACATAAGACCAACAAATTCAAGATGATAAATGTAGAGATGCCAAGCAAAACCAGAATCCAAATCTCTGCAGAAACCTGCAGTAGTGATAGTGTTAGTGCATTTGGATTGGGAATCTGGAAGGACAAAGGCCAGATACTCCTATTTAGATGTAGTGCAAATGATCTGATAATAACAAGCACATGGTTCAATCAGCTTGAAGCCCAGTTTGGTATCACAATTAAATAGGCTACATCACAATCAGCAACCTCTTCAGGAATGCTGTGCAACAGTCCAAGGCATATCCAAATGTGGACTTTGAGAGGGAACACATTCCAGTGATATGTAAGCAGAAGGTTACACTAAATCAAAGGATAATATCAAATTAGACCTAGCTTCCCTTAAAAAATAGGATCGGAGTCTTAAAGATGATATTACAAACTATCCTTTCTTACATAATAAGCAAGAACAATTTATTTAATAGATATAGCCACTGCAAACACATATAACATGTAGAAATCAAGAACTGAAAAACACCAGAATTAAGAGAGCAAAATTGAAAGACTATGTAACAGGAACAGGGTATACTTTTCGTACAGAAATATTTGCAACATGTATCACCCCAAAGTCACTACACAACAGCATTAAATAAATAGGCCAACAAACCATAATTTATGTAGATCTCCAGAAAGCCACAATACTAAAGAACACTCAAAATGTTCAAAGATTCATACTAATTGAGAAATGAGTATGCTTGGTGATGCATGTACTTCAGGTTTCACCAGACTGATTCAAGATAAAATGAAAATACAACAAAAATAAATAGTAATGAATAATGAAATGAGAACACCAATACAGAAATCATTAAGAAACAAAATTGTAACCTTGAGAGCAGAAATAGCCAACTTAATACATTATAAAATGAATAATCTGAACAAGAAATTTCAGAGAAAACCTAAGGCAATGCTTGGGAAATATAAGGTATATATTTCTACATACATTGAAACAAAAACTTAATGCATTGAAAGCCAGACTAAATAGATACATGAACTGTGCCATGTAAAAAAGCAGAATTATTAGTTTGAACAATGAAAAAGATTATACATGATACTGAAATTATATTTGACACACCAAAATATCAAGGATTTACAACCAATCTCAAAGATAATGAACTTTTATCTAATTTCTGATCAAACAGTACAATGCACAATTAAGAAGCAAACTGGATAAAGGAGGAAAAGGAAGCACTTATACAACTTAGGCAAACACGTGAATTTACAATAAATATACTAAAAGCAGTCATAAAAAATACCCACAACTGGTAAACTACTGGCAGTGATAACTTTCATGATTATTGGAATAAAAAAATTACTTGCCTTCATCTGTACCTATTAATATCAACAAATTTCTTTAAGATCCTGAAAAAGTTCCCAAATTTTGACATAAAATAACCAAAACAAAACAATCAAAATAAAGCCAATCATTTTCTGGTATGACTCTAAGACCACCATGCTTTTGTCTAGTTTTAAATGTCACTCTCTAATTTACCGAATTGGATGAAAATAGGGCATCAAATCAGAAACAACCAAATAAATTATACCATGATACATCTCTGTACATGCATAATTTTAAATTGTACATAACATAAAGGAAGGTGCAATAGAGCTGGTAGAATATGAATCATGGCAGCAGGATACAATACAACTGATGGATGAATATGAAACATACAAGTAACTGGGATATCAACAAGCAAAACAATCTAATCATACTGCGGAAAACTTTTGACAGAGTTTACTTCAAGGCTTAAGAAAATCTGCCAAAAAGCTCAATAGTAAAATTATAACAAATGCAATATAGTCTCATCTCCACTATACATCTATCGAAGTTGGTCAGTTTTAAATTTTAAAAATTCTAAGGAATATTTTAATCAATAAACAGGATTCTGCACACCACACCAGCATATAATTCTGATAAGTACACATGACTCAACTTAAATGAAAGCACAAACCAGAAAAATGAAGAAATTATCACTACAGAAGAAAAAGTTAAATGGAAGACCACGACTCACCATGGAAGAAATCCCGACGATCTTAGCAGACTAGATGTTGCAAAGGTTACTTTGAATGCCTGATTCAGAATTGGAATCATCTTGCATGAAACAAAGGAGTTGCTTCTGACAATACAGGACCAGGTGATAAACATGAAAATCAATAATGTATAATAAAAGCCTAACAAATTCAAGATAGTAAATGTAGAAAATGCCAAGAGAAACGAGAAACAATCTAACACATTACAGAATCCTGCAACTGTTTAACTCAACTGGGTTATTTACACAGGCGCAATCAAGTGGCAATCTTCATTCAACAAAATCTTGCTTTAAAATTTAAATTCAGAAAATCCACCATGCGTTAGTATAAATTTAAGCCTGATGTAGTTTCAGAGTCAGTGACCTGCAAATAATACTACAACCGATCCATTATTACAGTCCGTACTAACAGTCTGGATATAATATTACAGGATAAAGAAGCAAGAGCAACTTACTTAATGGATATAGCCATTCCAAACACACAATACATACTGTAATAAATGAAAAAACACCAGATGTATGCTGCATTAAAAGAAGTATTTGAAACACTAAGGGAAATGAATAGGGTATCCAACCAGTAATATCTATTAAGTAATATCTATTAATATCTATTAAGTAATATCTTATTAAGTGCTATTCGTAGTGACTTTGGGATGATGCATCATCCCAAAGTCACTACGAATAGCACTTAATAAGTCTGATACAGCATTATTTATGCAGATCTCCTGAAAAATCACATTAAACAGCACTAGAAAAGTCAGAAGGTTCTTACCAATGTGTTTGGTGATGCACATACCTCAGGTTTCATCACCTTGAACTAAAAATAAAATTACAATGAAATTAATTGCAATGAATAATGAAATGAGAACACCATGGCAAAAGACATTAAGTACAATTGAAAGCTCAACAGCAGAAATAGCCTCCCTAATCGATTATAAATTGGATAACCTCAGCAACAAAGATAAGAGAAGAGCTGAGGAAGTATAAAGGAAATGCAAGGTCCATACGATCAACCTAACAGTATTACAGAAATTATAGATACACACAAAAACAGAAGCTCGGTGCATACAAAGTCAGACTAAATGTTGCAGACACAGAACATAGAATTATCAGTTCAGGAGTAATAAAAATGGTTATGCAGGATATTGAAACTAAATTTGATGCACCAAAAACCCTAGTACAAAATTACCACCAACCACAGAGGTAATGAAATTTTGGTGTAACATCTTGTCAAACAGGGTGATGCACAGCTGAGGAGCAAGCTGGAAAAGGTAATATAATGCACTCACACAATTTAAGACATGCAAACAATTGAAGTTACAATGGATATGTAAAAAGCGGTCACAAAAAATACCCACAACTGGAAAAGTACCAGCAGTGATAATATTCATAATTATTAGTATAAAAATTTACTTGCTTTTGTACATACCTATTGATCAATACCAACAATTTTCTTAAAAATCCTGAAAAAATTTTGACTGAAGGCAAAATATATTTCTTATCTAAAGAATAACAAATGATGCATAAAAATATTGTCCTATTACTTGTTTACAAACTATATATAAAATTGTAACATTATGCACCTTGCAATCATCACTCACGTAGATGACCACAACATACTTAAAGAACTGAAAGAACGCTGGAAGGGCATGGAAATTGTAAATAACAACTGATAATAGATTCTGTAATTCCAAAATCTTAAGAAAAATAAGTGTAATGACAAATTTTAGAAAACATTATGTATACGTGCGCTTTGATTAACACTACCAAAAAGGAAGAGGAATAATATAGATTAAAGTTTTACATAAGTTATATAAAATTTCTAAGGATATATATTTTCAGCAATGAAAACAGGATTCACCACTACATGTGAGCATATGCAATTCTAATAGGAAGCACACACAGCTAAGCTTAAGTTAAAGCAAAACCCAGAAACATCTGAGCAGACTAGATATCAGGAAAAAAAGTGTCAAAGGCCTGGCTCAAACTGAGGGACATCTTCCAAGAAACAGAGGAGTCCTTCTGGCAATGCAAGACCAGGTGGTTAATACAAAAAAAAATCAAAGATACAGAATAAAAATCCAACAAATTCAGGACAGCAAATGCAGAATATGCCAAGAGAAATGAGACACAATCCAACATGTTACAGGATCCTGCAGCAGCTTAACTCAGTCTGATTACTTGCACAACAACAAGAAAAGGTCAATCATCATTCATCAAAATCTTGCTTTAAAATATAATCTAATAGTCATCTTACCTTCATAGAAATATATGCCTACTGGAGTTTTAGAATAAAGATCTACAAATTATGCTTCAACTGATCCAATATTACAGATAGGACAAACCATAGCAACCATCTGAATGTAACATTTCAGGATAAAGAAGCAAGACCAACTTACTTAATAGATATAGCCAATCCAAACATATGTAACATAATGAAATCAATGTGGAGGAAAGAAACAGAAATATGCTCAACTATAAGAGAAATTTGAAACAATATGGAACCTAAGTAGGATATACATTGTACAAATAGTAAAATCTACAACTGGTATCATCCCAAATTCATTACACAAAAGCACGTCTCCATATAATAACACAGAATACACAGGCAAGAATAACTTATTTAATAGATATAGCCATTCCAAAGACATATTACAGAACAAACAAGAACAGCTTAATTAATAGATATAATCATTCCAAACACATGTAGTACATAATCAATAAGTGAAAAAAACAGAAATATGCTGAATTAAAAGATAGTATTGAAAGACTATGGAATATGAACAGGGTATTATATTATCACAATAGTAATATCTAAAGCTGGTATCATCCCAGAGATACTGCAAAAAGCATTAAACTGTTCACTACACAACAATATTTACGTAAATCTCCAGAGAGCCACAATACTAAAAACCCCTGGGATAGTTTGAAAGTTGTTACCAAGTGAGAACTGAGTATGCTTGACTATGTCTGTACCTCTGCCTTTACCAGCTTGAGCTCAGGAGAAATAAAATCACAATATTAATAATTGCAATGAATAATGAAATGAGAACACCAAAATGGCAGAAGAGATTAAGAAAAAAAAATTGAAACCTTAAGAGCATCAAAAGCCCATCTAATGGAATGTAGATAACTGAGGCAAGAAATTTAGGAGAGAATCTAAGGAAATATATGGTCCGTACAAGATATGATCAACCCAACATGAACAACCTAACCTGTACAAGATATGATCAACCCAACATGAGCACTGTAGGAGTAGATACACTAAAACAAAAGCTTGGTGCGCACAAATCCAGACTAAGTGAATTGTGTCAACCAAAGAAAACAGAATAATCAGTTCAGGGACAATGAAAAAGGTTTATAAAGGATATTGAAACTAAATTTGATGCATCAAAAGGTTAACAATACGAGCACAGAATTAACAACAAATGCAGAGAGAATGATCTTTTGGTCAAACAGAATGATGCACAATCAAGGAGCATGCTGGATTAGGGAGGAAGAAGACCATGCAGACAAAATTTAAGACAGGCAAACACCTGAAGTTACAATGGATATGCTAAAAGTGGTTATAAAAATGCCCACAACTGGAAAAGTACTAGCAATAATATTCATAATTAATGGTACAAAAATTACTTGCCTTTATAGCACCTATTGATACATATCAACAATTTTCTAAAAAAAACTCCTGAAAAAGTGTCAAACTTTTGACAGAAGGCAAAACATATTTCTTACCGAAAGAAGAATTAATACACATATGTAACAAAGGTTTGTTCTATCACTTGTTTACAAATGATATATAAAAGAATAACATCATGCATATTGCAACTAATAATCACTCAGATAATCACAATATACAGAAGAGCTGAAAGGATGCTATAAGGATATGAAAGGTGTAAAAAGCAAATGATAATAGATTCTGTAATTCTAAATCAAGCTCGGTGGTTAAGAAGATATCTTTGATGTTGCTATATTGACAACCAAAAAGCATGTGATTCTTCCCCATACTGATAGTTAATACAAGCTCTTAATATGTATAAACTACACCCAATATTTGTGAAATTCCTACAACAGCAGCTGAATCATTGGCATAATTTAATCACCCTATTAACAGAACAAAAATCAACCATCACTTTCAAAATAAACTGAGGCATTTTGCAGTGTGATTCTCTCTAACTATGGCTTTGTCTAGCTTTAAACTCACTAAATTTACTGAATCAAACAAAAATAGGGTATCAAATCAGAGAAACCAAAGAAACTATACCTTGGCACACATTCTATTCATGGATGATTTGAAAATATACACAGCTTCATCAGTAAAGCTAAAGCAATTAATTTTAATTGTAGAAGAATTTTCTAAACAAAAACCATGAACATTGGACTGGATAAGTGCAAAACATTAAATGTAAAGGAAGGTGCAACAGAGCTCCTCAAATATTAAACAGAGCATCAGAATACAATATAACCAATGGATGAATATGAAACATTTAAGTATCTGGGAAATCAACAAGTTAAAAAAATAGATCATACTGCAATGAAAGGAAACCCTTCAAAAGATTTTAATTCAAGTTTTAACAAATTCTTCCAAACACAGTTCAATAGAAAAAAAAACAAAGGCAATAAATACTTTACACCTATATGGACATATTCTTTTGACATGATATCATATCTTGGACCGAAACATCTGAAAAATTTACTAAGAAAAATAAGAACTGAAATGACAAATTAAGAAAAAAACACTATGTACACTTGAAAGCACTAGGATTAACACTATGAAGTACAGAATTAGGAAAAGCAGATGAAAGATTTAATCAGCAGTTAGTTAACAATTCTAAGGATATATTTTAATTAATGAAACAGGATGCGAGCAGATGTAATTCTGACAAGAAATACACAGCACTAAACTTAAATGAAAGCACAACCCAGAAAGATGAATTATCACTACAGAAGAAAAAGTTAAACAATGGAAGACCATTACTCACCATTGAAGAAATCCCCATAATTTGAGCAGACTAGATGTTGGAAAGGATGCATGGAATGCCTGGCACAGTATTTGAGACCTCTTTGTGCTTTCTTTTGGCAAAAAAAAACCAAAATAAAACACAAAACTAATTCAAGATGGTATACACAGAAAATACCAAAGAGAAATCAGAAACAATCCAATACATTGCAGCATCCTGCAGCAGTTTGTCTCAAACTGCTTACTAACACTGCCACAATGAAGTGGCAAACTTCATTCACCAAAATCTTGCTTTAAAATATAAACTCAGAAAATACAACATACCTTCATATAAATGCAAGCCTGATCCTGTTTTAGAGTCAGCGTCCTATAAATTATATTACAACTCATCCATTATTACAGAGGAACAATATATAATAACTGTCTGGATACAATATTGCAAGACAAACAAGCAAGAACAACTTATTTAATAGTTATAGCAATTCCAGACACATGTAGTGTACCGAAATCAAGAAGTGAATAACACCAGTAACATGGTGAATTAAGAGGATATTGTAACACTATCAGTACCTCCAGTTGAACTCTGCCTTTTTGTGTGTTTTCCCCCCTAGCTGTCAGTCTGTGGGTTTGTATTGCCATGTGCTCCTGTCACCACTCCTGCTCTGCTCTGGCCCCTGTATTACTGTTTCTCATTATTCTCTGTATTGCTGCCACCTGTGTCTCATTGTGCTCCACCTATCATTTGCCTCTCTGTTTATTACTCAGTGTATTTCAGTCCTGTGTTTTCACTTGTTTGTTGCCAGATTGTGCCAGTGAATTTTCCTGAGCCTTTTCAGCATTCACATCTGTACTTTGTCTGAATAGCAACTCTGCCTGTTTTCCTGATTCTGGTTTTTGGATATTGCTGGATGTTTTGATCTCTGCCTGAACTTTGACGCCAACTTTGTTGCCTTGCCGCCCCCCCCAGGATTTGCTACTCAGTAAATATCACAGTATCACAGTACATGGTCTGCAATTGGGTCCCTACACTGTCCTGACAAACACAAAGGAATATGAATGGTATATACATTGTCCAAATAGTAATAGATACAACCAGCATCATCTCAACATTACCACACAACAGCATTAAAGAATTAGGCCTGCACAGCATTATTAATGTAAATCTCCAGAGATCCACAAAACTCAACACTGCTATGACAGTCCAAAAGTTCTTAACAATTGAGTTATTCCTCTACCTCAGCTTCTGAGAAAAAGAATAAAATACAATATTAATAATCGTAATGAATAATGAGAACACCAAAACAGCAGAAGATTATGAAACAGAATTGAAATCTTAAGAAAAGAAATAAGATGCTTAATGGAGTATAAAATAGTTAACCTGAGTAAGAAATTTAAGAGAAAAGCTTAGGAAATATAAGGTCCATACAAGTTGCAATCAACTTAACAAAATCATTGTAGAATTTACAGATACACTTAAAAAAAAAGAGTTTGGTTCATACAAAGTCAGACAAAATAGGAACATGAAATGCAGCAGACAATAAAAACAGAATTATAATTTCAGGAACATATAGTTTTATGTAGGATATTAAAACTAACTACGATGCACAAAATGTCACCAATCCTACCAGAATTACTAACAAACACAGAGATAATGAACTTTTTGTCTAATACCAGTCAAACTGGAGACATATAATCAAGAAGCAAGCTGGAATAAGGAGGAAAAAGAAAATACTCACACAGTTTAAGATATACAAACACCTGACATTACGATGGGTATAAATAACAAATGGAAAACTATCACAATGACAATATGCATTATTATTTGTAAAAAAAAAATTGATACATATGAACAATTCTCTTAAAATTACTGAAAAGTGCCTGAGTTTTGACAGATGGTAAAATACATTTCTTAGAGGAGAAATCACAAATGTCCCATCAAAATATCGTTCTATTACTTGTTTACAAAATATATATAAAATTGTAACATCATGCATCTCGCAACAGATCACCACTCACTTATATAGCCACAATATACTTACACAAGAGCTGAAAGGATGCTGTAAGGATATGAAAGAATGTAAGACCAACAGATAATAGATTCTGCAATGCCGTATCAGCCTGGTGGTTCGATCCCCCACTTTTGGTATTTAGAAGCTTAGTATATGAACTACACCCAATAATTGCCAAATTATTATACCATCTGAAGAAGCACTGGCATACTACAATCACCCAATCTGCTAACAACAAAAAAGAACAACCACCATTATCAAAATAAAACAAGGCATTCTCCAAGGTGATAAACACAGAAAATGTCAAGAGAAAACAGAAACAATCCAGCATATTACAGAATCCAGCAGCAGTTTAACTCAATCTGATTTCTTGCACAGGCACAATCAAGAAGTGAACATCATTAAACAAAATTTTGCTTTAAGATATAAATTCATAAAAGACAGCATACCTTACCGTACCAGAAAAACAGGTATGATTTGTGGAGGGCTGTTCCAAGGAAGAAGAGACAATTTTGAATGAGGTTGGAGGCGACATCGGATGCACAGCAACTCTGGCAGTTTGCAAGACATTACTTCCTACAAAGTGAAACCCAATAGCATGAATGGCAGTGATGCCTCACTACCAGATGAACTCAATGCCTTCTATGCACACTTTGAAAGGGAGAACACAACTATAGCTATGAAGATCCCTGCTGCACCTGATGACCCTGTGATCTCTGTTTCAGGGGCCGATGTTGAGCTGTCTTTAAAAAGAGTAAACACTCACAAGGCGGAAGGTCCCAATGGAGTACCTGGTAAGGCTCTGAAAACCTGTGTCAACCAACTGGTGGCAGTATTCAAGGCTATTTTCAACCTCTCACTGCTACGGATGGAAACTCCCACTTGCTTCAAAAAGGCAACAATTATACCAGTGCCTAAGAAGAATAATGTGAGCTGCTTTAATGATTATCGCCCGGTAGCTCTCACATCGACAGTGATGAAATGCTTTGAGAGGTTGGTCATGACTAGACTGAACTTCTGCTTCAGCAAGGACCTGGGCCCATTGCAATTTGCCTATTGCCACAATAGGTCAATGGCAGACACAATCTTAATGGCTCTTCACATGGCTTTAGACCACCTGGACAACACAAACACCTATGCCAGGATGCAGTTCATTGACTATAGCTCAGCATTTAATACAATCATTCACACAATTGAGAAACAGTAGAACCTGGGCCTCTGTACCTCCCTCTGAAACTGGATCCTTGACTTCCTAACCGGAAGACCACAATCTGTGTGGATTGGTGACAACATATCCTCCTCGCTGATGATCAACACTGGTGCATCTCAGGGGTGTGTGCTTAGCCCACTGCTCTACCTTCTATATACACATGACTGTATGGCTAGGCATAGCTCAAATACCACCTATAAATTTCCTGATGGTACAACCACTGTCGGTAAAATCTCAGGTAGTGACGAGTGTACAGGAGTGAGATATGCCAATTAGTGGAGTGGTGTCACAGCATCAACCTGGAACTCAACATCAATAATACGAAAGAGCTGGTTGTGGACTTCAGGAAGGGTAAGACGAAGGAACTCATACCAATCCTCGTAGAGGGATCAGAAGTGGAGAAGTGAGCAATTTTAAGTTCCTGGATGTCAAGATCTCCGAGGATCTAACCCGGTTCCAACATATTGATGTAGTTATAAAGAAGGCAAGACAGCAGCTATACTGTACTTCATTAGGAATTTGAAGATAGGCAGGTTTCATCACTCCTGATGAAGGGTTTCGGCCCAAAATGTCATCACTACCTCCCCTCTATAGATGCTGTCTGGCCTGCTGAGATCTGCCAGCATTTTATTTTTATTCATTAGGAATTTGATGAGATTTGGCATGTCAACAAATACACTCCAAAATGTCTAAAGTTGTACTGTGAAGAGCATTCTGACAGGCTGCATCACTGTATGGTATGGGGGGGGGGGAACCGAAAAAAGCTGCAGAGGGTTGTAAATCCAGTCATCTCCATCATGGGCATTAGCCTACAAGTACCCAAGGCAAAGTATCTCAGGGAGCTGTGTCTTAGAAAGGTAGCATCCATTATTAAGGACCTCCAACACTCAGGGCATGCCCCTTTCTCACTGTTACCATCAGGTAGTAGGTACAGAAGCCTAAAAGCACACACTCAGCGATTCAGGAATAGCTTGATACCCTCTGTCATCTGATTCCTAAATGGACATTGAACCCTTGGACACTGCTTCACTTTTTTAAAAATATACGGTATTTCTGTTTTCTTGCACGTTTTTAAAATCTATTCAATATAGGTATACTGTAATTTATTTATTATTCTTTTCTCTATATTATGTATTGCATTGAACTGCTGCTGCTAAGTTAACAAATTTCATATTAATAATGATTTAATAATGTCTTGGCCCTGTCTGGAAATTCCCCATTACCTCCAAGACGGACTTTAATACACCTCTGGGCCACTTAGTCATGCCGTTTGGCCTCACCAATGCTCCCACCGTTTTTTAAGCCCTGGTCAACGATGGGCTGAGGGACTTTATCAACCGCTTGGTATTCGTTTACTTCGATATCTTAATATTAACAGCCCCCCAGGAACACGTTCACCCTGTCCGTCTAGTCCTCCGGAGACCGTGAGAAAACCAGTTATTTGCGAGGGCGGAAAAGTGCAAGTTCCACGTTCCTTCAGTCAGCTTCCTGAGGGCAGATCCGGGCGGTGGACGAACGGCCTAGGCCCACGACCCGCAAACAACATCAGTGGTTCCTGGGGTTTGCGAACTCCTACCGCCGATTTATCGGGGACTATAGTCGAGTGGCGGCCCCCCCACCCCCTTACCTCGCCTACCACACCGTTGTGCCAGAAGCTGACTCGGCGTTCACTAGCGTGAGGAGGCGGTTCACATCCTGGTCCATCCGGATCCTTCCCGCCAATTCACTGTCGAGGTGGACGCCTCAGACTCCGGGAAAGGAGCAGTCCTGTCCCAACGATCAAATTCGGACGAAAAGCTGCACTCTTGTGCCTTCTATTCCCGCCGAGCGGAATCGGGAACTATGGGCGGTCAAACTGGCATTGGAAGAATGGAGGCACCGGCTGGAGGGGGCGGAACACCCGTTTGTTGTGTGGGCTGATCATAAAAACCTGGGATATATTCAGACCGCCAGACATTTGAACTCCTGCCAGGCCCGTTGGGCGTTATTTTTTTTTTCGATTCAAGTTTTCCCTCAGGGTCCAAGAAGAGCGCGCTCCCGCCAACACAACTCCAAGGAGGACTCTTCCAGCCCAGAGACTATCCTCCCACCATCCGGCGTGGTGGCAACCCTCACTTGGGAGATCGAGGCTAAGGTAGAGGAAGCCCAACGGGGCGACCCTGACCCCGGCGGTCGCCTGTATGTGCCCGATTTTGTCAGATCTCAGGTTGCCAGTGGGGGCAACCACCCCGGGAGCGATCGGACCCTGGCTCTCCCATCGGCCACCGACGGTCCCTACCCGTCCCTGGTCGCACACACATCGCTCTAGACTTTGTCACCGGTCTCCCCCTTCCCGCGGGAACACCACTGTCCACACCGTGGGAGACCGGTTCTCCAAGACGGCGCTCTGTGGAGCCCTCCCGCCCAGGAAACCGCAGACCTCCTCGTCCGCCACGTCTTCCGCCTCCACGGAATCCCCGCGGACGCCGTCTCCGATCGGGGTCCCCAGTTCGTCTCGCAGGTATGGAAGGCCTTGCATCGGTCAGCCTGTCATCCGGCTTCCGCCCCCCTCAGACGAACGGACACACAGAACGGGTCAATCGGGACCTGGAGGCGACGGACGCTACGTTGTGTAACGGCAAACAACCCGTCGACCTGGAGCGACCACCTACCGTGGGTCGAGCACGCCCACAACTCTCTGGTGAGTTCTGCCATTGGGAGGGTCTGCCTTGGGTACCAACCCCCGCTCTTCCCCGCGCAAGAGGAGAAGATCGCGGTACCGTCTCTTCAGGACCATATCGATCGGTGTCTTAAGGTTTGGGGCATGCCCGGCCCTACTCAGAGAGACTCTAAGTACACTGCAGATGCTGTGGTCAAATTCACACGAACATCGAGCTGGAGGAACTCAGCAGGTCAGGCAGCATCCGTGAAAACGAGCAGTCAACTGAAGAGGGAGGGGGCAGGGACCCTATAAAGAAGGTGGGCAGAGGGTGGGGAGGGGAAGGTTGTTGAGTGTCAGGTTAAAAACCAGTCAAGAGGTGGGGGAGGGGAAGCAGGGAGGGAAGGTGAAGACTGACACTGGACTCTGAAGCCTGAGTACCGACCTGGGCAGATGGTGTGGCTCTCATCCAAGGACATCCCGCTCAAAAACGAGCCCAGGAAACTCACCCCTCGCTTACTGGGACTGTTCAAGGTCGAAAGGGTCAGCAATCCAGCTTAAACTCCTGAAGTCTATGCACATCCACCCTACATTTCACGTCTCTCAAGTAAAACCAGTTTCCGTCAGCCCCTTGTGTCCTCCGACCAAAACCTCTCCACCTGCCTGGATCATCGACAACCATCCGGTGGCTACTAGATGTGCGCCGTCAGGGCAGGGACCTCCACGACCTAGTCGACTGGAAAGGTACGGCCCAGAAGAGTGTTCCTGGGTTCCCTGCTCCTTCATCCTGGATCCCACTCTCATCTAAGACTTCCATCGGGACCCTAGGGACAAGCCTGGAGGATCGCCTGAGGCTCCTGTTGGGGGGGGGGGGGGGGCGCCTGGCAATTCCCCATTAACTCTTTAATTGAGCCTTAAATCCCCTTGCCTGATTTACGGTCGTTCCCAATTCAGCAAAAGGAACTGCCAGTTCGTCAGTCAACTCTTGTATGAGTAACCTCGTTTCATGGTTATTTAGGAGTGTCAGTTCTAAGTTCTGCATCGTCTCCTGTATTCTCTACGTTAAACTTGTCTCTCTATAAAGACTCTCCTGGATACCGGCTCTCTGTTCGCAGTGGTGCTAACGCCTAACGATTCCGCCTCCGCGCCTGTGTCCTGCACCTGAGTTCGTCCCCAGCCACGTCCTTGCAACAAATAAACCTGATTCTGATTCAAGCTGTTCCAGTTTTAGAATCTGAGTGCTCCAAATTGTATTATGACCGATCCATTATAACAAAGGACGATCCACAATAACAGTCCTGATACAATAATACACAATGGACAGGCAAGAACAGCTATTCCAAAAACACATAACATACAGAAATCAAGGTGAAAAACTCCAGAAGTATAAGACCATAAGTTATAGGAGCAGAATTAGGTCTCTTGACCCGTTGAGTCTGCTCCACCATTTCATCATTTTTCCTCTCAGCCCCAATCTCTGCCTCCCCCCCCCCGCCACTCTGCCATAACTCTTCATTCCCCAACCAATCCAGAATCTATCAACTTCTGCCTTAAATGTACATAAAGACTTGGTCTCCAGAGCTGCCTGTGGCAACGAATTCTGCAAATTCACCACTCTTTCTAAAAGAAATTTCTCATCTTCATCATAAAGTAAGATGTCAAGATGGTGTCCTCTAGTCTTAGACTCTCCCACCATAGGAAATATCCTCTCCACATCCACTCTCTCAAGACCTGTCACCATTAGTTAGGTTTCAGTCAGGTCACCCATCATTCTTCTGAATTCTAGTGAATACAGGCGCAGAGTCATCAAACGCTCTTCATACGACAAGTTGTTCAATCCTGGAAATATTTTTGTGAACCTCCACTGAACCCTTTCCAGTTTCAGAATGTCCTTTCAAAGACAAGGGGAACAAAACTGCTCTCAATTCTCTAAGCGGGGCCTCACCAGTGCTTTATAAAGTCTCAACATTACAACCTTGTTTTTATATTCTAGTCCTCTTTAAATGAATGCGAACATTGCATTTGCCTTCCTCACCACAGACTCAGCCTGCAAATTAACATTTAGGGAATCCTGCACAAGGATTCCCAAGTCCCTTTCCAGCTCAGTTTTTTTTTTGTATTTTTCTCTATTTAGAATAATCTATCCCTATATTTTTTCTACCAAAGTGCATGACTATACACTTCCCGACACTGTATTCCCTCTGCCACTTCTTTGTCCTTTCTTCTAATCTGTCTATGTCCTTCTGCAGTCTCTCCACTTACTCAAAATTACCTGCCCCTTCACCTATCTTCATGTTATCTGTAAACTTTGGAACAAACCCATCAATTCCATCATGCAAATCATTGACATATAATGTAAAAAGAATCGGTCCCAACACATACCCCTGTGAAACACCACTGGTCACTGGCAGCCAACCAAAAAAGGTTCTGTTTATTCCCACACTTTGCCCACTGCCAATCAGCCACTACCTTATCTATGCTAGAATCGTTCCTGTAATACCATGGGCTTGTATCTTCATAAGAACCTCATGTATAGCACCTTGTCAAAGGCCTTCTGAAAATCCAAGGATACAACATCAACCAATTCTCCTTTGCCTATTGTGCTTGTTATTTCTTCAAAGAATTCTAACAGATTTGTCAGGCAAGATTTTCCCCTAAAAAAAACCATGTTACTACAGCCTATTTTATCATATGCTTCGAAGTACCCTGAAACCACATCCTTAACAATTAACAATATGCTCCCAACTACTGAGGTCAGACTAACTGGGCTATAATTTCCTTTCTTCAGCCTTTCTCCCTTCTTGAAGAGAATTTGCAATTTTCCAGTCTTCCGGAACCATTCCAAAATCTAGTGATTCTTGAAACATCATTATTAATGCCTCCAGAATCTCGTCAGCCACCTCTTTTAGAACCCGGAGGTCTACACAGTCTGGTCCAGATGACCTATCTACCTTCAGACCTTTCAGTTTCCCAAGAACCTTCTCCACAGTAGTAGTATCTTCACATATTTCATGACTCCTGACACCTGGATTTTCCACCATTCTGCTAGTGTCTTCAACAGTGAAGACTGATGCGAAAAACTTATTCAGTTCATCCACCATTTCCTTGTTCCCCATTACCACCTCCCCAGCATTGTTTTCTAGCAGTCCAATATCCACTCACGCCACTCCTTTACATTTTAGGTACTGAAGAAACTTCTGCTATCTTCTTTAATATTACTGGCAAGCTTACATTCATATTACAACATTACCTTCTTAAAATTTTTTTATTTGCCTTCTGTTGGTTTTTAAAAGCTTCCCAATCCTCCAACTTCACACTAATTTCTGCTCTATTATACTCTTAATTTTTGCTCTTTGGCTTTTATGTTGGCTTTGTCTTGTTTTGTTAGCCATGGTTGTGCCATCTTGCCTTTAGAATACTCTTTGGGATGTATATATCCTGTGCTTCCAAATCACTCCCAGAAATTCCACTCATTGCTGCTTTGACATAATTCCTGCCAGGGTTAATTTCTAATCAATTCTAATCAATTTCATGCCTCTGTAATTCTAATACATCTGACTTTAGCTTTTCCCTCTCAAATTTTGGCAGTGATACCAGCAGTTATAAAAATTACTTGCCTTCATCCATACCTTTTGATACAATTTTCTTAAAAATCCTGAAAATGTGTCCACATTTTTTGACAGAAGGTAAACATATATCTTACCTGAAAAAAGAAATCATAGAAACATAGAAAATGGGTGCAGGAGTAGGCCATTCAGCCCTTTGAGTCTGCACCGCCATTCAGTATGATCATGGCTGATCATCCAACTCAGAACCCTGTACCTGCTTTCTCTCCATACCCCCTGATCCCTTTAGCCACAAGGGCCATATCTAACTTCCTCTTAAATATAGCCAATGAACTGGCCTCAACTGTTTCCTGTGGCAGAGAATTCCACAGATTCACCACTCTCTGTGGGAAGAAGTTTTTCCTCATCTCGGTCCTAAAAGGCTTCCCCTTTATCTTTAAACTGTGACCCCTCATTCTGGACTTCCCCAACATTGGAAACAATCTTCCTGCACCTAGCCTGTCCAATCCCTTTAGAATTTTATACGTTTCAATAAGATCCCCACTCAATCTTCTAAATTCCTGTGAGTATAAGCCTAGTCGATCCAGTCTTTCTTCAAATGAAAGTCCTGCCATCCCAGGAATTAATCTGGTGAACCTTCTCTGTACTCCCTCTATGGCAAGAATGTCTTTCCTCAGATTAGGAACTGCACACAATATTTTAGGTGCGGTCTCACCAAGCCCTTGTACAACTGCAGGAGAACCTCCCTGCTCCTGTACTCAAATCCTTTTGCTATGAATGCCAACATACCATTTGCCTTTTTCACCGTCTGCTGTACCTGCATGCCCACCTTCAATGACTGGTGTACAATGACACCCAGGTCTTGTTGCATCTCCCCTTTTCCTAATTGGTCACCGTTCAGATAATAATCTGTTTTCCTGTTCTTGCAACCAAAGTGGATAACCACACATTTATCCACATTAAATTGCATCTGCCATGAATTTGCCTACTCACCTAACCTATCCAAGTCACCCTGCATCCTCTTAGCATCCTCCTCACAGCTAACTCCGCCACCTAGCTTCATGTCATCCGTAAACTTGGAGATGCTGCATTTAATTCCCTCATCTAAATCATTAATATATTTCATAAACAACTGGGGTCCCAGCACTGAGCCTTACGGTACCCCACTAGTCACTGCTAATCACAAATGACCCATCAAATATCACTCTGTTACTTGTTTACAAAATATGTAATATATATAAAATTGTAACATCATGCATCTTGTAATTAATCACCACTCACTTAGACAACCATAATATACTTACAGAAGAGCAGAAAAGATGTAAGTACCACCTGAAATGGATTCTGTATTTCTAAATCACACTCGGCATAAAAGTATTTGATACAGTTCCATAGTTATGGTTTACATACATATATGCACACAAATATTTTATCTGTATATATATATATATATATATATATATATATATAGTAAAAGTATACATATACACACACAACACCCATAACTTGTGCAATTCCTACAACATCTGATGATGCATTGGCATACTACAATTACCTAACCCCATAAAGTTTAGCTTTAACCTGCTCTGCAATTTACTGAATCAGATGAAAATAGGGTATCAAATCAGAGAGAACCAAACTAATTATACATTGACACACACACTCTATACATCGGCAATTTGAAATTGTACGCTCCTTCATCAGTAAAGCTAAAGCAATTAAATCAAATAGTTGAACTATTTTCAAAATATATAAACATGAACTTTAGACTAGATAAATTCAAAACATTAAACATTGAAGAAAAGTACAATATATCTAGTAGAATATAAAAAGAGCAGCAGGATACAATACAACTGATGGATGAATATGAAACATACAAATAACTAGGATATCAACAAGCCAAGAAATTAGAACAACCTAACACATTAAATGATTCTGCAGCAGATTAATATCATCTGATTACTTACACAGGCACAATCAAGTGGCAAACGTCATTCACCAAAATTTTGCTTTAAAATATAAACTCATACTTCTCTTTCAATAAAAGCCTGATCATGCTTTCGAATCAAAATCCTACAAACTATATTACAACCATACCATTATTGCGTACCATAATCCATAATAACCATCCAAATATAATATTTAATAAAAAAGCAAGAACAACTTACTTAATGGATATAACCATTTGAAACACATGTAATGTGCAGAAATAAATTACCAGAAATATGCTCAATTATGAGATGAAATTGAAAGCTTATGGAACATCAACAGGCTATAACTTGTCACAATAATAGCTACAACTGGTATCATCCCAATTTCACTACATAATAGCATTAAACAATTAGGCCTACACAGCAAAATTTCTGTAAATCTCCAGAACGCCACAATACTAAACACCAATAGAATACTCTGAAATGGTTTTAGCAATCGTGAAATTAATATTGGCTATGCTTGTCCCCCAGGCTTTACCAGCCTGAGCTGAGAAAAAACAAAAATACAATAATAATCAAAATAATGAATAATGTAATGAGAACACCAAAATGGCAGATGTCATTAAGAAACAAAATTAAAACCTTAAGAGAATAAATAACCCAACTGATGGAGTATAAGGTGGGTAACCCAAGCAAGAAAGTTAAGAGAAAATCTAATGAAATATAAGGTTCATACAAGATATGATCAGCTTTACAAATGCATTGTAGAATTTATAAATACCCTAAAACAAAAGTAGGGTGCATACAAAGCTAGACTAAAGCACCAGACAAAGAAAACAGAATGATCAGTTCATGGACAATGAAAAATGTTCATGGAGAATATTGAAACCAAATTTGATGCACCAAAATGACACCAATCCTAGCACAGAATTACCAAATTATCTGGTCAAACAGGGTGATGCACAATCAAGGAGCGAGCTGGATTAAAGATGAAAAAGAACACACACAATTTTAAGACATGGAATCCCTGAAGTTACAATGGATATGCTATAAGTGGTCAAAATAAAATCCTAACTAGAAAAGTACCAGCAGTGATATTATTGTTAATAAAATAATTAGTATAAAAATTTACTTGCCTTTGTCTGTGCCTATTAAAACATATCAAAAATATTTTTAAAAAATCTTGGATAGGTGCCTGAATTTTTGACAGGAGAAAAATTCATCAAAACTCTTCTGTTAATCAGAAATCACAAATGACTCATCAAAATACCCCCTTTTATTTGTTTACAGACTGTATGTAAAAATGTTATATGATACATTTCACACCTAAGACACCACTCACTTAGATAACCTCAATATAATTACAGAAAAGCTGAATGGATGATGCCAGTGTATTAGATGTTGTAAGGGTATGAAAGGATGTAAAAACCAATCAATAATAGATTAAGACCATAAGATATAGGAGCAGAATTAGGCCATTTGGCTCATCGAGTCTGCTCTGCCATTTCATCATGGCTGATCTATTTTATCCTCTCTGCCCCAATCCCCTGCCTTCCCCCTTCTGCCCAGACCAATCAAGAATCTGTCAACCTCTGCCTCATATAACGGCTTGGCTTCTACAGCTGCCTGTGGGAATGAATTCCATAGATTCACCACAGTCTGGCCAAAGAAACTCCTCCTCATCTTCATTATAAAAGGATACCCCTCTATTCTGAGGCTGTGTCCTCTGGTTTTAGACACTCCCACCTTAGGAAACATTCTCTCCACATCCACTCTATCAAGGCCATTCACCTTTCGATAGGTTTCAATGATCACCCCTCCTTCTTCTGAATTCCAGTGAATACAGGGCCAGAGCTATCAAACACACTTCATATGACAAGCCGTTTAATCCTCGAATAATTTTTGTAAACCTCCTTTGCACCCTCTCCAGTTTCAGCACATCCTGAATTACACCTTATAAACTACACCAAGTAATTGTCAAATTCTTACATCTGATAAATCATTGTTTGCAATACTATCCTATATACTAACAACTAAAATTGAACGTTCGCAGTTATCAAAATAAAACAAGGCATTTTCCAACCCATTTTGGTCATATCTAGCTTTAAATCTGCTCACCACTGAATCAGGTGAAAATAGCATATAAAATCAAAGGTAACCAAGCCAGTTATACTTTCACACCTCCTAGACCTGGACGATTTGAAATTGTACACTCCATCAGCAAAGTGGGGCAATTATTTCAAATAGTTGAACTATTTTCTAAAGATATAAAAATGAGCTTTGCAGCCAATAAGTGCAGAGCATTAAACAGAAAGAAAGGTGTAAATGAACTAGTGGAATATAAGACAGAGCAGCAGGATACAATACAACAGACAGATGAATATGAAACATATAAGTAACTGTGATATCAACAAGCAAAGAAAATAGATCATAGAGCGATAAGGGGAAAAGTTTTGACAGGACTTACTGCAAAGCTTAAAAAATCTGGCAATCAGAGCTCATTACTAAAAGTATGACAAAGCAGGATACAATACAACCAATGGATGAATATGAAATATAAAATTAACTATGGTATCAACAAGCGAAGAAATTCTGCCAAGCAGAGCTCAGTAGCAAAAACACAACAAAAGCAATAAACAAACAAGAGGAAATCTGCAGATGCTGGAAATTCAAGCAACAACACACACAAAATGCTGGTGGAACACAGCAGGCCAGGCAGCATCTATAGGGGGAAGCACTGTCGACGTTTCAATCCGAGACCCTTTGTCAGGACTAACCGAAAGGAAAGATAGTAAGAGATTTGAAAGTAGTGGGGGGAGGGGGAAATGAGAAATGATGGGAGAAGACCAGAGGGGGTGGGATGAAGCTAAGAGCTGGAAAGGTGATTGGCAAAAGTGATACAGAGCTGGAGAAGGGAAAGGATCATAGGATGGGAGGCCTGGGGAGAAAGAAAGGGGGGGGGAAACACCAGAGGGAGATGGAGAACAGGCAAACAGCTAAATATGTCAGGGATGGGGTAAGAAGAGGAGGAGGGGCATTAACGGAAGTTAGAGAAGTCAATGTTCATAGAAGGCAATAAACATTTTGGCATAATATCTTGGTTTGAATCTCATCTGGACAATTTAAAAAGAAGATAGGAAGTAAAATGACAAATTTTAAAGCTTGTGCATATAAACCAGACTAAAGAGTGTCTAAACTGTGCCAGGAAAAGAAAACAGAATTATCAGTCCCGGAACAGTGAAGAAGTTTTATATAGGATATTGAAACTAATTACAATACAGAAAGTGTTACCAGCCCTAGCATAGAATTACTAACAAACAAAGAACTTTTGGTCTAATATCTGGTCAAACAGGGTGACGCACAATCAAGGAGCAAGCTGGATTAGGGAGGCAAAAGAACACACCACACAATTTAAGACATGTAGATGCCTAAATTTACAGCAATATGCTAAAAGTGTTTTAAAAAAATACCCACAAACTGGAAAATTTCTGGCAGTGATAATATTCAAAATTATTGATATAAAAAGCTTTCTTACCTTTTTCCGTACCTGTCGATACCTATCAACAATTTTCTTCAAAATCCTGAAAAAAATGCCTGAATTTTTCAAAGGAAAAAAGTCACTTACTTGAAGGAGCCATCACAAATGACCTATCAAAATATCATCCTATTACTTGCTGACGAACTACCGCTATAAAAAAAAGGCATTTTCCAATGTGATTCTCTAAGCTCACTAACAAATTCTCTAGCTTTAAACCCGCTTTTTAGCCCACTGAATCAAATGAAAATAGGGTATCATATCAGAGACAATCAAACTAGTTATGCCTTGACACACTTTCTATGTGTGGATGATTTGAAATTGTACAAAACATTCAGTAATAAGTGGAAAACATCAGAAATATGCTGAATTAAAAGAAGAAATTGAATGATTATGGAACATTAATAGAGTATACAATGTCGTAAAGTAATATCTACAACTGGTATCATCCTAAAGTCACTGCACAATAGCATTAAATAATTAGGCCTATGCAGCATTTTATGTAAATCTCCAGAATACCACAATAGTATACACCACTAAAATCAGCTCTTCCCAATTGAGAAGTGAGTGTGATTCATTATGCAGGTAATTCAGATTTTACCAGCTTGAGCTGAAAAAACTACAATAATATGAGTAATTTATAATGAATAATACAATGGGAACACCAAAATGGCAGAAGACATGAAGAAACAAAATTGAAACCTTGAGCAGAAAAAGCCCACCTAAAGGATTATAAAATGGATATCCCAAGCAAGAAAATTAAGAAAAAAGCTAAGGAAACACTAAGGAAATATAAGGTCCATACAAGATATGATCAGCCTAAAATAATTTTGTAGAATTTATAGATACACTAAAACAAACGCTTGATCCACACAAAACCAGACTAAATAGATGCATAAAATGTGGTAGACAAAATCCACAATATTGTCAGTTCAGGAATAATGACAAAGTTTTTTATAGGACATTGAAACTGAATTCATTGCACCAATTGTCACCAGCCCTAACACAGGATTATCAATAAACACACAGAGATAATGAAATTTTGGTCTAATACCTCATCAAAAAGCTGAATTATGGAGGAAAAAGAGAGCACACAATTTAGGACATGCAAACACCTGAATTTACAATGATATACTGAAAAAGTACCCAATACTGGAAAAGTAATGACAGTGATAATATTGCTAATTATTGGTATAAAAGCATTACTTGTCTTCATCTGTACCTATTAAAACCTATCAAACATTATCTTAAAATCCTGAATAAGTTCCCGAACTTCTGACAGAAGGAAAAATATATCTCTTACATTCATCAGAAATCACAAATGATACATCAAAATATTCTCCTATTACCCATTTACAAACGAAATATGAAATTGTAATACTATGCATCTTGCACCTAATCAGCACTCAGATAACCACAATATATTTACAGAAGAGCTGAAAGGCTGCTGTAAGTGTATGAAAGGATGTAAACACCAATTGATAATAGATTCTGTAATTCCAAATCAAGACCAGCAAAAAAGCATTTGATTCAGTGCCATGTTCATGGTTAGTAAAAGTTCTTAATATCTATAAACTACACCCAATAATTGTCAAATTCTTACACCTGTTGAATCATTGCTATGCTAAAAATATTAATAACCAAAATATAGCAACAACCGTTATCAATATAAAATGAGGTATTTTCCAGGGTGATTCTCTAAGCCCACCTATGGTTTTGTCTAGCTTTAAACCTACTCTTTACTTTGTTGAATGAAATGAGAAAAGGACATCAAATCAAAGAAAACCAAACCAATTATACCTTGACTCACCTTACAGACATGAATGATTTGAAATTGTACAATACTGCATCAGCAAAGCAAAAGCAATTAATTCAAATAGTAGAATTATTTCTAAAAGATATAAAAATGAACTTTGGATATGCATCAAACATTAAATACAAAGAAAGGTGCAAATGAGCTGGTAAAATACAAAGCAGGATACAATACAACTGACGGATTGAAGTTGGAGACCACTTCCCAGAAACAGAGAGGTTCCTTCTTCCAATACAGAAACAGGTGGTTAACCCAAAAAAAAAATCAAAAATGTATAATAAAAGACTAACAAATTCAAGATGGTAAATGCAGAAAAAAAAGAAACCAGAAACAAACCAACACATGACAGGATCCTGCAGCAGTTTAACTTAGCCTGATAACTTACAGAGGCACAATCAAGGAGCAACCATACATGCACCAAAAACTTGCTTTAAAGTATAAGCTAATGAAAAGCACCATATCCTACTATAAATACAAGCCCAGCCAAGTATTAGAATCAGAATCCTACTAAGTATATCATGACCAATCCATTGTTACACAGGACAATCAATAATAACTGTCCCAATATAGTATTACAGAATGAAAAAGCAAGAGCAACTTACATACTGGATATAGCCATTAGAAAAACACATAACATATAATAGTAAATGAAGAACACTAGAAATATGGCAAATTTATCAAGGAAGTTGAAAGACGATGGAACATGAATAGGGTATACATTGTCTCGATTGTAATATCTACAACTGGTATCATTCCAAGGTCACTACTTAATAGCATTAATCAATTAGTTCTACGCAGCATTATTTATGTAAATTTCCAGAAAGCCACTATAACAAACACCACTAGAATAGTCCTAACGTTCTTACCACTTGAGAAATTAAGGTGCTTGGCTAAGCACATTCCTCAGCTTTCACCAGCTTGTGCCAAGAAAAAAACTGCAACAATAATAATAAGAGTAATCAATAATAAATAATGAAATGAGAACACCACCATGGCATAAGAGATTAGGAAACCAATTTGAAACTTTAAAAGCAGCACTAGCCCTCCTGATAGAATATTAAATTGAGATCCTAAGCACGAAATTTAAGAGAAAAGCTAAGGAACAATGTGGCCCATACAAGATATGATCAACTTAACATGAGCACTGTTGAATTTATAGATACACTGAACCAAAAGCTCGTGCTTACAATTGCAGATTAAGTAGATACTTAAAATGCACCTGCAAAGAAAACAGGATTATCAATTCAGGAACAGTGAAAAGGTTTTACACAGGATGTCGTAACTAACTACAAGGCACCTAAATTTAAAATGGTATGCAAAAAGTGGTTTTAAAAACCTCATAATTATTGGTATAAAAAATGAACTTACCTTCATCCGTACCTGTTTTGTACCAATCAACAGTTTCCTTCAAAATCATGAAAAAAAGCCCGAATTTTTCACAGAAGATAAAAAAAACTCTTAACTGAAGGCGAAATCACAAAGCACCCATCAATATATCGTACTATTCCTTGTTTACTAATTATATATGAATTCGTTACATACATTTCACAACTAATCACCACTCAGACAACCACAATATACTTACAGAAAATGCTGTAAGAGCATGAAGAGGATGTAAAAAAATGATAATTCTAAAACAAACCCGGCATAACAGCATTGACTCAGTTCCTCACTTATGGTTAGAAGCTCTTAATCTATATACAGCATAAACTAACCCAATAATTGTTAAATTCCTATAGCATCTGATGAAGCATTAGTGTAACTTATCCCGTGGGTTTGCACGGCCGGTAGCGTGAGGCGGGAGGCATTGGGTAGCGGTTAAAATAAACGAATACGTCACTGGTTTACCGGTATGTCGACATCGAGCTGAGGGTGCGAATATTTTGCGGTGTCCTCTTGTCTTTGTTCGAATTTGATCCAATTACTTTTACATGAATTACGGAGGAGACGAATGATTTTGTTGTTGCTTTGTAATACAGGATGAACACCTACTTCTTCAAATTCAGTTAGAAGGGACTCATACAGAGGGATACTCCTTCACTTCCACTCTTCTGTGATTTTAGTTTGTTTTCAAGTTGTCGCTGCTCTTTAAGAACAGAAGTAGCCCGCCAAGTGGACGATAAAGAAACGAGAATACTAAAATGGCAGATGGGATTAAGAAACAAAATTAAAACATTAATAGAAGAAATAGCCCGCCAAATTGAATGTGAATTTGATAATCTGAGCATGAAAGTGAAGATCTATACCAAATGCGACCAACCAAACAAAAGCATTGTGGAATTAATAGCTTAGTGCATACAACATAGATGCATGAAATACGCCAAAGAAAACAGAATTAATATTTCAGCAACACTGATAAAAGTTTATAGGGGACATTGAAACTAAACTCGACGAACCAAAACTTTACCAACCCTAGCGAAGAATTACTGACAGACACATAGATAAAGTTTTGGTCGAGTATCTGGTGAAACAGCGCGGCGACAATCAAGGGGCAGGCTGGGTTAGAGAGGAAAAAGAACGTACTCACAATTTAAGACGTACAAAACCTGAAATTACAATGGATATGTTTAAAGCGGCTAAACAGGGAAAAAAAAAACACACCCAGAACTGTAAAAGTACAGCTGTGATAACATTCATAGTTCTTGGTTAAATAAGTTGCTTGCTTTCATCCGTACTTACTGATATATATCAACAATTAGTTTAAAAACCCTGAAATGTTGACAGAAGGTAAAACATATCTCTTACCAAAGGAAAAATCACAATGATCAATCAAAATATCGTCCTATTGTTTGTTTACAAATTTTATATGAAATTTCAATATCATGCATGTCGCAACTAATCACCTCTCACTGAGATAACTACTATATGCTAAGAGCTGAAAGGATGCCGTAAGGGTATGAAATGATATAAATTCCAACTTATAACAGATTCTGTAATTCTAAATCAACCCGGCGGAAAAGCAGAAATCATTCATGTCGCTATATTGACTACCAAAAACCATTTTGGTTCTGTCCCACACTCGTGGTTAATATAAGCTCTTAATATATATAAACTACATCCAATACTTGAGAAATCCCTGCAACATCTGACGAAACACTGGCATAATATAATCATCACCATTATCATTATATGCCGTACCGTATGACGTGGGTGATTATACTCTTGACCATGAATTTTTTTCTTGGGCTATTTTTATCTACAGAAGTTGTTTGCCATTGCCGCCTTCTTCTGGGCAATGTCTCTACAGCTCGGGTGACTCAATCCAATATCAATACTCGTTAGAGAGTGTCTGCCTGGCGTCAGTGGTCGCACAGTCAGGACTTTGTGAGATGCCCCAACCGCTCAGATGACCATCCACCACCTGCTCCCGTGGCTTCACGAATCCCTAATTTTTTTGGGGGGAGGGGGTGGGAAAACATGTGCTTACTTGTGATCTGCGGTCTATCGGAGCCTTACACCTCCTTTGATAGGGAGGTATCTCCGCCAAGCCACCATAATATTATGATCACCCTAACAACTAACAGCCAAGAAGAAACAACCATTGTTATTACAAAAAATCTGAGAATTGGACAAGCAAAGAGAATAGATTATAGTGCGATGAAGGAAAACCCTTGGACAGAATTTACTTCAAGGTTTAAGAATATCTGTCAAACAGAACTCAATGGTAAAAATAAATAAATATTGCTTTTGTTTTATGTTATACCCACATTACCGTATTGTATTGGCTTATTATATTGCACCGGATCCGATCTGGAAAATATAGAAAGAAAAATAAGGGCTGTAATGACAAATTTTAGGAAGTATAGCGTCCAAACGAAAGCACTGAGATTAACATTACCTGGGATAGAAGGAGGAAGAGGAACACCAGACAAAAATTACAAAACATTCAGAAAAAGACGTCTAAGAATATACTTTCATCAACAGTAACAGGATCCAGCACTCCACGTGAACATATCCAATTCTGATAAGACGTACACACCACTAAACTTAAATAAAAAGCAACACATCGAAAACTAAAGGAATTATCACTACGGAAGAGAAAGTTAACCAATAGAAGAGCATGACTCTTCATGGAAGACATTCCCACGACCTGAGCAGACTAGATGTCGACAAGGCAGCGTAGAACATCCTGGTTCAGAGTTGGAAACCACTTCCCAGAAACAGAGGTGGCAAAACAGGAACAGGTGGTTGACACACACAGTTATCCAAAATACACGAAAAGCCCAACAAATACAAGATAATATATGCAGAAGAATCCAAAGAAAACCAGAAACAATCCAACACATGACTGGACCACGCAACAATTTAACTCAATCTGATTTCTTACGCAGGTAAAATCGAGTGGCACACATCACTCACTAAAATTTGCTGTAACACATAAACTCATAAAAGACAACATACCTTACTAAAAAAATACAAGCTTGATCCAGATTTTGAATCAAAGATTTATAAATTATTCAAGTGTAAGAGCCATTGTTACGTAGGACAATCCACCCTAACCGTCCCGGTATTATGTCTTCATCATGTCATATGACGTGCGCGTTCATGGTCTTTCATCTGTCTTTAATCTGAGAAGTTCTAATCAGCTCTTCAAAACTCTTGCCTGTCACCCCCTTGAACGTCAAGCGAATCGACCGTGATTTGTTTTCTATCAGTTTTTCATCGCAACTGCAAGTTCGAGCTTTTTTTTACTCCCCCCCCCCCCACCCCCCAGTACATAAGAACATAAGAAATAGGAGCAGGAGTAGGCCAGCCGGTCCATGGAGCCTGCCCGGCCATTCAATAAGATCATGGCTGATCTGTCCGTAAACTCAGATTCATTTACCTGCCTTTTCCCCATAACCCTTAATTCCCTTACACATCCCGGAAATTTCGGCTGGCGTTTCTTGGTTGATTACATCAGCTCTTATTCCAGTTTTTCACAATCCTTCCTCATTTGTTACCCTGTCCTTCCACGATATTTTCATAGAAACATTGAAAATAGGTGCAGGAGTAGGCCATTCGGCCCTTCGAGCCTGCACCGCCATTCAGTATGATCATGGCTGATCATCCAACTGAGAACCCTGTACCTGCTTTCTCTCCATACCCCTTGATCCCTTTAGCCATGAGCAGCTTCGGGTCTTTCCTCCTTTTGATTTGAAATCGTCCAACTTTCGCTTCCATTTATTAGTGTGGAATAAACCTGCACCGCAACACTGCGTTTCGTACCCATAAAAATTATATTATTCTTTAGTATCTTGTTCAAACGCTCGAATTTGCATTTAGCAATCCCAGTCCATTTTCTAATTTCAACACCAGCCCTACCGTCAGAAGTTATCATGATCCCACAATTAAGTAATTGTCCTTCTATGTTTGTTTAATTGTTTCGTTACTCACTTTCAGTTTGCATTTCTGTATTTCTTTCTTTGTAACACCCATACGTCCAGTCTTCTTGTAGTTGACAGCGAATCCGCTCTTTGCACTTTCTTTAACGACTTTAGTGTTTCTCCGAGCTTCTGGTTAGAAGCGGGTATCAGCAGTGTGTTGCTGCATAACATAGGCTGTTCAAATCCTGCCAATAATACTGTTAATTTCTCTTAGAATTTTCTCGCTATAAAGGTTGGATATGTCGGGCAAGAGAATACAACGTTGACTCCCCTCTTAATCTGGACAATATCACTTGTCTCACTTTCAACTCTCATTCCTGCTCGTTGTTCCCAATCCCAATGCAAATTTCTGATGATTCAGATATCTTTTTCATCAAAGTCCAAGTGCTGAGGAAGTTGTATAAACTCTTCATGTCTCACCTTTTCAAAATCGTTGGAATAACCGATGAAACATAGATATAGGTCATTCTGGACCTCTATGACGCGCTCACAAATCATTCTTGGGATGGAGATTGCATTTCCCGTTCCGCTATCTTTAATCAAGCCGCACTGCTTTTGTGCGATCTCCCGTTTCATGTTTTTTTCTTGCCCTCATCATGGTGATGCGTAACCGGACTTACACAACATGACTCATCAAGTTAACTGTGCGGTGTAACTTACACTCAATCACGCTGTTATTTTTTTCGGTGTTACCCCGCTATCATACACCTCATTCAGTAAATCTGTCAAATTTTCAATCCCGAAATCTCCCCGCGCTCGAATCATTTCTATAGCAATACCATATGGTCGTAATGTCTTACTCTTTTTCTCATTTTCCCCTCTGCTACTTTAACTTCTGATTTAATAACTGGGCCGTCCACATTCTTAGCAATTATTGGTTTCTCTCCTCTGGTATCTTCAAACAAGTCGGCAATATATTCAGACAACCTAGGCAGTGTATCTGTTTCTTCCATGAGCATCGATCAATCTTTCATCTTCAAACACCCTTAATAATAAGGACTGGTACCCGTAAATGTCCGTACCTTCTACTGCACATCACCAGAGTTTTTCAGTTTCCCTTCCTCTTCGCATACTTCATTTATCCATTGCTATTTCGTTTCCCAACATTTTCTCTTGATTTCTTTGTTCAAAGTTTGAATTTGCCGCTGTTCTTTGGCGTGATTTTTGGCTTTTTCTCATGACATCCTGAATTTCATTACTCACCCATTTTTTTTTCTTTTATCACTTCATGAGACGCATCCACCGCTACCGTTTAAAACTTCAACCAGCTTGGTATGTCCTCCACTGTCAGAGCTTCAAATCTGTTCTTCACTGCTATACCGTACTTCTTTACCCTTCTAAGTTTACCCGTCAGCTTGGATATTACTGGAACATGGTCACTCTCACAGTCCGCTCCTGGATATGCCTTGGACTGTTGCATGGTATTCCTGAAACGCTTGCTGATTGTGATGTAGTCTATTTCATTGTGATACCGATCTTGTGGGCTTCTTCATATCCAAAACCTTCTTATGCGCTGCTTGAACCACGTGTCTGTTATTATCAGATCATTACCACCACACCAAGCTAGGAATATCTGGTAGCTGTCCTTCCTGTTCCCAACCAAATAGAGTTATAGAGAAATAGTGAATGAACAGGCCCTTTGGCCCATCTAGACCATGCCAAAAACAGTTAAACTGTCTACTTCCCATCTAGACCATGCCAAAAACAGTTAAACTGTCTACTTCCCATCTAGACCATGCCAAAACAGTTAAACTGCCTACTCCCTTGGACCTATACCAGGACCATAGCATTCCATACCCTATTATCTATAAACCTATCCAAACTTTGCTTAAAGTTTGAAATCGATCTCACATGCACCACTTGTGCTGCCAGCTCATTCCACACTCTCACCCCCCCCCCCCCAGTGAAGAACTTTCCCCTCGTGGTTCCTTACAATTTTCACCTTACACCCTTAAGCCATGACCTTTGGCTGCAGTCCTACCCAACCTCAGTGGAATAAGCCTGCTTGCATTTACCCTGTTAATACCCCTCATTATTTTGTATACCTCTATCAAATCTTCTCTCAGTCTTCAATGTTCTAAGGAATAAAATCCTATCCTGTTTTCTTGTTTATAACTCAGGTCCTCCAGACCCAGCAACATCCTTGTAAATTTTCTCTGTACTGTTTCAATCTTAACTAAATCTTTCCTCTGGGTAGGTGACCAAAATTGCACACAAAACTCCAAAATTGTCCTCAACAACATCTAATACAACCTCAACATAATGAATAAACTATTCTCAGGCTTTCAGCCAGGTACAGTTATCGGTTTTAACCTACTTTTCCGTGACAAACTGCTACTATCTTCAGGGATGATGTCTAAGCATGTCTGGTCTGGTGGTATATATACCCCCATAGTCCATCCCTCCTGATTGGTTAGTCCTCATCCAATTGAATTGTAAACAACGTGAGATAGAGGAATCCTGATTGAATGAGGACTAACCAATCAGGAGGGACAGATGATGGGGAATATAGATGACTGGACTAGACATGCTTAGGCATCATCCACAATGAAGGTCATCAAAACATCAGTTAAAATCGATACTTGTACCCAGCTGTAAATCCAAGAAGAATTTATTTGTCATATACACTGCAAAAGTACTAGATTCTTTTTTTTTTAACTTCAACATATCATCCCATCTCCTGTACTTAATACATTGATATATAAAGACCAATGTGCCAAAAGCTTTCTTTACAAACCTATCTACCTGTGATGCCACTTCCATCAAATTAAGGACCTGTATTCCCATATCCCTTAGTTCTACCACACTCTTCAGTGCCCTATCATTCACTTTGTAAGACCTACCTTAGCAGTCTTTGCACTTGTCTGCCACTAGTCACTGGTCTCCAGTCAGAGAATCAAGTCTCTACCACCAACTCTGGCTTCTCCCACAAAGCCAATGTCTAATCCAATTTACTACCTCGTCTTGAATGCCGAGCTGCTGAACCTTCTTGACTATCCTCCCATGTGGGACCTCATCAAATGCCTTGCTAAGGTCCATGTAGAGAACATCCATTGCCTGGCCTTCATCGACTTTCCTGTTAACTTCCTCAAAAAACTCTATAAGAGTGGTTAGATATAACCTACCATGCACAAAGCCATGTTGACTATCCTTAATTAATCTATGTCTATCCAAATAATTATAAATCCGGTCCCTTAGAATATCTTCCAATAACTTTCCTACAGCTGATGTCAGAGTCTAATTTCCTGGTTTATGTTTAGGACCTTTCTTTAATAGCAGAACAACATCGGCTATCCTCCAATCCTCTGATATCTCTCTTGTCACTGAGGATGATTTAAATATCCCTGCTAGAGGCCTGATAATTTCTGCACTTGCCTCACATAGAGTCTAAAGGAACACCTTTTCAGGCCCTGGGGATTTATCCACCCTCATTTGCCTCAGGATTGCAAACAATTTCTCCTCCATAATCTGTACAGGGTCCATGAAATTGATGCTACATTGACTCAGTTCTACAGACTCTGTATCCCATCTCCTGAGTAAATACAGATGCAAAAAAAAAAATAGTTAAAATCTCTCCCATTTATTTTGGCTCCTTACCATTCTGATCTTCCAGAGGAAGATCAATTTTGGCCCTTGCAAATCTTTTGCTCTTAACATATCTATAGAATCCCTTAGGATTCTCCCTCACCTTGTCTGCTAGAGCCACGTCATGTCTTCTTTTAACCCTCCTAATTTCCTCTTGCATTTTGTATACTCCATAAGCACTTCATTTGTTCCTACCTGCCTATACTTGCTATGTACTTCCTATTTTGCTCTTAACCAGGGTTGCAAGATCTCTTGAAAACCAAAGTTCCCGACACGTGTTCTCTTTACCTTTTATTCTGACAGGCACATACAAGCTTTGTACACTCAAAATTTCACTTTTGAAGGCCTCCTACTTACACGCACACCTTTGGCAGAAAACAGCCTGTCTCAGTCCACTCTTGCCAGATCATTTTTGATATGAAGGTGGAGCTAAGATGTTGCCAGTGGGAGGCTTCTTCAAGCTTATCTATGCAACAACATTAAATTCTTCTCCTTAATGTATTTTTTCCCCTTTTCAAGGTGGATGGGTTTCTGTCAGAGAATGTGATCTGCAGCTGCGTTTAAACTGTGGTTCTTTATGATGGTGGTTCCTGCTACTGGATTTCACTGTGTGGCAGTTTACCATATCCCCAGGATTCAGCCTGGAAGATGCACACCTCCAGGGTGGGGCCCTACAGCCTTGTGGATGATCCGATTCCATGCCAGTGTCATTGACAGAGGCGTTGCAGGAGAACAGAACATTGTGACAGCTGATGCAGCTGTTGAGGCCTCTGTAGTCTCTCTCTCTTTTTCTTGATGGTGGGGTAAATTTTGCTGCCAATTCTCAATTTGGAGAAAGTTGGAATAAAAGTGAGGTGGCAGACTGCAACCGGTTGGTCTCCCCTCTTGCTGTGGAAAAGATGACACCTCTCTGTTCCTTGTTAGTGAGAGTGGGAGCCTATGGCATGTTGAATTGTCAGGTGAATGATAGTTTTTGTTGAACTGCTGATCATGGTCTCTTTTCTGGGGCTTTGCTATTGTTTGTTGGTGGGTGGTGGGCACTGATGCTTCCTGCTGAAATAAGTGGTGCAGAGGGAGGGACAGAGTCAATGCTTTGCTGCTGCTTGTGTGTGGCAGGGGCAGAGAAGGCATTGAGGTTCTAATGTCTTCTGTCATTCATTCTTAGGGGTTCGCTTCTGCTTTCATGAATAGACAATAGACAGTAGGTGCAGGAGTAAGCCATTCGGCCCTTCTAGCCAGTACCGCCATTCACTGTGATCATGGCTGATCATACACAATCAGTACCCCGTTCCTGCCCTCTCCCCATATCCCTTGACCCCGCTATCTATAAGAGCTCTATCTAACTCTCTCTTGAATGCATCCAGTGACTTGGCCTCCACTGCCTTCTGGGGCAGAGCATTCCACATATCCACCACTCTCTGGGTGAAAAAGTTTTTCCGCATCTCTGTTCTAAATGGCCTACCCCTTATTCTTAAACTGTGGCCTCTAGTCCTGGACTCACCCATCACTGGGAACATGCTTCCTGCCTCCATTGTGTCCAATCCCTTAAAAATCTTATATGTTTCAATCAGATCCCCTCTCATGTCTGCAAAGAGTAAGAATTTTAGGTTGTATATATTCTCTAATATTCAATGGGACCATTGATACCATTGAAATTGACCTTTCTCCAACTTGGAATCTCAACCAGAGGACCCATCTTTTTACATATTTACTTTAAAGCTAATGGCCTTATGATGATGAGATGCAAAGTGTTCCCCTACACCAACTTCTGTCATTTGCCACGTCCACCCTAATGGCAGAACAAGCATCACACACTCTCTCATTGGGACTTCTATGAAATTATTAAGGAAACTTTCTTGAATGCAGTTGACGAACTCTAGTCCTTTTACAGTTTGTGAGTACCGGTCAATATGAGGAAGTTAAAATCTTCCACTATAACAACCTTATGTTTCTTGCAACGGCTAGTGATCCCTCTGCAAATGTCTTCCTCTAAATCCATTGGACTGTTGGTGGTCTGTAATATAGCCCTATTAACATGGTTATACCTTTCTAATTTCTCAGTTCCACCCATAACACCTCACTGGGTGAGTTCTCCAGCCTGTTCTGATGGAGCACTGCCATGACATTTTCCCCAACTAGTAATGCCCCCACTGTTCCTTGAATTCCTTCTACTCTGTCAGGTCTAAAACAATGGAATTCCAGAATATTGAGCTGTCAGTTCTGCCCCACCTGCAACCAAGTCTCACAGAAGGCTACAATATCATAATCCATGTGTTGATCCATGCCCTGAACTCATCTGCCTTTCGTACAATACTTTTTGCATTGAAATATACACAGCTCAGGACACTTTGTTTCCTGACTTTGTCTCCACTACCTCTCCATTAACTGTTCTGGCACCCTGGTTCCCATCCCTCTGCAACTCTAATTTAAGCACCAATGTGCAGCAACAGCTCACCTTCCTGACTGGATATTAGTCCCCCTCCAGTTCAGGTGCAAACTGTCTCTTCTCTATAGATCCCAACTTCCCTGGAAGAAAGTCCAATGATCCAAAAATCTTATGCCCTCCCTCGTACACCAACTCCTTAGCTAAGTGTTAAACAGAATCATTCTAATTCTGGCCTCAATAGCAAGTGGCAGAGTAGCAATCCTGAGATCACAACCCTGGAGGTCCAGCTCTTTAACTCAGCAGCTAAATCCCTGAACTACCTTTGCAGAACCTCATCACTCGTCCTACCTATATCATTGGTACCTACATGGACAATGACTTTTGGCTGTTCGCCCTCCTACTTGAGAATGCTGAGGGTTTGACCTGAGATGTCCTGGACCCTGGGACGCAGAAGGCAACATACCATCCAGGGATCTCGGTCTTTTTCACAGAACCTCTTTTCTGTTCCCTTAACTAACAAATCCCATATCACCACAGCTTGCCTCTATCCCCTTTCCTTCTGAGTCACAGAGCCAGACTCAGTGCCAGAGATGTGACTCCTGTGACTTTCCTCTGCTAGGTCATCTTCTCCCCAAAGTGATATTCCTGTTGTTGAGGGGGATGGCCACAAGGCTACTCTGCACTGGCTTCTTTAACCCCTTTCCCCTTCCTGGCTGTCAGCCAGTTTCCTGTTATCTGCACTTTGGGTGTAGCTACCTCTCTCTATGACTTTATCTATCAAGCCCACCGTCTCCTGAATGATCCAATGTTCATCTAGTCCCAGCTCCAACTCCTTAACATGGATTGTTAGAAGCTACAGCTGGATGCGCTTCTCACAGTTGTATTTGTCAGGGTCTCTGGAGGTCTCCCTGCCTTCCTACATCCTGCAAGAGGAGCATTCCGCTATTTTGCCTGGCATCTCAACTGTTCTAACTGAGAAATTGTAAAGAAGAGGGGATAAAAGCCATTACCTACATCTTTTTGTTTTTGCTTTCTCTGACTGAAACTCTCCTTGTTGAATCTTCGAAGAGCTAAAGCCTCGAAATTTCCACTCTGTCTAGAACGGCCGCTGCCATGAAGGCCTCTCCTCTTGCCCCTGCCTTACTTTAATTTGTTCTTTCTAATCAATTCCAAATGCTGATTAGCTGCTGCTGAAAGCTAAAAAAAAACCGCGGTGAGTCGCTGCTTTTAATAGTCAATCTGAGTGAATTATGTCTTCTCAGGCTTCCAATCTCTCTGAGTGGTAGCATATTAAAAACTACCACGAGTTGCTGCCTTTAATACCCGATTAGCAAACCTGAGTGAATTACATACTCTCTAGCTTCTGATCTCTCTGATTGGTTGCTGGTCAAAGCTCCAAAAAACTGCCGCAAGTTGCTGTCTTTTATAGTCGATCAGAAAACCCGAGTGAATTATGTCTTCTGATGCACCATCAATAACTCTCGGAGACGGGAGGTGAACGATAGGCTTTTATTAGCAGCAAAAGGGACCACAACATCTTGGAGACTGAGAGAGGGAGCAGAGCCTCCAATCGCCTTTATACAGGGGTCTGTGGGAGGAGCCACAGGAGCAGTCAGCAGAGGGGACGTGTCCAGACAGGTATACATAGTTTACCACATCTTCTCAAGCTTCTGATCTCTCTGAATCATTGTCCAATTTGATAATTCATATCCTCTATCACCATACAATATCTTGTGATCTGTAGTGGCACTTTGCTTCTTGCAAGATATCATAAAAACTTTATTTTTTTTTCAAATATCTATCAGTGTAAAAGTAATTCTGAATTAGTAGTATATACAATATAAGGGATCAACAACAATAAGAAATTGGCTGATTTTGATTAGCCAATTATTGATTTTTTACCATTCTCCACCTCTGGATCATTCTTTTTATCTAGGCTGCTTCTCAGCCCTTGGCAAACTCTGTTTGCCTCTATAATATGACTGACTGTTAAAGTATTAAAAAGTAAAATCAAAAGGAAAGCCAATAAAGGTGTAGTGGTGGTGTTAAACAATTAGTATGCTTTCCATGCTTGGAGAGTAACAAAATCCATTTTGAAAATGAATAAAAAAAACAAAACTTTCTTTATCTTCTCCACCACTTATGGTTATTGGAGAACATGCCAGTTATTATTGAAACATTCATAGTTTTCCTTTGGAGGTTCACCAGCAAGATTCTGTCCAATAATGTCCAGTATCCCATAAGGCTTTTGGTTCTTTCAACATCTAATATTGTTCTCACATCTCATAGCTGCTTACCACCACCTGAATAGATCAGTTTGTATTCATCACAATACAAACAAGCAGTCCTTTTTCACCTTGTCTCACACAGTCCCATGATGTTGACTTTCTAACGTTCCAATTCTTCCCTCATGTTTTCTGGTTTGATGAAGAGTTCTCAAATTACATTTTGCTATTCTGATGTTATCACTGTTATGGACAGTATCCTGATGTCGGTCAGTCTCAGCTGTCATACAAGAGTGTCTCTATCAAGCGAGAGATCATTGTCTGTGGGAAGACTCCCTTCGCGCTGCTGTTCCTATTCTTTCCTCTATCCATGGCTATGATTATTCTTGGCAGTCTTTTCTACAAAAGTTGTTTGTCATTACCTTCTTCTGGGCAGTGTCTTTACAAGCCGGGTGACCCCAGCCATTATCAATACTCTTCAGAGGTTGTCTGCCTGGTGTCAGTGGTCGCATAACCAGGTCCTTGATATGCACCAGCTGCTCATATGGCCATCCACCACCTGCTCTCATGGTTTCACATAACCCAGAGTGGGGAGGAGGAGTTGTCTAAACAGGTGCTACACCTTGCCCAAAGATAACCTGCAGTTTAGTGGCGGAAAGGAGCACCTTACACCTCCCTTGGTAGAGACATATCACCACCCTGCCACCCTCGAAATAATATTATAGAATAAACAATCAATATTAACTTAATAGACATAGCCATACACATAACATACAGAAACTATAGTGGTAGTCCTTCAGATTGGAAGAAGACACGCTGTTGTGCAGTTCATCTGTGAACACGGATGTGGCTCGTCAGTCCCAATCTAGCATGATGGGGGCACTGGAAGTACGTTGTTGTAATAATTGTGGCTGCTGTTCTGTGTCGCCGCTCATGGTTATCCATCAGTTTTTGGCAGCGCCTGTCTTCAAAACTTGTGTAGGCTTCATAGCACAGGGCTCGCCAGCGGGTTCTGTCAGCAGCCACATCTTCTAGTTCCCTTGGCTGGATGTCACAGTAGCATGGGCTTCCTTCATAGTGTCTTTGTAGCGCTTGCGTGGACAACCTTAAGGTCTCTTTCTGATCTCCAGTTCACCATAGAGCAGCTGGTGAGGCATATGATGGTCGTCCATTCTGATGACTTGTCCCTCCCACCCATCTGGGCTCTGATGATTAGGGACTCAGTGCTGGCAGACTTCGCATGATCCAAGACCTCCAGGTTGGAGACATGGTCTTGCCAATGAATGCCAAGGATGGAGTGGAGGGCGCGCATGTGAAATTTCTCCAGTTGTTTGATGTGTCATCGGTACAGAGTCCAGGTCTCACATCCATATAGGAGAGAAGGGATGACCACAGCTCTGTACACTTTCAGCTTTGTGGAGATGCGGACATTGTGTTGATTGAGCACTCTGGTACGCAGCCTCCCCAGAGCCTGGCTGGCCTTGCTGATCCTGGAGTCAATTTCTTTGTCCAAAGACCCATCACTCGAGATGATGCTTCCCAAGTATTTGAAGCTGTTTACATTTGTCAGCTGGATATCGTCAACAGTGATTTTTGGTTCTATGTGGTTGGTGTTTGGCACGGGCTGGTGAAGTACTTCATCCTTGTTCAGGCTGATAGTCAGGCCAAAGGATGTAGCAGCATCTGAGAATTTGTTCAGCATCAACTGTAGATCACTGTCTTTGTGTGCCAGGAATGCACAGTCATCAGCAAAGAGGGTTTCTTGAATGACTGTGTGGAGGCACTTCGTCCGAGCATTCAAGCAGCGAAGGTCAAAGAGAGAGTTGTCCAATCAGTACCTGATGTACACTCGCTCCTTCAGACCTTGGACAGCACGTGACAACATGCAAGTGAAGAACAGATTAAACAGGACTAGTACACAGCCCTGCTTCACCCCATTGGAAATAGCAAATGCAGCTGACATATCACCACTACAAAGGAGCTGTCCTGTCATTCCCTCATGGAGAAGCTGAATTATCATCACAAAATTCCTCAGGCATCCATAGTGTATCAGGATGGTCCAGAGAGCCTCCCTGTTTACAGTGTCAAATGCCTTTGTCAGGTCAATGAAGACAGAGTAAAGAGGCTTGTTCTGCTCAATGCACTTCTCCTGGATTTGCCTCATGGCAAATATCATGTCTACTGTACTCCGTTCTGGCTGAAAGTCACACTGCACCTCTGAGAGGTTCCTTTCCGAAACAGTGACAAGTCTGTTCAGGAGAATGCGGGCAAAAATCTTGCCTGCGATGGACAGCAGTGAGATAATGCTGTAGTTTCCGCAGTCTGATTTGCTTCCCTTGTCTTTCCAGAGAGCCATGATGAGGGCATCGCGGAAGTCGTCAGGCATCTCCTCTGTGACCTAGCTGTCTTCCAGGATGTCTTGGAACGCCTGTAAGGTATTTGGGCCTAATGCTTTGAAGATCTCGGCAGGAATGCCATCCTGCCCTGTTGCTTTATCTGAGTTCATCTGCGAGATCGCTTTCTTGATCTCATCAGTAGAGGGTGGTAAGTCCAGGTCATCCAGGACTGGCTGCTGAGGGATCTGTTGTAAAAAATCAGGATCAACTATGGATGGCCTATTGAGTAGGTAGGAAAAGTGTTCAGCCCAGCGGTTTTTCAGTCCTTTCTGGTTTTTGATCAGGTTCAACCCATCAGACAACAGCAAGGGGGAGCATCCTGATTTAGAAGGACCATAAACTGACTTTATGGTGCTGAAAAATTCTCTGGTGGCATGCATGTCTGCATAGTGTTCCACCTGCTCAGCCTTTCTCTGCCACCACTCGTCCTGCATTTCTCACATTTCCACCTGTACATTGGACTGCAGGTGTTTAAACTTGTCCTTCTTTGAGAAAGATGATGGGTCATTCTGTCAGTCTAAATAGGCCTTGTTCTTGGCTTGAAGGGCTGCTGAAATAGTCGCGTGGTTTTCATCAAACCAGTCTTGATGCACTCGGGTTTTCAGTCTGTGTACAGTTGTTGCAGTCTGCATGATAACATCTTTGAACAGGTTCCCACAAGTAGTGAATTGCCAGAGAGCTTTTCATTAAGCACATCTTGAAAACATTGGACCTGACCTGGGTCTTGCAGTCTGCCGATGTTGAATGCCACTCCGACAGTGTGTGGTTGCTTACGATCAAAGGGGCTCTTCAGGTTGAAGACCAACCGAACCAGCCTGTGGTCTGTCCAACTCTCAACAGCTCACATGGCCCGGCTGATGGTGACGTCTTGAAGGTCACACTGGCATACTGTAACATAGTCGAGTAGGTGCCAGTATTTGGACCTGGGATGCATCCAGGTTGTTTTGTACTAGTTTGCAAGTCTGAACATTGTGTTGTTGATGCACAGGTTGTGCTCGGCACACTTGCTCAGAAGCAGCAGGCCGTTACTGTTTAGTGTTCCCACCCCACATCTCCCAAGGTCTCCGTCCCAGTTGTCACTGTCTGTCCCCACCCTAGTGTTGAAGTCGCCCAAGATGATGAATTTGTCGCTGACGGAGGTTGTCTGAATAGTCTGGGCGAGGTCCTCATAGAAACTTTCCTTGTCTTCATCTGGACTCACGAGGGTTGGCGCATAGACACTGACAATGGCGATATACTGGGACTTGCTGAGAGGAAAGTGGAACTTCATGATATGTTCATTTATTCCAGTGGGTAGAGTAGGGATGTTCTTCAGCAGAGCTGTTTTGTCTGCAAAACCTACTCCGTGGATCCTGTCGTCAGTCTGTGGTTTCCCTTCCCAAAGGAACGTCTATCCATTCACTGCTTCCTGTAATGAACTCTTGTCTTCAAGCCTGGTCTCACTGAGTGCAGTGATGTCAATGCGATAATGGTGAAGTGCGGCCGCTATGAGTGCTGTTCATTTTTCAGGCCTTGCCACCTTGTCTCTATCCAGCAAGGTGCAGGCGTTCTAGGCTCCAAAGATGAGTTTTCTTTGATTTGTTTTTCTTGATTAATGTCGACTGCTAAGAAGGTGATCCACCAGCCGCGGTTAGCTAGCCAGATGTTGTTGTGGGGCAGGCAATGTTTAGGGTACCTTTACTAGCCCCCTCCCTCATGCGAGTGTGGGCAGTGCTGTCCTAAAAAGGGCTGCCCAGTCGCCCTGGCTGCTGCTGGACATCTCTGCTGCCCCGGGTACAGAGACGAATGGCCACTGGTCCAAAGGCGGCCTACGTGCAGGTTTTGTGACTACAACTGCCAGTGGTCATCTCCAGCTGTTGCTTTGCCACTCCCCCCATCGCCGCAGTGCTTGACGAGTTGAGTTTGGACTGAGAAACAGAAACCTGTGTGTGAGGGAGTTTTAAGTGGATTGGCCTTTGCACAGGGCGATCCCACTCTCTTGGCAGAAGAGACCCTGATCCAGTGGCACGGACACCCGCTACGGCTGGAGACCTCTCCTGCTGCAGTCAATGACCAACTGTCTTGTTGTGTTCTTAGTGCTCCACCATGCCTGCTAGCCTGCCTTCTTGACCATTAAACCATTAATGGGTCTCCTCTGCTCAATCTACCAGGGTCAGACTACACACACTGGGATAGACAGATCTCCTACCTCACTGAGGGTCGAAGACCCATCGGCTACCCTCACCTGGTTTGGCCCGTCTGCTGAGACGGTTTACCAGGTTGTGGCCGCTGCGTGTGTTACAGCTACTTGGAGCCACAGGTGAGAGCTGAGCAGCAGGTGGGGACCAAAGGTGGACGAGCTGTCGTAAAAAGGGGCACGGCAGGCCCCCCACCAGAGGTGCTATGCCTCCCTAGACACCCCATGCACCCCAGAAATTAATAAGTGAATATCACCAGGAATATACTAAATTCAGAGGAAATTGAAAGACTATGGAACATTTTCCAATAGTAATATCTACAACTGGTATCATCCCAAACTCACTACACAGTAGCTAGAGGAGCCTTGTATCCATTTTCTGTTTGACTGTACTGTATTTTGCATTGAACACTTTATTATGGGTAATTTGTCACCTGTGCTGTGGCATGATAGAAGCAAATTCACTCTTCGTCTTAGTTGGTTCATTTTAGTCTTGTTGAGAGTTAGAGACAACTGGGGAATCACATATTTTTGTTGAGCCGTCAGTGCGTTTTCATTTATTTCTAAATTTGCCTTAAGATCTTTCATCTTTGCTGGTTTCATAACAAAGAACTGAACATATTTTTTTGACTGGGAATTTAGTTATTTCCCAAAGTCCATCATACAGTGTCAACTCCTGTACTCAGTCTCCCAGCAGTTTTGGTTTGTTTTCAAGTTACTACTGCATTTTGTCGATAAAAATTGTTAGACCAAATGAACACGAGTCCACAGCAAAGAACTGCCTTGGACCTGTTGGTGGAACTGGAACAGCTTGCGGTAGGATTATTTGTGACCTTTTGTTGACTCATGCTGTGTGTTTGTGGTTTGAACAGTTTTGAATGGTCAGTGCTGCCCGTCCACTGGGGACCGTTGTTTGATTGTGTGATGTTTGCCTGAGGATCTGTCGCTTTCTTTTATTGAACTGCTGAAATATTGTTCTGGTTGATGACATTTTGAATTAAATGTTGTATGTTTGGTCTGGCTTAAGAGCAATAGATGCATGGATAGTTTGTTTGTTGCCCATGTTTATTGAATGGAATATCACTGGTGCGTTTTGTAAATGTGCTCTGGGCGAACAAAGAGTGGCTCAGTAAGGAGACAGTAACATGAGTGAGCAGTCCGGCTGTATTTCTTCAAAAAGATCCAGCAACTCAATACTTGAAGAAATACAGGCAGACTGCTCACTAAGAGGCTTTGATTATGTGACAAAAGCTTTAGGTCAAAATATTTTGGTCACATCGTGAGAAGACAGGATTCCTTGGAGAAGTCTCTCATGTTAGGTAAAACCGAAGGTATAAGAAGGAGAGGATGACAGAGGCTACGATGGATAGATAATATTACTCAGACCTCTATGAGGTAGTTCAGAGTGTTTACCCTCAGTCTGCACTAATGGGGCACTTTGAACCTACATCATATTCCACAGCTCCAAGTGCTCAAAGGGGCATTCACTTACAACATGGAAACATTCTTGTTTTAGATGATAGATGTCAGAATAATATTATTGATATTATGTCAAAGCAACATGAAATAACATCCTTAATTGCACAACAGCAGTACATTTTATCTTTGCCTAAAAGAGAGATTGATGACAATCCATTGCAGTATCAATCATTCATGAAGGCTTTTGAAAACTGTGTTAAAGGCAAGACTGACAGCCAGAGTGACTGCCTCTATTTCTTTGAAGAGTTCACCAGGGGTCACCCTGGAGAACTTGTCAGAAGTTACCTGCATGCCAATCCTAAGAAAGGATATGTGAAGACTAAGGCTTTGGTATAGAAACACTTTGGCAATGAACAGAAAATTAATTGCCCACATGCAAAAGGATCTTTCTTGGGACCTATCAAATCTGAAGACATGAAAGTTTGTCAAGTCTGCAGTCTTTTTCTTAGAGGCTGTTGTAATGCCACGGAAGAAGTGCAGTACATGTGTGAGTTGGACATGCCTGCTAATATATTGATTGTTGTAAAGAAACTGCCCCATATGCTTGGGAATGAATGGAGAACAGTGGTCTGTGAGCTGCAAGAAAGGTACAACCATGGTACAATCTGCTGACATTGTTGATTTTATTGAAAGGCAAGTAAAGATTGCTGTAGATTTGGTGGTTGATAATATACAGGATGCTCCATCACCTGCAATAAGCAAAGGTGTGAATAAAACTCAGTCACAACTTCATTGTAAGGTGAAAAAAACAGCTTTGCTACTACTGTAGCCACCCTAAGAAGTAAAGCTAAAAGTGAACCTGGAACTAATGGAAGTTTAATGGTCCTGTCGACCTAAAGGGTTTGTCTGTTCTGTGAGGTTAAACAAGCATTGGATTTTTGCTCTCAGCTGGTGAAAAGGGATCATAGGGAGAAGATTGCCATCCTAAAGTAAAATGGTGTCTCCTTCAGCTGCCTGTGTACAGGGCCCATCAGCAAGGTGTACAGTGGAAGGAACCCAACGCACTTCATATTCACTCTGATGAAAAGAGTGGAGAATCTAAACAAGCTGTGAAAGAATCAGACGTGGCAGTAAGTGGTCTCCTTGGAGAAAGGACACAGATATTCCCTTACACACCATGGGTCAAGAGAAGGTTGTGAGTAATTACATTGATTCAGGATCGAAGTGGCTGACTTAGATGGTGAAAACTATTGTGAACCACCTAACACCTGCACGTAGGAATCCACGCCTGTCCTTGGAGGGAAAACTCCACGTCAGGGGATCTGCAGGGATGGTCTCACTGGAAATATGTCCACTTGCTTGAGATTGATTTGGAAATTGAGACAAATGTGCCTGAAGCATTGGAGCCATTGCAGTGATACTGATGGACCTTATGCAATGGATCAGTGGTGGATTGGACTGTGAAAGGAGACATTGGTGATGGGGGAGAATGCACTCAGCCTGAGCTGACAGTTGATAGGATCTCCGTTTTGAACTTGGAATCAGCTTTGGCAGCATCAGTTCCAGGCAGACTTCCTTGAATGCAGTCAACATGAACAGTCTGGTTTGTCAAGAGAGCTGGCTGTGAATCCTGCAAAGCTGGTGGATGACAACACTCAGATGGGTTTACTTTTGAGAAAGAAGGAAGTCAACTTGCCAGCTAACAGGAAGATTGCAGAACAGTGTAATCAAAATCTAAGAGGTTTAAGAAGGATTTGTCAATTCACACTAACTACATTGCTTTCATGAAGGATGTCATCTCCAGAAGTTTTGCTGAAAGAGTGCCAGCAGAGGATCTGGAACAGAGTGATGGGAGAGTCTGGTATACTCCACATCATGGTGTTTACCACTGCATAAAGGGGAAACTTTGTGTTGTGTTTGACGGCGGGGTGACTTTTCAGGGAACATCACTAATGCTCAGCCTTTATAGCTCACTGATTAGAGTCATAATCAGACTCAGAATAGGACCAGCAGTGGATCAATGTTTGATCAGGTTAATGCACCAGCATAAACGGTGGATCTGCTGAGGTTTCTGTGGGATAACGAAGAACAGTTCAGCTCTAAGACAAGGTTTTACATTGGCTTCTATGCTGATGACTTCCTTGTGTCAGTGATCCCTGGGGAAGAAACGGTGTCTCTTTATCATAACCTTGTACCCATTTGTACTAAGGGTGGCTTTCATCTCACAAAGTGGATGAGCAACATATGGTATATGTTAGCTGTGATACCAGAAGAGCAAAGAGCGCAAAACATGAAGGATTTGGATTTGGATCAAGATATACCTTTAGTGGAAACAGTACAGAGTGTGCCATGGTGTATTCAGTCTGATACTTTCAAGTTTAAGATCACGATCTAAGATAGACCGCTCACCAGAAGGGGTATCCTCTACATAGTTAGTTTCACCTGTGATCCTTTAGGAACCTTGAGTCTGCTGGTACTATCTTTTAAGGAGATCCTACAAGATCTATATAAAAAAAGAACTTGGCTGGGATGACACTATACCAACACGTTCATGAGTGGACAAGCTGGCTGGAAGAACTCTGCCAGCTGGAACACTTCAAGGCTGCTAGATATTTGAAACCCTTGGATTTTGGAGAAGTTACTGCTCCACAGTTACACCACTTTACAGACATAAACGAAGCTGGTCATGGAGCAATGACCTACCTATTGTGACGCAACAAGCGTTCTCAGATGCACAGTGCTTGTATCATAGGAAAATCTGGGGTATCTGCATTGAAGCCAGTTTCCATCCCTTGCATGGAGCTTATTGCTGCTATGATAGTGAGCCAATTGGACACACTGTGGAGGAAGGCGTTGCACATACAGCTTCATGATTCAGTCCTTTGGACTGATTGCACTTTTAGAAAAACAGAAAACCTACAGCACAATACAGACCCTTTAGCCTGCAAAATTGTGCCAAGCATGTCCCTACCTTAGAAATTGCTAGGCTTACCCAGAGCCCTCTATTTTTCTGAGCTCCATGTACCTATCCAAAAGTCTCTTAAAAGACCCTATTGTATCTGCCTCCACCACCGTTGCTGGCAGCCCATTCCATGCACTCATCACCCTCTGAGTAAAAAACTTACCCCTGACATCTTCTCTGTACCTACTCCCCAGCAACTTAAACCTGTGTCCTCTTGTGACAACCATTTCAGCCCAGGGAAAAAGCCTCTGACGATTTACATAATCAATGTCTCACATCATCTGATACACCTCTATCAGGTCACCTGTCATCCTCTGTCGCTCCAAGGAGTAAAGGCTGAGTTCACTCAACCTGTTTTCAAAAGGCATGCTCCCCAATCCAGGTAACATTCTTGTAAATCTCCTCTGCAGCCTTTCTATGGTTTCCACATCCTTCCTGTAGTGAGGCGACCAGAACTGAGCACAGTACACTGTGCTGAAGTATATCAAGAACGAAACTTCCACTTCTGAACCTTCGTTGTAAACAGAGCTTCAGAAATTCTTAAGGTCTCAGGCATCATTTTGAGACATGTTCATCAAGAGATGGAACATCATGGCCGTAACCACATGTTATCCATGTTGCATCAAAAGTACTGGATTCCCGGTGCTAGAACAGCTATAGGAATTCTTTTATCTAAGTGCGAGGTTTGTCAATGGTTGCATGCAGCTTCAGGATGCCAACACATGGCAGCTTTCCTTCTGCATAGGGTCTCTCCAGAAGAAACTCCATTTACTAGTGTAGGAGTCGACTACTTTAAACCTTTTGAGGTGAAGAGCAGAAGGAAGACCTTGAAGAGGTATGGGGGCATATTTATCTCTCTAGCTATATGAATGGTTCATATTGAAGTGGCATCTTCTTTGGATGCAGATTCCATAAAACCATAAGATATAGGAGGCATTCAGCCCATCGAGTCTGCCCCACCATTCAATCATGGGCTGATCCAATTCTTCATGTCATTCCTACTCCCCTGCCTTCTCCCCATACCCTGGCTAATCAATTACAAATTCCTTAGTTATATTTCTGTTATCCTTAGTTATACTTCTGTTATAACAGTTTGCTTAGTTAATGCACATCAACGCTTTATTGCAAGATGAGGACAAGTTTGTGAACTGCCCTCTGATTATACGAGAAACTTTGTAGGAGCCGAGCATGAGTTACGAGAAGCCATTGAGGAGTGAAATCATTCATGGATCAGTTATATCCTTCTTCAGAAAGGAATTAAGTGGCTTTTTAAGCCCCCTGCCTGTTTACATTATGGGAAAATGTGAGAGAGATTAATCAGATTTGTGTAAAAGGTCCTCAATTTCACCATGAAGGTACTGAATCTTGTTGAAGGGGGTTTCACAGAATCCTTTGCAAAGTAAAGACTATTATCAGTGGTCATCCAATTACTAAGGTATCCTCTGATCCTAATGATTTGGAAACACTAACACCCAACTATCTGTTATTTCTGAACACCTCACCATCCTTACCACCAGGAGAGTTCCAGAAGGAAGATATTTATAATTGTCATAGATGAAAGCAAGTCCAAAGCATGTCAAGCTTGTTTTCGAACTGGTGGGTAAAGGAGTATTTATCACAGCTACAAGAATGTCAGAAATGATCGAGTATAACATGCAATTTCTTCCCAGGAGATATTGTGCTTATAGTTGATGATACAGCATCTCGAAATTCGTGGATCGTAGGAAGAGTCGTTCAAGACTTTCCAGATGAAGAGGATTTGTGTAGCAGCTGCACATCAGGAACAAGACCAGCTGTCTAGACAGGCCTACAACCTGTGAAACACACCTTTTCTCTGAAGGAGAAATCACAAATGACCCATCAAAATATTGTCCTGTTACTTGTTTACAAACTATATATAAAATTCTGTTGAAATATGTTGTTTTTTTATGTTTTTAACAAAGCTTTTAGTAAAACTAGAATTGTTTTTATAAACAAGCGCATAGGTTATAGTTTTCACAATATGTGGCGTTTGTCTCCGCCTGCTGGTACAAAATCGGTATAACAGTCACTTAACAGTTTATCTCCTTTTCATTTTTCATCAGCTAAGTTATAGCACATAACACACCTGTTGTGACTGTGTATCCTTAATTAGTCCTTTGCTTATCCAAGAAATTTGCCTTAGCTCAGTAGAAATGTGACAGTTTCTTCAAAAATCACCAGCTTTTCTCTCTTTGCCTTAGTTTTCTTCTCTTTCGATCATGTGTTCTGTACTGTTTTATGATAAAACTTTAAATAAGCGATTGTAAAGCAACAAGTTTTCCACTCATTCATGGACTCCTAAAAGAAAGTGCAGATTGAAGAATCACCAGATCACACAACTGTAACACCATGCATCTTGCAACTGATCACCACTCACTTAGATAACTACAATATCAGTACAGAAGAGACGAAAGGATGCGGTAAGGGTATGAAAGGATGTAAAGAAGAACTGATATTAGATTTTGTAATTCTAAATCAAGCCCAGTGAAAAAGCATTTGATTCTGTCCCACATTCATGGTTAATGGAAGCTGTTAATGCATATAAACTACACCAAATACTGGTCAAATTCTTATAAAATCTGATGAAGCATTGGTGTACTATAGTATTTCTATCTATTCACAACCAAAAATGATCAGCCACCATTATCAACAGCAAATGAAGCATTTTCTAGGATGATTCTCTAAGCCCACTTTGGTTTTGCTTAGCTTTCAACCCACTCTCTAACTTGCTGAATTGGATGAAAATAGAGTATCATATCAAAGACAACTAAACAAGTTATACCTCGACACATCTTCTATACGTGGATGGTTTGAAATTGCACTTTCCATTCATGGTAACTCCAAAAATGCATTTGATTGTATCCTACACTGATGGTTAATAGAAGCTCTTATTATATATAACTATACACAATACTTGTGAAATTCCTACAACATCTGATATTGCATTGGTGTGCTACAGTCACCCTATCGATTAACAATCAAAGAAAGTAACCATTGTTATCAAAATAAACCAAAGCATTTTCCGGGGTGATATACTCCAGACCACTTTGGTTTAAACCCACTCACTAATTTACTGAATCAGGCAAAATAGAGTATCAGATCGGAGACAACCAATCAAATTATTCCTTGACACACATTCTATACATGGACAATTTGAAATTGTACACTCCTTTATCAGTAAAGCTAAAACAATTAGTACAAATAGTGGAACTGCTTCCTAAAGATATAAACATGAGCTTAGGACTAGACAAGTGCAGAACATTAAACATGAAGAAAGTTGCAATAGTGCTGCAGTATACAATACAACTGATGGATTAATATGAAACAGATAAATATCTAGGATATTAAAAAGCAAAGAAAATAGATCATAGTGCGATAAAGGGAAAACTTGCAACAGAAGTTACTTCAGTGCTTAAGATAATCTGCCCAACAGAGATCAATAGTAAAAATATAACAACGGCAATAAACACTTCCACTATACCAATATTAACATGGTCCTTTGGCATAATACCTTACTCTGAAACCAATCTGGAAAATTTACAAAGAAGAATAAGAACTGAAATGACAAATTTCAGAAAAGAATATGTACGCTTGAACACACTTAGAATAAAACTACCTGAGATGGAAGCAGGAAGATGAATAATAGACATAAAATATTTACAGAACAGTTAGATAAATCTTCTCAGAATATACTTTCATTAATGAAGGCTAAACTTAAATGAAATCACAACCCAGAAAAATAAAGACATTATCACTATTGAAGAAAAAGTTAATCAAGGGAACAGCATAACCCTCCCCACTCCCCCCATGGAAGACATCCCCATGATCTGAGCAGACAAGATACTTTCAAGGAAATGTCGACTGCCTAAATCATAGTTGGACCCCCCCTTCCCAAAAACAGAGGAGTTCTTTGTGGCAATATTTGACCGGTGGCTAACACAAAATATTAAAATCAAAATACGTAACAAAAAAACCAACAAGTTCAAAATGATAAATAATAGAAATGCCAAGAGAAACCAGAAACAATCTAAAACATTACAGATCCTTTAGCTGTTTAACTCAATCTGATCACTTACACAGGCACCATCAAGTGGCAAACGTCATTCACCAAAATTTGGCTTTAAAATGTAAATTCATAAAAGACAGCATACCTTACTATAAATACAAGCCTGATCCAGCTTTAGAGCCCATGTCTTGTGAATTATATTATGACTGAGCAATTATTACAGATAGGACAATCCATAATATATCCATAATCTGGATATAATAATACAGGATAAACAAGTAAGAATAACTTATTTAATAGATATTGCCATTCCAAACAAACATAACTTATAGAAATCAATGTGACAAAGCACCAGAAATATGCTGAATTAAAAGAGAAAATTGCAAGACTATAAAATATGAACAAGGTATACATTGTCCCAGTAGTAATATCCACAACTGGTATCATCCCATTATCACGACATGCAACAGCATTAACAGTGTTATTGATGTAAATCTCCAGAAAGCCACAATACTAAACACCACTACAATAATCCAAAAGTTCTTACCAATTGAGAAGTGACTGTGCTTGGTTATGCCTGTACCTCAGGTTTCACCACTTTGAGCTGAGAAAAATAAAAATATAACAATATTAGCAACAGTAATGAATATTGAGTAATGAAATGAGAACATCAAAATAGATGAGATCAAGAAACTCATTTTCTTGATATTTATTGCTTTTTTATTATTAAAGCTGCTTTCTTTTTTGTACTTGCACAGTTTGTTGTCTTTTGCACACTGGCATTCAACACTATGGTGCAGTCTTTCATTGATTTATTGATTGGTATTTATTGGTGTTGGATTTATTGAGTATGCCTGCTATAAAACAAATCCAAGTCTTGGATATGGTAACATATATTTACTTTGCCTATAAATTTACTTTGCCTATAAATTTACTTCGAACTTTGAAATAATATTTGAGTTAAGTAAATAGTACTGAGACTTACACAAATTATAAGGCAGGTTTCCAGAGCTGCAGGGACCCAAATAAATAATGGGAAAAAGTACATAATGGTTTTACAATCACATTACATAATAGGAATCCCACCAGTGACAGTGATACCAAACCATAGCATATGGGTATGCATTTTGCAGGCATAGCTGATGAGGTAAACTATTAAAAATCTATGTGAATGTGAAAATGCAAATAACACTGTTAAAACAAATACAGAGAAACATCTGCAATTCAGATCCATAATACGCTCTGGGGATACAGTTCGGTGGGAAACAATATAATCGCAATTGGCAGTCTAGTTACTCCATTTTACAAACAGCTGTTTGTAGACACCTCCACAAAACGTTCTATTGCTGCAAGAATACAAAGCACTGTGCAGCATGCATCATCTTCAAAGTGTTTGAAGCGAGGCAGCATAGTTTTCAAGCAAATGGAGGAAAGTTTATGTGCTGAACTGGCTGTGTGGCTTACTTTTGGAGTCTTCACTTCATGTTGTATCGATTGCTCATCTTTCTTATTGTTTGCATGATTTGTTCATTCTTTTTCGCATGTTGGATGTTTGACTTTCATTAAGGCATAGGTTTTTATATGAATTCCAATGTATTTCTTTGTTTTGTGTTTTAGAAGATGAATAGCAAAAATGTATATGATATACATACTGTAATAATAAATGTACTTTGTACTTTTTGTACTTTCTATAAGGGGATGCCAGAAGTAAGATTTTTTACACAGAGATGGCAGATTGTGGAATACCCTGCCAGGAGTGGTGGTAGAGGCAGATACATTAGGGCATTTACAGTATGACACTCATGGTGATAGGAAATGGAGAGCTCACTGGGGCGGAAGGGTTAGGTTATAAGGTTGGTACAACACCATGGGTCTAAATATAGAGAACTTACTTTGACATGGTGGCTTCAACCCCAAAGTACTTCACAGCCAAAGAAACAAACACAGCTAAAACAGGGATCATAGAAACAGAGGAGACTGCAAGTGATGGGATCTGGAGCAAAAGATAACCTAGTGGAGGCAAAGGGATAGCCAGATGTGTACCTGTTACAGGGGTAATAGAGTAGGTGTTAATCAGGGTCAGTAGGGGTAAAAGTTAGAAAGGTGGCGTAGTTTGGCAGTCAGCTCCTGAGATTTGGATCTTGGTAACTGTAGGTACAGATATTAAAAACAGAGCAGAGTAAGTGGTAATCCATTATCAGCAAAATCCAAAGTTCATCAAAGGAAACTCGGCTTTAAAGGGTAGAATACCCGGGATGGGGTCTGTGTCACCAGTATCTTATACAACTTTAACATAACATCCCAACTCCTGTACTTAGTACTTTGACTTATGAAGCCCAGTGTATCAAGAGGTTTCTTTGAGACCCTATCTAACTGTGACACCACCGTCAAGGAATTATGGATCTGTGTTCCCAGATCCCTCTGTTCTACTGCTCTCCTTAGTGCTCTACCACTCACTGTGTAAGTCCTACCCTGGCTTGTCCTCCCAAATGTCAACACCTCACAACTTCTCCATATTAAATCACATTTGCCACGTTTCTGCTCTCTTTGGGACTCTATCTACCCAATGTATATTATCATTCTGTAATGTAGATCCATTTCCAATCAAAGCAATATGCCAACACCTTCTGATGAAGGGTCCCTACAAAACAGTTATATATGTAGTAATTATTACTAAGGTAAAAAAAAATAAATCGACCACGTCCCATACCACAGAATGAAAAGGTATAGCATGTACTTACCCCAAAAGCTCCATAAACAACTCATACAGCAGATACTTCAAAATTGCCTATTGAGTAATCGGTTAATATTTTATTCAGTAGGCTTAACTTTAAGGTTTTTAATTTACTCCCATCCCTACTGAGGAGAGTAGATTCTCAATGATTGAGATTTTTCACAAAAAATTATCAGCTTTGCTGGAAAGCGAAGGGAGGGATTTAAATCTAATTTATACATTTCACTCATAACTTCTCGATATTTCTTTCTTTTGGCAAAGATTTTGGGAGGATAATCTTCAACTATACGAATCTGTGTTGAATTAAAGAATAATTTCCATTTCTTTCTGGCTTCTCGAAGAATAGATTCTTTAGTCGTATAATAATGCAAAGAAAGTACAACTGCTCGAGGATGTAATTCAGCTGAACTATTACTATGAATAGTTTTTTGCAAAGGTTAAACGTACCTCAAATTTTGATTCAAGATGCTGATATGTTAGATGCACCTATTAAACAAGAGGAGATAGCCAAGGCTATATCCTCTATGCAATTAGGTAAAGCTCCGGGACCTGATGGTTATACGGTAGAATTTTACAAGACCTTTCATGAAATGCTTATACCACATCTTTATCAAACATTCACCAATTCTACATCCTCTGGGAATCTTCCTAAAACTTTTTATGAAGCACTAATTTCATTGATTTCAAAAAAAAAGGAGAAGACCCAGTGGAATTTGTATCCTATAGACCTATTCTTTACTGAATGTAGATATTAAAATCTTCTCTAAGATTCTAGTAAATAGGCTTGAGAGTATCTTGCCTAATGTTATCTCAAATGATCAAACAGGATTTATTAAAAATAGGTACTCACATTTTAATATCCAAAGATGATTAAATATCATTTATTCCCCTCAGCCAAAGAATCTGAATGTATTGTATCTTTGGATGCAGAGAAAGCCTTTGATAGGGTGGAGTGGCCTTATCTATTTCAGGTTTTGAAGAGGTTCAATTATGGTCCAGGATTTATTTCCTGGATTAAATTGATTTATCATGCCCTGGTAGCTGCAGTTCTAACTAATAATCAAAAGGCTTCTTATTTTAGATTATATAGAGGTACCCGTCGGGGTTGTCCCCTTAGTCCTTTATTATTTAATTTTGCTTTAGAACCACTTGCTATTGCTCTTAGGGATTCTAATTCTGTGCAGGGTATTAGGAGAGGGGATAAATTACATAAAGTTTCATTATACGGGGATGATTTATTAGTTTACATTTCAAATCCTAAGAAATCTATCCCTTCTATGTTATATATATTTATGGAATTTGGTACTTTTTCTGGATATAAACTTAATTTACATAAATGTGAATTATTTCCTATTAATAATTATTTTGATTATTATGATCAAATACCTTTTAATATTGCCAAAAACCATTTTACTTACCTTTGTATCAAAATTACAAAAAATTTTAAAGACCTATATAGGTATAATTTCTTCCCTTTAGTTGAATATACTCAACAGGCACTTTCTAAATGGTCACCTATGTCGATGTCATTGATAGGTTGAATAAATGCTATAAAAATGGTTATTCTACCGAAATTTTTATATATATTTCAAGCAGTTCCCTCTTTTGTTCCAAAAACATTTTTTGATAAAATAGATTCTCTGATTTTGTCTTATGTTTGGAATAATAAAAGCTCTAGAGTGAATAAACTTTTATTGCAAAAATCAATGAAAGATGGAGGACTGGCTTTACCAAACTTTAGATTTTATTATTGGGCAATTAATATTTGTTATATTACTTTTTGTATTTATGATATAGACGACCAAGATCGCCCTTCATGGTTACAGCTGGAGGAAAATTCAGTAATGGGGTTTTCGTTAGCTTCTTTATGAGGAACTCCTCTTCCCTTTTCGCTCTCCAGAATAGGTAGACAAGCTCTTAACCCTATTGTTAAACATACTTTAAAAATTTGGTTTCAATTTCATAGATTTTTTGAATTAAATTATTTTTTTATTTATTTATTTTATTTATTCTAATTTCATTTTTAAACCATCAACTTTGGATAAGGCTTTCCGAACATGGAAAATTAAGGGAATAAAAACTTTTTTAGATTTGTTTGTATAAGACTGTTTAATGTCTTTTTCACAGTTAATGGATAAATATGATATCTCTATTGCACATTTTTTCAGGTATTTACAGTTTAGGAATTTTTTGCGTGATTTTTTTACCAAATTACCCCTTGGCTGCTCTTTAAATTTGGCTTACATTATTTTTCAGTTTAAACTTTTTCAAAAATGATTAATAGCTATCATTTATAAACAGTTAATGAATGCTCGCATGTCACCTAATGATAGGGTTCAACGCACCTGGGAAGTAGAACTTCAACATTCACTTTCAGATAATCAATGGAGTAAAATTTATTATTTAGTCAATAATTCATCTATCTGTGCATGCCATATCTTAATTTAGTTTAAGATAGTACACAGGGCCCATATGTCCAAAGATAAATTGGCACATATTTTTCCTAATATAAGCCCTATTTGTGACAGATGTAACGCAGAAGTGGCTACTCTAACTCATATGTTTTGGTCATGTGTAAGTTTAAATAATTTTTGCAGGGATGTGTTTGGAATATTATCTAAAGTTATAGATATGGATGTTCAACCTAATCCACTTACAGCAATTTTTGAGATTATTCCAGAGGAAGCAAGCAAAGTGTCTGCTTCCGCCCAGCAAGTGATAGCTTTTTCAACTTTACTGGCTAGGAGAGCTATTTTGCTACAGTGGAAAGAATCTAACCCACCTACTGCTTTCTATTGGCTCTCCTCCATTATGTCATGTCTAAGTTTGGAGAAAATTAGAAGCCGGACATTTGATACATCCTTTAATTTTGAACAAGTCTGGTGACCCTTTATTCAATATTTTCACAAGATTTAATTTATTTTAATTTATTTATTTTTCTTTATTCTCTTTTGGGAAAATCCTTATCCATGAAGGTTCGGAGATGACTGGAAGGGTGTGTTTTTTTTCTCTCTCTTTTTTTTCTAATTGTATCCTTAATTGGACTGCCCAATCTTTCTTTTTCTTTCCTTTTTATTCTTTCTCATTTTTTTGTTCCAGTTTAGTTAGTGGGTTTTTTTTCCTTTATCAATAAAATTTCCAATTTTTTTAATGATTGTTATGAGGAGTTGTAGTTTTTTCTCTTGACCATTGTATATATAACAGCATAATATTTTACCTATTTGATTTTGACATTATATACTTTGTTTTTTTACTATTGCTGTTTACATGTCTTTTATATTATCGACTTGTTAAACTCCTCTTCTGATTTGTATATTCTTTATTTGAAAATCAATAAAAAAAGATTGAAAATTAAAAAATGAAGGGTCTTGGCCCAAATCATCAACTGTTTATTCATTTCCATAGATGCTAGAGTTCCTCCAGCATCTTGTGTGTTACACCAACATAATATGTATTTTTGCTCATCTGCACCATCTTGTGGTCACAGTGAAATGACAATAGGAAATTTCAGTGGCTCTGACCTGACTTCCTCAGAGCGCAGCACACATACTCAGCATCAAGAAAACTATCACCGTGCTGCTGCTGGTTTCAACATTCTGACCCAACCCAGCACCAGTAATGAGGCAACATACACAGAAAGCTGGAGGAACTGAGTGGGCCTGGCTGTATCTATGGAAAAGAGTACAGTCGACGTTTCCGGCTGAGACCCTTCAGCACGGAACTCAGCAGGCCAGGCAGTATCTATGGAAACAAGTACAGTCAACATTTCAGGCCTGCAGAAGGGTCTCATTCCTAAACATCAACTGTACTCTTTTCCATAGATGCTGACTGGCCTGCTGAATTCCTCCAGCATTTTGTGTGTGTTGCTTGGATTTCCAGCATCTGCAGATTTCCTCGTGTTTGAGACGAGTAATGAGGCTCTTGATTAGCTGTCTTGGGTCACCTCTCACCAGCTCCCTTCAGTGCGACAGACAACTACGTGTAATCGGCGGCAACTTTCTGAGATACGCCTGTTAATGCAAATATCTAACCAGCTAATCACATGACAGCAACTCAATGCACATAAGCATCCAGGCATGGTCAAGAGGTTCAGACCAAACATCAGAATGGAGAAGAAATGTGATCCAAATATCCTTGATCTTGGAATGATTATTTGTGCCAGATAGGATGGTGTGAGTATCTCAGAAACTGCCGATCCCCTGGGATTTTCACACACAACAGTCTCTAGAGTTTATAGAGAATGGTGCGAGAAACAAAAAAAATACAGTGAACAGCAGCCCTGTGGACTGATTCAAGCTGACAGTTAGGCAACAGTAACTCAAAAAACCATGGTTAGAACAGTGATGTGCAGAAGAGCAGCTCTGAATGCACAACGTGTCGAACCTTGAAGTGGATGGGCTACAGCAGCAGAAGACCATGAACATACACTCAATGGCCACATTATTAGGTACAGGAGGTATCACATAAAATGGCTACTGATGGTTTGTGATGGTGAAGGCATAGTGGAATCATTTGTCAGATCTGACCCATATGATGCCAGTATAATGTGCAAAGTATCTAGGAAGTATCAAAATAAAGATTGTAAGTAGAGTGTACGCTTCTAGAACAGGGATGATTTGAGTTTAGAGGAATTGGTGGCTCACAGCAAAGATGGAAAGTGTCCCGAGAGCAAACTCTGGAGAAGAGAAAGCTGGAACTCTTCCCTTGCAAATACTCTGGGCTTAATATCACTGGTTGCGCTTCCTGGTCTGAGTCTGACAGGCATTCAGGTGGGCAAATTGGGCTGAGGTGCAGCTGGGGTTGCACAGAAGCTTTGACCAGTGGCCAATATGGACATCGTAAGTTTTGAGAGGTGGGGATTTCAATCAGGTCCATTGCCCAAGGTTAAAAGGCAGCAGCGGGTCAGTACAATGAATGCCACAGGCAGATATGGAAACAAGGCCAAGTATATTTAAGGCGGAGGTTAATAGCTTCTTGATTGGTCAGGGCATGAAGAAATTCGGTGAAAAGGCAGGAGATTGGAGCTGAGAGGAAAATTGGATCAGGCATGATGAAATGGCGGAGGAGACTTGATGGCCAAATGGCCTAATTCTGCTCCTATATCTTGCGGTCTTACGTGAATGATTAGTGAAATGCTATTATGGCACCAGCGACCCAGATTCAATTCTGCTATTGTCTGTAAGAAGGTTGCACATTCTCCCTATGACTGAATGGGCTTCCTCCAGGTGCTCTGGTTTCCTCCCACATTCCAAACATATATGGGTTTGTAGGTTATTTGATCACATGGGTGTAGACTCATTGGGCCAGAAGGTCCCGTTACCACACTCTGTACCTAAATAAAATCTAGGCTGAATAGTCTATTTCTTCTAAAAACTGAGGACTATCAAATATTGAAAGGCCTACATAGAGTGACAATTATTAGATGTTTCCAAGCTTGCGGGAGTCTTGGACTAGAGGACACAGCCTCAGATTACAAGATTGTCCATTTAGAATAGAGATGATGAAGAATTTCTTTAGCCAGAGAGCGGTGAAGACATTACCACAGATGGCTGTGGAGGTCAAGTCATTTGGGTATATTTAAAACTGTGCTTGATAGCTTCATGATTATTAAGGGGGCCTAAGGTTACAGAGAGAAGGCAGGAAAATAGGGTTGAGAAGGAAAATAAATCAGCCATCATGGAATGGTGGAACAGACTCAATGGGCTGAATGGCCTAAGTCTGCTTCCATGTCTTATGGTCTTCTGGTCTTTTGAAGTATAGAAGCAGAAACAGGCTACACAGCCCTTCAGCTGTTCACTGTTTCAGTGTTCAATTAATTGTGCTGAACATTGTTGTTACCTTCATTCCCATTTACCTGTCTGTAACCCACAACCTTTGATCCTCTGAAAGCTGAAGACTTTCAGATTTCCTCCATTTGTAGCTCTTAACTGATTTTCAGTGATGAACTTGGCTGTTTGCAGCTTCGGGGAGACATGACGAGACAGTCAAATGCTGAGTGGAACTTAGGGTAAGGAGCACGTTTTGGGAGAGTTTGAAGGCAACATCTCTTGAGTTTTGTTTCTGTTGTTTTAGAACCTTCTGATGCCATCTGCACAACAAGCTGGGGATATTAATATCTATCATCAGCAAACTTGGATATAGATTACATTCCATCCTTCAAGTCACATCATGAAAAATGTGGGCCCAGGACATAATACAGGGGTGTATCAAAATCAAAATCATACAGTATATCGTACTTGCCATATACCTAAGAACATACATGTACAGACAGGTGCAATAAAAACTCATGCAGTAGCATCACAGGCACAGAGTATCAAATACACAACAATCGCAGGATAAACATAAAGTTTACATTATTTATTTAGTGAGATACAGCATGGATAAGCCCTGCTGACCCTTCGAGCCCAGCAATCCCCTGACTTAACCCTAGTCTAAACATAGATTAGCTTACAATGACCAATTAACCTACCAGCCGGTACATCTTTGGAACGTAGGAGGAAGCCGGAGCACCCGGGGGAAACCGACACAGTCACAGGGAGAATGTACAAACTCCTTTCTGGCAGCAGCCCAAAATTAACCTGGGTCACTGGTACTGTAAAGCATTGTGCAAACCACTGCACTATTGTTCAAAAACACAAATAGCTGGCAATTAGATTAAAAAAATTAGGACAAAGCCCATGTTAATGCAAAGGGGCCAAAGTGATCACAATGTGGCTACACTGAGATTAATTAAATTGTGCAGGTCTTGAACCTGGTGGTGTGGGACATCATGCTTCTGTATCTCTTCCTACTTGCATCAGTCTCTCTTGCCACTCTTGTGTCATTTTCTATCAGTAACTTTACATACAGATACCCCTATGTATAGTGTCACTTTATGGACGTACAATCAATCTATGTATAAAAGATATCTTATGTATTTATATTTACTGAGTTTTTAAAATATTTTTGTGTATTTTTATGTTATTCTGTTTTTTTGTTCTGCATCAGATCCAAAGTAACAATTATTTTAACACTTGTGTATTAGAAATTACATTAAACAATCTTGAATCTTGACTGCAGCCAATCAAAGTTCGTTCCCTTTATCCTTACTCATGGTCTCCCACCTTCCATTCAAATACCACAAATGGAAAAACCAGCAAGAGATGTGTAGTAGGCAGCATCCCACTGGGCACCATTGACTTTCAGAGGTTTACTGGGTCAAGCTATGAGCATTTATCTCTTATCGTTCAAGGATCTGGATGAGCACTTGGCTATGACTACCACAGCAACATAAAGATTCTAGCTATGTTATTGGACAATCAAACACAGGTCTCCTAAAACTTATCTTGGTTCCACCAACACCCAGAACATGAGTAGTAAGCACTTATAACTTAGAATCTCCAATTGAACACTGCCTTCTCAAACAGTAGCTTAAGATTTTTATTTCCTGATTGACATGCCAATTGGTAATAAAGTTAAGGATAAGGCATCACACGCATATGAAAAACATCCCTTAAAGAGAAGTAATTCTCCAGTTGGAGTGAGAACTGGATGAAATAACAACCTCCTCAGGCTTGTCCTGGGGTTTAAAGCCTGTCTGAGTGTGTATGGGTGCGTGGGAGGGTGTTAAAGAGGCCTGCTTTGTCCTTGTTGTCTATTTGTTGTTGTGGTTGCTGCTTCTGTTGTTCTACTGAGCGTTGTGGGCATGCTCTGTTGGCGTCAGATTGTGTGTGGTGACACTGGCAGCTGTCCCACCTGAACATCCTTGTGTTGTGTTGGTTGTTAATACAAGCAACACATTTCACTGTATATTTTTGATGTACATGTGATAAGTAAATAAATTTAGCCCTTAGCTTTGTCAATGATCTCTTCCACCCATCCAACAATCTCTTTGTCCGTACTATCAACCAGGGGATACCATAGTATTAGGTCAAAAACTGTTAGGATGGGGAACAGCTTCTTCCCCCAGGCTGTAAAACGATTGAACTCCCTGCCACCACCCAGGTCTCATCACATATGATGCACCAGCAACATTATACTGCTCACTTTTTAACTTTATTACTTGTTAATTTCTTTGTGATAATTTGTTGCGTGTGGGTTATATGTACTGAGTTGTGTAACTTGGTCCGGAGGAACATTGTTTTCTTTGGCAGTATACATGTAAATAGTTGAAAGGCAATAAACTTGAGTTTGAACTTGAAAATATTGACCTGCAAAGGTATTTGAGTTAACTTCCTGAGAGTAAGGAAACCTCCTGCAGTAGTTCATCCCATCTGAATGCATGGTAGGAGGACACTTAACCCCTCTTACCCCGCCCCCAGCTATGACATCCTCATCCTTAAGGAACCAAGGTAGGAGGAGACTTATCCCCACTAACCCCCCCCCCCCCCCACCCCCGCTAGTTCTGATAGTATTGCTAAATTCGATACTGGAGATTTATAATGAAAGAGAGCTAAGCTGATATGACTGGTGCCTAAATTGGATTTAACATTTCACCTTTGCTCTTTCTGAACAGTTTTCCTGGGCTGGATAATGTGCTGGTTGATTATCAGGATTCACAATCCTTGTTCAATTTTTTTTGTCTGTCAGATAAGGCAATCAGGTCATCTTTGCTGTCAAGTGAAAAACGATTTATTTTTTTTGATGATACTTACTGTCAAACTACATAAAAACAATAGGACAAACTCTACTTTCAGCTATGAAAAAGGAGATAGTCATTCATTGAATCATGTCTACACAAAGAGCCCCAATGGAATTATGCAACTGATCAGTTCATCCAAATGTGTTTAGATAATGAATACATTGGTTATTGAATCATGGACAATACTAATGGACTTTAAGCACTGTTGGAAGATAAGCAGCTCAGTGGAAGACTTTAAAGTCTGCCTGAAACTTGCTGGTCTTCCAGCACAGTGTGATGTCCTGAGGGAAATGCTGCTGACTGACACGTTCAGGGCTGCAGTCTATTCTCCTCTAATCTCTTTCATTAAATAGATTTGGTCCTTAGCTTTGTTAGTGGTTGAGAGTTAAAAACTATTGCAGAACTTAGTGGTGTGAATTCTGAGGCTCCTACACATTCTTTGTGATGGGCAACGGCAAGAAGAGAGCATGACCTGGGTGGTGGGGGTCCCTGATGATGGATGCTGCTTTCCTTAGGCAACCCTCCACGCGGATGTGTTCAATGGAGGGGAGGGCTTTACCCACGATGGACAGGGCTGTATCCATTACGTTTTGTAGGATTTTCCATTTAAGGACCAGGCAGTGATGTAGCCAGTCAATACACCGTCCACCACACATCTATAGAAGTTTACTAAAGTTAGCTACAAGCGCAAACTAATTTAATATATATTCCCAGGATAAGAAAGCCGTATTTAATTAGGAGCTCAGCTTCTATGGAAGAGAATAAATAGTTAATGTTTCAGGCTAAGACTCTTCTTCAGGAATTGAAATCTAGGCTAATACTCTGGTACAGAGAGAGTACTGTGCTGTTAGTCTTAATAATGTGTTCAACAGTTCTGATGAAGGATCTCAGGCCAAAACATTGTTCATTCCTCTCTGTAGGTGCTGTCTGATCCGCTGAGTTCCTCCAGCATTCTGTCAGTGTTGATCAAGATTTCCAGCTGTACTTGTGTTTAATCCAGATTTGTCCAGAGCTACAACCTTCTATCTGGAAATAATTTTGGAAATGACTTATGAAGAACTTTATGAAATGTCACATACAGACACTATGCTGATGGAATAATAAATCCTGCTGAATCTCTCATGTAGTAGATAATTTGAATTTGTGAGTCATCCATTTGTCAGAGATTAGCACTTTGAAACAGCGTTTGATATCGAATAAACAAAACTCTGGCTTCATTGCGATTTCCAAACTAAGAAAGAGGGAGAACTTTGACTTAGTCTGACCACAGGTGTTGGCAGGAGAGATGCATTCTCTGGTAACAAATGGGATCCTTGAACTGTTGAACCAGTGAGTGCATCTACACGGAGCACTGTCGTAGGAAAGCAGCATCCATCATCAAGGGCCCTCACCATCCAGTCCACACTCCTATCTCTCTGCTTCCATCAGGAAAGAGTTACAGGGGCCTCAGAACTCTCACTCACAGGTTCAAGAACAGACTGTACCCCTCAGCCATCGGGCTTCTGAACCCGGGAAGTAACTTCATTCCCCCAACTCCGAACTGCTCCCAAAGCTGAGGACTCACTTTCAATGACTCTTTATCTCATGATCTTGATATTTATTTATCATTATTATTTGTGTTTTTCTTGTATTTACTGTGAATGCCTGCAAGAAAATGAATCTCAGGGTTGTATATGGTGACATATATGTACTTTGGTAATATATTTACTTTGAACTGTGAGGGAAAGGTGTCTCAATGGGTTGGGAGAACCAATCAGAAAGGGAGTGATCAGGACCAATGGGCGTTCAGAGGGAGGAAGGTAGACTGGTTAAATTGGTAGATTAGCTTATTATTGTCACATGTACTGAGTTACAGAGAAAGACTTGTTTTACATGCCAACCATACAGATTATTTCATCACATCAGTATGTCAAAGCAATCCAAGGGAAACACAACAACAAGATGTAAAATATTGTGTTAGAGTTACAGAGAATGTGCAATGCAGGTAGATAATAATGTGTATGTGTAGGTAGGAGGGAGGAATGAGGATTTGTTTTGCTGTTTTTGCTTTGTTGCTTGCTGTGTTCAATTTTTTTTTCCTGCTGAACGTTGTGGGCATTCTGTGTTGGCACCAGAATGTGTTGGGACACTTATATTAGTGGGCTGCCCCAGCACATTGTTATGTTGTGATAGTTGTTCATGCAAAGGGCGCGGTTCACAGTATGTTTCAATGTACATGCCATTAATTAAAATGAATCTGAATCTGATTTGCAGGGCCATAACAAGGAGCTATCTTATCATACAAGAGGTCCATTCAGGAGTCCAGTAACAGTGGAGTGGAAGCTGTCCTGGAGCCTGATGGTACATTATTTCAGGCTTTTGTACCTTCTGCCTGATGGGAGAAGTTAGAAGAGAGATTTCTGGGGTGGGTAGGGACTTGGATTATATTTTCTGCTTTACTAAGGCAGTAGGAACTGAGTCTATGGTGAGAAACCGAGTCTATGGAGAGAAACACAGTTTCCATGAAATGCCGAGCTATGTCCACAGCCCTCTGCAATTTCATGCAGTCACGTGCAGAACAGTCACCAACCCATAGAGAAACATTGAAAACCTACAGCACATTACAGGCCCTTCAGCACACAAAACTGTGCCGAACATGTCCTTACCTTAGAAATTACCAGGGTTATCCATAGCCCTCTATATTTCTGAGCTCCATGAACCCGTCCAGGAGTCTCTTACCCGCCTCCACCACTGTGGATGGCAACCCATTCCACACACTCACCACTCTCTGCGTAAAAAACTCACCCCTGTCATTTCCTCTGTTCCTACTTTCAAGCACCTTAAAACTGTGTCCTCTTCTGCTAGCCATTTCAGCCCTGGGAAAAAGCCTCTGACTATCCACACGATCAATGCCTCTCATTATCTCTATCAAGTCGCCTCTCATCCTCTGTCACTCCAAGGAAAAAAGGCCAAGTTCACTCAACCTTTTCTCATAAGGCATGCTCTCCAATTCAGGCACCATCTTTGTAAATCTCCTCTTCATCCTTTCTATGGTTTCCACATCCTTCCTATAGTAAGGCGACCAGAACTGAGCACAGTACTCTGTGGGGTTTGATCAGGGTCCTATATAGCTGCAACATTATCTTTCGGCTCTTAAACTCAATCCCACAATTGATGAAGGCCAATGCAGTGTATGCTTCACACGATTCGAAACACCTCCAACCTTTGTGTCATCAGTAAATTTACTAACCCATCCCTCCACTTCTTCATTCACGTCATTTATAAACATCACAAAGAGTAGGGGGTCCCAAAACGGATCCCTGAGGCACACCACTGGTCACCGGCCTCCATGCAGAATATGACCCATCTACAACCACTCTTTGCCTTCTGTGGGCAAGCCAGTTCTGGATCCACAAAGCACTGTCCCCTTGGATCCCATGCCTCCTTACTTTCACAATAAGCTTTGCATGGGGTGCCTTGTCAAATGCCTTGCTGAAATCCATATACACTACATCTACTGCTCTTCCTTCATCAATGTGTTTAGTCACATCCTCAAAAAATTCAATCAGGCTCGTAAGGCATAGCCTGCCTTTGACAAAGACATGCTGACTATTCCTAATCATATTATGCCTCACCAAATGTACATAAATACTGCCTCTCAGGATCTTCTCCATCAACTTACCAACCACTGAAATAAGACTCACTGGTCTATAATTTCCTGGGCTATCTCTCCTCCCTTTCTTGAATAATGGAACAACATCCATAACCCTCCGATCCTCCAGAACCTCTTTGATGATGCAAAGATCATAGTCAGAGGCTCAGCAAAGTCCTTCCCACCTCCCACAGTATCCTGGGGTATATCTTGTCTTGTCCTGGTGACTTATCCAACTTGATGCTTTCCAAAACCTCCAGCACATCCTCTTCCTTAATATCTACATATCAAGCTTTTCAGTCCACTGTAAGTCATCCCTATAATCGCCAAGATCCTTTCCCGCAGTGAATACTGAAGCAAAGTACTCATTAAGTACCTCTACTATCTCCACCAGTTTCATACACACTTTACCACTGTCACACTTGATTCTCTCATGTCTTATCCTCTTGCTCTTCACATGCTTCTAGAATGCCTTGGGGTTTTCCTTAATCCTGCCCATCGCCTTCTCATGGCCCCTTTTGGCTCTCCTAATTTCATTCTTAAGCTTATTCCTGCTAGCCTTATAATCTTCTAGACCTCTGTCATTACCTAGTTTTTTGAACCTTTCATAAGCTTTTCTTTACTTCTTAACTAGATTTACAACAGCCTTTGTACAGCACGGTTCCTGTACCCTTCCATCCTTTTCCTGTCGCATTGGGACGCACCTATGCCGAATTCCCTGCAAATATCCCCTGAACGTTTGTTGCATTACTTCCATACCTTTCCCTGAAAACATCTGTTCACAATTTATGCTTCCAAGTTCCTGCCTGATAGCCTCATCTTTCCCCTTACTCCAATTAAATGCTTTGCTAACTTGTCTGTTCCTATCCCTCTCCAATACTATGGTAAAGGAGATAGAATTGTGATCACTACCTCCAAGATGCTCTCCCACTGAGATATCTGACACCTGACCAGGTTCATTTCCCAATACCAAATCAAGTACAGCCTCTCCTCTTGTAGGCTTATTGACACATTGTGTCAAGAAACCTTCCTGAACACACCTAACAAACTCCACCCCATAAAAACCCCTCACCCTAGGGACATGCCAATTGATATTTGGGAAATTAAAATCTCCCACCAAAACAATCTTGTTATAATTATACCTTTCAGGAATCTGTTTCCCTGTCTGCTCCTTGATGTCCCTGTTACAATTGGATGGTCTATAAAAAAACACTCAGTAAAGTTATTGACCCTTTCCTGTTCCTAACTTCCACTCACAGAGACTCCGTAGACAATTCCTCCATGTCTTCCTCCTTTTCTGCAGCTGTGACACTATCTCTGATCAGCAGTGCCACACCCCCACTTCTTTTGCGTCCCTCCATGTCCTTTATGAAATACCTAAAGCCTGGCTCTCAAAGTAACCATTCCTACCCCTGAGCCATCCAAGTCTCTGTAATTGCCACAACATCATAGCTCCAAGTACTGACCATGCTCTAAGCTCATGTGGTTTGTTCATAATACTTCTTACATTAAAATAGACACATCTCAAACCATCGGTCTGAGCCCTTCTCTATCACCAGCCTATCCTCCTTCTCGCACTGACTCCAAGCTTTCTCTATTTGTGAGCCAACTGTCTCTTCCTCCGTCTCTTCAGTTTGGTTCCCACCACCCAGTAATCTTAGTCTAAACTCTTCCCAATAGCCTTAGCAAACCTCCCCGCCAGGATATTGGTCCCTTGGATTTCAAGTGCAGCCTGTCCTTTTTGTACAGGTCACTTCTACCCCAAAAGAGGTCCCAATGATCCAGAAATCTGAATCCCTGCCCCCTGCTCCAATCCCTCAGCCACACATTTATCCTTGATTTCATTCTACTCCTACGCTCACATGGCATAGGCAGTAATCCCGAAATTACTACCTTTGTGGTCCTGCTTCTCAACTTCCTTTCTAACACTCTGTAGGTGGTTTTCGGGACCTCCTCCCTTTTCCTGCCTAAGTCATTGCTACCACAACCTCTGGCTGTTCTCCTTCCCACTTCAGGATATTGGGCACATGATCAGAAACACCCTGGACCCTGGCACCTGGGAGGCATACTACCATCTGTGTTTCTTTCCTGCGTCCACAGAATTGCCTGTCTGACCCCCTGACTCCTGCCCTTCCCTCTCCTGACTGTTACCCACTTATCTGTCTCCCAGACCCTGGTGTGACTACCTGCCTACAGCTCCTACCTATCACCTCCTCACTTTCCCTAACCAGACGATGGTCATCGAGCTGCATTTGCAGTTCCCGAACACGGTCCCTAAGGAGCTGCAGCTCAACACACCTGGTGCAGATATGGCTGTCTGGGAGGCTGGGAGTCCTCATTACCTCCCACATCTGACACTGAGCACAGAACACCGGCCTCACACACATTCTTCCTGTCTGTATTCTACACAAGTAACATACCTCACCTTAACCCATTATCACCAAAGCCCCATTGAGCCAAAGCCTTCCTACTCTGTCTCCCTCTGCTCCGTCGCCTGCTCTATAAAGCTATCTCCTTTTAAACTCTTCTTGCTGTTCTCACTGGCTGGCGTACACACGCTTGCACAGTCGTGCCCTAATCAAACCGCTGAAGAATTAACTGTCTACCTTTTAAACTCTTTTTCACTGTTTTCACCGGCTGACACCCACGCACTTGTGCAGTCATGCCCTGATCCATGATATATTTGGATCAGATGTTTTCTATGGCGCATTGATAGAAATTGGTGAAGGTCAACAGGGACGTGCCAAATTTTCTCAGCCTCCTGAGGAAGTAAAGACACTTGTGAACTTCAGTAAATAAGCAGGCCCTTCTGTCCATTTAGTGCTAGCCAAGCTGTTATTCTCTCTCTTGTCCTATCGACCCGTAACTGGACCATGGCCCTCCACCAACTCCCCCCACCCCCATCCATGTACTTATCCAAACTTCTTTTCGATGTTGCAATCAAACTTGCATCCAGCAGTTCCGTTGGAAGCTCATTCACCACTTGTCCCTCCTGACTGAAGAAGTCCCCACTCAGGTTCCCCTTAAACATTTCACCTTTCACCCTTAACCTGTGACCTCTAGTTCCAGTCTCAGCCACCCTCAGCAGACAAAGCCTCTTGCATTTGTCCGACCTGTATTCCTCATTGTTTTGTATGCCTCAATCAAATATCCCCTCCTTCTCCGAGTCCAGTTCAAGTTTGTTGCCATTCAGTCATGTCGTAGATATTTATACAGCTGAACGAAACAATGTCCACATGCAGCACATTAGGTAACGTTAGCAGAGAAAAAAGTACACTGTGAATGTACAAATTGATGTAAAGTGCATACATGACATTAAATAGACAACTGTATTACTGCTACTGACGTGTCATAAATAATGTGTACTAAATGGTAGCAAGGTGATAGGAAGCCTCACAGCTGGGGGGATGAAGCTGTTACCCAGCCTAACAGTCTTAACTGGTTCTCCAACCTCCCCCTATAACTTAGGTCCTTATGTGCCTACAACCTTGCTTTCTTGGCTGTGCCATCTACTTATTACTTTAAAAAAATGAGTAGCGATCAGTAGCCTATCAGCTCTGTGAGGCTGGGAGGAGGAAGAATGGTGAAGAGTTCAGGAGGAAGCCTGTCAGTCAGCAGAGGGAGTTCAGCGTCCAGGTTTCACACAGAGGATATTACATTGCACAGGATGGCTCCGAGTGCTTTTTATTGATTTGTCTTGTCTGCCAGTAGTTCCTTGATGTATAATTTTAATCTCAGTAAGATATTGGCAGAGCGAGCCGTCAATGCCTTAGAGACGTGTGACAGAATTAGCAGAGGGCAATTGCTATTCTAACTGAGTAAATCTAGTTGTTTCCTTTCTGTTTACTGGGAGTTTACACATCTATATCATCTGCATTTCAGGAGATGCTTAATTAGTTCAATGAATTGATGCCGCATTAATGAGTTCAACACCGCAACTAAATTCAAAGCAGAAAGCCAAGTGATTCTGCAGATGCTGGAAATCCAAAGTAACCATTTCTGTAAACTTTAAAGACTGTCTTGCGTGAAAATCCCAGGAGATCAGAAGTTTCTGAGATACTCAAACCACCCCGTCTGGCACCAACAATCATTTCAGGGTCAAAGTCTCTTCGATCACATTTCTTCCCCGTTCTGATGTTTGGTCTGAACAACAACTGAACCTCTTGACCATGCCTGAATGCTCTTATGCATTGAGTTGCTGCCACATGATTGATTGACTAGATCTTTGCCTTAATCAGCAGGTGTACAGGCGTACCTATAGAGTGGCCCCTATGTGTACAACATGGTAACAGGCCCATCCGGCCTGGTGAGCACATGTAAACTGATGACCTAATAAAGTGGTCCCTGAATGTAACAGAGAGAAATAAACACAAGAGATTCTGTAGATGACGGAAATCCTGTGTAACACACACAGAATGCATGATGAACTCAGCAGGTCAAGCAGCATCTGTGCAGGGGACAATGTTTGGGGCCGAGACCCTCCATCAGGACCTCTCCATTCTCCATCATGACCTGTGGAGTCCCTGCAGCAGGCAGAGAGAAACTCTGTGCTCGTAAAGTCATTGAGTCTATGATTCAGCATCGAAGAAGGCTCTTCAGCCCACCAATTCTCTGATGGTCATCAAGCACTCATTTATACTATCCCTCTCTAATCCCCCCCTCCCCCTTGTCGGGAGACTGGTTCCACTCGGAAAGGAAGGACTCCCAAGAAACAAACACAAATTGCCGGAGGAAGTCAGCAAGTCAAGCAGCACCTACAGAGAATCTTAATGCAGAGTCTCACCCCCACCTTCTCTTCACAGATGCTGCCCGACCTGCACAGTTACTCCAGCTGTTTGTTTCTTCCTCTTTCCAATATTTTTATTAGTTTCAACACAGAAGAATACAGATTACAAGGAAATATATATAAATGGTCAAAAAAGATAAAAGAAAACTAACAGTTACATTATATCTGTTGTTAATAACAATCTCAATACCCTGTATTCATGTAAGTTAATCAATAGATATATTGAAATATACTAATTTATTACAGCAAAAAGAATCTAACCCCTACCAAGACCAAAGCTGTTTATTTAGAAAAGAAGGTAAAATACCTTCTCATATAATAAAAATTAATAATAACCAACATCCGAATTTAAACAATGAGTTGAAGGTTTTGAAAATACTTCAGAAAAAGTCCCCACTATGTTTGCAAGTCTCGAAGCAATTCAGAAGTTGAACAATGAATCTTCTCTAAATCTAAGCATGACATAATGTAGCATAACCATTGAGCACGAGTAGGAGGAAAAACATCTTTCCATTTAAACAAAAGTGCCTTCCTAGCTATAAGAGAGCTAAAGGCCAAAATATGTAAATCAGATGCCTTCAGTTTAATATCTTTTCCTGCAGCAATATCGAATAGGGCCGTCAGAGGGTTAGGCTTAAAAATTGACTTTAAAAAGTAAGGAAAAAGTTTGAAAAACTTCCTTCCAATATTTTTCAAGATTCTTCCTCTGGATTCCATCATCTGCAGCCTCTTGTGTCACAGCTGAATTTACTGTCCTCACTCACATTAGGTTTATCTAGGTCAGGGGTCGGCAACGTTTACCACTGAAAGAGCCATATGGACCCATTTCCCACAGAAAAGAAAATACTGGGAGCCACAAAACCCGTTTGACATTTAAAATGAAATAACACTGCATACAATGGTTTTTTTTTGCCTTTATGCTATGTATAAACAAACTATAATGTGTTGCATTTATGAAATTGATGAACTCCTGCAGAGAAAACAAAATTACATTTCTGCATGTAACAAAAACATTTTGAACTCCGAAAGAAAGACATTGGGTTGAAGGTTACTCCATAGTTAGCCTACCTTGGATCGAAGAATTAAAAGAAAGCACGCACTGGTGGGTGTCAGGCATTGGCAGTGGTGATGTATATTAATAGCGATAAAAAAAACACGTTGTAGCGGTGTGCTACACGCAGCACTAAAATAACGACACTGCAGTCAAAGATAACTTTATTCAAACTAAACAGCCTTGCTTTAAAGCCTCCCTCAACCCGCCCCCCATGGGCGCGGATGCTCCAAAAGACACGTACTCACAAACCCCCGTAGGCTATCTCCCTTAGCCGGAACGGTGGCTAATTGTGAGCCAGTTCGGATGTGCCAGGAAATGGGGTCTCCACAACATTTTATTTAGATTGTACAAGATCACCATAATCTTCAAATTTCGAATTACATTTCAAAAACTAACAAACCACGGGGAGCCGCAGCACAGAGATGAAAGAGTCGCATGCGGCTCTGGAGCCGCGGGTTGCCGACCCCTGGACTAGGTTATTGATTATCTTTCAAATAACTTTGTGATGCACTTGGTTCAAATGCAAACCAGGACAGTGAGAAAAACTACCCTGATCAGCAACTCTTATGCTCCATAAGTAAATTACTTAAAACTCATAATTGAGGACTTGCCTTTCGTGCAAGGGGTTAAAATAGAAGCAGTGATAGTAGAAGTTTATAAGATGAAGAGGCATAAAATAGATGACTGGCATCTTTTTCCCAGGGTTGAAATGTCTGATACCAAAGGGCTTGCCTTTAAGGTGAGAGGGGCAAAGTTTAGAGGAGAGGTGTGGAGCAAGTCTTGTTACACAGACAGTGGTGGGTGCCTGGATTGTCCTGTCAGGTGAGGCGGTAGAGGCAGGTATGATAGAAATGTTTAAAAGGCTCATAGACAGGCACATGAATATTCAAAAAGTTCAAAGTTCAAAGAAAATTTCTTATCAAAGTACATATATAACGCCATGTACTACTATGAAATTCACTTTCTTGCAGGCATTCACAGTAAATACCAAGAAACACAACAAAATCAGTGAAACACCACACACAACAAAGACAAACAAACAACCAGAGTGCAAAGGGCAACAAACCTCCAAATACAAAAAGGGAAAAAACAATACAGGTGTTCTCCCCGCCCCCAGCAAAGGTAGAGCATTCCTATGAAACCTTTCTTAACCCAAAATTTACATAGGAAAATTTTTGTAAAAGCGAAAATCTTCTTAGTAATGTGCAAACAGGTTACTAATGTAGGTCTTTTGTAAAAGTGAAGTGGCGTAAAGCAGGGGTCACCTGTAATAGTAAATAAATAAGTAATTAGTATTGATGATTTCATTGAAGGGAAGGGCTTTAGCTGTGATAGACTGGGCTGTACCACTCCCAGAATCCTCATTACTTCTTAACTCACTGAGTGATTCCCCTCACCAAATCATGTTTATTATCTGTTTCTGGAGCTCCCTATCCTAAAAGAAAGCGGAATGCATGCTGGCCTTTGTCAGGCAGTGTTTTGGGTTTAGGAATAGGAACATTATGTTGTAATTATTTAAATTGTTGGTGAGGTCCCACTTGGAGTGATTGTGTAGCTTTGGTCACTACGTTCCAACAAAGACTTTGTCGAGCTGAAGAGGGTACAGAAGAGATTTATGAGGAGGTGGCATGAACTATAGGGAGAGCTTGGCCACACCGGATCTTTATTCCGTAGAGTGCAAGAGAGTGAGGGAGTGACCTGTTAGAAAATTGAATAATTATGAGCAGTATGGACAAGGTCTTTTCCCCAGGGTTCTAGCGTCCAAAACCAGATATCGCAGATACAAGAGAGAAGAGAGAGATTTAAAGTGAAGTTATTTTCTTGACTCTGAAGGTAGAGAGCACCTAGTTCCTTGTAGTTGTTACAGCTGGGGGTGGTAATGGGGATAAGCTCCCACTCCCCGTTAAATGCTCCCATTGACCTGCCCCTCAATGAGCCTCTGACAACCAAGTCCAGCTCCCGGCCTTCACATGTAGCTTAGCTACTACGTCCGGCAGAATTGTTTCTACTGCCTGAAGGGGCAAAGGCGGGTTACTGGTGCCCTAAAAACCGGTCGCTTTGTGCAGGTGGGGCTCATCAGCTGTGGTTGGCAGCTCATCTAAGAGAAGGAAAACTCTGATCTCAAACCTCCCCTGCCCTGTGGCTATACCCACTCATGGGGAAGGCTTTGGGGGTGAATCCTGAGGGGAAAACCCAGAGTTCCTCAGGCAGTCCTATGTTGAGTTCAATGCTGACTGGCAACTCCTGCAATGCTGCTGGTGCCAAACTGTATCAGTCTCTGCTGTTCCTTTGGGTTCATCAGATGCTTGGAGAGGGGAGCTCGCTACATGGGCACCAGCTTCCTTTCCATACCGTACTGCCCAGGCTTACGTTTCCAGATTGCTAGACACAACATCCATGGTTGACCCTGATGGATTTAGGCCTCACCAGGTAACGAGCTGCCTGAGGAAGAATGATAGGTACCTCATGGAAACCTATCGAATATTGAAAGGCCTCAATAAAGTGGACGTAGAGATGTTTCCCAACACTGGGGGAGTCTAGGACCTGACGACACAGCCTTAGAATAGGATATCTATTTAGAACAGAGGTGAGTTAAAATTTCTTTAGCCAGAGGGTGGTGAATCTGTGGAATTTGTTGTCACAAACAGCTGTGCAGGCCAAATCATTGGGTATGTTGAAGGTAGAGGTTGATAGGTCCTTGATTAGTCGTGCCATGAAAGGTTATGGGCAGAAGGCAGGAGAATGAGATTAAGATAATAAATCAGTTGTTTTTGACTCGTTAGATTCTATCATTTTGTCCTATCTATGGAAGGGCAAACATTCTAGGCTTAATAAAGCTTACCTTCAAAAATCCAAAAAAGTAGGCAGTATGGCTTTACCTAACTTCCGTTCATATTATCGGGCAGCCAATATTCGGTGTCTTACTTTTTGGTCCTTCTTTCATAATCAGTCTGACTGCCCAAAATGGGTGGGAATGAAGTTGAACTCTACTAAGGGTCTCTCCATTTCTGCACTTCTTGGATCTGCACTTCCCTGTCACTTGCCTAGACTAATTGTTAATCCTCTTATTAGACATACTCTGAGAATATGGGCTCAGTTCAGAAAATATAATGGCCTTCATGGTTTCTCTCTCTCTCTCTACTCCTATCTTACACAATCATCTTTTCCTACCTTCTATGCAGGGCTCAACGTTTCATGATTGGTACAGAAAAAGCATTAGGTGCTTTGAAGATCTTTTCATAGACAATCGTTTTGCAACTTTTCAACAACTCTCTGTGAAGTTTAACCTACCATAATACTCATTTCTTTAGGTACCTTCAAATTAGACATTTCATTAACTATTATCTAATTTTCCTGAGATGCCTGAGGAAAATGTTGTGGACCTGTTTCTTTGTATTAATCCATTGGGTAAAGGCTTAGTATCTTCTATTCATGATAGGTTAGTGACTTTGAGGCTTGCCCCCTTTGATAAAATTAGAACTGCCTGGGAGCATGATTTAAATACTTCTTTATCTGATGTGGTTTGGGATTCAATTCTTAAGTCAGTTAATTCAACCTCTTTATATGCTCGTCACTGTCTTTTACTGTTTAAGGTTGTACATGGGGCTCACATGTCTAAAACTAAATTGATGCAGTTTTACCCTGACATTAGTCCTGTTCTTGACAAGTGTAAAGGGGGGGGGGGGCGAGGCTTCTCTTATTCATATGTACTGGGCTTGTCCTAGTCTAGAGAAATTCTGGAGAGAAGTCTTTTTATCTTTATCCCATACTCTTAATTGCCACTTAGAACTTAATTCCCTGATTGCCCTTTTTGGTACCTTGGGTGAGGCAGACATGCACTTGAGTCCGACTAAACATCGAACACTATCTTTTGCCTCTCTTTTGGCTAGACGCTTAGTTCTCCTCAGGTGGAGAGATGTTGCCCCACCCACTCATGCTCAATGGCTTAATGATATTATGTCCTGTTTAGACCTTGAAAAAATTCATTACTCACTTCTCAATTCGGACATAGAGTTTCATAAGGTGTGGGGACCTTTTCTCAAATACTTTCATAACTCCTCTTTAGATTAAGTTTATTCTTTTTTGTACCACAATCCCCCTACTTTCAGCTTTTCTTTCTGTAAATTTTTTGGTTTCTTTTTGATGGGGATGACATTATAGTTTTGGTAGTAGGCATTATGATGCTTTAATATATATATATTTACAGCTCTGTGGGGTTGAACACTCCGATTAATTTATCCTTTTTACATATTGTAATGGTTGGCCTGGAGTTTTGTTGTGGGAGGGTGGGGAGGATACTAAATTTATACGATTTTATTTTGGGTGCTGTTTCCTTATTGTTATGATTTATATTTTTGACACATTTATTTTACACTGTATTAATCTTCATTTTGTAGTTGGGTTTTTTGTTTGTAGTTGTTTTGTAGAAATGGATAAAAATTAATTTAAAAAATGAGCCATGATAGAATGGTGGAGCAGACGCGATGGTCAGCATGGATTAGTTGGGCCATAGGGCCTGTTTCTATGCTGTGTGACTCTATGAGTGATGAATGGAGAACCTAAAGTAGTGGATATGGCCTAGTGCATCATGGTAATCCCTCCCCACAACTGAGCACTGTAATTGCTCTATTATGGATTTATTGAGTATGCCTGCAAAAATGTATCTCAGGGTTGTAGATGGTGCTATATATATATTCTGATAATAAATTTACTTTGAACTTTCAACTCTAATGTAGATCATTCAGGGTGTTAAAGGAGGAAGTAGAGATGTTGTGGAATGATCGGGAAATTGAGGCCTATGTGAAAGTTTAACAGAAGGGATTAAGCTTGGAGGAGGTAACTATGAATATGTTGAATGGTTGGACAGGCTTGAGGAGTGAAAGAACAGACAGTCCCACTGCTGCAAAAACAAAAATTTCATGATGTATGCCAGTAATATTAAATCTGATTCTGACATGTACATCAAAAACATCAAAACATACAGAGAAATATATCGGTTGTGTCTACAACCGACGCAGTACGAGGATGTGCTGGGTCCAGCCCAGAAGTATTACCGTACGTCCGGCACCAGCATAGCATACCCACAACTTACTGACCCTAACCCACACATCTCTGGAATGAGGAGAAACCGGAGCACTCAGAGGAAAGCCACGCAGCCACTGGGAGAACTCCTAACAGATTGTGGCGCGAATTGAACTTCCATTGTTGATCGCTGGTGCTGTAAATCATTTGTACAGCCCACAGAGAAGTGATATTCATCACAGCTGAAATGTTTAAGGGGAGCATGAGGGGAAACTTCTTTACTCAAGGAGGGTGGAAGTTTAAAATAAGCTGCCAGCAGAAGTGCTGGAACCAGGTTTTATTTCAACATTTAAGCAAAGCTTGGGTAAGTACATGGATGGGAGGGGAATAGAAGGCTATGGTTCAGGTGCACGTTGATAGGATTAGGGAGAATAATAGGTTGGCCTGGACTAGATGGGCCAAAGGGCCTGAATCTGTGAGGTAGTGCTATATAATATGACCTGTTTCTGTGATTTATGATACTGAAACAATAATGCAATTGGAGTCATAGGGCAACAGGCCCTTCTGACCATCAAACCTCCAGGTTTTGAAGAAGTGGTGACCAGTAATGTTCTCCTTAGTTTATTTGTGACATCATTAATAAATGACCATCAGGAGAAATCTTCACATCCCAGTTGTCATTAACAATGCAATAGTTGCTATGCCCGCAGCTTCCAGTAATGTCCACACGGTGGCAGCATAGGCTCACATTGCTGACACCACATCGTCGATTTGGGCTCGCTGCAATCCCGGAATCTTAAAGCAATTCGCCAAAAAGTGTTTTGTTTTTTAAAGCTTATCAATAAACTAGGTTGACACTATAATCCATGCCCGACAGGTCATCCCTTTAAGTGATTTTTCTTGGTGTGTTATTGAAACTGAGTTACTGAATTGTGCATTTTTGTTTCAGAATAATCCTTGTCACTGCCTTGTACTGCCAGGTTCAGCATCTGGGAACAATTGTTCAGGATTCAAAATTATTCGAGATTGCTTAATGTCACCTCCAGTAAATCAATGTAAAAGAGGCTGAAATAATTGGTACTCTGAATCTGATGGAGCACAAAAAAGGAACGCAATAAATGTAAATACATAAAATAGCTTGCTTATATATATGTCCAATATGATGCTCGGCCCAGGACTGTCTGTATTTGAGGTGACTGATAGGAAATAATAAAGCACTCAGTGGAGGCGCTGATCAGCCTTACTGTTTGGGGAACCCTGTAACTGTTTTTGTGTCTGTTAATCCTGTCGTGGACACTACGTAGCCTCCCCGATGGGAGTGGGACAAACAGTCCATGAGCAGAGTGGGTGGGATCCTTCCTGATATTGCTGGCCTTTTTCTGGCACCTTTGTGTACGTATGTAGTATGTACGTGGGTGGTGATCTGTCGGGCAGTTTGACAACATGTTGTAGAGCCGCAGAGAGATTTTCTTACCATGTGAAGATGCAGCTTGTCAGGACGTTCTCTGCTCCACGCCTGTAGAATGATGTGAGTACGGGATGTTCAAAATCCAGCTCACTTCAGCCTTCTCAGAAAGTAGGGGCTTTCCTCGCCAACGAATGAGAACTCTGTGTAACATTAACAACGTTGAAACGCCCATTTTATTGACATCAACACTAAGCACATTCAGTCCGATACTCTGGATGCTGCCTGTGTTTTCCTTCAGACTTGGCTATCATGAAGTCGCCCAGCACAGTGAAATAATGTTATTTTGCATGGCAACCATTCCATCACATTGGTGCATGGAGGTAGTTGTTAGGGTCCAGTCCAGAGCCCGCCTTCCGGGTCTGCGGACTCTGGGCCTTGCAGCCAGCCCTCCTGTCACCCGGAGCCATTGGATCACCTGGGCTTAACCTGGGTTAGGGAGCAGGTGTTTATAAGGGGCTCGGGGACTGAGCCTAGTTGGGGGGTCGTCCTGCTCCGAAGCTGGTTTAACCTGCTCTGTACCTGGTTGCCGGCCTGTTCTGTATCCTGTTCTGCCCTGGTTTACTCCTGCTCGGAATCCTGCTCTGCCCTGGTTTACTCCTGCTCTGGATCCTGTTCTGCCCTGGTTTACTCCTGCTCTGTATCCTGTTCTGCCCTGGTTTACTCCTGCTCTGTATCCTGTTCTGCCCTGGTTTACTCCTGCTCGGAATCCTGCTCTGCCCTGGTTTACTCCTGCTCTGGATCCTGTTCTGCCCTGGTTTACTCCTGCTCTGTATCCTGTTCTGCCCTGGTTTACTCCTGCTCTGTATCCTGTTCTGCTCTGGTTTACTCCTGCTCTGGATCCTGTTCTGCCCTGGTTTACTCCTGCTTGGAATCCTGCTCTGCCCTGGTTTACTCCTGCTCTGGATCCTGTTCTGCCCTGGTTTACTCCTGCTCTGTATCCTGTTCTGCCCTGGTTTACTCCTGCTCTGTATCCTGTTCTGCCCTGGTTTACTCCTGCTGTGTATCCTGTTCTGCCCTGGTTTACTCCTGCTCTGGATCCTGTTCTGCCCTGGTTTACTCCTGCTCGGAATCCTGTTCTGCTCTGGTTTACTCCTGCTCTGTATCCTGTTCTGCCCTGGTTTACTCCTGCTCTGGATCCTGTTCTGCCCTGGTTTACTCCTGCTCGGAATCCTGTTCTGCCCTGGTTTACTCCTGCTTGGAATCCTGCTCTGCCCTGGTTTACTCCTGCTCGGAATCCTGTTCTGCCCTGGTTTACCCCTGCTTTGTATCCTGTTCTGCCCTGGTTTACTCCTGCTCTGGATCCTGTTCTGCCCTGGTTTACTCCTGCTGTGTATCCTGTTCTGCCCTGGTTTACTCCTGTTCGGAATCCTGTTCTGCCCTGGTTTACTCCTGCTCGGAATCCTGTTCTGCCCTGGTTTACTCCTGTTCGGAATCCTGTTCTGCCCTGGTTTACTCCTGCTCTGGATCCTGTTCTGCCCTGGTTTACTCCTGCTCGGAATCCTGTTCTGCCCTGGTTTACTCTTGCTCGGAATCCTGTTCTGCCCTGGTTTACTCCTGCTCTGTATCTTGTTCTGCCCTGGTTTACTCCTGCTGTGTATCCTGTTCTGCCCTGGTTTACTCCTGTTCGGAATCCTGTTCTGCCCTGGTTTACTCCTGCTCGGAATCCTGTTCTGCCCTGGTTTACTCCTGTTTGGAATCCTGTTCTGCCCTGGTTTACTCCTGCTCGGAATCCTGTTCTGCCCTGGTTTACTCCTGTTTGGAATCCTGTTCTGCCCTGGTTTACTCTTGCTCGGAATCCTGTTCTGCCCTGGTTTACTCCTGCTCTGGATCCTGTTCTGCCCTGGTTTACTCCTGCTCTGTATCCTGTTCTGCCCTGGTTTACTCCTGCTCTGTATCCTGTTCTGCCCTGGTTTACTCCTGCTGTTCTGCCCTGGTTTACTCCTGTTCGGAATCCTGTTCTGCCCTGGTTTACTCCTGCTGTGTATCCTGTTCTGCCCTGGTTTACTCCTGTTCAGAATCCTGTTCTGCCCTGGTTTACTCCTGCTCGGAATCCTGTTCTGTCTGGTTAGTCGTTTTCCTGCTTCTCTCGTGTGTGCTGGTCCTGCTGTTTCGCATCATTTTCCTTGCCCGTGCCGTCACGCTTTTGGTTGCCTTTCCCAATTTACCGGTGTGTCATGGTAGTCCTGCTGCTCACCCTGGACCTAGCTCCGATTTGTTCCCTCGCCTCCGTCAGCTAAGTCAGGCCGTCGCTGTTACCCCTCAGGTGGTTCTGTCCCTTCCTGTCCTTTGCCTCTGTCCAGTAAGCCAGGCTGTTCCTGTTACCCTACGGGTGTTTCTGTCCCTTCCTGCCCCTCGCCTCCGCCGGGGTAGCCAGGCTGTCTGCCGTTGCCTGGCGTTGGGGGGGGGGGGGGTGTGTCTGCGCCTTGCCCAGGCCTCCGTGTTTCTGCCTGGGAGGTGGCCCTGCCCGGGATCCATGTGGCCTGCCCTGAGGACTGACCCTTCTCACCCCTTGCTCTCTACGGATTGTGCCTGCACCTGCCCAGGTGTTCCGCATCTTGCCCGGGCCTCTGTGTTCCTGTCTGGGAGGCGGCCCTGCACAGGAGCTATGCGCCCGCCCCAGGGGGCCCTTCTGCCCTGCCTGAACTCTGGGATCCTCCTGCCCTGCCTGACCTCGGGGACCCAGCCCCGCCTGCATTACCCCTTGCCTGCCATGGCATCCCCGTCCTGTCCTACCCCTAGTACTTCAGTGCCTGCGTCCTGCATTTGGGTCCATTCCATGTCCGCTCGTGACAGTAGTAAAAGGGAAAATCAGTAACAGAATGAAGAAATCTCATGTTAGAGTTACAGAGAACGGCAGTGCAGACTGACAAAATGGCATAAAAAGGAGATTGTCAGGTCAAGAATCCATTTTAACACACAAGAGATCCGTTGCATAGTCTGACAATTTGAGCCTTGTGGTAGGTGCTTTCAGACATTCGTATCTTCTGTCCAGTGGGAGAGAGAATGTCCAGGGAGGTGGGATCTTTGAATACTTTGGCTGCCTACCTGAGGCAGTGGGAATGTGGACAAAGACTATGTGAAGGGAAGACTGTTCCATGATAAACTGAGCCATATCCACAACTCCTTGCAGATTCTTGTGGTCTCAGGTTGTGACACATATGGACAGAATCAACATCAGAGTCAGGTTGCTAAATCGTTGAATATTTGTTTTCAGGCTTCTGTACCTCCTCCCTAATGGTAGCATTAATGGTAGAAGATGGTGAGGACCCTTAGTGATGGATGCCACCTTCTCGCGGCATGGCATTTTCATGTCTCGATGCTGGCCAGGCTAGTGTCCAAGATGGACCCAGCTGAGTCTACAACCCTCTGCAACTTCTTCTGTTCCTGTGCATTGGCACTCTCACACCAGTTAGAATATTCTCCACCGTACATCTATAGAAATTTGCTGATGCACCAAATTTCCTCAGACTTCTAATGAAATAAATATAGCTGCTATTGTGCTTTCTTTGTAAATTGCATCGATAAGTTCAATAGGATGCTCTCTATGGTACATCAAAAAAAATTGTGAGTGTCAATGAGAACATGCTGAATTGCTTTAACCTCCTGAGAAAGTAAAGGTATTGCTGTGCTTTCTTGGCCCCGACGTCTTCCCATTGCCTTCCAATGACTAGATTCCTCCAGGATTTAGGTATGCAGGTTGTGCTGATGTCTTCCTTGGGTCCAGCATGGTTGGAGATTCTCCTCAGATGAAGAGAGAAGCTGAGGCTCCATTTTTCTGATCCTTCGGCTTGCCATGACCACTTGCACAGCAATGCCACCAAACAAGAGCTGAGGCTTTTTTAAGGCCTAGCTCAGGCTGCACGGAGAGTACTGTGAACAGTTTCGGGCACCTTGTCTCAGAAATGATGTGGTGGCTTTGAAGAGGGTCCAGAGAAGGTTCATGAGATGATCCCAGGAACGAAAGGGTTAATATATGAAGAGAGTTTGATGGCTCTGGGACTGTACTTTGCTGAAGCTTAGAAGTACAAGGAGGAATTTCATTGAAACCTATCAAATGTTGAAAGGCCCAGATAGAGTGTTCATGGAGAGGATGTTTCCTACAGTGAAGAATCTAGGACGAGAGGACACGTTCTCAGAATAGAAGGACATCCCTTTAGAACAGAGATGAGGAAGAATTTCTTTAACCAGAGGGTGATAAATCAGTAGAATACTGCTGTGGAGGCCAAGCCTTTCAGTATAGTTAAAGCGGAGGTTGATAGGATTTTCATTAGTAAGGGTGTCATATGTGACAGGGAGAAGGCTGGAGACTGGGGTTGAGAGGGAATGATGGAATGGCAGAGCAGACTCAGTGGGCCAATTGGCCTAATTCTGCTCCTATGTCTCATGGTCGTATGGACAACATTGTCTTCTGTCTGGTGACATTATCAACAGGACATCTCAGCTCAGGGCTGTTTGTGGAAACTTGCTGAGCCGCAGTCCTGTGATTCTGTTGCGTTTTACAGTGTCATTGTGAGGTCAAGTCAAGGTTATCGTCGTGTCCGTGTCCGTACTGCAGCACAGTAGCGTGGCGTACAGAGCACTGGCTGTATGACTGGGGTTTGATTCCTGTTGCTATCTGTAAGTTCTCCCTGTGACTGTGGGCGCACCGGTTTCGGTCCACACTCCAATGGCGTACGGGTTAGGGCTAGTGCGTGGTAGCACGCTATGTTGCCACCGGAAGCATGGTGACACTTGCGGGCTGCCCGGCACAATGCTCGGTGATTTGATTTGACAAGAGCGACGCAGTTTGCTGTGTGTTTCAACGTGCAGGTGGCAAATAAAGCTAATCTTTACCCTACGGCTACAATGAAATCTTGTTTGCAGCAGCAACACAGGCACTCTGCACAGACAATACACAGAATATAAATCATACCGTGCTGTAATGAGACTATTAAATGGTTCCCTACTACAATAAGATGGACTCTTGAGCTTACAATTTACCTCATTATGATCTTGCATCTTATCATTTACCTGCATTACACTTTCTCTGTAGCTGTTACACTTTATTCTGCTTTGTTATTGTTTCACCTTATTCTACCTTAATGATGGTGTAATGATTTGAACAGTATGAAGAATATACAAGACCAGCTCTTCACAGCATCAAAGCATCACACACAAAATGCTGAAAGAACTCAGCAGGTCAGGCAGCATCTATGGAAATGAATTGCAGATAAAATTATACCACACAGTGAAAATAACTGTGGAAAAGCAAGGAACTGCAAAATAAAGAGAGACAGACAAGTCAAGGTAGTGGAAGATTGGTCTGTAGGGTTCTGTTGCTGGGGTAGGGGCAAGGTGGAGCTGAATGGTTTCTGAACCTGATGGTTGTAGGGAAGTAACTCTTCCTGAACCTAGTGGTGTGGGACTTCAGGCTTCTATTTGTGGGAATGGGACCCACTCTCAGGGCCTCAGGACTGGCTGCTTTTTGATACCCCAAGGATGCAGCCTAGAAGGAGAGCCCGCCTTTGGGGTTCTGGACTTCCGTGGCTCTGGAGATATGCCAATTCTAGGTCAGTGCCTATGAATGGAACGTCACGGGAGAACACGGAACATCAGGAGCAGCGGGTTCGCCGCCGGGGTTTGTGCGTCCGGAGAGCTGCACCTTTTTTGTGCCGACTCTCCAGGCACAGATAACAGACTTATGACATTGTAGATCAGCAGGTTGTTTGTTATATCTGCCCTCTCACTGTGAAATGGAAACATCTCTTTTTCCTGTATTAGGGAGAGAGAGAGCCTGTGGTAGGTCAAATTAACAGGTGAACGAGTAGTCTTTGGGGTACTGCGTCTGTGTCTTTATTGATGCTTTGCTGCACGTTTAAGCACTCGGTGGAGGGTGCTGATGCTTTTTTGTTGGTGGGGGTGGAGGGGGGTCGTTGACTTGCTGCTGCTTGTGCGTGGGGGGGAGCTGAGAGGGGGGCTTTGGGGTTCTAACATTTTAACTGTCATTCATTCTTTGGGGCACTTCTCTGTTTTCGTGGATGCCAGTGAAGAAAAAAGCATTTCAGGATGTGTATTGTATACATTTCTCTGACATGAAATGTACCTGTTGAAACTTATTGAAACCTGTAGCTCATGCCTGATGGTAACAGCGAGGAGAGGGCATGACCCAGATGGTGAAGATCTTTGAAGATAGATGTCCACTCTTTAGGTAGCACCTGCTGTAGAGGCTGTCTATAGTGGGCGGGGACCGGGTTTTCCCATGATGGACTGAGCTGTGTCCACCATGGTCTGTAGACTCTGCATCCCTCCACATTTAGAATTACTGTAGCAGTTCATAATTCAGCCAGTCAGGACCCTGTGAACAGTGCCTCTGCACACGTTTATTAGTGTACCTGGTGACATGTTGAATCGCAGAACATAGAATATTACAGCACATGATGTGGTGCTGACCTTTCAGCCTACTCTAAGGTTAATCTCACCTTATGTAGCCCTCCATTTTTCTATCATCTATGTGCCTATGTAAAAGTTCCTTAAATATCCCTAATGTATCTGCCTCTACCACCACCCTTGCCACGGCGTTCCATACACTCACCACTCTCTGCATAAGAAAAACTTAACTCTGACATCCCCATTATGTTTTCCTCCAATCTCCTTAAATCTATTCCCCCTCATACTAGCCATTTCCACCCTGGGCAACAGTCTTTGGCTGTCCACTCATTCTATGCCTCTTGTCAGCTTGTGTGGCTCTATCAAATCATCCCTCATCCTCTCTCGCACCAGAAAGAAAAGCCCCAGCTCTCGCAACCTATCACCATGACATCCTCTCTAATGCGTCTAGTGCATTCATCTTGTTTCTCTCTCCACAGATGATGCGTAACCTACTGAGTATTTCTGGTATTTTTTGCAACAATTTAAAGCTTTCTGAAAGATCTGTCTTTGGATTTCCTCAAGTACAAAACTTCAGGCATTTAGGATAAAGATATTGGAAAAAGTTGCACCATAACCTGCTCCTAAGAAGCAAAATAATAGAAGTTCAATTATTATGGACACATTCTCTATGGCCATTTCATTAAATACAGGAGTGGAATCCAGTGTGATCTACTTCTGTTGTAGGCCATTCACTTCAATGTTCGACATGTTGTGCATTCAGAGATACTTCTCTGCACACTACTGTTGTAATACATGTTTATTTGAGTTATTGTAACCCTCCTGTTTGCTTGAATCAGTGTGGCCATTCTCCTCTGACCTCTCTCATTTTATGCCCACAGAACTGCCACTCACTGGGTGTTTTTTATTTTTTACACCATTCTCTGTAAAATCTAGAGACTGTCATGCGTGAAAATCCTGGAGGTCAACAGTTTCTGAGATACTCAAACCACCCTGTCTGGCACCAACAATCATCCCATGGTCAAAGTCACTTAGATCACATCTCTTCCATATTCTGATGTTTGGTCTGAACAACATTGAACTACTTGACCATGTCTGCATGCTTTTATGCATTGAGTTTCTGCCACATGATTGCTGATTAAATATTTGCTCTAACGAGCAGGTGTACAAGTGTATCTAATAAAGTGGCCACTGAGTGTATATTCATATGCCCCTTAAATAGATATCAAAATTACTTGTGTAATGCACCATTTTGCTGGGAATTATAAACAGCAGCCCAATCTTTCTTTTACAACCTAATGATATCACAATCATTCTGTGGCATGGCTCATAATGCCTGTAAGTACAGCCAGTAAATCCCTGTCATCGAGCGGCTTGGAAAAGGGGAATATTGAGGAGCCAGACGGTGAGTGGGTCGGATAGCAAATAAGTAATTATGATGGGCTTACCTTCTCCTTGTGAATATTTTCGGTAAATTATGAACATTAGAAGAGCTAAAGACAGCCCTCCAGATTAAAGAATGTTACACCATGCCTGCCTAATGACCCCTTTGCGTGTTTTGCAGAACTGTCTTCTTGCAATGATTTTTCTGCCTTGGCCATTAGAAACCAATTTTTTCAACCACTAGTGAGAATAATTGGGAAGATTTCTCCTCCTCCTGGTGGTAGATAAATGACAATCAGGAAATTGATTGGAATGGCTGAATTATCACATCCAGTAGAAGATTAAAAGCCTCAGGAGAATGTCTCATGAGTGCTGATATAGAACACAGTATGCCCTTCATGTTGCTAAGTCTTTGAGAATACCAATTCCAGTATATTGCAGAGGGTTCTCCTGGGTAACAAACATTCTGCCTTCTCCTTTCCTATTGAAGGGTCTTAACCCGAAATATTGTCTGTTCATTTCTGTCCATAGCTGCTGCCTGACCCGCTGAGTCATAGATCACTACAGCAGAAAAACAGACTCTTCAGCCATCCAGTCCATGACCAACTTTTCTGCTGTCCCTTTGCATCAAACTGCCCCTGAACCACAACCTTAAATACCTCCCCCATTCCTGTTCTTATCCAAACTTCTCTTAAATGTTGAAATCAAACCACTGGCAGCTCATTCCACATTATCACTTTGTTCTGAGTGAAGAAGCTCCCCCTCATATTCCCCTTAAATATTTCACCTTCCATCCATAACCCATATAACCTTTAGTTTCAGTCTCAGCTCGGTGGAAAAAAGCCTGCTTGCATTTACCCTGTCTATACCCCTCAGAATTTTGATACTTCTTGTGTGTTGCTCCGGATTACTAAGTCTCTCTGTTTTTTTTCCCCCTTGTTTGATCTAAGTAAAAGACCAGGACTTTATTGGCTGTTGACAGATTTTTATCAAGCCACCACAGAAAGCATTCTAAGGTTGGTGTGGCAACTGATATGCGAGTGACCACGGGAAACTGCAAAGAGTTGTGGACACCCGTTCAGCACATCACAGAGACCAGCCTCCTGTCCATGGATTCTGTCGACACTTCTCGCTGCCTCAGTAAAACAGCCGGAATAGTTAAAGACTCCACCCACCCTCTCCTCTGGCATTGGGTAGAAGATCCAAAAACTTCAAAGCACGTACCACCAAGCTCAAGAACAGCTTCTATCCACTGTTATCTGACTCTCGATTGGACCTCGTTAGATAAGATGGGCCTTGCCATTTACCTCATTATGATCTTGGTCTTCATTGTTCACCTGCGCTGCAGTTTATTGGCCGTGCTTTAAACTTTACTCTGCCTTGCTATTGTTTTACCTTATTCTAGCTAACTGAGTGGTGTTTTGACCTGCATGAACAGAATAGAATGCAAAGGGTAGAACAGCGGTTATATTTACAGCACAAGAGGTAGGAATGGGGTTCAATTCCCACCACTGCCTTTAAGGAGTTTGAATGTTAGCCCCATGACTACTTGGGTTTCCTCCGGGTGTTCCAGTTCCTGCCCATGTTCCAAAGATGTGCAGGTTAGGGTTAGAGAGTTGTCGGCATCCTCTGTGAGTGCCAGAAGCATGTTGACACTTGCACAATCCTTGCTGATTTGATTTGACACAAAGATGCATTAATTGTATATTCCAACGTACATGTGACAAATAAAGCTAGTCTTTCTACAAACCTTTTCACTGTATCTTGGTATATGGGACAGTAATACCATATAAATACCACATTGAAATAGTTACTTCAGTTCAAAAGTACTTCATTGGCTGTGATAATTGGGGTGATGTGAAAGTTGTTACAGACATGAATGCTCTCTTCATTAACAGAAGATTCATGTCATTAATTACCATTTGCAGTTTCCTGTGGTGAGGTTAATTCTGTAAAGGAATAGCTTATGGAAAATGAAGGGAAGATAGGTGGCGAGCTGCCATTTCTGTTTGAAGATCTGTTAGCATTGACGAAACTTGCCTCAGCACTCGCTGACACAAGTGACACATTTCACTGTCTGTTTCAATGTGCACGTGTCAAATAAAGCTAACATACACACAAGGTCAGGTGGCATTTATAGAAAGGAATAAACAATCGATGTTACAGGTTGAGACTCTTCTTCAGGACTGGAAAGGACAGGAGAAGAAGCCAGAATAAGAAGGTGGGGGAGGAGAAGGAGTACAAGCTGGAAGGTGATAGGTGAAACCAGGTAGTTGGGGAGGAGAGGATGAGGTAAGAAGATAAGAAGTGATAGGTGGAAAAAGTAAACAGCTAGAGAAGAAGGCATCTGATTGGAGAGGAGAGTGGATCATGGGAGAGGGTGAGATGATAGGTAGGAGAGGAGTAGAGAAGAGGTAAGGGGTCCAGAGTGGGGAATTGAATAAGTAAAGCTAATCTTATATTTTTTCTTTTGCTGCTTTCCAAAAGCAATGGACAGAGAGAGGTAGAGCGCTATGACAGTGATACCGTTAGTGGTACTAGTGCAATGTTCCCTGAATGGCAAATACCTGTGTGTAATTTTGTCCAAGTTCAAGTTCAAGGTCAAGATTATTGTCATTCAACCATACACATGTATACTGCTAAACGAAACAACATTCTTCCAGACCAGGGTGTAGAACCAGGGCATACTGTACAACTCACACACACACAACACATAAAGTAATATAACCACAAATAAATTAACAACCAATAAGGTGCACTTTCAGCAAATGATAAAAAGTAAACAGTATCACACTAATGGTGCTTCGTATGTGATGAAACCTGGGTGGTGGCAGGGAGCCCAGTAATATTACAGCCTTGGGGTAGAAGATGTTTCCCATTCCAACAGTTTTTGCACTAATGCTATGGTACCTCCCGTCTAATGATAGGGGGTCAAAGAATCATTGGCAATGCTAAGGGCCCTGCATACACAGCGCTCTGTATAAGTATCACAGATGGATGAAAGAGGGACCCCAATGTTCCTCTCAAAATACATGGGGAGGCTAATGCATTGGTTAGGGTTCAGTCGCATGGAATGCAAGATGACTGGGGATCCTTCATTTCTGCAGCCTTCCTCCGCCTTCACTGTCATCACCTTCCGCCAGCTCCACCGTTGAGGTCTTGGTTGGATCTCTCATTGTCTGGACCTTCCACCTTGATCTAAGCTCCAGTCAGCATCACTCTTGCAGTCTCAGGAACTCACAAGCCTCTCCACATGACAAAGTGATGGTCCTCATAGATGAGTATTTAGTCAAGCTGGTATCTCACAGCTTTAGTAACTTCGGTTCTGTGCTGACGCCTCACAGTCTTTGTGATGAGTTTACGAGTCTTCCAGTGACTGTGTAAGCTATACACAGCTTGGTAGGTCAATTCACTGATGTAAATTGCCGCCTATGGATAGAGTCTGGGATGGGGCAAGAGAAACTGTGGAAAATATATGGAGAATAAAATGGGTGAGAGTCCAGTTAGTATAAGTGGATAACTGATGGTCAATGTGGATACAGAGAACCATAAAGCCTGTGTTTGTGCTGTATCTTCTCTCACTGAATGTTGTAAGGGGTTTTGGGCCCGCTATCCAAGAAAGGATAAGCTGAGTTTGGACAGGCTCCAGAGGAGATTCACGAAAACAATCCCAGGAATGACAGGGTTAACGGATGAAAGCAGTTTGATGGCTTTGGGCCTGTACTCACTGGAGTTCAGAAGAACAAGGGAGAATCTCATTGAAACCTATCGAATATTGAAAGGACTAGATAGAGAGGATATGAAGAAGATATTTCCTATCGTGAGGAGTCTAGGACCAGAGAGCAGAGCCTCAGAATAGAGGGATGTCTTTTTTAGGACAGAGATGAGGAGGAATTTCTTTAGTCAGAATGCGGTGAATTTATTGCCACAGAAGGCCGTGGAGGGCAAGTTATTTTTAAAGCAGAGGTTCATAGGTTTTTGGTTAGTAAGTTTGTCAGAGGTTACGGGGAGATAGCAGGAGAAAGGGGTTGGGAGGGATAATAAATCAGCCATAATGGAATGGCAGAGTGGATTTGAAGGGGTGAGTGGCCTAATTCTACTCCTATGTCTTATGGTCAAGTACTTCAAGTACCTGGGTTCAAGAATGATGAGTTTGGAGAAGGACATAACGATACGGAAGGCGCTGGCGTGGAGGGCTGTGAACGACATGAAGGAGATCTGGAGGTTGAACCTGACCAGAGGCTCAAAAAGAGGATCTTCATGGCAGTCAGAGAGTCCATTCTCACATACGGATGTGAGACGTGGACACTCACCAAGACCATGAGAAAGTCACTAGATGGTTGCTATACACGAATGCTCCAGATGGCTCTTGATGTGAGTTGGCAACAGCACGTGACAAACGTCGAGCTCTATGGCGACCTACCAGTACTAAAATCGAGGTGAGAAGACTGCAACTAGCGGGGCACTGTCTACATCACCCTGAGCTACCTGCCAGCCTAGTCATCACATGGGAGCCCAAGCATGGGAGAGTGAACCCTGGGCGCCCTCCCAAGACTACGGTCAACACGCTCCTAGAAGATAACGGTGGGGCTAATGAAGATGAATGGAATACACTGATGAGGGAGAGGGAGGAGTGAAGAGTCCTTCATCGTGCCCTACGCCGGCCCCCTAGGCCTGAGCCGATGTAGTAGTAGTCTTATGGTCTTATAACACCATAGCTTTGGAACTATGGAACATTTTTTCTGTAAAATTTAGCAGATCATCTACAATAATGATAACTCTCTCTTCTGTAGTGCCTAAAACCAGGAGCTGTGTTTCAAAAGAAGGGGTTTCCCAATCGTGGCAGGGGTGAAGAGAAGTTTCTTCACCCATACGGTGGGGAAGACTTGTAGTTCTCTGCCCAGGAGCATAGCAGAAGCTCAGTCACTGAATGTATTCAAGAAAAAGAGTGATAGATTTATTTAGTTAGTGATACACTGCAGAGTAGCCCTTCAAGCCCTTCTGGCCCTTCAAGCAACCTCACAACCCCAATTAACCCTAACCTGATCATGCGACAATTTACAATGATCACTTAACCTGTACATACAAAATGCTGAAGGAACTCAGCAGGTCAGGCAGCATCCATGGAAATGAATGTACAGTCAATGCTTTGGGCTGAGACCTTTCTTCAGGACTGAGAAGGAAGGGGAAGATGCCAGAGTAAAAAGGTGGGAGGAGGGGAAGGAGGCGAGCTGGAAGGTGGTAGGTGGGAACTGTCAAGGGCTGAAGAAGAAGGAATCTGATAGGAGAAGCGAGTGGACCTCAGGAGAAACAGAAGGAGGAGGGGATGCAGGGAGAAGTGATAGGTGGGTGAGATGAGGCAAAAGGTCAGAGGGGGAATAGAGAGGAGGGGGTGAAATTGTTTACTTTGTTTACTCGATATTCATGCCATTAGGTTGAAGGCTGCCCAGATGGAATTTAAGGTGTTGCTCCTCCACCTTGAGGGTGGCCTCATCTTGGTACAAGAGGAGGCCATGGACCAATACATCAGAATGGGAATGGGAATTGGAATTAAAACGTTTGTCCATTGGGAAGCTCCACTTGTGGCAGATGCTGTGGAGGTGCTTGATGAAGTGGTCCACCAATTTACAATGGGTCTCACAAATGTTGAGGAGGCTGCATCGGTGATAATGATAGTGGTGGAGTATTTTTGGCCTGGAGGAAGAAACCAGAGCTCCTGGTGACAACCAAAGCATTCCACAGGAAAGACATACAGAAGAGTCTTACAGAATAGCACTGGAACTGAACTCTGAACTCTGAGCTGTAAGAGCATCATGCTGACCACTATGTTACCATGGCAATTATTGGGTATCAAATGAATCAAAGTGGGGGGAGGTTACTGCAGAAATCTGGTGGTGATGAAAAACGCGTGTTACCATTTTACTGAACTTTAGAACAGAAATGAGGTACAAAGAGGCCAACTCCAATTTCTGGCTCTTATTGATCCTTCTCTAAGAAAAGTAACTCTCAAATAAATAGCAGTATCTGGGTACAATGATGTAGCAATATTTATATTCTTAAGTGTCTGCAATCTGCAAGCACACTCAGTGGCCACTTTATTAGGTACACCTGTACACCTGCTCGTTTTGCAAATATCTAATCAACCAATCATGTGGCAGCAACGCAATGCATAAAAGCATGCTAAAATGGTCAAGAGGCTGTTTCTTTGATAACATATACTGGTGGAGAACCAATGTTCCATTCAGAGAAATGTTAGGTTCTATGCAGTTGGATTGTCCATTTCATTGAATGTGGGAGTGAGTTAATTCTGATCACCCCTGTAAAGGAAGGATGTAGGTGCTTTGGAAAATGTACAGAAGAGGTTTACCAAAGTGCTGCTTGGATTAAAGAGTGTAAGCTATAAGAAGTTGGACACATTTTATTTTCTCTGAAGCAACAGAGGCTGAGGAGAGACCCGACTGAAGTTTATCAAATTATGAGACACATAGATAGGGATGGCAGAATCTGTGCTTCAGGGTAGAAATGTCAAAGCATGCAGACCCAACTTCACCTGGTTGCAACTTCATTAGATGCCTAATAATGTTGCCACTGAGTATATATTTGTGATATTCTCAGCTGTAGCCCATCCAATCTACTTCAAGATCAATGTGCTGTGCATTCAGAGATGCTTTTCAGTAACCACTCTTATAACATGTGGTTATTTGAGTTACTGTCACCTTCCTGTCAGCTTGAACCAGTCTGGCCATTCTCCTCTGACCTCTCTCGTTAACGAGGAGTTTTCACCCAAAGAACGCATGCTCATGGATGTTTTTTTTTGTTTTCGCACCATTTTCTGTAAACTCTAGAGACTGCTGTGCATGAAAATCCCAGGAGATCAGTAGTTTCTGAGATACTCAATCACAACCACCCTCCCCCACTGCCCCCCCCCCCCATTTGGCACCAACAATCTATCCATAGTCACATTCACTTAGATCACATTTCTTCCCCCATTCTGATGCTTGGTTTGAACAACAACTGAAGCTCTTGACCATAGCTGCATGCTTTTGTGCTGCCACATAATTGGCTAATTAGATAATTGCGTTAACAAGCAGGTGTACAAGTGTACATAAATAAAACGTCCACTGAGAGTATGTCCTTTAGGATTTGACATCTCTGCCTTGGGACAAAGATCCTGCCACCCCTATCTATGGCTGCTTCAGAGAAAACAAAATTTGTCTTACTTCCCCTTATAGTTTGTTCCTTTTATTTCAAGCAGCACCTTGGTAAGCATCTTCTCGACCCTTTCCAAAGCCTCCACACCCTTGCTTGCATTGGGGCGGCCAGAATTATCTCACTCCCACACTGAATGAAATGGACACTCCTCTGTATAGAACCTAATGTCTCTCTGAAAGGAACATTGCGTCTCCATCAGGATATTTTATCTGCGAAATTTTCATAGTTCTCTCCAAGTACTCACAGAATGTAGAACAGGTCAACACAGAACAGTCCCTACCTGTAATGTTGTGTCAATCCTTAAACTTACTCCAAAATCAATCTAACCCTTCCGTTCCACACAGTCTTCCATTTTTCTTCCATCCATGTGCCTATCTAAAAGTCTCGTAAATGTCCTTAATATACCCACCTTTATCAATACCCATAGTAGCGCATTCCATGCACGTACTCTCTGTGTAAAACTCCTACCTCTGACAAACCTCTTCCATGTTTTCCTCCGATCACCATAAAGTTATTTTATTTTTCTTTATCTTTAGAGTGTGGAGTAAGCCCTTCTGGCTTTCAAGCCATGCCATCCATAGCAACACCACAACCCGGGTTAACCCTAACCTAATCACAGGACGATTTACGATGACCAATTAACCTACCTGCTACGTCTTTGGACTGTGGGAGGAAACCAGAGCACCTGAGTAAAACCCACCCATTGCCCACTGGTATTAGCCATTTCTACCCTGGGGAAAAGCATTCTCTGGCTATCCACTCGACCAACGCCTCTTATCATTTTACATACATCAATCAAGCCACCTCTCGTCATCCTGCACTCTGAAGATAATAGCCTTAGTTCACCTAACTTATCTTCATAAGACATGCTTTCAGGCAGCATTTTATAAACCTACATTTGATGTCTCCCCTATACGTTCCTCCAATCACTTTACTATTATGCCCTCTGATATGAGCTATTTTTGTCCTGGGTAATGGGGTGGCACAGTTGTGTAGTGGTGACCACAGTGCTTTATAGTACAGGTCACCTGGATTCATTTGCCACCTCTCTTCATAAGGGGCATGAATGTTCTTCGCGTGACCATGTGGATTTCCTCCAGGTGTTCTGGTTTCCTCTAACAGTCAAAAGACGAATCGGTGGTAGGATACATGGTCGTTGTAAATTGTCCCGTGATTAAACTCGGATTAAATTAGGGGATTGGTGGGTGACATGGGTGGAAAGGCTGTAAGGGCCTATTCTGCACTGTATCCCAGTAAATAGAAAATAAAGAAGTCTCAGGCTGTCCACTCGATCTCTACCTCATATCTCTGGCAAGTCACCTCTCACCCTCCTTAGCTTTTATATATCATACATTTTCTCCATTAGACTATGTAAATTTTTAGAGGGAGGTGAAACAATTGCTGATAATTACTCAGTTCGAACCTGCAGCAGACGGCCTGGGAACATTGCTGGATCGTGGTTGGCCACAGCTGACAGCTCTGATGGGAAGTGCCATGGGAAGGGAGGGAGATCATGGGTTTACATAGGGACAGGGAGGTCGGAACGCTGAGACAGATGGTGTTGAGTCTGTCTCTACCCTTGGAGCTGGAATCATGCAGGATCCAATGATAAAACCCAGTCCTCAGAAAATGCATCTGAGGACTGTATCTCCAACCTTACACCAAAGGAAGGCTGGCAATGGATTTCAACCCCATTGCTTTTTAGTTGTGTGTTGCCAGGTCAGAATTTCCCTATTATTCCTTTGCATTCTATTTTAACCCTTGCTTATGGCATAAGTTACTCGATTATATTACTGCACAGTTTAACAGGCACACTATTACTCCCCCCCCCCCCCCACCCCATCTTGTCAATCATTTTACTACAAAAACACAAGAGATTCTGCAGATGCTGGAAATCCAGACCAACACACATAAAATGCTGGAAGCACTAAGCAGGTCAGGCAGCATCTATGGAGAGGAATGAACAGTCAACATTTCAGGCCAAGGCCCTTCATCAAGAACTTCATCAGGACAGGCAATAAAGGGAGAGGAATATACATCTTATTCTAAAGTGATTGATTGTCAGCATACATGTTGAGGTATTAAAAGATTAGAATATTCGAAGTACATTTATTGTCAAAGTATGTACACTGAACACAACTCCGAGATTCATCTTCCTGCAGGTAGCCACAAAACAAAGAAAGACCATGGAACCTGCTCAAGGAATTATCAAATACTTAAAGTGTGGAAAAAAAGAACAAATTGTGCAAAGGGCAAAGCGAACGAACAACACAGAACATCAAACATCAAACCAGTAGCATTCAGTTTCTGCTAATGGAGTAGTTGCAAGGTGAAAAGCAGTTGGAGATCGAGGTTAGGTGCTTGTAGGACACCAAGACACGAAAGATAATTGAGTGGTAATGGAATGAGAAGCTATTGTAGCCATGCAAGGATCAATAAGAATGGGGTTGAGAGAGTAAGAAGTCATAAATCATAGAACATAGAATAGTACAGCATAGTACAGGGCCTTCAGTTCAAGACGTTGTGCTGACCTATGTAAACTGACTCCATGATTAATCTAATGCTTCATTCCCATATAGCATATAACCCTCCATTTTCTTACATCCATGTGCCTATCTCCTGGCGCCCCTGGCAGGACATTGCTGGCACCTACTGTTGGTGTAGAAGATCTACCTGTTACATCTCCTCTGAACTTTCCTCCACCCACCTCAAACTGATTTCCTCTGGTACTGGGCATTGCTGTCCTGGGAAAAAAAGTCTACTTATACCCTTCATAACCTTATACTACACCTCCAAAAAGTTGCTTCTTATTGGATCAAGGAAAGCTTATAAAGTTTTATGTGGGTGGGGAAAGGTTGACAGGAGAATAGGGATCAGATAAGTTCAGGGTTGACATCATCATAAAACATAGATGAAGTTATCTGATTAACAAGAGAATTAAAGAGGGAAACACAAGCAGAAGGAATATAAAAGCTGTTCATTCTAGTGAAGACATGCCACTGCTGAGTTAGTGAGAGAAACCAGCATTAGCTTATTTGGACAATGTGATAGTGATGGAACTAATTAATTGAATGAAACGGACACAAGAACATTTGGAGTGAACATAATATCATCAGACCAGACTGGACTTCATGACTGGAGGCAATTAATATTCAGTGACTTTTCATCCTTCACCCTGTGGATTCTAAGCCAGGACTGCATTGGTGAAATCCTCTGGCAGACACCATAGGCTTAAGCTGAAAGATTCATACCATTGAGAACATCAATGCGCCCCTCATACAATCTCTTCTCCCTCCTGCCATCTTGGAAAATTTTCTGAAGCATTTGGGCTCTTGCAACCAGATTATATAACAGTTTCTTCCCCCAAGCTATCAGACTCCTCAATACCTGAAACCTGGACTGACACCTTGCCCTACTGTCCTGTTTATTATTTATTGTAATGTCTGCACTGTTTTTGTGCACTTTATGCAGTCCAGTGTAGGTCTGTAGTATAGCTTCTCTGTGTTTTTTTTATTACGTCTAGTTTTTTGTACTGTGTCATGTAAACCATGGTCCTGAAAAATGTTGTCTCATTTTTACTATGCACTGTACCAGCAATTATGGTCGAAATGACAATAAAAGTTGACTTGACTTGACTTGACTTGATCTACCATAAACACTGCCTGAGCAGCGCAAAAAGCATTATCAAGGATCCATCTCAACCTAACCATGGACTTTTTACTCTCCTCCCATCCGGTAGGTGCTATAGGAGCCTCCGCTCCCACACCAGCAGGCACAGGAAGAGCTTCTTCCCTGAGGCTGTGACCCTGCTGAACTTCACATCACAGCGCTAAGCAGTATTGTGCCCATATTGTACTGTCTCAGTACTTTTATATTTGTGTGCTGTAGCGCTTACTTTTTACTCGCAGTTATTTTGTAAATAACACTATTCTTTGCATTTCTGGTTAGATGCTAACTGCATTTCATGGGCTTTGTATCTGTACTCGGCACAATAACAGTGAAGTTGAATCTAATCTAATCTAAATCTTAAAACTATAAATCCATCAGTTTCCCACTTTTAAACCATGCATTTGCAAATTGCGAGGCTCTCGAAGGTTAGATAACATTTTCTTGCTTGTAGGTGACTGTTTATTCCTATCCATAGATGCTACCTGACCTGCTGAGCTCCTCCAGCAGTTTGTATGTGCTGGTCTGGATTTCCAGCATCTGCAGAATCTCTTGCGATTGTGACTTTGCACTTTAATTGTAATTGTTACATTTCCATGAGTTTTACAAAGCTCTTCCTATTTTACAAAACCCTGTGTCATGGTTTCGTACTGGTTAGTGCAATGCTATTACACCTCAGGTTGCCTGTTTTCCCCGTGACAGCAATGATTTCCTCTTGGTGCTCTGATTTCCTCTCACAGTCCAAGCACGTACCAGTTAGTGGGTTAATTGGTCATTGTAAAATTGTCATGTGATTAGGTTAGTGTTAAATAGTTGGGTTGCTGGGCGGCATGTCCAGTTGGACTAGAAGTGTCTGTTCTGTGCAGTATCTCTAAATATAAATAAATAAAACAAAATTTCCTGGGGATGTCAACCCTTCTGTCTCCTTGGGTCTACATTTGGAGCCCTAAAGTTCAATATTTCAGTAGCATTTCCATATTTGGCACAACTTACAGTGTCATTTAGAAGGCATGGTATTGCCTTACTCTTCCAGTAACCTTGTTCAATCCTGACGTCTAGTCTGTCTGTTCAGAATTTGAACCCAATTTCTTGTTTTCTGGTATCCTGGTTCAGCATGTAAATACAATTACAAAGAAAGCACAGCATCATCTTTACTTCCTTAAGAGTTTGTAGAGATTCTACGTGACAGCTAAAACTTTGACGAACTTCTATAGATGTGTGGTGAAGAGTATATTGACTGGCTGCATCACAGCCCTGGTATGGAAACATGAATGCCCTTGAATGGTTACTACCTAATCTATCATAGGTTAAAGCTCTCCCAACTATTGAGCATATCTACATGAAATACTGTCTCAGGAAAGCGCCATCCATCATCTAGGACCCCCACCTCCCAGATCATGCTCTTTTCTTGCTGCTGTCATCAGGAAGAAGGTCCAAGAGCTTCAGGACTCACACCACCATGTTCAGGAACAGTTAGTACCCCTCAATCATCAGGCTGTTGATCTCCTCGCTGAACTATTCCCATAACTGATGGACTCACTGTCAATGACTCTTCATTCACATTCTCCATATTTGTTGTTTATTTATTTATTGTTATTAATTCTTCCTTTTTGTATTTTAACAGTTTTTTGTCCTTTGCACTCTGGTTGAATGCTCTACTTGGGAGGTCCTTCATTGATTTGGTTACAGTTATTATTCTATGAATTTATTGAGCATGCCCACAAGAAAAAGAATCTCAGGGATGTATACGGTGACCTATATGTATTTGATAATAAATTTACTTTGAACTTGGGAATGATTGGAGGGTTGGTGAGCATTGGTGAGGGGTTGAGGTAGTTGCTGATATGGAGATACGGTACCGCTGTTGGCAGCTGGATGTCTATGTGGGGTTTGAGTTTGGTGCTGTGTAGTGAATTCATAGTGGCCTGAAGTGTGACCCAATGTGATTAGTCCTAGGAAAATGTGGCTTAATACCTTCTGCTCAATGTGCTTCCATAGAGCCCCTGCAGGGAAGCTGATGAAATGATCAATATGTAGAAATCCCATCATCTAACACAGGTTGGGAAGCACCCGTTTGGATTCTAATGGAAAATGACAAGGAAAAGTCTGTTAATGCAATTCACTCTGTGGCAAGTACATCTTCAATTTTGTATTACAACGCAGGGGATTGAGTTCAAGAGTCACGAGGTAGTGCTGCAACTCAATAAAACCCTGTTTAAACCACACTTGGAATATTGTCTTCCGATCTAGTCACCTCACTGTAATAAGGATGTAAACGTTCTGGGGATGGTGCAGAGGAAATTTACCCAGATGCTGCCGGAATTAGAGAGCGTGTCTTATGTGGATAGTTTGAGTGAGCTAGGGCCTTCCTCTTCATAGCAAAGGTGGATGAGAGGTGATTTGACAAGATGATAAGAGGATAGTTCATGTCGATAGCCAAGGCAACAATGGTTATTATGAGGAGGCATAATTTTGAGGTAATTGGAGGAAAGTATAGGGGGGATGTCAGAGGTAAGTTTTTACACTGAGAATAGTGGATGCATAGAATGCCTTATCAGTTGTGTTGGTAGAAGCAGATATATTAGGGGAATTTAAGAAACTCTTAGATAGGTATATAGACGATAGAGAAGTAGAGGGTTATGTGGGTGGGAAAGGTTAGATTGATCTCGATGCAGGTTAAGTGGTTGGCACAACATCATGCGCTGAAGGGCCTGTACTGAGCTGTAATGTTCTATGTTATGTGTTCTAAAGTGGATAGTGTGCAATCTAATTTCTTGGCTCATTATTTTGCCCATCAATCTAATTCATTAGCATGAATGTTAGGCATACTCATGAGCTTTTTAAGTAATTTACGATCAAATATTTGTCCTTAAATTATTCTAGATATTATTCGCTTGTTACGTGAATGCTTCTCTTCACTCCGGAGCCTTTAGCTGACGAATAGTTTTTCAAACATTAATCAACTTCTGTTATCGATGACTTCCATTGTTGCTCCTTCCTGTAGGAGAGATGAGTTCGTACAAAGGCAATTTGCCAAACATGTATTCAGTGGCCACTTTATTAGATAAACCTGTACACCTGCTCATTAATGCAAATATATAATCAAGGTTGGTGAGCATTGGTGAGGGGGTGAGGTAGCTGCTGAGTACGGAGATACGGTACCGCTGTTGGCAGCTGGATGCCTATGTGGGGTTTGAGTTTGGTGCTGTGTAGTGAATCCATAATGACCTGAGGAGTGACCCAATGTGATTAGTCCTAGGAAAATGTGGCTTAATACCTTCTGCTCAATGTGCTTCCATAGAGCCCCTGGAGGGAAGCTGATGAAATGGTCAATATGTAGAAATCCCATCATCTAACACAGGTTGGGAAGCACCCGCTTGGATCCTAATGGAAAATGACAAGGAAAAGTCTGTTAATGCAATTCACTCTGTGGCAAGTACATCTTCAATTTTGTATTACAACGCAGGGGATTGAATTCAAGAGTCACGAGGTAGTGCTGCAACTCAATAAAACCCTGTTTAAACCACACTTGGAATATTGTCTTCCGATCTAGTCACCTCACTGTAATAAGGATGTAAACGTTCTGGGGATGGTGCAGAGGAAATTTACCCGGATGCTGCCGGGATTAGAGAGCGTGTCTTATGAGGATAGTTTGAGTGAACTAGGGCCTTCCTCTTCATAGCAAAGGTGGACACTTTATTAGATAAACCTATACACCTGCTCATTAATGCAAATATATAATCAGCCAATCATATCGCAACAATTCAATGCATAAAAGCATGCAGACATGATTTGAGTATCTAAGAAACTGCAGATCTTCTGGGATTTTCATGCACAACGGCCTCTAGAATTTCCAGAGAACGGTGCGAGAAACAAAAAAAAATATCCATTGAGTGGTAGTTATGTGGGTGAAAATGCTTTGTTCATTTCATATCTTGTCACACCAGACAGTCAGCCATTCTTGTCTGGCGCGTAGTGTCAGGATTGGTCTCCTTTCAGATTAACAGGGTCACGGTATGAACGTTCCTGACTCGACCCATGTTTTTTATGAGGCCGAGTGGCTAGCTTGGCACTCAACACCTGCCACGGGTGGAAAGCGAGCCCGGGGGTGGGGGGGGGGGGTGGCGACTGGGTTCAAACTTGGGAGCCTTCGATTCCAAAGTCTGGTGCTGATGCCACTGAGCCACTTAAAGCTTTGTTAATGAGAGAGGTGAGAGGAGAATGGCCAGACTGGTTCAAGCTGAAAAGAAGGTAACAGTAACTCAAATAACCATACATTACAACAGTGGTGTGCAGAAGAGCATCTCTAAATGCACAACACGTCGAATCTTGAAATGGATGGGCTGCAGCCATGGGGAACAAGAACATACTGTACCTAATAAAGTGGCCACTGAATGTGCAGGCAGATGGAGCTGTTAGCATCGAGAGTGGATCCTTTCACCAAATAATTGCACGCTTTCTATGAACACAATATTGAGTTCCCCGATAATATGTATATTCTGACTGCGTTTGCTCAGGCAGTATCAGCATAAACAGAAATGCAGGTAACCCTTTCATCAGAGCTTGTTGTGGGTCTTATATTTGACTATGTCACATTCCTGTACCCCTTACATTTGAGTATGCCACCTTCTCACAGCTATCATCAGGCAGGAGGTACAAAAGCCTGAAGTCCCACACCACCAGGTTCAAAGAAGGTACTTCCCTTCAACCATACGGTTCATGAACTAAATGACAAAACATTACAGTTTAACAACACTCAGAGCACTTTGATCACTTTGTACTTAAATAGACTTTTTTGTTCTAATTGTGTTTCCTAATGTTAATTTATGTATGCTTATTCTTATGGATTATGTTTATATGGTGTTATATGGCTGTGATGTTGTAAGAATTGATTGAATATTGAAAGGCCTAGCCAGAGTGGACATGGAGAGGATGTTTCCTCTAGTGGGAGAGTCTAGGGCCAGAGGGTGCAACTTCAGAGTACAACTTCAGAGTACAAGGACGTCCCTTTAGAACAGAGATAAGGAGGAATTTCTTTAGCCAGGGGGTGGCGAATGTGTGGAATTCATTGTCACAGATGTCCTTTGTCATTAAATATAGATGCCTATATTTAAGGTAGAGGTTGATAGCAAAAGTAATTTGTAAGGGCATCAAAGGTTACAGGGCGAAGACAGAAGAATGGGGTTGAGAGGGATAATAAGCCAGCCATGATGGAATGACAATGCAGATCTGACTGTAAAAATGGCTCCTATGTCTTATGGTTTTATGGTCTTATAGCAAGTAAGTTTTTCATTGCACCTGTGCATGTGACAATAAGCTTGAATTTGAATTTGTCTTTTTCTACACTGGATTTGATTAGGATTTCTTCAATCTGCAGCATTTTATTCCATCCTAGGGATTGCAAATAACACGGGTATATGTTCAGCTTAGCCACACAGAAGTACAATTCAGCTGATGTGAATGTTACTGCTACACTAACAGCTAATTCAGTTGTTCTTGAGTTTCTTTACGAGAGGTATGCATGTTCAGCCGGAGGGACAGGGATTAAGAAGCTGACTACCAGGTGACATTGACAGGTGAGTGTTCTTGTTCACTGATCAGTGCAAGCAAAATATCTTCATTGAGATGTTGTACTTGGCAGCCAAGATTTACGGGATGTCGAACCAACATGCAACTGCACCAGTGAGGTGAGCCAAGAGCCCATGTAATGACCTGGGCTTGAGGTTCTAGTTAGTACACCACTTCTGTGGTGTAACTCTGGGAATGTCAAAGTTGGATAAGTTTAGGATCTGCTGTAAGAGGTATCTTGAACAGTAGGGCTAAGCCCTTGGAATATCTCAGTCAGGGATCTAGTTCAGGTTGAATGAAGCTTTCTCAAAATTAGCCTCGACCTTCCCCACACAGGGCTCTTCACTGTTGATTGGGACAATCGATGGGGGATTAAGTGCAAGTTCACAGGAATAAGGAAAATCTTATCTGCATGCATCGCAGATTGGTACGGCAACAACTCTGCACATTGCTGCAAGAAACTGAAGAGAGGTTGTGGACAGAGTTTCTGTGAAGCTGTGAAAAAGGCAAAGTACTTCATCTTTCATTTATTTTACAAGCAAGTATGTCACATCCACTTTTGAATGATCATCAGCCTGATGTGTTAACTCCTGTTTCTCTCTCCACGGATCCTGCCAGATCTCCATGGATCATACATTATCTGGCAACTGCACTCGTGTAAATAAAAAGCATCTAGGCAACGTTCAACTCCTCTGTTACATTGATGACGGTATTGATGCCACTTCATATATCCATGCTGAGCTCATCAATATCATCACCTTTATCAGCAACTTCCACCCTTCCCTTAAATTCACTTGGTCCATTTCTGACACCTCCCTCCCTTTTTTGATTTCTCTTTCTCCACCTCTGGAGCCAAACTGTCAACTGACATTTTTTTTATATAAACCTACAGATTCCCACAGTTATCCTGACTCTACCTCTTCCCACCTCATCTCCTGTACAAATGCCATTCCCTTTTTGGGCCCCATATCTCAGAAAGGATGTGTTGTCATTGGAGAGAGTCCAGAGGAGGTTCACGAGGATGATTCCAGGAATGAAGGGGTTAACAATGCGAGAAGTGTTTGGCAGCTTTGGGCCTGTACTCACTGGAATTTAGAAAAATGCAGGGGATCTCATTGAAGCCTACAGAATGTTGAAATGACTGGACAGAGTGTGTGGAGAGGATGTATCCTCTAGTGGGGGTATCCAGAGCTTGAGGGCACAGCATCAAAACTGAGGGGCAACCTTTCAGAACAGAGGTAAGGAGAATTTTTTTTTAGCCAGAGAGTAGTGAAGTGAATCTGTGGAATGCTTTGCCACAGACTGCAGTGGAGGCCAAGTCCGTGGGTATATTTAAGGCAGAAGTTGATAACTTCCTGATTGCTCAGGGCATCAAAGGATATTGGGTGCAAGTTGAATAGGGAGTTATCATTGGCATGTGGCAAAGGGAATGTCGCAGTAGTTATGGGGGATTTCAACATGCAGGTGAACGGGGAGAATCAGGTTGGTGCTGGACCCCAGGATAGGGAGTTTGTAGAGTGCCTACGGGATGCATTCTTAGAACAGCTTGTACGAGAGCTGACCAGGGACTATTCTGGATTTAGTGTTATGTAATGAACAGGATTTGATAAGCGTTCTTGCAGTAAAGGTGCCATTAGGAGGTAGTGATCTGTGGTGAACTACGTGTGCCTGTCCCCTGCTGACTGCTCCTGTGGCTCCTCCCACAGACCCCTGTATAAAGGCGATCAGAGCCTGGGCCCGGCCTCTCAGTCTCCAGGATGTAGTGTGGTGGTCAGTCACTGCTGGTTCCTTCTTCCAGTCAATAAAAGCCGATATCTCGCCTTTACGTCTCAGAATGAGTTATTGATGGTGCATCATGATCATTAAATGATGTTTTTATCTGCAACTTGAGAAGGATAAGGGCAGCTTGGAGGTGTCAGTGTTGCTGTTGAACAGGGGAAACTATGGAGCCATGAGGGAGGGGCTGGCCAAAGTTGACTGGATGGATATCCTAGCAGAAAAGACAGTGGAACAGCAATGGCAGTTATTCTTGGGAATAATGCACAAGGTGCAAAATCAGTTCATCCCCTGGAGAAGGAAGGATTCAAAGGGGGGAAAGGGGCCACAGTGGTTGACAAAGGAAGTCAGAGATTGCATAGCATTAAAAAAAAAAGAAGTATGACAGAGCTAAGGCGAGTGGGAGGACAAATGATTGGGAAGTTTTTAAGGAACAACAGAACTTAACTAAAAAGGCAATACGGGGAGAAAAAATGAGGTATGAACGCAAGCTAGCCAGGAATATAAAGGAAGATAGCAAAAGCTTTTTTAGGTATGTGAAGAGAAAGAAGATAGTTAAGAACAACGTTGGGCCCTTAAAGAATGAATTGGGTGAAATTGTTATGGGAAACAGAGAAATGGCAGAAGAATTTAGTAAGTACTTTAGATCTGTCTTCACTAAGGAAGACACAAGCAATCTCCCAGATGTATGGATGGGCCAAGGACATAGGGTAACAGAGGAAATGAAACAGATTGACATTAGGAAGGAAACGGTGATGAGTAGACTGATGGGACTGAAGACTGACAAATCCCCAGGTCCAGATAGTCTGCATCCTAGGGTACTAAAGGAGGTGGCCCTGGAAATTGCGGATGCATTGGTAATCATTTTCCAATGTTCCTTAGATTCAGGATCAGTTCCTGAGGATTGGAGAATGGCTAATGTTATCCCACTTTTTAAGAAAGGAGGGAGAGAGAAAACAGAGAACTATCGACCTGTCAGCCTGACATCGGTGGTGGGGAAGATGCTAGAGTCCATTATTAAGGATGAAATAGTGGCATATCTAGATAGCAGTGATAGGATTGGGCCGAGCCAGCATGGATTTACCAAGGGTAAATCATGCTTAATAATCTGTTGGAGTTTTTCGAGGATGTAACCAGGAAGTTAGATGGGGGAGATCCAGTGGATGTAGTTTACCTTGATTTTCAGAAGGCATTTGATAAGGTCCCACATAGGAGATTGGTGGGTAAAATCAAAGCTCATGGCATTGGGGGGGGGGGGGAAGATATTGACATGGATAGAAAACTGGTTGGCAGATAGAAAGCAAAGGGTAGCGGTGAAAGGGTGTTTCTCGGAATGGCAGGTAGTGACTAGTGGGGTGCCACAGGGCTCGGTATTGGGACCGCAGCTGTTTACAATTTACATCAACGATTTAGATGAAGGCATTGAGAATAACATCAGCAAATTTGCTGATGATACTAAACTGGGTGGCAGTTTGACATGTGATGAGGATGTTAGGAGAATTCAGGGTGACTTGGATAGGCTGGGTGAGTGGGCAGATACTTGGCAGATGATGTTTAATGTGAATAAGTGTGAGGTTGTCCACTTTGGGAGTAAGAACAGGAAGGCAGATTATTATCTGAACGGTGTAGTGTTAGGTAAGGGAGAAATACAAAGAGATCTAGGAGTCCTTGTTCATCAGTCACTGAAGGTGAATGAGCAAGTGCAGCAGGCAGTGAAGAAGGCTAATGGAATGTTGGCCTTTATTACAAAGGGAATTGAGTACAAGAGCAAGGAAATCCTCTTGCATTTGTACAGAGCCCTGGTGAGACCACACCTGGAGTATTGTGTATAGTTTTGGTCTCCAGGGTTAAGGAAGGACATCCTGGCTGTAGAGGAAGTGCAGCGTAGATTCACGAGGTTAATTCCTGGGATGTCTGGACTGTCTTACGCAGAGAGGTTAGAGAGACTGGGCTTGTACACGCTGGAATTAAGGAGATTGAGAGAGGATCTGATTGAAACATATAAGATTATTAAGGGATTGGACAAGATAGAGGCAGGAAATATGTTCCAGATGCTGGGAGAGTCCAGTACCAGAGGGCATGGTTTGAAAATAAGGGGTAGGTCATTTAGGACAGAGTTAAGGAAAAACTTCTTCTCCCAGACAGTTGTGGGGGTCTGGAATGCACTGCCTCGGAAGGCAGTGGAGGCCAATTCTCTGGATGCTTTCAAGAAGGAGTTAGATAGGTATCTTATGGATAGGGGAATCAAGGGATGGGGACAAGGCAGGAACCGGGTATTGATAGTAGATGATCAGCCATGATCTCAAAATGGCTGTGCAGGCTCGAAGGGCCGAACGGTCTACTTCTGCACCTATTGTCTATTGTCTATTGATATTGTGAGAAGCCAGATGTATGGGTCAGGGATCAGTTATGATGGAATGGCAGAGCAACTCAATGTCTTATGGTTTTTATCAGTTCCTTCACCTCTGCCACATCTGTTCCCAGGATACAGCTTTCCTTTACAGGACATCAGAGATGTCCTCCATCCTCAAAGCACAAGGTTCCCCTTCCTCCATTTTTGATGCTGCCCTCATCTGCATCTCCTCCATTCCCTGGACATCTGCACTCACCCCATCTTCCTGCTGCCTTAACAGTGATAGATTTCCTCTTGTCCCTACCTACACAGCATGTCTCCACATCCAATACCTCCCTCCTTCCACTTTCTGAGGGATCGCTCCCTCTGCAATTCCCTTGTCCATTCATCTCTCCCCACTAATCTCTCTCATGGCATTTATCCCTGCAAGCACCCCAGGTATTACACCTCCTCCTCATCTCCTTTCAGGGACCCAAACAGTCTTTCCTGATAAGGCAACACTTCACCTGACAATCTGCTGAGATTGTCTATTGTGTCCAGTGCTTCTAATGCAGCCTCCTCTATATTGGTGAGACTTGTTGTAAGTTAGGGGACTGCTCTGTTGAGCACCTCTGCTCCATCCACCAAAAACAGAACATCCTGGTGGCCAAACATATTAATTCTGATTTCCATTCCCGTTCTGAAATGATGGTCCATGGCCCCTTGGGCCAAGATGAGGCCACCCTCAGGGTGGACAAGCAACACCCCAAATTCTGTCTGGGTAGCCTCCAACCTCATGGCATGAACATCAATTCCTCCTTCCAGTAAGATTATTTTTCCCTCCCCCTCCCTTCTTCTGTTATTCCCCACTCTGGCCTTTTGCTTCATCTCACCAGCCTATCGTTTCCTCATGGGTTCCCTCCTCCTTCCCTTTCTCCTATGGTCTGCTCTCCTCTCTATCAGATTCCTTCTTCTTCAGCCATTTGCCTTTCCTAGCCACCTGGCTTCACCTATCACCTCTCACTATCCTCTTTCCCCACCTGCCTCCTAACTATTTTATTCTGGCATCTTCCCCCTTCCTTTCCAGTCTTGAAGAAGAGTCTCGGCTCAAAATGTTGACTGTTTATTCAGTTCCATAGATACTGCTTGACAAGCTGAGTTCCTCTGGCATTCTGTGTGTGTTGCCCAGGCAATCCACAGCAGCCAATGCCAACAATATTTGACATTGAACAATATTGGACATTAAGTAAGATTAGCAGGAGCTTGGTCATGGAAGTAAGTTTCCAAGGGAGTATTAAAGGAGGAGAAATAAGTTGAGAGAGTAAGGTAAGGACAGGGAATATTGGAAATGCTCAGCAGGTCAGGCAGCATCTATGGAAGTTGAAGTAGTTAACATTTCAGGTCTTGGATCCCTTGTCAGAACTACTTATCTCTTTGATAAAAGATATTGCTCCTGCAACTGTTTCTCTTTTCTGAAATTTTCCAGCAACTTTCTCTTCATTTCAAATATCAGATGTCCTGCATTTGCAGTTGTTTTTGACTTTTCATCTCAAGTTCAAGTTCAGTTTATTGTCAGGCAATTGTCCACATGTATACTGTTAAATGAAACAATGTTCCTCCAGAACAAGATGTTCAACACAGTCCATATAAGTCACAAACACAACACATAAAGTAACATTACTACTTGTAAATTAGCAAATAATAAGAAGCATTTATGCCAAAAGTTAGAAAGTAACCAGTAACTTTACAGGTGCTTCATGCGTAATAAGAGCTGGGGTGGTGGCAATGAGTTCAGTCGACTTATGGCCTGGAGGAAGAAGCTGTTTCTCATCCTACTAGTCCTTGTCCTCTTGTTCCCATCCTATCAGATCCATCTTCAGGCTACTGTTCTGCAAGAAAATGCAGAGAGTTCTGGACACCGCTCAGCACATTACAGAAACCAGCCTGCCCTCTGTGGACTCACACAAAATGCTGGAGGAACTCAGCAGGCCAAGCAGTATCTATGGAAAAGAGTACAGTTGATGTTTCAGGCCAAGACCCTACATCAGGTCTACTACACTTCTCGCTGCCTCAGTAAAGCAGCCAAAATAATCAAAGACCCCACCCACCATGGACATTCTCTCTTCTCCCCTCTCCCATCAGGCAGATGATTCAAACGCCTGAAAGCACTTACTGCCAGGCTCAAGGACAGCTTCTTGTTCACATTTAGAACGCTATTAAATAATTCCAGAGTATAATAAAACAGATTCTTGATCTCACTTCTATCTTGTTATGATCTTGTACTATATTGTTTATTTGTTTGGCAATTTCTCTGGAGCTGTTATAATTTATTTTGGACTCTGATATTGTTTTACCTTGATACTTTACCTCAAGATACACTTTTCATTGTGTTTCAGTACATGTCGCAATAACAAACCAATTCCTATTCCAAAAGATTCAAAGAGTCGTCACCTTTCTGTGAGCGAAGCACCAAATCCACCAAACTTAGAATTGCAACACACACAGCAGGCCAGGCAGCATCTATAGGGAGAAGCACTGTCGACATTTCGGGCTGAGACCCTTCATCAGGACTAACTGAAAGGAAAGATAGTAAAGATTTGAACGTAGAGGCGGAGGGGGAAATGTGAAATGATAGAAGACCGGAGGGGGTGGGATAAAGTAGAGAGCTAGAAAAGTGATTGGCAAAAGTGATACAGAGCTGGAGAAGGGAAAGGATCATGGGACGGGAGGCCTAGGGAGAAAGAAAGGGGAAGGGGAGCACCAGAGGGAGATGGAGAACAGGCAGAGTTATGTTCAGAGAGAGAGAGAAAAAAAAAGAGGAGGGGAAAAGAAAAACTAAATATATCAGGGATGGGGTAAGAAGGGGAGGAGGGGCATTAATGGAAGTTAGAGAAGTCAATGTTCATGCCATCAGGTTGGAGGCTACCCAGACGGTATATAAGGTGCTGTTCCTCCAACTTGAGTGTGGCTCCATCTTGACCGTAGAGGAGGCCATGGATAGACATATCAGAATGGGAATGGGACGTGGAATTAAAATGTGTGGTCACTGGGAGATCCTGTTTTCTCTAGCGGACCGAGCATAGGTGTTCAGTGAAACGGTCTCCCAGTCTGCGTCGGGTCTCACCAATATATAAAAGGCCACTCCGGGCACACCGGACGCAGTATACCACACCAGCAGACTCACAGGTGAGGTGTCGCCTCACCTGGAAGGACTGTCTGGGGTCTGTTACGACTTTGGCAAAAATATCTGTCTTCTTATTTATCTTATTTAGATATACAGGTTTAGGTTAGATAGGCCCTTCTTCAAGCTGCGCTGCTAGAAACCCACTGATTTAACTCTAACCTAATCATGGGACAATTGACAAAGACCTATTAACTACTAACCAGCACAACTTATCATTGGACTGTAGAAGGAAACCAGAGCACCCAGAGGAAACCCATGCATTCCTCAGGGAGGACGTATGCACTTTGCAGAAGACACCAGGATTGAACTCTGAATTCTGATGCCTTAAGCTGTAAAAGCATCATGCTAACCACAATGCTACCAAGGTGCTCTGTCCTCATATTCCAACCAAAGCTTCTCACTCCAGGAGCTTACCAGTCTGCTTCTGACTTGGCATTGCAATGGGCTCCGATGGCTACTGCTCCAGTTTTGGGCATCAGGTTTTAAGCTGATCTGTTCTGTAGTTGAGACCATACCCTGTAACCTCACAATCTACTTCATTATAACTTCCTTATTGTCTAACAGCACTGCACTGTCTCTGTAACTGTAATCACCATTATGTGCCATGTTGTGTGATATAGGTGATCATGCTCTTTGACCATGATTGTTCTTGGCAATTTTTTCTATGGAAGTCGTTTGCTATTGACTTCTTCTGGACGGTGTCTTTACAAAATGAGTAACCCCAGCCATTATCAATAATCTTCAGAGGTTGTCTGACAGGCATCACTGGTCACATAACCAGGAATTGTGATGTGCACCAGGCACTCATATGACCATTCACCACCTGCTCCCATGGCTTCACTTCACCTTGATTGGGGGATGAGGGGCCTAAGCAGATGCTACACCTTGTCCAAGGGTGACCTACAGGCTAGTGGAGGAGAGGAGTGCCTTACACCTCCTTTGGTAGAGACGTATCTCCATTCCTACATCCAGTACCTGTAATACTTGTAATAATTCCAGCATCTGCAGATTCACTCGTGTTGCCTGTAATACTTGTATTGATTTACCTTGTACTACCTCAATGCACTGTTGTAATGAATTGATCTGTATGAACAGTATGTATGGTGAGTTTTTCCACTGCAATTTGGTACATGTGACAAAGATAAAGCAATTTACTCATTTACCTTTCGATCTCAGCTCAGCCAGTACAATTGATGTTGAATGCTAAATCTCCATAGAGCAGATTAGAGAAAGGGGGAGATTTATTTTAGTGAAATATTGGACCATAATACCATAAGACCTAAGATATAGGAGCAGAAGTAGGCCATTTGGCCCATCAAGACTGCTCTGACATTCAATCATGGGCTGATCCAATTCTTCCAGTCATCCCCATTCCCCTGCCTTCTCCCCAGAAAGTACCCTGATGGAAATTCAAGAAAATAAAGTGCAAAGTTTAAATAGTCAATGCTTTGGCAGAAATACCTCATCATTCCTGATCTGGCGCGTTCCACCAGCATTTTGAGTGCTACTCTGGATTTTCAACATCCGCGGAATCTCTTGTGTTTTATGTAAAGTTTAAACTGGCTACACAGAATAGATTTGCAGTTTCAGCTAAACATTTTACATTAAACCCAGCTGTCACAGCTAGATGGGTGGTGAAAAATGTTTTTGGCATACTGGCCTTCATTAGTTAAGGAATTGACTATTGAAATTGCAACATTAATTAATTAGTGGTTGTGTGTTTCTGAAGCCGCATTTGGAATATTGGAAACACAAAGAATATTGTGTTCAGATTGGGTCACCCTGCTATAGGAATGAATGCAGAGGAGATTTGCTAGGGTGTTGCCGGACTCAATAGAATGAGTTAAGGAGAGAAGTGCAGGAGATTGAGACTTTACTCATTGAAATGTAGAAGAATGAGGGGTGATCTTACAGAGGTGTATGAGATCATGAGAGGTACAGGTAGGGTGCATGCACACTGTCTTTTCCCAGGGTTTTCCAATACAGAGTTATAGGGAATAGATTGAAGGTGAGAGGAGAGAGATTTATTAGGAGCATGAGGAGCAATGTATTCACCCAGACAGTAGATGTATATGGAACAGAGGAAGTGGATGAGTCAGGTATATTAACATTTTAAAAGTACTTGGACAGGTACATACATGAAAAGGAAATATTTAGAGGGATGTGGGCCAAATGTTTACTGGCAAGAGAAAATCTGCAGATGCTGGAAATGCAAAGCAAAACACACAAAGTGGCGGAAGAACTCAGCAGGCCAGACAGCATCTTTGGAAAAGAGTAAACAGTCGACGTTTCATGCCAAGGCCCTTCATCAGGACTGGATGTTCCCAGGACTGTACTTTCTTTGTGGCTGTTACACATTTATTCTGCATTGTTGGGTGGCGCAGTAGTGTAGCAGTTAGTGTAATACTTTACGGTAGTGTTGCTCAACCTTCTTCTGCTTGTGGTTCACCTGTGACTTTTGTTTACCTCTGTGTCCCCACCCTCCGTATTCTCTGTTAGTTGCTGAAGTTTCTTTTTATTCAACTGTACTAGTCATTCTAATATACAGTCATTATTTATGTTTTAACAGGTTATAGGTTAAATATAATGTTACAAGTGTATACTGTTTGAAAAATAAAATGCTTTCAAAGTTCTGAGTAGGATACATTATAATATTAATAAACCAGCAATGAAAAAGCACTTAATATTGTTACACTGGGTATTTAGTGAGATCCTTGCCCCGATGCAAGTTAGCGAGTTTTGAATATCTGGTTGCAAGTTAGTTAAAACTAGTCCAATATCAAGGGGTACCAGGGATAGAAACCATCAAGATGGCACCAGTGTACAACACTCCCTTGTTCAACATCTTCCAGGTAGCTCACAAAAATGTCTTTTTCACTTTTTAACATCTGTTTTTCAACTTAAATGTGTTTCTGGGACTGTTAGAGCCCGTGATTTACAGTTTGGAGACTGGTTAAGTGATCCAGTGCTTTGCTGTCTCGGAGAAGATTGTGGGAAGCCAGACTGAACTCAGATAGCCTCGATGCAAAGAAACTTTGAAACCCAGCTTTCACAGTGAGCCAATATTCGACCCCATTTCACCACTTAAAACGTCAATATGCACTGATTAAAGCATCAAGGAAGATTGAGACATCGAGGTGAATGTGGTAGGCAAGCAAGAGTTTCAGTGCTATCTGCCTGCCTTTTGATTACTGCCAGAGAATGAATCTGTGAGCGGCCTATCACTGTGAGGCTTGCTGTGGCAGCTGGGTAGGTCTCTCTGCCTCATGTGGTGTCCCTCTCCCTCAGAGATATCATAGGATGGTATCGTGGTTCTGCATTTGTGGATTGGACTATTGCACTTAAGGACTTTACAGATTTATGGTTTTTATATTCTGTGTTTTTTAATCAGCTGTTCCTTTTTTGTTTTGTTTTTTGGAGGGGAGGTTGGTGTTCTATTGTGTTCTATGAGCTTTTTTAGAGGGGAAGGGGTTGTTTTTAGGGATCAATGTTCCTGTTCTGTCTTGTGTTTGGGGAGGGGTGGATAATCGGTGTGCTGTTCTTTTGTGTGCGGGGTGAGGGTGAGTTTGATCTTTGATCTTTCTCTCTTAACTGATTTTCATGTCCTTTCTTTGTTTCATGGCAATCTGGAGAAGACAAATCTCAGAGTTGTATACGGATACCTGCTTAGATATTAAATGGACCTCTGAACCTTTGAACCACTTTTCACAGTATCAAGATGGTTAGGTGCTTTTGATAGCAGGTGAAGAGCTTGAATAAAATCACCTTCAACTTGATAGGAGATGGGAAATCCAAGTTAAGCCAACTTTACCTTCTCCCACAGCTGTGGAAACTTATTTTGTATATTAGTTGTTATCCAGAAATTTTGCATTTGAGAAAATTAGTAAATGTTGAAGAATTATAATGTACAATCTCATGTAAACGTAAGAAAGTCTGCAGATGCTGGAAATCCAAAGCAACACATACAAGATCCTGGAGGAATTCAGCAGGTCAGACATAATCTATGAAACTGTTTCGGGCTGAGACTTTTCTTCAGGACTAAGAAGGAATGGGGAAGATTCCAGAATAAGAAGGTGGCGGGAAGGGGAAAGGCTAGCCAGAAGGTGATAGGTGAAGCTAGGTGGGTGGGAAAGGTCAAAGTCTGGAGAAGAAGGAATCTCATTGGAGAGGCTTGGAGTGTATGAATGGTAAATTGTGTGTGGTCATGCAGGAGCAGAAATAACAATTAATGTGCCACATCTCTCCTCCAAATTCTGAACTATTTGATGCCTCATTTGCATTATTTAGCATACTTTCCCATTCATTTCATTCAGGATTCCAATCAAACTATATGTATTCATTATTTTTTATTTATATATTTTAGTAATATTTAATTTAAAATGGGAAACTGATCATCAATCATTCAATGGCCCCCAGTTTCTTGTTTTTTTACTTGTGGCCCCTGTGAAATTCGGCATGGCCCCTGTGGTGGTCATATAACCCATGTTGAGAACCACTGCTTTACAACACAAGTGACCAGGATTAGGGTTCAATTCCTGTGGTGGCAGTGAAGTGTTTACATGCTCTCTGGGTGTGTTTCCTTCAGACTCTCCAGTGTCTTTCCACATCCCAAAAGACATGCAAACAGGTTAAGGTTAGTAAGTTGTGGGCAGGCTATGTTTCTGCCAGAAGCATGGGAACATTCGCGAGTGCCCCAAACACATATTTGGACTGTGTGGTCATTGATGAAAACAAAGCATTTCACTGCAACGCGTGCAAGACGCTGGAGGAGCTCAGCAGGCCATACAGCATTCAAGGAAGAGAGTAAACAGTCTATGTTCGGGCTGAGACTGTTCTTGAGAAGGAAGGGGGGAGATGCCTGAATTAAAGATGAGGGAGGGGAAGAGGCTAGCTGGTAGGTGATAGGTGAAACCAGCTGAGCAGGAAAGGTGAAGGGCTGGAGAAGAAAGTGATAGGAGAGGAGAGTGGATAATAGGAGAAGGGGAAGGAGGAGGGGACTCAGGGTGAGAAGACATACAAGAGAGTGGGGAGTATTTCACTCTGTTTCAATGTTTCAATGCACATGTGACGAATAAAACTAATCTTTAAAAATGGGACTAGATCAGTAGGGAATTTTGGCCAGCATGAACAAATTGGGATGAAGGCCCTGCTTCCATGGCGTATGACCCAATGACCCTCAATCTTCACCCACTCATAAGAGAGGTTTGTTAGACAGAGGCTTTATAGAACCAGCAGATGTAGGATTTAGTTATAGCTCAATCATAATATTCAATGTGAAGCAGAGCTTTATAAAAGCAAGGATGTAATGCTGAGGCTTTATAAGGCATTATTCAGAATACACTTGAAGTATTGTGAGCAATTTTGAGCCCCTTATCTAAGAAAGGATGTGCTGGCATTGGAGGGGGTTCAGACAAGGTTTACGAGATTGAAACATAAGAGTTAACATATGAGGAGCATTTGATGGCTCTGGACCTGTACTCACTAGAATTTTAGAAGAATAAAGGGGGGGATCTCATTGAAAACCTGTCAAATATTGAAAGGCCTCAGTAGAGTGGACGTGGAGACATTGTTTCCTATAGTGGGGGAGTTCAGGACCGAAAGGCACAGCCTCTGAATAGAAGAAGATCCCTTTAGAACAGAGATGAAGAGGAATTTCTTTAGACAGAGAATGGTGAATCTGTAGAATTCATTGCCATAGATAGCTGTGGAGGCCAAGTCATTGGGTATATTTAAAGTGGAGGTTTATAGGTACTGGATTATTAAGTGTGTAAAAGGTTATGGGAAGAAGGCAGGAGAATGGAGTTGAGTAGAGTAATAAATCAGCCATGATAGAATGGCTGAGAAGACTGATGGGCTGAATAGCCTAATTCAGCTCCTATGTCTTATGGTCTTAACTAATAAGCAGAATAGTGAACCTCTTGTTTTTCTAATCTACATCTGCATCATTATTCATCCTCAAAACCACTTCATTCAAAGGGTTTGGTTCAAATAAGAAATGTGTTGCCACAATATAATAGGGTAGCTGAATTTATAATTCATTTTACAAGGAGTTCAAAGTTATAATTCAAAGTAAATTTATTATAAAAATACATACATATGTCACCATATACAACACTGACATTCATTTTGTTGCAGGCAGGCAAAAAAAGACAAACAATGTAAATACAAGCAACATAAATATAATATTAAGAAGAAGAATAAATAACATACAAGTTCATGAGCATTTCATATATTGTGAAATGTTGTGGGGAGAAGGCGGGAGAGAGGAGTTGAGAAGGAAATGGATCAGTCATAATCAAACGGTGGAGCAGACTTAATGGCCTCAATTCTGCTCCTATGACTTCTGGTCTAATATTGAGAACATGAGTTGTAGAGTCCTTGAAAGTGAACCCATAGGTTAAAGAATCAGTTCAGTGTTGAGATGAATGAAGTCATCCACATTGGTTCAGCAGCCTGATGGTTGAAGGGTAATAACTGTTCCTGAACCTGGTGGCGCGGGGCCTAAAGCTCCTGTGTCTCCTTCCCAATGGCAACAGCGAGAAGCGAGGAGATCAATATGAAAAGAGAAATATTAAGTTATATTAAGATCTAGTCACAGAATCTGTCCAGCACTGACTTAGCCTGCCATATGAGCTTTTGATAAGTTGAGGTAGTGGTTGAAATATAATGAAATATTATAAAATGGAATATATAATGTATTCTATATTGTTTCATATTAAAAATTGTATGGTAAAATTGCTTTTCTCCGATTTTGACAAAGTGTACACTGATGAAATATTGCCCATACTGTAAGTTTCAGTATGATTAAAGAATAAATCAATGTTCCATGCATAATACTCTGCCTGTATTTCCATAGCTTTGGAAATTGTTCCACTATTAAAAAGTTAACACCATTGCTACATTTGGAGTGTTTCACAAGAATTACAAGCCTTGTTTATTATGCCATAAAACATCTCCAGAGTCCAGCTTAGAGACGCTATGCATTTCTTATAAATGTGACCCAACAAGGGGACAATTCCCTGATGCTGCAAAATTTGGTACGTTGTTAATAGGTTATTGATTGGTATGGCATTTGTGACTGGAGATGATTCATGTAGCTGACAATTAGCCATCGTAATGTACCCCTGTTGCAATATGCTTCCTGTCACAAAATATTAAACAATCCAAAATCCTTTACCAGGTGCACCTGCTAGATGTTGCAACTGCCTGTTAGCGATGAATTACTTCTAGTTTTGTGCTGTGAGCTAAGGTTTATTAGGGGGGTGGATTGACATTGCCAGAACTCATCTTGTCTCTAACCTTCACAAGCATTACAAGTTCTCCCATCCAGGCTGGCGCTTCTGAAACATGACCTGCTCGTGAATTCACATGGAATGCTATCTTACAATTTTATTCCTCTATGTGAAATTTTCCTCGTTTTAATAAAATATTGCTACCCATTTATGTCTTACAAAATGTGTAATGGTGCAATTATTTTTTTCTGTGTTGTACTTCACAATTACAATATTGTGAAACTATATTCCTACCTACCCAGATCATCTAATTACAATGTCTGAACTGAGAATGTAATGACATAGGGTTGCAAATATTCCATTTAATTATTTCTTCTTTGGCTGAATTTTAACATTCAGTATGTTGTCTTTATGCATAACAATTTAACAAAAGTTGCCTTTGGTTGTTAAAAGTTAGCCCACAAGGAGGAACCGTTCAAAGAACGCATTAACTGTCCATTTTGGAGCAGAGGCAGGCTGTCCAGCCCCTTGAACCTGTTCTGTCTTTTAGTTAGAAAATGGCTGACATGGAACATCGACCACAGAACAGTTCAGCATAGGAACAGCCCTTCGACCCATAATGCTGTTCTGAACCAATTCAATTAGTACTCAAATGGTCAACTAAACTAATCTCTTCTGCCTACACAATGTCTATATCCTTTCATTTTCCTCACATTCATTTTTTCTGTCTAAACTCCTCCTAAAAGTCCCTCATGTATCTGCCTCTACCACCACCCCAGATGTCACATTCTAGGCACCCATGACTCTGTGTAAAAAGCTTGTTCCTCACATCTCCATTGAACTTACGCCCTCTCAACTTAAACGCATGCCCTCTGGTTTGAGAAGTTTCAACCACGGGAAAAATGTCTGTCTACACCACTTATGCCTCTCATAATTTTATAAACCTCAAACTTTCCCCACAGCCCCACTGTTTCAGAGAAAACAACCCAAGTTTGTCCAATCTCTCGTGATAGCGCAAACCCTCTAATCAAGGCAGCATCCTAGTAAACCTCTTCTGCACCCTCTCCAAAGCCTTGGGATGCTTGCTATAATGGTATGACCAGAACTGTATCCAATAGTCCAGATATGGTCTAACTAGAGTGTTATCATGTAACTTTACATGTATTGTAATGCTATTTTGATTCCCAAGCTGCTTGGAGCCTACTTATAGTACATGGAACATAGAACAGTTCAGCACTGGATAGGCCATTCAGCTCATGATGTTGTGCCAATCTGGATGCCAATTTATACTTCAATCTTACAGCTTCAAATTTCTGGATATCTTTATCTCAAAGCATCTATTCTGGACTGCAATTACAAAGAAAGCTTACCAGCAGTTCTGCTTCACTGGGTGTCAGAGGAGATTTGGTATCCTACCAAAGACTCTTGCAAATTTTTGTGGAGAGCATTCTGGCTGTTTGCACTACAGACTAGTACAAAGCCTCTGATGCACAGGTTCACGAGAGGCTGTAAAGGGTTGTAGAGCCATCCACCTCCATCATTGGCACAACCTTCCCCACCACTGAGAACATCTTCAACAGCTGGTGACTCAAGAAGGTAGCATCCATTCTTAAGGACCCCAAGCAGTAAAGCTGATCAGCACCTCCCCCACCACACCCTTCCACCACCACTACTTTATCATTTCCTGTCAGAGTCACCTTATGTACAGACACTCCTCTGCCTAGTGTCACTTTATTGACTTACAATTAATCTATGTATATAAGCTAGGTTATGTATATTTATTCTGTTTTTAATTTTTTTTGTGTGTTTGTTTGTGCTGCATTAGATCTGGAGTAACAATTATTTCGTTCTCCTTTACACTTGTGTAATGGAAATGACAATAAGTAATCTTGAACCTTGAATCTTGAACCATCCAGCACATGCCTTCTTTTCATTGCCACTATTGGGAACATTTTTCCCATTATTGAAGTGTCTCAGGCCAGAGGGCATTCATTTAAGGAGAGATGGCATGATTTGAATGGAGATGCGAGGGACAAGTTTTTTTTACATAGAGTAACAAAATTTCTTCTAAATTCAGAAACAGAATTACAATCAGAAACAGGTTTATTATCATTGCCATACACTCTGCGGCCACTTTGTTAGATATATCTGTACTCCTGCGTGTTAATACAAATATCTAATCAGCCAATCAAGTGGCAGCAACTCAATACATTAAAGCATACAGGCATAATCAAGAGGCTCAGCTGTTGTTCAGAGAAGATATCAGAATGTAATTTAAAAGATCTTGACCATGAAATGATAGCTGGTGCCAGATGGGGTGGTCTGAGTATATCAGAAACTGCTGATCTCCTGGTGTTTTCATGCACAATAGCCTCTAGAATTTACAATAATAGTATGAAAAACAAACTAAAAAAATCCAATGTGCGGCTGTTCTGTGGTTGAAAACATCTTGTTAATGAGAGCGGTCAGAATAGAATGAAAAAGCTGGTTCAAGCTGACAGGAATGCGACAGTAAATCAAATAACCACAGGATACAACAGTGGTGTGCAGTAAAATGTCTCTGAATGCACAGCATGTCAAACCTTAAAGTGGATGGACTACAGCAGTGGAAGACCACAAACATACACTCAGCGGCCACCTAATTATGTACAGGCGATGCCCAATAACGTGGCCACTGAGTGAATGTTGTGAAATTTGTTATTTTGTGGCAGCAGTGGAGTGCCATATATAAAAGTTACTGTAAGCTATAATAAGAAATATGTATCCACATAAATCAGTAGAGCAAAAAGAGAGAAAATAGTGAGGTAGCTCACATGAGTCCTCTCTAATGGTAATAACAAGAAGAGGGCATGTCCTGGACATTGAAGGTCCTTAAAGTCACCTTCTTGAGTTATCAACGATTGAGGAGGGTTGTGCCCATTATGGGGACTGGCTGAGCAGCGTTCCATCCACTGTACTAGAGCCTCTCAACCAGGTGGTGATGCAACCGGTCGGGATGCTATCCATGGTACTTCTGTAGAAAGTCTTTGGTGACATCTCAAATCTCTTCAAACTCCCAATGACACATAGCCTTCTTCCTGATTGCACTAATATATTGGGCATGGGATCACTGTGAATTTAATAGAAATGCTCTCACATAATTATTAATTTTATAATATATCGTATTTTTTAAAAGAATTGTTGTCCTTAAATTCAAAATGTGCGCTGGGGTCATTTCTTATTGCTTCACACTTATTCCACACAGCCGGAGCTTTAAAAGTTTTTGAATTTAATTTACAATTTAGAATTTAATTTAATGTTCTCAGTGTAACTGCCTCAGCAAGACATCACTTTATGAAATGGTTTACAAGAATCCTATTGTTTATCTTGGGAACAGGTTGACATGCATATTAATGAGGCCCAGGTGTTGATAGCATGCTGAGTCTATTTCTGGCGATACTGCTTAGCCATCTAATGGCCCTCACACAAGTATTTATGATAGGAAGTATTAGAAAACCAAAATACAGCTCTTGAAAGGACGAAGTTAAAAAGGAGCGACAACATTTTTTTTCCATGTGCCAATAGCTGTCCAGTTTGCCAAACTCAATGGTGACACAATAGCGTAGCGGTTAGCACAATCACTTTACAGCTTCAGAGATCACTGATTGGGTTTCAGTGTTAAATTCCCACCACTCTCTGCAAGGAGATTGCACATTTCCCCTGTGAATGTGTGTGTTTCTTCCATGTGCTCTGGATTCCTCCCACATCCCAAAGACATAGAGTTAGGGAGAGTGAGTTATGGGCATTCTATGTTGATGTCAGAACCGTTGTGACACTTGCAGTCTCCAACACAATCCTTGCTGATTTGACGCAAGTGATGCATTTCACTGTATGTTTTGTTGTTTCAATGTATATGTGAGAAATAAAACTAAAACTATATTTCCAAACTTGTTTTTGTACAGGAGTTATCTGAAGTAAGATACAAGTGAGGTACCAGCTGCTGGGTCAAATAACAGTGAATGTATTTCACTAAGGGACAAATTGATTAGGGAGGTAATAAGCTGCTATTTTACAAAATAACATGGAATATTGAACATAGAGACAGGGAAGTTATGGTAGGGTACAGGAACCGTGGTGTACAAAGGCTGTAATAAATCTATTAAAGAAGAAAAGAAAAGCTTACAAGAGGTTCAGAGAGCTAGGTAATGTTAGAGATCTAGAAGATTATAAGGCTAGTAGGAAGGAGCTTAAGAAGGAAATTAGGAGAGCCAGAAGGGGCCATGAGAAGGCCTTGGCAGGCAGGATTAAGGAAAACCCCAAGGCATTTTATAAGTACATGAAGAGCAAGAGGATAATATGTGAAAGAATAGGACCTATCAAGTGTGACAATGGGAAAGTGTATGGAACGGGAGGAACTATCAGAGGTATTTAATGAATACTTTACTTCAGTATTCACCATGGAAAAGGGTTTTGGTGATTGTAGTGATGACTTGCAGCAGACTGAAAAGCTTGAGCATGTAGATATTAAGAAAAAAGATGTGCTGGAGCTTTTGGAAAGCATCAAGTTGGATAAGTCGCCGGGACTGGATGAGATGTACCCCAGGCTACTGTAGGAGGAGAGGGCGGAGATTTCTGAGCCTCTGGCGATGATTTTTGCATCATCAATGGGGATGGGAGAGGTTCTGGAGGGTTGTGGATGTCATTCCTTTATTCAAGAAAGGGAGTAGAGATAGCCCAGGAAATTATAGACCAGTGAGTCTTACTTCAGTGGTTGGTAACTTGATGGAAAAGATCCTGAGAGGGAGCATTTATGAACATTTGGAGAGGCATAATATGATTAGGAATAGTCAGCATGGCTTTGTCAAAGGCAGGTCGTGCCTTACGAGCCTGATTGAATTTGTTGAGGATGTGACTAAACATGCTGACAAAGGTAGAGCAGTGGATATAATGTATATGGATTTCAGCAAGGGATTTGATAAGGCATCCCATGCATGGCTTATTGAGAAAGTAAGGAGGCATGGGATCCAAGGGGACCTTGCTTTGTGGACCCAGAACTGGCTTGCCCACAGAAGGTAAAGAGCAGTAAAGAGACGGGTCATATTCTGTATGGAGTTTGGTGACCAGTGGAGTGTCTCAGGGATCTGTTCTGGGTTCTTTACTCTTCATAAATTTTATAAATGACCTGGATGAGGAAGTGAAGGGATGGGTTAGTAAGTTTGCTGATGACACAAAGGTTGGAGGTATTGTGGATAGTGTGGAGGGCTGAGGTTACAGTAGGACATTGATAGGATGCAAAACTGGGCTGAGAAGTGGCAGCTGGAGTTCAACCCAGATAAGTGTGAAATGGTTCATTTTGGTAGGTCAAATATGATGGCAGAATATAGTATTAATGGTACGACTCTTGGCAGTGTGGAGGATCAGAGGGATCTTGGGGTCCGAGTCCATAGGACACTCAAGGCTGCTGCGCAGGTTGACTGTGGTTAAGAAGGCATACGGTGTGTTGGCCTTCATCAATCATGGGATTGGGTTTAGGAGCCGAGAGGTAATGTTGCAGCTATATAGGACCCTAGTCAGACCCCACTTTGAGTACTGTGCTCAGTTTTGATCACCTCACTACAGGCAGGATGTGGAAACCATAGAAAGGGTGTAGAGGAGATGTACAATGATGATGCCTGGATTAGGGGGCATGCCTTATGAGAATAGGTTGATTGAACTTGGCCTTTGCTCCTTGGAGCGACAGAGGATGAGAGGTAACCTGATAGAGGTGTACAAGATGATGAGAGGCATTGATCGTGTGGATAGTCAGAGGCTTTTTCCCAGGGCTGAAATGACTAGCATAAGAGGGCATAGTTTTAAGCTGCTTGGAAGAAGGTATAGAGGAGATGTCAGGGGTAAGTTTTTTATGCAGAGGGTGGAGAGTGCGTGAAATGAGCTGCCAGCAATGGTGGTGGAGGTGGATACGATAGTGTCTTTTAGGAGACTTTTGGATAAGTACATGGAGCTTAGAAATATAGAAGGCTATAGGTAAGCCTAGTAACTTCTAAGGTAGGGACATGTTCGGCACATCTTTGTGGGCTGCAGGGCCTGTATTATGTTGTAGGTTTTCTATGTTTCTATAGAGCTTTACAATACAGGACAGGCACTTGAGCCTATGTTATTGTGCCGATCATTTAACCTATGCTAAGATCAATTCCAGATCAGTGAATCGTCGATGGTTTCCGGGATCAGAGTTCCAGGCACGAGGGCCAATGACCTGCTAGGTATGCAAGTTGGCGAGAGTGGAGTCAGAATCAAAATCAGGATCAGGTGTATTATCACAGGCATGTGTTGCAAAATTTGTTAACTTAGCAGCAGCAGTCAATAATAGTGATAAATAAAATAAGTAAATCAATTACAGGAAACATATTGAATATATCAAAAATTGTGCAAAAACAGATATAATATATACTAAAGTAGTGAGGTAGTGTTCATGGGTTCAATGTCCACTTAGGAATTGGATGGCAGAGAGGTAGAAGCTATTCCTGAATCACTGAGTGTGTGCCTTCAGGCTTCTGTACTCCTACCTGATGGTAACAGTGAGAAAAGGGCATGCCCTGGGTGCTGGAGGTCCTTAATAATGGACGCTACCTTTCTGAGACACCGCTCCTTAAAGATGTTCTCGGCACTTCGAAGGCTAGTACCCAAGATGGAGTTGACTAAATTTACAACCCTCTGCAGCTCCTTTCAGTCCTGTGTGGTAGCCCTGCTATACCAGACAGTGGTGCAGCCTGTCAGAATGCTCTCCACGGTACATCTATAGAAGTTTTTGAGTGTATTTGTTGACATACCAAATCTCTTCAAATTCATAATGAAGTATAGTCACTGTCTTGTCTTCTTTGCAGCTGCATCAATATATTGGGATCAGCTTAGTTCCTCAGAGATCTTGAGACCCAAGAACTTGAAACTGGTCACTCTTTCCACATCTGATCCCTCTATCAGGATTGGTAAGTGTTCTTTCATCTTATTTTTCCTGAAGTCTACAATCAGCTCTTTCGTCTTACTGATGTTGAGTGTAAGGTTGTTGCTGCGACACCATTCCACTAATTGGCATACCTCGCTCTTGTCCACCGTCTCATCTCCATCTGAGATTCTACCAACAATGGTTGTATCATCTGCAAATTTATAGATGGTATTTGAGCTATGCTTGGCCACACAGTCATGGGTCAAGTCCTTGCTGAAGCAGAAGTTCAATCTAGTCATGACCAAACTCTCAAAGCATTTCATCACTGTCGATGTGAGTGCTACTGGGCAATAGTAATTAAGGCAGCTCACATTATTCTTCTTAGACACTGGTATAATTGTTGCCTTTTTGAAGCAAGTGGGAATTTCCTCCCATAGCAGTCAGAGGTTGAAAATGTCCTTGAATAAACTTGCCGGTTGGTTGGCAAGTTTTCAGAGCCTTACCAGGTATTCCATTGGGGTCTTCCGCCTTGCAAGGGTTCACTCTCTGCCTGACATCAGCCTCCGCAACAGTGATTCCATTGTCACCAGATGCAGCAGGGATCTTCACAGCTGTAGTTATATTCTCCCTTTCAAAGGGGGCATAGAAGGTGTTGAGTTAATCTGGCAGTGAAGCTATTCATGCTATTAGGTTTCACTTTGTAGGAAGAAATATCTTGCAAACCCTGCCAGAGTTGTTGTACATCCAATGTCACCTCCAACCTCATTCAAAATTGTCTTTTTGCCCTTGAAATAGACCTCTGAAAATCATACCTGGTTTTCTGGTACAGTCCTGGTTCCCCAGACTTGAATGCCACAGATCTAGCCTTCAGCAGACGATGTACCTCTTGGTCCATCTACGGCTTTTGGTTTGGGAATGTACAGTAAGTCTCTGTACACACTCATCCACACAGGTTTTAATGATGTTGGTTACAACTGCAGCATACTCATCCAAGTTCAAAGATGAATCTCTGAATATGGTCCAGTCCACCAATTGTAAGTGCTTCTGTGCTTCCCTTGTCCATACCTTCTTGGTTCTCACTGTTGGTGCTGCAGTCTTCAGTCTCTGCCTATACTCAGGGAGTAGAAGTACAGCCTGGTGAACAGACTTCCCGAAGTGAGGGCATGGAATAGCATGGTAGGCATTCTTGATGGTGGTGTAGCAATGATCCAGAGTGTTGTTTCCTCTGGTATTGCAAGTGATCTGTTGATGGTAGTTGCTTAGTGATTTTTTTCAGACAGGAATGATTAAAGTCTCCATAAATGATGGTGAAGGCATTAGGGTGTGCTGTTTAGTGCATGCTGATCCCATTGCTCAGATCATCTAAAGCCTGATTGACATGGACCAGAGGTGGAATGTATACCACTACCAAAGTGATCACGGAAATCTCCCATGGTAGGTAAAACGGACAGCACTTAACTGCAAGATATTGCAGGTCTGGAGAGCAGAATTGGGACAGCACTGATATATTTGTGCATCAAGACTATGTGTTCAGGGTCCTGGTCATCAGAGAGTCTGGAATTTGGTTTTCTCAACCAGGGTTCTCAATTGTCAATATCAGGAAGCCCTGGATCGAAGCTTGAAGGTCGATTAGAAGTCAGGAAATCGAGGCCCGATGGCCAATGCACTGAGTCTGCGAGTTCCCTGCAACTTGATTGAAGATCTATCTGCCATTTGCATGTCACATCTCCTGCAAAATAGTCAAATGAATTAAGAAAGGTTCTGAATGATGCCACGGCTGTGTTCAAGGATGGCGTTGGAAAACTCAAGCAATTCAAGGGTAAAATAGTGTTAAATGAAAATTCCACACCTGCGTTTTACAAAACCCATCTGGTTCCTTATACTATCTGTGATAAAGTAGCCAGTGAGCTAGATCACATGGAGGCTGAAGGAATTTTTCTCCAAGTTTGAGAGATGCTCTTGGGCAATGGCAGTAGTTCCAGTAGCTAAGAAGAATGGATCTGTCAGGATCTGAAAGTAGATCAATGCCCTTTGCCCAGGATAGAGGATAGCTTTGCAATCTTTGGGGGGGGGGGGAACGCTTCGGCAAAGTGGACTTAGCTGAGGCCTATCCACAGATGGTGATGGAAGAAGAAGCTGAAGTTTTTCTCACCATAAACCCTCACAAAGGGCTTTGTCACTATATTACATTTATTTTTGGAGAAACATCCACTCCTGCACTCCAGCAGAAAGTGATAGACCAGGTACTAGAAGGCTGTCCAGGCACTCAGTATAACCTGGATGATATAATTGTTATGAGTAAGGATGATAAGGAATGTCTTCAAAATATCAAGACAGTGTTCAAAAGATTAGAAGGTTATAGGCTCAGAGCACAATGTAACTAGTGTGATTTCTTTAAACCAGGCATCACTTACTGTTGTCACATCATTGACACACAAAAAAATTACACAAGTGTGCTGAGAAATTTCAAGCAGTGGTGGATGCCCCAAGGCTAAAAGAGGTGTCACAGTTGTTGTCCTTTTTTGGATTTGTCAATTACTATTACAGGTTCCTGTCAAACCTGGCTATTGTGCTCTACCCCTTGAGCTCATTACTGAAGCTTGGGAAGAAATTGCAATGGACAAAGCAGAGTGCGGTGGCTTTCCAAAAGACAAAGGAAGTGGTGATATCAGGCACCGTACTCACACATTATGATCCACATTGTCTAGGGAAGTTTGCCTGTGTCACCATGCCTAATGGTATTGGTGTAGTCATGACATATGGTGTAAGTCAGAAACAATTGAAATCATGCAGGACTGAAAAAGGGTCTTGGTCTGAAAGGTTGACTATTTACTCTTTTCCATAGAAGCTGCCTGGCCTGCTGAGTTTCTGGTTTCTGGCCCGCTGCAGAAAAGAAATTATGCCCAGTTTGCCAGATAGGCCTTGAGTCTGGTCATGTAATGCCCTATTAAAGGTTTAACTGCTAATGTTGTAGGGTATTTCATTGAATGGTCTTTCTGTAGTTTCAGCTATTGTTGGAATGAGGGCCATCCAATCAGGAGAGTAGAATGGCGAAAATGCTGCGGTGAAGGCTGGGGAACGGTTCTGTGACTGACACTGGTGGGGGATCTTTGTCTTTGTTTGGTGGGAGATGAAGAGAGAAAACGATGGAGAGAATCGGTCGTAGGATTTGATCCGGTGGGGAAACGCGATTCGATGGAGCCCAGGCATGAAAGTCTGCCGAGGCTCGGTGAATATAGCTTTAAGAAGATTTGAGTTCCATCTAGCTCACATTTTACTGTTTCATTACAATGGGCCTTTTTGATTCTTTTTTGTTTCTTTTCTTTACTAACTCTTCGGTTAAATTAACATCCACAAATATACTTATTTGTAATTATATGCAGTATGCAATCTGGTATTTTATGCTGACTGGCCATTGCAGGGCAGGAAATCAGACAGCATTCACGCAAACTGGGGCCTAGGTGGGAGAGACATCACAGCCCCACGGATCTGGTGGGACCAAAGTCACATAGGCCCTAGATGCACGAAGCTAGAGAAAGGAGGGTTCTTGCTGCTGGGTCCACTGGCTGCTAGCAAGGGGCTAACAAGCTGCCTTAACAGAAATGCCCGGTAAAAGGAGGTTTGACATATTACATCTGCACCATACCACCCAGCTACAAATGGTTTGGTGGAAAGATTTGTCCAGAGTCCAAAGGACACACTGCAAGCAATATCAGCCGAGCACTCTACACCAATACTGAATCAGAAGCGTGCCAATTTCATTCCTGCATATTGCAGTATTGAATACTTCACAACCAACAATTTACCTGTTATGCCGGGTTATCCCTTGTGCTGGTGCTTGGATCGCCAAAAAAAACACTCTCCGAAGGAGTATGCAGGACCAATAGTGGAGCCAAATTGAGGGTCCTCAGACAAGGAGACAAGCAGTCCTGGTAATGCACTACAGAGGAGATTGAAGGTGGGGACTCAGAAAGATTAAGGACCACTCTCCTACACAGTGGAGACTGCATCTGATGTCATCTGGCGACGACACGTCAACCAGTTGAGGAGATCAGAGTCAGTTGTTAGAGAAGAAAGGTGACCAGAGCTGTCAGAATACTTCCGTCCAGTCCCAGCAGCAACTCCTGCGACCACCATGGAAGAGGCCCCACAACCTGAGATTGTTTCACAGCTACAAGTCTCACCCACAAAGCTGAGTGACTCCCTTGTCAGCAAAGGCATTGTCCCACAAGAGTAACAAATCCTTTGCAGTGATTATATCTTTGGGTCTAAATGGAACAATTTGAAATTTACTATGCTGTGGATGTGTATCTAGTAGCTGTATTATATAGTATCCTGTATGTATATATAGAGAGCAATATGTCACATATATGTATTAAGTGTATTTTATATTGAGTTGCAGTTTATAGATATGCAGGGAGGAGTATTGAGTATTTATTATTTTAGTAATATCTGAATATTATTGTGTGTGGATATACATATTGTTCCAAAGCATAACACGGACCAATAGCAAACACTGAACGGGGGAAGTTAAGAGGTAGAGGAGAAAGGAGAGCGTTATTCTGTAAACTTTACCTCCGAATCAATGAAGCCCATGTGTTGACAGCACCCGGTTATACCATTCAACCAGCTAATGGCCTTCAAACAAGTATTTGTAATAGGAATTAGGAAACCAAAATTCAACTCTTCAAAGGATAAAGCTGATAGCAGCTGAACATTTTTGTATGTGCTGTTAGCTGTTCTGGAGGTCATGCTCCAATGGCCAGACCCTGAATCTTGGAGAACACTGGGAAAATCAAAGACCAATGTCTGTGACTCCCTGAGTCCACTGGAAGCTGTAGGCCAGAGGATGGAGATGGGGTTGGATGACTGTTTATGTAGATGTTTGGGTGCTTGGAAGAGAGGAACAGGGCTTGTTTTGCTGTTTTTGTGATGTTACTTGTTGTGTTCTGTGTTATTCTACCAAACATTATGGGCCTGCTACGTTGGTGCCAGAATGTGTGATGACACTTGTTTTGTAGCCTGGGGAAAAATACACACGCAGGACAACAAATACTTTTTCAGGTCTTTAATTCCTTTTTCTGTTTTGGATGTTTTAAGGCATAAAGAGGGCACCAACATAAAAACGACAAAATGAATTAAAAAAAAGCTCCCGCTGTTACAATCTCAGTTTAATTTCAGACCACACCATTGTTATGTATGCAGTATGAAAGTAACTAAACAAAATATACAAAAGCAATACAGTAGTGGCTATTCTTAAAAAAATACAAACAACACTAGAGTGCCACCAACCCTATACCTTATACACAACATCAAAAACATGAATAGATACATCTCAATTTAACTAAGAGATATACTCACGTTGGCACACACGTGCTTAACTTCCAGACACATATTGGCTAGACCATGAAATGTGTTCTCCTTGCTCACGCTATGTGAACAGAGATGAACACATTCACGTTACTCTGTTACATTCACATTCAGTCATGAAACAATAAAGAAAGACAAAAATAAACTTTTACAAAAACTTTTACAATATATTGCCTTGTAATTAAATTACTAAAAAGTCTAACCTAACAGGCAAATAAGGAAATTTGTACAACGGCACTATTCCAGCGCTGATCAATTTACTCATGAAAATCAAAATCATCCACATGTGAAACATGTCAAATTACCGATATTCTAGATTTACAAACATAAATAAACTTACATGGATATTATCAAATATTATTCACCTTTCCTCACCAAACCTGGGAAAAGCACTCGAACATCGCTCTCTGCAGAGCATGTTAACTCTTTGTTCTACTCCACCCATGCAAAATTACATCACCATTTTCTCTTAAAGGCACAGGCAGCTGTTTTAGCATTACTCAGGTGAATACATAAGTGCACTTTAATAATAAAAAAGAGATATTCAATGGTCACCTGGTTACACATGAGAGCTGTCTCCTCATCACATCCTTGGATTATATCGGCTGTTAATGTGGAGCCAATCAATCATGGCTCTTTAATGGGCTGAATGGCCTAAATCTACAGACTTCTGGTCTAAGGGGCATAGGGAAGAGATGTATCAGAAGTAAGCCATGATGTAAAAGACAAAATGGCTTTCTTCTGCTTTGAAATAAACATCTTTCTGGCTTTAATAATGACATTATTTTTGAAAAAGAAAAGAGCTAGTGAAGGACAATAACAGTTCCCTCATTTCAGTGATTAGTTGAATAGTCTACATCTACGAGGAGTGGCTGTCACAAGTGAGTAATAACCATCATCAAAGACCCTTACTATCCAAGAAATTGCTCTCTTCTTACTGCTGCTATCAGGAAGGAGGTACAGGAGCCTTAGGACTCACACTACCGGTTCGGGAAGACTTATTACCCTGCAACCATTAGGCTCCCAAACCAGCTTGGATAACTTCACTCACCTCAACTCAGAAATGATTCCACAACCTACAGACTCAATTTCAACAACCCTACATCTCACATTCTCAGTATTATTAATTTACTTATTTATTGCTTGTTATTATTACTTTTTTTGTATTTGCAGTTCGCCTTTTGCACATTGGTTGTATTTGTTTGAGGTTTTTCATTGATTCCATTGCACTTCTTTGTTCCACAGTGAATACCCGCAAGAAAATGAATCTTAGAGTAGTATAAGGTGACATAAAGTATAGAAACATAGAAAACCTACAGCACAATACAGGCCCTTTGGCCCACAAAGCTGTGCCGAACATGTCCTTACCTTAGAACTACCTAGGCTTACACATAGCCCTCTATTTTTCTAAGCTCCATGTATCCATCCAGGAGTCTCTTGAAAGACCCTATCATTTCCACCTCCACTGCCTCCGCTGGCAGCCCATTCCACACACTCACCACTCCCTGCGTAAAATACTTACCCCTGACATCTCCTCTGTACCTACTTCCAAGCACCTTAAAACTGTGCCCTCTTGTGTTAGCCATTTCATCCCTGGGAAAAAGCCTCTGACTATCCGCACGATCAATGCCTCTCATTATCTTGTACACCTCTACAGGTCACCTCTCATCCTCCATTGCTCCAAGGAGAAATGTGTGCTTTGACTTTGAACTTTGACCTTTGAAAAGTTAATTACCTTTATACTATTGCCAGGCAACAAAAGCAGTGCATGTAACTCAAAGTTTAGTTCCTAGAACTTCCTTTTCCTTCACATGCAAATGATTCGCTTTTGAATATTCTGCATTTTGTAACACATCACTGAGTGAATGCCAATTGATCATCCAAACCCTGAAAGCTGTTGAGAGTATTAAAATTAAAAATAAAACTTGCCCAAGGCTTTCATGACTCTTAACATAGGCAATCCAGTTTCCTTTCCTTCACAGCATTGTGGGAATGATGCAAACACAAACCCACGCTCCCCTTCGCTGATAACAAAATAGATTTTTAAAATCATATTTTTAGCTGATTGTACTGGTTTTCTCAGTAAAAAATACTGGGCAGACCTTATAAATAAAAGAGTTTTAGCAATGGCATCTGTACATAAAATGCAGGACAGTTAAATTTACAGGATTAATAAATCTTGCAGTTGCTGGTTGATAAGATAGTATTCCCTGCAAAGGACCAGCGACCAAATCATGCATTTGGCTGCTCTAATGGCAAGCACAGTCCAGGTAAGGACAACCTGGATTAACGCAGACCTGCTGTAAGTCTAGAGCTTACTGTGTGACAGATGCCACCTTTGTTTCCCTGTCAGCTGGCGCTGGCAACAGATCAGAGACCACATTCCTTTGAATGGGAATTCCCAATCTGGGAGAAAGATTAGTCATTTATTTTTAATTAATTCAATGATTTTGATATTTAAAGATTAGCTTAATTTGTCACATGTACATTGAAACATGCAGTGAAATGCCTCGATTGCGTCAAATCAAATCAACGAGGATTTTGCTGTGGGTAGCCTGCAAGTGTCATCGTGCTTCTGGTGTCAACATAGAATGTCCACAACTCACTAACCCTAACTTGCACACCTTGGGAATGTAGGAAGTAACTGACTACCCTGAGTGAACTCATACAGTCATAGAGAGAAAAGTTATGAAAACAAATAAATAATGCAAACTATAGTGATATATATTTATCAGTGTTTGAAATTGTTTCCATAATTTTTTCAATCTGTAGAATGGTATGGTAGCATAACAATATTGTAGTGCCGTCGTTCTGAGTTCCATTCCATCACTGTCTGCAAGGACTTAGTATGTTCTTCCCAAGACCACATGGGTTTTCCTCAGGTGCTCTGCTTTCCTCCCACATTCCAAAGACATACAGGTTAGGAGATCAATTGATCACATGGGTCTAATTCGGGGCACGGGCTCTTTGACCCATAAGACCTGTTACTGTGCTGCATCTCTAAATAGTTAATTACCACTTAACAGTTTTTAAATGTCTCTGAAATGCAGAGGTATTTTATTTAAAAATAGACAACTGGTATGGATGTTTCCTGCTTTGGTAAGAAACAAAGCTTACCCCAGTTGGAGCTTGTCAGGGTGTTCAGGGTTTTTCAGTTCAGCAACAGAGTCCTAGTCACCACTGACGTCCCACTATGCTTGCTGGACCCCTCCCAGGTCTGGTGTACCAGCTCTTTGCCCCTTGCCATCTGGACGAGGCAAATAGAATGTATGGAGAGATCGAGCTGCAGGATGCAACCAGCTTGATTTGGCCCTTCATCTCCTTAACTCCCTATTGAACACTGTGAAGGATGTTATGTTTGGCATTTAATCATGATAGTATTCTTTCGAAGACAGGATAAACCGTTTCGAACTAGTTTTCAATTGTTAGCTGCTGATCAGTATTTCTGGTAAAAGTGAAAGCTTTGAGTTGTGGATTATCATTTCTTTGAAGATTTGAAAAGTTGGGGATTTCAGAAAATTGCCAATGCCTTAATTCCACTGCTCTTCCGTGGAATTAAAGGCCAGCAGTATCATACAGTATTTGAGGATCCTATCATCATACTGTGTTAAAAGTCAATTGTTTCAATTGTTTCTGATTGTTTTATAGTAACCCAAAGACCATACTAGTTAAAGGTTACCTAAAGGATTTCCTAAAGGATTGTAGTGAGCCCAGTGCTTTTTAGTAAAAACCTCACGGTCACCAATTCAGTTGATGGCTTTTACTGAACGTTTATAGAATTACTTGAACAAAGAATATTACAACATGGTACAGGGCCTTTGGACCACCATGTTACGCCACTTTAACCTATCCCCTCCCACTTAGCCCTCAATTTTTCTTTCATCCATGTGTCTAACAAAATACTCCTTAATTGTCCCTAATGTGTCTGTCTCTACAGACACCCCTGCCAGCATGTTCCACACACTCGCTAATCTCTGTGTAAGAAAACTTGCCTCTGACATCACCCCCCCCCCCCCCCCCATACTTCCCTCCAAGCATTTTAAAATTATGTCCATTCGTGCAAGCCATTTTTGCTCTGGGAAAAGGTCTCTGATAGTGCATTCTATCTAAGTATCTCCTGACCTTCTACACTGCCATCATCCTCCTTCACTCCAAAGAGAAACATGCTATCTCACTCAACTTGTCTTCATAAAATATCCTCTATAATCCAGATAGCATTGTGATGAATCTCCTCTGCTTCCATATCCTTGCTATAATAAAGTGACCAGAGTGGAACACAATACTCCAAATGCGGTCTAACCAGGCTTTTATAAAGCTGTACTTTACCTCACTGTTCTTGAACTCAATCTCCCAGCCAGTGAAGGCCAGCACACCATAAGCCCTCTTAACTGGATGGAAGGCACCTTAGATGGAAAGGCAAAGCAGACTCAATGGACTGAATGGTCTAATTCTGCTCCTATGTCTTAGGGTCTTATCTCTTAATCACCCTGTAACTTAAACCAAAAAGCTGATTATTGTCTACAGTCCTGGGTAGGTCTGTAGTCTAGTGTAGTTTTTTTCTGTGTTGTTTTTACATAGTTTGGTGTAGTTTTTGTACTGTTTCATGCAGCACCATGGTCCTGAAAAATGTCTCATTTTTACTGTGTATTGTACCAGCAGTCATGGTCGAAATGACAATAAAAAGTGACTTGACTTGAGGAAGAGGAAACCAGAGGTCCATGAACCAGTCCTCATAAGGGGATCAGAGGTTGAGAGGGTCAGCAAATTGCCATTTATCATTTCATTATCATTTCAGTGGATCCATTCTGGGTCCAGCACATAAGGGCCATTACAAAGAAGGCACAGCAGCATCTATACTATCTTAGAAGCTTACAAAGAATCAGAATGTCATCTAAAACTTTGATGAACTTCGACGGACACATGGTGGAGAGTAAAATGACTGGTTGCATCAGAGCATGGAAGCAATAATGCCCTTGAATGGAAAAGCATAGAAAAATTAATGGATACAGCCCAGTCCATCACAGGTAAAGCCCTTCCCACCAGAGATCACATCTACATGGAGCACTGACACAGGAAAGCAGCATCTGTCATTAAGGATCTACCATCCAGGACATGCTTTTATTTCACTACTGCAGTGCATTTAAAATTTCAGTAATATTTGAGTGCGGATGAGTGAGTCCAGGGCTGGACAACCTGCTCACTTAAGGAAGGTGAAGCATCTCCCATAGCTTCTCCTTTCCAGGTGTAGTGATCTCTGTGGGACCGTTGTTTGGCTTACCATGCTGGAGGTCACTCACATATGGCTTCTCCTACACTACTGTGCCCATAGCAACGTCTTCACATGGAGTCCCTGTCCTTACTGAATTTGCTATGTCATGGCATGACCAATCGTCCAACGGTATAACTGAATGGGTAGGCTGGGCTTATTAGGAGAAGGGTAAGTATAATTCCAAACTCAGCTAGATGGGGCTCTGCAGTCTCTCTAGGAGAAGGAAAACTCTGACACTCAACTTATAGCCTTGCGGTCACTACAGCCATTGCAGCTCACTGTGCCATTGTGGAACATCCCCCTGCCTCACACAACAATCCTCACTACAAACCTATGTAGCACAGATGGGAAATAAGTGGCCTGTACGGTCTCCAACAATCGTGCTGTGGCTCCTGAGGACTCTTCTTCCCTCCTGATCTTCACAAGCAAAGAACCAGCCATCAATACTTCAGTAATATTGTAAATATATTGTTTGGTTAAGCATTCTTCATTGCTTACATATTCATGAAGGGTTATATGTATGTACAAAGTACGTGAATGGCATATGGCATTACGCCTCCACATCAAAAGTGAGTGCCTCACTAAAGTACAACAAAGTAGATACGTTTTCCCAGGCTCCTGTGTTTTTCTTCTGATTAATTTCTGTAGTTACCAAACACAACAATGGTGACAAGTTAACTTTAAAACAAATTTGAGATGACTACCTACCTGTTGGAACGCAACATGTTTTTCTTTAGATGAGGAGACTTCAAGCTAAAAAGAAGTACAACACATATTTCTTCAGAAGGGACAGATGGTTGAGCTAAAAAGAAGGCAGAAAACAGGCATAATTCATGGGTTCATAAACAGTGAGTATGGGGTGATAGGTGCTTCGATTGCATAATAGATAATACAATGATGTACACTGAATGAATTGAGCAGTGCTTTAAAGTGGAATAGCTAATAGGAGATGAGTGCCAGTTTTGCTGATTGCAATAAGTGGTAAAACAGTTTTCTTACAAATTTTACTGCTCCAACCAAACCAGTCAAAATAAGATTTGCTGATATCATGAATAGAATGCGGGAACATTTAGAACCAAAACCATTGTTGATTGCAGAATATTTTAGGTTTCATAAGCAGTATCAAAAAGAAGGGGAGTGAATTGCTGAATTGAACAGATTGTCCAAGCATTATTTGTTCAGTAATGGACTTAATAATGCACTGAGAGATGCACTGTAGAATCTTACAAGAAAGCATTCAAAAATAACTCCTAAATGAAATGCAGGTCTCATTTAAAAGTGCAATTGAATTTGCTGTATCAATGGAAACAATGTTAAGAGACACAACTGATTTGCAGCCAGGAATGAAACTGAATATTAAAAAAACTTGCAATGTAAAAACAGAAGTGTGCCTATCCTACCAAATTACATTACTGTTGTGGCAGGAGCTCATGTACACCAGCTCAATGCAGGTTTAAAGATGAAACTTGTAGACACATACAAAGAACATGTTGGGCAGACAGATAAATGGACTGCAGATGGTAGAGAAAAAGATAAAACATCATGTTGCAGTTTCAAAAAGAGCTCTAATCTATATGCTTTTGATGAAAAGTCTGATAATGATGTCAATGACACCAGACTGAGAGGCCCTGAGATTTACAATGTGAAAACTAACATGAGACAAGCAATACGGCTGACACCAAGAGTGAACGGCAAATTAATTAAAATGGAATTGGAGACTGGATCAGTTGCTTCAGTCAGTCCACGAAGTGAGTGTCAGAGGCATTTCAAAGATACTGAAGATATCCAACTAAGATCTTATAGTGGAGAAATGATAAATCCTGTGGGAATGACATTCATAACAGTGAAATACAACAACCAACAAGCCACATTGAGACAGCTACAACTTGATTGGAGATCCATCAACATATGCATGCCATATCTCCTGCAAGAGAGTCAATTGAAGTTAATTAAGAAAGCTACTGAAAGATGCCAGTACAGTTTTCAAGGATAGAATTAGAAAACTCAAAGATGTCAAGGGTAAAATTGTGATAAATGGAAATGTCACACCCAGATTTTACAAAGCCCGTCCAGTTCCTTATACCATTCATGATGAAATAGCCAGTGAGCTAGATTGCATGGAGACTGAAGGAATTCTTTCCAAGTTTGAGTGGTGTCCATGACAATGCGAGTGATTCCAGTATCCAAGAAGGATGGATCTGTCAGGATTTGAGGTGATATTAATGTTACCACCAACCTGATGAATATCCTCTACCCATGATAGAAAATATCTTTGCAAACCTTTCTGGAGGGAAACACTTTAGCAAAGCAGACTAAGCTGAGGCTTATCTACAGATGGAGATGGAAGAAGAGTCCGAAGTGTTTTTCACCATAAGCACTCACAAATGGTTTTATCACTATAATAGGCTTATTTTTGGAGTAGCATCTGCACCTGCACTCTAGCAGAAAGTAATAGACCAGGTGCTGCAAGGCTGCCCATGCACTCAGTGTTACCTGGATGACATCATTATTACCACTAAGAATGACAAGCAACACCTCCAAAATCTCAAGACCTTGGTTAGTTAAAATGATGAGAAGATTATGGGCTCAGAGCATAATGTGACAAGTGTGAATTCTTTAAAACAGTGACAAGAATTACACAAGTGTGCTGTGAACATTCAGAGTTGGATGTTCTAAGGTCACAGGACACGACACTGTTCTGGTCCTTTTTAGGATTTGTCAATCACTATAACAGGTTCCTGCCAAACCTGGATACTATGTTCTCCCCCTTGAACTCATCAGGAAGAAATGGCAATGGGCAAAGCAGTGGCTTTCCCAAGGATGGAGGAAATGGAGATGTCAGACACTACACTCTCACATTATGATCCACATCATCCATTGAAGCTGGCCTGTGATGCTTTGCCTGATGGTATGGGTGCACTCATGGCACATGTTATGAGTGATGGAAGAGAGCTCCTCATAAGCTTGCAATCATGCTTCCTTACCACTGCAGAGATTGACAATGAGGTCTTGAGTCTGGATTGGCGTGTAAAATGTTTCAACTAGTACTTGTATGGGAGAGAGTTTACCCTCATTGCTGATCATCAACCACCAGTGTCCATTTTCAATCCACAGAAGGGTGATCCACTAACGGCAGCGGCATAAATGCAGAGATGGGCTCTGTTTCTTGGAGGACACAATTGCAAGTTTGAATTCAAAAGGAATACTAAACATGGAAATGCTGATGATTGTTTCGTTTACCCTTGAAAAAGGAGATACCTGGAATATTTACAAATGAGGACACTGCTCTTGATGAATCCTCTATAAGGCAAATCAAAACTCTTCATATTATGGCAGAGATGATCCAGAAGGAAACCAGAAAAGACCCCACACTGTCTCAAATGGTTGGAATATGTAGCAGAAATTCCAATTCCCACATTTTTACCAGTGCTGTGATGAACCTGCCTTTGGCAGAGGTTGTCTTCTGTGGAGATTGAGAGTTGTACTGGAGGAGATACATGTCAGTTATCTAAGCATGATCAAAATGAAAGTGCTGATTTGAAGCTTTGTCTGGTGGCCTGGGATGGATCAGCAGACTGAGCTGCTTGCCACTTACTGTTTGTGACGTCAATACCTCCAGAGGACAGGTGTCCAAAACTGTCAGAACCACTTCCTGCGGTCTCAGAGTCAAGTCCTACAACCACTATGGAAGTAAGCTCCAGAACCTGAGATTGTTTCACAGCCACAAATCTGACCTGCCAAGGTGTTAAGGCGTTAGCCTACAGGTAAAATATTATCCCACAAGAGTAAGAATCTTCCACAGTGATTAAATATTTAGGCCTGAATGGGAGTAATTGAAAATTATTATGTTGTGAATGTCAATAATCTAGCTGTATTATGTAGTATACAGTGGACAATATGTTACATATTTGTGTTGAGATGTATTCTGTATTGAGTTATAGTTAAGCAGGGAGAAGAGTTATGTGTTTAATATTTGAGTAATATTGTGCATTTATTGTTTGCTTAAGCATTCTTTGTTGTTTACATAATTCATTACAGGTTATAAATACTAAGTATGTAAATAGCTTACGTCATTACAGACCATGTTATATATCAACGCCTCACAAAATTAAAATGAAGTACACAGGATTTTCCGCGATTAATTTCTGGAGTTAACAAAACATAGTAGCTACTACCAACTGGAAGGAGGCACAGGAGCCTTAGGTCCCACACCATCAGGTTCAGGAACAGTTATTATCCCTCAGAACTAAAGCTCTTGAACCACAGGGGATAACTTCACTTAACTTCACTCACCCGAATACTGAACTCTGTGTTCTATGGACTCACTTCAAGGATCTTCACCTTATGTTCTCGATATTTTATTGTTTATTTGTTTATATTTTTATTTTGTTTTTTATTGGTTCTTTGCTCATCTTTGCTATGTACACTTTTTCATTGATTCTATTGTGTTTCTTTGTATTTACTATGAATGCCCGCAAGAAATAAATCTCAGGGTAGTATACGTACTTTGATAATAAATTTGCCTTGAACATTGAACTTAATAGCATCTTTGGGGCATCTATGTATTTGGACCCCAATTTCCCTCTGTCCTCCACACTGTTAAGAATTCTCGCATGATCCATGTTTAGTGAAAGATATCAGGGGACATTTGTTATCCTCCTGAATTTGTCCATGAGCAGATTGAATGAGACCTCTTCCTTCTGGCCCAGCAGATGGTGCTGTCCTTGAGTACATCGTACCTGGCCAGAGTCCATCAATGCCACTTCTGCAAGTTTTAATTGGTCTCCACCCTCAGCAACACTGTGCTGGAGGTAGCTTAAGACATTGATGTTTCTTTGTGTCAAGATCTGCTTCACAAATTCCCTCCTGAAGAACATTGTTCTAATTTAAAGATTAGTCCTACTCTTCTACTTCAGGGGGAATGCATTCACCATTTGTAAATACTTAATCAAATGTTTCCTTCCGTCATTGACAATCCATTTGTATAAAATAAAAGCTTTAACATTAGCAAATGCAAATATCACAGCACATGTCTCCAAGGAAACAATACTGGACATAACCCAGATAGAACTATGAGACATGAACTCCATTTAAACAGGTATGATTTGGAGATTATACAGTTCTCACCATGCTGTTCTCCAATAACAGCACTTCCTCTGTGGTAATTATTTTAAGATAGAATATACAATCTAAGCTTATGTTAGATTTCTTAAATTATTCACCACTGTAGGAACTTCTGTCTCTCTGCTCCGATACTCGCTGGAAAAGTTCAAAGGAAACTGCTTCAGGGATCATAACAGAAATTCCTAACACATTGGAAAATTTCCAAATTGATTTGGAAACATTTCCATGAACACTGTGATCTCCAGCACAGCTAGTAGAAGATTGGGGCAAAGTATTAGAATGTTGCTTTTCTATGATGAAGGAACATGCTTAAATTGGCTTAATGGGCCAGACATGTACTTTGACAAAAGGACCTGCTGTTTATTGGAACGAAGGTGGTAGAAATGTTAGTGATCAGTGTCTGGGGTTGATGGTTGTGGGATGAAGGTGGCAGAAGTGTTGGAGATCAGAGACTGAGGTTGATGGTTGTGGGATGAAGGTGGTAGAAGTGTTGGAGATCAGTGACTGAGGTTGATGGTTATGGGGATCTTTGGTGGAGAACATTCTAACTGAGTGCATTGCTATCTGGTATGGAGGGGCCACTGGACAGGACTGGAAAAAGCTACAAGGGTTCTAAACTCAACCAACTCCATCATGGGCAATAGCCTCCCCAGCATTGAGGAAACCTTAAATAGGCAATGCCTCAAAAAGGTGGCATCTGTCATTAAGGACCCCCCAAGCACCTGGACAACCCTCTTCTCATTACTACCATCAGAGAGGAGTGAGAGGAGCCCGAAGACACACATTCAACGTTTTGGGAACAATTTCTTCCCCTCCCCCATCAGATTTTCGTATAAACAATGGACCCATGAACACTTCTTCACTACTACTGATAGGTTCTTCTTTAGTAATGGTGCCGAATGCTATGGGACGAAGCAGGCGAATGGTGTTGAGAGCAATAATAAATTGAATGGTGGACTAGATTTGATGGTCCAAATACCCTAATATGTTATGGTTTTCACCATTTCTGTTCTCTTGTTGCATTAGTTATTTAATGTTAAAATATATTTCTAATTATAAAATATATATATTATGTATTGTGCTGTACTGCTGTCACAGAACAACATATGTCAATGATAATGATCCCGAGTCCAATTCTGATTCCATTCTTTGGACTCTGTTTATACTTCTCACTGCCCCAGCAAAGCCCCCAACATAATCAGAAAATCCCACCCATCTCCGACATTCTCTCTTCTCCCCTTTCCTATTGGACAGAAGGTGCAAACGCGTGAAAGCATGTATCGGTAGGCTCATGGAGAACTTCTACCCCACTTTTATCAGACTCTTGAATGGTTTCCTAGTATAAGGTAGACTCTGGACCTCTCAATCTACCTTGTACCATCTTGTACCTTCTCACTTACCTACACTGCACCTTCTCTATAGCTGTTACACTTTATTCTGCCTCAGTGATTTGATTAGTATGAACAGTAATCTCAACAAGTTTTTCACTGTTTCTTGGTATAAGTGACAATAATGAACCAATTCCAATTTCAGTACCAAACCAATTCCAATTGCATTTCTAATTCCAATTCCTAGCTGGGAGGTTGCTAATTAGGCAGGGGTATGTTCACTGAGCACTTATGGCTGGATAAACCTAGAAGGGGAAATTATTCATCACATGAAATAGGACTGGGGTCTGTGATTGGGATGGAACATACTTCTCCTTTCCTCCCTCATGTAACAGAACTTTAGTAATAAAGAAAACAGAAAATGCAAGAAAGTGAGCAGGCCAGACAGCACTGGTAGATGTGGAAAGAGTTAATGTTTAAGGTCTTGGACCCTTTGTCAGAACTTGGAAAACACAACCCTTGACAGCAAATGATTAAGGAATACTAGAGATTAAATATTATATTTATATGTCACATATACATTGAAACATACAGTGAAATGTGTTATTTATGTCAACAACCAACACAGTCTGCATATGTGCTGATGTGTTAGGACAGTCTGCATGCTTCTGGTGCCAACATAGCATGCCCACACTTCATTAATCCTAATCTGAATGTGTTTCAAAAGTGGGAGGAAACTGGAATAGCCAGAGGAAAGCCCTCTGTAACCCTGTAGCCAGCCATCATGGAGTTTGTCTTTACAGACAACATCAGGAATTGAACTCTGATCATTGGTTGCTGATGCTGTAACGCGTTACATGAACCATAACACAACCCTCTTGCCAGTCTTGCAATGGGTCTCAGATGTGACAGGGTAACTTTCCATTTTCCGCAGTTATTGTCTGACCTGCTGGGTTCTTCCAACATTTTCTCTTTTCACTTGCAGCTTCTTGTCAGATATTCAGAAACCTTTATCATTCAAAAAAAATTGCAATGGAAATGATTTTTGTTCTTTGCAGGCTCCAAGGGATGAGAAAGTCTTTCAAAGAGCTAGCAGATTTACAATGGACTGAATGGCCTCCTTCAGCTGAAGAAATTATTGCAAAAGACAAGGGCAAGAGTCGAGAAGCTCATGTGGCTATACTCTAGCAATGTTTATTCATAGGAAGGTAAGTTGAGCCAGGTTTCAAATGCTGAAACCAGATTCTAATTCCAGGTGGCAATGTGCCTTAGCTCGCCAACCTGTGCATCTTCTCCCCCTCTCTGATCCTGTACTTTGGTTCACCTCCAGGATATCACACGCAGCCCAGAAAACAATTCTGCTGCCAGGAATTGGACATCTGTCTCCTGCATCCAGGACGGAGCTGGCCATGCCAAGAGCTGGCCAACCATCTCTCTGCCCCAGCATGAGCTGATCTCCTCTACTTAGAGCAACCCCAGTAGTTCTGCAGGTTTGTCTGAACGATGAAGTGTAGTGTAATGCATCGTTTTTTCCCTCAAATTCTGCAGCTCGAACACCAGTTAAAAACCACAGTGGCAGCTGCTATTAGCTTGAAACACTTGGAAGTCAAATCGGAAAGCTAATGCTAAGCTATCTCGTTTTGACAGCTTCTGCAGTTCACCTTGTGGGATGCTGAAGGAGCTCCTGCCCAGTATAGAAGGAGGATTAGTCAGCGTAATGGTTGTTCAGTTCCGAATACCTGACGATAGCTGAATAAATACAGTCTGCCAGCAGAGTTAATTACAGCTTCCATCGCGATAAAAATTGCTGTCCAAATTCTTATTAGCCTTTTTTCTGAGATGAACTCCAGGACACTTGTACAGAACTCAAGAGCTAAAAGCACAGTCCACGGTTTATTTTGATCACTGAGTTTTCAGTTCTTACTGCTGTTTGCAGTTTTCACAATATGATATCAGATGTCACATCTCTCCTTAGCAATTTTCTAAATTTAAGACGTTTGGAAAGACTCTAATGGTAAGGCATGGTTGAAACTGAATATATTCCATTGCCTTGAAATTTTCATGAGGTTCCAAAAACCATGAGAAAGATGGATTGATAATAAAAATAATTCCAGCCATTTAAAAAAAATATTTTAATTGCCTGATAACTGTGTTGCATGGGGAATTCAGGCTTGTCAGCTTCCTCTATTAAACACTGCTGTAGAAACATAGAAAAACTACAGCACAATACAGGCCCTTTGGCCCACAATGCTGTGCTGAAGACTTTAGAAATTACCTAGGGTTACCCATAGCCCTCTATTTTTCTAAGCTCCATGTACCTGTCCGGGAGACTCTTAAAAGACCCTATTGCATCTGCCTCCACCAAAGTCATCCGCAGCCCATTCCACGCACTCACCACTCTGCACAAAAAAAAACTTACTGCTGACATCTCCTCTGCACCTACTTCCAAGCACCCTAAAACTGTACCCTCTCATGTTAGCCATTTCAGCCCTGGGAAAAAGCCTCTGACTATCCACACAATCAATGTCTCTCATCATCTTATACACGTCTTACGCTGTAGTCAGTGAATAAAGAAAAAATACATAAAACCTGCACACAGTGGCCAGTTTATTAGTACCTTCTGTACCTAATAAAGTGCTCATTGAGTGTACGTTCATGGTCTTCTGCTGCGGAAACCCTCCACTTCAAGGTTCAATGTGTTGTGTTTTCAGAGATGTTCTTCTGCACACCACTGTTGTAGTGCGTGGCTATTTGAGTTACTGTCTCCTTCCTGTCAGCATAAACCAGTCTGACCATTCTCTTCTGACTTCTCTCATTAACAAGATGTTTACGCCACCAAACTGCCGGTCAATGGATGTTTTCTGCTTGCTGCACCATTCTCTGTAAACACAAGAGAAAATTGCAGGAGATTGGCAGTTTCTGAGATACTCAAACCACCCTGTCTGGCACCAACAGTCATTCCACAGTCAAAGTCACTTAGCTCACATTTCTTCCCCATTCTGATGTTTGGCCTGAACAACAACTGAACCTCTTGGCCATGTCAGCAAGCTTTTATGCATTGAGCTGCTGCCAGCTATTTGGCTGATTAGACACTTGCATTAACAAGCGGTTGTACAAGTGTACCTAACAAAGTGGCCATTGAGTGTAGAACTTAAACTAAAGAATAGTACAATGCAAGAAAAGGTTCTTTGGCTCATGATGTCTAGCACGATGCAGAATTAAACCAGAATTAAACCAATGCAGAAGAGAATTAAATCTCTTCTGTCTGCTCGTGACCCGCTTCCCTCCATTCCTTGTGTGTTCATGTGTCTATCTAACAACTTCTTAAAAACTACAATTGTATCTGCCTTCACCACTCTTCCTGGCTGCAGTTCGAGGCAGCCACCACTCTGTGTAATAAAAACCTGGCCCACACATCTTCTTCAATTGATGCCCTCATCAGATGCAATTGTTGGGTGATAGAGTTGTAGAGCATGGAAGCGGCCCTTCAGCCCATCTCGTCTGTGTCAGATTTGTTGGTTATCTGAGCCAATGCCCTTTCCCTGCATTTGGCCTATATTTCACTAGTCCTCTCCTATCCACCTAAACCTTTCCTTACCAGACATTTAAGGTTAAGGAGGAAACTAAACAGAGGTATTTGCATATATGAATTAAGTTCTCAATATTTATTGCTTATTTATTATTATTATTATTATTATTATATTATAATGCATGGATCTATTTCTTTTGGAAAATGACTCCCCGCAGCACTGTGTATTGATCTGTTGTCTGCACATGCGCATTGAACTGTTGTGTACACGTGCGCATTGCTCTCTCTCACTCTCTCACTGCAATGTGAACACACCAGTTAAAGCCATATACGGCATGCAAGCCTTTAATGAATTGATATGCACTGGAAAAGACACAAAACACTGATGACGAGTATGAACCTGAACTTCAGAAAATATCACAAAGTGTACTCGACAGTTACAGGACGAAAAAGCGAGAGGAAGGAGTTAAACAATATGGAGCGCAGATGCTAACAAAGGGAGATGTGAGTACAGCATAGTACACAGTGAAAGATGCAACTAGTAAAGTGAAAGTGAAACAAGGTGATGGCTTCACTCGGGAAAATTGATGAATCTGATGGTGCCAGTGAAGGCTGGGAGACTTATATTAAGAGGGTTGATCTGTATTGTAAGGCGAACAATGTGATAGAGCAAAAGAAAGCCTCTATGCTTATTAGCTCCATGGGTGCAAGAATGTACAGTCTTTTAACAACTTAGTAACCCCTAAAAAACCAGCAGGCAAGATGTTCAATGAAATTGTTCCAATTTTACAAAATCACTTGAGCCCTAAACTGCTGGTAATAGCTGAGAGATTTAGATTTTGTAAAAGGAACCAGTCAAATCATCAAAGCATTTCTGAATACAGTGCAGAACTGCGCAATCTTTCCCAGTACTGTGACTTTAGAGATGGACTTTCTGATGCATTAAGAGGCAGACTTGTACGTGACATGGTTAACACCCCTGATTGGTTTTTAACCTGGCACCTACCAGCCTTCTCCTTCCCACCCTCCCCCCACCTTCTTTATAGGGCCCCTGCCCCCTCCCTCTTCAGTCCTGACGAAGGGTCTCGGCCCAAGATGTTGACCGTTCGTTTCCAGGAATGCTGCCCGACATGCTGAGTTCCTCCAGCGAGTTGTACGTGTTGACACAAAAGAGGTTACTGGCAGAAAGAGACCTAACCTTAGAATGGGTGTTGGTCATGGCAAAATCATTAGAGACTGCAGCAAAGGATGCAGCAGAACTACAGTAAAGAAGGTTAGAATGTGAAATGCACAATATTCCTGAATGGTGCAAAAAGCCAACAATGTCATCAATGTGGTAAATCCTCCCATGATGCAAATGACTGTTGGTTCAAAGGCAAAGTTTGCAGAAAATATCACAGACAAGTTCACGTAGAGAGAGTGTGCAAGTCTGAGAAAAAACATACTGAATGAAATTTTTCAAACACAAATCCAAGCAAATGCTTAAAGTGACCAAATGTGAAACAGAATCAGACAACGTAGCATCTGACAAAAGTGAACCGTCATGCCTAAAACTGCTTGTATAACTGAAAAAGGTCACAAAAACATATGGATCACAATAGATGTATCTGGTGTAAAACTGAAAATGGAACTGACACAGGGTCAGCTTTGAATATAATTTCAGAAGCTGACTACAACAGACTGTTTTCCAAGATACCATTAGAGAAGATCTCAGTGATGCTAAAGACCTACACAGGTGAAAAAGTGTCTCCCAAAGGCAAACTGAAAGTAAATGTGACACATGGAGGCCAAACGCAACAGTTATCCCTTTATTCGTTGAGAAGTGGAGGACCAGCACTTTTGGTACATGAATGGTTGAGAAAAATCCGAGACTGGCACAAAATCAAAGCCCTCAATGTTTCATCAACAGGCAACAGCAGCCCAAATATTAGACCAGAGACTGTCAGAGCTGCTTAATGCTAATGAGAATGTGTTTGAGAAGGGTATTGGCAAACTAAAAGGCATGAAGGATTGAACTGAGTGAAGCAGCAACACTAAGGTTCCAAAAAGCATGGACAGTGTCTTATCCACTACTTCCTAAAGTGGATGCTGAACTTCAAAGCTTGAAGGCAACTGGCAGTTTATTCAAGGTTGAGTGTAATGATTGGGCTGTGCCCATTCTCCTGGGGATCAAGAAAGGGAAGACCAGAGCAGTTTGCATATGTGGGAATTTCAAACCGAGCATCAACCCAGAGCTGAACATTGTGCAGTATCCCTTGCCATTTTTGCATCTTTGGCAGGTGGGAAGAGGTTTTCAAAGATAGACTTGTCACAATCCTATCTGCAAATGGAAATTGAGGAGTCGAGCAGGAAGTTCCTCACAATCAACACTCACAAAGGATAATCATGAGCTGGCCTTCCTTGAATGGTGAACTCACTGACCTTTGACAATGTTGGGTCATTCCTTGATCTCCTTTGTATTTCCATATTCTGTTACTGGCAACTGGTCCAGTATAAACCCAGTATAAATATCTCATCTTTGTCATCACACCAGCTCCAGCAATTTGGCAAAGAGCAATGGACCAAGTGTTCTAAAATATCCCAGAAATACAGTGTTAGCTTGATGACATCATTTTGACTGGCATGAATAATGAAGAGCACCTCCAGAACTTTGGTAAATTGCTTACCCGGCTGAGAGAATATGGTCTGTGTGCAAATGTGAGTTTTTCAAGAATGAAATCTCATATTGTGGACATGTCATTGACAAGTGTGGTTTACATAAGTCACAAGAGAAGATTGCAAGGTGCCATAAGCACCCAAACTGGAAAATGTGTCACAGCTTTGGTCATAACTGGGCCTTGTAAACTATTACCACTGGTTTGTCCCAAACATTGCTTCAGTGCTGCACCCATTGAATGCACTGTTACAGAGTGGAAGAAAGTGGGAATGGTCAGAAAGATGTGAAAGAGGGTTCAAGGAAAGATTAATAACATCAGATGAAGTGCCCATCCATTATGACCCATTGCTGATCATCTGACTGGCATTCAATGCCTTGCCTTATGGCATTGGTGCCGTTTCGTCACACGTTATGAAAGATGGACCTGAACGTCTGATTGTGTTTATTTCAAAATCACTGATAAGCACAGAATGTAACAATGCACAGATCGACTGAGAGGCCCTTAGTCTAGAATAGGAATAAAGAAGTCCCACTATACCTCAACAGACAAAAGTTCAGAATCAGAATCAGAATCAGGTTTATTATCACCGGCATGTGTCCTGAAATTTGTTAACTTAGCAGCAGCAGTTCAATGCAGTACATAATATAGAAGAGGAAGAAAAATAAATAATAATAAATAAGTAAATCAATTAGAGTATACATATATTGAGTAGATTAAAAATCATGCAAAACAGAAATAATATACATTGAAAAATGGAGGTTGTGTTCACGGGTTCAATGTCCATTTAGGAATCGGATGGCAGATGTGAAGAAGCTGTTTCTGAATCACTGAGTGTGTGTGTGCAGGCTTCTTTACCTCCAGATTCAGATTCAGATTCAGTTTATTGTCATTTAGAAACCACAAATGCAATGCAGTTAAAAAATGAGACAGCGTTCCTCCAGAATGATATCACAAAAGCATATGACAAAACAGATTACACCAGAAAATCCACATAATGTTTGGCAATTCCCAATCCAGAGTCCGGAGAGGCTGCTGCATATTAATATCGTGCTACTGTCTTAGCGCGTTCCCTGGAAAGGAGCTCCAAATCCACCAGACAAACAATACCAAAAACTAAAGCTCTAAGACCTGCACAAAACCACATAGTTACAACATATAGTTACAACAGTGCAAACAATAGCATAATTGATAAAAAAACAGACCATGGGCACAGTAAAAATAGTCCAAAGATGTTAAAGGACTATAAGTTCAAAAGAAATCACCACAGTTTCCACAAGTCCCCAGGGTCCCAGACTTGCCATCCTATGCCGGCAGCAGAAGGGAATACCCCCGCTATGGACTTCCACGGCACCACCCGACTCAGCCTCACAGACACAGCAGACAATGAAAGCTCCGTCGAAACCAGCCTCGCAGACACGGCACACACCGACAGCGACCTGACCGCAGCGGACTCCGAGTCCGTCGAACCTCCGAGCCGACGACCATCCCCTCCGGCACAGCTTCACCATCCTCTGCAGAACGTATTAAGATGGCTCCGCCAACGGCCATCGGCAACGCGACCCCGAGGACTGGGGGCCTGTTCTTCCCAGCAGAGTCCTGGATCTCACAGCAGCAGCAGCAACGAAGAAGGTCTTCCTGCAATTTCCTGATGTTCCTCCATGCTCCCACATCCCTTTTCAATCGATTATGATTGCGTACAGCACCCCGCTTCACAAATAACAGATAATCAGCTCCGGAGTGGCCGCTGCAAGCTGCATCGCGCCACCATCTTGGATAGATTTCTTGATGGTAACAGTGAGAAAAGGACATGCCCTGCATGCTGAAGGTCCTTAATAACAGATGCTGCCTTTCTGAAACACTGCTCCTTGAAGATGTCCTGGGTACTTTGTAGGCTAATACTGTACCCAAGATGGAGGGGACTAAATTTACAACCGTCTGCAGCTTCTTTTGGTCCTGTACAGTAACACCCCACCTCCATACCTAACAGTGATGTTGCCTGTCAGAACACTTTCCACGGTACATCTATAGAAGTTTTTGAGTGTACCAAATATCTTCAAACTCTTAATGCTGTCTTGCCTTCTTTATAACTGCATTGATATGTTGGGACCAGGTTAGATCCTCAGAGATCTTGATACCCAAGAACTTGAAACTGCTCACTCTCTCTACATCTGATCCCTCTATGAGGATTGGTATGTGTTCTTTAGTCTCACCTGCCCTGAAGTCCATAATCTGCTCTTTTATCTTACTGATGTTCAGTGCTAGGTTGATGCTGCGACAGGACTCCACTAGTTGGCATATCTCGCTCCCGTACGCCCTCTCGTCTCCATCTGAGATTCTATCAACAATGGCTGCATCATCAGCAAATTTATAGATGGTGTTTGAGCTATGCCTAGCCACATAGTTTATGCTCGTGACAGATCACCAGCCCCTAGTGTCCATTTTCAACCCCAGGAAAGGAATTCTAGTGATGACTGCTACCCGGTTACAACATTGGGCATGGTTCCTAGGAGCCCACTCTCATGGCATAGAATTCAAGGGCACCAAGCAACACAGCAATGCTGATGGCTTTTCATGTCTTCTACTGTTGGCAACCGAAGAAGAGAAGTCTTCCTACTGTGACCCAACAGAAGTGTTCCACACTGTATTGGTGGACTAGTTGCCAGTAACAGAATACAAAGGAGATCAAGGAATGACCCAACATTGTCAAAGGTCAGTGAGTTCACCATTCAAGGAAGGCCAGCTCATGATAATCCTGTGTTTTCAGAGTTCTCTCTGAGATGAGTCTAACTGTTGGTATGTCAAAGAACGTTGATGTGTGGATTTCATGTTATGGTTCCCTCTAAACTGTGCACCAGAGTTTTAGAAAATCTGTTTGAAGGACACCTGGGTACAATCAAGATGAGGAGTTCTGCACAGTGGTAGGTGTGGTGGCCAGGAGCAGATGAACAGATTGAATGCTTGAACAAAAGCTGTTCGGGATGCCAAAAAGTTCAAAATGCACATCATATGCACTGTTACACACATGGGAGTGGCCATCTTCAGCACATTGACTTTGCTGGGCCATTCATGCACTGCATGTTTCAGATTGCTGTAGGTCCTCATTCAAAGTGGCCGGATGTTATACCAATGAAGTCATCCACCTCAGTAAACCTGTCTCTGCTCTGAGGACTATCTTCACCAGAAATGGCTTACCAGAACATATTTTGAGTGACAGTGGACCACAATACATGTCAGAAGAATTCCAACTGTTCATGGCATCAGATGTTTCAAGTCGTGAAGTTAGTTATGGACCATTATTGTGAAAGCATGTTTATTTGGAATATGGTTCGTGAAATGGAAGTTGCATGTTTTGTACATATACAGTTCTAGCTTATATTATTTGAAAGGGGGAAGAAGCGTAACATATAGATCTACTTCTTTTAGAGCAATGACTCCCCGTAACACTATTGTCTACCCATGCGCATTGTTCTCTCTTGCTGTTTCTCTCTCTCGCTGCAATGTGAATACATTAGTTAAAGCCACCTCCCACGTGTGTGCTTTTTATTTAAAAGCAAAGACTCAACAATTATGATTTTAATATTTGCAGTTTATTGTCTTTTGCACATTAGTTGTTTGTCTTGAACTCAATCTTTCATTGATTTTATTTGTTTCTTTGTATTTACTGTGAATGCCCACAAGAAAATAAATCTCAGGGTAGTAGTATATGATGGAACTTGTAGTATATACAATGGATATAAATTTACTTTGAACTTTAAATTATAAAATAGAATTGTAAATCTGAGAACAGAAGAGACCATTCAGCCCATTAATTAATTACATGCCAGCTCCTTGCACACTGATACATTCATTTCCACTATCCTATTCTTTTACCTAGACAAGTAAATTATTTTTCATGTAGTTTCAAATGAATTCCTTTGTGAAAACCCCTGCAGGAGTGAGCAGTAGACTATTGCGGCTTTCTAGTTAATAAATAAATTTTGTTCTCACTTGTAGTTTTGAAGTACCACCTTGAGCCTGTGTCACATGGGATGGGATAACAGTTAAGGCAATCATTTTGTATCATCTGCCTGAAAGATTAGGTTTTGATCCCTGCCACTGCCTGTAAGGAGTTTGTTCTCGTGATTGGATTAGATCCAGAGAAACTATTGTTTCACTTTCCTTACACTTGTGCACTGGAAATAACATTAAACAATCTTGAATACAGGAAAAGGAAAATGGCATTTAAGTAGGATTAGAGTAAAGTCAAGGTTGATGGTCAGTGTAGATTCAATAACCTATTTCTTTTCATCATGACAAATGATCATCGCACCTGATGATATCAGGACAAAGAACTGATTGTGGACTTCAGGAAGGAGAAAGCTTTTATTGAGGAGTCAGCAATGGAATGGGTGAACAGTTTCAAGTTCCTGGCTGTCAACAATTTTGAAGACTTATCCTGTACCCAACATATTGATGTAATTATGAAGAAGGCATGACAGCAGCCATACTTCATTTGGAGTTTGAGGAGATTTGGTGTGAAGTCAAAGTTCCTAGCAAATTTCTACAGATGTACCGTGGAGTGCATTTCAACTGATTGCGCCACTGTCTAGTATGGAGGAAGCACTTCGCATCTCTAATGGGAAAGACTTGCAGAGGGATGAAAAACTCAGCCAGCTCCATCATTGGCACTGCCTCCCCAGCAATGATGGCAATTTCAAAAGGCAATCCCTCAGAAAGGTAGCATTCATCGTTAAGGACCCCCACCACCAAGGATGTGCTCTCTTCTCATTGCTACTATCAAAGAGGAAGTACAGGAGCCTAAAGACACACACTCAACATTTTAGGAGCAGCTTTCTCCCCTCTGAGGTGAGATTTATAAATGGACAATGAACCCCCGAACACATCCTCAGTATTTTTGTTAGCCTTTTGCACTAATCTTTTTATATGTATTTCTTATTATAATTGTAGAATATTTTATGTATTAGAGTGCACTGCTGTCCATAAAACAACAAATTTCATGACATACTGTATATTAATGATAATAAACCTGATTCTCATTCTGAATCTGATGCTTCATTCCATAACAGATGTCTGTCCGATGAGAGAGGGAAGAAGAGAGAATGACTGGGAAGGGAGTCATTCCTTCATTGCATTGCTTAAGATGGCTGCTTTCAGAAACAGCAGAAGGTGTAGGCAGAGCAATGGAAAGGGCAGAGGTTTCTATGACGGACCAGGCTGCGTTCACAACTCTGCAATTTCTTGTGGTCTAAGTATGAGAACACATGCCATCTGTCACTGCCCCGACTGAACAGCAGCAAATTTCATCCCTCCAATCCCACGGAGTTTCACTAGCAGCCACTGTCCTTTTAAGACTCAGATTTCCAGTTATTGCCTGCTACATTCCTTCATGGAAAGTCTGTACCAAAGGGCCCACTGAACACTCAGTGCTCAGTCACAGGAGTTCCATTTCTAGTATTGTCTGTCTAGCTTTTGTTTGTGTAGTCTTGTTTATTTTGAATCTGAGTCATTTCTAGAACTTACTCTGCACTCGGGTTCAGCGCCATTCATAGCTCCTTGTTACACCATCAGGCTCAAGGACATCTTTTCTCCTTCAGTTACAAGGCCATTAGTCAGACCTCTTACATGATAATAATGAACTTTTGATCTCCTGCTATACCTTGTCATGACCCCATATTTCAGTTTGTCTACCTGCACTGCACTTCCTTTATACAGTCTTAGGCATGTATATATAGCTAGGGTACCTAAGACTTTTGTCACAGTACTGTATTTTGGTTAAGATTGGAAGATGTTTGGGAAACAGAAATATAAGTACATATCCTTGTATCAGCTCAGTAGTGTTAACTGTTACTTGGAACTGGAAAGACTTAACATACAATACTGTGCAAGTGTCTTAGGCTCACTAGCTATATATATATATATATATATACACACGCCTAAAATATTGCACAGTACTTGTAACTGTAACATTATATTCTGCATTCTGTTTTTTGATTTCCTTTTGTTCTATCTTGATGGAATAGGAATTAGTTTATTATTATCAATTGTACTGAGAAACAGTGAGAAGTTTGTCTTGCGTGCTGTTTATACAGATCAGATCATTACACAGTGCCTCGAGACAGAACAAGGTAAAACAGTAACAATACAGTGCTTCAGCTGCAGAGAGAGTACAGTGCAGGTTAATAATAAAGTGCAATCATTACAAGGTAGATTGTGAGTTCAAGAGTCCATCTTATCATATCAGGGGACCATCTAGTAGTCTCATAACAGTAGAAAGTTCAAAATACATTTGTTACCTAAGTATGTATACCATAGTCAACCCTGAGGCTGGAGCTCAAGCCTAGAGTTTGGGGTCCCATTATCAGTTTGTCCAAAGGATGTTAACAAAGATCAAAGCCCAAAGGTTGATCAAAAGTCCAATGGTTGGAGACTGGAGGCCTGTGTTGCATTTGGAGGACTGTTTGTGTGTGTGGGCAGGCAGGAGGGAGGAAGGGTTTAATTTACTGTTGTAGTTTTGTTGCTCATTCTGTTCTATGTCGTTCTGCTGAACAATGTGAGTATTCTATATTGGTGCTGGAATGTGTGGTGACACGTGCAGGCGTGTTGATTGTTAATGTAAACCACACACTTCACTATATGTTTCCATATACATATGATAAATAAATGTGTATCTGAAACTGTCCTTTAGCCTGTTTGCATGTGCTTTATGTATGGAATGATTTATGCACAGGTAAAGTACAGTGCAAAGGTCTGAGGTGCTTTAGATTTTTGGTACGCTTTCTGATGATAGGGCCTCTACAGACCCCTGATCTCAAGGGCATCGAAGTTGTCTGGGATTACCTGGAGAGAATGAAGCTGATTTTCTTATAAAGTTGCCAAAATGGTGTACCTAAGAGAATTAATGCAGTTTTAAAGGCAAAGAGAGATCACACTAAAATATTTGATTTAGTTTTTATACTGTTTACTGCCCTTTATAGTAATTTTTCTGATGTTTAGAAATGTCTCATTTCATTTCTTTTGAAAACATCTTTGCTCTACAGAAATTTTTACATGTGCCTAAGACTTTTGCACAGTATTGTAAGTTAATGCATGAAATGATCTGTCTGAATGGCAAACACGTTTTTTCGCTGTAACTAGGTATATGTGACATTAGTAAACCAATTACCAGTTACCAAGTACCAATTACTGAATGATCCTTAACTCAGCATTAAACACACATCTCTTTATTCTTTACTATCCAAAAATCTATTAACCTCTGTCTACATCTGACTCCCCACAGTGCTCTTGTGAAGAGAATTCCAACCTCCACTAAACACAAGTGAAGTAATTTTGTCTCATCTAAGACCTGAGTCACTGTCCTACAGATCTGAGATTATGACTACAGATTCGAGACTCTCAGGCTGTCATCCTTGTATCTACCCTGTTAAGCCCTGTAAGAATTTTCAATATTCACGTTCAGATTTATTTATTTATAACATATACATCAAAATGTGCAATGTCACTTGTGTTAACAACCAATGCAACCTAAGGATGTGCTGGGGCAGACCCAAAGTGTTGCCGCTCATTCTGGCACCAACGTAATATGCCTATCATGTTCAGTAGAATACCACAAGTGAAAACAACAGTTACTCAACAACAACAACAGAAACACAGGCCCCTTTCCTCCTTCCCACCCACCGGCAGACAGGCCTCCAACACCAGGACAGGCTGCCTCTGGGCTTCCAGCCTTCAGTGAACACGTGAACTCGCAGAAGCCGGGCTTCCGACTTTCCCAGTGGATATGCAGACTTACGGACACAGGGCCTTGGCCATTGGGCGTTGCCCTCTGGACACACAGAGACTCTGTTGTCATTCAGGCATCCATCTTCAGTATCGAACCAGGGACCCGCCGATGATGGGACCTGACCTCCGTGCCCCAATCACCTCTCATCCTACCACACTCCCGTGAGTACAGACCCAGTCCGTCAGAGTTCAGGCGTTAAAGAGAAAACACAATTCCAAGTCCTCACAGCAACCCGGAATGAACATAGAGCATAGAACATAGAACACACCAGATCAAAAAAGCCCTTCGGCCCATGATGTTGTGCCAAACTTTCAACCTACTTTAAGATCAGTCTAACCCTTCCTTTCCACATAACCATCTATTTTTTCTATCATGCATGTGCCTGTATCTTGTAAATGTCCCTAATATATCTGCCTCTACTTCCACCTCCGGCAGTGTGTTACATGCACTCACCATTCTCAGAGTAAAAAAACCTACTTCTGACAGCCCTCTTATACTTTCTTTCAATCACTTTAAAATTTTGCCCTCTCATTTCTGCCCTGGGAAAAAGTCTCTGGTTGTCCACTCGAACTATGCCTCTTAGCATCTTGTACATCTCTATGAAATTGTTTCTCATCCTCCTTTGTACCAAAGAGAAAAGCTGTAGCTCATTTAACCTATCCTCATAAGACATAGTCTCTACTCCAGGCAGAACCCCAGTAACTGCTCCACAACGTCTCTAAGGCTTTCATATCCTTCCTTCAACGAGGCGGTCAGAATTCAACACAATGGTGATCTTTCAATATGTGGGCCAATGGGGACATTAATAATTAGTCGAGCACAGCGTTTATTAAAGACCATGATGTTAGTAGTTTATTAACTATTATCAGAAACACAGTACTGGTTTGGGCATGAAATCACTTCATGGTATTTATTTTTTAAAAGACTAGACGTTCATGGACTATTATTTTGCAGTAATCAGCTGGAGAGAACGACTGATTAAATTTTGAATGATAGACCATCCATGCAGTGCTCTAGGCATCGTGAATGATTTGATCATCGATGCTACTGCAGCTCAAATAGAATAAAGTAATCCCATTAATTCCAATGCAGAGATAGGATGAGAGTAATTTTATTTCTGGTAAGTTTGGATTACTTTGGTTAGCTATTCAAATTTCTCTCACAAACTTAATAAAACCTTTTGGTTTTTAGTTATTCCTGTATAGATGGTACTTTCATGAACGTGTGTGTGTGTGTGTCCACACATACGGTATGTGTATGAGTGTGTTTGTGTGAGCATGTGTGTGTGGATGAATATGCATGTGTGATTGTGTGTTTGTGTGTGTTTATAAGCGAGTGTGTGCACACGTGTGCATTTAGGAGTGAGTGTGTGTGTGTGTGTGTGTGTGTGTGTGGGTGGGTGTGTGTTTATAAGTGTGTGTATGTGTTTGTGTTTGTGTGTGTGTTTACTCTATGTGTAACACCTACCCGACAGGCTGGTATATGTCTAGGGGAAAAGGAGATCCAGCCACTCACCAACCCCACCTCCTGTACACGCAGGTGCTGTGGGAATCAAGTTTATGCCTCGCGCACACACACAGTATCAAACTCACACCAGATACCGTTATGGAATACACTTTAAAGATTTTACTAAAACTAGAAGAGTACTATGCAATACAATATATATGAAGGAAAAGAAAATAAAGTAAAAGGTGCCAACTTATCAAAGTTCAGTCGGTTTAGAGCACATCATTGGAGCTCAACCAACGAACCATTCGACCCCACGTCACTTTACTCCAACCTCCATGTCCTCACACCTGGGACCACCCCGGTGGTTGACTGAGCAGTGCAGCAGACATCCACCTTCCTTGGCGTCTCCTTCCCGCCTCCCCTGAAAAGACCGTGAAACCCCCAAGCTCCCAGCCTCACAAGACAAAATAACATTCCCCATTGGTCAACAAATGAATACAATCCCCATATCAGCAAGTCCAAAGCTAAACAACTGCGAGAGAAAAAAAACTTATCAAACATAAAAGCATTCCTACTCTAGCAAACCAAAGAAGCTATTGTGATTAACATACACAGTACATTGTACATATGTGTGTTTGAATGTATATACTGTACATGATATTCTTCCCACTGTCACTGGAAAGTACACCCTTATCTACCCTGGACCAAAACTCTGGACTTCCTTCCCAAACCCTCTCTGCCTCTTTCTGCATCTCCTTAAAACACACAACTTTTTTGAAGCTTCCAAATATTTGTACCAAAATGCTGTCTTCAAAAATAAATTGAAGTCATGTTATTTCATAGTGAAAGTCAACGTCAAGTTTATTGTCATTAGACAAGTACACATATGCACAGGTGCAATGAAAAACTTGCAGCAACATCACAGACCACATTGCATCATGAATACAACATACAGAAGAAAAATATAAATGACACAGTTATACAAGTTGGGACGCATTTCATCCCTGTGGAAGCATCCCTTTTTAAAAATTTCATCACTTATGGGAATGCTGGAGTCACTAGCAAAGATAGTCCATCTCTAATCTCCTCTGACACAAAAGCTGTCAACAGTTGAAGGTCTGGAATCACACTGAATTCTCTAACTTCTGGTAAACTGTCTCTCCTCTGTTCCCTTCTGGATCTACCCAGTTCATTCACACACATCCCCCCACCCTCATCGTTTCTACCAAAGGAGGTGTGCTCCTTCCCTCCACTAGCCTGCAGGTCACCCATGAGCAAGGTGTAGCACCTGCTTAGCTCCCCTGATCAGGGTCATGTGAAACCATGGGAGCAGGTGGTGGATGGTCGTGTGAGCAGCTGGTGCACATCACAGTCCTGGTTATGCGACCACTGATGCCAGGCAGTCAGTCTCTGAGTTATATTGATAATGGCTGGGATCACATGTCTTGTAAAAACACTGCCTAGTAGAAGGCAATTACAAGCCATTTCTGTAGAATTTGTCAAGAACGATCATAGGCATAGACTATGCCATGCCCACAATCATCTACATCATACAATACAACACGTTAAGATGATGAACTCCTCTCTATCTCTATCTCTTTCTCTCTCTCACACACACACACTCAGCCGGATAACCATATAACATATAACCATATAACAATCACAGCATGGAAACAGGCCATCTCAGCCCTCCTAGTCCATGCTGAACTCTTAATCTCACCTAGTCCCACCTACCCACACTCAGCCCATAATCCTCCACTCCTTTCCTGTCCATATACCTATCCAATTTTACCTTAAATGACACAACTGAACTGGCCTCTATTACTTCTACAGGAAGCTCATTCCACACAGCTATCACTCTCTGAGTAAAGAAATACCCCCTCGTGTTTCCCTTAAACTTCTGCCCCTTAACTCTCAAATCATGTCCTCTTGTTTGAATCTCCCCTACTCTCAATGGAAACAGCCTATTCACATCAACTCTATCTTTCCCTCTCAAAATTTTAAATACCTCGATCAAATCCCCCCTCAACCTTCTACGCTCCAATGAATAGAGACCTAACTTGTTCAACCTTTCTCTGTAACTTAAGTGCTGAAACCCGGGTAACATCCTAGTAAATCGTCTCTGCACTCTCTCTAATTTATTGATATCTTTCCTATAATTCGGTGACCAGAACTGCACACAATATTCTAAATTTGGCCTTACCAATGCCTTGTACAATTTTAACATTCCAACTTCTGTACTCAATGCTTTGATTTATAAAGGCCAGCGTTCCAAAAGCCTTCTTCACCACCCTATCTACATGAGACTCCACCTTCAGGGAACTATGCACTGTTATTCCTAGATCTCTCTGTTCCTCTGCATTCCTCAATGCCCTACCATTTACCCCGTATGTTCTATTTGGATTATTCCTGCCAAAATGTAGAACCTCACACTTCTCAGCATTAAACTCCATCTGCCAACATTCAGCCCATTCTTCTAACTGGCATAAATCTCCCTGCAAGCTTTGAAAACCCATCTCATTATCCACAACACCTCCTACCTTAGTATCATTGGCATACTTACTAATCCAATTTACCACCCCATCATCCAGATCATTTATGTATATTACAAACAACATTGGGCCCAAAACAGATCCCTGAGGCACCCCGCTAGTCACCGGCCTCCATCCCGATAAACAATTATCCACCACTACTCTCTGGCATCTCCCATCTAGCCACTGTTGAATCCATTTTATTACTCCAGCATTAATACCTAACGACTGAACCTTCTTAACTAACCTTCCATGTGGAACTTTGTCAAAGGCTTTGCTGAAGTCCATATAGACTACATCCACTGCCTTACCCTCATCAACATTCCTCGTAACTTCTTCAAAAAATTCAATAAGGTTTGTCAAACATGACCTTCCACACACAAATCCATGCTGGCTACTCCTAATCAGATCCTGTCTATCCAGATAATTATTAATACTATCTCTAAGAATACTTTCCATTAATTTACCCACCACTGATGTCAAACTGACAGGTCTATAATTGCTAGGCTTACTTCTAGAACCCTTTTTAAACAGTGGAAACACATGAGCAATACACCAATCCTCCGGCACAATCCCCGTTTCTAATCACATCTTAAAGATCTCCGTCAGAGCTCCTGCTATTTCTACACAAACTTCCCTCAAGGTCCTGGGGAATATCCTGTCAGGACCCGGAGATTTATCCACTTTTAAATTTCTTAAAAGTGCCAGTACTTCCACCTCTTTAATTGTCATAGGTTCCATAACTTCCTTACTTGTTTCCCACACCTTACACAATTCAATATCCTTCTCCTTAGTGAATACCGAAGAGAAGAAATCGTTCAAAATCTCTCCCATCTCCCTCGGCTCCACACACAGCTGACCACTCTGATTCTCTAAGGGGCCAATTTGATCCCTCACTATCCTCTTGCTTTTAATATAACTGTAGAAACCTTTCGGATTTACTTTCACCTTATTTGCCAAACCAACCTCGTATCTTCTTTTAGCTTTTCTAATCTCTTTCTTAAGATTCCTTTTACATTCTTTATATTCCTTGAGCAATTCCTTTACTCCATGCTGCCTATATCTATTGTAGACATCCCTCTTTTTCCAAACCAAATTTCTAATATCCCTTGAAAACCATGGTGCTTTCAAACCTTTAACCTTTCCTTTCAACCTAACAGGAACATAAAGATTCTGTACCCTCATAATTTCACCCTTAAATGACCTCCATTTCTCTACTACATCCTTCCCATAAAACAACTTGACCCAATCCACTCTCTCAAAATCCCTTCCCATCTCCTCAAAGTTAGCCTTTCTCCAATCAAAAATCTCAACTCTAGGTCCTGTCCTGTCCTTCTCCATAATTATATTGAAGCTAATGCTATCGTGATCACTGGACCCGAAGTGCTCCCCAACACATACATCTGTCAGCTGACCTATTGCATTCCCTAACAGGAGATCCAACACTGCCCCATCTCTAGTCGGTACTTCTATGTATTGTTGCAAAAAACTATTCTGCACACATTTCACAAACTGTAAACTATCCAGCCCTTTTACAGAATGAGCTTCCCAGTCTACCTGTGGAAAATTAAAATCTCCCACAATCACCACCTTGTGTTTACTACAAATATCTGCTATCTCCTTACACATTTGCTCTTCCAACTCACGCTCCCCATTAGGTGGCCTATAATACACTCCTATCAGTGTTACTACACCCTTCCCATTCCTCAATTCCACCCAAATAGCCTCTCTAGAGGAGCTCTCTAATCTATCCTTCCAAAGCACCGCCATAAGATTTTCTCGGACAAGCAATGCAACACCTCCTCTTCTGGCCCCTCCTACTCTATCACACTTGAAGCAACTAAATCCAGGAATATTTAGTTGCCAATCACACCCTTCCTGCAACCATGTTTCACTAATAGCTACAACATCATAATTCCAGGTATCAATCCACGCTTTAAGCTCATCCACCTTTCTTACAATGCTCCTAGCATTAAAATAGATACATTTAAGATACTCTCCACCCCCTCCTCTCTTTTCATCCCTAACAATGCATTTAAATTTATTATCCTTTTCTTTCTTCTCCCCTACATCTTCGGGCTAAGCGCATCCCTTCTCCATCACCTGCCTTTCCTCCCTCACACACTGTCTATTTACTTGCTCTACTGGTGAACTAACCTCCTCTCCCATAGTCTCCTCAAATTGATTCCCACCACCCCCCCATCTTACTAGTTTAAAGTCTGCCCTGTAGCCCTAGCAAACCTCCCCGCTAGGATATTGGTCCCCCCAGGATTCAAGTGTAACCCGTCCTTCTTGAACAGGTCACGCCTGCCCCAAAAGAGGTCCCAATGATCCAGAAACTTGAATCCCTGTCCCCTGCTCCAATCCCACAGCCACGCATTCGTCCTCCACCTAATTCTATTCCTACTCTCACTGTCGCGTGGTACAGGCAGTAATCCTGAGATTACTACCTTTGCGGTCCTTCTTCTTAACTGCCTTCCTATGCTCTCGTTTCAGGACCTCTTCCCCTTTCCTACCTATGTCATTGGTACCTACATGTACCACAACCTCTGGCTTCTCACCCTCCCACTTCAGGATATCTTGGACGCGATCAGAAATGTCCCGAACCCTGGCACCAGGGAGGCAAGTTACCATCCGGGACTCCCGATCACCTCCACAGAACCGCCTGTCTGAACCCCTGACTATTGAGTCCCCTATTACTATGGTCCTCTTTCTTCTATCTCTACCCTTCTGAGCTACAGGGCCGTCCTCTGTGCCAGAGGCCCGGCTACTGTCACTTCCACCAGGAAGGCTGTCCCCCCCAACAGTACTCAAACATGAGTACTTATTGACAATAAGTACTCATAAGTACAGGATAAGGGCAGTAGTTTTCCTTTTGTCTGATGAACGTTAACGAACCAAGTGGAGGTTTCCACCAATCCAGTAGTATTATGGTTCTGTTACTGAGATCAGATTTTCCCCAAAATTGCAAATTAATTGAATTATCTTAATTTAAATTCCCCATCACCTAGCATTCAAACTTTTGTCTCTACACCAAAGGTTCTGGATTCTGGCTTCTAGTCCTGTACCTTAAAAACTAGGTATTGTGTATTGAATATTTCAGTAATGTTAGAGTAATCTTGGAAATATATTGTTTTATCAAGCATTCTTTGTTGTTTATTTAATTCATTGCAGTTTATTTGTACAAATATGTGAATTGAATATGTCATGACACGACCACATGACATGTGCACATCTTGCTTAAAGAACAAACTTAAGACTGGCATCTTAAGGCTCTCTTGTTTTCCTTTGAATTAGGTTAATGTATTGAAACTACAAAACGTAACACTAGGCTATTCTGCTTCTTTGCTGAGGTAAAAGTTGATAATTAAACACTTATCACCTCCATGGTTTCACTGTTAAAACAAGAGCATCTGGCAAAGGGCAGCAAGAGCAGTGCAGCTGGTAGAGTTGCTGCCTCACAGCTCACAGTGACCATGTATGAAGAGCGTTTGATGGCTCTGGGTCTGTACTCACTAGAGCTTAGAAAACTGCTGGGGGTGTTCATTGAAACCTCTGGAATATTGAAAGGCTTAGTCAGAGTGGATGTGGACAGTTTTCTTCCTGTTGTGGGAGAGTCTAGGACCAGAGGGCACATCCACAGGATAGGATGTCCCTTTAGAATAGAGATGAAGAGAAATTTCTTCAGCTAGAGGGCGGTAAATTCATTCCTGCAGATGGCTGCAGAGGCCAAGCTACTGGGTATATTTAAAGCAGGTTTTTGATTAGTAAGGGTGTCAAAGTGTATGAGGAGATGGCAGGAGAATGGAGTTCAGAGAGATAATAAATCAGTCACGATGGAATTGTGGAGCAGGCTCAATGGGCTGAATGGCCTAATCCTGCTCCTATGTCTTATGGTTTATGGTCTCAATGCCTGGAGCTGAAGTGCTGTGGGTATGGAGTTTGCACGTTCTCCCTGTGAGTTTCCTCGGAATGGTTTGGCTTCCTCTAACATCCCAAAGACATGAGGATTGGTATGCTAACTAGCTACTATAAGTTGTCCCAAGAGTGTAGACTGTTGGGAGCAGCAATGTAGTCTAGCGGTTAGCGTAATGCTTTACAGCATCACCGATTGGGGTTCATTTCCTGTTGGTGTCTGCAAGGAGTTAGTACGTTTTCCCAATGACAATGCAGGTTTCCTCTGGGTGCTCTAGTTTCCTCCCACATTCCAAAGACATATGGGTTATATGTTAGTAAACTGTGGGTATGTTATGTTGGTGTTGGAAGTATGATGATACATGCAGGCTGCCCCCAGCACATCCTCAGACTGAGATGGTCATTGACACAAATGATGCTGTAGCAACTACTTGAAAACAAACTAAAAGTAGCTAGGAAGCGAAGTGAGGGAACATTGCACAGTATGATGTGCTTCCAACTAACTGAATTCCAAGTTGAAAGAGTACACTTAATCCTTTATTACAAACCAGTTTAATCTCGCCCCCTCCCAGTGTAAAGTGCCCTCCTGCTTCAAAACATCTACCATTGTCCCTGTACCAAAAAAGACCAAGAAAACATGTTTGAACAACTGGCTTCCTGCCACACTCACCTCAATAATAAGCAAATGCTTTGAGAGACTGGTCAAGGATTACATCTGTAGCATGCTATTGTACATATTGTACATACTATTTATTACAAATTACTATAAATTGCACATTGCACATTTAGATGGAGACATAATGTAAAGATTTTTACTTCTCATGTACGTGAAAGGTGTAAGTAATAAAGTCAATTCAATTCAACAATAAAATCGCTTGCACCCTTCATAATTCATGTAAAAGCAAGTGGATCAAATAAAGTCAAAGACAAGCAGTCAAAGATGAGCTGTCAATGAAAAATACTCTCTATGCTGTCAAATGGGTGAACAGGTGACTAGATTTGTTTTATTTTAACAGCCATGCAGTGCTGCATGCCACCCGCAAACCACCACCCAAACCCACATAACAAATTACTTTAGCCCAGAGTAAGGATGCATAACACAAATACAATACAGACAGACAATAAATAGATACATGGCTGTTACAGATATACTTCACTGTGCGTTTCAATGTTCCAATACATATGCGACAAAGAAAGGTAATTCTTTTTAGATTTTTTTTGTAGAATCTCAGGATGGGAGTTACTGTCAAAATCAATGTTGAGTTTTTGTCATTGGTGCAATGTAAAACTCAAGCTGTATCACATACCATCTGATAAGCAGTATTGTCAAGAAAATTAATATAAATTAAACATAAGATATGCACAATTTTTATACAAGTTCAGCATGATTAGAACTAAAATAAAGGCTATTTTAGTGAAAGGGGATCAAAGAAGTCACATGGTTGGCCAGACTGAGGTTGTGATTAGGGTTCTGCTGGTTGGTTCATGGTATCCAATTGCAGTGTTGCGATTGGGTTTCTGGATCCCACTCTTAGGAGAGTTGAATTATTGCATAGGATTTCCATTCCCAATGTCCCTTTGGATAACTTGGGCCAGAAGAATGGATATGTTGTCATTAAAGAAGCAATAAAACACTTGCCTCAATTTCAGTCACCCATTTGTACTGTCAAAACATCTGTCATCAGCTACCCATGAATTATGGACTGCTGGTTGTTCCTGGTGGTGTTTAGTTCCAATGAACCAAAGTTCAAAATAAATTTATTATCAAAGTACATATATGGCTATCATATACTACCTTGAGATTCGTTTTCACGTCGGAATTTACAGGATAAAAAAGAATTTGTGAAAGCTATACACAAACAGAGACTGGCAAACAGCCAAAGAGCAAAAGGAGACAAACTGTGCAAATCAGAAGTATAATGCTGAGAACATCAGTTGGAAAGATCCCTTGAAAGCGAGTCTGTATAATCAGTTCAGAGTTGTGGTGATTGAAGTTCTCCACGGTGGTTCAAGAGCCTGATGGTTGTAGGGTAATAATATTTACTGAACTTGGTGATGTGGGACCTACTTCTTCGATCAAGCCACACTCAGGTTGGAGGTGTAACATTAATCTGTTGTCTACACATGCGTATTGATCTGTTTTCTCGCTGCAATGTGAGTGAACCAGTTAAAGCCATCTCCCGTGTGCATACTTTTATTTTAATTAATATGAAGTTGTACAAACACAACAAATTGATGATGACTATGAACCTGAATTTTAGAGAATATCAACTGCACTGAGAGTTATGGGACAATTATGGGACAAGACAGTGAGAGGAAAGAGTTAAACAGTTCTGAGAAGGCTGTTACTGATGCTAACAAAGGGAAATGTGGGTTACTGCATAGTACATGGTAAAAGACACACAGCAAGCAAAGTTAAAGCAAAAATAACGTGCTGCTGACTTTAGTTGGGAAAGTTGATGAATTTGATCGTGGTAATGAAGGCTGGGAGTTACATATTGAGAAGATTGAACTGTATTGCAACATGAACAACATGGATGATGAACTGAAAGCTTCCATGCTTCTTAGCTTAATGGAAGTAAAATTACAGCCTCTAATGCAACCTGGTAACCCCTGCAAAGCCAGCAAGCAAGATATTTGACAAAATTGTTTTAGTTTTACAAAATCACTTGAGCCCTAAACTGCTGTTACTAGCTGAGAGTTTAGATTTCATGAAAGGAACCAGTCAAATTATGAAAACATTTCTGAATACATTGCAGAACTGCGCAAAGCTTCCCAGTACTGTGACTTTTAGAGGTGGACTTTCTGATACATTAAAAAGCAGACTTGTATGTGGTATGCATAGTCAAATAACTCAAAAGAGGCTACTGGTAGGAAGAGACTTAACATTAGAACAAACATTGGGCATAGCAATATCATTAGAGACTGCAGCAAAGGATGCAGAGGAACTATAGAAAAGGAGGTTAGAATGTGAAATGCACAAAATGTCCCTGAATGGTGGAAAAAGCCGACAATATTAACAATGTGGCAAATCCTTCTTAGTTCAAAGAAAACATTTGCAGAAAGAGTCAGAGTAAAGGTCACATAGAGAGAGGGTGCAAAGCAGTCAACAAGCACAACCAAAGAGAAAAACCGCACCGAGTGAAAAGTTTCCAACACAAAACTAAGCAAATGTATGAAGTGACTGAATATGAAACAGAATCAGAGGACACAGAGTCTGACAAAGATGAGCTGTCATGCCTAGAACTGCACAATATGACTGAAACAGATCACAAAATCATTTGGATCACAACAAGTGTGTCTGGGGTAAAACTAAAATGGAGCTGCATTAGGGTTAGCTTTGTCCATAATTTCAGAGGCTGACTACGACAAACTGTTTACTAGCTATAAATGAGAGAGGACCTTAGTGATGTCAAAGACCTACACAGGTGAAAAGGCATCTCCCAAAGGCAAACTGAAAGTGGATGAGCTGTATGGAGGCCAAACATAGCAGTCAGAGCTTTATATGTTGAAAAGTGGAGGGCCAGCACTCTTCATACATGAATGTTTCATAAAAATCCAACTAGACTGGTGCACAATCAAAGCTCTCAATGTGACTTCAACAGGCAACTGCAGCCCAAATGGCAACACTAACCTGAGACTGTCATAACTCAGGTCATACTTGGGCATTGTAAAATACTACCACCAGTTTCTGCCAAATATTGCTCAGTGCTGCTCCCATTGAATGCGCTGTTGCAAGGGTAAAGTGGGAATGGTTAGAAAGATGAGAAAGAGCATTCAAGGAAACAAAGAGACTAACAACATCAGATGAAATGCTCAAGCATTATGACCCATCGCTGTCCATCTGACTGGTGTGCGATGCATCCCCTTCTGACATTGGTGCCATTTTGTCACACACTATGAAAGATGGATCTGAACGTCCAATTATGTTTGCTTCAAGATCATGGATGAGCACAGAATGCAACTATGTACAGATTGACCGAGGGGTCCTTAGACTTCTATGGAGAATAAAGTTGTTCCATGGCTACCTCTGCAGACAAAAGTTTACGCAAGTGACAGATCACCTGCCCCTTGTGTCTATTTTCAATCCCAGGAAGGGAATTTGCCTGATATCTGCTATCTGGTTACAATGTTTGGCACTGTTCCTAGGAGCCTACTCTTATGACATAGAGTTCAAGGGTACCAAACAACACAGTTAGCTCATGGCTTTTCATGTCTTCTGCTGTTGGCAACTGAAGAAGAAAAGTCTTTATACTGTGACCCAGCAGAGGTGTTCCACACAATGCTGGCGGACCAGTTGCTGGTAACAAATTTGGAAATACCAAAAGAAACAAGGAACGACCTGATTTTGTCAAAACTCTGTGACATCATTATCCAAGGATGGCCATCTCATGGTAGCCCTGTGTTGCCAAAGTTCTCAGCGAGCCAAGACCAACTCTTGGTATGTCAAAGAACATTGATGTGTGGATCCCATGTTGTGGTTCCCTCTAAGTTCTGCACCAGAGCATTAGAGAATCTACATAAAGGACTCCTGGGTACAGTCAAGATGAAGAGTCTTGCCCAGAGCTAAGTGTGGTGGCCGTGAATAGATTGACAGATTGAAGACTTGACCAAAAGCTGTTTGGGATGCCAAAAAGTTCAAAATGCACCTGTCAGATACTGTTACACCTGTGAGATTGGCCGTCTTCACCATGACATGCATATTGATCTGTTCTCTCTCTCTCTCTTTGCAATTTGAATACACCAGTTATAGCCATCTCCCAGATATGTGCTTTTATTTAATTGATATGTAATTGTACAGACACCATAGGATGAGCAACACCTCATATTCTATCTGCGTAGCTTTCAAACTGTTGGTATAATCATCGATTTATCTAACCACTGGTAGTTTTCCTGCCCTCCCACTTTTCTATTTTTCTAATATCCATTCTGGTTCCTCTCTCACCCCTGTCTTCTCCTCACCTATCTATCATTTCCTTTTGGTGCCCCTCCAACTTCCCTTTCTATCATGGTCCATTCCTCTCCCGTATCAGATTCCTTCTACTTCAACCTATTTCACCTATTGCCTCCCAACTTCTCATTTCATTCCCTTCCCCCCCCCAACCTGTCTTCACATCTCAATTGTCAACTTGTACTCTTTCTCCTGGCCCCACCTTCTCATTGTGGCTTCTTCCCTCTTCCTTTCTAGTCCTGAAGAAGGGTCTCAGCCTAAAATATTGTCTGTTTATTCCCCTCCATAGATGCTGCCTGACTTGCTGATTTCCTTCAGCATTTTGTGTGTTGCTCAGGAGAGGGAAGGGCACGAGTCAGATGCTAGACTCCCTATGGCTATTCCGCTTAACAATAAGTACACCTGTTGAGTGTTTGAGTACTGTTGTGGGGGGGGGGGGGGTGGACGGCCTACCTGGGGGAAGCAACAGTGGCCACACCTCTGGCACAAGTATGTGAAGAGCAAGAGGATAAGACTTAAGAGAATAGGACCAATCAAGTGTGACACACATTGATGAAGGAAGAGTAGTAGATGTAGTGCATATGGATTTCAGCAAGGCATTAGATAAGGTACCCCATGCAGGGTTTATTGAGAAAATAAGGAGGCATGTGATCCAAGGGGACATTGCTTTGTGGATCCAGAACTGGCTTGCCTACAGAGGGCAAAAAGTGGTTGTAGATGAGTCATATTCTGGATGGAAGTTGGTGACCAGTGGTGTGCCTCAGAGATTTGTTCTGGGACCCCTACTCTTAGTGATCTTTATAAATGACCTGGATGAGGAAATGGAGGGATGAGTTAGTAAATTTGCCAATGACACAAAGCTTGGGGTGTTGTGGATAGTGTGGAGGGCTGTCAGAGGTTACAGAGGGACATTAATCAGATGCAAAACTGGGCTCACAAGTGGCAGGTGGAGTTCAACCCAGATAAGTGTGAAGTGGTTCATTTTGGTAAGTCAAATATGATGCAAGAATATAGTGTTAATGGTAAGACTTGGCAGTGTGGAGGATCAGAGGGATCTTGTGGTCTGAGTCCATAGGTCACTCAAAGCTGTTGTGCAGGTTGACTCTGTGGTTAAGAAGGCATATGGTGTATTGGCCTTCATCAATCTTGGGATTTAGTTTAGGAACCGAAAGGTAATGTTGCAGCTATATAGGACCCTGGTCAGATCCCACTTGGAGTACTGTGCTCAGTTCTGGTCGTCTCACTACAGGAAGGATGTGGAAACCATAGAAAGGGTGCAGAGGGGATTTACAAGGATGTTGCCTGGATTGGAGAGCATGCCTTATGAGAATAGGTTGAGTGAACACAGCTTTTTCTGTTTGGAGTGATGGAGGATGAGTGGTGACCTGATAGAGATGTACAAGATGATGAGAGGCTTTGATCGTGTGAATAGTCAGAGGCTTTTTTCCAGAGCTGAAATGGCTGGCGCGAGAGGGAACCGTGTCAAGGTGCTTGGAAGTAGGCACAGAGGAGATGTCAGGGGTAAATTTTTTACATAGAGAGTGGTGAATGCGTGGAATGGGCTGACAGCGACTGTGGTGGAGGCAGATATGCTAGGGTCTTTTAAGAGGCTCCTGGACAGGTACATGGACCTCAGAAAAATAGAGGGCTATGGATAACCTTAGGTAATTTCTAAGTTAAGGACATGTTCAGCACAGCTTTGTGGGCTGAAAGGCCTGTATTGTGCTATAGTTTTTCTATGTTCCTATGTTCTAATAGGACAGATTGTAAGGCAGAATTTCTGGACTTTGAGTTTTTGTGTAAAACTTTTACTGACAATTCATAACTTCTGCAATATCTCTGGTTGATTGTCATACCAGTCCCAAGTGCTTTTTTTAATCTATCTATCTATCTATCTATCTATCTATCTATCTATCTATCTATCTATCTATCTATTTATTTATTATTTATTATATATTTATCCAGCCATTTATTTATTTACTTTTTATTCATTTATGTATGTATGATTGTATTTAGCCATTCAGTGTGGCCCTCCAAGCCATGCAGCCAGCAACCTACCCATTTACCCCTGATCACATGACAATTTTCAATGACCAGTTAGCTACTAACCGGTACATCTTTGGAATGTAAGAGGAAGCTGGAGCACCCGGACAAAACCCATGTGCTTACGTGGAGGACATATAAACTCCTTACAGACAATGTTGGAATTGAACTCCGAACTCCAATGTCCTGAGTAGTAATAGTGTCATACTAATCACTATGGAACTGTACTCTTCAATGGTGTTTTCCCTCTTTGAGTAGCAAAGGATCTGCGATTCCCATGAATTAATGAAGATAGTACATTTTTTTTTAGTAGGTCTTGGGAGCATCCTTGAAGCATTTTTGCTCATTGTGACACAGTTCAGAATAGATGAGTAGGAAGTATCCCATCCAGATTTATCATGGCAACTACTCAGCCCAAGGCCACAAGAAATTGCTAAGAGTTGTGAACGCAACTCAGTTCATTACGCAAACCGAACTCCCCTACATTGACGCCATCCCTCTGCCTCAGAACAGTGGTCAACATGATTGAGCACTGATTCTACCCTCATCATTCTCGCTTTTTCCATCTCCCATCAGACAGAATACACAATAATTTGAGAGCAGGTGTCACCAGCCTTGAGGACAGATTCTATCCCTCCTGAACAGACCTCTCTTGCTAAAAGATTACCCAGGCCATGCTCTCTCCTCATTACTGCCATCTGGAAGGAGATACAGGAGCCTTAGGTCTGACCTGACCTGGTTCCGGAACAGCTAATACCCTTCAACCCACAGGCTCCTGATCCAGCCTGGATAACTTCACCCAGCTCATGATGAACTGATTCCACAACCTATGGACTCACTTCCAAGAACTCGACAATTCCTATTCTCAGTATTATTTATTTATAAATCTATTTATCCACCTGTTAGTAAACGTCTACTATTAAAATGGGTCCAAAGGATCATTAGGGACCCAAGTCCCCCCAATCACAATCTGCTCCCGCTGCTATCATCCAGGAAATGGTACTGCAGCCTAAAAGTCAGGACTAACAGGCTCCGGGACAGCTTCTTCCACCAGGCCATCAGACTGATTAACATGCTGATTTGAGTGTATTTCTATGTTACATTGAATTTTCTATTTATTATAAATTATTATGAATTACTATGATTGCACATTGCACATTTAGATGGAGGCATAACATAAAGATTTTTACTTCTCATGTATGTGAAGGATGTAAGAAATAAAGTCAATTCAATTCAATTCAATTCAATATTTATTCATTTCTATAGATGGTGCCCGATCTGCTGAGTTCCTCCACAAGTTTGTGGGTGTGGCTTAAACATCTATTTATTTGTTTTTTTTGCAGATTGCCTTCTTTTGCACCTTGAATATTTATCAGTCTTCACTTGTGTGTAATTTTTCATTGATTGTATTGTATATTTTTATTCTACTGTGAATGCTCAAGAGAGAGTGAATCTCAGGGTAGTAAGTGGTGACATACACACACTTTGATAGTAAATTTACTTCAAACTTTGAAATTTCTTCATCCCCCAGTCTATCTCATTGTGGCCCTTGCCCTTGATGTGTCTACCTGCACTGCACTTTCTCTGTAATGACAACACTTCATCCTGCATTCTGTTTATTTTCAAAATTTCAATTTACTTCTTTAAGGAATGAACTGTCTTGATGACATGCAACCACTGTAACTCAGTACGTGTGACAATCATAAACCAAGAAGGAAATCGCACTGATAGGTACCAGTGACAGAGACATGGCCAATTAAAGTTTATGAAAGCAAACATTTCATTTTTATTACCTTACAAGGCAACATTTTTTGTATCAGCTGTTGCTCTCCACTGAATGGAGTCAATGAATTCAAGCCAGGTATAAACCTGTCGTGAGACCAGTAGGAAGCCTCCCGAGCATAATTCCCTGGGAAACTGCCGGAAGCTGGTTCTTCATGAAGAGTCAAATGTCACAGTGCAAATCACCAGTGACAACCTTTGAAGGTCGGTGGGAATTTTGTGTTTGCCTGGAAATAAACAGTTCTAACTGAATTACACAAGGAAATGTTGGCAGTCATACATACAACTCTAGGCCTAAGTATTTAATGTTAGCACTCTGTGTGAGATAGGAGATGTTCAGTTAACATCAAATTTGAAGATATGGTTAGAATTACAATTACAGAGAGAGATGCAAACTTCTGAAGGCTACTAATATCGTTTATTACATCAAACATTGAAACAAAAACAGTAAAGCAGAAGAACAGACCTTTTGGTCCATGATGCTATGCAGAATTAATTAAGCAAGTAATTAAATGCTTAACTAAACACACTTATTCTGCCTACAGAATGACCATACCCCTCCATTCTTCGCACATTCATGTACTATCTAAAAGCTTTTTAAATACCTCTCTATGTAAAATAAACTTGCTCTGTACAACTCTCAACTTTCAACCCTGTGAGATAGATAGCAGCTGTCTAAAAATCTCTGTCTCTCGTGATCGTGCCAGGTCTCCCCTCAGCATTCACTGCTCCAGGGATATTAGCAGCACAAGATTAATGCATTGAATCAAATAGCTTTCTATCTTCAAAATAATCATAATGGAAAATATTTCACCCCGGGAAGAGATTAAACTCAGACTATCTGATCCTTGGCTATTCAAGTATTTTTAAATATGAAGGATGACATTGCAGAGGTTTATAAAATTATGTGGGACAAAATAAGATAGTAAGTGGGGTTAAGAACTAGACGGCACAGATCAAAGATTATAGGGAGAGTCTAAAAGGAGATCTGAGGGATAAGGTTCGTTACACTGAAGGTATTGAATATCTGGAATAAGCTCAAACAAGGTGGTGGATGTCGATACAATTACAATGCATAATTAGTGTTTGAACATGCACTTGTATGGAGAAAGTGTAGAGGGATAGAGGTCCTAATGCGGACAAATGGGATTATCATATATAGGCATTGTTGTCGGCATGGGAGAGACAGGCAGAGATGTCCTGTTTTGTGCTGCGTATCTCTATGATGCCATCTAAAAATTCAGACCGTTGACTCACTGTGTCAGCCAATGAGACGATGAGAAGATTAATAACGGGTGTTATGGCAGGTCTTACAAAAATGTTTACAGAAATGAAAAAAGTACTGAGCAAAAGTAAAAAAAGATTTTGGAAGAGATTAGTTCTTCATTATTAAACTGAGCACTTATACATTAGCAGATCCTCTTTTTGTACAGAATTTTGGTTCCAATGGCTTCAATAGAAATCCAGACCTTTGATTAGACTTTCCAAGATGTGTTCCATACAGAGAAACTGCTGTACTGCTAGAAGTCCTGATGACGTGTCTCAGCCCGAAATGTCGACTGTTTACTCTGTTCCATAGATGCTGCCTGGCCTGCTAAGTTCCTGCAGCATTTTGTGTGTATTGTCATGAGTGATGAACAGATCCGATGGACAATGGGGTGCAGAGTTACCCATCCCCCCTCCCTGAGAACCATGAAATTTGCTGTTTCTATGCTGCTCATGATAGAAAGAGACAAAACGCAGGCAAAACATTTGCTACAGATAAGAGGGGGAGAGAGACTGTAGATTAACTGTATTATGACTCTTCCTGGATTATTTAATTTCCACTACAAGGACTGTACTTGGCTCATTAACATTCCTCAGGAGATAGCAGGAGTGGCCTGATTTGATGGACACAGTCATTCAGAGTTGATGGATAGCTGAGACCCCGTGAGTGGGGATAAAAAGACAGGTCTGGAGAGACACCCGTCAGACACACCAGTGGACACTGATTGAGTGTTGGGAACCCACAGAAAGGTGGGGGCTTCGAAGACCGAACTAGGAGATCGTCAGTAAAGCTCACAGTGTTACAGCAGGGCTGGTGGGGACTTGTGTGTGTGTCCACTCATGCCAGAGTGACGAGTCCACCACAGAAGAATGGTCTGGCTGAAGACCAGAGGGGTCATAACTGAATGAACACAATGCTACAACGGATTAAGAAAGCAATGGAAGGTTCGGCTGTTGTAGTTGTTACCTCTCGCTTGCTCTCTCTCTCTCCAACGATTTCAATACCACAACCATAACTACTTCAGCATTTATGAACTGAACTCTATTCTTTCCTATGACAATTCATTTACCCCTAGACATCGATAGAGCTTGTTTATTATTGATTATTATTATTCCTACACTTTTAGGTTTATTACTGCTAACTTGTTTTATATGTATATTTGCATTTTTGATATTGTATTGTGTAGTTTACTAATAAACACCTTTAGTTTGGTACCACCAGACTCCAACGGATACTTCTTTCTCTGCTGGTCAGGCACCCAGTTACGAGGTACGTAACAGTATTGCTTTGGATCTCCAGCATCTGCAGATCTTCTCATGTTTGGGATGATAGAGGCGCTCTCCTGCTAATGACAGGCAAATGAGTTTCCTCGGTTGCATGTAAAAGGTCATGAAGTACAGTTCTGAAGAAAAGCAGTGACACTCTCCTCAAAGCCTTGGTTGATGGATATCACTTAGCCAAAGTCATTAAATATTGCTTCTTGTGGATGCTTGAACCTGTGAATAGTCTGCTGTGTTTTCTGAAATAGACTGGTGTTATAAAACAAAATATCTTATCTAAATCATGAAAGATATAGAACTCTGCAAAGGAACATGGACATCTTAGTGCATGGTAAAACATTCATAAAAACTAGAACAAGTAATTCAGTAAGCAAGCAGGATATTATAGTTTATTCTTAGAGTTTAGTACAGAATTGTTACCAAGAGGGCATAACAATAGTTATATTTCATTAGGAGTTTGAGGGGTTTCGGTATGTCACCAAAGACACTCAAATTTCTACAGATCTACCGTGGACAGCAGTCTAACTGGCTGCACAGCCATCTGGTCTGGGAAGGGGGCACTGCACAAGATCAAAATAATCTGCAGAAAGTTGTAAACTCAATCAGTTCCCTCCTGGGCACTAGCCTCTCCAGCATCCAGGACATCTTCACTGAGCAATGCCTTGGAAAGACAAAATCCATCATTATGGACCCCTCATTGGCCAGGACATGCCCCCTTCTCATTGATGCCATCAGGGAGGAGGTAGAGAAGCCTAAAGGCCTACACTCAGCGATTCAGGAACAGCTTTGTCTCCACTGACATCCGATTTCTGAATGGACACTGAGCCCATGAACACTACTTTACTACTTTTATTTCTCTCTTTTTCCAATACTTATATAATTTAACTTTTTATGTATAAGTATTAAGAGATGATGGCGCCTAACAGCGACTAACACCTATTGTGAGTAGCTTGTCTTATGACAGATTGAACAGACTTGGTTTGTATTCGCTGGAGTTCAAAACAATGAGAGAAGACTTGAATGAAAGATATAATATGGTGATGTGGGAGGATGTGGGGGAGATACAGAAGCCTGAAGGCAGACACTCAGTGAATTAGCAACAGCTTCTTCCCCTCTGCCATCTGACTTCTGAATGGACATTGAACCCATGAACACTATTTCACTTCTTTAATTATTTCTGTTTTTGCCCTACTACTTAATGTACAAATATACCTACTATAATTTATTATTGTTTTTTGTATTCATCATGTATAGCTTTGTACTGCTGCTGCTAAGTTAACCAATTCACAACATATGCCAATGATGTTAAACCTGATTCTGATCCTAATAATGTTTCCGACTTTTCTTTCTGTGGATGAATTTGGATTTGGGCGATATTGTCAAAAGATAACATATTATAAGGTAATAGAAGCAAGAATAATTCCACTGGACCCTTCAAATCTGCTCAGTAATTCAAAATGATCATTTTCTCTCTTGAGCCAGTTCCCCATATCTATCAGCTTCATGGTAAACCTCATCCACCTCCTCTCCAGAGTATCAATATCCTTCTTTAAGGGGGCAACCATTAATGAATGAAATATGGAATGCAATATGTCTCCCTTCAGATAACAGTCTGCCTTGAGGTTTTTCTTATCATGACCTTACACATTCCCACATTAAAGTCTATTTGCCTGGTTTTCATCCATTCACCTAACCTGTCCATGCTCTGTTGCAGAGTCCGAATATCCTCTTTACAACCTGTCATCCCAACTATTTCCATATTGTTGCCAAACTTGGATATCTTGCACTCTGCTTCTTCACCCAGCATAAATACAGTGAAATTCAATAATCTGCAATTTGGATATTCAGACATTCCACTCATTTGGCATTTGGTTCACTAGGTACTGATTACCACACAGTGGTACCCCAGTTCCCACAATCCCTTTAATACAACAAAATGATGTTTCCACATCTCCTTTCCAAACATTGGGACCCTGATTTCCATAATCCCCAGAAAATAATTTTGTTCCATTTCCCATGCTTCATAGAAACATATTAGATTCAATTTTCCTTCATACTGGTTGAAGAGAAGTAGTTGTCTGTGTCTGACACCGTTCAAAACCAGTGACCTCCCTTCAGATATTCAGTTCTTGACCCAACCTACACCAAAGCAAATTTATTACCAAAGTACCAATACAGTAGGTTATCATATACTACCTTGAGATTCATTTTCTTGCAGGAATAAGAAAAACAGTAGAATTCATGAAAAACTCCACTATGGACAATCTCAAGACTGGCTGTGAAAGGAGGAGAGTTCAGCATGGAGTGATCAACCCCATCCCATAAGAACCCAGAGCTACTGAAACAGAAGCTCCAAAGTCCTCAACCCTGGGAGAGGAAAGGTCTTTGCCTCGAAGATGTATGAAGTTATGTGGCGAAAGCCGAAGCCATAGGGCTGATCAAACTTCAGCCTAGGACAGAGAACTCTGGCAAGCTGCTGTTGGCAGCCTGTGCCCCTGTAGGGGTGATGACAAGAAGAAGAAGGAGAAGGAGGAGAAGAAGGAGGAGGAGGAGGAGGAGGAAGATGAGGAGGAGAAGGAGAAGGAAAATCATCTTTGCAAGTGACTCTGTAGATTGTGGAATCTGTTCAGAGCAGTGGTGTGTGAAATAATCCATGCTGGTTCGAAAGCCTGATGGTTGAAGAGTAATAACTGTTCCTGAGCCTGGTGGCATGGGACCTAAGGCCTGAGGAATTCCTGCCTAATGATAATAGTAAGAAGAGGGTTGTGCCTGAATCCCTGTTCCACCACTTTGCATTACAATTTACTTTTTGATTTTAAGTATGTTCTTTCTTGCATAATTGTGTACAATTTATGTTTTATACATGTTTTTCTTTTGTGAATGTTGTGTTCCTAATGCTGTGTGTCTGTGATACAGCTTACAAATTTTTCATTGCACCTTTGCACGTATGTACTTGTGCGTGTGTGTTTAGCTTACTGGAAAATAATTTATTCTGTTGTACATCATCTAAAAAAATCAAATAATTTTAATACCAATCCAACAGCCCACAGAATCTGCCAGTCTGATACCATCAAAGTCCCAAATATGTTGGATTGACAACAGAGTTCTGTTGTATCAGACCGTAAGACCACAAGACATAGGAACAGAATCAGGCCATTCGGCCCATCGAGTTTGCTCCGGCATTCCACCATTACCGATTTATTTTCTCTCTCAACCCCATTCTCCTGTCTTCTCCCTGTAAACTTAGGTTCTTGATTAGCAAGTGCATCAATCAACCTCCACTTTAAATACACACAGTGTCTTGACCTCCACTGCCTCCACAGCAATGAATTCCACAGATTCACCACCCTGAGTTATCAAATAAATGAGGCCCAAGAATGGATCTTTAGGACATGCCACAAGTTACATCCTTCCAGGATGAAAAAAGTCTGTTGTGTTTCAACTATCTACCTTCAATGTGATAACGAATCACACTTCTCCCACTACCATGTGCACCAACACTCCATGGACCAGCCTTTTTTATATGGCACATCGACAAATGCTTTCTGGAAATCCAGATCCACTGCATCTGCAGATTTCCCTCATTCATTTGACTCTGTTCAATACATCCTTAAAGTACTATTTTGTGAAACCTGATCTAACTTTCATAAAGCCACATGGGCTTGGTTTAATTACATTAATTTTTCTCTAAATGAATTGCTGCTTCTTCCTTAATTATCGACGCCAACATCTTGCCAACAACAGCTGTTCGGCTAACAAGCCTATCGTTACTCACCTTATTTTCTCCTTCTCTTCATGAACAAGGGAGTTACAATTGCCGTTTTCCAATCTGTTGATGTTCTTCTGGAACTCAGTAAGTTTAGCAAAACTTCAACCAATAGCTATCGCTGCAGTTAGTTCCTTTAAAGCCCTTGGGCACTGACTGCATTGTTTCATTGCTTTGTTGTTTGTAATTGGGATTGTTACAAATTCTTCTATATCATTTGAAACAAATCCATTTTTTCATTCTTGATTATTTGATATTTGCTGTATCATCAACCATAAAGACTGACACAGCAAAATTACCATTTCCTTAGAACATTGAACATAGAATATTACAGCATAGTACAGGACCTTTGGCCCGCCATGTTGTGCCAACCTTTTTTGAAACCTATCAAATATTAACAGGTCTAGGTAGAGTGGACTTGGAGGGGATATTTCCTGTCGTGGCTAGTCTAGGGTGAGAGAGCACAGTCTCAGAATACACAGACAGAGATTAGGAGGGACTTCTTCATCCTAAGGGTGGTGAACCTGTGGAATTCGTTACCATCGAAGGCTGTGGAAGTCAAGTCTTTGGGTATATTTAAAGTGAGGCTGATGGCTTCTTGATTAGTAAGGGCATCAAAAATTCTAGGGGAAAAGCACGAGAATGGGGATGAGGAGGATAATAAATCAGACGTGATGGAATGGTGAGCAAACTCAATGGGCTGAATGGCTTAATTCTGCTCTTGTGCCATATGGTCTTTAACTTCTTCAAGATCAATCTAATGCTTCCCTTCAATGTAGCCCCCCATTTCTGTTTCATCCACATGCTAATGTAAGAAACTCTTAAATGTCCCTAATCTACCTGCTTCTACCACCACTCCTGGCAGTACATGACATGCACCCTCCAGTTTCTGCATAAAACAACTTACCTCTGGTGTCCTTCCCACCAACATCCATTCCTCCAAATACCTTACGACTGTGCCCCCTTGTAGTAGCCATTTGCACCCTGGGATAGTTTCTTGCTGTCCACTCTATTTATGCTTCTTATTAACTTGTACACTTTTATCGACTCACCACTTATCCTTCTCCACTCCAAGGAGAAAAGCTCTAGCTTCCTCAACCTATCCATAGCAGATATGCTCTCTAATCCAGGCAACAACCTAGTGACAAACAAGAGAGACTCTGCAGATGCTGGAAATCCAAGCAACACAAACAAAATGCCGGAGGATCTTGGTAGGCCAGGCAGCATCTAAGGAAAAAAGTACAGTTGACATTTTGGGCCAAAATCCTTCGGCAGGATTAGTGAATCTCCTCTCACCCTCTGCAGAGCTTCCATACCCTCCCTAGAATGAGGTGAACATCTTCCAACTTCTTCCTTTCCCGGTTGTAAATTCCCAGTCTCATCCTTATCTTGGCTACCCTCTTCCTCTATCGAATCTCTGCCAGGACAGAGATGCATCATTTTTTTCTCTGTTTCTCAAGAGGATGATTAGTATTTGGGTTGGTCTTTGAATATGTTAAGGACAAAGTTGGCATGGCATGGCATCCAAGCTGGAGTCAGTGCTGCCTCACACTGTTTGTTCGGCAGGAGACAAGCTGAATTCTGTCTGAGTGCAGACTGCTGCAACATTCATGGACTCAGGGTCTTGGACTATATTTTTTGTGCGACTGTATTTTACTGATATCTTATATGTGCTATACATGCTTGTACTGCGTTTGACTATTGGTACTGTATTTTGCACCTTGGCCCCGGAATAATGCTGTTTCGTTTGGCTGTATTCATGGGCATTCCTGTATGGTTGAATGACAATTATACTTGAATTTGATGGATACTCAGTTATGAAGTCATACAGCACAGAACTAGATGTGATACCTTCATCTTGAGAATAACTTGCATTTCTGCTGGTGTGAATAAATCTGGAAGATTTGCAAAAATAAACACCAGTGTGCACAAGATAAGCTACTATTTCCCAGGACCAATGCACTTCAAACAATTAATAAGCAATGTTCCTCTAGTTATTTTTTACAGCTCGGAGCAGTCATTGCTCTGAGCAGGAAGTTGTTAGAGGGCCTAAGAACTGCACGGCATTTTAAATGTATTTTTAATATGCATACTATGAATATTTAGAATGAAAATTGAAAAATCACACACTTTTGATTTATTTTATTAATTGGAGTATAATGAAATACAATGCAACAAAGAAAATCTTTCATGTTTCATAAGCATTTTCTAGCCTTGTCCATTTTCAGCTGCGTGGCAACGAAGGCTATGTGCACGGGAGCATTTCAGTAACTGCGCGGTTGCACAGCTTAGAGGAAATAGTGTTAATAAGTATTTTCTGATCCTGGACTAATCTTAAACCTGTTAAGAAACATTATGTGAGTCTAGTTACCTAATTTGTCAGAAAGAAGTGTGCTAGCACATCCCACAATACCTTATACATATCCTGCGAGAGTTTACTGATCTTCAGGGTTTAACAAGACATATGGGCAAATAGCTATCTTTGGCACTGATAATACCAAGTGCATAATATAAGCTGGGAAGACTCAGCTCCATTGAACTCCTCTGACTTTTTCCAGCTTTATGATAGAACTAATTCCCTGAGAGTATTCACCAAATGCATTTCAGAGCCAATTAGGCAGATGTGAGGCTGTGTGGAACTTGTTCACATCTAAATATCCAGCCTAGTCTCGCAAGCAATTGTTCTACTCGATATAAATCTACAAACACACTGTGTTTTAGCAATGAACACACAAAAGACTAGATGCACTTAAGGCAAATTTTGATTATATGTGTCAAAATGGAGACTAATAGCAAATATGATTTGTTTTAATGTGGATTAAAGTGCATTTAGGGATTGCATTTGAACTGCCGACTTTTTTGTGCATACTTAAAACTTCATTGAAGTTTATTTTCAACAATCTGTATTCTCAGTATATTAACTTAGAAGACAGCCGCAGCAGATCATGCCATTTATGAAGTAGAAAGCATCGAGAGGGACAAGGAGAGTCCGAAGTAGTGGGCGTCCTGGGTTTTTCTTGCTAATGGATCTCAGAGAAGAGGTGGTTAAACATAGAATAGTACAGCACATTACAGGCCCTTCGGCCCACAATGTTGGCTGACCCTCAATCCCTGCCTCCCATATAACACCCCCCCCACCTTAAATTCCTCCATATACCTGTCTAGTAGTCTCTTAAACTTCACTAGTGTATCTGCCTCCACCACTGACTCAGGCAGTGCATTCCACGCACCAACCACTCTCTGAGTGAAAAACCTTCCTCTAATATCCCCCTTGAACTTCCCTCCCCTTACCTTAAAGCCATGTCCTCTTGTACTGTGCAGTGGTTCCCTGGCAAGAGGCGCTGGCTGTCCACTCTGTTTATTGCTCTTAATATCTTGTCCACCTCTATCATGTCTCCTCATCCTCCTTCTCTCCAAACAGTAAAGCCCTAGCTCCTTAATCTCTGATCATAATCCATACTCTCCAAACCAGGCAGCACTGGGCAAGCACGTTATTTGCAGGAAAATAAAGGATTACAATAGAATTTATGAAAATTATGAAAATAAAAAAGAAGACTGTAACAACAATGTAAAAAGGAAGGGATATAGTGCAAATAAAAAAATAAATAAAAATACTGAGTCCGTGAAAGTGAGTCTGTAAATTGTGGAATCAGTTCAGAATTGGTTTAGGAGCCTGATAGTTGTATGGCAATAATTGTTCTGACCTGGTGGTGTTGGGCCTAAGGCTCCTGTGCCTCTGGCACAATGGTAGTAGAAGAGAGCATGGCCTGGATTGTGAGGGTCCTTGTTGATTGATGATGCTTTCCTAAGGCAGTGGTCTTAGTAAATGTGCTCAATGGTGGAAGCTGCGTTGCCTTTGATAGACTGGGCTGCATCCACCACTCTCTCTTGACTTCTCCATTTCTGAGCATTGGTGCTTCCAAACCAGACCCAGATGCAACCAATCGGAGTGATCACCTTCATGGGAAAATTTGCAGATGTTGGAAATCCAAGAGTACACACAAAATGCTGGAGGAACTTGGCAGGTCAGGCAGCATCCATGGAAAAGAGTGAACAGTCAACATTTTTGGGCCGAGACCCTTCATCAGGACTAGAAAAAAAGATGCAAAGTCAGAACAGGAAGGTGTGAAGAGGGGAGAAAGAAGTGCAAGGTGGCAGGTGATAAAGTGAAACTGGGAGAGGGAGAGTAAAGAGCCAGGAAGTTGATTGATGAAAGAGATAAAAAAAAGCTGGAGTAGGGGGAATCTGACAGGAGAGGGGAGAAGTCCATGGAAGAAAGGAAAGGGGAAGGACCACCAGGAGGGAGGTGATAGGCAGATAAGGAGATAAGATAAGAGAGGGAAACAGGAATGGGGAATGGTGAAGGAGGCAGGCTGGAGTCAATTACCAGACTTTGCCATAACTAATCTGTTCAGGCCTTTTAATGTTTGGAATGTTTCTATGAGATCCACCCCCCCCCCCCCAATTCTCCTGAACTCCAGGGAATATAGCCCAAGAGATGCCAGACATTCCTCATATGGTAACCCTTTCATTCCTGGAATCATTTTTGTGAATCTTCTCTGAACCCTCTCCAATGTCAGTATATCCTTTCTAAAATAAGGAGTCCAAAACTGCACACAAGATTCTAAGTGCGGTCTCACGAGTGCTTTATAGAGCCTCAACATCGCATCCCTGCTCTTATATTCCATACCTCTAAAAATGAATGCCCACATTGCATTCACACTCTCTATTTTCTGCCAATCAGCCAATGCTCCACCATGCTAGTAACTTCCCTGTAATTCCCCGGGCTTTTATCTTGCTAAGCAGACTCATGTGCAGCACCTTGTCAAAGGCCTTCTGAAAATCCAAGCACACCACATCTACTGCATCTCCTTTGTCTACCCTGCCTGTAATTTCCTCACAAAATTGCAGTAGGTTAGTCAGGCTGGATTTTCCTTTCAGGAAACCATGCTGGCTTTGACCTACCTTGTCATGTGCCTTCAGGTACTCTGTAAGGGGAAGAGTCAGGTACCAGAGAGTATCTTGTGGCTGTACCCATTGACAATAAGTACTCCTGTTTGAGTACTGTTGGGGGGGGCAGACTACCTGGGGGAAGCAACAGTGGCCATGCGTCTGGCATGGTGTCTGGCCCTGTGGCTCAGAAGGGTAGAGATAGGACGAGGAAAGCAGTAGTGATAGGGGATTCTATAGTCAGGGGGTCAGACAGGTGATTCTGTGGACGCAGGAAAGAAACTCGGATTGTAGTTTGCCTCCCAGGTGCCAGGGTCCGGGATGTTTCTGATTGCATCCAAGATATCCTGCAGTGGAAGGGAGAACAGCCAGAGGCCGTGGTACATGTTTGTACCAATGACATAGGTAGGAAAAGGGAAGAGGTCCTGAAAGAAGACTACAGGGAGTTAGGAAGGAAGTTGAGAATCAGGACCTGAAAGGTGGTAATCTCGGGATTACTGCCTGTGCCACACGACAGTGAGAACAGAAATAGGATGAGGTGGAGGATAAATGCGTGGCTGTGGGAATGGAGCAGGGGGCAGTGATTCAGATTTCTGGATCATTGGGACCTCTTTTGGGGCGGGTGTGACCTGTACAAAAAGGACAAGTTACACTTGAATCCCAGGGGGACCAATATCCTGGTGGGCAGGTTTTATAGAGCTGCTGGGGAGGGTTTAAACTAGTTCGACAGGGGGGTGGGAATCAGAGTGTGAGTGCAGGGATTAAGGTAGAAGGACAAGGGCATGATGTTAAGAGTTCTGAGTTGATGAGGAAGGACAGGCAGGGGATGAAACATAATTGTAGACAATTAAAGGGGTTAAAATGTGTCTATTTCAATGCTAGGAGTATTAGGAACAAGGAGGATGAACTTAGAGCATGGATTAGTACGTGGAACTATGATGTTGTGGCTGTTACTGAAACTTGGTTGGATGAAGGGCTGGATTGGATGATGCAGGTCCCGGGATTCAGGTGTTTTAAAAGGAATAGGATGGGAGGTAGAAAGTGGTGGGGGGGGCAGAGGCATTGCTGGTCAGGGATAGTATCACAGCTATAGAAAGGGAGGATGCTGCAGAGGGAGTGTCCACTGAGTCGGTCTGGGTGGAAGTTAGAAATAGGAAGGGATCGGTCACTGTGCTTGGATAGTCTGTCGGCCCCCAAATAGCCCTTGGGACACCGAGGAGCAGATAAGTAGGCAGATTTTAGAATGGTGCACAAAATACAGGGTAGTAGTTATGGGTGATTTCAATTTCCCTCATATTGACTGGCACCTCCTGATTGCAAGGGGGATAGATGGGGCTGAGTTTGTCAGGTATTTTCAAGAAGGATTCCTGACACAGTATATGGACCGGCCGACGAGCGGGAGAGATTATGCTGGATCTAGTTCTGGGTAATGAGCCTGGCCAGGTAACAGACCTCTTGGTGGGGGAGCATTTTGGTGAGAGTGACCACAACTCCCTTAGCTTCAGCATTGCTATGGAAAGGGATAAAATCTATTGGTCCTATATCTACCCTCAAGTCTTTTACCCTTTATATCCTTAAAAAAATCTTTTAGTATCTTCTTTGATATTAGTCGCCAGCTTCCTTTCATAATTCATCTTTTCCTTCCTAATGACCTTCTTAGTTTCCTTCTGCAAGTTTTTAAAAGCTTCCCAATCCTCTTTCCAATTACTTGTGACCAAGGATAAATTTTTGTTCTTAACTATTTAATAATGGGTTTAAAATTTAAAATTATACATTTCCAGAATTCTATCCTAATGCTGTTATCCCCGTCTTCATATTCCTTGATCACCTCTTCTTCGTATCACTGTTGACTCACACCAACTTTTATTGATGAACCATAGACAACTTTCTATCAGCATGCATCGCAGCTTGGTGGCAACGCTGTTCTTTCCTGTGACTTCAAGAACAGCACAGTCATGGACACAACTCAGCACATCACAGAAACCAGCCTCCCCTCCATGGACTCTGTCTACACATCTCACTTTCTCAGTAAAGCAGCCAGCATAATCAAGGGCCCCTCCCACTCTGGATGTTTTCTCTTCTCAACCCCTCCCATTGAGAAGAAGATATTTTACCTTGAAAGAATGTACATTTTCCACTTTTGACAATTGAACAGTTCTCTGGCACAATAAAGTGGATTCTTGACCTCAGGATATACCACATTATGGCCTTGTACCATACAGTATGCCTGTAGTGTGCTTTCTCCATAGCATTTTGCACTCTGTTCTTGCATTATGCTGGCTTTACCTCAATGTGCTGATGTAATGAAGTGACCTGTATGGAGGGCATGTAAAACACTTTATCACTGTACCTCAGTATATAATAAACCAAAATACCTCCAGGGATGTCTGCTTAGCCCGCTGCTCTACTCTCTGTATACACATGACTGTCTGGCTAGGCATAGCTCAAATACCATCTATAAAGTTGCTGACGATACAGTCATCTCAGGTGGTGATGAGAGGGTGTACAGGAGTGAGATATGCCAAATAGTGGAGTGGTGCCACAGCAACAACCTGACACTCAACGTCAGTAAGACGAAAGAGCTGATTGTGGACTTTAGGAAGATGAAGGAACACATACCAATCCTCACAGAGGGATCAGAAGTGGAGAGAGTGAGCAGTTTCAAGATCTGTGAGTATCTAACCTGGTCCCAACATATCGATGTAGTTATCAGAGTTTAAAGAGATTTAGCATGTCAACAAATACAGTCAAAAACTTATATAGTTGAACTGTGGAGAGCATTCTGACAGGCTGCATCACTGTCTGATATGGAGGGGTTACTGCACAGGATTGTAAGAGGCTGCAGAGGATCATAAACTTAGTTGGCTCCATCTTGGGTTCTAGCCTACAAAGTACCCAGGACACCTTCAGGGAGTGGTGTCTCAGAAAGGCAGCGTCCATTATTAAGGTCCTCCAGCATCCAGGGATGCCCTTTTCTCACTGTTACCATCAGGTAGGAGATACAGAAGCCTGAAGGCACACACTCAGTGATTCAGGAACAGCTTCTTCCCCTCTGCCATCCAATTCCTAAATGGACATTGAATCTTTGGACACTACCTCACTTTTTAAAAAAATATACAGTATTTCTGTTTTTGCACATTTTAAAAGAATCTATTCAATATATATAATTGATTAACTTGTTTATTAATATTTTAATTATTATTTTTTAATTTCTCTGCTAGATTATATATTGCATTGAACTACTGCTGGTAAGTTAACAAAATTCATGTCACATGCCAGTATTGATAAACCTGGTTCTGATTCTGATCACTTCCTCTGGATTTAACACAAAATGAACTTTTCCTGCTACTCCACACACCCGCAGTGACCTATTCACCAAATTGCCATCAGGGAGATGTTACAAGTCAGTCACCACCGGGACTACACGTCATCTCCGAAACTTCTTTCCTGTAGCTATCCAGCCTCTGAACAAAACTTACTCAGATGTGATATCTTAACTGTCCCTGCACAGCATCCATTAAATGATCTTTCCTGCTCTTCTTGTTCTGTTCATGTGTTCACATTTATTTAAGTTTGATTACTGATGTATGTCTATGAAGGTTTAAAAGATAATGAGAAAATGTCTTTGAAGGTTCTCAGTCAACCAGGTCATTGTATAACAAGCAATGGTAAACAAGGCAACTGGACTTGCTGTGTTCTCTAGAAGATGTTTTACCACTTATCCAAGAGGCTGCTTCAGTTCAAATCCATGGTGATTTATTTTGTGATTTAGAAACTTTGTGAGTAATTTAAAGGTATAGCAATCACAGGAGGGTTGTTAAAAGTCGTAGAGATAATGAGAGGATTATTAGTCTTATCTTTGCATGAATGGAGGTGTGAACTGTTGTGGAACTGTGTGTGGGGTAGAGATGTTCGGACAGCATTGGACATCATCGCCTATCAGCTATTTACAATAGTTCACACCTCCATTCATGCAAAGCCTAATGACCCTCTCAGTATCTCTACAACTTTTAATGACTCTCATGTGATTGCTATATCTTTAAATGACTAACCAAGTTTCTAAGCCAGAAAGTAACCACCATGGATTTGAAGTGAAGAAGCCTCTCCGATAAGTGGCAAAGTGTCTTTAGATAACACAGCAAATCCAGTTGCCTTGAAATATTATAGCTTGATATTTGATTATTGATGTTTGTGCATGTGACCATTCTGCTAATTGTTGATTGCTCATGGCTGTTTGCACTTTAAATTGTTGGTTGCTCTGTATTGTCTGTTATGGTATTGTCCTGTTTCTTATGCTTGTCACCAAATCACAATCAGTTATGGTAGGTTTCAGATACAGGCAATAAAGTAATTCTTAACGACACGTACAACACACTAGAGGAACTCAGCAGGTTGGACAGCATCCGTGGAAATGAGCAGTCAACATTTTGGGCCGAGACCCTTCATCAGGACTGAAGAGGGAGGGGCAGGGGCCCTATAAAGAAGGTGGGGGGGGGGTGGGAAGGAGAAGGCTGATAGGTGCCAGGTGAAAACCCAGTAAGAGGAAAGATCAAGGGGCGGGGGAGGGGATAGGCAGGAGAGGTGAAGAAGGAATGTAAGGGGAAAGCACTATGGGTAGTAGAAGAAGGCGGAATCATGAGAGAGGTGATAGGCAGCTGCAGGAGGAGCCAGAGTGAAACTGGGATGGGGGAAGGGAGGGGAGGGAATTACCAGAAGTTGGAAAATGTAATGTTCATGCCAAGGCGCTGGAAACTACCCAGACAGTAGATGAGGTGTTGCTCCTCCAACCTGAGTTTGGCCTCATCATGGCAGTAGAGGAGGCCATGTATGGCCATATCTGATTGGGAATGTGAAGCAGAGTTGAAATGGGTGGCAACCGGGAGATCCTGTCTGTTGTGGCGGACGGAGTGTAGGTGCTGGACGAAGCGGTCCCCCAATCAGCGTTGGGTCTCACCGATGTAGAGGAGGCTGCACTGGGAGAACTGGATGCAATAGATGACCCCAACAGACTCACAAGTGAAGTGTTGCCTTACCTGGAAGGACTGTCTATGAGTCTGTGGTGGCCAGTGCTATCATGTTTGCTGTTGGGTGTTGGGGCAGCAGGCTGAGGGTAGCAGACACCAACAGAATCAACAAACTCATTCACAAGGCCAGTGATGTTGTGGGCTCTCTGGCAGTGGTGTCTGAAAAGAGGATGCTGTCCAAGTTGCATGCCATCTTGGATAATGTCTCCCATCCACTCCATAATATACTGGTTAGGCACAGGAGTACATTCAGCCAGAGACTCGTTCCACCGAGATGCAACACTGAGCATCATAGGAAGTCATTCCTGCTAGTGGCCATCAAACTTTACAGCTCCTCCCTCGGAGTGTCAGACACCCTGAGCCAATAGGCTAGTCCTAGACTTATTTCCACTTGGCATTATTTACTTACTATCATTTAATTATTTTTGGTTTTATTTTGCTATACTTCTACTCTATTCTTCATTGGTGCAACTGTAACAAAACCCAATTTCCCTCCGGATCAATAAAGTATGTCTGTCTGTCTGTTTGGGTCCCTGAATGTTGGTAAGAGAGGACGTGTAGGGACAGATGTAGCAGTTATGCTTGCAGGGATAAGTGCCAGGTGGGAGATCTGTGGGGAGGGATTTGTGGACCAGGGAGTTGCGGAGGGAACGATCCCTGCGGAAAGCGGAGAGGGGTAGAGAGGGAAAGATCTGCTTAGTGGTGGGGTCCTGTTGAAGGTGGTGGAAGTTGCAGAGGATAATGTACTGGATCCGGAGGCTGGTGGGATGGTGGGATGGTAGGTGAGGACAAGGGGAACTTGGTCCCTGTTGTGGTGATGGGAGGATGGGGTGACGGTTGAAGTTCGGGAAACGGAGGAGATGCGGGTGAGGTCATCATTGATGACGGCAGAAAGGAAACCACAATCCTTAAAGAAAGAGGACATTTGAGATGTCCTGGAATGGAAAGCCTCATCCTGGGAGCAGATGCGGCGGAGGCGGAGGAACTGGGAATAGGGAATAGCATTTTTGCATTTGGCAGGGTGGGAACAGGTATAGTCGAGGTAGTTATGAGAGTCAGTGGGTTTATAGAAGATGTCAGTGGACAGTCTGTCTCCAGAGATTGAGAAAGGGAAGAGAAGTGTCCGAGATGGACCAAGTGAATTTGAGGGCTGGGTGGAAGTTAGAGGCAAAGTCGATGAATTTGACTAGCTCAGCATGGGCGCAGGAAGCAGCACCAATGTAGTCGTCATTGTATCGAAGGAAAAGTTGGGGAGCAGTACCAGTATAGATTTGGAGCATAGACTGTTCCACATAACCCACGAAGAGGCAGGCATAGCTGGGGTCCATGGGAGTGCCCATAGCTACGCCTTGATCTGAAGAAAATGGGAAGAGCCAAAAGAGAAGTTGTTAAGTGTGATTCCAAGTGATTAAGTGAAAGTAATTCTGATTCTGTTTCCATGCATCTCCCATCATGCAGCCTATATTGCTCCTAATGCCAGCACAAGTGGAAGGACCATGCTGGTCTCATTCCCCATCCCTATCCAGTTTGGATGTCACTTCACCGCTCTGCCCAATCTCTCTCATTGACCTTCACATTCTGTTTGAAACTTCATTCACAGCGCACAGAATGTGTGCTTACACTTGTGGGCTTCCCACAGCAGCTCCTCAGATGAGATTGGCAAATTAGACATTTCACATTATGTTTTGATGTATGCACGATTAATAAACACATCAAAATAAGATCTAAAACAAAGTTTGCAGTCATCGTACCATCTCTGCTAACATATCCTGTGCTTGGTCCTTTGTAAAGCACCTTGGAACACCGCCCTGTGCAATGTTTGTGGCTGTTGTCCAGAACAGCTTGTAGCCTGGAATAAATGGTCCCATGTCAATTGATACATTTTGTTGCTGTCCAATAATTCAGTTAAATCGCTGTCCTCTATCCTTGTCACTCACTTTGAATTTACAGCATCAGGAAATATTCATCACTGGGACAGTGAGTTGTTTACCATTTACGTACTGTTGTGTGTTTATTGTTTAACTACATGCATTTTGAATGTATTTTTAAGAACTGTTTTTATATCTGTTAATAAATATGTAACCAGGGGTTGTATATTTATTAACATTTGTGGTAATATTTTGTTTAATGTGCCATGTGTTTTGTGCTCCAGAACTATGTTCTCTCCTTTTGTTTTATATACAGTACAGTCAGATGAAAATAAACTTGAACTTGATTGTTCAATTCAATGATCTTTGACGGTTTTTATATTCCATACAACCTCCTCCCACCTCTTTATCCCTCTTGATCAGTATATTCTCTGTTCATTTCTCTCTCATCTGCTTGTGTGGCTTCCGCTCAAGTGTGTTGTTGATATCCTCATGAGCAATGGTGAAAAAAAAGGTTCAGAATTTGAGAAATATTCTTTGATCTGCAAACATCATAAAGGACCCCTGCCATCCAGGCCATGCTCTCTTCTTCCTACTGTCTTTGGGCAGGAGCCTTAAGTCACACCCCATCAGTTTCAGGAACTGTTCAGAAGCCAGCATGATAACTTCACCTCAACACTGAACAGATTTCATAACCTACAAACTCACTTTCAAGGACTTTACAACTCATGTTCAGAGTATTATTTGCTCACTATTTATTTATTATTATTATTGTTATTTGTTTTTTTTATATATTTCCACAGTTTGTCTTCTTTTGCACATTGGTTTGCCAGTCTTTGTGTGTAGTTTTTCATTGTATTGTACTGTGTATTCTACTGTGAATGCCTGCAAGAAAATTAATCTCAGGCTTGAATATGGTGACATATAAGTACTTCGAAAATAAACTTACTTTGAAATTTGAACTTTAATTATCACTTTACCTATTTAGTGGGTACGGGAGACATATATTTCTACTTTGCTCAAAAACAGGTAATTAGAAATAGAAATTCTGTATAGTAGCGTTAACCAACCCACTTTTCCCCCTCACCTGGCTTCACCTATCACCTGCCAGCATGTACTCATTCCCCTCACATCCACCTTATTTTGGCTTTGCCTTTTGTCTTTCCAGTCCTAATGAAGGGTTTTGGCCAGAAATGTCAATTGTTTATTCTTCTCCATTGATGCTGACTGACCTGCTGAGTTCCTCCAGCAGTTTGTGTGTGTTGCTCTGGATTTCCAGCGTCTACAGAATCTCTAGTGTTTACCATTAGCTTAAAACTTCATTAGATTCTCTCTCTCTATAGCCATGGAACTACAGGCTGGTGAAACTAATATCAGTGGTGGGAAAATTACTGGAGGGGACTTTGAAAGGGAAGGTCTATCTGCATTTGGTGAGGCAAGGAACAATTAGAGATCATCTGCATTACTTCATACATGGAATTTGAACCTTATGAATTTGTGAGTTTTTTTGATGAGGTCGTCAAGAGGATTGATGTGTGCAGGACAGTGGACATAATCTACATGGAATTTAATAAACCCCTTGTCCCTCAAGGTAGTTTGATTGAGAAGGTTAGATTCAGTGTAATGATGATCCAAGTTTATAAATTCACAAAAGACATAGATAAGATGGATGGTCAAGGTTTTCTTTTGTTGTTGAGGGGTCTAAAATTAGACTGCATAGGTTTAAAGAGAGATAAATAGATATACAGGGGCAGGTTTTTCCACACAGAAGATGATGGAGGTGATATCAGATGTACAGCAACTCTGGCAGGGACTGCAAGCCATTACTTCCTACAAAGTGAAACCCAATAGCATGAATTGCAGCGATGTTTCACTACCAGATGAACTCAACATCTTCTATGCCTGCTTTGAAAGGGCGAATGCAACTTCAGCTGTCAAGATCCCTGCTGCACCTGCTGACCCTGTGATGTCTGTCTCAGAGGCCGATGTTAGACTTTCTTTAAAGAGAGTGAACCCTCGTAAGGCTGAAGGTCCTGATGGAGTACCGGGTAAAGCTCTGAAAACCAGTGGACGTATTCAAGGACATTTTCAACCTCTCACTGCTACAGGCAGAAGTTCCAACTTGCTTCAAAAAGGCGACAATTATACCAGTGCCAAAGAAGAATAATGTGAGCTGCCTTAATGACTATCACCCAGTAGCACTCACATCAACAGTGATGAAATGCTTTGAGAGGTTGTTCATGACGAGACTGAATTCCTGCCTCAGCAAGGACCTGGACACATTGCAATTTGCCTACTGCCCCAATAGGTCAACGGCAGACACAATCTCAATGGCTCTCCACATAGCTTTAGACCACTTGGACAACACAAACACCTATATCATGATGCTGTTCATGGACTATAGCTCAGCATTTAATATCATCATTCCCACAAATCCTGATTGAGAAGTTGTAGAACCTGGGTCTCTGTACCTCCCTCTGTAAATGGATCCTCGACTTCCTAACTGGAAGGCCACAGACTGTGCGGATTGGTGATAACATATCCTCCTCACTGATGATCAACATCAGCGCATCTCAGGGGTGTGTACATAGCCCACTGCTCTACTCTCTGTATACACATGACTGTGTGGCTAGGCATAGCTTAAATACCATCTACAAATTTGCTGATGATACAACTGTTGTTGGTAGAATGTCAGGTGGTGACGAGAGCGTGTACAGGAGTGAGATATGCCAACTAGCGGAATGGTGCCAAAGCAACAACCTGACACTCAAAGTCAGTAAGACAAAAGAGCTGATTGTGGACTTCAGGGTGGGTAAGACAAAGGAATTCATACCAATCCTCATAAAGGGATCAGAAGTGGAGAGAGTGAGCAGCTTCAAGTTCCTGGGTGTCAAGATCTCTGAGGATCTAACCTGATTCCAACACGTTGATGTAGTCATAAAGAAGGCAAGACAGCGGTTATACTTTATTGGGAGTTTGAAGAGATTTGGCATGTCAACAAATACACTTGAAATCTTCTATAGCTGTACTGTGGAGAGCATTCTGACACGCTGCATCACTGTCTGGTATGGAGGGGCTACTGCACAGGACTGAAAGAAGCTTCAGAAGCTTGTAAATCTAGTCAGCTCCATCCTGTGCACTAACCTACAAAGTATCCAGAACATCTTTAGGGAGCGGTGTCTCAGAAAGGCAGTGTCCATTATTAACGTCCTCCAGCACCCAGGGCATGCCCTTTTCTCACTCTTTTACATCAGGTAGGAGATACAAAAGCCTGAAGGCACACACGCAGAGATTCAGGAACAGCTTCTTCCCCTCTGCCATCCGATTCCTAAATGGACATTGAAGCTTTGGACATTGCCTCACTTTATTTAATGTACAATATTTCTGTTTTTGCAGATTAAAAAGATCTATTTAATATACATAATTGATTTACTTGTTTATTTCTTAAGTTTTATTTGATTTATTATTATTATTATTTTCTTTCTCTGCTAGATTACGTATTGAATTGAACTGCTGCTGCTAAGTTAACAAATTTCACGTCACATGCCATTGATAATACGCCTGATTCTGATGGATATGTATATGAAACAAGCTACCTCTACATTGTAGAGGCAGGTACAATTACTACAAAAAATGATAGCCATGTTGATTGGAAAGGCCTAGAGATATATGGGCCAAATGTGGGCAAGTGGGACTAGCTCAGAAAAGCCCCTAGGTCCATATGGATGAGTTGAACTGAAGAGCCTGTTTCCATGGAGACTACAGACGGTGGAATCTGAAGCAACACACAAGATGCAGGAGGAACTCAGGCAGTCAAAGTTCAAAGGATTTATTATCGAAGTCTATTTAAAGTACCATATACAACCCTGAGACTGGCTTTCTTGCAAGCATACTGAATAAATCCAAGCGTCATAATAGAATTATTGAAAGACTGCAGCTGACAGGATGGACAAATAACCGATGTGCAAAATACATTAAACTGTGCAAATACAAAAGAAAACATAAGAAATAGTAATAATAATATATATTAATATACAATAAATACTAACAACATGAGATGAAGAATACTTGAAAGTGGGTTCATAGGTTATGGGAACATACCAGTGATGGAACAAATTAAATTGAGTGGCTATTCCCCTCTGGTTCAAAAACCTGATGGTTTAGAGATAATAAATCTTCCTGAACCTGGTGGTTTCTGGTCTGAGTCTCCTGTACCTTCCAACTGATGGCCAGAGAGAGAAGGGAGCATCACCTAGGTGATGGAAATTCTTGATAATAGATACTGTTTTCCTGTGACAGCGCTCCACATAGATGTGCTCAATCATGGAGAAGGCTTTACCTGTGATGGACTGAATTGTATCCACTACTTTTTGTAGGATTTTCCATTCTTGGGCATTGGTGTCCCATACCAGGCCATGATGCAACTAGCCAATATAATCTCCACCACATATCTTTAAAAACTTGTCAAAACCTAAGCAAGTAGAGACACTACCGTGCTTTATTCGTAATTATGTGTTGGACCCCGGACAGATCGTCTGAAATGATTACACCAAGGAATTTAAAGTTACTGATCCTCTCCATCTCTGATTCCCCCAAGGAGGACTGGGTCATGGAGCTCTGGATTCCTCCTCTTGAAGTCAATAATCAGCTCTCTGTCCTTGCTGACATTGAATAAGAGGATGTTGTGGCACCACTCAGCCACATTTTCACTCTGCCACCTATATGTGATTCAGCCAACAACAGTGGTGTCATCAGCAAACTTAAATATGTCATTGGACCTGTTTTTGGCCTCACAGTCATTCGTATAAAGCGAATAGAGCAATCAGCTAAGCACACAGCCTTGTGGTGCACTACAGAGAGTTTATCATGAAACTAACAGCTCCACCTTTTGCCTTCTTCGAATCAGCAGTTCTGTTCATCTTGTGCATCGAGAAGACTTCAGGTCTTATCAGTGCATCAGGGTTGTCTGGAGTGAGCCATGTCTCTGTGAAACAGAGAATGCACCAATTCCTCATTCCCTTCTGATACTGCAATCTTGCCCTTAGGTCCTCAGTCTTGTTCTCCAGCAACTGTACATTTGCTAACAAGATGCTGTGTGTTTCAGTGTTTCAGCCTGCCTTGGTGTCCCTTCCCCTGCCTTGCTTCTGGCCATGGCAATGAACCTTTGTCAGATTACAGGTGCCATACCTGCATGATTGAGAGTGGAGTCCGCCAAGCTCTTCAGAAGATCGTAAAATCTGTAGTTCATTTAGATGGTTTTAAAGTAGGTAGTGTAAAGGGAAATTACATACTGAAGATTGCAAATGGCAAATATTTCAAAGGAAGAATATTTAGAAGTTTTATAAGCAGCCCACAGAACGTTGCCGTGGTTCACCAGTGCCATCTTGTCTGCGGCATCTAGGGAGGGAAATGGACAATCAAAGACTTGGATCAAGCTTCGTCATCTGGACTGATAGATAAAAGGGGTGCTAGCCAGCAGCAGAAGGTAGTAAGGCTAGAAATGATGGATCCAGGTGAGGTGGGGGGGGGGGGTAATAAGCAGATGAAGGAGGGAAGTGAGGAAATAGTGATAGAAGCTAGGAGGAGACATCTGGAGGAAACAAAGAGCTGCAGAAGATATCAAATGACTGGCAAGTAAGGAGGAGCATAAAATCAAATGAAGGAAATGGGGATAAAGAAGAACGAGGTGCTTCCGTAGTATAGTGGTTAGCACAGCCCTATTACAGCTCAGGCCATTGAGGTTCAGAGTTCAATTCTAGTGTCTTCTGTAAGAAAATTTGTACGTTATTCCCATGTGTACGCATGAGATTCCTCTGGATGTTTCTGTTTCCTCGCGCAGTTCCAAGACGTACTGGTTAGTAGGCTAATGACCATTGGAAATTGTCCTGTGATTAGCCTAGGGTTAAATCAGTAGGTTGCTGGGCGGTATGCTTGGTAGGCTGGTAGGGACTGTTTTGCTCTGTAGCCCTCTAAATAAATAATAAATGAAAGGGAAAATTAACTGGGCAGTGGTATAGTGGCATCAAGGCGTTTGGTCCCAAGTTTGAATCTGGCTGTTTCCATGCTTGCTTTCCAGCTGTGCTGGGTTGAGCGTTGAGCTAGCAATTCGCCCTTGTTAAAAAACAATCAAAGTAACACTGAAATGATTAAAAAAAAGGTTAGCCGATGTGTCACAAGGCGAGAAAAGGAACAGCAACAAAAAGAAAAAGGAGGCTATGCAATTATAATATAGACACTCAAGAGACTCTTGGATTGGGAAATGAATGTGCAGGAAATGGAAGGATATTGACATTGTGTGAGCAGAGATAATTAGATTGCTTGGGCATTTGGTTACTAATTTAATGAATTTGAGTTGAAATGCCTATTCCGCTTCTATGTTGTTCTATGTTCTATGTCCTAGGCTTGATGTTCTATGTTCTATGCTCTATCTCAGATATCATGGAGCAGAAAGCCATGACGTATCACTCTATGACTTTCTGAATTTAAATCAATTCTTGCCCTCCTGCTGAGTGTTTCCTGTATTCTTGGTGTTAATTTTTGCTTTTTAATTTTGTTTTGGAATTAAGTCCAATTCTCTCTATGAATTAGGTTCCTGCATTGTGTTAAAACCTTCTGTACTGTAAACTTTTAAATATAAATAAATGTGCGACTTCTATGAGAAGTGGTGAGAATACAGATTATTCATAGAGACAACTGTAATTGATTTATTTTGAAGAAAATTATGGGTGATTCTGTGGTAAAAGAACTTGAAAAGAATTTTTCATGTGCTCTGAAAGTTTATGCACCAACCATTGAAAAGATTTGTGAAAACTATAGTGAATATATTGGGCTCTGAAATTTTTATGGACAAACTATTGAAAGATTAATAGCACTCAGTGAATGAGAGCTACCTCAAAGATAATCTGACCTTGCTTTATTCTTAGCTTACAGTCAACATATTGTCATAAAAGCCCATCTGGCTTACTCATGTCCTTCAATGAGCTATTTGCTATCTTCAACCATTTTGACCTACTGTGGCTCCACTCCCAAAACAATGCAGAAGTTTGTGCTTCAAATCATATAGTATTACAGCACAAGAATAGGCCCTTTGGCCTATCTAGACCATGCTAAGTTATTAGTCTGTCAAGTCCCATTGATCTGCACCCGGATTACAGCCCTCCTATGCTTGCCTATATTACACCTATCGAAATTTCTTGTAAGTGTTGAATCAACTCCAAATATACTATGAATGTCTACTATTTGCTCTATGAATGGGCTCATAATTTAGTACATCTATCAAATCTTCTCTCATGCTCCTACACCCCTGGGAATAAAGTCCTAACCTATTCAACCTTTCCTTATAACTCAAGCCCTCAAGTCCTTGCAACATTCTTATAAATTTTCTCTGTACTCTTTCAATCTTACAAATCCATTTTGCACAGAACTTAACTTATTCAGCCTGTTGGGTCCACGGCAACACACACAGTCCTGAAGAAGGGTCTCAGCCCCAAATATTGATTCATTATTCCTCTCCATTCTGTTGAATTCCTCCAGCATTTTGTGTGTGTTGCCTTGGACTTCCAGCATCTTCATATTTCCTCGTGTTTGTCTATTGAGTCCACGTTGGCTTTCAGTACAACAGTCCCATCAGACCGACTCCTTTCTTATTTTTGTAATTTTACAATTTCAAATATAGAACACAGAATATAAAACACAGAACATAGAACAAAGAACATGGAACATAGAACAGTGCAGCACAGGAAGAGACCTTTGGCCCATTATGTTGTGCTGAAACAATTAAATTAGTAATCAAATGGCCAATTAAACTAATCTCTTCTGCCTATACAACATCTATATCCTTCCATTTTCTTCACATTCTTGTGTCTATCTAAATGTCTCTTCAAAGTCCCTAAAGAATCTGCCTCTAGCACCACCTTAGGCAGTACTCTCTGTGTAAATAAAAATGTCCCTCAGATCTCCTTTGAAATTACCTCATCTCATCTTGAATGCATGCCCTCTGGTATAAGGCATTTCAACCCTTGGAAAAAGATATTGCCTGTCTACTCTGTCTATGCCTCTCATGAACTTCTGTCTGATCCTTCTCAGCCTCCACTGCTCCAGAGAAAACAACCCAAGTTTGTTCGAGCTCTCATTGTAGCACATGCCCTCTATCAAGGCAGCATCCTTTTAAGCCTCTTCCTTCTCCATCAACATCCCTTGGATTCTTTTTACCATTTACCCTCACACCAGGGGCAATTTAGAGTGACTTATTAAACTGTGGGTCAAATGATCATTTGGGGAAACCCATGCAGTCACCGGGAGAACACGCATGTTCTACTCAGCATGAGGATAGGATTGAAGGTAGGCTGCCATGGCTATGTCAGCAGCATTCACAGCCACATCACCTTATTGCATCCATAAGACCATAAAATAAAGCAGTAATATTAGGCCATTTGGCCCATCGAGTCTGCCCAAAGTTTCATCATTGCTGATCCATTTTTTTTCTCTCAGCCCCAGATCCCTTCATGCCTTAACCAATCGAGAGTCTATCAATCTCTGCCTTAGGTATTCATAAAGACTTGGCCTCCACAGCTGCTTGTGGCAATGAATTCCAAAGATTCACCAATCTCTGGCTAAAGACATTCCTCCTCATCTCTGTTCTAAAAGGACACCCTTCTATTCTGAGGCCATGTCCTCTGGTCCCAGACTCTCCCAGCATAGGAAACATTCTCTCTACATCCACTCTATCAAGATCTTTCACTATTCAATGGGTTTCAATGAGGCCCAATTCTTCTGAATTCTAGTGAATAGAGGCCCGGAGTCATCAAACGCTCTTCATGTGACAAGCCATTCATTCCTGTAATCATTTTCATGAACCTTATTTGAACCCTCTCCAGTATCAGTATGTCCTTTCTAAGATAAGGGCCCCAAAACTGCTCACAGTACTTGAAGTGAGGCCTCACCAGTGCATTATACAGCCTCAACATTACATCCTTCTGTTTATATTCTAGTCTTTTTGAAATGAATGCTAACATTGCATTTATCTTCCTCACCACAGACACAAACTGAAAGTTAACCTTTAGGGAATCTTGCATAAGGACTCCCAAGCCCCTTTGTGCCTCAGATTTATGAATTTTCTCTCCATTTAAGAAATCGCCAACTCTTTCATTTCTTCTACTGAAATGTATGACTATGCACTTCCCAACACTGTATTTCATCTGGCAGCACTTTGCCCATTCTTCTAATCTGTCTAAGTCTTTCTATAGCCTCTCTACTTCCTCAAAATTATCTATCCCGCCATCTATCTTTATATTGTCTGCAAACTTTGCAACAAAGTCATCAATACCATCATCCAAATCATTGATGTATAATGTAAAAAGAAGCAGTCCTAACACACACCCCTGTGAAACATCACTACTCACCTGTAGCCAAACAGAAAAGGCTCCCTTTATTCCCACTCTGACTCCTGCCAATCAGCCTCTGATTTATCCATGCTAGTATCTTTCCTGTAACACCATGGGCTTTTAACTTGTAAAGTATCCTTATGTGTAGCAACTTGTCAAAGGCCTTCTGAAAATCCAAGTACACAACATCAACCGATTCTCCTTTGTCTATCCTACTTATTATTTCTTCAAAGAATTCCAACAGTGCTTACTTAACTGAAGTATTCCTGCTTGAGTACTGCTGGGGGGAGGGGTGGGTAACGGCCTACCTGGGGGAAGCAACTGTGGGTCAGAAGGGTAGGGAAAGGAAGAGGATGGCAGCAGTAATAGGCAACTCCATAGTTAGAGGGTCAGACAGACGATTCTGTAGATGCCAGAAAGAAAAACGAACAGTAGTTTGCCTCCCAGGTGCCAGGGTCCGGGATGTTTCTGATCACATCCATGATATCCTGAAGTGGGAAGGAGAACAGCCAGAGGTCATGGTACATATTGGTACCAATGGCATAGGTAGGAAAAGGGAGGAGGTCATGAAAGCGGACTTCAGGGAGTTAGGAAGGAAGTTGAGAAGCAGAGACTACAAAAGTAGAAATCCCGGGATTACAATCTGTACCACGTGACAGTGAGAATAGGAATAGAATGAGGACGAGGATGAATGTGTGGCTGAAGGATTGGAGCAGGGGTCAGCGATTCAGATTTCTGGATCATTAGGACCTTCTTTGGGGTAGGTGTGACCTGTACAAAAATTTTGGGCTGCACTTGAATCCCGGGGGACCAATATCCTGGTGGGGAGTTTTGCTAAGGCTATTGGGGAGAGTTTGAACTAGGATTGCTGAGGGATTGGAACCGAACTGAAGAGATGGAAGAAGAGGCAGTTGGCTCACAAATAGAGAAAGCTTGGAGACAGTGCGAGAGGTAGCAAAGGCAGGTGACAGAGAAGGGATGCGCTCAGACCGATGGATTGAGATGTGTCTATTTTAATGCAAGGAGTATTATGAACAAAGTGGATGAGCTTAGAGTGTGGATCAGTACTTGGAGCTACGATGTTGTGGCCAATACAGAGACCTGGATGGCTCAGGGGCAGGAATGGTTATTTCGAGTGTCAGGCTTTATATATTTCAGAAAGGACAGGGAAGGAGGCAAAAGAGGTGGGGGCATGGCATTGCTGATCAGAGATAGTGTCATGGCTGCAGAAAAGAGGAAGTCATGGAGGGATTGTCTATGGAGTCTCTGTGGGTGGAAGTTAGGAACAGGAAGGGGTCAATAACTCTACTGGGTGGTTTTTATAGACCACCCAATAGTAACAGGGACATCGAGGAGCAGACAGGGAGGAAGATTCCGGTAATGTGTAGTAATAACAGGGTTGCTGTGGTGGGAGATTTTAATTTCCCAATTATTGATTGTCATGTACCTAGAGTGAGAGGTTTAGATGGGATGGAGTTTGTTAGGTGTGTTCAGGAAGGTTTCTTTACACAATAAGCCTACAAGAGGAGAGGCTGTATTTGATCTGGTATTGGGAAATGAACCTGGTCAGGTGTCAGATATCACAGTGGGAGAGCATTTTGGAGATAATGATCACAATTCTATCTCCTTTACCATAGCATTGGAGAGTGATAGGAACAGACAAGTTAGGAAAGCATGTAATTGGAGTAAGGGGGAATATGAGGCTCTCAGGCAGGAACTTGGAAGCATAAATTGGAAACAGATGTTCTCAGGGAAATGTATGGAAGAAATGTGTCAAATGTTCAGGGTGTGGCGACCCACTTTCTGTGCTGGCGATTCAGCTCACAAATAGCCAGCGCGCGGGGAGAGACTTTGGTAATGCACCTCTGACGTCAGTTCCACCCGGAGAGGGCGGGCGCTAGGGATTAAATGCCAGCGCCGCAAAATTTGAATAAACTAGTCTCAAAATGGCTTACTGACTGTGTATCGTTATTTCAACGCTGTGTGTAGCACATCGCTACAAGGGCATATTTGCGTGGGGTTCTGCATAAGTACATTCCAGTTAGACAGGGAAAGGATGGTAGTGTACAAGAACTGTGGTGTATAACGCATGTTGTAAATCTAGTCAAAAAGAAAAGAAAAACTTACGAAAGATTCAAAAAACTAGGTAATGATAGAGATCAAGAGGATTATAAGACTAGCAGGAAAGAGCTTAAGAATAAAATTAGAAAGGCCAGAAGGGGTCATGAGAAGGCCTTGGCAGACAGGATTAAGGAAAACCCCAAGGCATTCTACAAGTATGTGAAAGGCAAGAGGATAAGACGTGACAGTGGAAAAGTGTGTATGGAACTGGAAGAGATAGAAGAGGTACTTAATGAATACTTTGCTTCAATACAGTATGCACAACGGAAAAGGATCTTGGTGATTGTAGGGATGACTTCTAGCAGCCTGAAAATCTTGTGCATGTAGATATTAAGGAAGCGGATGAGGATGTGCCAGAGCTTTTGGAAAGCATCAAGTTGGATTAGTCACCGAGACAAGACAAGATATAACTCAGGTTACTGTGGGAGGCAAGGGAGGAGATTGCTGAGCCTCTGGCAATGATATTTGCATCATCAATGGTGACGGGAGAGGTTCTGGAGGATTGGAGGGTTGCGGATGTCGTTCCGTTATTCAAGAAAGGGAGTAGAAATTATAGACCAGTGAGTCTTAATTTAGTGGTTGGTAAGTTGATGGAGAAGATCCTGAGAGGCAAGATTTATGAACACTTGGAGAGGCATAATATGATTAGGAATATTAGAAAAACAAGATTTTTATTGGTATTACAGATGCGACAATATGTTAATAAGACACTTAAAAATGTAACCAAGGCAAATACATGCTTGATAGAGCTCTTTAGAAAAGCATATAATTCAGATGATGGTAGTAGAATCATTTCAAGCATGTATAAAGGGTTGTGAAATCTTAAAACACTTTCGACTTCATACATTAAAGCAAAATAGGAGAAGGAAGGAGGGATAATTATATCTGAGGAAGAATGGACAACAATATGGAGGTATCAATGGAAGTGTACCAGTTCACAGAAATGGAGGGAGTTTGGATGGAAAAACTTGATAAGATATTTTATTACACCCTCTCAGAAATCCCATTATGATAGTGGAGGCAGAAATGATAGGGTCTTTTAAGAGACTCTTGGATGGCTACATGGAGCTTTGAAAAATGGAAGGCTATGGGTAACCTTAGGTAAGGTAAGGACATATTCAGCACAGCTTTGTGGGCTAAAGGGCCTGTATTGTGCTGTAGGTTTTCTGTGTTTCTATGTTAGATTTGTCAGGCAAGATGTTCCCTTGAGGAAACCAGCGAACTATGGCCTATTTTATCATGTGCTTCCAAATACACCAAAACTACAACCTTAATCAATTCCAACATCTTCTCAACCACTCAGGTAAGACTAATTGGCCTACAATGTCCTTTCTTCTGCCTCTCTCCCTTCTTGAAGAGTGGAGTGACATTTGCAATTTTCCATTCTTCTGAAACCATTTCAGTATCTGGTGATTCTTGAAAGATCATTACTAATGTCTCCACAATCTCGTCAGCTACCTCTTTCAGAACCGTGGGGTTTACACCATCAGGTCCAGATGACCTATCTACCTTCAGACCTTACAGTTTCCCAAGAACCTTCTCTCTAATTATGGTAACTTCACAAACTTCTGACTCCTGACATTCTGGAACTTCCACCATACTGCTGGTGTCTTCCACAGTGAAGACAGATACAAAATACTTATTCAGTTCATCCATCATTCTCTTGTCCCCAGTTACTACCTCTCCAGCATCATTTCTCCAGTGGGTCTGATATCCACTCTTGCCTCTCTTTTACAGTTTATGTATCTGTAGAAACTTTAATATTATTGGATAGTTTATTTTCATATTCCATCTTTTTCCTTCTTAATTACTTTTTTAGTCTTTTTCTTATAGAAGTCCAGAATTCTACAGCTGTAACATTCTGACAAGTTGCATCAGCACCCAGTATGAATGGGTCACTGAACAGGATCGAAAAGTGCTGCTGAGAATTAAAAACTTAGCTGGCTGCATCATGGAACTTCTCTCTGCAGAATAAAGGACATCTTCAAAAGGCAGCGTCTAACATTAAGGACACCCATCACACAGGACATGCCCATGTCATATTGCTAACCAGGAAAGTTGATGAAGGCAAGGCAGTTCGATTTTGTGCAATTTTGGTCACCTGCCTGCAGGAAAGCTGTAAAAAGTTTGAATGGGTATAGAGAAAATTTACCAGGATTTTGCCGGGACTGGGAGACCTGAGTTATCAAAGGAGGTTGAATAGGTTCAGACTTTATCCCTTGGAACTTAGAAGACAGAGGGGAGATTTGATAGAGTCATACAAAATTCTGAGGGGCAGAGATTAGGGAAATACAAGCAGGCTTTTTCCACCGAGGTTAGGTGGGACTACAAAGCGGTTATGGTTTAAGGGTGAAAGATGAAATATTTAAGAGGAACATGAGGGAAAACTTCTTTACTTAGAGAGTGGTGAGAGTGTGGAATGAGCTGCCAACATAAGTAGTGTATGCAAGCTGGATTTTAACATTTAAGAGAAGTTTGGACAGGTACATGGATGGTAAGGGGAACGAGGGCTAAGATCCGTGTGCGGGTTGATGGGAGTAAGCAGTTTAAATGGTTCGGCATGGACTAGACGGGCTGAAGGCCTTGTTTCTGTGCTGTATTTTTCTATGACTATGGCTCTATGACTCTATCAAGGTGGTGGCACAGGAGCCTGAAGATGCTCACTCTTCCCCGCCACCATCAGATTTCTGAATGGACAATGAACTCCTATTTTTTTTCACAAACAAGAGAATATCAGCAGATGTTGGAAATCCAAGCAAAATTCCTGATCAATGCTTTGGTCTGTTCTGTACCACAGTAGTGCAGTAGTTACATGAAGTTGTTGAAGCTTGGGGCATTGGACTTTGGAGATCAATTCCAATGCTATCTGTGAGAAGTGTGTACGTCCTTCCTGTGAGTGCATGGGTTTCCTCCCAGATTCCAAAGATGTACTGGTTAGTAGGTTAAGTAGACACTGCAAATTGTCCTGTCGTTAGGCTAGGGCTAAATAGTTGGGTTGCTAGGCAGAGCAGCTCGTTAGGCCAGAAGGGCTGTTTCACACTGTATCTCTAAATAAATTTTAAAAAATTCATTTCAGAAATCTAGTGTTCCTAAAATGTTGAAAAACTATTATTTTAATATAATTTGAATTTTAATATAAACCACTGTTTGCAAATACAAACATCACATCTGAATGTTAGAGATAATTATGGATACAAGTCAATTTTAAAACACTGAGTGATGCTGATCTATATTCTACTTAACTTTCCTGACCCTACGGCAACCCTACCATTCTTTCATCAAAAATCAATTAAACTTTGATCAGCAGGAGTTAAATTTATATATTGAGAATCAGACTTTAAAGGCACAGCACAATAATGCATGGTGATTTACAACAAACAGCCCATGTGCAGTGAGTAATTCTGTAAGAGATTTACCATTAATAGATTATAAATATGACATTATTATGCATTTAGTTTGTTACAAATGTGATGCATCATTAAAATATTTCATGCTTCTGGCAAAGAGGTAAAACCAATTTGTTGACTTATTAAAAACAACATTTGAACAAAATGATGAATTCCTATTGGCATACTATTAGCACATATAAGATTCAAAGTTATTTGCTTTCTGAAAAGAGTTTAGATACATTTATTAACTTCCCTTGTAAAGGAACATACAATGACGACTATTGTTGCCAATAATCACACACATAAAATAACAATCAATATTAATAGTCTGCTGTGTACTTATGGTGATGCTTGGGAGTATATACTCAGTGGTCACTTTATTAGGTACACTGATTAATCTGCTCGTTAATGCAAAAATCTATTCAGCCAATCATGAGACAGCTAGTCAATGAATAAAAGTATGCAGACATGGTCAAGAGGATCAGAGTTGTTCAGACCAAACATCAGAAGGTTGACAAATTCTGATCTGAGTGACTTTGACCGTGGAATGATTGTTGGTGCCAGATGGGGTGGTTTGAGTATCTGCTAATCTCCTAATGTTTACAGTCAATGGTGCAAAAAAAAACCAAAAAAATTCAGTGAGTGGTAGCTCTGTGGGTGATCATGTGTGCTACTGAGAGAGGTCAGGGGAGAATGGCCACACTGATTCAAACTGACAGGACGGTGAGAGTTCCTCAAATAAACACACATTACAATAGTGGTGTGTAAAACAGCAAGTCTGATTGCACAACACGTCAAACCTTGAAGTGGATGGGCTTCAGCAGCAGAAGATCATGAACATAAATTCAGTGGCCAAGTTATTAGGTACTGGAAGTACATATATCTTCCATATTCATACATCTAACTTCATTTTATATAATCTTTATTCTTTATAATTGTTACATATTATTTTTGTTGCATGTTATTCAAGCACACAACAAACCTATAGTAAGTGTAAGCACCTGCTGAGTAACCTTCCCTTTGAGGTGTGCACGTGCACACATCTTTTGCTATTAGCGCACAAAAGGTTGACACGCTCTATCTTGTTGTCATGTTAAGTATACTTCACGATCGTACACAATCACATTTCCTTTTCCAGTTTCTGATGCTGACAGAGTTGACAACGTGGAGTTTACGATAATTTGTCTGCAGATTTTAGAACTGGATTATTTGTACTGCTTTATTGAAGAAATTATTGATTCACTAGATTGAATTTCAAAGAAGCAAAAGGTGTGAAGTGCAAAAGAACTGCTAGTTCCTATGTCAAGATGCTGTTCATCGACTATAGCCACGCATTTAACACCACCATTCCCACAATCCTGATTGATAAGTTACAGAACCTGGGTCTCTGTACCTCTCTCTGAAATTGGATCCTCAATTTCCTAACCGGAAGACTACAATCTGTGTGATGATATCTCCTCCTTGCTGATGATCAACACTGGTGCACCTCAGGGGTGTGTGCTTAGCCCACTGCTCCACTCTCTCTATACCCATGACTGTGGCTAGGCATAACTCAAATTCATTGATAAATTTGCTGATAATATGACCATTGTTGGTAGAATCTCAGATATACCAACTAGTGGAGTGGTGTCACAGCAACAACCTTGCACTCAGCTGATTGTGGATGTCAGGAAGGGTAAAACAAAGGAACACATACCAATAGAGGGATCAGAACTGGAGAGAGTAAGCAGTTGTTTCAGGTTCCTGGGTGTCAAGATCTCTGAGGATCTAATCTGGTCCCAACATATCGATGCAGTTATAACAAAGGCGAGACAACTACTGTACTTCATTAAGAGTTTGAAGAGATTTAGTATGTCAATAAAAACACTCAAAAACTTCTGTAGGTGTACTGTGGAGAGCATTCTGAGAGGCTGCATCACTGTCTGGTATGGAGGGGCTACTGCACAGGGCCGAAAGAAGCTGCAGAGGTTGTAAATTTAGTCGGCTCCATCTTAGCAGCTAGCCTAAAAAGTACCCAGGACATCTTCAAGGAGCGGTGCCTCAAAAAAGCAGTGTCCATTATTAAGGACCTCCAGGGCATGTCCTTTTCTCATTGTTACCATCAGTTAGAAGTTACAGAAGCCTAAAGGCACACACTCACGATTCAGGAACAGCTTCTTCTCCTCTGCCATCCAATTCCTAAATGGACATTGAACCCGTGAACATTACCTCAGTTTTTCAATATATATTATTTCTGTTTTTGCACAATTTTTAATCTATTCAGTATACGCATACATATACTGTAATTGATTTATTTATTTATTTTTACTTTTTTCTTCTATATTATGCATTGAACTGCTGCTACTAAGTTAACAAATTTCACGACACATGTCGGTGCTAATAAACCTGATTCTGATTCTGATTCTGGCTTAAGGGAACAGTGGAACAGCGACACCAAAAGCTCATGAGGTCAGGAATTTGCAGTTCTGAGAAATAGTTCTGTGCAATACAGAAACTGTTGTTACTTGCGTGTATAGTTGCAATGCAAAAGTTGTTGGAGAACTTGCAAATGGTAAGCAGTGGAATGATATTTGGAAACTTGATGTTTTAAAGCATTATTTAGTAAGTAAATCACTTTTGCGAGGCCTGTCAAAGTTCCAGGACAAATATTCTTCATTACCACTAGGGGCCTGCTACATATGATTTGAGAGAGTGCAGATGAATGAGTGCAAAAGGAGATCAAAGTTCTTATTGACAATGCTTTGCTAGCTGTTAAAATAAATGCCTCTATATATAAAATTCAGAGTGCACATGTTAATGGGCAAAAGTTTGCAAAGCACATGATTTTTGCACTCACTGGTCATTACAAATTGGAAGGAACATTGCTACTGAGGATTGATAAGGCATTGGTCAGATCTTACCTGGGGTATTGTGAGCAGGTAAGACTATAAGATATCGGAGCAGAAGTAGGGCATTTGGCCCATTGAGTCTGTTTTGCCATTCAATCATGGGCTGATCCAGTCATCCCCACTCCCCTGCCTTCACCCCATACTCCTTGATGCCCTGGCTATCATGAACCTATCTATCTCTGCCTTAAATACACCCAGTGGCTTGGCCTCATCAGCTGCTCATGGCAACAAATTCCACAGATTTACCACCCTCTGACTAAAGTAATTTCTCCACATCTCTGTTCTAAATGGACGTCCTTCAATCCTGAAGTTGTTCCCTTTTGTCCTAGACTCGCCTACCATAGGAAATAACTTTGCCACATCTGATCTGTTCAGGCCTTTTAACATTCAGAATATTTCTATGGGATCCTTCTCATTCTCCTGAACTCCAGGGAATATAGTCCAAGACATGCCAGATGTTCCTCATATGGTAACCCATCATGTGTAAGTCTGTAGTCTAGTGTAGCTTTGGGATCTGTGTTGTTGGGATCCCATAGTCTCTGTGTTGTTTTTTTATTATGTAGTTCAGTCTAGTTTTTTTGAACTGTGTCATGTAACACCATGGTCCTGAAAAATGTTGTCTCATTTTTACTATGCATTGTACCAGCAGTTATGGTCAAAATGACAATAAAAGTGACTTGACTTGACTTGACTTGACTTTCTTGGAATCATTCTCGTGAATCTTCTCTGAACCTTCTCCAATGTTAGTATATTCTTTCTAAAATAAGGAGCCCAAAACTGCACACAATACTCCACGTGTGGTCTCATGAGTGCCTTATAGAGCTCTTATATTCTATACCTCTAGAAATGAATGCCAACATTTCATTCGCCTCCTTCACCACCGACTCAACCTGAAGGTTTACCCTTAGGGTATCCTGCACAAGGACTCCCAAGTCCCTTTGCATCTCTGCATTTTGAATTCACTCCCCATCTAAATAATAGTCAGCCTATTTATTTCTTCCACCAAAGTGCATGGCCATACACTTTCCAACATTATATTTCATTTGCCACTTCTTTTCCCATTCCTTTAAACTATCTGAGTCTCTCTGTTTCCTCAACACTACCCATTTCTCCACCTATCATTGTATCAATGTCAAATTTAGCCACAAATTCATTAATCCCATAGTCCAAATCATTGACATACATTGTAAAAAGCAGCGGTCCCAACACTGACCCCTGTGAAACTCCTCTGGTAACTGGCATCCAGCCAGAATAGGATCCCTTTATTCCCACTTTCTGTTTGCTGTCGATCAGCCAATGCTTCACTCATGCCAGTAACGCCCCTGTAATTCCATGGGCTCTTATCTTTCTAAACAGCTTCATGTGCGGCACCTTGTCAAAGGCTCTCTGAAAATCCACGTACAGCACATCTACTACATCTCCTTTCTCTACCCTGCTTGTAATTTCCTCACAAAATTGCAGTAGGTTTGCCAGGCAGGATTTTCCTTTCAGGAAGCCATGCTGGCTTTGGCCTATCTTGTCATGTGCCTCCAGGTACTCTATAATCTCATTCTGAACAATCGATTCCAATGACTTCCCAACCACTGATGTCAGGCTACCAGGTCTGTAGTTTCCTTTCTGCTGCCTCCCAACCTTCTTAAATAGTTTTGGTTCCCTACCTAGGAAAGGATTTGCTGACATTGGAAAAGGTTCAGAGGAGGTTCACAAGAATGATCCCAGGTATGAAGGGTTAATGTATGAGGAGCATTTGATGGTTCTGGGCCTGTTCTTGCTGAAGTTATAAGAATGAGGGGAGATCTAATTGCAAACTATTGAATATTGAATGGCCTACATAGAGTGGATGTGGAGAGGATGTTTCCTCTAGTGGGGTGTCTCGGAACATAGAACACAGAGTCAGAATAGGAGGACGTCTCTTTAGGACAAGGCATAATTTCTTAGGCCACTGGGTGGTGAATCTATGGAATTCATTGCCAAAGATGGCTGTGAAGACCAAGTCACTTGGCATATTTAATGCAGAGGTTGTTTGGATCTTGATTAGTAATGGTGTTTAAAGATACATGGAGAACTCAGGGGAATGAGGTTGAGAGGGTTAATAAATCAGCCATGATGGGATGGCAGAGCAGACACAATGGGCCAAATGGCCTAATTCTGATCCTATTTCTTATGGTCTTATGAATGTATATTTCAAATAAATTTGATTATTGAACGTGTCACCCAAAAGATGATAGCAATGATTTGCAGCACTATTCCAGTGTATTGGCCTAAGGTTTGTGTGCAAACCTTTGGGAAAGGCATGACCAAGCATCTATCTAATTTGGAATGAAATCCACTAAGTAGTGGATGACAAAATACTTGAAAGTATTTCCCAGCACATTACTAGGTTTGTTGGTAATTGCTTTACTTTGGATAAATAGCAAAAAATCAATGAGTACTTCAAATGGTGTAAAGAGAATTGATTCAGGATTATTCCCTGTGGAGTCCCATTGAGTCAGGATTGATTCCTGTGGAGTCCAACAGTTGTTGCTCAGACTAAAGTGATAATGAGTTAACGAAAAGCATACTCTAGAAATATGAAATAAAAACAGAGATTTGGAATTTCCACTTACTGTACTCTTCTGGAACTTTCTGAGGTACTAAATTCTTGACAACAGAATTAATTTTTAGCTTTTCTTCTCAACTTTATTTCAATTCACCTCATTATGCAATTGATTCTGGATTTAGCATAACCAGAAGAGATTCTGTGGATGCTGGAAATCTATATGCTTTACATAATGCTTGAAGAACTCGGTAGGTCAGGCAACATTGATGGAGAGGAATAAACAAGCAATGTTTTGGTGCCAGTGGCACCCAACCACAGTGGAAAATGCCTGCTTGCATTTATCACATTACTATCCTTCATTGGTCTGAATTCCTCTGTCAAATTGCCCCTCATTCTCTTATTCAACCTTTTCCTGTAACTCAAGTCAAGTCAGGACAAGTCAACTTTTATTGTCACTTCGACCATAACTGCTGGTACAGTGCATAGTAAAATGAGACAATGTTTTTCAGGATCATGGTTTACATGGCACAGTACAAAAAAACTAGACTGAACTACATAATAATAAAAAAACACAGAGACAACTATACTAGACTACAGACCTACACTGGACTGCATAAAGTGCACAAAAGAGTATTGGCATTGCAATAAATAATAAACAGGACAGTAGGGCAAAGTGTCAGTCCAGGCTTCGGGTATTGAGGAGTCTGATAGCTTGGGGGAAGAAACTGGTACATAGTCTGGTCGTAAGAGCACGCATGCTTCGGAGCCTTTTCCCAGACGGCAGGAGGGAGAAGAGATTGTATGAGGGGTGCATGGGGTCCTCAGGTCCTGGCATGATCCTTGAACATGTTCGCTGCACTCTTGCAATCTTAGTGGTATCTTCTCTGTAGGTAGGTGATGTGAATTGCACACATTACTCCAAATTGGACCTCACCAATATTTTATAAAATACCAACTTCTGTACTCTCCGCTGCATCTAACTCCAGGATGAGGCTTTCTTTTCCAGGGCATCAGAGATGTGAGATGTGAGTGTCTTCACTCGCATCTCAGAATCAGAATCAGGTTTGTTATCACCGGCATGTGTCTTGATATTTGTTGACTTGCAGCAGCACTTCAATGCATTACATAATACAGAAGAAAAAAATATAATAAATAAATAGTAAATCAATTACAGTACAGGTACATGTATATTGAATAGATTAAAAATCATGCAAAAAATTGGAGATAATATATATTAAAAAAAGTAAGGTAGTGTTCAAGAGTTCAATGTCCATTTAAGAATTGGATGGTAGAGGGGAAGAAGCTGTTCCTGAATCGCTGAGTGTGTGCCTTCAGGCTTCTGTACCTCCTTCCTGATGGCAGCAGTTAAAAAAGGGCATGCCCTGGGATGCTGGAGATCCTTAATAATGGACGCTGCCTTTCTGAAACACCGCTCCTTGAAGATGTCCTGAGTAATTTGTAGGCTGGTACCCAAGATAGAGCCGACTAAATTTACAACCTTCTGCAGTTTCTTTCGGTCCAGTGCAGTAGCCCCCCCCCCCCCCACACCCCCCCATATGCGGCAGTGATGCATCCTCTCAAAATGCTCTCCATGGTACTTCCATGGAATATTTTGAGGGTATTTGTTGACATTCCAAATCTCTTCAAACTCCCATAGTTGCTGTCATGCCTTCTTTTTAACTGCATTGAACTGGAACTTGAAACAGCTGACTCTCTCCACTTCTGATCCCTCCATGAGAATTGGTATGTGTACCTTCATCTTACCATTCCTGAAGTCCACAATCAGCTCTTTCATTTTACTGACGTTGAGTGCCAGGTTGTTACTGCAACACCACTCCATTGGTTGACATATCTCACTCCTGTATGCCCTCTTGTCACCATCTGATATTCTGCCAACAATGGTTGTATCATTAGCAAATTTATAGATGGTATTTGAGTTATGCTTAGCCACACAGTCATGGATATAGCGAGAGTAGAGCAATGGGCTAAGCACACACCTCAGAGGTGTACTAGTGTTGATTGTCAGTGAGGAGGATGTATTATCACCAATCCGCACAGATTGTGGTCTTCTGGTTAGGAAGTTGAGGTTCCAATTGCAGAGGGAGGTACAGAGACCCAGGTTCTGTAACTTCTTAGTCAGAATTGTGGGAATGATGGTATTAAATGCTGAGCTATAGTCGATGAACAGCATCATGATATAGGTGTTTGTGTTGTCCAAGTGGTCTAATGCCATGTGCAGAGCCACTGAGATTGTGTCTGCTATTGACCTATTGTGGCAATAGGCAAATTGCAATGAGTCCACGTCCTTGCCGAGGCAGGAGTTCAGTCTAGTCATGACCAACCTCTCAAAGCATTTCATCACTGTTGATGTAAGTGTTATTGGATGATAGTCATTAAGGCAGCCCATCTTATTCTTCTTAGGCACTGGTGTAATTGTTACCTTTTTAAAGTAAGTGGGAAACTCTGCCCATAGCAGTGAGAGGTAGAAAATGTTTTTGAATACTCTTGCCAGTTGGTTGGCACAGGTTTTCAGAGCCTTACCTGGTACTCCATTGGGACTTTCTACCTTGCGAGGGTTCACTTTCTTTAAAGACAGCCTAACATCGGCCTCTGAGACAGAGATCACAGGGTCATCAGGTGCATCAGGGAACTTCACAGCTGTAGGTATATTCTCACTTTCAAAGCAAACATAGGAGGCATTGAGTTCATCTGGTAGTGAAGCATAGTTGCCATTCATGCTATCTGGTTTCGCTTTGTAGGAAGTAATGTCTTTCAAACCTTGCCAGAGTAGTCGCACATCCAATGTCACCTCTAACCTCATTTGACATTGACTCTTCACCCTTGAAATAGTCCCCTGCAAATCATACCTGGTTTTCACGTATGGTCCTGGGTCACCAGACTTGAAAACCACAGGTCTAGCATTCAGTAGAGGATGTGCCTCCTGGTTCACCCATGGCTTTTGGTTTGGGAATGTACAGTAAGTCTTTGTGGGCACACACTCATCCACAAAGGTTTCAATGAAGTCAGTAACAACTGCAGCATACTCATCCAGATCTCTTCCTTTTCCTGAGCATCCATGCTCACCTCATTTCCTTTCCACCTTAACAGTGATAAGAGTTCTTCTTGTCCTTACCTGCAACTTATGCCATCTCCAGAAGGATCCTACCACCAAAGATATCTTTATCTCCCCCCTCTCTCCTCTTTCCGCAGGGATCACTCCCTCCTTGGATCCCTTGTCCATCTGTCTCTCCCCACGAATTTCCCCCCTGCACGAGGCCAAAGTGCTACACCTACCCATTCACCTTCTCCCTCACCGTCAATCAGGGCTCCAAACAGTCCTTCCAGGTGAGGCAATTCTTCACCAGCAGATCTCTGTCATCATCTATTATGTCAGGTGCTCCCGAAGCGGGTTCCTCTGCATTGGTGAGACCCATTGAAAATTGTGCAGCTGGCTGTCAAGTAGCTTTGCTCCATCTGCCAGAGGTGGAACTTCCCAGTGACCAAACATTTTAATTCTGATTCCCCTTCCCATTCTGACACGTCGTCCATGGTTATACCCATGACTGTGCGGCTAGGCACAGTCCAAGAGCCATCTATAAATTTACTGACAATGCAATTATTGTTTGCAGAATTTGAAATGGTGATGAGAAGGTGTACAGGAGCAAGACAGATCAGATGGTTGAGTGATACTGCAGCAACAACCTTGCACTTAACATCAGTATGACAAAAGAACTGATTGTGGACTTCAAAAAGAGTAGGGTGAGAGAATGCACACCAGTCCTTATTTAGGGTTCAGAACTGGATAGGGTGAGCAATTTCAAGTTCCTGAGTGTCAACATGTCTGAGGGTCTATCCTGAGCCCATCATACAGATGCATTTACAAAGAAGGCATGACAATGATTATACATCATTAGGAGTTTGAGGAGATTTGGTATGTCACCAACAAAGATATTCAGAAATTTCTACAAATGTACTGTGGAGAGCATTCTAAATGGCTGCACCATCATCAGGTAAGGGGGGGGGTTGGTGGTGGTAGGGTGGGTGGTGGGACTGCACAGGACCAAAATAAGCTGCAGAAAGTTGGAAACACAGTCAGCTCCATCATCGGCACTAACCTCACCGGTATCCAGGACATCTTCAAGGAGTGCTGCCTCAAAAAGGCGCATCCATCATTAAGGACTCCCCATCAGCCAGGACATTTCCTCTCCTCATTGCTGCCATCAAGAAAGTGCTCCAGGAACCTGAAGGCACACACTCAACAGCTTCTTCCCCTCTGACATCTGATTTCTGAATGGACGTTAAACCTCTGAACACTACCTCACTACTTTTTTATTTCTATTTTGCACTACTAATTGAATTTAACTATTTAATATATATTTATACTTACTGTAATTCATGATGTTTACTATTATTAATTATTGTATTGCACTGCTGCCGCAAAGACAACAAATTTCACAAGATATGCTGGTGATTCTGATTCTGATAGCTGAAGCAAGGTGGGTGAAAAAGTTCAAGGCCTGCGGAGGAAGGAATCTGATAGGAAAGGAGGGTGGACCATGGGAGAAAAGGAAGGAGGAGGGGAACCAGGGAGAGGTGATAGGCAGATGAGAAGAGGTAGAAGTGAGAGTAGGGACTAGAAGAAGATGAGGAGGGGAGGGATTTTTTAAATATTAGTTCAAGTCTTTGAATGACATGGCACAAAGATTGATAGTGCATGGGATGTTGTCATGGAGCCATGTTTCTGTGAGAAGAAGCACGTAGCAGTTACTCATCATGCTCCAGTGCAGCTGCAGATAAAGGTAATCCAGCTTGTCTTTGACAGAGTAGCACTGACAGAAGGGTCCAGCCCTCAACCTAGCTGTGCCTGTTCTCTCTCCCACACAACCTCAAGTGCCTCCTCCCTGGGTGGGTGCAATAGGCCATGGCACGAGGGTCTGGTCCACAAACAACCGAGATTATGCAGCTCCCCTGCTATCGATCTTGTCAGTAAAGAAAACTTGCAGTACTCTATCAATGTATGACATGGCCTTGTGATCACAAGGAAAATATGTAAGGCAAGTCTAATATGAATGTGTATTATAAAAACATAGATAAAATTATGTGTGTTTTTATTTTTTTTAGCTGGTTTCATGAATGAAATTGCTAACAAGCCCATTTCCGATTATCATAGTGAAGACAACTCCTGATACACATTTCATGGATATTGACTCAGACCGCTTGGATTTCCTCTGTGTGCTCTGATTTCCACCCACATTCCAAAGACGTATCGTTAAGGTTAGTCAGTTGTGGGCATTCTATGTTGGTGCCAAAATCACAGAAACACTTGTGGGCTGCTTCAACACAGCCTTAGTTTGTGTTGGTCATTGGTTATTGACAGAAACAATGTTTTGAGGTACATGTGACAAATGAAGCAGATCTTTATCTTTATCTTTATTATCTCTGACTTGGAGGTCATATAACTGCCTATAATCCTCCCAATATTGAATGTTTATGATGTAGAAATCAATTGGAAAAACAATTCTGTTGATTCCCCCACTACTCCGTTCTTCTCCAATTTCTTTTTCCTGTAAATTCTCCAACACAATGATTAAAGCATCAAGCAAGATTGAAATCAATGAGGACATGAGGAAGGTGGGCGGATGTTCAGCAGCATCTGCCTGTGTTTGACCAGTCTCCCTCTCCCTCTCACTCGATGCTGCTGGAGGATAGTGCCAAACTCTTAGATGTTGGGCATAATTTAGTTGACACTGTTTGTGGATTGCGCTCCAATGTTCATGTTATATGTACTTCAGGTTTGTGGTTAGTCCTTTTTTATTGCTATTTTGTGTAATTTGTATCAGGGTGGACTGGCTTTGTGGCCTGCAGTCAAAGAATGATAGAGTGCTACATTGAAATGATCTGAACTGAACTGAACATTACTGAACTGTTTCAATGACTCTGTAGTCTGATGTGCTTTCACTCTTTTTGTCGTTGTGATTTGTTCTTTATTTTGCATGTTGGGTGTTTGATGCTTCCTTTGAATGGGTTCCATTGTGTTCCTTTGTTTTGTGGCTGCCTGTGGGAAGATGAATGTCAAGGTTGTATACTGTATACATTGCTAACAAATGTACTTTGAATCTTTGAAAAACTTGGAGGAAGCCAACGACTATGGTGGATGTGGGTTCAATTTCAACATCTAAGGGAAGTTTGGATAACCACATGGATGGGAGGGGTATGGAGGGCTATGGTCCAGGTGAAGTTCATGGGACTAGGCAGAATAATAGTTCAGTATGGACTAGAAGGGCCAATGCCTCACTTGGGTGCTGATGTGCACAATGACCCAATGGCTAAGAATTAATGACCTTTCCTTATCTTTGAACTGCAGAAAATTGAAGAGAATTTACCCTAAATCCAGCCTCCTTTCCTTCCTTGCGGAATTAGTAACAGTCCCTTGCTGCACTAAGAAATTCTCAAATTAAGTGCAAAAACTTGCTGCATGGATATATGGGCCATGTTTAACATCTGTCCTCTGCCAATGTACCAAAATATTACTGCATCAAGTCATCAGCGGAGAGTGGTTGCTCCGTGCCCTCCTGAAGTCAACAACCATCTCTTTAGTTTTGTTCACATTCAGAGGCAGGTTGTTGGCTCTACACCAGTCTGTTAGCTGCTGCACCTCCTCTCTAAATGCTGACTCGTCGGTCTTGCTGTTGAGACCCATCACTGTCGTGTCATCGGCAAACTTGATGATGTGGTTCAAGCTGTGTGTTGCAGCACAGTCGTGGGTCAGCAGAGTGAACAGCAGTGGACTGAGCACGCAGCCCTGGGGGGCCCCAGTGCTCAGTGTGATGGTGTTGGACATGCTGCTTCCGATCCAGACTGACTGAGGTCTCCCAGTCAGGAAGTCTAGTATCCAGTTGCAGAGGGAAGTGTTCAGGCCCAGTAGGCTCAGCTTTCCAATCAGTTTCTGACGGATGATTGTGTCGAATGCTGAACTGAAGTTTATGAACAGCATTCAAACATATGTGTCTTTTTTGTCCAGGTGGGTACATCAATTCAGATGTAGTGTCAATCTTTTAAGTTATTTAAATATCAATCTAACCCTTCCCTGCACATGGTCTCCCAGTTTTCCTTCATCCATGTGCTTATCTGAAATTTAGAAATATTAGACAGAGGGGTTACATGGTATTTTGTTACAATTTAGCCATGAATTCCAGTGACGACTGAACCAATCTCAACATGCTAATTGTTTGATTCTGTTCTTCTATGTGAATTGCGATCACCCATTCCTTTTGCAACTATTCTGTTCACCAGTCAATTCTTCTTATCTGGGGACAACTTTTCTCTTTTTTCATATCTGAGGTGAGTGTCCTCCAAGAGGACCACAACCTTGTCATGATTTGGAGACTTGATGACACTAGGAGTTATGCTAGCTGGTGTCAGGGTTTTGTGCTTTGGTTCTTGGCAGGATCACCCATACCAGACAAGAGTGGTCTACTGGTCCTTCAGTATCTGGGTTTCAGATCAGGGCTGGTAAAATAAAACTGTTATAGAAACAGCAATGAAGAATCCTTCAACATCTGAGTGTGACAGTACACCCGAGTCTCCACTCTGGACTTTCAAGGCTGGCAGCATTGAAAACTGAGAGGAAGCTACTGGCATGATGAAGGAAGCCCTACTGGCAAGGACAGACAAAGATGGAGGACCCTCATTGCAGCAGGTCTAATTGTCAGTAAGTAAAGAAGATGAGTGTGGACAAGAGAGGACTGTGCTGTACTATGTTTTATGTTCAAACACAGAATCACTTCATTAGTTGATCAGGAAGAAATAACGTTATCTAACAGTATATTTACAGCATGCTTCATTTTATATCATGTAAAATTTAAAAAAGCACATAAATTGCTGAAACAAACAGTGGATCAGGCAGCATCTGTGGCAGAGAAAAATGTATATGCATTTCAGGTGAAAGATCCTTTATCAGAATTGGGAAGGAGAGGTAAGAGAGATCGCAATGGGAGGAATGGTTAGGACAGAGGTTAGCTAATGCACAGAGTGCTGGAGGAACTCAGCAGGTCAGGAAGCATCTATGGGGAAGAATAGATAGTTGACATTTTTAGCTGAGGCCCTTCATCAGGACCCAAAAGGAAGGGAGAAGAAAGAAGAATAGGAAGGGAAGAGGAGGCGAAGGCGTACAAGTTAGAAGGTGAAGCCAGGTGAGGGGGATGATACATAGCTGTGGGAAGTGGAATGGAATGAGAAACTGACAGGTGGAAAAGGCTGAAGAAAATTTAATCTGATAGAAAAGGAGAGTGGACCATGGAAGAAAGAGGAGGAGGGGCATCAGAAGGAGGTGCTGGGCAGGTGAGTAAAAGAGAAGGGGAAAGTGGGGACCAAGAATTGGGAATGGAAAAGTAAGAAGAGGGGTAGGGGCAAATTAGTAGAGTGAGTGTTCATTACGTCAAGTTGGAGGCTACCCAGATGGAATATGAGGTGTTGCTCCTCCAATCTGTGAATGCCCTCAGAGTGGCAGTAGAGATGATCAGAGTGGGTGTGGGAAGTAGAATTAAAATGGGTCACCACCAGGGAAGCCCTGAAGACTCAGTGAAGTTGTTCGACAAAGCAATTCCCAATATACATGGTGAGACCAGGAGAAATGTTAATGAGGCAGTGAGAGGATGATTACGCATTGCTATTTTTGTTTAGTATTGCTGGTAGCAGGGCTAAAGGGTATGCCCAGCTAGTCCGTTGATACGTCGATTTTCTTAAAGTTTTGCATAAAAAAGCATTTGATGGACGATGTGGGAATAATAGCAGGGATGTTCCAATGGGTATTATTCTAACATGTGTCATCTCATTTTTATACTTTTGATTAATCCAAAAATAAAGTGGATTTCATTCAATTTTTAAAAGCATGTTACTGTGTGCCCAATACTTGCAGTTAAAAATGGAAGTGTGACTTAATCAGCAGCTTACTGTTTACATTGGTAAGTAAATTTCTTCTAATTGGATGACAGCTTGTAGAATGGGTGAAATACAGTGAAATATGGTGGAAATGCAGGTGTTTATAGAAAAAAACAACACAAATGAAATGTTATCCAGAGATATCTTATGAAGAATAATTGTTGATCTGGGAGAATATTACAAAGATACCTTAGATATTTCCGGCTTAATAGTTGGAAATGTTATCAATGAAATGTTATCAATTCTTGTCTTATCCAGGAAGAATTACAGCAAACTAGAAAAGAAAGGTTTAAAGTCTCCACATTTTTGTGTTAAGATTTTTATAACATCAGCGATATCTATTAAACCCTGCATAGAAGCTATTATTACTCAAAATTGACAGAACTATTGAAGGATTTTAATCTGAAAAAGAGATCTAATACTGTCAATGTTCTGTGTCAAACTTAATACATTTTGACGCATCATAATTCCGAAACAGGGACATGTTTGGTGATGCCTTGGGCGATATTTATACCCTGACAGTAGAAATTACTTTTCCATGCATGTGACTGTTCAAAAGAAATTGAGATAAAGTAACTGTGGTTGATGACATTTCAGCTTCTAGATAATGAAGGCCTAAAATTCAGAAGGGGTCTGCCCCAATGCTCTTTGGACAAGCTACCTGAAAGCAGAATTATTCTTAACGGTATCAGCATAGACCTGTTACAGTGCATGCACTCAGCAGTACGCACTCACCTTTGCTTGCAAAGCAATTTCACCTAGTGGGATTCTCTCAACATCCTTAGAGTGATGTGAAATGGCATCAAGGCCATGGTATATTCGGAATAGAATTCCTGATGGAGCGTTTTCCTGCAAAGGAAGTGTCATCACAGGTAGGAAGGGTGGTGAAGAAAGCCTTCATTGCCTTACATCAGCCAGGCCATTGAGTATAGAAGTTAGGATGCATATTGCAGTTGTAAGAGACTACTGAATAACATGCTCAGTTTTGATTACTCAGCAAAAGGAATGATGCTATTAAGCTGGAAAGACTGCAGAAAATGGTCCCAGTGTAGGTCGATGGGAGTAGGCAGTTTAAATGCTTTTAGCATGGACTAGTCAGGCCAAAGTGCCTGTTTCTGTGCTGTACTTCTCTATGTCTCTAAAAGATCCATGAGGGTGTTACGTGGATTGAAAGACTGAAATACTGAGCGAGATTGAGCAGGCTAGGACCTTATTGATTTGAGCACAGGAGAGTAAAGTGTGATCAAGAGAATCTAGACAGTTTCGGTCTATCTTCTTCAGAGGCTAGAAGAAAGCGACGTGACCTTATGCATATTGCATATAATTTCCCAAGGTGACTTGACAGAGCAGCTATTTTCAGTAGTGGAGGAGTCACAAACAAGGGGACATAGCTGTAAAGGGTTATGCTAGCCTTTATGCCACCATGATAAGAAATAACAAATAGAGTCCCTGTTCTATTCACTTGGGACTGTGTCCACCAGATGAACTCAGAGATTGTAGCAGGAAGACAATTAACTGAGCTACTTTAAGGCTAAGAAGAACAACTTGCCTAAGTGTAACAAATCACCCTGGCTCTCAAAGCCTCTCTAGCCTTGAAACCTTTATGTGTGACAGGGATAAATACGATGACACAAAATTGCGCGATTGAATTGAATTGAGTGATGGTGACAAGAAACGTACAGATTTTGTACTGAGCAGTTTAAGAGCTGAAGGATTGCAGGTTGACCCACTTATGACACGTAGAGCCTTAGATCATGGGCTGTGATGTTCAAAATGAAAGACAAACTCATTCTGACATAGATCAGTTCAGATCAGCCCAGTGTAACAGCAAAACACATAAGTAGAAATATCAAAAGCTCCATGCACATCTGAGATCTGAAGAAAGATTTTTTTTTTTGCAATCTACTGCAAATTCTGTAAGAAAACTCAGATAGAATTAGTCCTATACTGGATTATCTATTGTGGACATGATATTTATCTTGTACAGTTCTTTTGAGCTGAAGCAGGTAGTCTGTGAAAGCCTTTTGATATATTGGCAGTTATCTATCTCTCTGTGCTTGTCTTTGCCTGAACAAAGTGCTCTTACTGAATTACAGAATATTTTGCCAGCCTTTGAAAACTGTGTGACATGTCGCTTGAATCCACTAGGAGTTTCTATTTGGAAATCTCTCAAGCACAAATAGTATTGAGTGTAAGATGTGGACTGAAAAATATCAAGGGAGTCAGAAGGATAATCATTTTCTCATTGGAACTTTCAGTAAGAGGGAAGGCAAGGTCTGCATTGCAAACAAAGACTAAAATCCCACACCAATTATTGGAGGACACATATTCATATTTATTGTGGGAAGCCTATGTTTGTTATCAATGATTATCTACTTTGTCGTTAGATTCAATTCTGCTGCCTTCACTTGAGAAGTGATCAAAAAAACCTGAGAAACTGCTTCAACAATTTATGAAAGATTCTGGTTATTAAAATGTTATGCTTTCCTGTATGAGGTGTAACTGGGTGCTTAATAGTGCATTAAGCTATCATCAACCCCTAATAAATTCACTGGCCCTAAGAGAACTACGTCTATGTGTGCGCATTGTCATTCCTCAGGTAACTATGTCATATATCTTAAGATCCTTAAAAGAATAATTTCTGAACATCATTCATGATGTTTCTGCTCCCATCTCAAAATTAGAGATTGTTATGAGCCTCATTTATCACTCCTGAAAATATTCTTAAAATAATATTAAAAAAAGTGATCTTTTCTGATGAAGGGTCTTGGGTCCGCAACATTGCCTGTTTATTCCCCTCCACTGAGGCTGCCTGATTTGCTGATTTCCTCGAGCTTTTAGTGTGTGTTACTCTGGATTTCCAGCAACTGCAGATTTCTTGTGTTCATGATTATTACTTGCTGGATTGCAATGGTCTCGTTGAGTCATGGGGAAAAAATGCAAAGAAATAGGTCAATCAGCTTAGCTTGTCTACACTTCCCAGCTAAGATAGTCACACGTCTGAGAATTAGGCCCTATTAATGTACTTGTCAAAATGCCTATTAAATGTTATTATTGCAATAAACCATTTCTTGTGGTTTATTCCATATATCCTCATTATCTATGTGAAGAAGTTGCCCCCCACCAGACTCTTTTTAAACTTTTCTTTCTCACCTTAAGCCTGTATCCTCTGTTTTTTAATTCCATTTCTCTGGGAAAAGTAGACTGTGTGAATTCACCTTTTCTATGGTCTTTGGATTGCATGCAGCTCTACTAGAAAACAGAGGTGCAGAATAGCACAGAACTGAATGGGCTTCCTGACATTGTGCCTTACTCCATGATCGATCTAACCCTTCGCTCCTACACAACCATTAATCTTCATTAAGGATATTGGTTAATCTCCATTCAGAGAATACGGGAACCCCTCAGTCACCTACAATACAAGGAATAAAGTCCCAGCCTACCCACCATCTTCCTGTAACCCAAGCCCTCAAATTTTGGCAGCATACACATAAACGTTCCATTGAAATAACTGATGCCTTTCCTAAAGCAGGGTAAGCAATCATAAGATCTAGGAGCAGAATCAGGTCATTCAGCCCATCAAGTCTACTCTGACACTCCATCATAGCTGATTTATTATCCCGCTCAATCCAATACTTCTACCTTATCCTCATATCCTTTTATGACCTTACTAATCCAGAAACTATGAACCTCTGCTTTAAATATACCCGACTTGTCCTTCTCAGCTAACTGTGGCATGAATTCCACAGATTCACCACCCTTTGGCTAAAGAAATTACTCCTCATCTTTGTTTCCAAAGGACATCTTTGTATTCTGAAGCTGCACCCTCTGTTCCTAGAATCCTCCGCTGTTGGAAACATCCTGTCCACGTTCACTCTATCTAGGATTTCAATATTCGATAGGTTTCAATGAGATCAGTCCTCATTTTCATAAACAGCAGTATCTGCCCAGAGATTCTGAATGCTCTTCATCCCTTAATCCTTTCATTCCAGGGGTCACACATCTACTGTACACAATGCCCCGCATGAGGTCCCACCAATGTCTTGTACCTCTGCTGGCTGTGAGAATTCTTATTTCTGATTGGTTGTTCAACTCTGTATGATGATGTCATTGTTAGAAGATGTTGTAAGACCCCTTTGATCGATGTATGACAGCAAGTGATTTCAGGAAAGGTGACAGGCATGATTTAATCCTTGTGACCAACTCTCCAGAGATCAGTGGAAAACACCAGTTACTTACAGAAAGGTTGAATAGGTTTGGACTTTATTCCCTAGAAAGTGGAAGACTGAGGGGAAACCTGATCAAGGTATACAAAATTATGAGAGGTATAGATAGGGCAAATGCAAGCAGGCTTTTTCCTCTAAGGTTTAGTAAGATTAGAATTAGAAGCCATGGGTTCATGACTTTTTTAAATATTTCACTTCTGACTTTAAACCTAAGACTTAATTCCCTGGAGGGCGATGAGAGCGTGGAATGAGCTGCCATTGGAAGTGATGGATCTGAGATCGCTTTCAGCATTTTAGAGAAATTTTGATAGGTACATGGATGAGATGGGTATGGAGGGCTATGGTCTGGGTGTAGGTCAATGGAACTGGGCAGATAATGGTTCAGCATGGACTAGTTTCAGACTAGGTCCAAAAGGCCTGTTTCAGTGCTGTGGTTTTCCATTACTTTCTTATTCAATGACTTGCTATTGACATAAAATCCAGCCAATTATGAAACAAAGAATTATGGTGTGATTGATATTTACTGCCCAGGGCTCTTTGGGCCTTTTTGCCAAGCTCATGTCTCTAACACAGCAGCTGACACTTCCAGGGATCAAAAAGTTGTTTCTGAATAAGTTGAACTCCAAACCATTATCTCTTGCTCAGTTTCTTGTAAACAAGAACCGGTCTTCAGTTCTTTCGCTAATTTGCAAGCTATAATCAATCTGCGGTTAAAAGGGCAGCTTTGCAAACAAACAGTACTGTCTATAGAGCACAGGCTGCTTGTCCACAGCACAAGGCTGGCTGCTCAAGAGGTGTGAGTTGTAATAGTGTCTGAAGAGTTTTATCTGAATTTTAATGTGTATCACTAAAAATAAATGAATTGTGTTTAATCCACTTCGTTATTTGGAAATATCTCCTTCGTGGTAGGGAGGGGGCCCCACCACTCAATAATTGGGATTAACAGCTAAACGTGCTGAGGGGGATAAACAGGGATGTGATCTAGCCTTTGAAGAGTACACGACTACAGTGTAATCTCTCTATAGTGAGGGTCCCCATAAGTATCTCTGTCAGGTAGGGCTTAAGATCTTCATTTGAGTTCAGAACTTCATGGTCAGCAAACCCAGTTCCATCACATTACAATGAAGTATTTTGATGAATATGTCAGAAATGCAGTGGCTGTACAGTGTGCAGCAAGCTCTCAAAGTGATTACTTTAATAAGAAGGCGATAGTCTGTTTCAATAATTTTGGATTTAAGTTGTATATAGGGTAAAATCCAAGGGTTAAAATTAGTCATTAGTAATAAATGCTAGCCTAGAAAACAATGCTCTTTCATCAAGTGAGAGCTTCTTAAGGAAACTCAATAACTTCAGATCTCATTTAAATAGAATCATGCTTAAGATCTTCATTTGAGTTCAGAACTTCACAGAGCACAAACCCAATACCATCACAATAGAGTCACATCAGAGCCGAACTTTCAATGTCTACAGAGGAAATACTGCATGAGTCAGGACTGATGACAGTGATGAAAAATTTTGTCACAAGTGGGCAACTCCAAAAAGACAATAGAGAAAGAAAAAAAGTGTTCAAACTTTAATTGCAACTTGAGGGACAAGAAAATCCCACATTTAACTTCTCAAAATCGGATAATCTATCTAACTTTGTTACAAGTATCACCACATCACCAGAAGTAGCAGATTCCCTTTGGAGATCCTTGTCAGAGTTGCTATGGAAACATTCATAAAAGACAGAGCAAATAAAAATCGTATCAGATGCTTTGAATCTTTCTCGCCAGTTGAGATTATATATTTGCATAAAGGGACAAATGTAAATTAAAGTAAATGAATAAAAATAAAACATTATTAATGCAGAAAATGGTTTTGGTTGGTCTTGAACCGTGTGTGTGAACAGTTTGTCCTCGTGAGCTCTTTCTAGCACCATTGTCCTTCGCTCATTCAGACTGAGCCTTGAGGAAAGTGTGTTTATGACCAAGCTGAAAAGAGATCTGGAAATTAAAGTCAATTCTCCCACAATAATTGCTATGGCAACAGTCTATGTCTTTGATGACAAGGCTGACATTTGGATGTGAGAAAACTTCATTGGCAAGACATTCAGCAAGCTTATTTTAGCATGTAACACAATATCAGAGGCCATTTTATTAAACTATTATGTAAGAGTTTGTGGGAGTCATACACAACAGTTTGACTTTATGGAATGTTTTAGGAAATCACTTCAAGATTCATGGCCAATTTATTCCAAGTTGTAGTTTTAAGACAGACCTGCTATGCACTTTTTACCAATGTAGTTTGATTTTTGGATTGCATTTTAATTTTAATTGTTTTTAAGAGCACCCAAATATGAAAGCCTAAAAAAAAGCTTTTGATTGGGTCCATTCACACCACAATTAATTATTCTGTACTAGGCTTGTTGATTAGATAAATTTCACACAGAAATATCAGGTCTTTACCATTTTAAAGATGCATATTTATAAGTAGATTCACTGCTATAATGAAGTTTGATGTTTTAAACAACTGAGAGGCCTTTTCTGAGTTTCTGCTTACGAAATGGGAAGAGAGACAGACAGACTGAATAAATATATTTGCAGAGAAGTGCAGAAGAATAGAAGGGCAGTTAACCTATTAAATGCCCTGAAAATATGAAACAAGAGGCTGGGGGGCTGATCTTTGCTTGTTGTTTCCTTTTACTGATGGTTCATGAACAACTGAGTAGAGTGTTGGCTTGACTCCATGCTTCACTAGGAGTGATTTATAATCTTGGTCATTCACTCACAATGAGTGAGAAAGCCAGAGAGCAAGGAAATCTTAGCAGTTCCCACTGGCTGATAACTGTGGTGAATGCTGTCTGTTGGCTCTGCTACTCAGACAAAGATGTGTTGTGGGGGGCCAGAGCCCAAAGTGAAATACATTTAACAGAAAGATCTGGTGAAATTTTAGAGCTACTGAATTTTTTTCATTTAAACTTTCAGCTAATTGAGAGTTCAAAGTAAAATTTATTATCAGAGTACATATATGACGCAATATACAACCCTGAGAATCTTTTCCTCATGGGGGTACTCAGCAAATCTATAGAATAGTAAATATAAACAGGATCAATGAAAGAGCAAGAGCACAGAAGACAACAAACTGTTGAAATGCAACTATAAATAGTAAAAGACAATGAGAGCATGAAATAACAAGATAAAGAGTCCTTTAAAAAAGATCATTGATTGTGGTCACCAATATAATGTTCCTCTTTTATTCAAGAGTCTGATGGCTGAGCAGTAGTAACTGTTCTTGAACCCAGTGGTGCGAGCCCTGAGGTACTTGTACCTTCTGCCTGATGGCAGCAGTGATAATAGATCATGGCATGGATACTAAGGATCTTTGATGAGGAATGCTGCTTTCCTACAACAGCATTTCATGTAGATATGCTTAATGGCTGGGAGGGCTTTACCTGTGATGTACTGGATCAAATCCACTACCTTTTGTAAGATTCAAGATTATTTAATTTCATTTGCAGTATACAAGTGTACATGAGAAAAAAAGGAGAACAAAGTAATTGTTGCTCTGGCTCTGATGCAGCATGGGATAAAACACAATAAGATATAGAACACAATAATAAAAACACAGTAAGTATAAATACATAAGATACTTAATTAATAGATTGATTGTACATCCATAAAATGATGCTAGGCACAGGGATGTCTGTACATAAGGTGACTCTGACAGGAAATGCTAAAGTAGTGATGGTTGAGGGTGTGGAGGGGTGATTAGTGAGTCGAGGTGTTGATCAACACCACTGCTGAAAAAAGTACCTGTTTTTGAGTCTGGTGGTCTCTGGTGATGTGGTTGCTATGTAGCTGCCTCCCTGTTGGGAAGTGGGACAAACAGGCCATGAGCGGAGGGGGTGGGATAATTCATGATGTTACTGGCCATTTTCTAGCACTCTTCTGTCTATAGGTCATTGATGGCGGGTAGGATCTTTGTGAACTTAAATATTGTCCTGCTGATCAATTTTGGCAAAGCGGAAGCTGAGTTTATTGTCATCTGTACAAATCCATGTACGCACAGGTGCAACAAAAAGCTTCTGTGCTGTAGCATCATGGGCACATAACTGTTACATTCTCAGCCTCTTCTGCTCTAAGGAAAACAGACACACCCTGCTGTCATGGTGTGCACTGACAGATGACTGAACCCAGGTGCGCAGGGATGACAGAAATGAAGTTTATTCATGGGAATTGCTACAGAACATCGGTGACTAGACCATGCAACAGCAAGCAACGAAGCATTCTTGAAAAACAAGGACCCGCGATCAGCACTAATTGGGAGTCCACTTTAAATAATCACAGTATGCGGAAAACCCATGCCATTAAAAATGAACTTGACAAGATTAAACAGAAAGCACAAGAGCTTAACAATTGCAGATAAGCTAACAATGAACAAATACAGATGCACAGGCCCGCAGGGTTCATGATACCCCTCTCTCTCTCTCCCCCTCTCTCTTCCCCTCTCTACCCTTCTCTCTCCCCCTCTTCACCCTCTCTCTCCCCTCTCCCTCTCTATCTCTCTCTCTCCCCTCTCTCTCCCTCTCTCTCCCCTCTCTCTCCCTCTCTCTTATTCTCTCTCTCTCTCTCTCCTCTTTCTCTCTCTCCCCCCCCCCCCACTGCCTCTCTACCTCTCCCAATTTCTCTCCCTGATATATAGAATAAATCTCATACAAGAGGGCTTGCATTTAAGCTGATGTAGGTAGTTTCAACGGAGATGTGTGGAGTAAGTTTTTTACAGAGAGAGTGGTGCTCTGCCTGGGATGGTTTGGAGGCAAATATGATAGTTATTCTGGAGGCTCTTTGACAGGCTCATGTATGAGCAGGACATGGAAGAATCTGTGGACATATGGGATTAATTCAGTTGTGCATTTGATTACTAATTTGACTAGTTTGGTACAACATTGTAGGCAGAAAGGCATATTCCTGTTCTATATACATACGCTCTTTCTTTCACTCTCTCTCACAGTCCCCCACTCTCCCCCAATTTCCCCCACTGTCTTTATCTTCTATCGCTCTCTCCCTCTCTCCCCTCTCTCACCCACTATTTCTCTCACTCCCTCTCACTCTCTATCTCTTTCACTCACGCTCTCTTTTCCCATAGTAAAATATTCAGTAACTCAATCTAACAGTAAGGGTCTTTATTGAATAAAAGCTTTTAGTTTAGGCAAGCATTCTTTAAGTGTGCCTTTCTCCATAGACACAGCTCTAGGCAAGTCCCACACTGAAAGCCTGTTTGGCAATAGAGAAAATTGTTAGCAGAGGGATACGAACCTTAAAGTGGTACAGTCTTAGAAGAGCAGTGATTGTCATTTGACATGTTATGGCATCATTGGCCCTTTGCAATAAATAAAAACAGCACAATTCTCCAGATTACAGTTGACAAAAAGCTTTCAGTATATGGTAGCTGAAGTGGAACGTAACAGTTATCTTACAGGACCGTTTCATGAACGGAATTATGGTAGATGAGATTTAGAATATAAGACCGTAAAACTATAAGAAAGAGGAGCAGAATTAGGCCATATGGCCCATTGAGTTTGCCCCACAATTTCATCATGGCTGATCCAAGTTTCCTGTCAGCCCCAATCTCCTGGCTTCTCCCCCTATCCCTTCATGTCCTGACCGATCAAGAATCTATCAACCAGTGCCTAAATATACATAAAGACTTGGTCTCCACAGCTGCCTGTGGCAAAGAATTCTACAGATTCACCACTCACTTGCTAAAGAAATTCCTCCTCATCTCCAATCTAAAAGGACACCCCTCTATTCTGAGGTTTTATCCTCTAGTCTTAGACTTTCCCACCACAGAAAACATCCTCTGCACATCCACTCTATCTAGGTCTTTCACCATTTGACAGGTTTCAATGAGGTCACCTCTCATTCTTTTGAATTCTGGTGAATACAGGCCCAAAGCCATCAAATGCTCTTTGTATGACAAGCCATTCGACCATGGTATCATTTTCGTGAACCTCCTTTGAACTTCCTCCAGTTTCAGCACATTCTTTTCAACATAAGGGGCCCAAGCTGCTCTCAATACTCCACATACAGTACAGGGATACACCCTTTGGCTCATGGTGTCTGCACCGAATACTGTATTAAATTAAATTAACTCACTCTCATGTCTGAATATGGTCCAAATCCTTCTACTCCCTGTGGACTGACCTGCCTAACATCCTCTCAGACATCTCTATCGTATCTGTGTTTGCCCCCACCCCAGATAGCCCACCACTCTCCATGTAAAAAATCTCACCCCACATATTTCCTTTAAACTTTCTCCCTTCACCTTAAATCCATGTCTTCTAGTTTTTGATATTTCTCCCCTGAGGATAAAAGGTTCTGACTGTTTAATGTAAAGGATTGTGTGGTAATAGATTTGACAGAAAAGTGAAGAAACACAATTTGAATTAAATGTTGACACAGAGACAGCCAAAGTGATGGAGGAATTTAACATGTTTGGCAGAACCTAAGAAGAGAAATTACAAAAGTCTAAGTAAATTTATGACCAAACTATGTATATATCACCTTGGGATTCATATTTTTCAGACTTTTACAGGAAAATAAAGAGCTACAATAGAATTTATGAAAAACTATACATAAACAAAGACTGACAAACAACCAATGTGCAAAAGAAGACAATTTGTGCAAATAAAAATAAATAATACTGAGAACATAAGTTGTAGAGTCCTTGAAAGTGAGTTTGTAGGTTGTGGAATCAGTTCAGAGTTTTAAAGTTATTCACCATGTTTCAGGAGCTTGATCTTTGTAGAAAAATAGCTGTTCCTGAGCCTGGCACTGTGGGATCTGAGGTTCTTGTACCTCCTACCCAAGTGTAGTATTTGAGAAGAGAGCACAGTGGGGATCCTGATAATGGATGCTGCTTTCTTGTGACAGCACTCCATGTGAATGTGCGCAATGGTGGGGAGGGCTTTGCTTGTGATGGACTTGCTTGTATCCATCACTTTCTTAAACTTTTCCATTCCTGCACATTGGTGTTTCTAAAGCTAAGAAATTAGGCAAAACATGACAAAATGCAGGAAAGGTGCCCTTGACCTGAAGCACTAGCTCTATTTCTCTTTCCACACGTATATCTAACCTGCACATGAAAGGTTCTGAAAATGCGGGAAAACTTAAACAACACACACTAAATGATGGATGAACTCAGAAAATCAGGCAGCATCTATGGAAGGGAATAAGAAGACAACATTTCAGGCTGAAACCTTTCATCCTTCCGTAGAAGGAAGGGGCAGAACCCAGAATGAGAAAGTGGTGTGGGGTGTGAGGAGTATAAGCTGGCAGGTGATTGGTGAGACCAGGTGAGGAGGAAGTAAGAAGCTGGAAGGTGATAGGTGGAAATGATGAAGAGCTGAAGAAGAAGGAATCTAATGGGAGAGGACAGTGGACCATGGAAGAAACGGAAGATGGAGGGGTGAGAGGGGAATCAGAATGGAGAATGGAAAGAGAGAGGGGGGAGAAATTACTGGAACCCATTCTCCCTCAATTTTGAAAAGGAATTGGGTAGATACTTCAGGGATAAAACAATACAGGGCTACAAACTGAGAGCAGATGAAAGGAATAGTCTTGATCCACTTACAAGGAGATGGCATGGTAACATAGCTGCTGCTGCCCTTATACCTCCAATGACCAAGACTGGATCCTGATGTCAAATGCCATCTGTGTGGAGTCTGGACATTCTATTTGTGATGGCGATGGCCTTCCCTCAGCTGCTCTGTGTCTCCTTCACATCTTGAAACATGCTGATGTGTTAAAAGGCTCCTCTAAGTTACTCCTAGTGTAAGGGATTGGCAAGAAAATTAGAGAGAAATTTAGAGGATATGTGGACATGTGCACCACATACAGATATGGTGTCCCTGCTGTAAGAAAAAACATCATTAAACTGGAAAGGGTGCAAAGAAGATATACAAGGATGCTGCCAGGACTAGAGGGGCTGTTCCAGTGAGTGTTTGGGATGCTAGGACTTTATTCTTTGGAATTTAAGAGATTGAGGTGTAACCTTATAGAAGTGTATAAAATCACGATGGGCATAGGGTAGTGTAAATGCACACAGTATTTTTCTCAGGGAAGGGGAACTAAAATCTAGAGGGTACAAGTTTAAGTGAGAGGAAAAAGATTTTTAAAGGGACCTTGAGTGGGGCATAAATTTTTCTCATTGAGGATGGTGCATATATAGAACAAGCTGCCAGGACAAGTGGTTGAAGCAGATATGTTAACAAAAAAAAAAACACTAGGATAAAACTTAAAAAGCACTAGGATAAGTTCATACTACATAGATAGGAATGATTTAGAGCAGGGGTTCCCAACCTGGGGTCCACGGATCCCTCATTAATGGTGGGGGTCCAAGGCATAAAAAAGAGTAGGAATCCCTGATTTAGAGGAAAGTGTCCCAAACACAGGCATAGGAATCAGTATAGTTATCATGGATAAGTTTGGCCGAAAGGCCTTTTCCTGTTGTTTTACTCTGTGACCTAGAAGAGACTTAATGGGCTTGAATGGCTTTCTTCTGTATCATCCTGTGTAATTTGCTGCCTTGGTGAACTAAATGGCCTCTTTCTGTGCAGTATATTCTGACAATTTTCTTCATTATGGGTTTCCACAGAAGTCTCTTCATTTGAGTATTAATCATTTTGTGTTGAAGTTGTGCTGAGATGGTTTGGACATACATTTAATTAGATTTCATTACTGGTGTGATCCATAAGAATTTCTGATTAATTCATTCCTGTAGCCTAATGCCTTTGTTCACACTTTATTTTTAAGCTTCATTTCATTAGCAGATGACAATATTGATCTTTAACACGCTTAAATTCAAAGCAACTAAAATAACCCTTTTTTGCAAATTTTGTTTGGATTACAGGTTTAAGTCAAAAGTTATTTAGTTTATTGTCTTAGAACTAGCCAAAAGGATGCTTAGGACTACATGTACAACCATTCCTGTACACAAAGCAACTTGGGTGCAGCTCTAGAATTATGGGGTTCTCTTGTCTTGTTTCCAGAAGACCATAAGACATAAGAACAGAATTAGGCTATTTGGCATTGAGTCTGCTTCTCCATTCAACCATAGCTTGTTTATTTTGCCCCTCAACCACGTTCTTTTGCCTTTTCCCTGTAACCTTTAGCACCTTTATTAATTAAGAACCTATCAACCTCTGCCTTATATGTAACAGATGACTTAGCCTGCACAGCCGTTTGTGGCAATCAATTCCACAGATTCACCACCATCTGGCTAAAGAAGTTTCTCCTCATCTCTGCTCTAAAGGGATGTCCTTTTATTCTGAGGCTGTACCCTCTGATCCTGGACTCACCCACTATTGGAAACATCTTTTCTATGTCCACTCTATCTCGGTCTTTCAGTATTAATATTTCCTCTGTAAAGAAGAAGTTTGAGCTGTCAGTGAAGCCAGCGTTGATTCTATGGAATAAATGTATGTATGTTGGAATATGTAAGAAATGTTGAAGTGACTGCTGGTTCTGCTCATTCAGGGACTGCTCATAACACTTTTAATCTTTCATTCAATGTATGTATCATCTCTGAGAAGACAATCTCCTAAATCTTCCCCGTTCCCATTAGCCTCACATTCCCTATATTCAACAAGATTCTCCCATAGTTTACTATCCTCTCCAAACAGATTCCTTCTTCTTCGGGTTTTACTTTATCCACATATCACATTACTTATTTCATATCATTAGAACAGTTCAGCAGAGGAAAAGGCCCTTCAGTTCACAATGTCTGTGTCAGACATACAGTAATGCTAAATTAACTAAATCTCTTCACCCTACATCTGATCCACGTCCCTCTATTTTCTGCATATACGTGCATCAATCTAAAGCCTCTTAAATACCACAACTGTATCTTCTTCCACCACAATTCTTGGTAGACCCGTTCCGGACATTTATGACTCTGTGTGTAAACTTGCCTTGCACATCTCCTTTAAACTATCCCCCACCCACCAATACAAAACATGCCCTTCTGTATTTGACATTTCTGCCTGGGGAAAAATTCTGATTACCTGCCCCATCAATACTTCTCATAATTTTATAAAATTCCATCGGGTCTTCTTTCAACCTCCAATGATCCAGAGCGGGGTCAGTGGTAGAAAGGGTGAGCAACTTCAACTTACTGGCCATCAATCTGTCAGAGGACCAATCCTGGGCTCTTCACATTGATGCAATCATGAAGAAAGTACCCCAGCAGCTATACTTCATTATGAGTTTGAGGAGATTTGGTATGTTACCAAAAAACTCTTGCAAATTTTTACAGCTGTACCGTGGAGAGCATTCTTGCTGGTTGCAAAGCCACCAGGTACGGAGGCTCCAATGTGTAGGATTGAGAAAAGCTGCGGATGGTTATAGCTTCATCCAACTCCATCATGGGCACAAGCCTTCCCACCATATTGGTAAGACAAGAAGGCAACATCCATCACTAAGGACATTCACCATCCATGACATGACCTAAAGTTCAAAGTTGATAGTAAAATTTATTATCAGAATACATATATGTCACCACATACAACCCAGAGATTCTTTTTCCTGTGAGCATACTCAGCAAATCCCTAGACTAGTAACTGTTATCAGGATCAATGAAAGAGCAAGAGCATAGAAGACAACAAACTATTGAAATAAATAAATATCAGTAAATAATAAGAGCATGAAATAACAAAATAAAGAGTCCTTAAAGTAAGATCATTGTTCGTGTGAACATCTCAACAGATGAGTGTAATTATCCTTCTTTGCTCAAGAGCCTGATGGTTGAGGGATCATTACAAGTCTTGAGGCACTTGTACCTTATGCCTGATGGCAGCAGCAAGAAAAGAGCTTGGCCTAGGTGGTGAGGATCTTTGATGATGGATGCTACTTTCCGACAACATTTCATGTAGATGTGCTCTATGGTTGGGAGGGTTTTATCCATGATGTACTGAGCAAAATCCACTACCATTTGTGGATTTTCCACTCAATGTCCTGGTGTTCCCATACCAGGCCATAATGTAGCATGTCAGTACACTTTCCACCACACATCTATAGAAGTTAGTCAAGGTTTTTGATGAGATGTCAAAACAAGCCTTCTAAGGAAATAGAGGCCCTGTCATGCTTTCTTTGCAAATACATTTGTATGATGGGTCCAGGACAGTGTCACAACATTGGATTCGGCAGTGCAGCAGATACAGGAATTGTGCTCGTAAATATGCATGTGTCAGCTAATTATTATTTCATTGTGATGGTATTTAACTCCATTCATTTTGTCGCAGTGCTTGTCAAGACTTGAGCAAAGTACAGCAACATTTCACTGCTTGCTTGCATTCGGCCTTGCCTGAGAAATCGGAATGTCGTGTCAACTGACTCTGAAGACTAGCGATATTCATTTTATAATTAGTTATTTCTTTCAGCTGCAGTGTTGGCTTCATTTTCCATTTGAGAGTTTTAGTCAACAGCCTTGTTTGACCTAGCGTTTATTCTTTTCTTTTCCCTCTAACTGTTCATATTAAAGTCTGTGAACTATCGACCCATTTCGGTGTCTTTCACTCTGCACTTGGGCCATATCTGAATGTACTGACAGGCAGGTGCTCTGAGACAGTGACACTCAAGAATTTAAATTAACTGACTCTCTCCACCTTTGCTCCTCTAATGAGGACTGGCTCTTAGACTGGTTTCCCTCTGCTGAAGTTTACAGTCAGTTCCTTGCTCTTGCTGACATTGAGTTGTTATGACAATACTCAGCCAAATTTTCAATTTCCTTCCTAGATGTTGATTCATCACCATCTTTGATACAGCCCATGTAGTGATACCACATGCAATGATGTGCCAGTACCTGATTTGAGATCACTGAGCATGTGTGATGTTTGCCAGAATGTTCCAGCATGTGGTGGGTTTAAGATGCACTTGTTTATTTCTGTAAATGAAAGTTCTCTAATTCTTCCAGAATATGATTCTGAATTGTTAACCCATGTTTAAATAGAAGTAACATAACATGGTGTCTGAAGTGCTTTTGGAACAATAATACTGGAGAATCGAGAATCAAGAATCAAAGATAATTGGGAAAAAAAGAAGAAAAAATTTTGAACAGTAATCAGTGAAATGGAAGGTTTACAACCCCCACAAAAACTGTAGCTGCCTGGGAATGTAGCTGAGAAGTGCAGGATATTCAAGCAACAATTTGAACTGTACTTATAACCATAAAACCATATAACAATTACAGCATGTAAACAGGCCATCTCGGCCGTTCTGGTCCATGCTGAATGCTTATTCTCACCTAGTCCCACTGGCCCGCACCTAGCCCATAACACTGCATTTCTTTCCTGTCCATATACCTATCCAATTTTACTTTAAATGTCAATACCGAACCTGCCTCTACCACTTCTACTGGAAGCTCGTTCCACACAGCTACCACTCTCTGAGTGAAGAAATTCCTGTTTGTGTTACCCCTAAACTTTTGCCCCTTAACTCTCAACTCATGTCTTCTTGTTTGAATCTCCCCTACTCTCAATGGAAAAAGCCTATCCATGTCAACTCTATCTATCCCCCTCATAACTTTAAATACCTCTATCAAGTCCCCCCCAACCTTCTACTGTTACGGATTCAGGCAACAATAAATATATGAGTTAGGCAGGGGTCTTTATAACAAATAACCCATTTATTAAACACTGAAAACAAACCCCCCAAAAGTAAACAAATCTCTAACGTAACCGGAAATCAGCTGCTGTGCGGCAGCTTAAACAGTTCTTAAAGCAATGAAGCTTAAACAGTTCTTAAAGTGATGAAGCTTAAACAGTTCTTAAAGCGATGTTGCGAAAACAGTTCTTTAAAGTACTATTGCCAAAAGTTCAAAAGGCTCACAGTCCATTTAAGAGAGAGACTTTTTAAGACGATTTAAATTCTCTTTCACATCGTGTTGCTTCAGTTCCCAAATCAAACTTGTTCCCATGAAGAGTTTATGAAACAAAACGACTTAAAGGCACTGACCTTTCCTTTACCACACTGTCCTCAATCCTTTCTGCTATTTCGCAGGGATTAACATGAGAACAGTCAATGAATTCCTTCCGAAAAAGGATCAAACAAGGTCGAACCTGTTTCACTGTCAAAATCGATTCTCCTCGATCTTTAACTCCCGAACTCCGATCTTCACTCTCCACTGATTCTCATTGTAAAGAAACTGCTGGCAATGACCTTTTAAGCTTTAGGTAAAACTTCATCTTTCAACTAAACTGCGTCATCACATTAAATCACGCAGTGGCATGAAGTCAACATGGCAAATCCAGCCACGAACTGCCCCTCCTCACAGGGAGGGGTCCTCCTTTTATACCCTGTAAAAAAAAACCTGTCACATGACCTCTACTGGCGGGAAAATGATGACACTCCACCATCACAAGACCATTACCTCAAGTCCAGTATAACTTCAACCCCAGTCATGTGACAAGGTACATGAGTACGTAACACTACGCTCCAAAGAATAAAGACCTAACTTGTTCAAACTTTACCTGTAACTTAGGTGTGGAAACCCAGGTAACAGTCTAGTAAATCTTCTCTGCATTATTTCTATTTTGTTGATATCTTTCCTATAATTTGGTGACCAGAACTGTGCACAATACTCCAAATTTGGCCTTACCAATGCCTTGTACAATTTTAACATTACATCCCAACTCCTATACTCAATGCTCTGATTTATAAAGGCCAGCATACCAAAAGCTTTCTTCACCAACCTACCCACATGAGCCTCCACATTCAGGGAACTATGCACTCAGGGAACTCAGCAATGGATTATGAAAACAAATCAGACAAAACTAAAGTGGAGTTTTTGCTCCATGTAATTGGAAATGACGCAGTAGAGGTATACAATAATTTTGTCTTTGAAGATGGAGATAATTTCAATTTAATGTCAATAATGGACAGATTTGAAGTATTTTGTATACCTAAGCATAATTTAATGTATAAGCAATTTAAATTCTTCACATGTACGCAGAGGACTAGTGAAACAATTGATCAGTATGCTACTGAGTTAAGAAAGAGTAGAAGAATATGTGAGCTTGGATTGCTTGCACACTCTCTTATTAAAGATAGACTGGTTTGTGGCATTCGAGATAATGCTCTGAGAGAAAAAGCCGAGCACGAGCAAGATATAAATTTTGAACAAGCTTTTGTGCTCTACAAAGAGCATCTACAATGCTTTATAAATCAGAGCATTGAGTATAGGAGTTGGGATGTAATGTTAAAATTGTACAAGGCATTGGTGAGGGCAAATTTGGAGTATTGTGTACAGTTCTGGTCGCTGAATTATAGGAAAGACGTCAACAAATTAGAGAGAGTACAGAGGAGATTTACTAGAATGTTACCTGGGTTTCAGCACCTAAGTTACAGAGAAAGGTTGAACAAGTTAGGTCTTTATTCTTTGGAGTGTGGAAGATTGAGGGAGGACTTGATAGAGGTATTTAAAATTTTGAAGGGGGATAGATAGAATTGACATGGATAGGCTTTTTCCATTGAAAGTAGGGGGAGATTCAAACAAGAGGACATGAGTTGAGAGTTAAGGGGCAAAAGTTTAAGAGTAACACAAACAGGAACTTCTTCACTCAGAGAGTGGTAGTTGCGTGGAATGAGCTTCCAGTAGAAGTGGTAGAGGCAGGTTCGATATTGTCATTTAAAAAAAAAATTGGATAGGTATATGGACAGGAAAGGAATGGAGAGTTATGGGTTGAGTGCAGGTCGGTGGGACTAGGTGAGAATAAGCGTTTGGCACAGATTAGAAGGGCCAAGATGGCCTGTTTTTGTGCTGTAATTGTTATGTGGTTATATGTTTACAAAGCTTCTAAGACCATAATGAAGCAGGCTGAAGAGCTTTTTGTTGAAAACTGCAATGTAAACACAGTAAAAAGAGTGAATATATCAAGAAATATAATAATATATCGACAAAACCGACGGAGAGCAAAACAGCATTTGAAAAAAAAGTCATTTGATCACTGTGTGCGGGAACACAGTCCAAATCAGTGTTTTGCATATGGCAAAATTTGCGACAACTGTGGTAAGATTAATCATTTTTCATGCCGTTGTAGAAGCAGAAAGAAGGAAAATGAAATGAAACAAGTAAATGCTGTGATTGAAGATGAATGTGAAGAATTTTATATAGATGCGCTTGTACTGTGAGACTGGAAGAGGTTACTTCAATGCAAGTGATAATGAAAGAGACACTGAGAGAATATGAGATTCAGTCTAATCACCATCTAGAGCAAGAACACTAATAGTGGGCACAGTATAAACAAGAATTGAAAGCACAAGAGAAGGAATTGAGAAGTTTTATTGAAATGATGAAGTCTCAGCTTAAAAAAGAGATTATACAGTTATTGAATGAATTAGATGAAGAAAAGAAGATTCACTTTTAATTACAAATGGAAGTGGAAGGAATTAGGAAAGATGCTGAGGAGGATAGTGTGAACTGCTTACCTGAAATTCCAGATTCTAACTAGGAGACATGTGAGAGTGTAGCAAAAAGTTTAGCTGAGATACATGAAGAAAAGCAGAAAGCAGAGAAAAAGAAGAAGAAGAAGAAGCACAAGAAGGGTCATGGCTCAGATAGTGAAGAGCCAACTTCAGAGTTTCAGTTAGCTGATATAGATTTGTTTATTGGCTAATGTTATTATTTGTTCGTCTTTTTAAGGAAAAGAAGATATGATTCTTCAGAGATTCAGTTAACTGATGCAGCCAAGACAAAATATGTAAATAATAACTAGGAAACATAAGATCTGTGTGTACCATTTAGAAGGTCTACTCGTGTTCGTAAACCCACAGAGAAACTGATTGAGACTTGTTGAATTCTTTATTTATTTTGATTAACATTGTTAATTGTTTTTTCTTTTTAAGGAAGGGAAGGTGTGGTGATATCACATGCAATGATGTGCCAGTTCCTGATTGGAGAGCACTGAGCATGCAGGTGGTTTCAGCATGTGGCGGGGTTAAGGGGTGTTTGTTTATTTCTGTAAATAAAAGTTCTCTAATTCCTCCAGAATATGATTCTTAATTGTAACCCACTGTATGTTTAAATAGAAGTAACATAACAGCCCACAACAGTGGTGCCATCAGCAAACTTTATTATGGTGTTGGACCTCTTCTCATTGTTGCCACCAGGAAGGAGGTGCAAGAACCTGAAGACCTGAACACAACATTTTAGAAACAGCTTATTCCTCTCAACCAACAGGTTTTTGAAAAGTCCATGAACACTACCTCATTATTCCTCTTTTGAACTATTTGTTGATGCATAATGTATGGTATATTTTTCATATCTTGCACTCTACTGGCGCTTAGACACAACAAATTTCATGACACATTCCTACCTTGTTTGGTAATAAGTTGAAACATCTCTCACAGCTATTACAACTAGTGGTCTTTTTGTTAAGTCTCTACTAGCTTTGTACAATTAGCTGGAGTGAGATTTTCCCATTTCTCCTTGCAAAATCGCCCAATTTGCACCAGGTGTTTGGGGAATGGTGGTGGAGAGCAATCTTGAGATTCTGTCAGAGATGTTTGATAGGGTTAAGATCAGTCCTCTGACTAGGGCACTCAAAGACATCAATTGTCTTCATTTGATGCCAGTCTATGGTAGCTCTGTCAGTGTGCTTTGGGTTGTTGTCCTGCTGAAAGACAAATTTCATTCCCTGTTTAAGTCTTCAGGCAGAGGCTAGCAGATTTTTATCCAGGATCTCTCTGTATTTAGCAGCATTCATCTTCGCATTAGTTCTGACCAGATTTCCAATTCCTGCTGATGAAAAGTATCTCTAAAGTATGACATCACTTTATAGTAGAGATGTTGTTTCCTGGCTGATTTATGCCACAAGTACCATTGTGTCGAGGCCAAAAAGTTCCACTTCAATCTCCTCTGACAACTAGACCCTTTCCACATCTTTACAGTATCTTCTAATTCACACTTTGAAAGTCTTTACAGGCAAAGGTATACTTTTATTTTCTTCTGTCCTTATTTACCATGCCATGTGCCTCGGCAACCAAAACATCATTCTTCATAACTTCTGCCATTTTCAAAGGGATCCTCCCACCAAACACATCTTTACTTTCCCCAACCCCATCTCTGCTTTCTGAAGGGATCTCCATGATCCCCTTTTCCATTTGTCCCTCCCAACTAATATCCCTTCTGGCACTTATCCCTGCAAGTGGCCCAAGTACTACACCTGCCCATTCTCCTCCTCCTTTGCCTCCAGTCAGGACCTGAAACAGTCATTCCAGTTGAGGCAACACTCCACATGCAGATAGGCTGAGGTCATCTATTGTATTTAGTACTCCCGATGCAGCCTCCTCTGCATTGATAAGGCCTGTTGTAATTCAGGGGACCATTTGTTGAGCACCTCTGCTCCATCCACAAAAGGCAGAACTTCCCATTGTACTGACACTTTAATTCTGATTCTGATTCCTATTTTGATATGTCAGTCCATGGCCTCCTCTTGTGCCATGATGAGGCCAACCTAATCATGCAGGAGGGTGCAGGAGAAACACCTTATATTCTGTTTTGGTTGCCTCCAAGCTGATGGCATGATTATTAATTTTTCCTTTCAGTAAAAATATTTCCCTTCCCCTCCCTCTTCTTCTGTTTCCCACTCTGGTGTCTTATTTCTTCCCTACCTGTCTATCCAACCCCCCCCCCCCCTCCCACCCCCGGGTCCTCTCCTTCCCTTTCTCTTATGATCCACTCTCCTCTTCTATGAGATTCCTTCCTCTCCAGCCCTTTATCTTTCCCACTCACATGTGTCCTCGTCCTCCTCCCACCTTTTATTCTGGCGTCTCTCCCCTTCCTTTTCAGTCCTGAAGAACTGTCTTGGCCTGATAGGTTGACTGCTCATTTGCTTCCATGGATGCTGCTTGACCTGCTGTGTTCCTCCAGCATTTTGAGTGTGTTGCCCGGGTTGTAATATGCACTTATGTGACCAAAGGGTTGGAGGGCTGAATACTTTTTCAAGGCTCTGTATGTAGGTGAAAATAAACCTGACTCTCATACTGAAATGACACAAGCTTGCCCAGTCTGCAGGTTGGCTGGTGGTGCAGTGAGATCAGCACCGGGCTTGAGAACGGAGGTTCCCGAGTTCAATCCAGTGACAGACCACTCCCGAGTGCTCTCTCTATCCGTGCCGGGTTGATGTCGAGCTTGCAACTCGGCCTCATAAAAAAAAACAGTGCCACCTCCAGTTTAAATTCCCACGCGGAATATTGTGAAGGATCAAATACCCAAAAAAACCTCTCCATAAAGCTCTAATCTAGACAGCTTTCTGGTAAACATCATCTAAAGCATTTCCTAAGCTTTCACATCCTACCTGTAATAGGGGGATTAGAGTTCTATATGCTTTACTCCAAGTCCAAATTTTAAATTCCTTACTTTTATTCTCAGCACCCCAACAATTGAAAGTAAGCATGCTTTTCACTTTCTTTGTCACTTTATCTACTTATGTGGCCTCTCCAGAATCCGAATCAGAATTAGGTTTAATTGCTACCATCAGGGAGGAGGTACAGGAGCCTTAGTGATTCAGGAACAACTTTTTCCTCTCTGCCATTCCTAAATGGACATTGAACCTATGAACACGACCTAACTCTTGTTTTTTCCTTATTCTGCACTACTTTTTAAATGTAACTATATATGTAAATACTATATATATATTTGCTGTAATTAACAGTTTTTATTATTATGTATTGCAATGTACTGCTGTCACATAACAACAATTTTTGTGATGTATGTTGGTGATATCAACCCTGCTTCTGATATCACTGGCATATCTTATGAATTTGTTGTTTTGCGGCAGCAGTATATTGCAATATATTATACTTGAATTTTCAGAAGACCTTTGACAAGGTGTCACACATGACGCTGCTTAACAAGCTACGAGTCCATGGTATTACAGGAAAGATCCTAGCATGGATAAGGTAATGGCTAATTGGCAGGAGACAAAGAGTGTGAATAAAAGGGGCCTTTTCTGGCTGACTGTCGGTGACTAGTGGTGTTCCACAGCGGTCTGTGTTGGGACCAAATCTTTTTTTACGTTACATATAATGATTTGTATGATGGTATTGATGGCTTTGTTGCAAAGTTTGCAGACTATATAAAGAAAGGTGGAGGGTCAGGTAGTTGGGGAAGTAAAGAGGCTACAAAAGGACTTAGAAAGGACAGGAGAACGGGCAAAGAAATGGCAGATGGAATACAGTGCATGGAAGTCTATGGTCATGCATTTTGGTAGAAGAAATGAAAGGGTTGACTATTTGCTAAATGGAGAGAATATACAAAAAAACTGAGGTGCAAAGGGACTTGGGAGTCCTTGGACAGGATAGGGGAAGTTTTGAGCCCCTATCTTAGAAAGGATGTGCTGAAACTGAAGGGGGTTCAAAGGGGATTCATGAAGATGATTCCAAGATTGAATGGCCTGTCATGTGAAGAGCGTTTGATGGCTCTTGGCTTGTATTCACAAGAATTCAGAAGAATGAGGGGTGAGCTCATTGAAGCCTTTCAAATGATAAAAGGCCTAGATAGAGTTAGATGTGGAGAGGATGTTTCCTATGGTGAGCGTGTCTAAGATTAGAGGACACAACCTCAGAATAGCGGGGCGTCCTTTTAGAAAAGAGATGAGGAGGAATTTGCTTAGCCAGAGACTGCTGAATCTGTGAAATTCTTTCCACAGGCAGCTGTGGATTCCAAGTATTTATCTACATTTAAGGCAGAGGTTGATAGATTCTTGATTGGTCAGGGCATGAAGGGGTACAGGGAGAAGGCAGGAGACGGGGGCTGAGAGGAAAATTAGATCAGCCATGATGAAATTGTGGAGCAGATTTGATGGGTTAAATGGCCCAATTCTGTTCCTATACCTTATGGTTTTATAATAATAAAAAACTATTAATTACAATTATATATATATATATATATATATATATATATATATATATATATATATATATATATATATATATATATATATATATTAAAAAGAAGTAAGTCATACAAAAAGAAAGGGGGAGAAAAAGAAAAAATAATGAGATAATGTACATGGGATCATTGTCCATTCAGAAGTCTGATGGAAGAGGAGAAGAAGCTGTTCCTGAAATGTTGAGAGTGTGTCTTCATGCTTCTGTATCTCTGTGATGATAGCAATGAGAAGAGGGCTTCATGGACAGTGCCCTTAATGATGGATGCCACGATTTTGAGGCATCGCCTTTTGAAGGCGTCCTTGATGTTGAGGAGGCTAATGTCTAGGATGGAACTGGTTGAGTTAAAACTTTCTGCAAATTTTTCTGATCCTGTGAAGTGGACCTTCCACATCAGGCAGTGATGCAACCAGTTAGCATGCTCTCCAGGGTGCAGCTGTAAAAGTTTGCGAGTCTTTGGTGACATATCATGTCTCTCAGAGGGTGATGGATTTAGACCACAAGATCTTTCTATCCATCAGTGCTGCTATGGGTCTTGCCATTAACAACATACTTTTTCCTCCCATTAGTGGTAGATGTTACATCATCATAAAAAGGAAACTTTTCAAAACTTGACTCTAAAATGCTTGGAATTTTTTGAGTTCGGGACAGACAGAACAAAAAAAGTAAATCTCTACTGTGGTAAAAGTTAAATGGTCAAATTCAATTATTTTTCAAAATATGTTCAGAGAATGACTTAATGTTATTCTGTTGAAACCAATTACTTTTACTTTATTGCTGAATTCAACTCCACTTTTGCTTTTAATTAAAATATCAGGCATGTAATAACATGGCACAAATTGAAAATTATGCTGAGTAACGCAATAAATGGTGGAGGAACTCAGCAGGTCTGGTGGCAGCTGTGGAGGAGAATAAAAAGTTGATGTTTCAGTCTCAGGCTCTTCATCAGTACTGGAAAGGAAGGGGGAAGAAGCCAGAATAAAAAGGTGGGAGGAGGGGAAATAATACAAGGTAATTGGAGAAGTCAGCTGAGGGGAAGGTGGTTTGGTGGTGGGGGGGTGGGGAATGAAGTAAGAAGCTGGAAACTGATAGGTGGAAGAGGTTGAAGAAGAAGGAATCTGACAGGAGAGGGTTGTGGACCAGGGGAGAAAGGGAAGGAAGAGGTGCTCCAGAGAAAGATGATGGGCAGTTGAGGAGAAGGAAAGGAAAGAGCTAAGCGGGCAGCTGGAATGTGGAATGGAAAAAGAGAAAAGTGGGAGGGGAAGAAATTGAAGTTCATGCCCTCAGGTTGGGGCTCCCCATAAGTAATATGAGGTTTTATGTGGTGTTTACATTTGAGGCACTGATGCATAAAAGTACAGACACTCATTAATCCTCAATGTCTCTTGTTGCTTTGATAATGTGATAAAAATGTAACATAAGAAAATGTTCACTTAGAGTTCTGATTCAATTAAGTTGAAATTTAACTGTTCTGAATGTGGGATGATTTGTGACACCCAAAGTAATTGTTACCTTGATTTTTTATGACAGGACCACTGGATTCCCAAGTGGAGATGAAGTTCTTAAAAGTTTTGATGGACTCTGATAGATTCTGAATGTTATGAGGTTGTATAGATATTGGTGAGGCCAAATTTGGAGTATTGTGTGCAGTTTTGGTCACCTAATTACAGGAAGGATATTGATAGATGTATATAAAACTATGATGGGTATAGATAGAGTGAATGCAAGCAGGCTTTTTCCACTGAGGATAGGGGAGAAAAAAAAAACCAGAGGACATGGGTTAAGGGTAAAAGGGGCAAAGTTTAAAGAGAACATTAGGGGAGGTTTCTTCACACAAAGAGTGGTGGGAGTGTGGAATGAGCTGCCAGATGAAGTGGATAAAATGCAGGCTCACTTTTAACATTTTAAGAAAAACTTGGATATCTACATGGATGAGAGGGGTATGGAGGGATATGGCCCAGGTGCAGGTCAGTGGGACTAGGCAGAAAAATGGTTCGGCACAGCCAAGAAGGGCTGAAGGGCCTGTTTCTGTGCTGTAATGTTCTATGGTTCTCTGATTATTGAGAATGGAGTGACAGAATTTAGAAAAGCATTCAGTCTTAGGGCTGAGAGGAGCAGAGTTTCTTCACTCACGGTTTGTGAGTCCTTGGGATGGTTCTTGAGAATGTGTTGGTGAGCTTACTTGGTGAACTGCAGACCAAGTGATTCCACTGTGCAGTTAGGATAGATGTTCCAGCACTTAGACCCAGACTCCATGAGGTCAAATGTCCATGGGCGTTGGGTTAACAACTGCAGTCAATGATGAGCTGTAATTGAACTGAAAGTTAGATTTCACTTGTGAAGTGTCACAAACCCTGGGTTAGTGATAATTGACGATAAGACCATAAAATATACAAGCAGAATTCGGCTATTTGGCCCATCAAGTCTGTTTTACCATTCAGTCAAGGCTGCCGTATTATTCCTTTCAACCTCAATCTCTCCATAACCTTTGTCATCCTTACTAATCAAGAACCTATCAACCTCCATTTTAAATATTTCCAATGAATTGGCCTCCACAGTCAGCTGTTGCAATGAATTCCGCAGAAGCACCACCCTCTGCTTAAAGAAATTACTCCGCATCTCTGTTATGAAGGGACATCCTTCTATTCTGAGGGTGTGTCCCTTGATCCTAAACTTATGCACTTTTGGAAGCATCCTCTTTATGTCCACTTTATCTAGATGGCAATATTTGATAGATACCAATGTGATTCCCCCTCAGTCATTTAAACTGCAATGAGGTCAAGCCCAGAGCCAACAAATGCTCCTCTTGGACAATGTTTGCTACATTTAGCAAAAGTGCTTGTCCCACTAACATTGCTTGGCCATGATTATAAATCAATTTCCAGCATCCACATAGCTTGTTGCCTGTTATCAAACAGTGATGAACACTTAATTTTCTCCAGCTTCTCTCCTTCCTTATTCTGTCTCCTGCATTGCTGTGGTCTCATTTGTCCAGAAACTTCTCACTATTCAGCTGTCCAGTTGCACTGAGCCATCTCACTGGGGTCTGGAAATGGAGGGGCCTTGCCAGTGCAAAAGAGAGGAAATTCTGTGCTTCCAGAGATTCATGTCTCCAGTGATCAGGTTCTCAGCAACCGAGTAATCAGGGAATGATTTCATTGATCTCAACACAGTTGAAAACAAAAAAAAAAACGGAGAGAAAATCTGATCACGAAATTGTACATTCTAGCCTGAGGTGGGATAATAGACAATAGACAATTGGTGCATTCGGCCCTTCAAGCCTGCACCGCCATTCTGAGATCATGGCTGATCATCTACTATCAATACCCGGTTCCTGCCTTGTCCCCATATCCTTTGATTCCCCTATCCATAAGACACCTATCTAGCTCCTTCTTGAAAGCATCCAGAGAATTGGCCTCCACTGCCTTCCAAGGCAGTGCATTCCAGACCCCCACAACTCTCTGGGAGAAGTTTTTCCTTGACTCTGTCTGAAATGACCTACCCCTTATTCTCAAACCATGCCCTCTGGTACTGGACTCTCCCAGCATCTGGAACATATTTCCTGCCTCTGTCTTGTCCAATCCCTTAATAATCTTAAAAGTTGCAATCAGATTCCCTCTCAATCTCCTTAGTTCCAGCGTGTACAAGCCCAGTCTCTCTAACCTCTCTGCGTAAGACAGTCCGGACATCCCAGGAATTAACCTTGTGAATCTACACTGCACTTCCTCTATAGCCAGGATGTCCTTCCTTAACCCTGGAGACCAAAACTGTACACAATACTCCAGGTGTGGTCTCACCAGGGCCCTGTACAAATGCAAAAGGATTTCCTTGCTCTTGTATTCAATTCCCTTTGTAATAAAGGCCAACATTCCATTAGCCTTCTTCACTGCCTGCTGCACTTGCTCATTCACCTTCAGTGACTGATGAACAAGGACTCCTAGATCTCTAATCTAGAGGAACTTGGTTGAGCACAGTCAGGTTATTCAGCTTTTGTTTGTATTATATTCCTGTCTAATCATTCCAATCATAAGTACACAAAGGTAGTAGAAAGGAAAAAAAAACAGAATACAGAATATAGTTGGACACAAAAACAAAGAGCAACTGTAATCCTGAAATTCAACTGACCTCCGGTCTCCAATCATAGGACTCATTTACCTCTGAACTCTGACCCCAGGTCTGGCTGACCTGGCTCTCATTTTTGGGGTGCTGCAGATCTCAGATGCTATACCACCATCCTTTTGAACTCCAACTTTGGAGTGCTCCTGACTGTGACCTCTGCTTCCTTCCCCTAACTCTTCTTTTATATCCCCTGAATTCTCACTCCCCTTATCCCTATTGCTACCCCTAATGTGGCCCCATGCTGTCCTCAAAAACTAATCCTATGATCCTATAAAGCTATGTCTGAGCCATACACCCAAGGCCAAAGTATATTCTTAAAAAGCAAGGTGAATGGTCAATTGAATTTGGAGTTGTGGTTCTAACCAATAATGTATGGTCCTTTTGCATAGTAGACTAGAGGGTCCAAATGACTAACTTAGTTTTAAATATGAATGAATGTTTTAAGAAAATGCTCAGTAATGTGAGCAGTCATATAGCTTTGATTGAACTCTGATCTGAACAGACTTAAGTTAAAATTAATTTTGCAAGCAACTAATACAGAAACTATCAATACGTACTGCATAAGCCATGACAGCTGACCTAAACCAATTTAGATTGGTAATAGATTACAGTGGAGATGAAAATGGCAGAGCCAAGTGTCAGCTTCTCAGATCAGCCAAGGGCATAGGAGTTGCAAATGTATATTCCACCAGCTTCAAGGTGATTTTCATTTTCAATTTATTTTCAATTAAAAAAAACTTTCTTCAAGCAAAAGTCTTCATCTCAAATGTAGTGTGTTCAATATTCTCCACAAAATGGAAAGGTTATTCATCAAAGAGAAGGGCAGTTTTCAAAGAAAATGCCGACCAATATTGTTATAAAGTTTAAACTTGGATGATTTCCTTTAAATGGAAAATAATGCAAAATCAAATTAAAATCCAGAACTGAAAAAGGCCAAACCCCAAATCTGTCAGAAAGTCAGAGTGAGAGATTAAGATATTACTCTCTCTGTAGATGCTATCTGAAGTGTTTCCTGATTTCTGCAGATGTTCGTGCCATGGAGAGCATTCTGACTGGCTGCATCTCCGCCTGGTATGGAGGTTCCAAAGCTCAGGATTGGAGGGTTGTATATTCAGCTCTCTTCATCAGGGGTGCAATTGAGGACATCTTCAAAAGGCAATGTCTCAAGAATGTGGCAAACATTATTAAGGACACTGATCATCTAGAACATGACCTCTTCTCATTAAAACCATCAGGGAGGTGGTACTGGAGCTTGAAGACACGTACTCAACACTTTAAGAACAGCTTCCCTTCTGCCAACAGATTTATGAACCCATCAACACTACCTCATTATTTTTTGTTCTCTTTTTGCACTAATTTAATTAATATATATGTACCTTTCTTATTGTAATTTATAATGTTTTTATGTATTACAAAATCAAAATACTGCTGCTTCAAAACCACAAATTCCACATGCTAGTACTAATATAACAGATTCTGACATCCTCTGCGAACTGTGACCATTGATTGCATTACGGTAAATGACCATATGAGTGTAATTACCTGTTGCATTGTGAGCAGTTTTTAAAAATTTTAATTTATTTCAGCGACACAGTGAATCCTCACCACCCCAACAAACACTGACAAACCTAATTAACCCTAATCTAATTACAAAACAATTTACCCTGAACAATGAATCTACCTGATATGTCTTTGGCAGGCAACCTGAGCTCCCGGGGAAACTCCCACATTCCACGGTGAGGACGTACAGAGACGCTTACAAAATGGCACCTGAATTGAACTCTGAACTTCAGAAAGCTCAGAGCTGCAATAGCATCGAGCTAACCGCTACGCTACCATAGTGCCACCTCACCTCCTATCTAAGAAAGGATGTGCTGGCATTGGAGAGAGTCCAGAGGAATTTCATAACAATTACTCCAGAAATTGAAGGGTCAAGTTTGAGGAGTGTTTGATGGCTCTGGGTCTGTAATCTCTGGAGTTTAGAAGAATGAGGGGGGGATCTCTTTGAAACCTATTGACTATTAATAGAGTGATCATGCAGAGGATGTTTCCTCTAGTGTGGGAAGTCTAGGATTATAGGTCACAGCATCAGATTACAAGGACATCTTTTTATAACAAAAATGAGGAGAAATTGCTTTAGCTAGAAGCTGGTGAATCTGTGGAATTCATTGCTACAAACAGCCACGGAAGCCTTCATTGAGTATATTTAAAGAGAAGGGTGATAGGTTCTTGATTAGTGAGGGTGTCAGAGGTTACAAAGAGAAAGCAGGAGAATGGAGTAGAGAACAATAATAAATCAGCCATGGTTGAATGGTAGTACAGACCTGATGGGACAAATGGCCTAATTCTGCTCTTATGTCTTAACGTCTTATGGTTTTATAATCTGTATCTCCACCCAAACTGATTCTAATTCAACAATACACCATTATTTGCTGAGCCAAGATTATCTCTTACAATTGCATGAATGTCATCCATTAAGGATGAAGAATCTGCAATGAACTTTATTCACCATATACATTTATATGTATTCAGAATTTGCAATGAAAAACAACATTCAAACATTATAAGGAACAAAGAATCATATAAAAACAAATTCACAGGTTAATGTATGAATATGGAATAAAACGAGTATAAGTACATTAATGCAATTATGTATTCACAATGTAATCAGCGTTATAAAAAATGCTTTAAAGTGTTAACAGTGCAGTGACTGAGGTAATAGATAGAACAGGGTGGGGGTGGATAATTAGAATGGTTGATCAGATTAACTGCTTGGGGGAGGAAACGTTAAAGATGATTTGAAGATCCGGAATCCTGCAGTGATGGTAGTCTGCAGACAATGGCCTTTCTGCTGTCCTGAGAGTTTTCCGTAGTTTTTGTATATTATGAGAAGATACTTCAACAAACAAGACAGTAATGGCTAACATGACAATGCTCTCTGTGATAGCGAATTATACCAGTATGTTCTGGCAAAGATGGATTCTTGCCAACTTCCACGAGCCTTTCTGTAACAAAGGAGATATGGTTCTCCCACCTGAGGTCCTGAATGTTAAAACGGTGCTAACTATAAAGTTCAATTATGAGTGCATGGCAAGGATCCATTTTTGCACTCATTAATAGTGCTAAACCCACCATTTTTTTCCTTTATTACTGTTGTTTCTGAATATTTAGTTCCCAGTTTTGGTTACTGAAAAAAACGCATTTCTGTAATGAGTTAGATGATATCCACTGCTAAGTACTTGGTATTTCATTTGCAATTTTGCAGATGGAACAACAACATCAATAACTGCTTACTTACTTAATTAAGCCTGTCACCCCTACTGGGCCACAGGCCGCTGACAGCAGCTCCCCAGAGTCCTCTGTACTGGGCTAGACTTCCAAGTTGACCCCAGGAGTATCCCATCTTCAAACATCCCCTCCCAGGGGTGAGGTTTTTGGAGCTATTGTTGGCATTTCTGCAGCACTGTGTTTTTATGGGATGAAATTGCTAGCTGCATGCCTAATACCCTCCCAGGGGTGAGGTCTTTGGAACTTCTGATGGTGCTTCTGTCATTCTGGAGTTTTATGGGATTTTTACAGTTTGTGTCTTTCTTTTTATGGGAAGCCATTGATAGTCCCATGCCTAACTCTTCTGACAACCCACAATTGTCTAGACTATAACATTTCTCACCCTGCCTCCTGTAAAAATGACATTTCTTTTTCTCATTTCTTTTGGCTCCTCTGCAGTTTCTCCTAGGATGAAGCTTTACTTTCTACAACTTCACTTCTTCAAAGAATGTGCTTCCCCTTCCTCCACCATTGATTTGGCCCTCACATGCACATGCCAGACATCTCTGCTCACCCTATCTTCCCACCACCTTAATAGGGATAGAGTTCCTCTTGTCCTTACCTACCACCTATGAGCTTCTGCATCTGACACATCATTCTTCACAACTTCTGCCATCTTCAACAGGATCCTACCACTAAACACATCTTACCTCTTCCCCATTCTAATCTTTCCATGGCAATTACTCCCTCCATGATTTCTTGGTCCATTCCTCTTTCCCCATTACTCTCCCTCTCAGCACTTTTCTCTGCAAGTGACAGAAGTGCTACACCTGCCGGTTCACTTTTCTCACCTGCATTCAGGGCCCCAGGCGGTCCTTCCAATTGAGGCAACATCTCACCTGTGAATCTGTTGGGGTCTTCTCCTCTATCTGGTTCTCCCGATGTGGTGAGACCCAATGTAGATTGGGGGACCACTTTGTTGAGCACTTCCACTTCTACAAAAAGTGGATTTCCCAGTGGCCAACCATTCTAATGCTGTTCTCCATTGCTGTTCTGACATATTGGTCCTTGGCCTCCTCTTCTGCCATGATGAGGCCACTCTCAGGTTGGAGGAGCAAGAATTCATATTACGTCTAGGTAGCCTCCAGCCTGATGACCTGAACATTAATTTCTCGACGTTATGGTACTTTTCCCTCTCCCAATTCCCACTTCTTCAGCTCCCCATTCTGGTCTCTTACCTCTTCTCCTCACCCATTATTACCTCTCCTTAGTGTCCCTTGTCCTTCTCCTATGGTCCACTCTCCTCTCCTAACAGGCCCTTACCCTTTCCACCTATCACCTCCCAGCTTCTTACCCACCCAGTTAGCTTCACCTGTCACCTTCTAGCTTGTTCTCCTTCCCTTAAACCCACCTTCTTATTCTGGCATTTCGCCTCTTCCTTTCCTGATGAAGCATCTTTGCCCAAAACATTTCTACAGATGCTACCTGACTTATTGACTTACTCCAGCATTTTGTGTCTGTTGCTCTGGATTTCCAGCATATACAGAATGTCTTGTGATCACAGCTTACAATCACTATTTTTTACTTCAGAAGATTTGTAATGGCATTCAGCAAGACGAGACATCAGACGTCCAAGTCAGTGAGACTTGGGCTGAAGTGAGGTGGTCAGAGGCATGAAAGTGGCCTGTACTGGGATTGGAGGCCCAAGGTTGAAAGGTCAAGAGATCGAGAAGTCCCAATCTGGTGGGGGAATAAGACAGACAGACATACTTTATTGATCCCGAGGGAAATTGGGTTTCATTACAGTTGCACCAACCAAGAATAGTGTAGAGATATAGCAATATAAAACTATAATAATAACAACAACAACAACAACAACAATAATAATATTATTATTATTATTATTATGACAAGTGGAAATAAGTCCAGGACCAGCCTATTGGCACAGGGTGTCTGACACTCTGAGGGAGGAGTTGTAAAGTTTGATGGCCACTGGCAGGAATGACTTCCTATGACGCTCAGTGTTGCATCTCGGTGGAATGAGTCTCTGGCTGAACGTACTCCTGTGCCTAACCAGTACATTATGGAGTGGATGGGAGACATTGTCCAAGATGGCATGCAACTTGGACAGCATCTTCTTTTCAAACACCACCGTCAGAGAGTCCAGTTCCACCCCCACAACGTCACTGGCCTTACGAATGAGTTTGTTGATTCTGTTGGTGTCTGCTACCCTCAGCCTGCTGCCCCAACACATAACAGCAAACATGACAGCACTGGCCACCACAGACTCGTAGAACATCCTCAGCATCATCCGGCAGATGTTAAAGAACCTCAGTCTCCTCAGGAAGTAGAGACGGCTCTGACCCTTCTTGTAGACAGCCTCAGTGTTCTTTGACCAGTCCAGTTTATTGTCAATTTGTATCCCCAGGTATTTTTTATCCTCCACCATGTCCACACTGACCCCTTGGATGCAAAGAGGATACGGTGTAGGAATAGGTATTTTTTGCTGTTGTGTCTGTCTTTCTGTATGTGGGCTGCTTGTTGTCCTGCTGAATACCATGGGCATGTTATGTTGGTGCTGGAAACATGACGACATTGCGGGCTGCCTTCAGCACATTCTCCCATTCTCCGAGTGTATTGGTTGTTAATGTAAGTGATGCACTTCACTGTATGTTTTGATATATATATACTAATAAATAATAATGAAAATATATAGATAACGAGAGAGACAGACAGACAGACAGACAGAGAGCACTCTAGGGTGCTTAAGACTTTTGCACAGTATTGTAGTAATTTTATGTATTGCACTGTATTGCTACTGTGAAAAAAAAACATATTTCATTACATTTGTCAGTGATGTTAAATGTGATTCTGATTTGACACAATGACTCTAAAGCACCATGATACCACGACTCAATGACACCATGACACTGTGACTCCTCTGGAATAATGGAATATCTCCCAGTGAGAATGACCTGATTCTGAATCAACATACCTGATACTATTGGGGAGTGAGAGTGGGAAGGGGGCAGGGAGATGGGAATCATGGTTGAGAAAAAGGGAAGGGAGAAGGAAGGAAGCAGGAAGCACCAGAGATACGTTATGTAACCATCAATGAACCAATTGATTGGAATCAAATGATCTTGCCTGGTGTCTCAGGATTGTGTGTCTGCATCCGCATTACTTCCCGCTCTGGCACTCTTTCTCTGCCACCTGCCCCATGCCCCTCCCATAGCATTTGACCCTTGTCATTTCTAACATCCTTCGCTCCTGCCAGATTTTCAAACTGGCTGTCTGCTCCATGTTGACAAATACAATACTGAGCAAAGGCTTTAGGCACCCTAGCTGTACATATATGCTTAATAATTTGCATAGTACTGTAGTCTAATATAATTTAATATTATTGATCATTACAAGAAGGGTATTTTTTTCTTTGTATATCTCAATGATATGATTAATCGATAACAATAATGGAGTTTCTTAATGGCTCTAGGACTCTACAACATCATGATACTGTGATTCTACATAAATAACTGAATATTTTTACAACACTGTGATTCTACAACACAATGGCACTATGATTCAATGACACTTTGACTCAATGACACTATGACTCTACAATGATAATGGAATATAAAGAGGGTTTGCTGGCACTGGGCCTGTACTTACTGTAATTCAGAAGAATGCGGGGTGACCTTATTGAAACCTATTGAATGTTGAAAGGCCTCGATAGAGTGGATGTGAAGAGGATGTTTCCTCTATTAGAGGAGTCTAGGACCAGAGGACACAGCCTCAGAATGGAGAGGTGTCCTTTGAGAATAGAGATGAGGAGCAATTTCTTTAGCCAAAGAATGGTGAATCTGTGGAATTCATTGCCACAGACTGCTGTGGAGGCCAAGTCATTGGATATATTTAAGGCAGAGGTTGATATATTCTTGATTAGTCAGGACATGAAGGGCAAGATTGAAAGGAGATTGGGGCTGAGAGGAAAAATGGATCAGCCATGGTGAAATAGAGGAGTAGTCTCAATGGGCTGAATGGCCTAATTCCGCTCCAATGTCATATAGTCTTATAGGGTATCTCCGAATGCACTGAGAGCCATTGGGAACTCTTCGTTTATAAATTTTATGTATGAAGTCTTTATTGCAAGCCATGGTAATTATTCTTGTTTTCATTATTCTCTAATCTTTTGCTTTTAATGGATCCAATGTGATGGACAGTGTTTATCTTTACCTTAAATCAACCATGACCGACCTGTCATGTGACGTATCGATGACACTAATGCCAAATTTTCAAAGTATTTCTTCAGATTAGCTCCTATTGGCATACCAGCTACATGAGAGAAAACCTCAGCAGGATTATCGAGGGATTAGCCATTTCAGTTTGAATGAATTGCCTTGAATGTATTGCAAATTGTGAAGCTCAATATCACTTAATAGTTTTATAAGGCATTGTTCTAAGTTGCAAAGAGGTCTTATTGAAGCTTTATACACTCCCTTGACCAATACAGGATTGATGGGGTGAGGATGATGGTGGTAGAACTGCGTAAATTTGAATCACTCACCGATTACTGATATCTGACCTCTTGTAACAAAACCAAGTGATTAGATCTTTGCATTGGTGAATTCATAATAATAGTAAATTATGGCATTTTGTTTTGGTTAACGTATATGGAAAAGCTGGGTTAGCAACTGCCATATTTCAAAAATCATGGCTATGCTTAATAAATAAAAATAGTTTAAAGTAATTTTTTTAAAAATTCAAGTGCATATGTATCGACATAGTACTACCTTGAGATTCACTTTCTTACAGATGTTCACAATTGAAAAGACAAAATACAATAGAATCAATGAAGAACCTACACACAAAGACTGACAAACAATAAATCCACAAAAGAATGCAAACTGCAAATAAAAATATGTAAATACATTGATAGATTGATAGATAAATAAATAAAACAGTGAAAATGACTTTAGAGTCCTTGAAAGGGAGTCCATAGATTATGCAATCAGTATCAGTTGAGGTGAATGAAGTTAAGAATGTTGGTTCAGGAGCCTAATGGTTGAAGGGTAATAATGTCTCCTGACCTGGTGGTGTGGGGCTCTTGTACCTCCTTCTTGATGGCAGCAATGAGAAAAGAGTATGTCCTGAATATCAGGGTCCAAAATTGCTGACAATATGATGATGTTGCATTAATTTTCATTTTTATACCAATTTTAAGATTGATCAGTGCTTGTTGAATACAGAGGAGGGTAATGTGGGGTTATGCACTTGGGTAGAAGAATATAGGTGCCAACTATTTTCTAAATGGGGAAAGAATTCAGAATTCAGAGGCACAAGACTTGAGAAGCCTAGCTCAGAATTCCCTTAAGGCTAACTTGCAGGATGAGTCTGAAGGCAAATGCAATTTTATAACGTATGGCTGATGGAGTACCACGTTGGTAAAGATGCGAGGTAAACTCCTTTGTAATGAAAATTAGAAGATCGGATTATAAAGTAAGTGGTGGAAGATTGCAGCCTGCTGTTGTGCAGTGGGATCTGGGACCGTTTGTGCGTGAATTACAAAACGCTGATTTGCAGTTGCAACAGGTTACCTGGAAGGGAAATGGGATATTGGCCTTATTGCAAGAGGGATTGAATTAAAGAGCAGGGAGGTTATGCTGCAACTGTACAAAGTATTGGTGAGGTTGAATCTGAATTATTGCATACATTTCTGGTCTCCATTATTAGGGAAAGATAAATTGGATCTTGAAGCTATGCAGAGGAGGTTCAGCAGGTTGACTTCAGAGAAGAAGACATTAGCTTAAGGAGCATTTGAGTCACCTACCACTATACTTTTTCGAACTCAGATGAATAAGAAAGGATCTTATAGAAAAATACACTCATTAGTTACTTCATTATTTACAGCTGTTCACTTGCTCATTAAAGCAAATATCTAATCAGCCTATCATCTGGTAGCAACTCAATGCATAAAAACATGCAGACATGGTCAAGTGGTGCAGTTCTTCAGAGCAAACAGCAGAATGGGGAAGAAATATGATCTAAGTGACTTTGTACTGATTTTGCCACTTGGGGTGGTTTGAGTATGTTAGAAGCTGCGGATCATGAGCAATGAGTTTACAGAAAAACAAAAAAATTCCAGTGAGCAGCAGTTCTCTGGACAAAAATGCCCTTTTTATTGAAAGAGGTCGGAGGAGAATGGCTCGATTGGTGCAGGCTGACAGGAAAGCAACAGTAACTCAACTATCCACGCATTACAACAGTGATGTGCAGAAGAACATCTTTGAATGTACAATGCATCGAACCTTGAAGTGGATGGGCTACAGCAGCAGAAGACCATGAACATACACTCAGTGGCCATTTTATTAGTTACAGGAGGTACCTAAAGAAGAGGGCACTGAGTGTATAAAATTATGAAAGATATAGATAAGATATAGACAGGTAAGCTTTTTTTCTTCAGTTAAGTGAGATGAGAATGAGGGGGCATAGTCTCAAGATTTGGGGGAATAGATTTAGGATGGAGAATTGCTTTTCCAAAGGAGTAGTGTATCTATGGAATTCTCTGCCAGGGAAGCAGTGGAGGCTATTTTACTAAATACATTTAAGACGAGAGTTAGATTTTTGTACAGCAGGGAATATGAAAAAGGCAGGTAGGTGGAGTTGAGTCCACGTCCAAATCAGGTGTGATCTTGTTGAACAGTGGGAAGGCTTGAGTGGCCAGATGACCTTCTCCTGCGGCTATTTCTCATATTCATATGTTCCTAATTCCTTGTAGTTGGAATCAAACCAAAATATACGAGACACTGGTGAGACGACACTTGAAGTGTTGTAAATAATTTTGATCACCATGTTACAAGAAGGACAGTACTAACCTGAAAAGAGTGCAGAGAATATTTTGTTTTTTTAAGATACAACATGGTAGCACATCTTCTGGCTCAATGAGCCTGCACCTCTGAATTACAATCATGTGAGAATTAACCCAATAAACTGCACAATTTTGGAATGTGGGGGGAAACCACAGCACGTGGAGGAAACTCGTGGTTATGGGAAAAACATATAAACTCATTACAGATGGTGTGGGAATCGTACCCCAGTCACTGGCACTGTAAGGCAATGTGGATTACCTTGTCTGCCCATAGCATCCACATTTGTGAGGATGTGGTCAGGATTTGAGGCTTAAGTTGAAGCCGGTTGATGAACTGGAACTTTATTCCAGGGACTATAAGAGATTGAGTGGTGACCTTATAGAAGTGAGTAAAATCCTGATGGGTATACATCAAGGGGAACTAAACACCACTGGAGGACAACAGTTTAAAGTGAGTGTGGAAAGATTTATAAGGCGCCTGAGGGGCAAATCCTGCATGCAGATGGTGTGTGTATATGAAATGAGCTTCCAAAAGAAATGGTTAAGACAGGAAGAATCATAAAATTTAAGACATTTGGACAAGTGCATGGATGAGAGGAGTTTAGAGGGATATAGGGCAAATATGGGCAGATGAGACTACCTAGGTGGGCACGATCGTCGGCAAGAATAGGTTCGGCTGAAGGGCCTCTTTCCATGTTATATTGTTCTATGACACTCGGTTTCCAGTTCCGTTCTGGATTATGCAAACACACTAACAGCTAAGTCCTAGCTGATTTGGGTGAGGTGCTTGCCAAAGAATTTCGACTCAGGAGCTCACTTGATCGAGGGTCAATTCTTACTGCTACATGTAAGGAGTCTATACATTTTTCCATGACAGCATGGGCTTCCCCCTGGAGCTATGGTTTCCTCCCACATTGCAAAGACGTACGGGTTTGGGTTAGTAAATTGTGGGCATATTACGTTGGTGCTGGAAGCATGGTGTCACTTGTAGGCTGTCCCCAGCATATCCTTGGATTGTTTTGGTCATTGATGCATTTGAAGCATTTCACTGTAGGTTTTGATGAGCATGTGACCAATAAAACTGCTGATTGTAAATCACTTGAATGACCACACACTTTCTGTCTCCCTAAATCTCCCCACAACCTCAGACTTTGTTGGTTGCTAACGCAAATGATGCATTTCACTGCATATTTCAATGTTCTGGTGTACATGTGACAAATAAAGGTGATCTTTTATCTTTTAATCTAGTCTGTGAGAAACTTTCTAGTTGGTAATACAACTGATGTAATTTTGGAAGCCTATTTTATAGGGCATCATAATGGACTGAATTATCTCATCCTGTGGCATATTATTTCATGAATTTATATATTATGTGTCAAAGGATGATTTTGTAATGAAGCATATTTTTTTCTGATATTTGTGTTTAGTTCTGGGAAACTCATAATTGGGGTATAATATTTCATTACAAATTTCTAACATGTCTCTTCTCAAATACTTATTTGAGGTGATGCACCTTGACATGCAAATATCATTTCATTAAGGATAGAAATTTAGAGATAACACTGGAATATATCTTATCATTCATTTGAGTTAACAGTATCATGCTATTATATCATCTTGCTACCACATTATTTAACACATTATTCAAAGTAAATATGAATTTAATATTGAAATGTTCTAATCAAGATCACTGGGGAAAACTGTTCATGTGGTGGTGTGAATGCATCCTTGGAAGAAGAAAATTGCACATTAATTCCTCAGCAAATCAGGCAACATCTATGGAAGGGTATAAACAGCTGACATTGTTTATTCCTCTCCATAATCTCGTGTGTTTGTGACTTGGCATTTTACCTTACTGCACTGTGTAATGATTTGATTTGGATGAACAGTATGCAAGACAAACTTCATTGCTTGAACGTGTTCAGGAAAAAAAATCATAGAATATAAAACATAAAATGCAAAATATAGAACAGTACAGTATAGTACAGGCCTTCAGCTCACCATGTTGTACCAACTAGTCCTGATGAAGGGTCTTGGTCTGAAATATGACTCTGCTCCTTTCCAAGTATTCTCCCTGAACTGCTGAGTTCCTCCAGGATTTTGTGTGTGGGTTGGGCTTGAATTCCAGCATCTTCAGAATTTCCTGTGTTGCTTTAGCCCAACTGCTTTTGTGTGGCAGACGTTGAGATGGGTTTCAGCTCTCCATCCAGATGATGGTTCATTTTCATGGGCCGGATATTGTGATAACAGTGTGTTCTGTTACTGTAAAAAGTTTTTGAATGTAGGTCAGCCATCATGGGAAGCAGCCTCCCCTCCATGGATTCGGTCTTTATTTCTAGCTGCTTTAGTAAAGCAGCCGACATTATCAAAGAACCCACTCCCCACCCTAGACAATCTCTTTTCTCCCCATCTCATTGGGTAGAAGATACAAAAAATTGAAAACACATGCTACCAGTCTCAAGGATAGCTTCTATCCCACTGAGAGAACCACTATGCGATAAAGATGAACTTTCGTCCTCACAATCTATCAAATCATTTCCTTGCACCTTATTGTTTACCTCAACTGAACTTTTTTATAACTGTAACTGTAGCATTATATTCTGCATTCTATCATCCCACTGCCTCAAAATACTTTTAAATGAGCTGTCTGGATGGCTTGCAAAACTAAGCTTTTCACTGTAGCTTATGTGACAACACCAATGCCAATATTACCCTCCTGAGTTCACCTCTCCTGTATTGTGAAGGCCACTCTTGCTGAGTTAAGAATTTCAAATGCAAGCAGCAAGCCCATCAACTGTGCCTTGGACTTGATTGAATGGACAGGGTGAGGTAGATGAACAGAACAAGCTTTGCCAGAGTAGTTCCTGAGAAGCCCCACCCCTCACTTTGCCAGCTGTCTAAACTCTCAACTTTTTCCCAGTTCTTCTGAATATCTGAGCCAAACATACGCACTTCAAAACTATCAAAAATACAATCAGTTAAGAATTTTATAAGAAAATACTTTTAAATAATTAAAAGTAGAACACAAATGTAGCAGAATATAGTATTTGCAGAATATAGAATTATTAATATTAATGGTAAGACTCTTGGCAGTGTGGAGGATCAGAGGGATCTTGGGGTCCAAGTCCATAGGTCACTCAAAGCAGCTACGCAGGTTGACTCTGAGGTTAAGAAGACATATGGTATATTGGCCTTCATTACTCGTGGAATTGAATTTAGGAGCTGAGAGGTAATGTTGCAGCTATGTAGGACCCTGGTCAGACCCCACTTGGACCCCACTTGTTCAGTTCTGGTTGCCTCACTATAGGAAGGATGTGGAAGCCATAGAAAGGGTGCAGAGGAGATTTACAAGGATGTTGCCTGGATTTGGGAGCATGCCTTCTGAGAATAAGTTGAGTGAACTGGGCCTTTTCTCCTTGGAGTGACAGAGGATGAGAGGTGACCTGATAGAGGTGTATAAGATGATGAGAGGCATTGATCGTGTGGATAGTCAGAGGCTTTTTGCCAGGGCAGAAATGGTTTCCACAAGAGGACACAGGTTTAAGGTGCTGGGGAGTAGGTACAGAGGAGATGTCAGGGGTAAGTTTTTACTCAGAGATTGGTGAGTGTGTTCAATGAGTTGCCGGCAACGGTGGTGGAGACGGATATGATAGGGTCTTTTAAGAGACTTTTGGATAGGTACACTAACATCCATCATCATGAAGTGTTTTGAGAAGCTCGTCATGAGGCACATCAAGACCCTGCTGCCCCCCTCACTGGACCCCTTGCAGTTTGTATACAGTCTCAACCGCTCAACAGACGATGCCATTGCCATTACCCTCCACCTGGCCGTAACCCACCTGGACAAAAAAGACACGTACGTTCGGATGCTGTTCATAGACTTCAGTTCAGCATTCAACACAATCATCCCTCAGAAACTGACTGGAAAACTGAGCCTACTGGGCCTGAACTCCTCCCTCTGCAACTGGATACTAGACTTCCTGACTGTGAGACCTCAGTCAGTCCGGATCGGGAGCAGCATCTCCAACACCATCACACTGAGCACGTGGGCCCCCCAGGGCTCTGTGCTCAGTCCACTGCTGTTTACTCTGCTGACTCATGACTGTGCAGCAACACACAGCTTGAACCACATCATCAAGTTCGCCGATGACACGACCGTGGTGGGTCTCATCAGCAAGAACGATGAGTCAGCTTACAGAGAGGAGGTGCAGCGGCTAACGGACTGGTGCAGAGCCAACAACCTGTCTCTTAATGTGAACAAAATAAAAGAGGTGGTTGTTGACTTCAGGAGGGCACGAAGTGATCACTCTCTGCTGAACATCGATGGCTCCTCGGTAGAGATAGTTAAGAGTACCAAATTTCTTGGTGTTCACCTGGTGGAGAATCTCACCTGGTCCCTCAACACCAGCTCCATAGCAAAGAAAGCCCAGCAGTGTCTACTTTCTGCGAAGACTGAGGAAAGTCCATCTCCCACCCCCCCATCCTCATCACATTCTACGGGGGTTGTATTGAGAGCATCCTGAGCAGCTGCATCACTGCCTGGTTCGGAAATTGCACCATCTCGGATCACAAGTCCTTGCAGAGGATAGTGAAGTCAGCTGAGAAGAGCTTTGGGGTCTCTCTTCCTGCCATCATGGACATTTACACTACATGCTGCATCCGCAAAGCAAACAGCAATATGAAGGACCCCACACACTCCTCATACAAACTCCTCTCCCTCCTACCATCTAAGAAAAGGCACCGAAGCATTCAGGCTGTCACAACCAGACTATGTAGCAGTTTCTTCCCCCAAGCCATCAGACTCCTCAATACCCAGAGCCTGGACTGACACCTTACTCCCCTATTGTCCTGTTTATTATTTATTGTAATGCCTGCTCTGTTTTGTGCACTTTATGCAGTCCTGGGTAGGTCTGTAGTCTAGTGTAGTTTTTTTCTGTGTTGTTTTTTACGTAGTTCAGTCCAGTTTTTTGTACTGTGTCATGTAACACCATGGTCCTGAAAAACGTTGTCTCATTTTTACTATGTACTGTATGGTTGAAATGACAATAAAAGTGACTTGACTTGACGACTTCATGGAGCTTAGAAGAATAGAATGCTATGGGTAAGCCTAGTAATTTCTAAGGTAGGGACATGTTCGGCACAAATGTGTGGGCCGAAGGGCCTGTATTGTGCTGTAGGTTTTCTATGTTTCTACATTTCTACAAATAGTTGCACAACTTCATCTTCTTTTAACCTTATTTTTCTCTTTCTTATCCACAGCTATGCAATCCAGATTCAAATACCCTGCACCATGCCACACCTAGAACAAGACCTGAAAGCAGATACTAGAGGACAGATATCGGCAAATTCCAACTCTGCAGCTGGGGACATGTAGCTGGGATATATCGTCTGGAATTGGGCAGAGGGATCAAGTACTCTTACCTTTGAAGAGCATCCCAAAACAAATCATGACTAACCAAGAGATACAATAGCCATTGTATGCATAAATTAGAGCAGGAGACAGCAAAGTCCTGTGAATTCTATACAATTTGTGGCTACTTCAATTGCATCACACTATCATGTTATCTTGTAATGCAGTGGTGAATGACTGAAAGTAAATGGGTTCTAAAGTTAGGTATTGCACTGGACAATCTATCTGCTGGAGATGGCTTTGTTCTGCTATCCAAGCTTGTGTCACATATTGTCACTGTGAATGTTGCAGGCAAATTTATCTCTGCTGAAAATCTGATGCTTTCAGTAGTTGTTTTAGCATATCTCCTTCCATTATTGCTCCTCAAAAGAGAAGTTATGTTGAGGCAATATTAACTGATTCGTGTCCTATCAGCCCTGATTAATAGTTCAACTACCCTGTGTACTGTCATACTTCTGCAAACAGAAATTTTTACAACAGTCAAAAGTTTTTCTTGTTGTCCAGTCTGATTTCAGGATCTCTTCATTGGATAGCTGTTATTTCTGAATAATGCTTACATGTTTGCAGCTGTTGTCTCACTTTTAATTTGTCTTTGGTTTAGATTAACTGGGCTTTTTCATCATCTCTCTAAATTTATGGGAATAGTTGAGATTTTTTTTTTGCTTCCACAGAGGTAATTTTGTCTCAGTGAAGGCATTTTTAACAAAGAGTGCACCTTTTAGTGTATCCCAAACCTGGGAAATGTATTACAGCTATTCACGTTATCTGTATCCCTCATGACTTTATAAACCTCCTTCAGGTCATTCTGCAGCCTCTTATGCTCCAAGACAAATTTCCATTCAGTCTTTCTTTATAGCTTAGACTCTCCAGTCCTGGTAATATCCTTTTAACTCATGTTTTTGTAGCTTTTTCAGTTTAATTACATTCTGTGTTTTATGTAATAATCCAAATATTATCTCAGAACATGGGACACTACAGCATAGATCCTTCAGCGCACAATGCTGTGCGGACCTTTTTACTTACTCCAAGCTCAGTCTAACAATTCCCTTCCACAGATATCCCTCCATTTTTCTATCATTCACATTAAAAACAGCACACCAGCAGAAACATGACGTTTCACCTCCTGCATACGATATCTTGACCCTAGGAATGCCAAACACCAAGAAAACACACCAATGCCTCTACTTTCTCAGAAGGCTCGGGAAATTCAACAAGTTTTTGTTGACCCTTACCAGTTTTTAACAGATACACCATAGAATACATCCTATCAGGATGCATTAAAGTTTGGTTTGGCAGCTGTTCTGCCCAGGACTGCAAGAGCTCAGACCATCACAAATACTTCCCCTCCAAGGATTCTGTCTTCAATCCTTGCTGCCTTAGAAAGCAATCCAAGACCCCTCATGCCACAGGCATTCTCTCGTTTCCCTCCTCTCCTCGGGTAGAAGATACAAAGGCTGAAAGCACATACCACCAGACTCAAGGGCGGCTTCTGCCTACTGTTCTAAGACCCTTGAACAGACCTGCTGTACATAAAAGTACAACTCTTGACTTCACAAATTACTTCATCATGGTCTTTGCACGTTATTGTCTGACTGCACTGCACTTTCTCTGTAACTGTAACAACTGCATTCTGCTATTGCTTTTCCCTTCTACTACCTTGAAGTACCTACATCTTGAAATAGGTGATATGAGCAACTCAGTTTTTCACTACATCTCCGTACATATGACAAATCCAGTGCCAGTATTCTTTCTTCACCACCCTGAATGTCTGATCATAAGATGTAGGAGTAGAGTGAGCCCCCTTGGTCCATTGAGTCTGCTGTTCACCATTCCATCATGGCTGATTTACCATCCTTCTCAGTACCATTCTGCTGCCTTCTCCCTGTAAATTTTGATGCCTTTACTGAAATATGTTGCTACATTCATGAAGCATTCTTTTTAATGCTGTGGGAGATATATGCCATTGAATTAATGTGGTCTTCACAAGGCAAGCCAACATTTAATTGTCTATTTTTAGTTTCCCTTGAGAAAGTGGTGAGATGCCTTATTGAACCACTGTAGTCCATAAAGTGTGGGTGTCCAAGGCAATGAATTTTTGATAGAATTAGATATTAGAATGAACGACAATGATTGCCAGGAAGTAATGTAGGAAATCTATCCTCCTTTCTAAGATCTATGGAGCAGAATGTTGAGTCAATTCTGGGTAGAGATTAAGAATAGTAAAGGGAAAAAAATCACTGGTGGGAGCTGTCTATAGGCCACCTAATAAAAATATTGCAGTGGCAGATGCGATTAACCAAGAAATAACTGAGGCTTCTAAGAATGGAACGGCAGTTGTCATGGGGGATTTTAACTTCCACATAGATTGGGTGAATCCGGTTGGTCAAGGAAGTCCTGAGGAGGACTTCATAGAATGCATCCATGATGGCTTTCTTGAGCAGCATGTTAGTGAACCTACAAGGGAAAATGCTATCTTAGATCTAGTCCTGTGCAATGAGACAGGTAAGATTAACAACCTTGTAGTCAGGGATCCTCTTGGAAAGAGTGATTATAGTATGATTGAATTTCACCTACAGATGGAGAATGAAATAGATCTAAAACTAGTGTATTATGCTTGAACAAGGGAGACTACAACAGGATGAAGGAGGAGTTGGCTAATGTAGATTAGGAGCACAGGCTATTTGGTAGGACAGTTGAGGAACAGTGGGATACTTTCAAAGAGATTTTTCACAGCGTTCAACAAAAGTATATTCCAGTCAAAAGTAAGGACAGTAAGCGTGGGGAGAGCCAGCCTTGGATAACTAAGGAAATAAAAAATAGTATCAAATTAAAAGTTTGTGTACAAAGTCACAAGGAGTTATGGGAGACTGGAGGATTGGGAAAAGTTTAAAACGCAACAATGAACAACTAAACAATAAATAAGGAAAGGGAAGATGGAGTATGAAAGTAAATTAGCACAAAATATAAAAACAGATAGCAAAAGTTTCAATAAATATATAAAGTGGAAGAGGGTGGCTACAGTCAACATAGGTCCCTTGGAAGACGAGAAGGGGAAATTGATATTGGGTGATAAGGAAATGGCTGAGGCATTGAATGTCTATTTTGTGTCGGTCTTCATCTTGGGGGACACGTCTAAAATGCCAAAGAATGATGTTATGAATGAAATGGGAGGTGAGGACCTCGATAAAATCACTGTCACTAAAGAGATAGTGATGAGCAAACTAGAGAGCCTGAAGGTAGATAAGTCCCCTGGTCCTGATGGGATGCATCCCAGGGTGCTGAGGGAATTGGCAGAGGTTATAGTAGACGTGCTGGTAATCATTTACCAAAATTCTCTGGACTCTGGGCAGGACCTGGTGGATTGGACGCAACAAATGTCACGCCACTTTTTAATAAAGGCTGTAAGCAAATGATCGGCAACTATAGGTCAGTTAGCTTAACATCTGTAGTTGGGAAAATGCTTGAAGTTGTCATTAAGGAAGAAATAGCGAAAGGAGTGGTTCCATTAGACAGATGCAGCATGGATTCAGAAAGGGCAGGTCCTGTTTGACACACTTGCTGGAGTTCTTTGAGGACATAATGAGTGCAGTGGATAGAGGCGAACAGGTGGATGTCATATACTTGGATTTCCAGAAGGCGTTTGATAAGGTGCCACACAAGAGACTTATAAATAAGATACAGATACATGGAGTCGGAGGAAGTGTATTTGCATGGATAGTGAATTGGTTAACCAACTGAAGGCAGAGAGTTGGTATAAATGGGTGTTTCTCCGGTTAGCAGTCGGTGGTGAGTGGGGTGTCGCAGGGGTCAGTGCTGGGCCTGCAGCTGTTTACCATTTATATTGATGATTTGGAAGAGGGGACTGAGTGTAGCATAGCAACATTTGCTGATGACATTAAACTCAGTGGAAAAGCAAATTGTACAGAGGATATGGAGAGTCAGCAGAGGGATATAGATAGGTTAAGTGAGTGGGGCAAGGTCTGGCAGATGCAATACAACATTGGTAAGTGCCAGATTATCCACTTTAGAAGGAATAATAGAAGAGCTGATTATTATTTAAATGGTGAAAGATTGCAGCATGCTGTTGTGCAGAGGGACTTGGGAGTGTTTGTTCATGAATCGCAAAAAGTTGGCCTGCAAATACAACATGTTATTAAGAAGGCAGACGGAATGTTGGCTTCATTGCTAGAGGGATTGAATTCAAGAGCAGGGAGGTTATGCTGCAACTGTACGGGGTACTGGTGAGGCCACACCTGGAGTACTGTGTGCAGTTCTGGTCTCCATACTTGAGGAAGGATATACTGGCTTTGGAGGCAGTGCAGAGGAGGTTCACCTGGTTGATTCCAGAGATGAAGGGGTTAACCTATGAGGAGAGATTGAGTCGCCTGGGACTATACTCTCTGGAATTCAGAAGAATGAGAGGGGATCTTATAGAAACATACAAACTTTTGAAAGAGGTAGATAAGATAGAAATAGGATAGTTGTTTCCATTAGTAGATGAGACTAAACTAGGGGACATTGCTTCAAGATTCAGGGGAGAAGATTTAGGTTGGAGATGAGGAGAAACTGTTTTGCCCAGAAGGTGGTGAATCTGTGGAATTCTCTGCCCAGCAAAGCAGTTGAAGCTTCTTCACTAAGTATATTTAAGATACAGTTAGATAGGTTTTTACAAAGTAAGGGAATTAAGGGTTATAGGGAAAAGGCAGGTAGATGGAGCTGAGCTTACGGACTGATCAGCCATGATCTTATTGAATGGCGGGGCAGGCTCGATGGGCCGGATGGCCGACTCCTGCTCCTATTTCTTATGTTCTTATGTATAAATTTGATGTAAAAATAAATGCCTTTATTGATGCAGTTTTTTTCATTTTAGCATTAAAGCTACACATTGTAAAGTTTTATGGGAAGATTACATGGAGAAGATCTATTTCCCCAACATTTTCTCTGCATTCAGACAACACATTTGGTCACCTAACCATATCATACCCTATTTAGTCTAGATCGGGAGTTCCCAACATGGGGTCTATGTATTTGTCTATGGCTTAAAAGAGGTTGGGAACCCTTGGGTCTACATGGAGGAGCTAAATGTAAATCAACAAATAAAATCTACATCAATAGTCTAAGTAAAGGCCCAGCAATTGTGAAAAACTATTTTCATCTTGCCTTCAAATAAATGGTAATGTAGAAAGGATTTTTAACACGATCTTTCAAATTCTACATTGACAAATCAGTATACCTGTCAGCATAATGTTACAAACAGTAATATTCCAGAGTTTTGCAACACTATAAAGACAGATTTGTCACACTACCGTCTGACTGAATGCATGTTTTTCCCATATTGTGCTATTCAGACAGCAGAGATGATAATTCTAACAATTACACACTGATATCTTTCTCTCTTTCAAAGGCTATTATGATCCTGCGTTTACCTGGTTAGATGTTCCATGTCACTGCAACCTCCTGCATCATATCCGATCTGTGCCTTAATGTTGGCATTGGTGTTGGTTTATTGGCTTATTATTGCCACTTGCATCAAGATACTTTGAAAAGCCTGTCTTCCATGCTGTTCGTACGGACGAAATCATTACACTGTACTTTGAGCTAGATGAGGTAAAACAATAGCAATGTAGAATAAAGTGTACAAGCTACTGAAGATGTTCAGTGCGAGTAAACAATGAAATGCAAGATCGTAATGGAATGGGAGTGTAGCAGTTATCATAATGAGGCCACAGCTTCAGCCTCAGTTCAGCACAGAGTGGAGAAGTGTTGTGGAATTTACAAACACGAAACCCGGAGCAGCCAGAGAAGGCCGCAGCCTCAGTGTCAGTGCAGTGAAGAGTGAAGTAAAAGTTGCCTTTGATCCTAACTCCCTACCTTCTTAAGTATAACAGATTGCTTAGTTTCTTGAGGAAAATAACAGTATAATCCAGCCCATTATAATTGCAATCAAAATTGTTTAATTTTTGTTTTGTCATTGATATTAACCAAAAGAGTAATGACTACTCTGGAATCTTTACAGTGATAATTCTCACTAACCATCTATGATGAGAATAGTTCCCACAAGGATGCATATTTCAGCAATAAACTAAGTGGATGAAAGTAACAAATCTTGGAAAAATGAAAGATCAATTTACTGTTTCTAGATTACTGATGCACACCCACTTCACTTCAGAGGATAACTAACATCACTCAATTTTGATTGCAGTTATAATGGGCTAGATTATATGGTCATTTTTCTCAATAATAGTGGCATACTCAGATCAAATAACAGTGCAGCCCTGCCGTGTTTAATGGATGAGTCTACATTAATTCAGGGATTTACAAAACTCAGAACAGCAAGATCCACACAGTGGCTACTTTATTAGGTACACCTGCTCATTAATGCAAATGTCTAATCAGCCCATCATATGGGAGCAGCTCAATGCATAAAAGCCTGCAGACATGGTCAAGAGGCTCAGTTGTCATTCAGACCAAACATCAGAATGGAGAAGAAATGTGAACAAAGTGCTTTTGACCATGAAATGGATTGTTGGTGCCAGACAGGGTGGTTTGATCATCTCGGAAACTGCTGATCTCCTGGGATTTTCATGCACAACAGTCTCTACAGTTTACAAAGAATGGTGTGGGAAACAGAAAAGGACATGCAATGAGCAACATTTCTATGGTGAAAACACCTTGATATTGAGAAAGGTCAGTGCAGAATAGCTAGACTGGTTCAAACTGACAGGGAGGCAGCAGTAAGCCAAATAATCACATGTTATATCAGTGATGTGCAGAAGAGCATCTTCTTGAAGTGGATGGGCTGTAGGAGTGTTTTTTATTCCATTTGACCAAACTCGGCACCACAGTGAAGCTGCTGGTGGAGATGCTATCTCACAATTCTGGCATCCAATAAGACCATAGGGCCATAAGACTTAATAGTTGAATTAGGTTATTCAGCCGATCGAGTCTGCTCCGCCAATTGATTATGGCTGCTTTATTTTCCCTTTATGGCTTCAAATGTCAAAAACTGGGTCTTGAGTCCACAATCTTTGTGGTGCCAAAGTGAGTTCTTTGTCCATTACTCACTGGTTTAAATAAATTCAGAGAGTATCAGTTATTCAAGTCCATGTTCATACTGCTACTTATTTTGAGATACAGCACAGTAACAAGTCCCTTTGGCTGATCAATCCTGATAGAACACTGTAACATTATGAAAGGCAGAGACAGAGTAGGCTGTAAGGACCTTTCTCCTAGAATAAAAATGCAGAACATTAGAGAGCATAGCTTAACTTTAGTAAAAACCTTCTCACTCTCCAAACTCCATACTCTGAGTCTGCTGAATTTATTCAAAGATACAGCACAGTTATAGGTCCTTCTGGCCCAACAAGCCCACCCCACCCTATGAAATCCGGAATCAAGTTCAAGTTTATTGTCATCTGACTGTGCAAATATATGAACAAACGAAACAATGTTCGTCTGACCACGGTGCACCACACAACTTATATCACACATAGCACATAAAACAAAATATTACCATAAATGTTAATGAAATATTATTCAAAATGCATGTAGTGAGCAGCACAGGTAAACGGTAAACAGTACCAAGAACAGTTTCCTAGTGATGAGACTTTGGTGGTGGCAGGGTATTCATTAGTCTCACAGCCTGAGGGAGGAAGCTGTTACTCAGTCTGGCAGTCCTAGTCCTCTTGCTTCTGTACCTCCTTCCTGATGGCTGTGGCATGGGCGATGAGGATACTCAATTATGCTTCAGGCCTTTCACTTCCAACAATCCAGGTAAATGTCCGAAATAGTGCGAGGGACACACCAGTGATCCGCTCAAGTGGATTTTACTATCCTCTGTTTCTATATCACACAATAATGCAGCCAAGCAGGATACTCTGATGTTTTTAGCTTTTAGAATGGGGGCAGGGAGCCTTGCATGCCTAAATTTCCTCAGAATATGTAGACACAACTGTGCCTTCTTGGCTAATAAGAAGGTGTTGTAGGTCTGGGTTAGATTGTATATTATGTCCACACCAAGGAACTTTGTGCCCTTCACTCTCTCCACAGCAGAGCCATTGATGTGCAATGGAGATAGGCTGATCTGTGCCTTTCTGAAGTCCATGATAATCTGTTGTCCATGTTGAGATTCAGGTCATGGCTCTTGCAGCACTTGACAAGCCTCTCCCTCTCCTGTCTGTATGTCAGCTCATCACTGTTGCTGATGAGGTCATCACCAGCGGATTGATGATGTGGTTTCGGTTGGATCTAGCAATGCAGCCGTGAGTCAGCGGTGTGAGCTGCAGCAGGCTGAACACACAGCCCTGGGGGGCACCAGTGCTCAACGTGACGGAGCTTGAGATGTTGCAGCCAACTTAGATTGACAGGGTCTTTCTGTCAAAAAGTACTGAGAGGAATGTTGAGTCCCAACGAGGACAGTTTACCTACCAACCTCTGTGTTAAATGGCGAACTGAAGTTGGTGAACAAAATTCTGGTGTACAAGGTATTGTTTTCGAGGTGGGACAGGACTGAGTGGATGGCCGAGGCTATGGCATCATCAGTAGACCTGTTTCAGCAGTAGGTGAACTGGAAAGGGTCCAGTGCAGCTGGAGGTTGGATTTTATAGGATCCATTACCAGCCGTTCAAAGCACTTCATGATTGTTGAAGTCAGTATCACTGAGTGGTAATCATTTAGGCCAGTTACCTTCATACTCTTGGGTACTGGAATGCTGCCTTGAAGCCTTCAGGGACAGTGGACTGTTACAGAGAGATATTAAAGATGTTCATTATGATCTCTGCTACATGGACACACAGCCTCTCAGCAGCTGACCAGATATATTGTTTGGTCCAACAGCTTTGCATGGATTTACCCTGGCTAGGATCCTCCGCACCTTGGCAGCAGTCAGACAGGGTGCCTGTTCCTCAGGGTGAGAGTGGGCTTTTCTTGATGACATGTCATTCAATGGCTCAAATCATGCAGAGAGGGCATTCAGCTTATCAGGAAGGGAGGTGTCACCGTCTTTGACGTGCAGGGTGTACTTGTAACCAGTTATCGTTTATATACATGCACCACATATCCCTGGTGTCTCAAAGGATCCATGAATTTTTTGTGTATATACACGGTTTGCCTTCCTGATGGCATAGGAGAGCATGGCTGTTTGAGTCGTCCTGTCACTGATTTAAAGGTTCCGATCCCTAACTAATGCATGAACCTATGCAGTCAGCTATGGTTTCTGGTTTACCCTGGTAGTGTAGTGTTTAATCACGGTAGTGTCCTCAAAGTGTTTTCCAATGTAACCCATCACTGATCCCACATGTTCATAAGTATTGATGTGTTGATGACTGGTAGACACCCCCCTGAATATGCTCCAATCTGTGCTTTCACTGTGACCAATTAATCTACAAACCCATGCAGTATGTCTTTGAAATGTGGGAGCAAACCGGATCCACTGGATAAAATCCATGTGGTCATTGGGAGAACATATTAACCCCATTCAGAAAGCAGTGGAATTGGACCTGTGTCATTGGTGCTGTAATAGTGTTACACTAAACGCTATGCAACTGTGCAGTCTTGTGTAACAAGAGCAGACTTAGGCCCTTTGGCCCATCAAATCGTCTTCACTATTCAAACATGTTGATTTATTATCCCTCTCAAATCCATTCTCCAGCCTTCTCCCCATAACCTTTGATGCCCTTACTAATCAAGAAACTATCAACCTCTGCTTTAAATATACCCATTGACTTGGCATCCACAACCATTTGTGGCAATGAATTCGACATACAGTATTCACCACACTCTGGTTACAAAAATTCTTCCTCAGTTCTTTTCTAAATTGATGTCCTTGTATTCTAAGCCTGTGTCCCCGGTCATAGATTCTCCCATTGTTGGAAACATCCCCTTCACGTCCACTCTATCTAGGCATTTAAATATTCAATAGGCTTCAATGAGATTCCCTTTCATTCTTCTAAACTCCAGTGGGTACGGGCTCGGATCCATCAAACGTTCCTCATAGATTAAATATTTCATTTCTTGGATCATTCTTGTGAATAAACCTCCTCCAGACCTTCTCCAATGTCAGCACATCCTTTATTAAATAAATAGCCCAAAACTGTTCACAATACTTAAAGCTTCAGGTGAATTATGATATTGGACTAAAACACAGGAGTCTGTGAGGTTGATGCCAATGTTTCCTGCACAATAACCCACAATGTGTGATCATTTCAGACTACATAAATGGCAAAGCTACAATTCACACTGAAGAGCTGATTTGCACTGCCCCAAGTTGCAAAGTTGAAAATAACCGCAACGTGTTTGAACCCTTCCCTAACAATCTGGTAACTTGTAGGCTGACAGTATTCTCTGCTCTAAACTGGCAGGTAATCAGAGAATCTATCTTGTTTGCTAGCTTTTGATTCCTGAGCACAGTACTTTGAAATATAACAAGTGAATAATGAGCAGAAGATTTCTATATTCTGTGCTCTTGCTTGCAATTAACATTGAAAATAAATCTCTCAAATGTCCACTGTCCCATTGTTGTGATGTCATCTTCATTTGCCCATAACTGAAGAGTGTTTTATACAGCCACGATTATTCCTAAAAGATTTAATTAACTGTATGCAGATTGCTGTGCATTGTGGACAGATTTTCTGCTAGTTGTATTATGTTGGAAGTACTCCCAGAGAAAGCACGTGGTAGGGGAGTGTGGGTGGTCTTTGATGGGTTTAGAAGATGAAGAATCCCTGTTTTCTTTCTCTGTAATTAACTTGCTTTTAACAATATCAGAGCAATTCACAGCAATGCAATACCTCATGACATAACTAATAAATGACCAGAGATCTGATTCTCATTGATCTTGAACTGATTTAAGTGATTTGAGTGAAGCTTTATACTCATTGCAAAGTATTTTATTTTCCCAAATACCTTTCAGTGCTTTATTCAATGAAATGTAGTCTTCAGGTTATCATCCTAAAAGTCCTGAGCTCTGGCATTGGAAAATTTTGCTCCCTAAGGCTGCTATGTCATTTGGACAAGATAATTAAAAATGCAACGCAAAGGTGAGGTTTCACAGATCCCTACCCAGCTAATTCTATTTGCAGACTGAAATGAAAACTTCGCAAGAGACTTGAACCCATTGGAAGGTCACAAGGAACTACAATAGCTCATGGAATAAAAGCTATTTGCAGTCTGACAGTGGAGCATTTGAGATCGAAGACTTGTTCCCTATACTATGCTGAACTACCTCAACAGAAAGTTTTGAGAGCAATACAATTATCCACAGTTCACCTCAAGAATGATCAATAAGACAAAAGATCATAACCCTGTTTTTTGTGTTGATCTGTACACTCACACTAATCACAGTGGAGGGCTGAAAATGAGTACTTTTTTGTTTATGTAGCTCTCGTAACCCAGGTTTAATCCTGACCTCTGATGCTGTCTATGTATAAGGGTGGCACAGTACCATATTAGCTAACATAATGCTTTAAAGTGTCAGTGATCAGGGTTCAATTCCAGCTGCTGAATGGCTTATACATTCTCCCTGTGACTGCGTGTGTTTCTTCTGGGTGCTTCATTTTCCTCCCATGTTCCAAAAAAAAAGATGTACAGATTAGTAAGAAATACTGTCAATGAAAAACGACTCTAGGGACCTGACTTTAAAAGATTATGCCTTTATTCAGCATGATATCATGGACAGCTCTCAGAAATATGCAAGGCTCTGAGTTACAGAGTAATTTCGGCATATATTTGATAAGTTGGCACCTTTTACTTTATTTTCTTTTCCTTCATATATACTGTATTGCATAGTACTCTTTTAGTTTTAGTAAAATCTTTAAAGTGTATTCCATAACGGTATCTGGTGTGAGTTTGATATTGTGTGTGTGGGCGAGGCATAAACTTGATTCTCATAGCACCTGCGTGTACGGGAGGTGGGGTTGGTGAGTGGCTGGATCTCCTTTTCCCCTAGACATATACCAGCCTGTTGGGTAAGTGTTACACAAATACTAGCTTATGAGTGTATCTGTTACATGAGCAAACATTTTTACAAGATTTTTTTAATCATTAACCACTCAAGTGACTAACTCATACGAGTGTGCGTTTCTCTTTCCGGCCATCTGCACTCAGTGCTGCATCTGGAAAGACTGTCTGCCCTCTGCAGGTCTAAGTTTAGGACATTGGGTTACAAAAGTTCATTGGAAAAATGCAAGTTAGCTTCTTAGTTCATTAACTCTTTCGCTGATTCTTCAACTACAGTTAGTAAATTGTGGGCATACTATATTGGCACTAGGAACATGGCGACACTTGTGTCCAAACCAAGCACATCCTCGGAATGTGTTGGCCATTGGCGATGCATTTCACTGTATGTTTTGATGTGTTGATGTACATGTGACAAATAAAGCTAATCTTTATATCTTTTTGTGGAATATGATTGATCTCCTGTGACCGCATGTGTTTCCTCCAGCTGCTCTGGGTTCCTACTATGTCTCAAAGACTTTTAATAGTTTGACAGGAAACTGTAAATTGCTCATTGTGTAGGAGGGTGGCAGTGTCAAGAGGAGTGAAGTTAATGGGATTGAGTCATAGAGTGAAAGAAAAGTACAGCACAGTAATAGGCCCTTCAGCCCAACTAGTGCATGCTGAACTAATTAAACTGCCTTGTCCCATTAATTTGCACCTGGACCATAGACCTCCTTTGCTTAATCACCTATCCAAACTTATCCAAACTTTGCTTTAACATTAAAGTCGACCACACTTGCACCATTTTCACTGGCAGCTTGTTACACACTCTCACGACCCTCAGAGTGAAAAGGTTTCTTCTTGTGTTCCCATTAAACTTTTCACCCTTCATCCTTAAGACATGACCTGTATTTGTAGTCCTACCCAACCTCTGTGAAAAAAGCTTTCCTGCGTCTACCCCATCTATACCCCTCATAACTTCCATTTTTTTATTTTATTGAGATAGAGCATGGACTAGGCCTTTCCAGTCCTTCGAGCCATGCCACCCAGCAACCCCCATTTTAATTCTAGCTTAATCATGCAAAAAATTACAATGAGCAATTAACCTGGTAATCGGTACATCTTTGGACTGTGGGAGGAAACCAGAGCACCCCAAGGAACCTATGCAGTCATGGGGAGAACATACAAACTCCTTAAAGGCAGTGGGAGGGAATTTAATCTGGGTCACCTGTATTGTAAAATGTTGTACTAACAACTATGCTACTGTGCCACCCTTTATCTTTGTATACATCTATTAAATCTCTCCTCAATTTTCTATGTTCCAAGGAATAAAATCATAACCTATTCAACCTTCCCTTACAACTCAATTCCCACAATCCTGGCAACATCTTTGTAGATTAGCTTTCTTTGTCGCATGTACATCAAAACATACAGTGATATGCAGATTTTTGCGCCAATGTCCAAAACAGTCTAAGATGTGCAGGGGGCAGCCCACATTTGTCACATGCTTCTGCTCCCCCATAATTTACATATCCTAACTTGTACATCTTTGAAATGTGGGAGAAGACCGGAGCACATGCAGTCATTGGGAGAATCTTCCAATATTCCTGTAGACAGTGGTGGGTATTGAAACCTGATTATATAGCTGACAATACATACAGGGTTGAAGGAACTCAGCAAACCAGGCAGCATCTATGGAAAAGAGTAAACAGTCAGCATTTTGAGCTGAGACCCTCTATCAGAACTGAAATGTAAACTGTTTACTTTTTTCCAAAGATGCTGCCTGCCCTGCTGAGTTCCTCCAGGATTTTGTTTATGTTGCTTAGATTTCCAGCAGCTGCAGATTTTTTCTTGATCATATAGCTGGTGTTGTAATGCGTTTGCACTAACCACTGCGCTATCGTGTCACTGTAACCCGCAGTTCTGTACCGAGGGTGTGTTACTGTACCTGAGAACTGTCCTTCAAAAACAAAATCTTAAACCCAGAGGTATTGACGGGCCCCTTGTTACAAAGAAAAGGGCAGTTATGCATGGTGTACAATACAAACCATATCTTTATCACATCAAGTTTCATGACATATGCCAGTGATATTAAACCTGACTCTGATTCAGATTCTGACAAGTTAGATGATCTGCAATTTGGTGGACCTGGCAATGAATAGACTGACTTCAGTGGAATTGCAGTCAGGAGACCACAATCATTGTTGAGGGTCCCTACATAGAACATAGAACAAAGAAATCTAAGCACATTACAGGCCCTTTGGCCCATATGTTGTGCCGACCATGTAACCTACTCTAGAAACTGCCTAGGATTACCCTACCACATAGTTCTATATTTTTTGAAGCTCCATGTACCTATCTAAGAGTTTCTTAAAAGACCCTATTGTATCCACCTCCACCACCGTCACTGGCAGTGCATTCCATGCGCCCACCACTCTCTGTGTAAAAATCTACCTCTGATGTTCCCCTTGTTCCTACTTCCAAGCATCTTAAAACTGTGTCCCGTCATTTTAGTCATTTCATTCCTAGGAAAAAGCCTCTGACTATCCATACAATCGATGCATCTCATCATCTTGTACACCTCTGTCAGGTCACCTCCCATCCTCTGTCGCTCGAAGGAGAAAAGGCCGAGTTCACTCAATCTATTCTCTTAAGCAACATTTATCGCAACATCCTCGTAAATCTCCTCTGCACTCTTTCTACGGAATCCACATCCTTCCAGTAGTGAGGTTACCAGAACTGAACAGAGTGTTCCTTACCACCCATCCCACCATCTCTTTTACCCACTACTGTCAGGAATGAGGTACAGGAGCATCAAGACTTGGATGTAACAACATCTTCTCCCAGGTTCTTTTTGAGGACCTGCGTTGGTCAAGGTTGACCATGGGTGTTACGTCCCAGCTGTCTATGTGGTATGCAAGCCAGGGCAGAATGATTTGAATAGCAAGTTGTTGCCCTGTAGCGGGTAACCCCTTTCCACACAGCTGTTGAATCCAAAGGAGAAGCAGAGACTGATACAATTCACATCAGCGGCGTTGAAGGAGCTGCCAGTCAGCATTGAACTTAATGTAGGATGGCATTAGGGACTCTTCCAGATTTTTCCTTGGGGTTTATTTCCAAAGTCTTCCCCATGAGTGGGCATAGCTGTGAGGCAGTGGGGTTTGAGATCAGAGTTTTCCTCCTCCTAGATGAGGTGCGAACCATGGCTGATGGGTCCCATTTGCCCAAAGCGACTGGGTTTAAGGCACCACTGACTTGCCTTTGCCCTTCCTCCTGAATAGCTAATGCACATGAGAAGGGCAGGTGCTGGACTTGGTTGTCGAAGGCTATTTGAGATGCATGCCATTGGAGGCATTTACAGAAATAGGTGTTGGGTGTTTATCCCCATTACCACCGCTCTCCCCCCCCCCCAAGCTATAACAACCCAGGCTGTGAGTCTGATGAACACTCTACCACCACCAAAGTTTTGTCACTAGAACAGTGAGCTGTTCACTGTTTACCTATGCTGTGCATCACACATGCATTCTGGATTATAGTTCACTGTTGTTTGTGGTAATATTTTGTTTTACATGCTGTCTGTGATATATATATATTTTGGATGCACCATGGTCTGGAGGTATATTGTTTCATCTTCTTGTCTATGTATAACATACACAGTTAGATGACATTGAACCTGACCCTGAAGCTGAACTTGTACAGACCATAAGATACAGGAGCAGAATTTGGCCATTCATCCTATCCAGTCTCCTCCACCATTTCATCATGGCTGATTTAATATCTCTCTCAGCATCATTCTCTTGCCTTCTCCATATATCCTTTAACACCCCTACTAATTAAGAATCTGCCAACCGCTGCTTCAAATATACCCAATGAATTGGCTTCTGCAACCATCCGTGGTAATGGATTCAACAGATTAATTGCCCTCTGGCAAAGAAATTCCTCATTCTTTCTGTTCTAACTAGGCGTCCCTCTATTCTGAGTCTATGCCCTTTGGTCCTAGACACATCTTCTACAGGAAACATCCTACCCAAATTCACTCCATTCTGACCTTTCAATATTCAATAGGGTTCCATGAGATCTCCTCTCATTCTTCTGAACTTCAGTGAATACAGGCCCAAAGCCATCAAACACCCCTCATGGGTTAACCCTTTCATTCCTGAAATCATTTTTGTGAACCTCCAATGCTAGCACATCCTTTCTTAGATGAGGGGTCAAAAACTGTTCACAGGACTCCAAATCTGGTCTGAGCAAAGCCTCAGAAAACCTCAGATTACATCCTTGCTTTTATATCCTAGTCCTCTTGAATAAATTTCATGTAAAAATCTATATGGGTGTAATACCTTCACTTCACAATAAACCCTCGATGGGCTATAAAGTTATTTTGTTTTAATGGTATGAGCAGTGTAATACTGTGGTTGAAATGACTGGGAATTAAATATCCAAGGATGTTAGGTAATACGAGGAAGGATATACTGCCTTTGAAAGCAGTGCTGAGGAGGTTCACCAGGTTGACTCCAGAGATGAAGGGGTTAACCTATAAGGAGAGATCGAGTCGCCTGGGAATATACTCTCTGGAATTCAGAAGAATGAGAGGGGATCTTACAGAAATATACAACATTTTGAAAGGGATAGATAAGATAGAAATAGGAAAGATGTTTCCATTGTTAGGTGGGAATTGAACAAGGGGACATTGCCTCAAGATTCAGAGGAGAAGTTTTAGGACGGAGACGAGGAGAAACTGTTTTTCCCAGAGAGTGGTGAATCTGTGGAATTCTCTGCCCAGGGAAGCAGTTGGGGCTTCTTCACTAAATATATTTAAGATACAGTTAGATAAGTTTTTACATAGTAAGGGAATAAAGGGTTATGAAGGAAAAGGCAGATGGAGCTGTGTTTACGGATAGATCAGCCAAGATCTTATTGAATGGCAGAGCAGGCTCGATGGGCTGGATGGCCTACTCCTGCTCCTATTTCTTATGTTCTTATGCCCATCCAACAGCAAATCTGTGTGTTCCAGATGATGGAATCAGGGACAAGCGCTATTCTTGTTCTGAAAGCCTTGGGAATATATCATGACTCCGATACTCCTGCTGCCTGTTTTACTCTGAGGCATACATTTCCCAGTCTCACAAAGCGCTGGTAACAAAACAGATGACTGTGATTCCAGATGGTTTGCACCTGCATTTGCTTCATGTGACTCACGCTGCGGTGATCTTGTCATGATGCAAATGTAAAATGGACTTCAGTTTCAATGAATGAGCGTCTGTGGAAAAGAAGTTCCTGAGCTTATAATGGGTGAATCGTGCTTGGCAACAAACCCCGCACTGATTCACACCCGACTGACCACGTATTAGAGAATCTGGCATGATTTGTGATTTTCCAGTGATTAATTTTAGCAATCTAAATTGGGCATATTGACCTTGGTGCCTTGCTCTCTGTATTAGGAGCCCCACTTCAAGATGTACCTGATACAGCTTATGTTCTTCCAGCTAAAAAAAGAAACTGTATTTATACAACATCTTTCATGACATCAGGTGGTCCCAGAAACTTTACAGCCAACAAAGTAGCTTTAGAAAGTATATTTAGAAGTATTGTTGGCAGCCCACAGAATGATGCCATGGTTCACCATTGCCATCAGAGCCATAGTTATTTATTATTATTGCTATTTCTTTCTTTTTGTATTTGCACAATTTGTTGTTTTTTGCACATTGGTTTAACACCCGAGTTGTTTCAGTCTTTCATTGATTGCATTATGGTTATTATTCTTTGGATTTATTGAGAACGTCCACAAGAAAAAAACAGTCAGCTGGTGGCATGGAGGCATTCGCATTAGACTTTGAGGCAAGTGGTCTCGGGTTCGAATCTGTCCGGCTGCTTGCACACTTTACATCCATGCGGGGTTAAGCATTGAGCCTCATTAAAACAGACAGATATGTTAAAGAAATGGCAAGGTTGCCGCCCAATGCCCCACAAGGCGTGGAAAGGAACATCAGTCAACCACAAGAAAATAAACCTCAGAGTAGTACTGGGTGACATGTACGTACTCTGATGATAAATTTACTCTGAAGCTTTGACCTTTCAGGAAGTTTAGCTTCAGTAGTGTGACATAGGAAAGGTGACAATATGGACAAGAGCAAAATAATTTAGTGTTTTTCTTCAGGGAAAGAGACTGAAAACAGAGCATAGTGCCATAGTGTTGTGGTGAACTACATATACCTGTCTGGACACGCCCCTCTGCTGACTGCTCCTGTGGCTCCTCCCACAGACCCCTGTATAAAGGCGATCTGTGGCACTGCTCCCCCCTGAGTCTCCGAGATGATGGACAACTTCCACTAGCAGTTTGTTCCACACTCTGACCATCCTCTGAGTGACGATGTTTCCCCTCATATTCCTCTTAAGCATTTCATATTTCACACCTAACCTATGATCTCTAGTTTCCATTCTCACCCAACCTCGGTGGAAAAAACCTGCTTGCATTTAATCTACCTCTACAACTCAAAATTTTGTATACCTCCTTTCGTCCTCCTGTGCTCCAGGGAATAGAGTCTTAGTTTTAAAGAGAGAAGTGAAATATCTAAAAAGGTCATGAGCGGCAACTTCTTCACACAGAGGCTGGTGAAAAGAGCAGCCAGATCAAGTAATTGATTCAGATTCAGATTCATTTATTTATCAAGTGTATATCAACACATACAGTGAAATGCATCATTTACATTAACAACCAGAACACCCCGGGACGTGTCGAAGGCAGCCTGCAAGTGTCTCGAAACAGCACAGAACACAACAAAACAGAATGTAACAATTACAGCAAAACAAACCCTGTTCTCCCACTCCATTTACCTATCCAATTGCACATATGCACAGTCCTCCAAACCCAGGACAGGCTTCGGCCTCCAGCCTGGTGGATTCACAAACAGTAGACATTTGACTTCCCCAGCGGACTCACATGCTCAAGACTCTGGCCATTGGGCCTTGACTTCTGAACTTCAGATTGATCTTCAGGGTTCAATCTGGACTTCCATTTGACCTTCGGGCTTTGAACTTCAGTACCAATGCAAGGCTTGCTGATAAAGACGAATGGATACCAAGGGTGAGTAACCAAACTCCAGGCCTCGAACTGAGGCAGACACATTGGAGTATTTAAAGAAATTTGGATACATACATTGGACAGGAAATATTTTGCGGTAGATGAGACACACATGGGCAAATAGGATGGATTTCAGGGCATCATGATCAGCATGGATGAAGGACTTGTTTCCAGGCTGTATTACTCTATGACTGCAAGATAATGACTAAATAATATCTTGTTATTCCTGATTGATGGATGAATACCAGGCAAGTAGATATTCCTGTGAGAATTGTCCAGGCCTTTGATGAAACACTTGTCTCTGGAATGGATGGTCTACTGAGCTACAACACTGCTTGATATAATCTTCTTGCTAATGACATTGAAAAGAAGGTGCAGGAGCCTTAGGTCCCACATCACCAGGTTCACTCACCTCACACTGAACTGATTCCACAACCTATGGACTCACCTTCAATGACTCTACAACTCAAGTTCATATAGCTAATAAATTTCTTTATTATTTGCCTAATTTGTCTTCTTTAACACATTGGTTGTTTGGCGCTCTCTGTGTAGTTTTGTACTGATTCTATTGTTTTTTTTTGTTTTCCTGTTAATGCCTTCAAGAAATTTACTTTTGCACAGTACTGTATTTGTCAACATGGAGCAGAGAGCAAGTATGTAAATCTAGTAGGAGCAACGAACGTTGGGAATGACGTGCGTGGAGCACTGCAGATGGGATATAGGACAGATGGCAGAGAAGAGGTGCATACACACCAAGACCTAAGACACCAGGCAAGGTGATTATTACAGGATGTCTCTCTAGTACTCGCTGCTCCCTCCCCTCTCCTTTCCCTTTTTCCCCAGCCATGATTCCCCTCTCCTTGCCCCCTTCCCACTGACAGTCCACAACAGAGATGTATATCAGAATCAGGTTTATCTTTGCTCACATATATTGATTTTTTTTTCAGCAGCAGTACAATGCAATACATAAAATTACTACAAGAAAAAGCATTAGGCACCCTGGCTCTATATATGTGACTTTTGCACAGTACTGTATGTAAAAATACAACAGATTCTGCAGACGCTGGAAATCAAGAGAAACACACACAAAATGCTGGAGGAACTCAGCAGGTCAGGTAGCATCTATGGAGGAGAATTAACCGGTAATGTTTTGGGCCAAAACCCTTCACCAGGACATACATAAATCTTTGTTCACTGAGCTGTTTCTAAGTATTGAATAATCTGAAATATTCCCCATGCATCTTCTTCAGATTTTGAATAAAAGAATATTTCCCATCAAGGAGCATTAGCATTGTTAATGTAACACAGGTAAGAAATCCAGAGAAGATTAAAAATGGAAATATATTTTAGAAGGATTAGTGAAGTAATATTATAGCAAGAATAAAGGATCAAGTGATGCTGATCATCTTTACTTTGGGAGCTGGAATTTAATCTCAGCTGAATAATGGGATGATATCATTGACTTCCTCTCAGAGTACTGTATGAAATGAAGTTCAAATGGCCAGTGTCATATTAAAAGCAAACAGTCTGAAGATCTGCCATGGAATGGTAACTTGGCACATGAAGAAAAACTGTTCTCTTACCACCTTCTAGGTATCCTCCTTCCCCTCCCCCCACCTTTTTATTTTGGCATCCGCCTTCTTCCTTTTCCGTCCTGAAGAAGGATCTCGATCCAAAACATCAACTATTTATTCACTTCCATGGATGCTGCCCAACCTGCTGAAATCCTCCAATATTTTGTGTGTGTCGCTTTGGATTTCCAGCATCTGCAGACTTCCCCATGTTTATACTAGTGGTAATGTTTCTGTGAGTTGGGGTTGCGGTTGGAGAGGAGCATCATTCCATGTAGGGGTAGTATATGACGACATACGGATACCCCTGTCTGAGCATGCAAAGTCAGCCCCAGTGGACTGAGTGGATGAGGTCTAGTGAGAACCAATGGCCAGGAAGGTGGTTCTGCAACGCTCCATGGAGAGTGAAGGACATGACAAGCTTCAGAAGACATCATGATCATCCACTGCAACCATCAAAGACCCCAGTTTGTGAAGCTTGTTCGTATAACTGGACCTGGACTTCTGAGGCTGAGAGAGTGGAACTGCCCCAGTGCAATGACTTTTTCATTTTAAAAACTCTCCTGCACAGGCCTCCTGTCACAGATTAGTCACAATAGACACCCACCATATGTAATTTGATAATCAATTCAGTTCCAATTTTGAACTTTATTGGAAAATCAGAGAATCCTAGAATTACCGTGGCAAAGAGTGGATTGCCTGGTCAAGTCAAGTCACTTTTTTATTGTCATTTCGACCAAATCTGCTAGTACAGTACACAGTAAAAATGAGACAATGTTTTTCAGGACCATGGTGCTACATAAAACAATACAAAAGCTACACTGAACTACGTAAAACAACACAAAAAACTACGCTAGACTACAGACCTACCCAGGACTGCATAAAGTGCACAAAACAGTGCAGGCATTACAATAAACAATAAACAATACAATAGACACAGTAGAGGTCAGTAAGTTGGTGTCAGTCCAGACTCTGGGTATTGAGGAGTCTGATGGCTTGGGGGAAGAAACTGTTACATAGTCTGGTCGTGAGACCCCGAATGCTTTGGTGCTTTTTCCCAGACGGCAGGAGGGAGAAGAGTTTGTATGAGGGGTGCATGGGATCCTTCAAAATGTTGTTTGCTTTGCGTATGCAGTGTGTAGCGTAAATGTCAGTAATGGCGGGAAGAGAGACCCCGATGATCTTCTCAGCTGACCTCACTATCTGCTGCAGGGTCCTGCGATCCAAAATGGTGCAATTTCCGAACTAGGCAGTGATGCAGCTGCTCAGGATGCTCTCAATACAACCTCTGTAAAGTGTCAGTCTATCCTGGATTCTGACAAAACAATTGTTTCCTGTCGAGATGGTGCCAAGCTGCAATGGTCGCAGCTCAGACTGAGTTGTATTTTACGCTGGTAGGGATAGCGAGGTGGCAGGTTGGGAATTAAGTGAAAGGCTAGGGTTTGGGGGCAGGGATAAGGAGCATTCAAAGCCAGCAGCAGTAAATGAGGAGTCGGGGCAGCAGCCGGAATCCAGGTCAGAGAGCTCTGTGGTAGAATGTCAGTGACCCCCATGGACAGGTCATGGGTCAAAAGGCAATAAGACCAGCAATCCCGGTGATCAGTGACTGAGAGCACCGAGTGCAGTGGACAAGGACTGGTGATCTCCGCACAGGTAGTCAAGCCCTTCCAGCCTGGTGAGGGCCCAGAGTTGAAGGCCTGTGTAAGTCTGGAGTCGGAAGCCTCGGGTTAAAAGCCTGTGATTGGTGGATCCTGGGATTTCTGCTGAAAGGGGAAGCCTGAAAGTTGGCGAGTCTGGAAGTTGAGGCCCAATGACTGTGAGTCTGTGAGTCCAGGCCAGGGACTGGAGGCTGGCAGCCTGTCCTGGGGTGGTAAGATTGTCTGTGTGTGTGAGTTAGGGAGGAAGAGGCTTGTTTTGTTGTTGTTGTTTTGTTTTGTTGTTGTTCTGTTGTTGTTGTTGCTGCTGCTTGTATTGTTCTGCAGAACATGTTGTGCATGTGATGTTGGTGCCAGAATGTGTGGGGACACTTGCAGGCTGTCCCCAGCACATCCTTAGTTTGTGTGGGTTGTTAACACAAACAACACCTTTCACGGTATGTTTCAATGTACACAGAATAAATTAATCTGAATCTGAACAACCAGGTCAGTACTCTTACCCAAGAAATTCTGCGGATACTGGAGCAATACACACAAAATGCTGAAGGAACTCAGCAGGTCAGGCACCATTGATGAAGAGGAAAGGACAGTCATCATTTTGGGCCAAATCTCTTCATCAAAACTGGAAAGGAAGAGGGTAGAATCCAGAAGAAGCTTCTTTTACCCTGTTCCTTGTCCATGGCACTGCAAGTTATCCTCTCTCATCTGCCTATTCAGTTGTCATCTGACCAGAAATTCCCTCCATTCTATTCACTATCTGCAACATTAAAAATGTTTTCTTATTAGTTTACTCCAGTTTTGGAGAAAGGTCACTTACATGAAACATTAACCTTGTTTGTCCTGCACAAATGCTGCCTGACCTATAGAGTATTTTCAGGAATTCCCAGTTTTGTTCCTTGTTGAAGGCATTGTTTGATTCTGCTTCCTTCGTTCATTCGATAATGGGTCCCAAATTAGAACTACTCAGTGTGAAGAAGATAATATGTATAATTAAATAGGAAGTGTAAATAGAGTGCAAGAGTAGTGAGCTAGTGTTCATGGGTTCATTGTCCATTCAGAAATCTGGTGATGGAGGGGAAGAATTTGTTCCTAAAAGGTTGAATGTGTGAAATCAGGCCCCTATACCTTCTCCTTGATGGTAGCAATGAGAATAGGGCACATCCTGGGTGATGGATGCAGCCGCTTTGAGTAACCACACTTTGAAGATATCCTTGATATAACCATATAATAAAACCATTGTAGTGAACTACGTGTGCCTGTCTGGACATGCCCCCTGCTGACTGCTCCTGTGGCTCCTCCCACAGACCCCTGTATAAAGGCGATCTGAGGCCTGATGCTTGGCCTCAGTGTCCAGGACGTAGTATGATGGTCACTTACTTCTGGTTCCTTCTTCCAGTCAATAAAAGCCGATATCTCGCCTTTACGTCTCAGAGTGAGTTATTGATGGTGCATCAATTTTATTGACTGGAAGTTTAAAACATGGAAACCGTTTTACGTCCGGAAAGGTTGGATTTGGACCCTCAAGACCCTGAAGCAGCTCTTGCTTTTGAACTCTGGCTTGCATGCTTCCAATCATACTTGGAGGAGGTTCGTGCAACTGAACCCGCCGTTATGCACAGAATTCTCCTCTTGAGGGTCACCCCAAAAGTTTACTCCATTATCTGGGTCCTGCTGACCTACAATGGGGCACTGGACGCCCTCAAAAGACAGTACCTGCGGCCGGTGAACACCGTCTACGCAAGACATCATTTAGCTACCCGGCGACAGCGGCCTGGCAAATCGAGCGCCGAGTTTCTCCGAGCACTACAGACACTCGTCCGAACTTGTGACTGCAAGACGCTGATGGCAGAACAGCATGCAGAGCTGCTGGTGCGAGACGCCTTTGTGATGGGACTGAGGTCAGTGTACATGCGCCAGCGGCTGCTGGAAAATGCCGATCTGACCTTACGCTCGGCGATCGAGATGGCCAATGCTCTGGAAGCTGCTCTGCACAATGCTGACGCTGTCCAGTCGCGCGATTCCCCGCCGGTTCCATGGACACCTCAGACCCCGCCACTGGCGGCTCCCAGGAGCGAATTCGCCAACGCCGCTGCCAGTCGCGATTCCACGAGCTCCCCGAACCTGACCACGGCTGCGGCCCGTCAGAAGCGTGTGCTTTGTTATTTCTGCGGACTCAAAAAGCACCCCTGACAACGCTGTCCAGCACGAGAAGCGACCTGCTCCAGCTGCGGAAAGCGGGGCCATTTCGCCAAGGTCTGTAAGTCTAAACTACGAGCGGAGTGCAGCACTGCGGGTGAGACGTGGGGGCTGCCATCTTGCATGCCCGGATGTGGGCGGCCATCTTTGTTGGCGTCAGCATGCCCCGCCCCCGACCCTCCGATGCTTACCGGGCACCCCGATGGCTCAACTCTGGCCACTGTAACCCTCGACCAAAGCGCCCCACACCAGCTTGCAAGGTCCATGATGGACATCCTGGTGGAGGGGCACAGGACTAGATGCCTGTTTGACACGGGCAGCACTGAGAGTTTTATTCACAGTGCAACGTTGCGGACTCGCAACACGGCCGGTAAGTCAGAGGATCAATTTGGCTTCTGGGTCGCATTCCGCAGACATCTGGGTGGGTTGTGTAGCGACATTGGTGGTGCAAGGCGCAGATATCGGAACTTTGAGCTCCTGGTCATGCCTAAACTATGCGCACCTGTGCTATTGGGGCTGGACTTCCAGAGCCACCTCGAAAGTGTGACTATGGTATACGACGGGCCCCTCCCACCACTCACTGTCAGGAATCCTCAGTTTTGTGGGACTTCATCACTACTGACCACACACACACACGGGCCCACACGTCCCATCCAGCACCATGCCGACAGCTGCGCTACCGACACTTGCAGTCTCTCCACCCTCAAGGTCCCTCCTCCACCGCTGTTCGCCACCCTGACCCCCGACTGTAAACCTGTGGCAACTAAAAGCAGGAGGTACAGCGCGGGGGACAGGGCCTTCATTCAGTCGGAGGTGCAGTGACTGCTCAGGGAGGGGATCATTGAGCCAAGCTCAAGCCCTTGGAGGGCCCAGGTGGTTGTTGTTCGGACTGGGCAGAAAAATAGGATGGTGGTGGACTATAGTCAAACCATCAATAGGTTCATGCAGCTTGACGCGTAACCCCTACCCCGCATCGCGGATATGGTCAAGCAGATAGCTCAGTACAAGGTGTACTTGACAATAGATCTGAAATCCACTTACCATCAGCTCCCCATCTGCCTAGAGGACCGCCCCTACACCACCTTCGAGGCGGGCGGCAGGCTCTATCACTTCCTACGCGTCCCTTTCGGTGTCACGAATGGTGTCTCTGTCTTCCAGAGGGAAATGGACCGGATGGTGGACCAGTGCCAACTGAAGGCCACATTTCCCTATCTGGATAACATCACCATCTGTGGTCACGACTGGCCAGATCACGACGCCAACCTCCAACGATTTCTCCAAGTGGCCGCAGCTCTGAACCTTACTTATAACAGGGACAAGTGTGTGTTCTGAACCACCCGCCTTGCTATACCTGGGTATGTCGTGGAAAACGGGGTCATTGGCCCTGATCCCGACCGTATGCGCCCCCTGTTAGAACTCCCTCTTCCCACCACTCTCAAAGCCCTCAGACGGTGCCTGGGTTTTGTTTCCTATTATGCCCAATGGGTCCCCCATTACACAGACAAGGCCCGCCCCCTGGTCAAGTCTACTACTTTTCCCCTCTCTGCTGAGGCCTGCACGGCCTTCAGCTGCATTAAAGAGGACATTGCCAAAGCTACGATGCATGCGGTGGACGAGACCGTTCCCTTCCAAGTGGAGTGTGACGCCTCCGATTTTGCTCTGGCTGCTACCCTCAATCAGGAAGGCAGACCAGTAGCATTCTTTTCTCACACCCTCCAAGGCTCCGAAATTCGGCACTCTGCGGTGGAGAAGCCCAGGCCATAGTGGAGGCTGTTAGGCACTGGAGGCACTATCTTGCTGGCAAAAGGTTCACCTTGCTGACTGACCAGCGCTCGGTTGTGTTCATGTTCAGCAACCAACAGTGGGGCAAAATCAAAAATGATAAGATTTTGCAGTGGAGAATAGAACTCTCCACCTACAACAATGATATCCTGTACCGGCCTGGCAGACTCAATGAGCCCCCTGATGCCCTATCCCGGGGAACATGTGCTAGCACACAGCTTGACCAGCTGTACGCCCTTCATGCACAACTTTGCCATCCAGGGGTCAGCAGATTTTACCATTTTGTGAAAGCTCAGTACCTACCGTACTCCCTGGAGGACATCAGGACGATGACCAGGGACTGCCAAATTTGCGCTGAGTGCAAACCGCACTTCTACCGTCCTGACACGGCGCAACTTGTCAAGGCCACCCGCCCTTTTGAGCAACTGAGTGTTGACTTTAAGGGCCCCCTTCCCTCCACTGACGGCAATGTCTATTTTCTCAATGTTATCGATGAGTACTCACGGTTCCCCTTTGCCATCTCCTGCCCCGACACCACTGCCACGTCCGTCATAAAAGCCCTGCGCCAGCTCTTCACTCTGTTCAGATATCCCTGCTATATCCACAGTGATAGAGGGTCCTCTTTTATGAGTGACGAGCTGCGCCAGTACCTGCTAGCTAGGGGCATTGCTACTAGTCGGACCACGAGTTATAATCCCCGGGGAAATGGACAGGTGGAGCGGGAGAATGCCACAGTGTGGAAGGCCACACTTCTAGCCCTTAAGTCAAAAGGGTTGCCGGTCTCTCGATGGCAGGAGGTCCTCCCTGATGCACTCCACTCTATCCGCTCTCTGTTATGTATGTCCACCAATGCCACCCCTCACAAACGCCTATTCTCTTTTCCCAGGAAGTCTGTCACTGGGACCACCCTACCAGTTTGGCTGACGTCCCCAGGGCCAGTGCTGCTCCGGAAACATGTGAGGAGCAATAAATACTCCCCGCTGGTCGAGAGGGTTCACCTTCTACATGCGAACCCCCAGTATGCCTATGTGGTCTTACCTGATGGGCGGGAGGACACGGTCTCCATCCGCGACCTGGCACCCGCAGGTGCAGCAGACCACTACCCTGAAGTCTCTCCGGTAACTATGAACCCTGCACCTGAGGTGACACCGTGCTCACCAGGCCCTACACAGACTCCTCACGACACTTATATACCGGGTGTTTCATACGCATTTATACCAGGTGCCTCGCACATGCGTGAGGGACCACTGGCACCTAGTGGGCTGGAACAAGCACAACCTCCGTCTCCTGTGCAATCACCAATGTCGCCGGCATCCGTGCAATCACAGCCGGTGCTACGTAGATCGCAGTGACAGATTCGACCACCTGATAGACTTGACTTGTAAGAAACTTCGCCACATGGGCACTCTTTTAAACAAAGGGGGGGTGAATGTGGTGAACTACGTGTGCCTGTCTGGACATGCCCCCTGCTGACTGCTCCTGTGGCTCCTCCCACAGGCTCCTGTATAAAGGCGATCTGAGGCCTGATGCTTGGCCTCATTCTTCAGGACGTAGTATGATGGACACTCACTTCTGGTTCCTTCTTCCAGTCAATAAAAGCCAATATCTCGCCTTACGTCTCAGAGTGAGTTATTGATGGTGCATCAACCATATAACATGCTTGATGCTGGAGAGGCTTTTTCCCAGGATGGAGCCAGCTGAGTTTGCAACCTTTTGCAACTTTTTCCAATCCTTCATTTCATTTTAAAATCTTTTTTATTAATTATTACTGAAGATTAACAAAAGAGATATATTAAGTCAATATGTCATTATATACAATAAAGAATTAAATTAGCAAATAACTGATTAAAAAGGTTAAGCAATATATCAATAATAATAAGAAAAAATAAGGTGTTAAGAATATTTTTTGAAAGAAAAAGAAGGAAAGAAAAAGAACCCCTACTAACTAAAAAAACCCTACTAACTGAAAAAAAAACAAAAACCAAAAAAAAAGCCCACTGGGAGGACAACCCCAGAACTATACATCATACAAACTTCCATAAAAAAATATCAATCTGCCAACTCAAATCCATTTAGAGAAAAATCGGAAGGAAACCGTATTAATTAACTGAAATCAGATGATAGTAGTGGGCGAATGAACCCCACCTTTTCTCAAAATCAAATCGAGGATCAAAAGTTCGACTTCTGATTTTCTCCAAACTCTAAAGTTTTAAAAATTAATTTACAACCCAGTAAATTCAGTTTTATTTGGTATAATCCCTCAATATATTCATGGTATTTGTCCATCAGACCAACATGTAATTGCATTTGTCACATTATTGGCCAGAAGGGCTATTTTGTTGAAATGGAAAGATGTTTCTGCTGCTACTTTGATACAATGGTTCTCTCAGGTGATGCTATGTCTTAGTTTGGAGCTGTTTCCAATCCTGTGCAGTGGCCCCTTCATACCAGACGATGATACAACCAGTGAGAGTGCTCTCCATGGTACATCTGTAGAAATATTTTCTTTGTCTGCCTTGATAAAAATATGGAAAACAAAAATAAGTATATTTCCCATTACAAGGTACCTTGCCTGTTTTTTAAATATAAAAAAAATAAACCAAACATAAAAAGAGGCAGTTAATGACGGGCAGGGATTGAAATAAATCTGAGTTTTGATGTGTTTCCTAATGTTTCTGACAGCAGCTGGCTCTTCAGCTCACAGAATAATCTGGTGAAATAGCAGCACTGTCATACTTAACTACAGCAGGGATCAGAGACAGGTAATATTCTGTACTTCTTGGAGAGTTCCCAGCATTTGGCTGGTGAAGAGGGAAGATACAGCAACAGCAGAGCTAAGTTCACAGTCATTGCTGGTTGTGTCACTTAACTAAGTTCTTGCTAAGCCTGTACGTACGTACTTAACTGTCTATGCACTTCTTTAAAGATACAGTGCAGAACAGGGCCTTCCGGTTGCACAGCAATCCACCTATTTAAACTAGCCTAATCACAGGACAATATACCATGACCAATTAGCCTACTAACCGGTATGTCTTTGACTGTGGGGGGAAGCCAAAGCACCCAGAGGAAACCCATGCGGTCACTGGTTCAATGTACAAACTCCTTACAGACAGTGCTGGAATGAACTCTGAAGCCCCAAGCTCTAATACCTTCAAGATACTTGAAGATTAAAGATTATCTTTATTAGAAACATGTACATCGAAATATTGATACATACAGTTAAATGGGTTGTTTGCATCAACAGCCTTGATTTAGCTGTTTTGCTGGTGTTGTGTTTGGTGTTGTTCTACTGAGCATTGTGGGCATGCTGTGTTGGTACCACAATGTGTCACAATAGTTGCAGTTCCCCTTGGTGTGTTGGTTGTTAACACAAACAACATATTACATGCAACACAACAAAAATGCTGGTGGAACGCAGCAGGCCAGGCAGCATCTATAGGAAGAAGTACAATTGACATTTTGGGCTGAGACCCTTCGTCAGGACTAACTGAGAGAAGAGATAGTAAGAGATTTGAGAGTGTGAGGGGGAGGGGAAAATCCAAAATGATAGGAAAAGATAAGAGGGGGAGGGATGAAGCTAAGAGCTGGAGCAGGGAGAGGATCATAGGACGGGAGGCCTAGGGAGAGAGAAAGGGGGAGGGGAGCACCAGAGGAAGATGGAGAACAGGCAAGGAGTGATTGTGAGAGAGGCAGAGAGAGAAAAGAGAGAGAGAAGAAAAAAGTAAAAAAAGAGAAAAACAACAAACAAACAAATAAATAAACAAACAAACAAACAGACATACAAAAAACAAACAAATAAATAAATAAATAAGGGATGGGGCAAGATAGGGAGGAAGGGCATTAGTGGAAGTTAGAGAAATCAATGTTCATGCCATCAGGTTGGAGGCTACCCAGCCGGTATATATGGTGTTGTTCCTCCAACCTGAGTGTGGCTTCATCTTGACAGTAGAGGAGGCCATGCATTGACATATCAGAATGGGAATGGGACATGGAATTAAAATATGTGGCCACTGGGAGATCCTGCTTTCTCTGGCAGCCAGAGCGTAGGTGTTCAGCGAAACGGTCTCCCAGTCTGCGTCGGGTCTCACCAATATATAAAAGGCCACACCGGGAGCACCGGACACAGTATACCACACCAGCCGACTCACAGGTGAAGTGTCGCCTCACCTGGAAGGACTGTCTGGGACCCTGAATGGTGGTGAGGGAGGAAGTGTAAGGGCAAGTGTAGCACTTTTTCCGCTTACAAGGATAAGTGCCGGGAGGGAGATCGGTGGGAAGTTACGGAGGGGATGAATGGACAAGGGAGTCACGTAGGGAGTGATCCCTGCAGAAAGCAGAAGGGGGGCGGGGAGGGAAAGATGCGCTTGGTGGTGGGATCCCATTGGAGGTGGTGGAAGTTACGGAGAATTATTTCATTATATGTTTTGATGTTCATGCAATGAATAAATCCGAATCTGAAACAGTCAACAACATGGCAGCCCGCAAGTGCCATGCTTTCGACACCAACCCCGTATGCCCACAACTTCCTAACCTGTATATTTTTGAAAAGTGGGAAGAAACTGGAGAACTTGGAGAAAGCACATGGCATGGAGACAGCATACAAACTCCACACAGGCAGCCACAAGAATTGAATGCGGATCAGTGATTGCTAATGCTGGTGCAGTGTTGTGCTAGCCACAATACTAGCGTACAATCTTCACATGGACCTACACTTAATCCATATCACTGTTCTTATGCCTCTCCAGATTGCTGGAACAATAACTGCCCTGTGAACAAATATGTCCCAGCACCCAGCTAGTTTGTGTCAACTTTTTTTTAATAAAGGTAAATTGAAGAAGATGAGGCAACTGTCAGGTTAGAGGAGAAACATCTCATATTCCATTTGAGTAGCCTACAATCTGATGGCATGAACATCCCTAAAATCCAGTAATTTCTTCCCCTTCCCCTTTCTCCCTTTTTCCATTCCCTATTCTGGCTCCCCTCTAACCCCTTCTTTTCTTCTCACCCACTGAGAACTTCCCTCTGATGTTCCTCTGCCTTCCCTTTCTTCCATGTTCCACAGTCCACTCCAATCAGATTTCAACTTCTTCAGCCCTTTACCTTTTCTACCTAGCACCTCCTAGCTTCCCACTTCATCCCTTCCTCTTCCCCAGCCTTCCACCTACTCCTTCAGCTGGTTTCACCTGTCACCTTCCAGCTTGTATTCCTTCCCCTCTCCATTCCACATTCTTACTCTGGCTTCTTCCTCCTTCCTTTCCAGTCGTGATGAAGTATCTCAGCCTGAAATGTTGACCGCTCATTCCTCTTCATAGATATTGCCTGACCTGCTGAGTTCCTCCAGTATTTTGTGTATGCTCCTCTAAATCAGGGGCTGCCAACCTTTATTATGCCATGGACCCTACCATTAATCAAGGGCTCTGTGGACTCCAGGTTGGAAACTCCTGCTCTAGATAAAATAAGAAAATTGTCCAACAAGCAATCTACTAGAAGAACCTCGAGGGCCAAGCAGGATTTCTGGGAGGAAAGGAATTGCAGGTGCTTCAGGCTGGATCAGCGGCTGTATTTCATTTGGATCTTGAAGAGATTTGGTATGTCACCAAAAACACTTGCAATTTTCTACAGGTGTATCGTGGAGAGGGGCACTGCACAGCATCGAAGTAAGGTGCAGAAAGTTGTAAACTTAGTCAGCTCCATCTTGGATACTAGCCTCCAAAGCATCCAGGACATCTTCGAGGAGTGATGCCTCAAACAGCCGGCATCCGGCATGCATCCTTAAGCAACCCTATCACTCAGTTCACTCCCTCTTCTCATTGTTACCATCAGGGAGGAGGTACAGCAACCTGGAGGCACTCACTCAATGATCAGGAACAGCTCCTTCCCCTCTGCCACTATATTTCTGAATGGACGTTCAAGTTCATGTTCAAGTACACTTATTGTTAAAGAATATATAAATTATACAACCTTGAGATTTGTTTTCTGCCAGATAGCCACAAAGCAAGAAGACCAAAAGAACCCAATTAAAATAAAAAGACTAAGAGTAAGAATAAAGAACATAAATCATGCAAACAATTGAAGTGAGCAGCAACATTCCGAACCAACATTGTCCTCAAGATCCGAACTCCGGAGCAGCCTCGAGTTAGCCCAAAGCCTCACTTATCAGTTCATCACATAACTGGGCTTAGAGCACCGCAGCCAGGACAGTTTACATAGCCTTAGTACCATGGAGAGAGGACTAACCATCAAACCCCTGAACAATTCCTCACTACCTTTTTTGCAGTTCTTATTTTAATGTATTACAATGTACTAATACCACATAACAAATAAATTTCAAGACCCATGCCAATGATGTTAAATCTGCTTTTGATTCCTGATTCTGGAACCCTGCATCAGGCCTTAAGAGACTGCGGAGGCTGGGATATGGAGCAGCAAACAATCTGCTTCTGACCAGAAACAGCAACATCTCCTCTCATTCCACAGATCCTACTCAAGCTACTGAGTTCTTCCAGTAGATTGTTTTCTTTGCTCTACACACCTTAATTGCAAAAAGGGTGGCACAAAGAAATTAGGTATCGGGGCATTTTTGTTCCTAAGGCAGTGTTATTGTTCCAGCAAGCTAGACGGTCTCAGGAGAGACATGAGAACAGGGAGGTGGATTAAGTGCAGGTGCAAGTGAAGGTGGCACAATAGCATTCTGGTTAGAGCATGCTGTACAGTGCTAGAGATCACTGATTGGAGTTCAATTCTTACCGCTGTCTGCAAGGAGGCAGTACGCTTTCTCTGTGCTATGTGTTTCCTCCAGGTGCTCCAGTTTCCACATACTTTCCAATGATGTACAGGATAGGGTGGCAGTCTCTTGCACATTACCTCCAAAATATTTGTGAAGTTGCATGCAAAGAGTGGTGTTCATTTTTAGGCTATCCTCTTGAAGGGCCAGCATAGACACATTGGGTTGACTTTTATTATGTATAATATGATCAAGTGTTTTTCATCTTTTCATATTTTAAATGGAAGGAAAAGAAATTCTGATGATTGTACTGTATTTCCAATTTATTCCACCGTAAAAGAACTGTCACCTTTTAATGCCTGCTTTGAATTAGCATTCATCGTAGCAACAATATTCTATGAGATTTCATTACAAGTTGAAAGAATTTGGATTTTCATTCCATGTGTACATTTCCCACCCTCCAGCTGTCAGCAGGATCTTAAATAGCCATCTTAGGAAGGATCAAAAACATTAGTAAAACCTTCTGATGTTTGGACATGGTAGTCAATATCTGCTGGGATATGACTGCCGTTAAGGCAGCATAGGTGCAAATTAAGTTCTTTCTTCTGTGATCAGTTTTGACAAGGATATAAGAGAACCTCCATTAAGAAAAAGACTGAGTTTATTAATTGCAGAATATTTTTAAAAATTTAATTGTATTGAATATTTTTGGAAAAGCTTTTGCCATGAAGTATGTGGAAGAAATATGATTAAATGGAGTTGAGATATCCAATAGATCAGTTATGATTTAACCAAATGACTTGAATCAGCTGAAAGATCTGAATGGTTTAGTTCTGTTGGTCACCTGATGTTTTGTTCAACGTTCAAAGTTGAAAGTAAATTTATTACCAAAATATGTACATGTCACTATGTACATCCCGTAAATAGAACTTAGAACATTATAGCCCACAGTGCAGGTCCTTTGGCCCATGATATTGTGCTGATCTTTTAATCTACTCTTAGGTCAATTTAAATCTTCTCTTCCACATAGCTCTCCATTTGTCGTTCATCTATGTGTCTGTTTCTTAAATGTTCCTAATATATCTGCTTCAACCACTACCACAGGAAGGAAATTCCACACACCCACCGCTCTGTGTAAAAATCCTACCTCTGTCATCTCCCCTATAATTTTCTCCAAACATCTTAAAATTATGTGCCCTGGTATTAGCCATTTCCAGTCCGGCTGTCCACTTGATCTATGCCTCATATCATCTTGCAAACCTCTATCAAGTTGCCTCTCATCCTCCTTCTGTCCAAAGGGAAATGCGCTAGCTCACACAGATTATCCTCATAAGACATACAGATATGAAAGAACATTGAAAGAGTGATGGTTTGAGTTTTTGAGACTGAGGAGTTGCAGATATCTTCTGCCAGGTGGGAATGGGCATTTCACATGCTGTTGTAATGTGAGTATTATTAAAAGTAAGTTAATACTAATCGGGAAGCTGTTGGTAGCAAGAGGCAGGATCCGGGGTTGGCGGGGTCTTTACTTCCGCTCTTTTTACTCTCAGTAGGCATTGTATATAGTTCCTCCACCCATGCCGCTCGAGGTACCCGGAAGCCTCTGTGTTGTAAATATCATTTGCTGTCCCAGATAAAGATGTTCTTTTGGCCATGTGGTGAACTATGTGCCTGTCGGGACATGCCCCCTGCTGACTGCTCCTGTGGCTCCTCCCACAGGCCCCTGTATAAAGGCGATCTGAGGCCTGACGCTCGGCCTGTCTCCAGGACATTGTATGATAGACACTCACTCCTGGTTCCTTCTTCCAGTCAATAAAAGCCGATATCTCGCCTTACGTCTCAGTGTGAGTTATTGATGGTGCATCAGGCCATCAAGTTGTCGAGTGGTCCTTTTGTAAAGCGGAAGTTACCGCATATTTTTGGCGATGAGGTAAACTGGTTTTGTGGACGGGTCAGCCCCGTTTTCGATCAGGAGCTGTGAGCAGGCGAGGAGCCTTGTGTTCGGATGGCTACATTCGGAACGGTGAGTGTGTTCGATGAGCAAATCGAGGAGTGTCCGGAGTACGAGGAAAGGTTGGGCCACTTTTTCTGTGCTAATGGAATTACTGAGGAGGCTAAGAAGCACTCTATTCTCCTGAGTTTGTGTGGGGCAAAGACGTACAAGCTGATTCGGAACTTAGTTACGCTGTGGAAACCGGGAGAAATTCCATACGACGAACTGGTCAAGCTCGTGGGGAACCACCACAATCCAAAGCCTTCGGTGGTAGTTCAACGGTTCAAGTTTCACCGCCATGTCCGGAAGCCAGGTCAGTTTGTGGTCAGTTTTGTGGCTGAGCTTCAGCAGCTGTCGGAGCATTGTGATTTTGGAGCCGTGTTGGATGACATGCTCCATGACAGATTAGTATGCAGCATTAATAATAACACGATACAACGCCGTTTGTTGGGGGAAACCCCACCATTGACTTTCAAGACAGCCCTAGGGATTGCCCAAGGCATGGAGATGGCTGCTGATAATGCCAAGGATATACAGGAAGGATATGGGGGGGTTGCAGTCGGTGATAGTGCTCCAAGTCAGAAGGGATACTGGTAGACACAAAATGCGGGTGGAATGTTTTCAGTGTGGAGGAACGCACTAATCAAATGTTTGTAAATTCAAAGATACTGTCTGCCATGCTTGTAGCAAGAAGGAATGTTTAGTTAAGCAGTGCAGGAGCATAAAGGATAAGGTTAAGCCTGGGCAGGGGAAAGCTCAACAGGCTCAGGCAGCCACACACCGACTGGGAGAAGCAGACGAAGAGGCAGTGTGTGTCTGCAACATGTTTGTGGTGGAAACGGATGAGGGACCACCTGAACCATATTAAGCCACAGTCACTGTCAAGGGAAAGGACATTAAATTCGAGATTGATTCAGGGGTTACTGCATCGGTCATTAGTGAAGAGACCTACAGGAGGACATGAGAATCCAACCTGCCTCCCATCAGACCATCTAAGCTCCAACTCAGGACCTATACGGGGCAGCCCATACCTCATTTAGGAGTGTTATATGTGGATATTTCGGCCGGGGGCCAGAAGGCTGAAGCCAGGCTGGAGATAGCTAAGGGCAGTGGGCCCGGTCTTTTGGGCTGTGATTGGCTTCGCAAAATCCGGCTCAACTGGCATGAAATTAAGCATACACGCAAGACGGAGGACATTCTGCAGCGGTATAGTGACGTTTTCAGGGACGAGCTGGGCACACTGAAGGGCGTGACTGTGAAACTCTATGTCGACCCTGAAGCCACACCGAGCTTTTTTAAGCCCAGGTCGGTGCCCTATGCCATGAAAGGCAAAGTCGAGGCAGAGCTGGTACATTACAGGGGCTGGGCATCACTGAGCCCGTCCAGTTTTCAAGGTGGGCGGCTTCTATTGTTCCAGTTTTGAAGGCGGATAAAACGGTGAGGATATGTAGGGACTACAAGCTTACGGTGAATCAGGTCTCTAAGCTGGAGGAGTACCCATTGCCACGGGTGGATGACCTGTCAGGGGGGGTAGGCTGTTCACAAAGCTGGACATGAGCCACACCTACCAACAGCTGCTGCTCGACGAGGATTCAAAGGAGTACGTCACCATCAATACACACAAGGGTTTATTCAAATACAATTGCCTGATATTTGGAGTGGCGTCTAGCCCCACCATTTTCCAAAGGACAATGGACTCTTTGCTGCAGGGGATTCCACACGTAGCAGTGTATCTTGAGGATACTTTGATCACGGGAGCCACGGAGGGGGAGCATCTGGCTAATTTAGAACAGGTGCTGAAGAGGCTCTCAGATGCAGGGCTGCGATTGAAATGCGGAAAATGTGTGTTCCTGGCTCCGAGTGTGACCTACCTGGGACACAAGATTACAGCTGAGGGGCTTTGCCCAGTGGAGGAAAAGTTGTGGAAGGGGAGGAACTGAGACCTTATGCCAAACGCAACACCGCAACAACAGTCTGCAGGATGGTTGCATTTTCTGGGGGGCGAGGGTCATCGTGCCTCCCCCTGGCCATTCACAGATTGTGGAGGAAATTCATGAGACTCACCCAGGGGTGTCTCAAATGAAAAGCCTTGCAAGATCCTACGTCTGGTGGCCAAGAATGGATCGGGATCTGGAGAACAAGGTAAAATCATGCCCGCAATGTCAGACCAATCAGAACATGCCACCACCAGCTCCTTTGCACCCATGGGAGTGGCCAGTCTACCCCTGGTCTAGGCTACATTTGGACTTTGCTGGCCCCTTTATGGGACAGATGTTTCTTGTTACGGTAGGTGGGCATTCCAAATGGATTGAAGCTCACATCATGAGCAACATCACAGCCCCCTCAAGGATAGACAAACTCAGGCAAGTGTTTGCAGTCCACGGGTTGCCTGACACTCTGGTCACTGATAATGGCCCGACGTTCACCAGTGAGCTGTTTGGTGAGTTCATGCGGCAGAATGGCATTCGTCACATTCGGACGGCCCCTTTCCACCCAGCCTCAAATCGTTTGGCTGAGCGGGCTGTTCAGACAGTGAAGGAAGACCTGAAGCGGATAACTTGGGACTCTCTTAGTACCCAGCTTTCACGTTTCCTGTTTAAATACCGCCTCACTCCACAGACTACGACTGCACGCACTCTAGCAGAGATGTTGATGGGGCGTCGGCCTAAGTCAAGATTGGACCTGCTGCGCCCGGACACGAAGGAAAAAGTGGAGAGAAAGCAGGAAAAGCAGAAGGAGGGACATGATCAACATGCGCGAGAGAGACAGTTAGAACCGGATGACAACGTCTATGTGAGAAACTTCAGCAGTAGCAATAATCAGCAATGGCTACCTGGGGTTATTCTTAAGCAGAGTGGTCCAGTGTCCTACTGGGGAAGCATGTCCACCAGTGACTTTGCTAGAGGGAGAGACACTGGCAGAGGGGGCAGAGTCCCCTGAGGAGGATGGACATTCTCACGTGGACACACAGACCCCTCTCGTGCCCCAACACCAGATCCACCCAAAACATCCTCACCAGCGGTGCCTGCCGGGTCACCAGGAATAGTGTGTAGATCACAGCGCCCTCGCAAACCTCCTGACAGACTGAATCTTAGATTGGATAGTTTTTTTTGTTGATAGATTGAATGTTGAACTTGCCATGTTTTTTAGGTGTTTTGTCTTGGTAACCTGTTGCTAACGATACCACTGTTTTTATTTCCCAGTTCTTCTATATTTGGGGAATGTTGGATTTTAAAGTGGGAGAAGTGTTGTAATGTGAGTATTATTAAAAGTAAGTTAATACTAATCGGGGAGCTGTTTGTAGCAAGAGGTGGGATCCGGGGCTGGCGGGGTCTTTACTTCCGCTCTTTCTACTCCCAGTATGCATTGTATATAGTTCCTCCACCCAGGCCGCATGAGGTGCCTGGAAGCCTTTGTGTTGTAAATATCATTTGCCATCCCAGATAAAGATGCTCTTTTGGCCATCAAGTTGTCGAGTGGTCTTTTTGTAAAGTAGAAATTACCACACATGCCTTTTCTCCCCTCATCCCAACCTAAGCAGAGCAGGGTGCGCTAAACAGATTCTCTCATGCACTGAGTCAGTGAGATATCCACTCTTCCCATGCCTTAACATTCTCCTATCACTGCTGTTTCTCTGACTCTCTACCACATCCAGCTGTTGCAGCTTCCAACTTGATGGCATGAATATTTTGACGTCTGGTATTTTCTCCCCATTCCTCTTTCTCTCCTTTTCCTTTTCCCCACTCTGGCTTTCCTCTTATCCCCTCTTCCTCACCTGGCTCTCACCTCCTTCTGGTGCCTCTCCTCCTTCTCTTTCTCCCATGGTCCACTCTCCTCTCTTAACAGATTCCTTCTTCAGCCCTTTATCTCTTGCACCTTTCACCTCTCAGCATCTCACTTCATTCATTTCCCCCTCCCCAGCCACCAACCTTCTCCCTCATCTTCCAGCTTGTACTCCTTCCCTCCACTTTCTTATTCTGGCTTCTTCCCCCTGCCTTTCCAGTCCTGACGAAAGGCCTTGACCCAAAATGCCGACCCTATTCCTCTCCAGAGATGCTGCCTGACCTGCTGAGTTCCTCCATCATTTTGTGTGAGTTACTGCTGTTGTCATTTCAGACTTATGAACAAGATATGAATTGTTCTCGGGAATGGAACACTGTTGTAACCTAGGAACAGGCTGTGGAATAGAAGTGAAAGAAAGTCTAAATGATCCCCTAAAGGGATAGATTACATGAGTTGCTCTCAGTGTTCTGAATTGCTCTTTCATTGTTGCCTTCTCTGGAAGGCTAAAGTTCAAGTGCATTCACTGCAAACTGTTTGTTACGTATTCATGTATATATTGACCTTTATGGGTTTCTGTCAAACTTCTCTGTGTGTTACATAGTGAATGTGATGTAAGGGAGCATTCTGAGTAGATGATTTACAAGTTGCATGTTTGTTCCACACCTCTCTGTCTCTCAAGTATATTACTTACACCACTTGGCTTCCCACATTGCCACAAACAACACTTTTGACATCAGCTAAGTTCTTAGCAAATTTTTAATCAATCTTTCTCTCAAAGAAAACATTATTTGTGACTCTACAATACAAGAACAAAATCATTTGAATTTGTTTTAAATTATGATTTACTTGTATAGTATTGTCAATTTGCTGCATATTACTGCAGCTTAGTTTGGGCTTTTACCACAGATTAACAGAACAACTTCTGCTTTCTGCTGTTCTCCTGAAAGAGTAATTTTCATTTTCTAAATGCTCTCCTAACTTTGTGATTAACAACAAACACAACAAGTAATTTCATTGATGTCAAGCAGATCACTTGTCCCACAGTGCTTCATCAGATCGTTCAAAAATTGGCACCATGGAGCAGACAATTACAAGTTGGTCTAATACTTTGAAGCATCTTAAAGAGATGTGGAGCAGCAGAGAGGTTTGGAGTTGGAATTCCAGAGCTTAGGTCCTGCACCACTGAAAGCTCTACCTATAATGGTGGAGAGATGAAAATTGGGAATGTTCAAGAGATCAGAACTGGAGGAATATACTACAGGTAAATCAGTCTTGTAAAATAAACCACTTCTGCTTTTACATAATCCATATCTCTTCATTCCTTGCAAACTCAGGAGTCTATCTAACAGTCTGCAGTATGGAGGTAGAACAGCCAGGGGTCGTGGTACATATTGGTACAAATGACATAGGTAGGAAAAGAGAATAGGTCCTGAAAATTGAATGAGGTGGAGGATAAATGTATGGCTGAGGGATTGGAGCAGGGGGCAGGGATTCAGATTTCTGGATCATTGGGATCTCTTTTGGGGCAGGTGTGACCTGTACAAAAAGGACAGGTTGCACTTGAATCCCAGAGGGACCAATGTTCTGGTGGGGGGGTTGTGTCAAAGGCTACTGGGGAGAGTTTAAACTAGAATTGCTGGGGGGTGGGAACCGAACTGAAGAGACAGGGGAAGAGGTGGTTGGCTCACAAATAGAGAAAGCTTGGAGACAGTGCAAGAGGGAGGATAGGCAGGTGATAGAGAAGGGACACAGATGGACGGTTTCAGATGTGTCTATTTTAATGCAAGTGGATGAGCTTAGAGTGTGGATCAGCACTTGGAGCTATGACGTGGTGGCCATTACAGAGACTTGGATGGCTCAGTGATAGAAATGGTTACTTCAAGAGTCGAGTTTTCAATGTTTCAGAAAGGACAGGGAGAGAGGCAAAAGAGGTGGAGGCATGGCACTATTGATCAGAGATAGTGTCACGGCTGCAGAAAAGGAGGACATCATGGAGGGATCATTTATGAAGTCTCTGTGGGTGGAGGTTAGGAACAGGAAGGGTGTCAATAACTTTACTGGGTGCTTTTTATAGGCCACCCAATAGTAACAGGGATATCGAGGAGCAGATAGGGAAACAGATCCTGGAAAGGTGTAATAATAACAGAATTGCCATTATGGGAGATTTTAATTTCCCAAATATCAATTGGCATCTCCCTAGAGCAAGGGGTTTAGATGGAGTGGAGTTTGTTAGGTGTGTTCAGGAAGGTTTCTTGGCACAATATGTAGATAAGCCTACAAGAGGAGAGACTGTACTTGATTTGGTATTGGGAAATGAACCTGGTCAGGTGTCAGATCTCACAGTGGGAGAGCATTTTGGAGACAGTGATCATAATTCTATCTCCTTGACAATAGCATTAGCGGGAGATAGGAACAGACAAGTTAGAAAAGCGTTTAATTGGAGTAAGGGGAATTATGAGGCTATCAGGCAGGAAATTCGAAGCTTAAATTAGAAACAGATGTTCTCGGGGAAAAGTACAGAAGAAATGCGGCAAATGTTCAGGGGATATTTGTGTGGAGTTCTGCATAGGTATGTTCCAATGAGACAAGGAAGTTATGGTAGGGTTCAGGAACTGTGGTGTACAAAGGCTGTAATAAATCTAGTCAAGAAGAAAAGAAAAGCTTACAAAAGGTTCAGAGAGCTAGGTAATGTTAGAAATCTAGAAGATTATAAGACTACTAGGAAGGAGTTTAAGATGGAAATTAGGAGAGCCAGAAGGGGCCGTGAGAAGGCCTTGGCAGGCAGAATCAAGGAAAACCCCAAGACATTCTACAATTATATGAAGAGCAAAAGGATAAGATGTGAAAGAATAGGACCTATCAAGTGTGACAGTGGGAAAGTGTTTACAGAACCGGAGGAAATAGCAGAGGTACTTAATGAAGACTTTACTTCAATATTCACTATGGAAAAGGACCTTACTGATTGTAGTGATGACTTGCAGCAGACTGAAAAGGTTGAACATGTAGATATTAAGAAAGAGGATGTGCAGGAGCTTTTGGAAAGCATTAAGTTGGGTAAGTTGGTGGGACCAGACAAAATTATCCCCAGGCTAATGTAAGAGGCAAGGGAGGTGATTGTTGAGCCTCTGACGATGATCTTTGCATCATCAATGGGGATGTGGGAGGCTCTGGAGGATTGTGGATGTTGCTCCATTATTCAAGAAACGGGGTAGAGATAGCCCAGGAAATTATAGGCCAGTGAGTCTTACTTCAGTGGTTGGTAATGTGATGGAAAAGATCCTGAAAGGCAGGATTTATGAACATTTGGAGAGATATAATATGATTAGGAGTAGTCAGCATGGCTTTGTAAAGGGCAGTTCATGCCTTATGAGCCTGACTGAATTTTTTGAGGATGTGACTAAACACATTGATGATGGAAGAGCAGTAGATATACTGTATATGGATTTCACCAAGGCATTCGATCAGGTACCCCATGCAAGGCTTACTGAGAAAGTAAGGAGGCATGGGGTCCATGAGGGCATGGCTTTGTGGATCCAGAACTGGCTTGCCCAGAGAAGGCAAAGAGTGATTGTAGAAGGGTCATATTCTGCATGGAAGTCAGTCACCAGTGGGGTGCCTCAGGGATCTGTTCTGAGACCCTAACTCTTTGAGATTTTTATAAATGACCTGGATGAAGAAGTGGAGCGATGGGTTAGTAAGTTTGCGGATGACACAAAGGTTGGAGGTGTTGTGGATAGTGTGGAGGGCCGTCTGAGGTTACAGCGGGACATTGATAGGATGCAAAACTGGACTGAGAAGTGGCAGATGTTCAACCAGGGTAAATGTGAAGTGGTTCATTTTGGTAGGTCAAATATGATGGCAGAATGTAGTATTAATGGTAACACTCTTGGCAGTGTGGAGGATCAGAGGGATCTTGGGCTCCGAGTCCATAGAACACTCCAAGAAGCTGCGCAGGTTCACTCTGCAGTTAAGAAGGCATTTGGTGCATTGGCCTTCCTCAATGGTGGAATTGAATTTAGGAGCCGAGAGGTAATGTTGCAGCTATATAGGACCCTGGTCAGACCCCACTTGGAGTACTGTGCTCAGTTCTGGTTGCCTTACTACAGGAAGGATGTGGAAGCCATAGAAAGGGTGCAGAGGAGATTTATAAGGATGTTGCCTGGATTGGGGAGCATGCTTTATGAGAATAGGTTGAGTGAACTCGGTCTTTTCTCCATGGAGTGAAGGAGTATGAGAGGTGACCTGATAGAGGTGTATAAGATGATGAGAGGCATTGATCGTGTGGATAGTCAGAAGCTCTTTCCACAGGGCTGAAATGGTTGCCATAAGAGGATGATGGTTTGAGGTGATGGGGAGTAAGTACAGAGGAGATGTCAGGGGTAAGTTGTTTTTCTCAGAGAGTGGTGAGTGCGTGGAATGGGCTGCCAGCAACAGTGGTGGATGCAGATATGAGGCTTTTAGATAGGTATATGGAACTTAGTAAAATAGAGAGCTATATGTAAGCCTAGTAATTTCTAAGGTAGGTACATGTTTGGCTCAACTTTGTGGGCTGAAGGGCCTGTATTGTGCTGTAGTTGTTCTATGTTTCTATGTAAATTGGGAACTGATGTTCTCTGGGAAAGGTATTGAAGAAATGTGGCAAATATTCAGGGGATATTTGTGTGGAGTTTTGCATAAGTACATTTCAATGACACAGGGAAGTTATGGTAGGGTACAGGAACCGTGGTGTACAAAGGCTGTAATAAATCTAGTCAAGAAGAAAAGCAAAGCTTACAAAAAGTTCGAAGAGTTAGGTAATGTTAGGGATAGAGAAGATTATAAGGCTAACAGGAAGGAGCTTAAATAGGAAATTAGGAGAGCTAGAAGGGGGCATGAGAAGGTCTTGGCGGGCAGGATTAAGGACAACCCCAAGGCATTCTACAAGTATGTGAAGAGAAAGAAGATAAGACCTGACAGAATAGGACCTATCAAGTGTGACAGTGGGAAAGTGTGTATGGAACCAGAGGAAATAGCAGGAGTACTTAATGAATACTTTACTTCAGTATTCACTATGGAAAAGAATCTTGGTGATTGTAGTGCAGATTTGTAGCAGACTGAAAAGCTTGAGCAAGTAGATATTATGAAATAGAATGTGCAGGAGCTTTTGGAAAGTTGGATAAGTCACCAGGACTAGATGAGATGTATCCCAACCTACTGTGGGAGGCGAGGGAGGAGATTGCTGAGCCTCCGGTGATGATCTTTGCATCATCAATGGGGACGGGAGAGACCTGGTCAGACCCCACTTGGAGTACTGTGCGCAGTTCTGGTCGCCTCACAACAGGAAGGATGTGGAAGCCATAGAAAGGGTGCAGAGGAGATTTACAAGGATGCTGCCTGGATTGGAGAGCATGCCTTATGAGAATAGGCTGAGTGAACTCGGCCTTTTCTCCTTGGAGTGACAGAAGATGAGAGGTGACCTGTTAGAGGTGTATAAGATGATGAAAGGCATTGATCGCATGGATAGTCAGAGGTTTTTTCTGGGTCTGTAATGGTTGCCACAAAAGGACACAGGTTTAAGGTGCTGGGGAGTAGATACAGAGGAGATGTCAAGTGTAAGTTTTTTACTCAGAGAGTGGTGAATGCGTGGAATGGGCTGCCGGCGGTGGTGGTGGAGGCAGATACGATAGAGTCTTTTAAGAGACTTTTGGACAGGTACATGGAGCTTAGAAAAATAGAGGGCTATGGGGGAGTCTAGTAACTTCTCAGGGAGGGACATGTTCAGAACAGCTTTGTGGGCCGAAGGGCCTGTATTGTGCTGTAGGTTTTCTCTGTTTCTATGTTTTCAGGCTGAAACCCTTATTCCTCTCTGGCTTTGTCCCCCTTCCTTTCTAGTCTTTATAAAACATCATTATTGTACCCATTTCCAGGACCAACCCCTGGTAGCCTGTTTCAGATACCCACTGCTGTGTATTGAATACTTCTGTAATGTGCCAGCCGGTGGTGCTTCAGCACTGGCAGATAGTCCTGAGTTTGAGTCTGGCTAGGTCCCAGCAGTATCAACGGAGAAGAAAGACCTGGCAATTTACTTCCATATCTTGCCACGAAAACCTTATAGACAACTCCATTATCCATAGGGTCACCACGAGTCCACAGTGACTCAACAACAACAACAATACTCGAGTAATCTTGTAAATATCTTGTTTGATTAAGCGTTCTTTGTTGTTTTTTGCATGTAAAATATGTGAAATCCATACGTCTTTATATTACAGTGTGATATGAGCATGCATCACTTAAATTAAAGAACAAATTTAAGGCTAGCATCTCTCAACTCTCTTGTTTTCCTTTTAACTGGTTTAATGATTTGGAGTTACAAAGCATAGCACCCACCACCTTTTGTGGAAAGAAACTTGGCCACCCATTTCCCCCTTAAATGCATGCCCCTTAGTACTGTATTTGACATTTTTGCCCTGGGAAAGAGATTCTGACATCTACCCGATGTCTTTCATAATTTTCCTCTCAGCATCCAGATTTGCAGGGAAAAGAGCCAAAGTTTTTCCAGCCTCTTCCTCGAGTTCATATCCTTTAATCCAGGCAGCATCCCAGTAAGCTGCTTCAACACCCTTTCCACACTTTCTTCCTGTTATAGGGTGACCAGAAATACAAGAAATATCTTCAAATATCTTCAAGTGTTTGTACAACTACATCTCGATTTTCTCACTATCATAGTAATGAAAATCTGCAGATGTTTGAAAACTTGAGTCACGCACATAAAATGCTGAAGGATCTCAGCAAGTCAAAAAGAAACTATGGAAATGAATAAACAGTTGGCATTTCATGCAGAAAGCTTTATCTTTATCTGGCTTTGTTCCCCTTCCTTTCCAGGGTGAAAGGTCTTAGCCTGAAACATCAACTGTTTATTCTTCTCAATAGATGCTGCCTGAACTGCTGAGTTCCTCCAGCCATTTGTGTGTGTTACTTCCAATTTCCAGCATCTGTAGAATTTCTTTGCTTGAGGAGCAGTTGAGCTAAGATGGGGAGTAGATGAATGATATGAAATTAAAATGATGGAAGTGAAAGAGATGATGGAAAATGTTGGATCATGTACTTCCTTATGACATTTGGATTTCATGCTGGCTCTGAGAACAATCCCATCCTGAACTAGATTGATGGGGTGGGTGTGTCATCAAAAGCTCAACTCAAAATCAACGACAAAACCAAGAACGTGAACGATCGTGGAGAACAGTGAGAGGGATCAAAATGAGGAATTTTGCTGTGTGCAAATTACCTGCCTTGGCTCCTTCATTGAACAGGAAGCCATTCTTTTGTAATAGATTGTCCTGAGGTTGTGAAAGCCACTTTATAAATACAAGACCTGAACAGCTCAGTCAGGCAACTTGATTGGTATGGGTGAGTTGGGCTGAAGGGCTTGCTCTCTGTGCTTTATTACTATGTCTCTATAGGCTTTTTCTATTTATTTAGAGATACACCACTGTAACAAGCACATCATCCCAACACACCTCTGCTGTCCTATTATAAACATGTGACAAATTAACCTACAATCCGGTATATCTTTCAACTGTGGGAAGAAACCGGAGCATCCAGCGGAAACCCTTTGCTGCTGGGGTAAAAATACAAACTACTTACAGGCAGCTTTGGGAGTTGAACCTGGGTGGTTGGCGCTACAGAGCATTATGCTACCATGCATCGCTAGATTTGTGTTCACTGCTAGTATCTCTGTTCAGCAATCCAGTCAATTTTTGACTTCATCTCAAGTTCAAGTTAATTGTCATTTGACCATACACATGTATACAGCTAAACAGAACATCTTTCTTCTGGGAGCAAAGTGAAAAACACAGTACATACAGCGTATAAAATAATATTAACACGATAATATTAACAGATAATAAAAATATCTGTGCCCTAACTTTGCAATGTAATATCGTGTTTGCACCTGTAATGTCATGTGCTAAAATCATTATCATAGGGATACCACTTGATCACAACTGATACATTCTGTACCATTGGACAGGTTCAGAAGCCTGGAGTCCCACACCACCAGGTTCAGTAACCCCTTTTTCCCTTCATAGGTTTTACCAACCTGTACAACCCTAACCATTGCAGTTTAGCAACACTATTGCCAGTTTAATCACTTTGTACTAATAGTGTTTGCTTGTAAAAATTGAGTATAATTTAAGTTTACTTTGTGTTTTTGTTTTGTGAATGCTGTTTATAAGATGCCATGTGTTTGTGATGCTGCTGCAAAAGGTTTTCATTGCACCTCTGCATACATATACTTGTACATGTGACAATCTGGACCAGATGGTGTACACCCCAGAGATCTGAAAAGGGTGGCTGAAGAGATCGTGGAGACATTAGTAAAGATCTTTCAAGAATCACTAGATTCTGGAATGGATCTGGAAGACAGGAAAATTGCAAATGTCACTCTACACTTCAAGAAGAGAGAGAGGCAGAAGAAAGTAAACTATAGACCAGCTAGTCTGACTTCAGTGATTGGTAAGATATTGGAGTCTATTATTAAGAATGAGGTCTCAGGGTACTTGGATTCACATGATACAATAGGCCATAGTCAGCATGGTTTCCTAAGGGAATATCTTGCTTGACAAACCTGTTGGAATTCTTTGAAGGAGTAACAAGCAAGATAGACAAAGGCGAATCAATTGATGTTGTGTACTTGGACTTTCAAAAGGGTTTTGCAAGGTGCCACATGAGGCTGCTTAACAAGATACATCCATGGTATTGCATAACAGATTCTAGCTTGGATAAAGAAGTGGCTGACTGGCAGCAGACAAAGAGTGGGAGTAAAGGGAGACTTTTTCTGACTGGTTGCCAGTGACTAATGGTGTTTCACAGGGGTCTGTTGGGACTGCTTCTTTTTATGTTATATGTCAATCATTTGGTGATGGAATTGATGGCTTTGTTGCAAAACTTGCAGACAATATGAAGATAGATTGAGGGGCAAGTAGTTTTGAGGATGTAGAGAGATTACAGAGGGAGAGACACATTGGAAGAATGGATAAAGAAGTGACAGATAGAATACAGTGTTGAAAAGACTAAGTCGTAGGAACAGAATTAGACCATTCAGCCCATCAAACCTGCTCCACTATTCCATCATGGCTGATTTATTATCCCTCTTAACACCATTTTCCTGCTTTCTCCCCATAACATTTGACACCATTAATAATTAAGAAGCTAGCAACCTCCGCTTTAAATATACCCAATGACTTGGCCTCCGCAGGTTCACTACCCTCTGACTAAAAAAATTCCTCCTCATCTCTGTTCTAAATGGACATCCTTCAATTCTAAGGCTATGACCCTCTTGTCCTAGACCTCCCCCCCAATTATAGCAATCATCTTCTCCACACCCACTCACTCTCAGTCTTTAATTAGTTGATAGGTTTCAAAGAGTTTCTCCCTCATTCGTCTAAATTCCAACAAGTACAGGCTCAATCTTATACCAAGTCTCAATTTCAAGCAAACATCCAACAAAGACTCCCTAGTCGAAATTCATCTCCTGTCTTATTTTATCTTTCCCGTTTATATCTCATTTATAGAATTCAAGTTCAAGTTTGCTTAATTATCTTGCAGCCAAACACATGAATACAGACAAACAAAACAGGGTTCCTGCTGTGCAAGGTGCAAAAACAGTATTAACAGTCATACACAGCACATAGCACATATAATTACGTTAGTAGAAAGACATGGAGTTAAAAAAAATATAAAAAATAATAATAATACAACCCCAGTCCCTGATTGTCCTGGCCTATAGGTTGATGATGAATGGATGTTGTCCTGGAGCCATGTTTCTGCAAGAACAAGCCCACTGCAGTTCCATATCTCATGCAAATGCAAGTGCAGATGAACATAATCCAGCTTGTCTCCCACTGAATGAACACTAGAGGGCAGCACTGATGGCTGCATTACTTTACTTACCTATCCCGGAAAGCCAAATCAATCAAAAATGGACAATTAACAAGGCAATAAAAGATGAGTTGGCTTTCCTAAAATTTATTCAAATTTAGAGCTTTCAAATTCTTTATTAAAGACACTGGGAGTAATGAAAGTCCAAAAATAAGCACTGGCTAATGTGTATCTAGTAAATCCTCATGACATCTGTAAAGATTTAAAAAGCCTACTCAATATCAGAATATCACTAACAAAGACAGCAATTAATGAAGTCAATGAAATGAAGTTTTGGAATCAAAGTGCAATTCAGTCAATTCTACACTCAGTGGCCACTTTATTAGGTACCCCTGCACACTGGTTCATTAATGCAAATATCTAATTAGCCAATCATGTGGCTTCAATTCAATGCGTAAAAGCAAGCTGTATATTGATATGGTTAAGAGGTTCAGTTGTTATGCACACCAAACTTCAGAATGGAGAAGCAAAGTAATTTCAGCATCTTTGACTGTGGAATGATTGTTGGTGCCAGATGGGGTGGTTTGAGTATCTCAGAATCTGCTGATCTCCTGGGAGTTTCATGCACAACAGTCTCTAGAGTTTATAGACAATGGAGCAAAAAACAGAAAAAATCCAATGAGTGGCAGATCTGAGGGTGAAAATACATTGTTAATGAGAGAGGTCAGAGGTGACTGGTTCAAACTGACAGGAAGGTGACAGTAATTTGAATATCCATGTGTAACAACAGTGGTGTGCAGAAGAGCATCTCTGAATGCACAGCATGTCACATCTTGAAGTGGATGTGCTACAGCAGCAGAGCACCACAAGAATACACTCAGTGTTCGGTACCTCCTGCACAATTACCTAAAATACTGACCACTGACTGTGTGTTGTGTACTCAAGCAGGAATTCATACCCCAAAAGGTTTAAGTTTTATCTTTTGCACTAAAGTTCATGGAATCTGCTGGACAATAATCCAACTGTCTTAAATCTCCCTTTAGAAACTACTTTCCTGTTATTAGCTTCACTATCACATTAATCAAAAAGCAAACCTTTCTGGATTGTTAGCCTTCTCACAAAGTTACCCAAAACAATGCACCATACCTTGTCTCTGATTATTAGTGCACTGTGAAAATTAATGATGGTTTTTACAGTTTGCTGTTGTATGGCCCTACATATAAGCTAAAGAAGATTAGATTTTGAATGTCTTTAGTAAAGTCAAGTTAAGTAGATTTTCATATGCACAAGTATGGTAAGATACCGGTACAATAAAAAACTGGTTTGCAGCAGCATCACAGGATGTAAGTTCAGAAAACACATTATTCGTGTGTTATACAAGGAAGAAAAACAGTAAAAAATACTTCACAAGACAAGGCATTAGTTCAAACAGATAGTACAGCCAATGACAAGTTTATAAATATGTAAGGTCCATGTTAAGGTAGGGTTCAATTTGGGCAGGTTGGCTCAAAACACTAATGGTTGTAGGATCAAAAGAAGCTGCAGAGGGTCGTGGACTCAGGCAGCTCCATCACAGGCACATGGATATCTCCAAAACACAGTCTGTCAAGAAGAAAGCATCCACAATTAAGGACTTTTATCATCCAGGAGAGGCACTTTTATCATTACTACCATCAACAAGGAGATACAGGAGCATGAAGACCCACACTTCATGTTTTAGAAACAGCTTCTTCCCCTCCGCAAATGGATTTCAGAAAAGTCCATAAACCTATGAATACTACATCACTATTCCTCTTTTGCAATATTTATTTATTTACTTACTGATTGTAATATATAGTGATTTTTATGTGTAACACTGCACTACCACTGCAAAACAACAAATTTCATGACAATGTCAGTGATAATAAATCTGATTCAGATTCTGATTTGAATTCTGAATTGAACTGTTCCTGAACCTGGTGGTATGGGACCTGCACTCGGTCGCCACTTTATTAGATACAGGAATAAAATGACCAGAGTGTATGTTCATGGTCTTTGGCTCCTATAGCCCACCCACTTCAAGATTTGATGTCTTGTGTGCTCAGCACACCACTGTTACAAAGCGTGGTTATTTGAGTTATTGTTGCCTTCCTGGTGGCTTGAACCATCCTGGTCTTTCTCCTCTGACACTCTCAGTAACAAAAAGTTTTGTCCCACAGTACAGCTACTCACTGGATGAAATTTGTTTTTCACACCACTCTCTATAAACTCTAGAGATGGTTTGCCCACTCCTCCGACGCCCGCTCTATAAGGTGCCTCCTTTGAAACTCTTCTCACTGTCCTCACTGCCTGACGTCCATGTGCTTGCACAGTTGTTCCCCTAACAAACTGCTGAACGTGTGGATAGTCAGAGGCTTTTTCCCAGGGCTGAAATGGCTAGCATTAGAGGGCACAGTTTTAAGGTGCTTGGAAGTAGGTACAGAGGAGATGTCAGGGGTAGGTTTTTTATGCAGAGAGTAGTGAGTGTGTGGAATGGGCTGCCAGCAACGGTGGTGGAGGCAGATTCGATAGGCTCTTTTAAAAGACTCCTGGACAGGTACATGGAGCTCAGAAAAATAGAGGGCTATAGGTAACCCTAGGTAATTACTAAGGTAAGGACATGCTCAGCACAGCTTTGTGAGCTGAAGGGCCTGTATTGTGCTGTAGGTTTTCTATTTTTCTCTGTTAGATTTGTCAGGCAAGATATTCCCTTAAGGAAACCATGCTGACTATGGTAGACACGTCAGACACGAATTTTTATCACAATCTATTTGAGGGTCCTTTTTTTAGCCATGTCATTTGAAATACATTGAATTGTGGATGTTTGCATTTAGAATATAGAAGATAAAAAAGTACACCACAGGAACAGGCCCTTCAGCCTCAATGTCTGCACCAAATACAACATGAAATATAGTAGATTAATTTCCTCTGCCTATATACAATCTGTATCTCTCTATTCCTTGCATATGTATGTGTTTATGTAAGAATGCATTAAATGCATTATCATATATGCTTTCACCACTCTCTCTGGTGACCCATTCTATGTACCTATCACTCTCTGTGTAAAAAACTTGCTTCACATATCTCTTTTAAACATTTTTCCTCTTTCCTTAAATGCATGTCATTTGATATTTGACATTTCTACCCTGGGAATAAAGAACCTGACTGCCTACTCTATCTGTGCCACTTATAATCTTCTAACCTTGTATCAGAAGTTTGCCAATGTCTTCAATTGAACTGTTTGTTCTATTGAAATCAAATGTTCAATTCTTCCATCTCGAAGAATGTTGAATTGTCAATTTTCAGGCCAGGTAGATAAATAGGAGTGCAGAACCTCTTCCAGATCTCTGTTTTTTTTCATGTCCAATTGTATTGCAGGCAACAATCCAGGCCATCTGGTCTAGTTGACTTCTCTACCAAAATTCTGCTACATCTTTTCAGAACATTGTCAGTTCATATCAAGTGCTCAATCACTATTTCCAACATCACTTGTAAAACTCAGTGAACAATATTTAATCAATGTTGCTTCAGTATCTCATTACTCAAAGGTATCAATATAACTAGGTTATAAACAAGTAAAACAAAATGAAGGACATTAGCAAGTCAGCGAACAATGATTCTGTTTTCATGAATGGTTACAATGAAGATCTTTACAAACTGAAGCCATAAATATTTAGCAAACCAAGCCCATGAGTAACATTTGGTTAATTATAGCAAAAGTGCATTTAACGAAATCCTCTAACATTCCCAAAATAGAAAGAAGGCAAGCAGTGGGAACAAAGCCGCCCTCTTCTGGTTGGCTGCCGGTGACAAGTGGTGTGCTGCAGAGTCAAAGTTAGGCCTGTTACTTTTCACATTATATGTTAATGATCTGGATGACGGAATTGATAGCCTTGTGGCCAAGTTTGTGGTTGATACAAAGATAGGTGATGGGGCAGAAAATGTTGAGGAAGCAGGAAGTCTGTTGAAGGACAGATTAGGAGAAAGGGCAAAACTGGCAGATGGAATACAGTGTAGAGAAGAGTATGGTCATGTACTTTGGTAGAAGAAATAAAGGCGTTGATTATTTTCTAAATGGCGAGCAAATTCAGAAATCAGAGGTGCAAAAATCCTTGGGAGTCCTCGTGCATGATTCCTTAAAGGTTAACTTACAGGTGAGTTGGTGGTAAGGAAGTTCAATGTTAACATTGCTTTCAAGAGGAGTAGAATATACAAGCCAAGTTTAATACTGAGGCTTTAAAAGGTGTTTGTCAGAGAACACTGTGAGCTGTTTGGACTTCATATCTAAGAAAAGATATGCTGGCATTGGAGATGGTCCAAAACAGGTTTACAAGAATGAACTCAATGTTCATGCCATATATTCCATCTGGGTAGCCTCCAACCTGGTGCCATGAACATTGATTTCTCTAACTTCCGTTAGTGACCCTCCTCCTCTTCTTACCCCATCCCTTATTTATTTATTATTTCCCCCCTTTTTTCTCTCTTTTTTCTCTCTCTGTTCCTCTCACAATCACTCCTTGCCTGCTCTCCACCTTGCTCTGGTGCTCTCCTCCCCCCTTCTTTCTCCTGAGGCCTCCCGTCCCATGATCCTTTCCCTTCTCCAGCTCTGTATCCCTTTTGCCAATCAACTTTCCAGCTCTTTGCTTCATCCATCCCCCTCCTGTCTTCTCCTATCATTTCGGATCGCCCCCTCCCCCTCCCACTTTCTAATCTCTTACTATCTCTTCTTTCAGTTAGTCCTGATGAAGGGTCTCGGCCTGAAACATCAACTGTACTTCTTCCTATAGATGCTGCCTGGCCTGCTGCGTTCCACAAGCATTTTGCGTGTGTTGCTTGAATTTCCAGCATCTGCAGATATCCTCCTCTTTACAGAAATGATCCCAAGAATGAAAAAGTTATCATATAAGCATTTAGTGGCTCTAGGCCTGTACTCACTGGAGTTTAGAAGAATGAGGGGGATCTAATTGAAACATACCAAATATTTAAAGGCCGAGATTGAGTGGTTGTGGAGCGTATTTTATAGGGGCATGACAGAGGAGCCTGCCCACTTGGATTGGAGGGGGATATTGGCAGGGATGATGGCTGAACAGAGGTGGCTGAAGCTTCTGGGAATAGATCACAAGGCACGGGATAGATACGTCCCACAGAAGAAATTCTCAAATGGCAGAGCTAGTCGATCATGGCTGACAAGGAAAATTAAAGACTGCATAAAAGCCAAGGAAAGGACATATAAGACAGCAAAAATGATTGGGAAGTTGGATGCTAAAAAAGCTATAAGAAGGGAAAAGATGAAATATGAAGGCAAACTAGCTGATAATATAAAGCAGGATATTAAAAGATTTCAGTTATATACATATTAAAAGGGAGGTGAGAGTTAATATTGCATTATTGGAAAATTATGTTGGTGAGGCAGTAATGGGGAACAAAGAAATGGCAGATGAACTTAAAAAGTACTTTGCATCAGTCTTTAATGTGGATGACACTAGCCCTATACCGGAGGTCCATGAGTGTCAGGGAGCAGGAGTGAGTGCCATTGCTATTCCAAAGGAAAAAGAGCTCAGCATGCTCAAAGGTCTTAAGGTGGATAAGTCACCTGGACCAGATGGACTACATCCCAGAGACCTGAAAGAGGTTGCTGAAGAGCTAATGGATGAATTGGTCATGAGCATTCAAGAATCACTCTAATCTGGCATGGTCCTGGAGGACTGGAAAATTGCAAATGTTACTCCACTCTTTAAGAAGAGAGGAAGACAAAAGAGAGGAAAGTATAGGCCAGTTAGTCTAACTTCAGTGGTTGGGAAAGTGTTGGAGTCCATTATTAAGGATGAGGTTTGGAGGTTCTTGGTGACTAATAAAATAAGTGAGCATGGTTTCTGCAAAGGGAAATCTTGCCTGACGAATCTGTCAGAAATCTTCGAGGAAGTAACAAGCAGGGTGGACAAAGGAGAGCCAGTGGAAGCCATTTACTTGGATTTTCAGAAGGCATTTGATAATGTGCCTCACATGAGGCTGCTTAACAAGATAAAGTCCTGTGGTGTTACAGGAAAGATACTGGCATAGATACAGGAACAGCTGAGAAGCAGGACGCAGCCAAAGGGAATAAAGGGAGCCTTTTCTGGTTGGCTGTCAGTGATTAGCGGTGTTCCTCAAGGGTCAGTATTGTGACTGCTAATTTTCACATTGTTTGTCAATGATTAGATGGTGGAATTGATGGTTTTGTGTTAAAGTCTGCGGATGATACGAATGTAGGTGGAGTGGTAGGTAGTGCTGTGGAAGCAATATGATTGCAGAAGGACTTAGAAAAATCGGAAGAATGGGCAAAAAAGTGGCAGATGGAATACAGTGTTGGGAAATGTATGATAATTCATTTTAGTAAAAGGAACAATAGTGTAGATTATTATCTAAATGGGGTGAAAATTCAAACATCACAATTGCAAAGGGATTTAGGAGTCCTCATGCAAGACTCCCAGAAGTTTAATTTATAGGTTGAGTCTGTGCTAGAGAAGGCAAATGCACTGTTGACATTTATTTCAAGGGGAATAGAATATTAAAAAACTAGGAGATAATGCTGAAGCTTTATGAGCCATTAGCCAGGCCGCAATTGGAGTATTGCCAATAGTTTTGGGCCCCTTACTTCAGAAAGGATGTATTGTCATTGGAGAGAGTACAGAGAAGGTTTATAAGGATGATTCTGGGAATGAAGGGGTTAACGTATTCGTTTCATCTGGCAGCTTCGGGCCTGTGCTCATTGGAACTTAGAAGAATGCGTGGGGGTCTCATTGAAACCTACTGAATGTTGAAAGGACAAGATAAGGTGGATGTGGAGAGTATGTTTCCTCTGGTGGGTGTATCCAAAACTAGAGGGCACAGCCTCAAAATTGAGGGGTGGCCCTTTAGAACAGAAGTAAGGAGGAATTCTTTTAGACAAAGAGTGGTCAATCTGTGGAATGCTCTGCCACAGGCTGTGGTGGAGGCCAAGTCCATGGATATATTTAAAGTGGAAGTTGATAGATTCCTGATTGTTTGGGGCATCAATGGATGTGGTGTGAGAGCAGGTGTATGGAGTTGAATGGGATCTGGGATCAGCCATGATGTAATGGTAGAGTGGACTTGATGGGCTTATTCTGCTCCTATTTATTATGGTCTTATGGGGTTATGGATGAACCCTATAGTGGGGGAGACTAGGATCAGAGGGCGAAGCATCAGAATAGATGGATGGCACTTTAGAACAGAGATGAAGAGGAATTCCTTTAGCGAGAGTGTGGTAAATCTGTGGAATTCATTGCCATAAAGTCACCAATCTCCACAGTCAGCTCCAGCTCTTCATGATCACTTCCCAAATTTGGTTCCGTTAATCTTTGCTAATTGTAATTATCCCATCAGTGACGACTAATATTTGTGTTGTCAAGTTCCTGTGCTTTGGAATTCCCTCCTAAAACATTCTGGTGCCTCTCCCAATAGCTCTCTACAACCAAGCTTTTGGCTGCTTTCCCTTACATCAGTTCTGCAGAAGGATCTCTCAGCTGAACCATTAACACTGCTTCTCTTTAATGGATGATGCCTGACCTGAAATTTGGATGGGAAATGAGGCACTGCTGGGTCAGGAGAGAGTGCAGGTCAGTGAGCAGTGGACTACTGGGTAAACAGGACAATGTGCTTCATAGGATAAGGGAAAAATAGATTGAATAGAGTTATAGAGTCACAGAGTACTACAACACATAAACAGGCATTTCAACCGATCCAATCTGTACTAAACTATTATTCTGCCTAGTTCTACCATCCTGTATCCAGACCATGGCTCTCCATATCCCTCCCATCCACGTACTTATCAAAATTCTCTTAAATGTTGAAATCAAACCCTTATCCACCACGTCTGCTAGCAGCTAGTTCCATACTCACACCAGTCTTGTGAAGAAGCTCCCCCTCATGTTCTCCTTAAATATTTCACCTTTCCCCCTTAACCTGAGACTTCAGTTATGTCTCACCCAGTATCAGTGTATAAAACCTGCTGGCTTTTACCCCATCTATACTCCTTATAATTTTGTCTGCCTCTATCAAATCTCCCCTCATTCTCCTACGCTCCAGGGAATGAAGTCCTAACCTATTCAACCTTTCCCCATAACTCTGGTCCTCAAGACCCTGCAACATCCTATCATGGTGCAAGTCCGGAGATAGAAGCCTGAAGGCCAAAGTCTGAAATTAGCAGCCTGAAGAGGACAAGGCGGCCCAGCTCACCAGGATCCGAGTCTGGAAGTCGAGACTCGTAGGTTAAAACTATGATCGGCAAGACCTGGAGTGAAGTCAGAAATTGGAGGCCCAATGTCTGAGAGTCTGGGTCCAAGGACTGGAGGCTTGGAAGTTGTCTGTCCTGGGGTTGGAGGCCCGCTTTTCTTTCAAAGTTTTCAAAGGTATATTTAGTGTCAGAAAAATCTATAAAATATACACCCTGCAATTCTTTTATTCCTCAACTACCCACGAAAACAGAGCTGTGCCCCAAAGAATGAATGAGTTAAATGTTAGAACCCAAAACCCCCCTCATCTCCCTCCTTCCCATGTGTAAGCAGCAGCATAGTAATGATCTTCCCTCCTCCACCGGCAAAAAAAACACCGGCATCCCCCTCCGAGCACTCAAACATGCAGCAAAGTACCAATAAAGTCACAGACCTGCAGTACTCCAAAGTCTACGCATTCACCCGATAATTCAACATACCATGGGCTCTCTCCCTCTCTCTCTCTCCCTAATAAGGGAAAAGGGATGTCTCCATTTCACAGTGAGAGGGAAGACATAACGAACAACTCGTTGATTTACAATGTTAAAAGTCCATTGCATTGCTTTTTCCGAGCTCTGAGCCCAAAGAACTCAGGTTTCTGGGCACACGGCCAGCAGCCAGATCGCTGCTTTTACCTTCCATCTCCCGCAATGCACCAGGCAGCGGCAACGACCCCAAGTCCGCCTGCCTCCAGAGCCACGAAATCCCAAAACTCCAAAGGCTCATTAATCTTCTAGGGTGTGTCCTTGGTATATTGAGTAACAGCCAGTCATGAAACCTCGAGAGCGGATCCCATTCGCACAAAGAACTGAAGTCAGCGTGTAACTCCAGGTCAGGGTCTTCAAAAGAACCCTGAAAAGCAAAAATAGAGATAGTAAAGCTAGAAATAGAGCTGTTTCTGAAGATCCAAGCAAAGGAGTTGCCATTAGGTGCTATCGTCTCCTAAACTCCACCTTTTGTGTATGTTTTGCGGTTATTACTTATGTTGTTCTACTGAAGATTGTGGGCACACTATGTTGGTGGCAGAATGTGTGGCAACATTTGTGGGCCGTCCCCAGGACATCCTTTGGGTGTGTTGGTTGTTAATGCAAACGATGCATTTCACTGTGTGTTTTGATGCACACCTGATCTACGAATCTGAATCTCAATCGAAACCTAAAGAGTTTACAAATTCCTGAGTCCTGAAGAAGGGTCTTGGCCCAAAATGTTGGCTGTTCAGTCATTTCCATTAATGCTGCCTGATCTGCTGAGTTCCTCCTGCATTTCGTGTGTGTTGCTTCATGACCCAATAATGCTGGGAAGGTTCCCTAGTTTAAAAAGTTGTTTTTCTCTCTCCATACTGATAAAGTTCCCCTTCTCATAAAAAGGCCACATTTGAAACTCACTCTTAATAATGAATTATGTAACTTGATTGATGAAATTACAATTAGGAACCAGATTTAACTATGTTGCTACAATTATCTTGACAAAACAGGGATGATTTTTATTTTACAAAGGTTGATCTATGTTCACATTCACAGTCCATCATGAGAAGTCGCCCGAAGTAAATTGTTCATTAGCTTTCCCTCTCTAAAAATACCCAGTTGATTAATTATGATACTCTGGCCTCATATTACTTAATTGGCCTGGAAGTTGTGGGTAATATCATAATGCTTTCTTTGGAATCCAAAACGTCTTTTGATTTCAACTTCAAAAAGTAATAGTGGAGGGCTGAAGCTGTGATGGACTGGGATGGCAAATATAAAAATGATTTAAAAACAATTTACTCTTGGCTCTGGGGAAAAGTGCAGATTAACTGTAAAGGTATGCAGGCAGTGAAGTTCAGTTCTGGTCGGAAAGCAATAATGAGCAATCTGCTTGACTGGAGTTAAAACTCACGCTGAGAAATGAACAATTAATCAGATTACAATTCAGACAAAGGCTTGGAAGGTTTCAAATACCAAAATCCTAAAAATCAGAATACCAGTACAGAGGCTTAGTATTTAACATACCAAGCAAACATTTAAATTCTTCAATAATTGATCTAGAAACACGAGTTCAAATCCTTCCATTACAAGTGATTACAAGTGATTAAATAAATTTGAATAAAATGCTAATCTCAGTAAATTATGAAACTTTTTGGATTATGAAAATATTGGATTATGCTTTAAAAACCATAAACTTCTTCTAAAACTGTTTCTTTGGTCAAGGATGAATTGTATACATTCTATTTCTGTGTATTCTCAATAGTCCTTCAGTTTCAGGGGCAGTTGTTGTACTGCAGCCTTCAAAGATTCAAAGTTTCAAAGTACATTTACTATCAAAGTATATATGCAGTATACATCTCTGAGATCTGTCTTCCCCACAGACAGCCATGAAACAAAGAAAACCATCTGTTAATCTGTTCAACAAGAAACAACAATCCCCCCCTCACCTCACATAGAATGAAAACAAATTGTGTAAACAACAACAGAAAATTTGAGTGAAAAACACAGAATATAATACACAGCCAGTGGGATGAGTTACAGGGCAATGGAGGTGTGGTGCGGTTAACAAAGAAAGAAACAAATACTAGACTGAAAATGTTATATTTGAATGCACGCAGCATAAGAAATAAAATGGACAATCTTGAAATTCAGCTACAGATTGGCAAGTATACAGATTGGCAAGTATGATGTTGTGGCCATCTCTGAAACTTAGCTAAAGGATGGCTGCCATTGGGAGATGAATGTCCAAGGATAAACAGTGTATCGGAAAGATAGGTTAGTGGTCAGAGGGGGTGTTCCTATGTATAAAAAGTAATATTAAATCATTAGAAAGGGATAACATGGGTGTAGGGTCTCCATGAGTTGAGTTAAGAAATAGCAAGGGAAAAAGGACTCTAATGGCAGTTGTACACAGGCCTCCAAACAACAGCCGGGTTGAGGATTACAAATTCCAGCAGGAGATAGAACAGATGTGTCAGAAGGGCAATGTCATGATAATCATTCGAGATTTTAACATGAAAGTGGATTGGGAAACCAGGCCAGTATTGGACCTCAGGGGAGAGAATTTGTAGAATGTCTAAGGGATGGCTTTTGAGAAAAGCTTGTTGTTGAGCCCAGTAGGGGATTGGCTGTGATGGATTGGGTGTTGTGCAATGATCCAGAGGTGATAAAAGAGCTTAAGGTTAAGGAAACCTTAAGGAACAGTGATCACAATATGATTGAGATCATTTTGAAATTTGAGAAGGAGAAACTAAATCCTAATGTGTTGGTATTTCAGTGGAATAAAGGAAGTTACAATGGCATGAGAAAGGAACTCACCAAATATGACTGGAAAGGGACACTAGCAGGAAGGACAGCAGAGCAGCAATGGCTGGAGGTTCTGCAAAAAATGAGGGAAGTTCAAGACAGATATATTCCAAATAAGAAAAAAATTTTGAATGGAAGAAGGACACCATCGTGGCTGACAAGTGAAGTCAGAGCCAAAGTAAACTCAAAAGGAAGCCAAAGCTAGTGGGAAGATAGAGGATTGGGAAGCTTTTAAAAACTTGCAGAAGGAAACTAAGAAGGTCATTAGGAAGGAAAAGATGAATTATGAAAGGAAGCTGGCGACTAATATCAAAGAAGATACTAAAAGCTATTTTAAGTATATACACGATAAAAGAGAGTTGAGGGTAGATATAGGACCAATAGAAAATTACGCTGGAGATATCATAACGAGAGACGCAGAGATGGCAGAGGAACTGAATGCGTATTTGCATCAGTCTTCACAGTGGAAGACATCTGCAGTATAAAGGACAGTCAAAAGTGTCAGGGAAGTGTGAAGTGTGCAGTCAAAATTACGACTGAGGAGGTGCTCAGGAAGAGTAATGGTCTGAGAGTGGCTAAATCTCCTGGACCTGATGGAATGCACCCATGTGTTCTGAAGGAAGTAGCTGGAGAGATTGCAGAGGCATTAACAATGATCTTTCAAGAATTGATAGATGCTGGCATTGTACCGGATGACTGGAAAATTGTAAGTGTTACTCTGCTATTTAAGAAGGGTGGGAATTTGACAGCAGAAAGAAAACTATAGACCTGTTAGCCTGATATCAATGGTTAGGAAGTTGTTGGAATCGATTGTTAGGGATGTGATTATGGAATGCCTGGAGGCACATGACAAGATAGGTCAAAGCCAGCATGGTTTCCTGAAAGGAAAATCCTGCCTGACTAACCTGCTGCAAGTTTTTGAGGGAGTTACAAGCAGGGTAGAGAAAGGAGATGCAGTAGATGTAGTGTACTTGGATTTTCAGAAGGCCTTTGACAAGGTGTCACATATGAGGCTGCTTAGCAAGATAAGAGCCCATGGAATTACAGGGAAGTTATCAGCATGGGTGGTGCACTGACTGATTGGCAGAAAACAGAGAGTGGGAATAAAGGGATCCTATTCTGGCTGGCTGCCCAGTACCAGTGGAGTTCCATGGGGGTCAGTGTTGGGAATGCTGCTTTTGACAACATACGTTAATAATTTCGACAATGAGATTAATGGATTTGTGGCTAACATTTGACATTGATACAAAAATAGGTGGAAGAACAGGTAGTGTTGAGGAAAAAGTGTCTGCAGAGAGACTTAGATAGTTCAGGGGAATGGGCAACGAAGTGGAAAATGAAATACAATTTTGGGAATTGTATGGTCATGCACTTTGGTGGAAGAAATAAACTGGCAGACGATTATTTAGATGGGGAGAGAATTCAAAATCCAGAGATGCAAAGGGTCTTGGGAGTCCTTGTGCAGGATACCCTAAAGATTAACCTCCAAGTTGGGTCAGTTGTGAAGAAATGTGATGTTCGCATTCATTTCTAGAGGTATAGAATATAAGAGCAGGGACGTGTTGTTGAGGCTCTATAAGGCACTTGTGAGACCACACTTGGAGTACTGTGTGCAGATTTGGGCTCATTTTAGAAAGGATATATTGACATTGGAGAGGGTTCAGAGAAGATTCACATGAATTATTCCAGGAATGAAAGGATTACAGTATGAGGAACATCTGGCAGCTCTTGGGCTGTATTCCTTAGAGTTCAGGAGAATGAGGGACGATCTCATAAGAACATTCTAAATGTTAAAAGGCCTGAACAGATTAGATATGGCAAAGTTATTTCCCATGTAGAGGAGTCTAGGACAAGAGGGCACAACTTCAGGATTGAAGGACATCCATTTAGATCAGAGATACAGAGAAATTACTTTAGTCAGAGGGTGGTAAATCTGTGGAATTTGTTTCCACAAGCGGCTGTGGGTGCACTTAAGGCAGAGATAGATAGGTTCTTGATTAGCCGGGCATCAAAGGTTATGGAAAGAAGACAGGAGAGTGGGATAACAGGAAAAATTGTACCAGCCCATGACTGACTGGTAGAGCAGACTTGATGGGCTAAATAGCCTACTTCTGCTCCTATATCTTATGGTCTTATAATACACAAACCAAAAAAGTCCAGGCATAATCCAGGTCATCTCAGTGTTCAATATTTGTTGTCCACCCCTGATTCAAAATTGCACAAAATAGCAACAGAACAGAAGTGACCAGAAACCAGAAACACATTATAAAGTGAGCCACAGAGTCCAATCCACAAACCACTTCGATTACACCTTGCTCAAGACCCAGGACTCCACCATTATCCTCTGACAGCTTCGAGGGAGAGAGAGACAGACCATTATAACACAGGGACCTTCCTTTGGGAGCAGCCGGTGAGAATGGGAGGGGGAGTGGATAGATAGAGAGAGAGAGGGAGAGAGAGAGAGAGAGAGAGAGAGAGAGAGAGAGTCAATCATATGCTCATGCCCAGCCTGCAGGCTTCTTGATCTTAAGGCCATGCACTTTACCTGGAGTCCCTTAACTGGCCTGAGAACACACGGCAAAATCGTAGATCAACAGTAGTCGAACCACATTTGAATAGGAAAAAAATGACGTTAAAGAGGTGTAAGAAGTAGTTTCATGAACCATCTGAATGTTGTCGCCATTCATTGCGCTGTTTGCTGGCACCATCTTCTTCTGGATAACTTCACTCACTTCAACACTGATTCCAAAAACTATGAACCCACATTCAAGGAGTCTACATCTTATGTTCTCAGTATTATTATTTATTTATTATTATTGCTCGATTTAGTTTTTTTCTCATCTCAATCTGTTAAAACCTAAGTTATGGACTTAAACAAGGACACTCATTCACCAATTGCTAAGAACTTTCAGACTATTCTAGTGGTGTTTAGTATTGTGACTTTCTGTAGGTTTACAGAAATATTGCAGTATAGATCTAATTGTTTAACGCTATTACGTAGTGACATTGGGATAATATCAGTTGGAGATATTACTATTAGGACAATGTATACCTTGTTCATGTTCCATAGTCTTTTAATTTCCACATTTAATTCAAAATATTTCTAGTTTCTTCACTTATTGATCGCTTTATATTCTGTGTGCTTGGAATGGATATTTATTAAGTTAGTAGTTATTTCTTGTTTATCCAGTAATGTTATATCTGGATGATTATTATGGATTGTCCTATCTGTAATAATGGATTAGTTGTAACATAATTTGCACAACTCTGACTCTATTACTATATCGGGCTTGTATTTATAGTAAGATATCGTGCCTTTTACATAGAAACATAGAAAACCTACAGCACAATACAGGCACTTCTGCCCGCGATGCTGTGCTGAACATGTACTATCTAAAGAAATTACCTAGTGTTACCCATAGCCCTCTATTTTTCTAAGCTCCAGGTATCTATCCAAGAGTCTCTTAAAAGACCCTATCATATCCACTTCTTTGAACTTTAAACTTCAGCCCGAAGCTTGGTCCACACACTTTTCTCAACTTTGTGATTAACGGAGTGTGTGTGTGTTCTCCAGCACTCAAGATTTCCACAAGTCAGTCGGCATGTTACATTATTTTGATAAGAAACCTTGAGAACATCCTTGAAGCATTTTTGTTCCTGTAGATCTCCTTGTCCAGCGGTGATCAGAGCCGAGTATATCTGTGGGAGTCTGGTGTGAGGCACGCAGACAATGTGATGAATATGACTATAACCTCTTCCGTACCATTTCTTATTCCAGCACATCTTTTCTGAGAGATGAGACTCAAAAGTGCTCACAAGATTCCAAATGCAGTCTGACCTATGTTTTACAAAGCCTCAGCAGTACATTAAGACACAGACTCTACACATGCTGAAAATCCAGAGCAATACACAAAAAATGCTGGAGGAACTCAGCAGGTCAGGCAGTATCTATGGGAAAGGCCGATGTTTTGGGCCGAGACCTCATGAAGAGTCCTGATGAAGAGTCTCCACCTGAAATATTGACGGTTTATTCCTTTCCATAAATGCTGCCTGACCTGTTGAGTTCTTCCAGCAAATTTTATGTATGCTTGGTTATTATGTTTTCACAGGCCAGGGAGCTGGATACTATTCAATCTTCAATTAGAATACTTAACTGAAATTATTAATTAATAATTTTTCAAAGGAAAATTGTTAAACTGTTTTATTATTGTCAATGTACTGAGGAACAGTGGAAATCTTTATTGTCCATGTCATCCATAGGGATTATTTCATTATATTTGTGCATTGAGGTAGTACAAGGGAAATCAGAATGAAGCATATAGTGTTATAGTTACAGAGTAAGTGCAGTGCAGGCAAGATCATTATAAAGTAGATTATGAGGTCAAGAGTCCATCTTATCATACAAACAAGCTGGTCATTGGCTTCAGAAAGGGGGACATTGCACACGCCCCCACCTACATCTACAATATTGAGGTTGAGAGGTTCAAGTTCCTAGGTGTGAACACCACCAAAAAAAAGCCTGTCCTGTTCCAACCATGTTGGTGTCATGGCCATGAAAACTCACCAATGCCTCTACTTTCTCAGGAGTCTGAGGAAATTCAGCCTGTCCCCGTCAATTCTTACCAATTTTTATCAATATACCATAGAAAACATTCTACTGGATGTATAGTGACTGGGTATGGCATCTGTTCTGGAAATGACTGCAAGAAACTGAAGAGAGTTGTGGATATAGTTCATCACATCACAGGAACTTATCTCCTGTCTGTACTTCTTCCTGCCTAAGTAAAGCAGCCAGCATGATCAAATACGCTTCCTAGACATTTTCTCTTCTCCTCTCTCCCGTAGACAGAAGACCCTGAAAGCACATACCACCAGCAGCTGCTCTCCTGCTACAATCAGGAGCTTGAAAGTACAACAAAATGGACTCTTGGCTTCACAATCTACCTCATTATGATCTTGTACTTTAACTTTTGCCTGCACTGTACTTTTCAGTAGCTTTTACAATTTAATTTGTATTGCTATTGTTTGAGCTTATTCTGTGCTCTGTGCAATGATTTGATCTGTATGAATAGTATGCCAAAACCAATTGGTGACAGTTCAATAATCTACAAATTGCAGAACAGAAAGTATCCTTGGCTCTTATACCTTCTGCGCAATGGAAGGTGGGAGAAAGAGGAAGTCTGTGGTGGGAGGGATCTTTGATTATGTTGACTGGTTTATTGAGGCAGACTGAAGACCATAGTAGATTCATGGTAAATTGTAGAACCTGTACTACAAATCCATTTATTTTATTTTGTAAATATTTCACTTGTTGCCAAATTTTACATAAGAGGGGTGATTGATAAGTTTGTGGCGTGGCCTAAGGTAGAAGGAGTCAATTTTAGAAATCCTAGCACATTTATTTTCCAACAAAGTCCCCTCCTACATGTACACTTTTAGTCTAGTGGTTGTGGAGCAAAAGGATCTTGGACCTCCAGAAAGTGATTGATATGTTTGTGGCCTAAGGTAGAAGGAGATTGATGCACCATCAATAACTCTCGGAGATGTGAGTTGAGATAGGCTTTTATTAGCTGGAAGAAAGCACCGTCAGCACCGTCAGCAGCCAGAGCCCACCACACAACATCCTGGAGACTCAGGGAGGAGCAGTGCCTCCAATCGCCTTTATACAGGGGTCTGTGGGAGAAGCCACAGGAGCAGTCAGCAGAGGGGAAGTGTCCAGACAGGTAAATGTAGTTCACCACAGAGATGAGTTATTAACTTCAAACTTTCTGCATAATCACCCAAAGAGTTGACCTGCGTGTGCATGTAACGAGAGCTGTATATATAACTCATCTCCTTCTACCTTAGGCCACGAACTATCATTCACCCCTCGTATACTTTGCCCTTTGTCAGCATTTCTGTTTCTGAGACTTTACCATTGGACACTGATACTAAAGAGTCTTCAACCAACTAAAGTGATTTATAAGTGCAGAAGAAACATGACATCGAAGAGCGTGTGAGATCAGTGTTATTTGGGACAATAGAAGAATTAACTAGGAATAGCAAATCAGATAAAGATAATCCCACTGCAATGAATATTGTATAAATATCTCTGCAATCAATGCAGAGAGAGAGAGAATAAGGTGCTCATCTCAAGAGAGCTAAATGCATCATGATACCTCTTAGTCAATGCACAATATCATGTCTGTACTTTCAATAAAATTGATTGATTTCCATGAAAACAGACCTGCTGACTGCCAATTCTGAGTATAACTGCATTGCATTGGGCAGGAAGAGATTGATTTACACCTTGGAGGCACAGCTGGCCAGTTATAAGGAGTTGCATTTGACTGGCTTATCTGTACTTCCAAACTGTAAAGTCTAGCTGTGATACAACTTATTGTCTGCCAGTTCTAAAGGCTGTGGATCTATAGCACAACCATCTGGGATCAAAAAGAAAACAACATAGCTTACAAGAAGAAAGTTCATCACTGCCTCATCTTCTGAGCAGAGCATCTTGCCAAAATTGGCCACTTGGGGATATTTATTTTACAACAGGATTCTGTTATATGGAGAGGTAAGCAAAAGCTGCCACCATTCTCTCTGGAGCTCTGGTCTAGGTGAGCAAGGAGAATTAATTCAAGTGTTAAAAATGATAACTGAGTTTTAAATAAAGTTGGTAGAGAGAAAAGCACAGATAGGGGAGGGGGTAGAAGGCCCTGACAGTAAACCAGAAGCAGATTCAGAAATAGTTTTAATATGACTGGAACATGTCATGAAATTTGTTGCTTTGTGGCAGCAGTACAGTGCAATACATAAAAACCTGATTTTGTTACTAACCCGAACTTGTGCATCTTTGCACTGTGGGGGTACCAGAGCTCCTGGAAGAAACCCTGTACTCACAGGGGGAATGTACACAGCCCTTACAAACAAACAAAGGGAAGAATTGAATCCCTATCTTACAGCTGGCACTGTAACACTTCATGCCAACCACAACACTAGTCTGGTGCCCTGGTTTATTACTGGGATTATGAAACAACAGATCAATATTTCCAAGACATGATGTTGCTTGACTTGGAGGAGCCTAACAAGATTGTGGTGCATTCACACATCTCATGCTCCTGTCTGTTCATGTAGGATTGAATTTAAGAGTAGGGAGGTTATACTGCAAATGTATAGGGTACTGGAGAGGCTGCTTCTGAAATATGCATTCAGTTCTGGTCTCTTTTCTTGAGGAAGGATACACTGGCTTTGGAGGCAGTGCAGAGGAGGTTCATCAGGTTGACTCCAGAGATGAGTGGGTTAGACTACCAGGAGAGATTGAGTCACCTGGGAGTGTACTCGCTGGAATTCAGAAGGATGAGAGGAGATCTTATAGAAGCATATAAAATTATGAAAGGGATAGTTAAGAGACAGTAAAGTTGTTTTCACTGGTAGGTGAGACTAGAACTAAGAGACATAGCCTCAAGATTTGGGGGAGTAAATTTTGGGCAGAGATGAGGAAGAACTGCTTTTCCCAAAGAGTTGTAAATCTGTGGAATTCTCTGCCCAATGAAGCAGTGGATGCTACCTCAGTAAATATATTTAAGACAAGGTTGGATAGATTTTTGCATTGTAGGGGATTTAAGGGTTATGGGGAAAAGGCAGGTTGGTGGACACGAGTCCATGGTTAGACCAGCCATGATCTTATTGAATGACAGAGCAAGTTTGACGGGCCAGATGGCCTACTCCTGCTCCTGTTTTTTATGCTCTTATGTTCTTATGTTACAGAACTGGCCATGTTTAATGTACCAGATATCAGCAAGTTCCAAGATTCTCACTATAACTGAAGTGAGGAACCAACTATGATGGTGACAAAGGAACAGTGATTGAAAAAAAAAACCACAGATGCACAACAGGAACATGAATCAGAATCAGGTTTAATATCAAGTCAAGTCAACTTTTATTGTCATTTCAACCATAACTGCTGGGACAGTGCATAGTAAAAATGAGACAACGTTTTTCAGGACTATGGTTTACATGACACAGTACAAAAACTAGACTGAACTACGTAATAAAAAAACACAAAGAAAGCTATACTAGACTACAGAGCTACACTGGACTGCATAAAGTGCACAAAAACAGTACCGGCATTACAATAAATAATAAACAGGACAGTAGGGCAAGGTGTCAGTTCAGGCTTCGGGTATTGAGGAGTCTGATAGCTTGGGGGAAGAAACTGTTACATAGTCTGGTCGTAAGAGCTTGAATGCTTCGGAGCCTTTTCCCAGAGGGCAGGAGGGAGAAGAGATTGTATGAGGGGTGCATGGGGTCCTTCATAATGCTGTTTCCTTTGCGGATGCAGCATGTAGTGTAAATGTCCGTGATGGTGGGAAGAGAGACCCCGATGATCACTGGCATAGGTCATGAAATTTGTTGCTATGTGGCAGCAGTACTAATAAAAATTGTAAATTACAGTAAGTATATAAATTAAATTAAATTAATAAATAAATAGTGCAAAAATGAGTAACAAAAAGTAGTCAGGTGGTGTTCATGGGTTCAATGACCATTCAGAAATCTGATGGAAGAGGGGTAAAGCCTATTCCTGAATCATTGAGTACATACTTTCAGGCTCTTGTACCTTCTCCCTGATGGTAGCAATGAGAAGAAGGCAAGTTTTGGGTGATGAGGTCCTGGATGCTGCCTTTTTGAGGCATCACTCCTTGAAGATGTCCTGGATGTTGGGGAATTTTAGTACCCATGATGGAGATAACAGAGCACACAATGTTCTCCAGCTTACTTTGATCCTGTGTAGTAGCACCCCCCCCCTCCCGCCCATAACAGATAATGATATAGACAGTTAGAATGCTCTCCATGGTACACCTGTAGAAATTTGCGAGTGTCCTTGGAGAGATACCAAATCTTGGTGACATATCAAACTCCTAATGGAATTTAGCAACTGTGATAGATGATGAGACGGTATCCTGGAATGTTGCATGGATAAGTGCAGCTACAACAATATTAAAGAATCGCAGCCAAAGTATCAGGTTCATTTGCTAGCACTTATCCAATAGCTTGACTATTCACTCCTTTCAACAGATTCAGATATAGTTATCACATGTACATGGAAACATACAGTGAATTGTTTTTTTTGTAATTTTTTTTATTGTTCATCATCAAACAAACATTTCCATGAGATGTATTTCAGACATTGTACATATATATCATATATATCGCAAGTCTCCACAAAGTATTTATCTGGGGTATACATTTATAGAAAAGAGTGGAAAGAAAAAACAAGCAAAAGGAAAGAACTATGTACAAATAGGGAGTGATCTTTTTTTTACAACAGATTCATTGATTTGTGAAAATAAAATCAAGCCTATGAGGCATTATGTAGTTAAACCATTTTCTCCAGTATGAATCAAATTGTTCCAGCTTATGATTAACAGATGCTGTTATCTTCTCCATTTTGTAAATGTCCATTGTAATGTAATTTCCATCCATGTATTTAAAGTTGAGCTCTCCTGTGATAACCATTTCCTAGTAAGAGTCTTTTTACCAGCTACCAACAGTATATTCATTAAATATTTATCCCTTTTCAACCATTCTTGAGGTATATATCCAAAATATATGGTCTTACTCTCCAAGGGTATTTCACATTTAAAGATGTCTTGTAGGGCATTGTGTATCCCCCTCCAATAGTTTTTGATAACAGGGCAGTCCCAAAAAATATGATAATGATTTGCATTTTGATTTCCACAATTTCTCCAGCAAACAGAGAGGTTACTATTGGTTAATGACCAACACACTGGAAGATGCACTGGGACCAGCCCACAAGTGTCGCCACACGTTCCCGTGCCCATAATGCTCTGGAGAAAAACACAAGCAACAACAAGACAAACAAGATGACAACAAAAAGAAGTCATTGAGTACATTTCAATTGGGGGTTGATAAGTTCTTGATTAGTCAGGGCATCAAAGGTTATGCAGAGAAGGCAGGAAAATAGGAATGAGAGGGATAATAAGTCAGCCTTGATGGAATAGCAGAGCAAACATGATGGGCCAAATGGCCTAATTCTGCTCCTATGTCTTTTGGTCTTATGGTCTTAAATATACCCAATAACTTGGCCTCCACAGCAGTCTGTTGTAATGAATTCCACAGAAACACCATCTTCTGGCAAAGAAATTCCTCTTCATCTCTGTTCTAAAGGGACGTCCCTCTATTCTGAGTTTCTTCCACTACAGGAAACATCCTCTCTACATCCACTCTCTCTGGACTAGTATTCCTGAGTCCCTACCCAGGACCAGCAGTAGTGAAAACTGAGAGGAAGCTGCTAGCATGATTAAAGAAGCCCTGAAAACCACTGGACAGACAGAGATGGGGGACATATAATGCTGCGATAAGCACCAGCGGTGTAAACAGGTAGTAAGTAAGTAGCATATGTATAAAGGTGATTACATAAAAATTATAATCAAGCATAATTAAGTTACACAGATACAAGCAAAATATCAACTCCATACCTGAATCCAACAATCAGTTCCTGCTGGACACTCAACTCAGTTGTCGCTCACTGACTGGAAATATGTACCATGTTGTACTCTCACATTAGTTAAGTCTAAGGCTACTGTGAACAGTCTATCTTATGGAAAGGCTGAACATTCAGTGTAACTACATGCCAAATGCTGGAGGAACTCAGCAAATTGGCCAACATCTGTGAGGGGATATGGACAGTCATCATGTTGAGTTGAGACCCTTCATCTATCCCAACATGCCTTCTTCAGCTCCATGCACCAACTCTCTGTCCTATCAGATTCCATCATCAGTAGCCCAATGCAACAGACACAAAATGCTGGAGGCAGCATCTATGGAAAAGAGTAAACAGTTGATGTGTTGGGCCAAGAACCTTCAACAGGACTAGAAAAAAATGAGAAGGGGGGGAGGGGAGGAAGAAGTACAAGGGGGTAGGTGATAAGTGAAACCTGAAGAGGTGATAGGATCAAGTAAAGAGCTGGGAAGTTGACTGGTGAAATATAAAGGGCTGGAGAAGGGGAAATCTGATAGGAGAGGGTAGGAGGTCATGAAAGGAAGGGAATGGAAGGAACATCAGAGGGAGGTCTTGGGCAGGTAAGGGGATAAGGTGAGCGAGGGAAACAGGAATGGAGAATGGAAAAGTGAGATGGGGCCACTTACCAGAAGTTCGAGAAATTAATGTTCATGCCATCAGGTTGGAGGCTACCCAGATGGAATATAAGGTGTTGCTTCTTCAACTTAGTGTGAGCTCATTGTAGCAGTAGAGGAGGCCATGGACTGACCTGCAGCCTTTGTTGTCTCCACCTGTTATTGCTCAGCCTCTTCCACTATTTCCATTCTTTCATCTACCAGTCCAGAATAAGAGTCTCAACGCAAAACATCGACTGCCCATATTTCTCCACCAATGCCATCCAACCCATTGGGTGTCTTTAGGATTTGGTTTGTTGTTCCAGATTCCAGCATCAGTTTTCTCTTGTGTCTCCTTTTAACAGTCAACGTTCTCTGGTAAATTGCAAATTGTTCTTCAAGCAAGTTCCTCAGACTTTTTGAGCTTGACATCCTACCTTGAAGGAGTCTCTTCCTGTTTAATTACCCACGGGGTTATGAGTATAATATCACAGACCCTCCTGAAATGACTTTTGTTGCTTACATCTTAAAGAATTTCAAATGTGCTGCCTGAGCAATATCCTTGAACACAGCTATGAGTCAGAGTAGATATGAACTACACCTACTCACTGCCCTCTCTGGTTTGAACATGTTAGAATAGAGGTCAATCCATATCTAGGGGTTAGCAGAAAGTCAGGTTATAAACTTTGATTATTTTTCATAAACACAAAAGATTCTGCAGATGCTGGAAACCTTGAAGAACACATAAAATGCTGGAGGAACTCTCGAGTCAAACAGCATTTGTGGATGGAATGAACAGCCAACATGTCTGATTGAGATCCTTTATTCAGGAGGTTTTCAAATCAGCATGGACATGCTGGGTCAAAAGGCTTGTTTTCTAAACTCTGTAGCTCACAATAAATTAAAGATTTTTAACCCCTTTAGGTTCAAAAGGAGAATCAAAAGAATTAAAACCAGCATACATCACTTTGATAATATTTGCAAACCTGTGTTTGCTTGTTGCCTATTACTTCGGTAAATAATGCAAATAATATGTGAAGAATAAAACTTCATCTACTTGTGAATGAGGACATTAGAAATTCATCACTGCTTTTTAACTGTATATTTATCCAGTGGATAAATTTTGAAATATATTACTATTCCTCATCCTTTAATTGTACCATTTCAAAATCTAAGTACTTCTATACTCCCAGTTTACACAGTATGGCACAGAAGTCTAAAGCACATTTATATAGCTACGGTGCCCAGGAGTTTTGTGTAGTACTTTATTGGTCAACATTGAGCGGAAAGTGAACTTGTAAATCTGGCAGCAGCAAAGGATGTTGGGAATACTGAGGGAGGGGAGTGGGACGGGTGGCAGAAAAGGAGTGCCAAGGCTCGGGGGTGGGGTGGTGTGGGTGAAGACTCACCCAGCCTTAAGACACCAGACAAGGTCACTTGGTTCCAAACAATTAGTTTATTGATCATTACAGTGTGTCTCTCTGCGGCTTCCCACTCCCTCCCTTGTCCCTTGCCCTTTTCTCAAACATTATTCCCCTCACCCTGCCTCCTTCCCTCTCTCAATTCACAATAGAGACCCATATCAGGATCAGGTTTTTCATGAATCACATATACATGAAATTTTATTTTTTTAAGGCAACAATATATAATTACTACTGAGCTGTGCAAAAGTCTTTTACATATATAGATATGTGCCTAAGACTTTTGCACAGTACTGTATAAAGCAAAGTTTTTCATTGTGCCTTGATACCCACAACAATAGTATCTAGCTAAAGCTACCAATTACTTCAAGGATACTTATGTTTTGAGATCATTCATGTGACTTTCCATCACCAGTGACTTGGATAATGGTCACATGTTCTGTAAGACAGCTGCCCCATGGGGTAGTGGCATCAACACCAGATTTCAAAGCAAAATGGTCCTGAGTTTGAAGCTGGTTGCTGGTTAAGTGTTATTAAGAAAAAAGTAGACAAATGCTAAGCACACGGCAAAAATGCTGCCCAGTGCACCACAAGGCATGAAAAGGAATGAAAAGAAAAAAAAATCCAATAAGATGGTGTATATTCGACATCTCTTAGATCCCAGTCATCTCCCCATTCCATCAATTTTATACCTCCTATAAATAAGGGGTTCCCAGCTTTTTATATGCCATGAGCCCCTACTATTAACCAAGGGGTCCGTGGATCCCATGTTGGGAACCCCTGCTATAAATTGTTTTCTAGTTTCATAATATGACATGATATTTTTGATCAAGCTTTTCGTAAAGCTGGTTGATATCTTGCAGCACCTCTTGTAATCCAACTGCTTTTGTCACTTTATTAAAAAGAAAGAATAGAATGAATTTAAGAGTCCAAAGGCTAAATTTGTCACGAAAGAGAAATATCCAGCGAAAGCTACAAAGCAAAACAAATTTCAATGGAAAAGATCAGCTGCAGGCTTTTCAAACACAAGCTGCATGTCAACCAAGAGGAGTGTGTACGATTATTTTATTCTTTTTTCTACTTTTCCACTTTCAAAACTCACACTTATTTTGCATTTATTCTACTATTGTTAGAACATCTTGGTTGGGTAGCGGTTAGCGCCACATTTTACAGTACCAGGGTTCAATCCAACCACTGCCTGTAAGGATTTTTACATTCTCTCCATGACCGCATGGGTTTCTTCCACAATCCAAAGATGTACTGGTTGGAACGTTACTTGGTCATTGTAAATTGTCCCATGATTAGCCTAGGGCGGGGGTCGGCAACCCGTGGCTCCGGAGCCACATGTGGCTCTTTTACATCTGTGCTGCGGCTCCCTGTTGCTTTGGGAAATAATTGGTCAGTATTTAATTAAAATGTATTTTATGTTAGTTTGTTAGTTTTTGAAATGTAATCTAAATTTGAAGATTATGGTGATCTTGTAGAATCTAAATAAGACGTTGTGGCGACCCATTTCCTGACACATCCGAACCGGCTCACAATTAGCCAGCGTTCAGGCTAAGGGAGATAGCCTACGGGGGTTTGTGATTACGTGTCTTTTGCAGCATCTGCGCCCATGGGGGGCGGGTTGAGGGAGGCTTAAAAGCAAGGCTGTTTAGTTTGAATAAAGCTATCTTTGACTGCAGTTTACTGACTGCGTGTAGCACACCGCTACAACGTGTTTTTATCGCTGGCTGTCCAGAGGGGAGGTGCTGAAATGCTTTGTCGCGTGTCTGGAAGAAGTGAAAACTTTCCTGGGCAGCAAAGGGCTCACCTTTCCTGAGCTGGAACAGTCAGAGTGGCTGGAAAAGCTACACTTCATGGTAGACATAACAGCGCACCTGAACACGCTGAACACAGCTCTTCAGGGGTAAGGACGTACAGCCCTGCACATGTTGGAGGATGTTTTGGCATTCGAGCGCAAGTTGACAGTGCTTGCCAGAGATTTACAGAAAGGCACATTGTCTCACTTCCCCAATTTGAGAGAGTTCAAACAAGGTCACGACATGATAAATTCGGAGTATTTACATTCTGCAATCATCGCAATGCAAACATCGTTTGGGAAACGCTTCTGTGAGTTCAGAGAGGAAAAAAACACATTATCCTTCCCGGTCACTCCCCTAAGCATCGATCCATCCCTACTGAATACGACTGCATTGTCAGGTGTGAGTCAACCTGACCAAGTATGATAAATATTTTAATTGCCTATTATTTTACATATATTCATATGTTTTCATTGTTCAGTGAAATAGTCCTTTTATTTTTCAGGTTGACAGCTGGCTGACATTATTTTTGGTTTGCTGCTGGCGGCAAATTTAAGTTTGGCGTTTTTCATAAATACAAGAAGGACTCAAATAGACGTTGAGTATTTTACTTAAAAGTAACCTTCAACCCAACGTCTTTTTTTCGGAGTTCAAAATGTTTTTGTTGCATGCAAAAATGTAATTTTGTTTTCTCTGCAGGAGTTCATCAATTTCATAAATGCAACACATTATAGTTTGTTTATACATAGCATAAAAGCAAAACAAAACGTTGTATGCAGTGTTATTTCATTTTAAATGTCAAACGGGTTTTGCGGCTCCCAGTGTTTTCTTTTCTGTGGGAAACGGGTCCAAGTGGCTCTTTCAGTGGTAAAGGTTGCTGACCCCTGACCTAGGGCTAAATTGGAGGTTGCTGAGCAGTGTGGCTTGAAGGGCCAGAAAGGCCTGTTTCACACCATTTCTCAACACATAAATACATCCGAAACCATAATTAATATTATTTTTAACTTAGGGAAACAGGATAGCCTCATTAAAGAAAACAATATTTAAATTCACACCCCAGTTATTTTCAAACTATTCCCAAAATACCACATCTAAATTCACAATTGCCAATTTTAAATATATGTAATTTGATAATTGGAATTACAGACCCTTACATAATTCAAGCAGTAAGTGGAATTTCACATGGCCATTTTCAAATTCTACCCTTCAACCATAAATACTCAGTCTATTCCTGGTGTTTCCATAGCCAATGGTCTCACCTAAAGGACTCCTTATCTTGTTATTTTATGCTCTTGTTATTTATTGCAGTTTATTTATATTTGCATTTGCACAGTTTGTTGTTCATTAATCTAATATTTACAGTTACTGTTCTATAGATTTGCTAAGTATGTCTGCAGGAAAAAATCTCAGGATTGTATGTGGTGACATGTATGCACTCTGATAATAAATTTCACTTTGAGTTTTGAACTTTATGTTTTCTAATATTAAGATTATAAGTGAAAACATGAAAAACTACCACAGGAAGACAAACCTAGTAAACTATGACTTGGATTTCTATCTTTGGCTGTCTTTTGGGTAGTCAGAAAACTGATAAAAACTGAATGAGCTGGAGAAAGCTCTCATTCATTCACTTTTATTTTAAATGTGCAAAATAATGTTCATAGCTGATGACAGTTTCTCTTGGTTTGAAAACCCATTTTCTCTATGAAGAACTAATCCTGAAGTTCCCAGGAAATTTACAGCTGCATCTCATCCAAAGCAAAATGTACCTCAAGGATTGAATTAAAAAAATAAAAACTTTTTCAGCTGAATGAAAATAAAAAAAATGAGGTGGCAATAGATTAACAGTTTTCAATTCTGACCAGAACCACAACTGATAAACATAAACAGCAACAGCTATTAAAGACATGTTTTCAGGAAAGTAATGTTCAAGTGAAAAATTAGGCACTTTAACACAACCTGAATCTGAGTTTTGCACGCTGATAGATTTTCATGTTAAATCATTTTTTGATTGATTGTTAAAGTGCCATTTAACTTACTTTCATATGTTCTCTGTAACCTGGTGAGTATCACCACTCTCCATTCATATTTTTTTTTGATTATCTGGCATGTCCATCATCAAGAAGCCCCACCACCCAGGCGATGTTCTTTTCTCATTGTTACCAGTGGGAAGGAGGTACTGGAGCCTTGGGTTCAGGAACAATTATTATCCTTCGGCCAGCAGGCTCCTGAACCAGCATGGTTAATGTCACTTACCTCAACTCTGAAGTTTTCACTAAACACAACTTGTGGACTCACCTTCAAAGACTCTGCAGCTCATGTTCTCAGCACTATTCATTTATTATTATTATTAGCAGATTTTTTTGTATTTGCACAGTTTGTCTTCTTTTGCACGTTGGTTGCTTGTCAGTCTTTGTGAGTAATTCACATTGATTCTATTTGAAATGTCTGCAAGAAAATGGCAGCAAAGATCCCACGATAACATAGCATTTACCACAATGCTACTATACCTCAGGATGTTGGAGTTCAGGGTTAATTTTTGATACTGTTGCAAGGAGTTTGCACATCCTTCCTGTGAGCGTGTAGGCTTCCTCTGGGGTGCTACGGTTTCCGGATCAGTCGGTTAATTGACCACTGTGAATTGTCCTGTGATTTGGCTAGTTTTAAATAAGTGGTTTTCTGGGCAGTACCAGAAGAGCCTGTTCCATACTAAATCTTTGAATGAATGGACAATCAAGTAAGTACATAAATACAATATATTTCATGGTCATATTTGGTGACAGACACACTTTGATAACAAATTTACTTTGAACTCTAAAGTGACTAGTTCCTGCTAGAGTCTCTATCCTACTTACACAAACATTGCTCAGGTATTTAAATAGGCCATTTGGCCCTTTGGGGAATGCAGAATCCTATTGGAGTGATTCCATCAGTCTAACTGCTACTCGGCGGGTATACCGCCTATTCATTTTCACATACCCAGCAACTCTCTTTTTTTTGTTGAGAATCAAAAATAACCACTGACGCTGGGAAATTAAAAAATGCAGAAATACTGGAAACACTCAGCAAATCAGACAGCACAAAGAGAAGTTTACATTGCAGGTTGAAGAGTCTTTGTCAGAAATGTTAGATTCCTTTCCCTTTACAGAAATTCTGCCCCGCTTGTAGAATGTTCTCTTCATTTTCTGGTTATAATCCCCCTTTTGATTGGTTACCTATTGTAATGGATAACATAGACTAGCTAATTAATCAGTCAGCATGCCTGTGGGATGTGGGAGGGATCCGGATCACCTAAGGGAAATACACCTTGGCACACAATTGCACATACAGTAGCTCCTTGAAACTATCAAAGAGCAGCACAACATGCTGTACCATATATTCTCCCTGTTTTTGCTGAGAAACTACCTCCTGCTGAGCAGCAATTGGCCCTTTTCGTTGCACTCTTTTCTAATTGAATATTGCCTCCTTTCCTGTGCTTTTCTGATGTTGTAACTTGCTCACCAACAATCATTTCCTCCTTCAGTCCCAACTGCCACATTATCATCTTCTCTTACTCTATTGTCTTAAAGCCTCCCATGTATTGAAAAGAGGATTTATTGACTTACAAGTATCATCACAGCTACTCCTCTTCAACCATTTAGTTCTCAAACCAATCGGCACAACACTATCACTGCAGTTTAGTAATACTATGACCACTTTGATCACTTAGCACTCAAATGGACTGTTTGGTTTTGTTCTAAGTGTATTCTTTCTTGTAAAAGGCTGTATTATTTATGTTTTTCTTGTGACTGCAGCTTTTATAAATGTTCTATCTCTGTGATGCTGCTGTAGTAAGCTTTTCATAACACTCGTGTATATGTGCACTTGAATGTATGACAATAAACTCGACTTTGGCTTTAACTTCAAACCTCTGTCTAAGTGCTTCTTAAGTTGACCGTTGTCCTTTCACCACAATTCTGACACCATGTTCAGGCACTTAACAGGCCACACAAATCTCTTTTAAACTTCCCTCTCCATCTTAAGCCTGTAACTATAAGATATAGGAGCAGAATTAGGCCATTTATCCTGTTGAGACTGCTCTGCTAATCAATCATGGCTGATTTATTTTTTTTCCTCCCTTCTTCCCCTGTTGCCTTAAGCTGTGTACCAATCAATGTTCTGTAGTATTTGACACTTCCACCCTGGGACAAATACTTTGACTCTGTACCCTGATTATGGAACATAGAGCACAACAACGCTATACAAAGTAAGGTTATTATCAAAGTACATATATGTCACCATATCCAACCCTGAGATTCATTTTCTTCCAGCCATACACAATAAATTCAATAACCATAATAGAATCAATGAAAGAACATACCAACAGGGCAGACAGCCAGTCACCTTAATGTTATGTCTCGAAGGAATTGTTATTGACTGTATCACTCAATAACACTACTTCAATCTCTTTTATTCCTGCAATTATTCAAAGTTCAATGTTCAAAGTAAATTTATTATCGAAGTACATATATATATCACCATATGTAATACCGACATTCATTTCCGCGCAGTGCAGTCACACTAAATCCAAGAAACACAATAGAATCACTAACAGACCCCATCCAACATGACGGACAAACAGCCAAGAGGCAACAAACTGTGCAAATGCAAAAGAGATAGAATAATAATAATAAATAAACAAGCAATATGTATCGAGGAGATGAGGTGAAGAATCTTTGAAAGTGAGCTGATAGATTATGGGAACAGTTCAGTGATGAGGCTAGTGAAGTTGAGTGAAGTTATCCCCTTTGGTTCAAGAGCCTGTTGATGGAAGATGAGTAATAACTGTTCCTGAACCTGGTGATGTGGGTTCTGAGCCTCCTGTACCTTCTTCCTGATGGTGGCAGCGAGAAGAGAGCATGGCTATTGTGGTGAGAGGCCTCGATGATGGATTCTGCTTTCCATGACAGCACTCCTTGTAGAAATGCTCATCTGTGGGAAGAGCTTTAACATTGAATTGAACATTGTCTATATCGACTCCAAAACATTAAGAATGGAATCTAACATTCCTCCAAGATGGTCTCACCAGGGTTCTGGGCAGTTGTAAACAAGATTTCTTACAATAGGGGACAAACCTTCCATTTTGCCATCTTGCTTACTGTTGTGTAACCACACTAACTTTCTGAGTTTCATGTACTAGAATATCAACATCATACTGAATATCAAGTGAGTTTAAATAATATTCTGTCTATAGTTTTACTGTTCTCAGTGTGAAAAATATTTTCTGCAATCATTTAACGGATTTTAGAGTATTGCGTTTTAAACCAGTGGTATTTTAGGACATGCAGCAATTGAGGAAATAATGAGCAGCTTCTTTCTGGAGTGATTTGTAGGTCATTTACTTTTATAATACTTCTGTGTTAGTGTTAGGTGTAGTTCTTAGATATAGAATAGCGGACAGCTGGGGTTTAGAAGCATGTTCTAACCATGAGCACCAGCTACCAATATACTTATCCTGTTTGCATACAATGAACGGAGAGAGCGGAGTCAATAGCTGTGTGTTGATAAATACTCCCTGTACAGACCACTGCTTCAAGAGTATATTCCAACCTGCCTGCATATAAATGAATCACATGGTTGCATATGGTGACATGCACATATTTTGATAATAAATTTACTTTGCTGTTGTTCCTTTCCACGACTTATGGTGCATCGAGCTGCAAACTTGACATTTCTTTAACAGTTCTGTCTTATTTAGTGGAATTGCTAGCTTGATGCTCAGAGCAAGGATGAAAAGCATGCAAGGAGACAGGCAGATGTGGACCCGGGACCACTTACCTCGAAGTCTGGTGTGGATGCCGTTACACCACCAGACAGTTTAAATTTACTTTGAACTTTGGTAAAATGTTATGAACTAATTTGCTCAAGTCTGCTAGGACACTTGACAAAAATAAAAGTGTAAGACCCTAAAAAGTTAGGCTAGTTGGTCAATTGAGTCTGCTCCACCATAAAATCATAGCTGATATTTTTTCCAACTTCATTCTATCATCTTCGCCTTTTCCAATCAAGAACCTCTTAAACCCTGGTTGCTGTTTCTGTAATAGTATTACGCTATCAGCTACGCTGTCTTGTAAAGGGCTGAAGAAGTAGGAATCTGATAACAGAGGGTAGGACACAGGGGGTGGCTCACGAGAGGCTTGATGCGGGACACATGGAAGGTGGGACGGATGTGGCGGAGAGTGGAGCGGAGCTTGAGACAGGCGGCAGCAGGGCTGATGACTTTAACAATGGGAAAGGGGCCGATGAAGTGGGGGGGGGGGGGTCGCGAGCTTTCGGGAATCCACCTTGAGGGGGAGGTCTTGGGTTGAAAGCCACACACGCTGTCCCTGGTGGTAACGTGGGGCTTTGGAGCGATGGTGGTCAGCTTGACGCTTGATCCTAACAGAGGCATGGAAAATGGCAGAGCGAGTGAGCCTCCACATCTGCTGACAATGATGTATGAATGCCTCAGCAGATGGAAAGCCAGCGTTTCCCTCCTGGGCAAGAAGCAGTGGAGGTTGGTAGCCAAGGCAGCACTTAAAGGGAGACAGACCAGTGGATGAAGACGGATGAGAGTTTATGGTGCACTTGGCCCAGTGTAGCTGCTCACTCCACGCAGAGGGGTTCTGGGAGACCAGACACCGCAATACTGTCTCTAGCTGTTGGTTGGCCCGCTCGGTCTGTGGGTGGAATCCTGAAGACTGACTCACAGAGGCAACAAGAAGATTACAGAATGCCATTCAGAAGCTGGATGTGAATTGAGAGCTCCTGTCTGATGCAACATCTACATCTAAACCATGTAATTTAAAAAACATGCAGTACTAGTAATTTGACTGTTTCTGAGTTCTTGCCTTGAGCACAGATGGAGCAGGCTGAGATGAAGTTGCGGATGTCATCTCCCATGGAGGGCTACCAGAACCACCGACTGATGCAGGCCTGAGTACGCTTGGTTCCAGGGTGACAGGATAACCGGGAAGAATGACCCCTCTGCAATATGTGTGAGTGGACAGAGCTGGGAACATAAACATGGTTAGTGGGGCATTGACTAGGGGCTGCCTTGCCCTGTTGAGCAACTTGCACCATGGCTTCAATGTCCCATTGCGCTGCACCCACGAGATGGTGAGCAGGAAGATGACCTCGGGTACCTCAGGGTCTCAAAGGAGGGAAATCTTCAGGAGAGGGCATCAGGTTTTCCATTCGTGGAACCGGGGTGGAAGGACAGGGTAAAATTGAATCTTGAGGAAAACAGGGACCAATGAGCTTGACGGGAGTTGAGATGCTTGGCCGTATGGATATATTCCAGATTCTTGTAATCAGTCCAGACTAAGGATGGCACCTTGGCTCCATCCAGCCGATGCCTCCACTCCTCCAGAGCCAGCATCACAGCCAGCAGCTCCCGGTTCCCGACATCGTAATTCCACTCCGTGAGAGTGAGGCGGTGAGAGAAGAAGGCGCAGGGGTGTACCTTCTCATCCTTGGCCCAGCGCTGAGGGAGAACAACTCCCACACCAATGTCAGACACATCCGCCTCCACAATGAACTGCCGGTCGGTGTCGGGTGGAATCAGGATGGGGACAGAGGTGAAACGTTCCTTCAGGTCAGAGAATGCTTTTTCAGCAGCAGGGGACTGGGAGAATCTGACTACCGATGAGGTAAGAGCAGTGAGTGGTGCAGCCAGTGTGCTGTGATTTCTGATGAAGCGGTGATAGAACTTAGCAAAGCCCAAGAAGCATTGCAACTCCCAATGAGTTGAAGGTTGGGTCCATTCGACCACTGCCTTGACCTTCTGTTGGTCCATCTGAATGGAATCACCTGACATTACATACCCCAGGAAGGAGACAGTATTGCAATGAAACTCGCATTTCTCAGCCTTCACAAGGAGCTGGTTCTCCAGAAGGTGCTGGAGAACTCTGCAGACGTGACCTGTGTGTTCAGCAAGGGACTTAGAAAAAAAAGATAAAAATGTCATCGAAATACACAAAAACAAATTGGTTCAGCATGTCCCTGAGAATGTCATTTACTAGGGCTTGGAGGACAGCGGGGACATTGGTGAGATCGAGTGGCATGACCAGATACTCATAATGGCCTGAGGAGGTGTTGAAGACCATCTTCCACTCATCCCCTTCGCAGATGTGGACAAGATGGTAGACATTACGGAGATCAAGCTTGGTGAAAATTGAAGCTCCTCGCAGTAGTTCAAATGCTGAGGTCTTGAGTAGAAGAGGGTAATGGTTCTTAACAGTGACTCCATTCAGTCTCCGGTAATCAATGCATGGGCATAAGGAGCCGTACTTCTTTTCAACAAGGAAAAAAACGGCTCCAGCAGGGGATGAAGAGATTGGATGATGCCTGCAGCCAGAGACCCTTGAGTGTACTTACTCATGGCTTCTGATTGAGGTATGGACAGGGAATACAGGCAGCCCCTTGGGGAAGATGTGCCAGGCAAGAGGACAATGGCGCAACCTTACGGATGATGGCCCGGGACTTGCTAAACACAGCCTTGAGGTACATGTATTCAGAAGAGATGGCACTAAGGTCCGGCAATTTCCTTGGGGGGGATCTGAATTTGAAGAAAAGGAGATCTGAGCATGGCGGAGGCAGTGGGAGTGACAGAATGGGTTCCAGCCTACAATCTTGTGACTGAGCCAGTCAATGTGGGTTGTGTTGAACTAACCAGGGATGGCCCAGGACAATGGGAGCTTGAGGAGAGTCAATAACATAAAGGGTTAACTGTTCATGATGGTTGCTGGATAAACTGAGAGTCACTGGGGCTGTGACATGGGTGATGTTAGCCAGTCTCTGACTGTTCAAGACGTTGGCCATCAATGGTGACTGAAGAGCAGACGTGGGTAACCCCCACTGGGCAGCCAAGCCGGAATCAATAAAACACTCCTCTGCACTGCAATCGATCAAGATGGAAATTGCTCGCCGTTGGACGTCCCACTCCAGAGAAGCAGGTATGAGGGTGAGTGGCATTGAGGAGGGCTAGACAGGAGGTACTCCTCCTCCTACTGGTGAGCACTTGGCTTTTACTGGGCAGGTGGAGATGAAGTGGTCTGGTTGGCCACAGTACACACAGGAGCGGGTGCTGATTCTCCTTCGTCTTTCAGTCAGCATCAGACGGGTACAGTCAACCTTCATAGCTTTGGGCTCTGGAACAAAAGTTGTAGATGGGAGAAAACGGCAGGGCAATGTAGACTGATGAGGAGCTTGGAACTCACCCAATGCCCCCAGGGACTCTGAACCCCTCTCTCTGCGGCACCACTGAAGGCGAACATCAATACAGATATATTGATATCCACCAAGGCTTCAAAGGTGGCAGGAAGGGCCTGGGTAACCAGCTCATCTTTATGTCTTCGGAGAGGCCATTCAGGAATGTGTCGTACTGTGCCTCTGAGTTCTGGCCGCTGGAGGTGCCTAGATCCGGAACTCTACGGCATAATCTGACACAGATCGTAAACTGACCCTGGTGCATGTGCAGCATCTTACAGGCAGCCTCTCTCCCATGTTTGGAGCAATCAAACACTTTTCTCATCTCCTCAGAAAATAACTGAAAACTGATGCAGAGAGGTGAGCCTGCCTCCCAGGCAGCTGTTCCTTATTCTCTCACCTGACCGGACAGTTGGCTGATGATGTAGGCCACCTTAGCTTGAACAGTCGGAAAGGTTGCAGGTTGTAATTCAAAAATGAGAGTGCACTGGGAAAGAAAAGAGCAGCAGAACCGGGCTCACCTGAGTACTTTTCTAGAGGAGGCAAACAGGGCTCTTGGACTGGAGGAGTAAAAGAGAACGTAGAGGGCGGGGCAAAAGATGCAGTCGCAGAATGTTACTGGGTACACTGGGACAGCTGGAGTGACTGAGTCCGGGCCACAAGATTGGCTACATTGGCAGAAGCCCATCATCACTCCCTATTGTTCTAGGACAGCTCTCAGATGACTGGGGTCTGCTGGATCAATTCTGGCCAGATTATACTGTCAGGACACTGAAGCAGGGACCCAATCACAGACCAAGTACTGTGCACAATATGATATTTACTGAGTAGCAAATCCAGAGGGGCATCAAAGTTCAGGCAGAGATAAAAAATTCCAGGGAATTCAAAAAACCAGAATTGGGAGATAGGCAGAGTTGCTATTCGGATAGGCAGAGTTCAGGTACAAATGCTGGAAAAGCTCAGGAAAATTCATTGGCACAATCTGGCAACAAATAGGTGAAAACATAAGACTAAAATTCACTGAGCAATAAACAGAGAGGTAGATGATAGGTGGAGCACAATGAGAAAGAAGAGGCTGCAAAACAGGTAATAATGAGAAACATGTGAAAGGTGGAGCACTCAGTAATTCAGGGACCAGAGTAGAGCAGAAGTGGGGACAAGAGACCTTTTGGTGGCGCAAGATGGCAGTGCAACGCAGCAGCCGCTTTGGAATGAATATCTGTAATCTGTCAAGTAGGATGTCGTGTACAATCCTGATTTGATGGAGATGGACAGGTGAAGCATGGAGGAACATCCAGTGAAACTTTTGAAATGCATGTTTTGCTGCCGCTGCTACAGTGCGATTGGAAAATCTCCAGGAAGAAGGTCCCAAATCCTTGGCTTTGCCTGTTGCTTGGCGACCAGGGCCGGGGTCAAAGCGCTCGGCAGAGATGGTGCTCGGTGTCGGGGGGCTGGTCGGAGGCTTGAAGTTTTCGGACGGACTCAGAGTTGGCTGTGGTTGGGTGTTTCCAGGGTGCTGTATTGGCAAGTTTGCAGCGCTGGAGGCTCATGGCAGGAAGAGTTTTTCTTCCTTCTACCGTCTGCGTGAGATGATGGGCTGTTGGGACTTAGAGACCTTATTTTACCATGCCCATGGTCTGCTCTTTTATCAAATTATGGTATTGTTTTGCACTGTTGTAACTATATGTTAAATTATGTGGTTTTTGTCAGTTAGTCTTTTATCAATTATGGCATTGTCTACACTGTTGTAACTAAATGTTATAATTATGTGATTTTTGTCAGATTTTATCAATAATGGTATTGTCTGCACTGTTGCACTAAATGTTAACTATAACTGTGTGGTTTTGTGTAGGTTTTTGGTTTGTTGGGTAGTAGTGCTGGTCTCTTGACTTGGTGTGTCTGGGTAGTCTTGTTTTGTCTGATGGGTTTGGAGTTCCTTTCCGGGGAACGTGCTAAGATGGTAGCGTGATATTGATATGCAGCAGCCTCTCCGGACTCTGGATTGGGGATTACCAACGTTATGTGGTTTTTCTTGTGTGGTCTGTTTTGTCGTGTGCTTTTTTTGTGATAACATTCTGGAGGAACGTTATCTCATTTTTTAACTGCATTGCATTTGTGGTTTCTAAATGACAATAAGCCGAATCTGAATCTGAAGAGCACATGGCAGTACAAAACCCCAGACTGGTGGCTGGGGGAAACACACAAAAAGACAAAGTTCAACTGGAGGTACTGACAAAATACTAGTTTTTATTGTTTTTTTAAAATATCCAAACAGAAGAATGTTTAAGCTTACGTAAAGCTGTAACACCAGCTCATTTTGCATCCAACAGTAGCTTTCTGTGTACTTGTGAAGCTGTCAGCAAAATCTTGTAGTGAAATATTTTTGTATGTTTGTTAATGCAAATATCTAATCAGCCAATTATGTGGCAGCAACTCAATGCATAAAAGCATGCAGGTGTGGTCAAGAGGTTCAATTGTTGTTCAGACCAAACATCAGAATGGGGAAGAAATGTGATCAAGATTACTTTGACCATGGAATATTTGTTGGAGCCTGGTGGGGCGGTTTGAGTATCTCAGAAACTGCAGATCTCCTGGGATTTTAACACACAACAGTTTAAAAAGAATAGTGTGAAAAACAAAAGATATCCAGTGAGCAGCAGTTCTGTGGGAAAAATGCCCTGTTAATGAAAGAGGCCGATGGAGAATTGCCAGACTGGTTCAGTCTGAAAGGAAGGTGACAGTAACACAAGTAACCATATGTTATGGCACTGGCATGCAGATTAGCATCTCTGAATGCATAACATATTAAAACTTGAAGTGGATGGCTATCAGTAGTAGAAGACCATGAACATACACTGAGTGGCACCTACAGGAGGTACCTAATAAAGTGGCCACTGAGCGTGTGTATCTATATATTCATTTCCTTTGATACTCACAAATATTTATTAAGCTCAAATTATATTCTCTTTGAATCCATAGAGAGCAAAAAGATCATTGAAACAACAATTTTTTTTAAGTCAAGACAACAAAAAAGATATCTCACAGTCAGTCTCACTATTGAAGGGACTCATTTACTAAATTTAAACCATGTACGTGCTGCAGTTATGCTATGTTCATTCATTTCATCTATGAGGTGTTACCCCACTTTTGACAAGCTAAAACATCTGCACTAAACCATATGTTGTATACAAATTTCCCTTGGGTGCTTTCCCTGTATCTTGGGGATAAATTCTAGAATATATAAAGAGATCATCAATTTATGAGGACTGCATACTGTGAACGGGCATTAAGCTATCCATATGTTTATTATTTAGGCATTAGTTTACTTCTGTTTATCAAATTCCAAATCTAAACCTTGTTTAATTAAGTGCTCCTAACATGCATTGATCTGAATTTCAGAAATGGCAAGGAAAGTATTGGATAGACTTTTTAAAATTGGTCTCTGCACTGAAATGGTTTTTGTTGAAGCAGCCATTAAATTGTCATTGCCAATCTATTTTTGTCTTAATGCAGAAGGATAATTATTCTTTCATTGACTCTAATAGCAGCATGCTTTACTTCACAAATATTTTGCACTGAATCTCATTTTACTAAACTAATTTTTTTGATTGTCTGGATTATGGATTTGAGTAGGTACAATTGAGTGACATTTTCTTTGCTAATTATTTATGCAGTGTTATGGATGGAATCAGAATCAGGTTTATTATCACTGTCTTATATGACATGAAATTTGATGTTTTATTGCAGCAGAGCAGTGAAAAGGCCATGAGACCTCAAGATACAGGAACAAAATTAGGCCATTTGGTCCATCGAGTCCGCTCCACCATTTCATCACGGCTGATCCATTTTCCCTCTCAGCCCCAATCTCTTGCCTTCTCCCCGTATCCCTTCACGCCCTGACCCATTAAGAGTCTCCACAGCTGCTTGTGGCAATGAATTCCACAGATTCACCACTCTCTGACTAAAGAGATATGGGTTCATGAACCGTTCAGAATTCAGATGACAGAGGGAAAGAAGCTGTTCCTGAGTTGTTGAAGGGAAGTACAAATGAGGACCCATGTTCTTCCGAATAGAGAAATGTCATTTGCTTCAAAGAAGAACATTGTGTTGAATTTGACATGAGATATCGCAGTTGCAGTGATCCTCTGAGGGCTCAAAGTCAGCCTTTCACAAAACAAATTCAAACATAATGTGTTGCGATATTTTACAAAATTGACAGAAAAAGATAAAAAGTCTCCATTTTACAGGAGTCCATTCTCAATACTGATGCGGGGTCTCAAACTGAAATGTTGATGAACCTCTTGCCTCCACAGGTACTGCCTGACAGATTGAGTTTTTCCAGTAGTTAATTTTTTGTTTGCTTCACATTCCAACATCTGCAGTCTCTTGTGTTTCTATGACAATTACAGACTTGTCACAACAATTATTTAATCTTTATTGTGATATATATATATATGGAATATATCTTGCCAACAGCCGTTGTCTCTGAGGGTTAAGTACTGTAATGCAGAAGTCGAATTAGTGAGAGGAGACTGAATGCTGTTAATTGCAACATTCTACAATGGCACTGTTCCCTCTCAGTGAAATATCCTTTACAATTTCAGCTCCCCTCTGTTTCTCTGTCTCCTCCTGGTCTATTTAGATCCTCCTACACACACTGACCCATCTCCTGTCTGACTCACCCTAATTCTTTCCCCTCCTTGACTACTCCATCTGCCCCTCACCCACACATTCCTCACACGGGGTTCCTGCCCCCTGCTGTTCCCATCTGCCTTCCCACCTCCCTTATTTGGTTCCATGCACCATCCTCCTTTCATATCAGATTCCACCATCTGCAGCCTGTCGTTGCCTCCAACTATTATCACCGAGTCTTTGTCACTTGTACCACCATTCCTGAGGAAACACTGGATTGTGTAGAGAGAGAGAGAGAGAGAGAGAGAGAGAGTTTAAATAAAGTGAGCAGGGGCAGATAGCACACTTTGTATGCCACAGTTCCTGAGGAGACACTGGATTACAGAGATAGTGAGCGAGAGTTTAAAAAGAGCGAACAGGGGCAGTAAGCACATTTTGTGTGCCACGGTTTCTGAGGAGACACTGGATTGCTCGGAGGGAGATTTTTAAAAAACTGAGTGGGAACAGTCGGCTCATTTTTGCAAGCCGCAGCTCCTGAATTGATATTGCGCATCCTTAGTCACTTGGCAAGATCCAATACAAGGAAGTTAAGTTTAAGAGGAGCAGCCATTGCGGGAGTGGCTATGGTGTGAATGGGCCTACGCTAGAGTGGGGAGTTGAGGCTTTGGCTCATCAAAGCTTCAGTGAGAAGGGGCTAGGCCATGGGTAGCTTTTTTTTTTGTTACTTATTCTTTCTTTATTTCTTATTGCACATTTAGAGCAGTGTGTGGTGAACTATGTGCCTGTCGGGACACGCCCCTGCTGACTGCTCCTGTGGCTCCTCCCACAGGCCCCTGTATAAAGGAGACCTGCGGCCTGAAGATCGGCCTCAGTCTCCAGGACCTTGTATGATAGACACTCACTCCTGGTTCCTTCTTCCAGTCAATAAAAGCCGATATCTCGCCTACGTCTCAGTGTGAGTTATTGATGGTGCATCAATTTTATTGACTGGAAGTTTTAAAACATGGAACCCGTTTTGCGTCCGGACCGGTTGGATTTGGACCCTCAAGACCCTGACGCAGCTCTCGCTTTTGAACACTGGCTTGCATGCTTCCAATCGTACTTGGCGGAGCTTCGTGCGACTGAACCCGCCGTTATGCACAGAATCCTACTCTCGAGGGTCTCCTCCAAAGTTTACTCCTTTATCCGGGACCTGCCGACCTACGAAGGGGCACTGGACGCCCTCAAACGACAGTACCTGCGGCCGGTGAACACCGTCTACGCAAGACATCGCTTAGCTACCCGGCAACAGCGGCCTGGCGAATCGTGCGCTGAGTTTCTCCGAGCACTACAGACACTCGTCCGACCTTGCGACTGCAAGACGCTCACGGCAGAACAGCATGCGGAGCTGCTGGTGCGAGACGCCTTTGTGACGGGACTGAGGTCAGTGTACATGCGCCAGCGGCTGCTGGAGAACTCGGATCTTACCTTAAGCTCGGCGATAGAGAAGGCCAACGCTCTAGAAGCTGCGCGGCATAACGCCGACGCTGTCCAGTCGCGCGATTCCCCGCCGGTTTCGTGGACGCCTCAGACCCCGCCACCGCCGGCTCCCGGGAGCGAATTCGCCAACGCCGCCGCCAGTCGCGATTCCACAAGCTCCCCGACCCTGACCACGGCTGTGGCCCGTAAGATACTCGTGCTTTGTTATTTCTGTGGCCAAAAGAAACATCCTCGACAACGCTGTCCAGCGCGAGAAGTGACCTGCTCCAGCTGCGGAAAGCGGGGCCACTTCGCCAAGTTCTGTAAGTCTCAACCTCGAGCGGAGTGCAGCGCTGCGGGTGAAACGTGGGGGCCGCCATCTTGCATGCCGGGATGTGGGCGGCCATCTTTGTCGACGTCAGCACGCCCCGCCCCCGATCCTCGGATGCTGACCGGGTACCCCGGATGTGAGCGGCCATCTTTGTCGGCGTCAGCATGCCCCGCCCCCAACCCTCCGATGCTGACCGGGTACCCCGGATGTGAGCGGCCATCTTTGTCGACGTCAGCACGCCCCGCCCCCGACCCTCCGATGCTGACCGGGTACCCCGACGGCGATCCAACTCTGGCCACTGTAACCCTTGACCAAAGCGCCCCACACCAGCTTGCAAGGTCCATGATGGACATCCGGGTGGAGGGGCATTGGACTGGATGCCTGTTTGACACAGGCAGCACTGGGAGTTTTATTCACCCGGACACAGTGCGACGCTGCGGACTTGCAACGCGGCCGGTCAGTCGGAGGTTCCATTTGGCCTCTGGGTCGCAGTCCGCTGACATCCGGGCGGGTTGTGTAGCGACTTTGGTGGTGCAAGGCACAGAGTATCGGGACTTTGAACTGCTGGTCATGCCTAATCTGTGTGCACCTGTGCTATTGGGGCTGGACTTCCAGAGCCATCTCGAAAGTGTGACTATGGTATACGACGGGCCCCTCCCACCACTCACTGTCAGGAATCCTCAGTTTTGTGGGACTTCTTCACATACCCCGCTACTGACCACACACACACACGGACACACACATCCCATCCAGAACCAGGCCAACAGCTGCGCTACCGACACTTGCAGCCTCTCCACTCTCAAGATCCCTCCCCCACCGCTGTTCGCCAACCTGACCCCCGACTGTAAACCTGTGGCAACCAAAAGCAGGAGGTACAGCGCGGGGGACCGGGCCTTCATTCAGTCGGAGGTGCAGCGGCTGCTCAGGGAGGGGATCATTGAGCCGAGCACAAGCCCTTGGAGGGCCCAGGTGGTTGTTGTTTGGACTGGGCAGAAAAATAGGATGGTGGTGGACTATAGTCAAACCATCAATAGGTTTACGCAGCTTGACGCATACCCCCTACCCCGCATCGCGGATATGGTCAACCAGATTGCTCAGTATAAGGTGTACTCGACAATAGATCTGAAATCCGCTTATCACCAGCTCCCCATCTGCCCAGAGGACCGCCCCTACACCGCCTTCGAGGCGGGCGGCCGGCTCTATCACTTCCTGCGCGTCCCTTTCGGTGTCACGAATGGTGTCTCTGTCTTCCAGAGGGAAATGGACCGGATGGTGGACCAGTACCAACTGCAGGCCACATTTCCCTATCTGGATAACATCACCATCTGTGGTCATGACAGGCCAGATCACGACGCCAACCTCCAACGGTTTCTCCAAGTGGCCGCAGCTCTGAACCTTACTTATAACAGGGACAAGTGTGTTTTTGGTACCACCCGCCTTGCTATACTTGGGTATGTCGTGGAAAACGGGGTTATTGGGCCTGATCCCGAACGTATGCGCCCCCTGTTAGAGCTCCCTCTTCCCACCACTCTCAAGGCCCTCAGACGGTGCCTGGGGTTTTTTTCCTATTACGCCCAATGGGTCCCCCATTACGCGGACAAGGCTCGCCCCCTGGTCAAGTCTACCTCGTTTCCCCTCTCTGCTGAGGCCTGCGCGGCCTTCAACTGCATTAAAGCGGACATTGCCAAAGCTACGATGCATGCAGTGGACGAGACCGCTCCCTTCCAAGTGGAGTGTGATGCCTCCGATTTCGCTCTGGCTGCTACCCTTAATCAGGAAGGCAGACCAGTAGCATTCTTTTCTCGCACCCTCCAAGGCTCTGAAATTCGGCACTCCGCGGTGGAGAAAGAAGCCCAGGCCATAGTGGAGGCTGTTAGGCACTGGAGGCACTATCTTGCTGGCAAAAGATTCACTGTGCTGACCGACCAGCGCTCGGTTGCGTTCCTGTTCAGCAACCAACAGCGGGGCAAGATCAAAAATGATAAGATTTTGCGGTGGAGGATAGAACTCTCCACCTACACCTATGATATCCTGTACCGGCCTGGCAGACTCAATGAGCCCCCTGATGCCCTATCCCGGGGAACATGTGCTAGCACACAGCTCGACCAGCTGTACGCCCTTCATGCACAACTTTGCCATCCGGGGGTCACCCGATTTTACCATTTTGTGAAAGCTCGGAACCTGCCGTACTCCCTGGAGGACATCAGGACGATGACCAGGGACTGCCAAATTTGTGCCGAGTGCAAACCGCACTTCTACTGTCCTGACACGGCACAACTTGTCAAGGCCACCCGCCCTTTTGAACGCCTGAGTATTGACTTTAAGGGCCCCCTTCCCTCCACTGACCGCAATGTCTATTTTCTCAGTGTTATTGACGAGTTCTCACGGTTCCCCTTTGCCATCCCCTGCCCCGACACCACTGCCACGTCCGTCATAAAAGCCCTGCGCCAGCTCTTCACTCTGTTCGGGTATCCCTGCTATATCCACAGTGATAGAGGGTCCTCCTTTATGAGTGAGGAGCTGCGCCAGTACTTGCTAGCTAGGGGCATTGCTACCAGTCGGACCACGAGTTATAATCCCCGGGGTAATGGCCAGGTAGAGCGGGAGAATGCCACAGTGTGGAAGACCACACTTTTAGCCCTTAAGTCCAAAGGGTTGCCGGTCTCTCGATGGCAGGAGGTCCTCCCTGAGGCACTGCACTCTATCCGCTCTCTGTTATGTACGTCCACCAATGCCACCTCTCACGAACGCCTATTCTCTTTTCCCAGGAAGTCTGTCACTGGGACCACCCTACCAGTTTGGCTGACGTCCCCGGGGCCAGTGCTGCTCCGGAAACATGTGAGGAGCAATAAATACTCCCCGCTGGTGGAGAGGGTTCACCTTCTCCATGCGAACCCCCAGTATGCTTACGTGGTCTTACCTGATGGGCGGGAGGACACGGTCTCCATCCGCGACCTGGCACCCGCAGGTGCAGCAGACCACTACCCTGAAGGCTCTCCGGTAACTGTGAACCCTGCACCAGAGGTGACACCGTACTCACCAGGCCCTACACAGACTCCTCACGACACTTGTATACCGGGCGTTTCGTACGCATTTATACCAGGCGCCTCTGTGAACCCTGCACCAGAGGTGACACCGTACTCACCAGGCCCTACACAGACTCCTCACGACACTTGTATACCGGGCGTTTCGTACGCATTTATACCAGGCGCCTCGCACATGCATGAGGGATCACCGGCGCCTAGTGGGCAAGAACACGCGCAACCCCCGTCCCCTGTGCAATCGCCAATGTTGCCGGCACCTATGCGGTCACAGCCGGTGCTACGTAGATCGCAGCGACAGATTCGACCGCCTGATCGGCTTGACTTGTAAGAACCTTCGCTACATGAGGACTTTTTCAAACGAAGGGGGGGTGAATGTGGTGAACTATGTGCCTGTCGGGACACGCCCCTGCTGACTGCTCCTGTGGCTCCTCCCACAGGCCCCTGTATAAAGGAGACCTGCGGCCTGAAGATCGGCCTCAGTCTCCAGGACCTTGTATGATAGACACTCACTCCTGGTTCCTTCTTCCAGTCAATAAAAGCCGATATCTCGCCTACGTCTCAGTGTGAGTTATTGATGGTGCATCACAGTGGAAATGCCAGACTGGATACTGGAGTGCTCATCTTGTGGGATGTGGGAAGGCAGGAAGATGTTCAGTGTCCCTGGTGATGACCTCTGTAAGAAGGGAATCCAGCTGTAGCTTCGGATAGACTGTGATAAGGAGTTGAAGCTAGAACTGGATGAATTTGGAATCATTCGGGGTTGATAGATAGGTCATAAAGGAAGGTAGTTGCACCCAAGGTGCAGGACACAGGGTGACTGTCAGAAGGGGGATCAGGGTACAGGCAGCCAGCACACAGCACTCCTTGTGGTTGTTCCCTTCAACAGCAGATACAACACTTTGGATACTGTTGGGGAGTGGGGATGACCTAACAGAGGATGGCCTCAACAGTAAAGTCCCTGACACTGAGGCAAGCTCTGTTGCACAACAGGAAGTAGGGAGAAGAAGTGAGCTGTGGTGATAGAGGATTTGTTGGGTAGGGGGAGCAGAAAGCAAGTTCTGCGGCTGAGAACAAGATTCCTGGATGGTTTGTTGCCTCCAGGGTGCCAAGGCCAGGGACTTCTCGAACTGAGTTCACAGCATTCTGAAGTAGGAGAGCGAACAGCAAAGATCATGGTCCACGTCATTGGCCGTGACATGAGTAGGTCGGGTGACAAGATCCTACAAAGTGAGTTCAGGGAGTTAGGTGCTGTTAGAGGACAGAACCTCCAGGGTTACGACTTCAGGATTGCTACCCAAGCTAATGAGGCCAGATAGCGGAAGATCATACATTCTAAAATGTGGTTGAGGAATTGGTGCAGGGGGAGGGTTTCACATATTTGGATTATTGGGCTCTCTTCCAGGGAAGATGGGCTCTGTCCAGAATGGAAGTTTTGCACCTGAACTGGGGGGGGGGGGGCACTAATGTCCTGGGGGGAGGTTTACTAGTGCCGCACTGGCAAGCCTTCCAGTAAGGTTTGCCTCTGTTACTTGCCTGTTTCATCCCCTAATAGGAGACCTAGTATTATCCTCTCTTTAGTTGCTACTTCTATGTAGCGATTAAGAAAACTTTCTTGAACACATTTGACAATCTCTCCTATCCAGCCCTTTTACAGTATGCGAGTCCCAGTCAGGAAGGGGGATATGGTTTGAACTAGAGTTGCAGGGGAATGTGAACCGGATTGCAAGATCAGATAGAAAAGAGGTTGTGGAGCTGACATAGAAATCACATTGTAACCATTAAGTGAGACTTGGTTGCAGGGGGTGGGGGGTGCAGGACTGGAAGCTCAATGCACCGCAGTTCCATTGTCTTAGACGTGATAGGGCAGGCATGATTAAAGGTGGAGGGGTGCCATTAAGAGTCAGGGAAAATGTCACAGCAGTGCTCAGTCAGAACAGACTGGAGAGCTCGATGAGTGAGTCTTTATGGGTAGAACTGAGGAATATGGTAAGACCACTTTACTGGGATTATATTATAGACCACTCAACAGTCTGTAGGATCTAGAGAAGTAAATCTGTAGAGAGATCACAGACTGTTGCAGGCAACATAGGGTTGTGATAGTAGATGAGTTTAGCTTTCCAAATATTGACTAGTATTCTCAGTCAAGGGTGGGGTGAGGAAGATTTTGTCCAATGTGCTTCCTTAATCAGTACAAAGAAGTCCCAACTAGACAGTGTGTGATACTAGGTCTCCTATTAGGAAATGTAACTGGGCAGGTGGCAGAAGTTGGAGTAAGTGAACACTTCTCATCCAGTGATCATGATGGCATTAGTTTCAAGATAATTATGGAAAAATCGATGTCTGTGCTTGGGGCTGAGATTCTAAATTGGAGAAAGATCAACTTTGACTGTATCAGAAAGGCTCTGGCAAATGTGGATTGGGACAGGTTGTTCTCTGGCGTGAGTGTACTTGTTAAGTAGGAGGCCTTCAAAGTGAAATTTTGAGAGTGCAGAATTTGTATGTTCCAGTCAGTATAAAATACAAGGATAACATGTTTAGGGAACATTGGTTTTCAAGAGTTATTGCAGCTTTTGTTAAGAAAAAGTAGGAGGTGATTAGCAGGTATAGGCAGGAAGGAACAAAAGAGGTACTTATGGAGTTTCAGAAATGCAAGAGAACACTTAAGAAAGAAATCAGGAAGACTAAATGATGGCATGAAGTTGATCTAGCAGACAAGCTAAAGGAGAATCCCAAGGTCTTCTACAGATACATTCAGAGTAAAATGATTGGAAGGGGCAAAGTGGGTCCTCTGGAAGATCAGAGTAGTAGTGTATGCATGAAGATAAGAGATGGGGGAGATCTTAAATAGATATTTAGCAACTGCAACTGCATTTACTTGGAGGACAGACCCAGAGTCCAGAGAAGTGAGGCAAAGCAGCAGCAAGGTCATCGCAGTGGTGACTAGACTTGTTTAATTGAGACATACAAAAAAGCTGGATGAATTCAGCAGGTCGGGCAGCATCCGTTGAAAGGAGCAGTCAACGTTTTGGGTCGAGACCCTTTGTCAGGACTAAAGAAGGAGGGGGCAGGGGCCCTATAAAGAAGGTGGGGGGAGGGTGGAAAACCAATCAGAGGAAGGATCAAGGGGTGGGGGAGGGAAAGCAGGGAGGGGATGGGCAGGAGAGGTGAAGAAGGAATCTAAGGAGAAGCACTATGGGTAGTAGAAGAAGGCAGAGTCATGAGAGGTGATAGGCAGCTAGACGAGGAGACAGAGTGAAGGTGGGATGGGGGAAGGGAGAGGGAGGGGATTACTGGAAGTTGAAGAATTCAATGTTCATACCAAGGTGCTGGAGACTACCCAGATGGTAGATGCGATGTTGTTCCTCCAACCAAAGTTTGGCCTCATCATGGCTCTCATGACTCTGCCTTCTTCTTCTACCCACAGTGCTTTCCCCTTACATTCCTTCTTCACCTCTCCTGCCTATCCCCTCCCTGCTTCCCCTCCCCCACCCCTTGATCCTTCCTCTGATTGGTTTTCCTCCCTCCCCCCACCTTCTTTATAGGGCCCCACCCCCTCCTTCTTTAGTCCTGACGAAGGGTCTCGATCCAAAACGTTGACTGCTCCTTTCAACGGATGCTGCCCAACCTGCTGAGTTCATCCAGCTTTTTTGTACATCTTGATTTGACCACAGCATCTGCAGTGCATTTTGTGTTTGTTGTTTAATTGAGTAGTTGGATTGGCGATCTCTTAAACCCAATGCATTTGATTGTTTGCACAATAACAGCACAGAAATTTTAGGAAAAGACAAATTGCTGGAGGAACTCTGGGTCAAACAGCATCTTTGGAAAGAAAGGAATGATCAACATTTCAGGTCAAGGCATTGCAGCAGGACTGAGAGGGGAGGTAGGCGGTACAAAGAGGAGAAAGAGGAGGAGTGAGACAGGGGGTGGGAGATGACTGGTGAGCCAATAAGTGGTGAAGTATGGTGGACAGGTGGATCAAAATGGTAGAGAGGCAGGGGAGGTTTTGGGAGACAGCTATGTGGACAATAGGTAGAAGAAGACAATGTAAAAAAGAAGTCCCCAGTCTATTTCCCTCTATAGATTGATGATTAGCTTTATTTGTACCTTGTACATCGAAACATACAGTGAAATGCAGCATCAATTGTGCCAGGCTGCCTGCAAATGAGCCGAGCTTCTGGCATCAACATAGCATGCCCACAGCTTACTAACCCTCAGTGTACATCCTTGTAATGTGAGAGGAAACACACAGGGTCAAAGATTCAAAGTACATTTATTATCAGAACATGTTTGCAGTACAGAATCCTGAGATTCGTCTTCCCCATAGACAGCCACAAAATAAAGGAAACCATGGAATCCATTCAAAGATAAACAGCAAACACGTTCCCCTGCACAAAAAAGACAAATCACGTAAACAGCAACAAATAAAAGATTTTAAAAAGCACATAATATAAAACACAAAATTGAAGGCATATTTCCATTCAGCTCAGTGTTTGGTATCTGTAAAATCACCACAATCCAAAGTCACACAAAATGGCACCAAAAAAAAAAGAGCAACCAGAGAGCAGAAGCACATCATAACGTGAAGTACAGAGGCCAATCCACAAATCAGGCTGATTAAACCTTACCCAAACACTCTGGCACCATCTTCCATCAGCTCTGAGGGAAAGAGAGACCATCTCAATGTAAGGACCTTCCTCCAGCGGCAGCAAGTGGAAGCCTGGAGACAATGAATGCTAAGTTTTTACTCAGAGAGCTGTGGGAGCCTGGAAAGCATTGCTTTCAATCAGATACAATAAGGTGTTTAAGAGTTCCTCAATGTGGAGGGTATGGACATTGTGCAGGCAGGAGGGATTCGTTTAGTTAGCTGCTAATTACTGGTCTTTTCAAACTTGAAACTTGTAGACCACCTTCCTGACCTTGGCAGCATTCTCTCCTCAAAGGCATACTTCGATTCAGAGATCAACAACCACCTGAGTATTGCTAGTGGAGCCGATGGAGGATTAAAGAAAAATCTTTGAAGGCCATGACCTACAGGTCCAAACAAAACTTTTGGCCATCATCCTTCCTACATGGCTATATGGAGCTGATCATGGACCACCTACAGTAGACAACTGAAAGCCCTGGAACAATACCACCAAAGAGCTTGACGAAAGATTTTGAGGACAAATGCACTAACACCAGTGTACTTGAAGAGGCCAACATGAACATCTCCACATGAAAAAGCAACCCCAATGGATAAGTCATGTCACCCCGAACAACTCATTTACTCCCAGCTGAAGAAAGGTCAAGGAACCCCTGGAGGACAAGCAAATGCTTCAATGATAACATCAAAATCAGCCAGCAAAACTTCCACAATGCATATAAAAACTGGGAAGACACTGAACTCTAGAGATACCCCTGGAGGAAATCTGTTCAAGAGGGAGCTTCACTACTTGTGAACGATCTCCGCTGTGTCACAGAGAACAAATGGCTTCTACAAAAAGAAAGACTGAACAACCAAAAGACCCAACGACTAATCACAGCCACCACTTACTCTTGCCCAAACTGCACAAGAACATATAGATCTCAGATCAGCCTCTACAGCCACTTGAGGACCAACCAATAGACAGCTCCTTAGGGGAACATCATACTCAACAACTAGTTTATTTAATTTGATGTAACATTCTGGGCTGAAGGTCCTGTTCCTGGCTGAACTGTTCTATGCTCTATGTTTAAACCTGGCCTGACCCAAAGTTAGTAGATGATGAGTAGCTTTCTGACCAAAGTTATTAGTTTTCCTTTCCTGCTTTTCTATGCCAGATTTCATTCCACTATGATTGTGTTTCTCTCAAACTGAACACATTCATTATCCAGAATAGCCTGAGGAGCTTTTCAAACTGGTACATAAGATCCAAGAAGATCAGCCAAAATGCTCCGAACATCTCACAATTCTACTCAACGTGTAGGGGAACATTTTGGTTTTAGCTTGATCTCATACAGAATACTGTAATTCCAGCAATCTCCCCTTTAATTCATATTGAAAAATCCTTTCGTTTGGCACTGTCTAATTGTAAATTCTCACATCATTAACTTTGACACAATGACACAATCACCAGTGGATGTTAAGAAAATGCCAACAGTTCATTAATTAGCAAATGAAAGTATTATGTTCGCTTCCTCATGTGTCACAGAATGAGTACATCTCCATGGAGCACTGCCACAAGAAAGCAGCATCTATCATCAAGGACTTTACCATCCAGCCTGTGCTCTATTCTTATTACAAGACAAACAAAATGCTGGGGGAACTCAGAAGGCTAGGAAGCATCTATGGAAAAGAATAACTAGTCGATATTTTAGGCTGAGACCCTTCAGAAGAATGATTTCAGCCCAAAACGTCAACTGCTTACTCTTTTCCATAGGTGTTGTCTGGCATGTTCAGTTCCTCAGCATTTTGTGTGTGTTGTAATAAGATTAGAGCACAAAGAGGGTCCAGGGGAGGTTCACAAGGAAGATTCCAGGAATGAAAGTTTTATCAATGGAGGGATGTTTGATGGCTCTGAGTCTGTACTTGCTGGAATTCAGAAGGGTCAGGGGGTATCTTACTGAAACCTTTAAAATGCTGACCCATCTAGGCAGAGTAGATGTGGAAAGGAAACACTAAGTACACTGCAGATGCTGTGGTCAAATCAACACGTAAAAAAGCTGGTTGAACTCAGCAGGTTGGGCAGCATCGGTTGAAACGAGCAGTCAACGTTTCGGGTCGAGATCTTTCGTCAGGACTGAGGAAGGAGGGGGCAGGGGACCTATAAAGAAGGTGGGGGGAGGGTGGAAGGTGCCAGGTGAAAAAGCAGTAAAAGGAAAGATCAAGGGGTGGGGGAGTGGAAGCAGGGAGGGGATAGGCCAGAGAGGTGAAGAAGGAATGTAGGGGGAAAGCACTATGGGTAGCAGAAGAAGACAGAATCATGAGAGAGGTGATAGGCAGCTGGAAGAGGAGGCAGAGTGAAAGTGGGATGGTGGAAGGGAGAGGGAGGGAATTACCGGAAGTTGGAGAATTCGATGTTCATACCAAGGGGCTGGAGACTACCTAGATGATATATGAGGCGTTGCTCCTCCAACCTGAGTTTGGCCTCATCATGGCAGTAGCGGAGGCCATGTATGGACATATCCAAATGGGAATGTGAAGCAGAGTTGAAGTGGGTGGCAACCGGGAGATCCTGTCTGTTGTGACAGACGGAGCAGAGGTGCTCGATGAAGCAGTCCACCAATCTGCGTCGGGTCTCGCCGATGTAGAGGAGGCCACACTGGGAGCACCGGATGCAATAGATTACCCCAACAGACTCACAAGTGAAGTGTTGCCTCACCTGGAAAGACTGTTTGGGGCCCTGAATGGTGGTAAGAGCGGAGGTGTAGTGACAGGTGTAGAACTTACTCCTTGATCTTTCCTCTGATTGGTTTTTCACCTGGCAGCTTCCACCCTCCCCCCACCTTCTTTGTAGGTCCCCTGCTCCCTCCTTCTTCAGGTCTGACGAAGGGTCTCTGCCCGAAACGTTGACTGCTCATTTCAACCGATGCTGCCCAACTTGCTGAGTTCATCCAGCTTTTGAGATGTGGAAAGGATGTTTCCCATGGTGGGAGAGTCTAGGACAAGAGGGCAGACCTTCAGGATAGAGGGGCACCCTTTCAAAACAGAGATGAGGAGAAATTTCTTTAGCCAAAGTGTGGTGAATTTGTGGAATTTGTTGCCACATGCAGCTGTGGAGGCCAGGTTGTTGGGTGTATTTAAGGCAGAGATTGACAGGTTTTTGATTGGACATGGCATTAAAGGATATGGGGAGAAGGCCAGGAACTGGGGTTGAGGAGGAGAAAATAAACAAAGAATCAGCTGTGATTGAATGGCAGAGCAGACTTGATGGGCCAGATGGCCTAATTCTGCTCCTATGGTCTTATGGTCTTATTCATTTTATATGCACATTTTATCCTTTGCACATTGGTTGGTTGTCACTCTTTGTGTATATATTTTGACAAATTCTATTGTGATGAGTAAAGTTCATTAAATGTTATTGTATTTATTTATTTTCCTGTAAATGCCTGCATGAAAATGAGTATGTATATAACATACACATACTTTGATAATCAATTTACTTTGACTTTGAATCTTAGATGTTGAAACATGATCTCTGTAGAAGTTAGTTACAGTCACTGGGATTTTCAGATTTGCCATCTGTTGCCAATGTTGGAAAAGTGATTGTGTAACAGATGATGCAGGCACTGTAACAGGTGAGGAATACAGAAACAATGCAGAGGAAAAGAATACACTATTGGCTTAGCCCAATCATCCTCACTCTCAGCGGATCCACTATGTCTTAGTGGAGATGTGGGTCAGTCACAGAAACCTAGAGTTGTGTGTCAGGCATATGCCTGGCCATTAAGCAGCCAAGGATCTATCACCACAACAAGATTGTAGAAATACTATGTGCAAAGGGTGCCTCAGCTGGTTTTACAGCTTTTAGGAAGCAGAAGTTTACAGATTTGCCTGGATTCCAGATGTCGTTTTCATTAAAGACAGTAAAGGAGCTGTGGTGGATGTTTTGGTCAGATTTGAGAACAATACTGGATCACCTGCTGCCCTGTTTTTCTGGAAAGACAAATAAATATTACTCAAACACAAGGAAATCTGCAGATGCTGGAAATTCAAGCAACACACACAAAATGCTGGTGGAACACATCAGGCCAGGCAGCATCTATAGGGAAAAGCCTATAGATGCTGCCTGGCCTGCTATGTTCCACCAGCATTTTGTGTGTGTTAAATAAATATTACTGTCTTGACACAATTTTAAAGGATGATTCAAAAACGGCACGGGTTGATTCTTTGTTGGGAATGGAAGAAGTGATGATTGGGAGGTATAGCTTGATGTTCAGAAGAAAATTGAATAATGAAGAGGCCTGGAAGCCAATGCAGACAAAGATTTGAGGGCCGCCTTTATCTTTTGTGACCAGTGTAAGAACATCTCAAGGTGAATGAACATTGCTGAGTTTCCCATCTCTTGATTTATGAAGACTCAAGAGGCTGTAGATACTGGAATCGAGAGTTAACTAAAAACAAACTGCTGGAGGAACTCAATGAGTTAAGCAGCATCTGTGAGGGGAAGGAATAGTCAATGTTTCAGGTTAAGAATTCAAATCCGATCTGCTCAGTATCAGAAAGGGAGTGGGAATGGTGAAGACCCAGCAAGAGTTGGAGATGGGTCAAGGCCTGGGTTTAGAATAGGATGAAGAAGATAATGGGAGGTGGGCTACTGACAAGGAGTGAAAATTTCAAGATTCAAGATACAGTAGTTTATTGTAATTTCCTGTACACAAGGGCAAAGGAGAATGAAATAATTGTTCCTCTGGATCTGATGCAGCACAAGAAAGGTAAACACAACAGCAATAATAATAAAGCACAATAAATGTAAATAGATTGATATACATATGTAGACTGAAAATAGATTGATTGTATGTCCATAAAGTGACACTAGTCACAGGAGTGTCTGTGCATAAGGTGACTGATTGGAAATAATGAAGTAGTGGTGGTTGGGGGTTTGAAGGGTGAGTTAGTGGTTAGAGGTGTTAAACAGCCTTAACGTCTGGGGAAAATCATTGTTTTTGAGTCTGGTAGTCCTGGCATGGATGCTTCATAGTCTCCTCACTGATGGGAGTGGAACAAACAGTACTTGAGCAGAGTGGGTGTGATCCTTCAAAATGTTACTGACCCTATATTATTATAGAGGGAAGATTACATGCAGAATTAAATGGAAAGAGAATAAAGAAGAAATAGAATGTGGATTATAGATTTACAGTTACAGAGAAAGTGCAGCGCAGGCAGGCAAGTAACCTGCAAACACATGACGAGGTAGATGGGGAGATCAAGATTCATTTGTAGTGTGTGAGAAGTTTGTTCAAGTGTTCTATAACCTGTGGGAATGAGGATGACTTGAGCTTGGTGGGATATGATTCCAAGGTTTTATGACATCCAGCTGAAGGAAGAAGGGAGAAGAGAGAATGTCTGGAGTGGAAGGAGACTTCCATTATGTTTGCTGCTTATTATTGGTTGATTATGTTAGAGGGCTTTTAATAGAAGTTTAGATAAGTACATGGAGGGCTATGGTCTAGGTTCAGCTTGACAGAATAATAGTTTGGCACAGGCTAGATGGACCGAAGGACCGTTTCTGTGCTGTAATGCTCCATGATTTGTTGAGTTCATCCCTAAAGGCATTTGACAACTAGTCAAGCAAGCAATGACCAAGAAGGAACAATCACAATTATTTTGTTGGAATGTTTGAATTAAATACACCTTTCTCTGAAGAGATTTGGATATGTGATTACCACACTCTGTCGCCACTTTACAAGGTACACCTGAACACCTGCTCATTAATGCAAATATCTAAACAGCCAATCATGTGGCAGCAGCTCAATGCATAAAAGCATGCAGCCATGGCCAGGAGGTTCAATTGTTGTTCAGACCAAACATCAGAATGGGGAAGGAAGGTGATCAAAGTGACTTTGACCATAGAATGATTGTCCGTGCCAGATGGGTGCTTTGAGTGTCTCAGAAAATGCTGATCTGTTGAGTTTTTCGTGGACAACTGTCTCCAGAATTTACAGAGAATTTTGCAAAAAACCCCAAAAAAATCCAGTGAGTCACAGTCCTGTGGTCGAAAATGCCTTGCTAATGAGAGCAAGGAGAATGGCCAGACTGGTTCAAGCTGACAGGAAAGTGACAGTAACTCAAATAACCACATGTTACAACAGTGGTGAGCATTTTTGATTGAACCTTGAAGTGAAAAGGTTACAGTAGCAGAAAATCATGAACATACAGTCAGTGATCACTTTATTAGGTACAGGAAGTACCTAATAAAGCAGGCATTGAGTGTTCAATGCTGCATTAGCAACTTGGCTAGAAGGCTTGAATGTTCATTAGTTGGAGAATCTTGATTAGACTGAACAAAATATGATTTTGCTTTGTGATTCAATCCTATTGCTGCAGAGAGGTTTCTGCATCTGAGAGAATGCAGAAGAAAAATAAAAGACAAAAACCTCCAGGTAGTGATCACAATGGATATTTTGAAGACTGGGCTGAAACAAAATTGAGTGCAGATACACCCTCATTTGATATGCCAGCTATTGGTTTTGCTAAGTATGTTACTTCTGATAACATGTATCCCTCCGATCTAAGCTTAAGGAATATGTCTGTAAACTGAGAGAAGTATTGAAGTTCTTTTTTACCCCTTTCAGGGTTCTTTTGAAGACCCTGACCTGGAGTTACACATCGGCTTCAGTTCTTTGCGGGAATGGGACCCATTCTCGGGGTTCCATGACTAGCCGTTATTCGACATGCCAAGGGTTTGGCCTGAGAGTCTCGATCGTGTTCGGAAGCCTAAACATCAGGGTTCTGGAGATGGGCGGATCGAGGGTCAGTGTCACAGCCAGAGACTCGTGTGTCATCGGGGAGGCCAGGAAATCTTTCGCTGTGGGCCCGAAGACCCGAGGGCTTTGCAATCTTCGGACACAGAGCTAAAAAAAAATGACAAAATGGACTTTCAGCAATGTAAACCAGCAGGTTGTTGCTATGTCCCCCGTTCATGTGAAAATGGGGGACACCTCCCACTCCCTTGCCAGGGAGAGAGAGAACATGTGGTTTGTCAAATGTCAGATGAAATGCAAAGCCTTTTGGGTAACTTTGGTCTGTGTCTTTGCTATTGCTTAGCACATGCTTTGGCTTGGTAATGGTACTGATGTGCTTTTTTTGCTGGGCACTTCTCTGTTTTCATGGATGTTTGCAAAGAAAAAGCATTTTAGAATGTATATTGTATACATTTCTCTGACATTAAATTTGACCTTTGAACCTTTGAAATAAACACACAATCAAAGACGAATGACCAATGCTCAAATTAAGACAATCTGTGCAAATACTAAAGTAATACTGAGAACATAAGTTGTAGAGTCCTTTAAGTGAATCTATAGTTTGTGCAATCCGTTAAGAGTTGACATGAGTGAAGTTATCCATGCTGGTTCAGGAGCTGAATGTTTGAAGGGTAATGGGTATCACCGGTTCCTGAAACTGGTAGTGTGGGACCTAAGGCAAAGTAGATGTGTTCAATGGTGGGGAGGGCTTTTCCTGTGATATATGCACCATTTTTGCTGGCTTTTCCATTCCTGGGCTTCGGTGTCTCAATATCAGGTTTAGGTAAGCACAGCAAAACAAAGTCAATGAAAGGAAAATAGCACTTCTCAAGTTGGAAAGCTTTCATTGCACCTTAATTTAATCTGTCATGACAATTATGGCTTAATTGGCAGCCTCTGAATCAAAACTCTGTGGGTCCATGCCTCATTCCAGGAGCATGAACAAGTAAGATAAACAAATATTCCAGTGTGATAGCTTGAAAGAAAATCAGACAGAATCAAAAGAGGCTGCAGTGGGTTGTAGACCCCACCAGCTTAATTAAGGGCTCAAACCATAAGACCATAAGATCGTAAGATATAGGAGCAGAATTAGGCCATTTTGGCCCATCAGGTCTGCTCCGCTATTCAGTCATAGCTGATTTACTTTCCCTCTCTACCCCATTTTCCTGTCTTCGCCTATAACCTTTGATACCTTGCTAATCAAGAATCTGTCAACCTCTGCCTTCAATATACCTCCATGACTGTAATGATTTGACCTTCATTGCCAGCTGTGGCAATGAATACCACAGTTTCACCACCCTCTGTCTAAACAAATTGTTCCTCATCTCGGTTCCAAACAGCCTTCTGTTCTGAATATGTGCCGGATTGATAAACTATTGGAAACATCCTCCATACATCCAGTCTATCTAGGCCTTTCACCCTCCCAACCATTGAGGACATCTTCAAAAGGTGGTGCTTCACTAAGGATCTGCACTATCTGGGACATGCTCTCATGGAACAAATTTCATGATGTGATAATAAATCTGATTTTGATCTGACACTGAGACAGAGGTTTCAGGTCCCATCTCACTTCTCAAATCACTTTTTCAAAGTCAAGTAAGAGAATTATTTGTGGTGTCCTGCTCAGTTCCTGATTTGATATTATGGATTGGAATACCTCATCACTGCTTGTGTGAGATTGCAGTGTATAACTTGATGCTATGGTTCTTACAGTACAATGGTGATGATACATGGAAAAGTACATTAGTGGATAAAAATCACTTCGGACCTCTCTCAGGTTATGAAGGCACTTCACAAATAGATATTTTTCATTATGTAAAGGTATTATATCAGAACATTTCTGCCATCCAAAATGCACTCTGTGTCCACTTTATTAGGTATATCGGTATATCTGCTCATTAATGCAAATATACAGTCAGCCAGTCATGTGACGGCAAGTCAATACATGCCAACCTGGTCAAGAGGTTCACTTGTCAATCAGACCAAACATCAGAATGGGGAAGAAATGTGATCTAAGTGTCTTTGACCCTGGAATGATTGCTGGTTCCAGTTGGGGTAGTTGGATTAACTCAGAAACTGCTGATCTCCTGGAATTTTCATGCGCAATAGTCTCTAAAATTTACAGAGAATGGTGTGAAAAGCAAACAAAAAAAGGCCCAGTGAGTGGAATTCTGTGAGCAAAAACACTGTTAATGAGAGAAGTCAGGGAGGAGAACGGCCAGAGAGGTTCAAGCTGACAGGAAGACGAAAGTACCACACATTACAACAGTGGTGGGTAGAAGAGCACAGCACATTGGACCTTGAAGTGGATGGGCTACAGCAGTAGAAGACCATGAACACACACTCAGTGACCTCTTTATTAGATACAGGAGGGACAGGAAGTAGCTACTGAGTGTAATTCCCAAAATTATATCCAAAACAATAACTATGTTCAGATAATGCATTGACAAAATATACAACATTCCAGAGATCATAAGGGAACTGCAATGCCAAGTCAGAGGGAAACTTTTGATGGTTTATTTGGAAGCTCAGATGAGGAAAGTGGATTGGAAAGAATGTAAGCAAGTGGAATCACACTTCCATTTGAACTGCTGTTGAGGAGCTGGGAAAATCCTTCCTTAAACAACCTTTCAATCTGCCCAACTGAAGAAGAGAAAAAAAAAGAGCCTGAAAAGTGATAAACAACATCTAGCAAAGGAAGAAGCCTTCACAAACGCCCACGTGTGTGTTAAAAATGAAGCAAGCAAAATAACAGGATATTTATTACTGAGTTTAGCTGCAGTATTATAACTCTTAAGGAAGACTGCAACCACTGAACTAGATGATGCTTTTAATTTCAAACATGATCTTGAGGGATATATTTTAATTTGTATCAAATGCCGATTATTTTAAAGAGATCTGCTGCCACAATTACCAGATTCTCTTAGCCTTTGCTAACCCTCTTGTGATGAATTTTGACCTGCTGAGATGAGCAGCTCTGGAGAATTGTCTCAGCATTTTAATGGCTTCAGCTCACACTCTCTGACACTGCAAAACCCCTCTATTAAAGCATTATAGTGAGTCACTTGTCAGAGGCAGCTTCATTACTGTAATTGTAATGCCATCTGACTAACCTGAGCCATGAAAACGCTTAAACAAAAATAGTTCAAAGATTTTGTATGATCCCTGATCTCACTTCTCTTACCTTGTCTTCCTTCTGGAATGATTTTTTTGTGGACAAGTACATTTCTCAGTATCTTCTTTATGAAGTGTATATGATTAGGCCACACACAGGAAATTGACTTACTGTGGCCCCTTCTTCTGTCATCTCTCCTCATTTTGATACATTATGTACTCGAATTTATCGCCCTATGACCATCAGGCTCTTGAACTGGTGTGGATAACTTCATTGAACACTACTGTGAATTTATTCTACAACTTTCAAGGACTTCATACAACTCATGTTTTCACTATTTTTTAATTTGCACAGATTGTCTTCTTTTGGCTGTTTGTCAGTCTTTTTCTATGTATAGTTTTTCACAAATTCTATTATATCTCTTTGCTTTTCTCTCTAAGTACCCACAGGAAAATGAAACTCAAGGTAGTATATGGTAACAAACAGTAGATGTAATTTGATAATAAATTTATTTTGAACTTTGAATCAGCCAACCAGCTTCACAGATGGATTATGCCAGCTTGATGTGGTTAAAGATTTCTTTGGGATTTCAAGACCATAGTTCGAATCACTTTTAGGATTTAAGAACCTGATCTGCGTTGGTAACCCTCAGGGACAATGAGTCTGATAATTTTATTGGCATTCTCTTGCTGTGCAAGTCTTGTCAGATTTTGGTAATCTTTTCTTTGGTAGGAGCATATCAAGATGACCTAGATCATAAAGTGCACCATAGAATTACATCTCTTCACAAACCTTCACCACCGTTCCTCCATCTCTACTTGTGTGATCCAATCTCTCTTTACATACACGGACAACCCTCCAACTCCAGCGCAGGCCTCCGGGCATCCAGTCTCCACTTTTTCACATTGGGTTTCGACTTCTGGACTTCCAACTTACCTTCGGATTTTGACCTCAATATTGACTGCTGAACTTGCTGATAGTGGGTTCCCAGACTTCAAGCTCAAACTCCAGGCATGTAAACTCACTGGACCTCAGGCCTCATGCTCGCTTAGTCATCTAAAACTAGACCCACTGATGTCAGACAGCCCAGCTTCCACCCATTCACTTTGGACTTCCTGGATACTATCAAAACTTTTTATTTTGTTTTTTTTTCCCAAGGTTTTACTTAACTTTATTCCCAGGCCCTGCCTCCATGCTGTAGTGGACTAGAAGATCCTGTAGCAACTGCAAATCGAGGTATCAAAATATTAATGTAAATTTATTATTGAAACACATATATGTTATCATATACTAACCTATATAACCATATAACAATCACAGCACGGAAACAGGCCATCTCGGCCCTCCTAGTCTGTGCTGAACTCTTAATCTCACCTAGTCCCACCTACCCGCACTCAGCCCATAACCCTCCACTCCTTTCCTGTCCATATACCTATCCAATTTTACCTTAAATGACACAACTGAACTGGCCTCTACTACTTCTACAGGAAGCTCATTCCACACAGCTATCACTCTCTGAGTAAAGAAATACCCCCTCGAGTTTCCCTTAAACTTCTGCCCCCTAACTCTCAAATCATGTCCTCTCGTTTGAATCTCCCCTACTCTCAATGGAAACAGCCTATTCACGTCAAATCAGAAATCAGAATTAGAATCAGAATCGGGTTTATTATCACCGGCATGTGACATGATGTTTGTTAACTTCACTGAGCAGCAGCAGTTCAATGCAATACATAATCTAGCAGAGAGACAGAAAAAATAATAATAAATAAACATGTAAATCAATTACATATATTGAATAGATTTTAAAAACATGCAAAAACAGAAATACTGTATATTAAAAAGTGAGATAGTATCCAAAGGTTCAATGTCCATTTAGGAATCGAATGGCAGAGCAGAAGAAGCTGTTCCTGAATCGCTGAGTGTGTGCCTTCAGGCTTCTGTATCTCCTACCTGATGGTAACAGAGAGAAAAGGACATGCCCTGGGTGCTGGAGGTCCTTAATAATGGACACTGCCTTTCTGAGACACTGCTCCCTAAAGATGTCATGTGTGCTTTGTAGGCTAGTACACAAGATGGAACTGACTAGATTTACAACCTACTGCAGCTTCTTTCGGTCCTGTGCAGTAGCCCCTCCATACCAGACAGTGATGCAGCCTGTCAGAATGCTCTCCATGGTACAACTATAGAAATTTTTGAGTGTATTTGTTGACATGCTAAATCTCTTCAAACTCCTAATAAAGTATAGCTACTGTCTTGCCTTCTTTATAACTATATGGATATGTTGGGACCAGGTTAGATCCTCAGAGATTCAGACACCCAGGAATTTGAAGCTGCTCACTCTCTCCACTTCTGATCCCTCTATGAGGATTGGTATGTGTTCCTTCATCTTATCCTTCCTGAAGTTGAGTACCAGGTTGTTCTGCGAGACCATTCCACTAGTTGGCATATCTCACTCCTGAATGCCCTCTTGCCACCACCTGAGATTCTACCAACAATGGTTATATCATAGGCAATTTATTGATGGTATTTGAGTTATGCATAGCCACATAGGCATGGGCATAGAGAGAGTAGAGCAGTGGGATAAGCACACAGTCCTGAGGTGTACCAATGTTGATTGTCAACGAAGGGGATATTTTATCACTAATCCGCTCAGATTGTGGTCTTCCAGTTAGGAAGTCGAGGATCCAATTGCGGAGGGAGGTACAGAGGCCCAGGTTCTGTAACTTCTCCATCAGGATTGTGGGAACGATGGTATTAAATGCTGAGCTGTAGTCGATGAACAGCATCCTGACAGAGGTGTTTGTGTTGTCCAGGTGGTCTGAAGCCAAGTGAAGAGCCATTGAGATTGCATCTGCCGTTGACCTATTGTGGCGATAGGCAAATTGCAATGGGTCCAGGTCCTTGCTGAGGCAGGAGTTCAGTCTAGTCATGACCAACCTCTCAAAGCATTTCATCACTGTCAATGTGAGTGCTACTGGGTGATAGTCACTCAGTGATAAGGCAGTCCTCATCATTCTTCTTAGGCTCTGGTATAATTGTTGCCTTTTTGAAGCAGTTAGGAACTTCTGTCCATAGCAATTAGAGATTGAAAATATCCTTGAATACTCCTGCTAATTGGTTGGCACAAGTTTTCAGAGCCTTACCAGGTACTCTATCGGGACCTTCCGCCTTGTGAGGGTGCGTGTTCTTTAAAGATAACCTAACATTGGTCTCTGAGAAAGAGAAAACAGGGTCATCAGGTGCATCAGGTATCTTCAGAGCTGTAGTTGTGTTCTCCCTTTCAAAGCGGGCATAGAAGGCATTGAGTTCATCTGGTAGTAAAACATCGCTGCCATTCATACTACTGAGTTTCACTTTGCAGGAAATTATGTCTTGCAGACCCTGCCAGAGTTGCCGTGCATCTGATGTCACCTCCAACCTCATTCAAAATTGTCCCTTCACCCTTGAAATAGCCCTTTGCAAATCATACCCGGTTTTCTGATACAGGCCTGGGTCCCCAGACTTGAATGCCACAGATCTAGCTTTCAGTAGACGATGTACCTCCTGGTTCATCCACAGCTTTTGGTTTGAGAACGTACAGTAAGTCTTTGTGGGCACACACTCATCCACACAGGTTTTAATGAAGTTGGTAACAACTGCAGCATACTCATCCAGGTTCAGAGATGAATCCCTGAATACGGTCCAGTTCACCGATTCAAAGCAGTCCTGTAGGCGCTTCTGTGCTTCCCTTGTCCATACCTTCTTGGTCCTCAGTACTGGTGCTGCTGTCTTCAGTCTCTGCCTATACTCAGGGAGTAGAAGTACAGCCAGGTGATCAGACTTCCCGAAATAACGTGGAATAGCACAGTAGGCATTCGTGATGGTGGTGTAGCAATGGTCCAGTGTGTTGCTTCCTATGTTATTGCAAGTGATCTGTGACTCACAGTAGTACAAAGAAATATAATAGAATCAATGAAAATCACAAACATTAAGTCTGTAATGCTGAAAGTCCAGAGCAACATAATGGCTAGTCCAGGGGTCAATACTGAAGAGTGTGGTAAGGCGGAGAGGCGGAGTGAAGTTTACATAGCACTAGACGGCGACTCCTTTGCTTGCATCTTCAGAAACAGCTCTATTCCTATCTTTGATTTTTTTTTCCTCTTCATGGTCCCTTTGAAGACCCTGGCCTGGAGATACACTCTGACTTTGGTTCTTTGTCGGAATGGGGCCCGCTCTCAACCCTCACGACTGGCCACTTTTTGATACCCCAAGGACACGGGAGAATACGGAACATTGGAGCAGCGGTTTCACTGCCAGGGGTTGTATGTCCGGGGAGCCAAGCCTTTATGGTGCCAACTCTCTGGGCGCAGAGCTCGGAAAAAGCGACGCAACAGACTTTTAACATCGTAAATCAGCAAGTTGTTTGTTATGTCTCCCTTTTCTCTCTGAAATGGGTCACCTCTTTTTCCTGTATTAGGGAGAGAGAGCTACAGTATGTTGAATTACTGTGTGAACGAGTAGTTTTTGGGGTACTGCAAGTCTGTGTCTTTATTGATGCTTTGCTGCACGCTTGAGTGCTCAGTGGGGGGTGCCGATGCTTTTGTGCTGGTGGGGTTGGGGGGTGTCATTACCTTGCTACTGCTTGTGCATGGGAGAGGGGAGCTGGGGGGTGCTTTGGGGTTTTAACATTTTAACTCTCTTTCATTCTGTGGGGAACTCCTCTGTGGATGTTTGCAAAGAAAAAGAATTTCAGGAAGTATATTATATACATTTCTCTGACCTTAAATGTGCCAAAGGGATCTGGGGATACAGGTCCATAATCATTGAAAGTGGCAGTACAGGTAGGTAGGGTCATAAAGAAAGCTTTTGGCATATTGGCTTTCATAAATTGAAGATGGATATTATATTAAAGATGTCCAAGATGCTAGTGAGGCCTACTTTGGAGTATTGTGTGCAGTTTTGGATACCTACCTACGGGAAAAATGTAAATGAGGTTGAAAGAGTACAAAGAAAATTGACAAGGATGTTGCTGGGTCTGGAAGACCTGAGTTATATGGAAAGATTGAATAGGTTAGGACTTAATTCCTTAGAACATAAAAGATTGAGAGAAGATTTGATAAAGGTATACAAAATTATGAGGTGTATAGACAGGGTAAATAGAAGCAGGCTTTTTCCACTGAGGTATAGTGGGCCAACAACCAGAAGTCATGGGTTAAGGATGAAAGGTGAAAAATTTAAGTGGAATGTGAGGGGAAATTTCTTCATTCAGAGGGTTGTGAAAACATGGAATAAGCTGCCAGCACAAGTGGTGCACATAAGCTTGATTTCAACATCTAAGAGAAGTTTGGATAGCTACGTGGATGGGAGGGGTATGGAGGGCTGTGGTCCTGATGCAGGTCAATGGGAAGACGCAGTTTAAACAGTTTTGGCACAGACTAGGTGGGTGGAATAGCCTATTACTTCTCTATGACACACACAGAACACTGGAGGAACTCAGCAGCTCAGGCAGTATCTACAGAAAAGTGTAAACAGTTGATGTTTCAGGCCAAGACACTTCTTCACGACTGACAATCAATGAAAAACTATATACAAATATGGACAACCAATGGGCAAATAAAAAAAATGTTCAACTACAAGTAATAAATAAATAATATTGTGAACATGAGTTGTATTCCCTTTTCACCTATGACTGCATTCCTGTACGTGGTTCTAACTGCATAATTAAGTTCGCAGATAACACCATGGTGATTGGCCTGTTCGGAGGGGATAACGAGATGGCCTACAGGGACGAGGTCCAGCACCTGGCCACGTGGTGTGCTGTCAACAACCTGGCCCTTAACACCCAGAATTTCCAGGGAGATCATTGTGGACTTCAGGCATGCTAGGAGCCACACTCACACCCCCATCTACATTAACAGAGCTGTAGTGGAGCATGTATCAAGCTTCAAATTCCTTGGTGTCCACATTTCCGAGGATCTCACCTGGTCCCTGAACTCCTCCATCCTGATCAAAAAGGTGCAAAAGCGCCTTTGTTTCCTGTGGACCATCAAGAAAGCTCACCTCTGTCCCAGGATACTGACAGACTTTTACTGCTGTACCATTGAGAGTATACTCACCAAATGCATCTCAGTGCGATATGGCAATTGTCCCATATCAGACCGCAAAGCACTCCAGCGTGTGGTAAAAACTGCCCAGCGGTTTATCGGCACCCAACTGCCTACCATTGAGAACATCTACCATAAATGCTGCCTGGGCAGGGCAAAAAGCATTATCGAGGATGCATCTCACCCTAACCATGGACTTTTTACTCTCCTTCCATCTGGTAGGCGGTACAGGAGCCTCCGGTCCTGCACAAGCAGGCACAGGAAGAGCTTCTTCCCTGAGGCTGTGACCCTGCTGAACCTCCCATCACAGCGCTGAGCAGTAGTGCACCCATATTGGACTGTCTCAGTACTTTTATATTTGTGTGCTGTAGCATGTACTTTTTACTCACAGTTATTTTGTAAATAACACTATTCTTTTCATCTCTGGTTAGATGCTAACTGCATTTCATTTGGCTTTGTATCTGTACTCGGCACAATGACAATAAAGTTGAATCTAATCTAATCTAGAGTGCTTGAAAGTGAGTCCATAGGTTGTGGAATCAGTTTAGTGTTGAGGTGAGTTAAGTTATCCACCCTGGCTAAGGAGCTTGATGGTTGAAGGGTAATAACTGTTACTGCACCTGGTACTGTGGAACCTAAGGCTTCTGTACCTCCATCTCAATGGCTGCCATGAGAAGGGAGCAAGAGCTGGATGATGGAGGTCGTTGATGGTAGATGCTGCTTACTTGTGGCACTGCTTCTTGCCGATGTGCTCTTTGGTGACAGCAAGATAGAGAAGTGTAATGATATTGTGTTTGCTGACTGTGAAGTTCAAAAATGAAACAAAGATCTTGAGCTCTATCAGATATGGATAGTTACCAGTAGACTCACTAAAGGGAGGTTTTACAGTAACTACTCAATCTTCAAAAGCTAGTTCACTTCTCAGTTTATTCTCCACAGCGACTTTAGCTGCCAATACTGATTATTTGACCAATGGGTCCCACCCCCGCTACCAAATAGGAGATAATTTCAGCTAACAAAGTAGTTCAAGCTCAATTCATTTAACTCCAGACATTACTTCCAGAGGATTTTCTATCTTAAAAAAATTCCAAATTACAGACAATTTCTAAGGAAAGGATTTCTAAGACACGAGTACAATTCCTGTAAGCTAAAAAGACATACCAACGATGCAAATGAATAAATCATCTGTCAAAGAAATCGAAAGCAGAGGAAAGGATTCTGGCTATCCCATCTTTTTTGTCATTCTTCATGTTCTTTAACCATTCCTAATAAGCCTGAAATTCTCTCTACATTTATACTGTTTTATGCCACTTGGGTATCTTCATACATATATGATATATTTTAGATACCCTTTCTACACTTCTTGGAGTCACAGTTCCCAGATTTCCACAATTAAGGCTTTGAAGTTATCTCTTTGAGTATACAAACTTGCCAACTTCTAACAGATCAGTCATTTGATATGCTAAATAATATCCATCTAGTCTGCAAGCTTTCTTGAATTAAATAGTCTGGCCTGTTTATCAGTTTGAAATAAGCCCAATTAAATAACCCATTGTTTTACTCTGCAACTCTTGAGAAGTCAGTCCAGGTGCTGTGACCCTCCATCCTGCTTTCTATAGACAATGCATCTATTTACAAAGCTGTGCTTTCAACTTCAAACTGATTATTGCAGGAATTTTAATGGGACCAAACTATGAACAAATAGACAGAGTGGCCATGGGATTGCCCTTGTCACCGGCTATTGGTGATTTCTACTTTGAGGAGAAGGCTCTGAGTTCTTTGCCCTTATGTCCCAAATGCTTCTTCAGATATGTCAATGACACCTTTGTAGTGTTGCCTCATGGACTGCAGGCACTCCAACAGTTAAGTGACCATCTGAACAGTATAACAGTATAACAAATGACCACTTGAACATCCAGATGTTCAATTTATGATGGATGGAGAAGAATGGTTGCCTCCCATTCCTAGACATTCTAATACAACATGGCACCTGTCAGAAACCCTGTCACTTGGACTTATATATCAACAATACCAGCCACTATCATTTCTCCCAGTGTAGAGTGGTTCTTTCTACTTTGATTAATCAAACAAAAACTATTTCGGACTCCTGGAGGAAATAAGATGATTATGCACGATGCTCCAACAGAATAGCTACAAGGTGAATGAAATCAATCAGTCCCATAAAAGGGCAGATGGAAAAACCAGGAAACCTAATAACAAGAAGGAACCCATAGCTACCAACTATCTTCCTTATATTTCCATGGTTTCTGGAAGGATTGCCAGGATCCTATAGAAATACTGGATTAATAGCATACACCAACACATAAGGAAGCTTAATTAGAGCTAATGCGGGTCAAAGATGACCTGGGTCATTCAGCTGGGCTTTACAGGATTCCCTGTGAATGCGGAGCAGTGTATATTGACAGATATGGTGCATGGTGGAAACCTGCATCAAGGAGCACAGGACGTATATCCTTTTGGGCTGCAGGGAGAGATCGGCAGTGGCAGAACTTTCCATTCACTATGACCATAGGACTAACTTTGACGGCACTAAACTAGTATGCTGTGCCAGTGGCTTTTGGGACTGTCTGGTGAAGGAAGCCATTGACATAAAAATAGACGAAGAGAATTTTAACAAAGAAAAAAGGTCTTGCTCTGAGTAAGAACTAGAATTCGATTGTAAACATGGTGGGAGAGCAGAAACCTGATTGGATGAGGACTAACCAATCAGGAACGAAGGACTACGAGGGTTATAAATGCCAACAAACTAGACATGCCCAGACGTCATCCCTGATAAAGATGGCAGAGTTTGTCATTGAAATATTGGTTATATTTGATACCTGCTCCCAGCTGAAAGCCAGTAAAGTGTTTATTCTTCAGAGATTGTCTGTCTGGTGTCAGTGGCCACATAACTAGGGCTTGTAAGATGTACCAGCTGTTCAGATGAATATCCACCATCTTCACCCATGGCTTCATGTGGCCCCGATTGGGGTGGGGGGCTAAGCAGGTGCTACACATTGCCCAAGGGTGATCTGCAAGCTAATGGAGGAAAGAGCACCTTACATCCTTTGATAGAGACTTATCTCCACCCACAGCATAGCTCAGTCCATCACTAAATCTAGCCTCCCCTCAATGGAATCTCACTGCCTTGGGAATGCTACCTATACAATCAAAGAACACTCTCACACTGGTTATTCTCTCTTCTCTTTACTTCATCGGGCAGAAGATACAAAAGCTGAAAAAGCCACACTAGCAGGCTCAAGAACAGCTTCTATCCTGCTGCTGTAACATTCTAATGGACTTACGGTGTCATAATGATGAACCCTTGATCTCTCAATTTACCTCTAAGTGGCCCTTGCATCTTATCTGTCTCTGGTATGGTCATGCAGCATTTAGTGCAAAACTTTACAGATTGCCAGGAATGAATCAATTCCACAAGCTGTTTTTAAGGAATTTGTAGGTTCTCTCTGTTACTGTCATGGGTTTCCTCCAGGCACTTCGCTTTACTCCCAAATTCCAAAGATGTGCAGTTAGTTTTCATAAATTGTGGGCATGCTATGTTAGCGACACTGCCTCTAGATTATCTCTGATGCAAGCAAAGTATTTCACTGTATGTTTTTATATACTTGTGACAAATAAAGCTAATTTTTCTCGTTTACCTCTGCTGTGCTTTCTCTGTAGCAGTGACTATAACACAATATATGCATTTCGTTAAGTGCCTTTTACTAAAAGGACCTGTGGATAACTTGGTTAGTGACATCAGCGGAGCTGCCACTGAGCTGAAGTATCTGATAAGTTTTCGATAAAAGTTGGCAAATCCCAGGAATCATTAGATCTGCTTCACAACGAATGACAGTGGCCAATCTCTGATTGCCTGCATTTTACTAGGGTCCATCTTGAGATTGCCATTAGAGATGATGAAGCCCAATAGTGAGTATGTGAAATTCAGAACTCCAGCTTTACGTAAAGTCCATAATTCAGAAGTCTCTTTAGGATATCTCTGACATGAGGGTTGTGCATCTCCATGGACCTCAAGAAAATTAGGAAGTCATCCAAGTAGATAAAGCCATATTTAACGGAGAACAACCTGGAGCACGTCATTTATAAAGGCCTAGGAAACTGCTGGCACATCCACAAGGCTGAAGGAAATGACCAGGTACTCATGGTGCCCTGTCAGTGTGTTGAATGCCATCTTTCACCCATCACCTCCTTAATGCGAACAAGGTTGTATGCACTCTGCAAGTCCAGCTTCGAGAATTCATTTGCCCCTTGGAGAATCGCAAAAGAAATGTTTGTAAGTTGAAGAGGATAACCATTCTTGATGGTTATATGATTCAGCCTTCTATAATCAATGCAAGGCCACAGAGACCCATCCTTCTTCTGTACAAAGCCGGCACCAGCTGGAGAGATGGAGGGCCGAATGAATCCCAGGGCAAGAGCCTCCTTAAGATACTCCTCTACAGCATTTCTCTCCAGGCCTGAGAGCATGTATAATTGATACCATGGAGGACTCATTCCAGGCAGTGGATCTATTGCACTATTCATAGGTTCAGTGCAGTGGAAGAGTTGAGGCCTTTCCCTTACTGAAGATCTCTTCCTAATAGATGGAAGGGATTTCTGCAGGTTTGTGTGCTGCATGGATTCCCAAACTTTCCTCTGAGGAAGACTTCTGAGACTCTGTCAGTAGCGGGGGGTGATTCAACACACCCCAGAGTCTCCCCCATAGGTCCACAAGAGTCTTTAGTGAAAGCAGAAGACTTGTCCGAATCCTTGTCCATTTCCTCAAACATCAGCAGCAAAGAGCAATAAATGGTCCTTGTGCTCCGGGACTAGGCTGCAAAGATCTCTTGGTGTCTTCTGCTGAGATGGGACCTGGAAACTGGAGTGCTTAGGGTTAGCTGCTGGAGTTCCATACTGCTTGGATGCCTCTTTGGTTTGCTCCTGATCTAGAGGTCTCGTTCCAGTGCACTCCTGACTGGACTGGGTTGTAAGTCACACAGGCCTATTGGTGGATCCACCTTGAAGGGAGATCTGGGTTTCCTGAAGGCTACAGACTAACCTGAACAGAAGTCTGTACTCTTGTTGACTTCTGGTCTCAGGAAAGTCTGGGGTTTGGAATACCAAGCTGAAAACAACCCCTCTGACAATGGCTGGACCAAGCAGTGATTCTCCCCTCCCTCCAGTCCACAGATAGCTTATGCTGAGACAGCCAAGGGTACCTAAAGATCATGGGTATGAGTGGTAAGTCAATAATGTAGAAACTAATGTCTTCCACATGATCCCCTATCCTCATCTGCAATGTCAGATTCAGATTCAGTTTACTGTCATTTAAAAACCACAAATGTCTGTTGCTGGACCTGCCGAGAACCTAACAGGTGGCTGTCCAAGTCATTTGCAGGCAAGAACTGACTCAACTCTCGCAGTGGCATGCTGAGCCCAAGTCTAGGAAATTTCCCCATTCCAGAATCTAAAAAAGCATTCATCTCTCATCAGTTCATACCCAGGAGATCTCTGTCCTCAGTGTGACACCAAAATCCGTGAGGTTCGGGTGGTGACTGCAACTGTCACAGTCCTCCCAACACCAGACCGTCTGAACAGTTCTCCCAACACCTCCAGCTTCGGACATTCACCCCGCAGGTGAACTGCTTCCCCACAACAACCTCAACTCTGACACCGGATCCTTTCATCAACAGAGATTCTTTTGCAGCCAATTTGCATGGGCTTGACAGGATCCTGAGCAGGAGAAGGGCTGATCATGGTCTGAGATCTCTTGATGGAATTCCTCTTACACTCTGCCAGATGATGATCTAGGTGAATGGATTGGTCTCCCCGTTCCAGCCACTCTCTTAGACCAAGGTCCTAAATTCAATCACGTAGTCAGCTGTTGACCTTCCACCCTGTTGAATCTTAATCAGGCCGTCTGAGACTTGGCTGACTCTGGCAGAGTGATGGAACACCTTCCTCATGGTGGCCATAAATTCCTCCAAATCCAAGCAATTCTCCGACCAGCATTCCCAATGCATGGTGGCCCAAGCCAGGGCTCTTCCAGCCAGAGGAGAGATAATGAAGGTCACCTGAAGGGAATAGGAATGGCTGGAGTTCAAACACTAATGAACACTGGATGAGAAAGCCGTGGCAAGTACCCAGGTCAGAAGATGGACTGGCTCTGCAGGATGACTGACAGCCTCACCTGAGCGACTTTGCCTTCCCTCCTGCAGTAGTTGACACTTGGAGATCTGGAGGTCATGTATCTCCCCGCTGTGTCTTGAAATTTTCTCGCTGTGGCTGGCCACAGCTGACAAAAGCTCCAATACCCCACTGGATCCATATTAACTCAGTCATACTGAAATGAGAGTCCTTGATGAGAATGGCTTGGACCCAGATGCTGGAGTATCTAAGGCCAAGCCCAAGACATGGTTTCAAACTGGGGCGAGAATCTGAGCACAAAAGAAACACCAGACAAATTGACTTCCAATTGACCACAGAACCTCAGTTCAGGCATTCCTCAAATGTTCAATCCCTTGTGCCCAAGACACGATTGCCAATTAGCAGGACTGTCTTGAACCTTTAAAGGGGCTGCACAAGCTATCCATACGCTGGGGAGTTACAGCTTCAAAACCTCAAAATCTGCTTTGGATGGGTGTGTGTCGTAACATAAACTACGAGTGGCAAGCAAAACATCTTTTCAAGATACAAAATCAAGATTGTTTAATGTCATTTCCAGTACACAGATATAAAGGAGAACAAAATACACGTTACTCCAGAGCCAATGCAGCACCGAATAAAAGACAGTAAGATAATGAAAATCACAGTAAACATAAATACATAAACACGATAAAATCTGCAGATGCTTGAAATCCAAACAACACACATGAAATGCTGGAGGAACTCAGCAGGTCAGGCAGCATCTATGGAAGAGAGTGAGCCGTCAAAGTATCAGGCCGAAACCCTTTTTCAGAACTGGAAAGTAACGGTGAAGATGTCAGAATGAACAGGTGGGCAGAAAAGAAGAAGGATAGCTAGAAGGTGATAGGTGAAACCAGATGGGTGGGAAGGGCAAAAGGGCTGGAGAAGAAGGAATCTGACAGGAGAGGAGAGTGGAACATAGGAGAATGGGAAGGAGGAGGGAATTCAAGGGAAGGTGATAGGCAATTGAGAAGAGGCAAGAGGCCAGAATCAGGAATAGAAGAAGAAGGGAGGGGCAGGGATTTTTTTACAGGAAGGAGATACTGGTATTCATGCCATCATGTTAGAGGCTACCCAGATAGAATATAAGGTGTTGCTCCTCCACTTTGAGGGTGACCTCTCGTAGCACAAGAGGAGGCCATGGACTAATATGTTGGAACAGGAGTAGGAATCGGAATTAAAATGTTTGGTCACCGGAAAGTTCCAGTTTTAACAGTTGAAGTGGAGGTGCTTGACGACGTGGTGCCCAGTTTATGATGGGTTCTCACCAATGTAGAGGAGGCTCTGTTGGAAGCACAGAACACAATAGATAACCCCATAAAATTCACAGGTGAAGTGTTGCCTCACCTGGAAATACATAAGAGAGCTTATATACATTGATTGTATGACCATAAAGGTATGCTAGGCATAGGGATATCCATACAGAAAGTGACTCTGACAGGAAACGATAAAGTAGTGATGGTGGGGGTGTGAAGGGTTGGGTTAGCTTTCCTTCTTAGGGAAAGTAACTGTTTCTGAGTCTGGTGGTCCTGATCTCCTCCCTGATAGATTTTCACCATATCTGAGTACTTGTGATAAAAATAAACCAATTACCAATCACTTTAACTAATGGGCTGAAAACCTCCCTGCATAATTGGGCGGTAACCTTGCCATTTCTTTAGCGTTTTTCAGTTTTATGAGGCTGCGTTGCTAGTTCAATTGTCAACTCAGCATGAGTACAACTGAATGAGCTGAATGCTTAAAAAAAGAGAATTTGTGCCTCTTAACACTCTTCACAATGAATCTAAAGTTGGAAATTTTCCTAATTATTTTCATTGAAACACTCAAGCAGAGAAAATTTTCCTCTCAACATTGTCTAATTTAGCTCTTACTTTAAAATGCAACAACATACGAGGAACTTCATTCAAGCTCACGTTGATCTCAGTGAAATTACATCAAACTAAGTGTGAAATGGGAAGCCTATCTCTCCCATCAGCATCTCCGCAGAAGGGTTGGATTAAAGTAATTTCTCTTTCACTTGCACTCACCTCTTTGACTAAACTGGAAACTGCATCGTTGGTATGATTTTTTTATTGGCCGAAAATCAATTTTGGAAGCTGCTAATTTCAGCCTAATGAATCTTAAGGTAATAAAGTTTTATTTGGTCATATCAATGGCTCTGTCAATTTAAATCCTGTGCTTTCTATCTAATTGTGCTGAAAGGTTGAAATAAGGTGAATGAAATTTGGAGAAGACCATCATGGATTAGTTGATTTGAATGGTCTGGTTGTCTGCTGAACCTGTGGCAAAAACCACACTGATTTTTGCAAAGCTACGAGTTTACCTCAGTTAATCCAAGATGATCGATGACAATAGTGAGAGAGGCATCACTGAAATAAATTACTCTCAGTGGCCACTTTATTTGGCACCCACTAGACTTGATGAAGTGGCCATCGACTGTGCGGTCCTGGTCTGCTGCTGCTGTCGCCCATCCACTTTTAGGTTCAATGCATTGTGCGTTCAAAGATGCTCTTCTGCACACCATGTGTGGTTATTTGAGTTACTGTTGCCTTCCTGTCAGCTTGAACCAGTCTGGTCATTCTCCTCTGGCGCTTTCACCCACAGAATGGCTGCTTAGTGGATTTTTTTTTTTTGTGCTTCACTCCATTCTCTGTAATCTCTAGAGTTATGCATGAAAATCAAAAAAGGGAACTGTTCCTGAGATACTCAAACAACCCTGTCTGGCACTAACAATTATTCCATGGCCAAAGTCACTTAGATTTCATCCTTCATCATTCTGACGTTTGGTTTGAACATCAACTGAACCTCTTGACTGTGCCTGCATGCTTTCATGTATTGAGTCACTGTCACATGATTGACTAATTAGATATTTGCATTAACGAGCAGGAGTACAGTTGTACTTAATAAAGTGACCACTGGCAGTATATCATCCTTTTGCACAGTGAGGATCCGACTCACTGCCAGAGACCATTTCAGAGTTTTTATTTGTATTAAACTCCATGAACTTCCTGCACCATCTATGTAGCCACTGGAGGTGAAATTATATTTCAGTGTTACCGGCTGTGAAATTTTACACCAGACTATTACTTGAGTCATGTATCACGCCGGGTTTAAACCGTGAAAAATCAATAAAAAAAGATTATGAAAAGTAAATGTTATTGAATAGGAAAGGAGAGAAGTTGGTAACTGCAAGCTCCTGCAGCAGATTGTGAGGGCTACTGAGAGAATCATTAGGGTGCCCCGTCCTGAACATATAACAGAAGCACTGTGTTTGCAGAGACCTCAGTGTGGTTGTGGACTCCCTCCCAACTGTCCCACAATATCTTTTACTTCTTACCATCAGGCAAAAGGTACCACAGAGTAAATACAAAGAATGTTAGGCTGGATAACAGCTTCTTTCCCCAGGCTGTGAGAATTCTGAATACCCTGCTCCCACCTAGCACGTATCATTCCTGACAGTGCCAGTAACATTATACTGTTGTATATTTAACTACATGCCATTTATGCACTTTAAGTCAGCTTGTCTATCTATAGAATTTTTTAATATAGTTGGCATTAACATTATTTTATGAGCTGTATACAATATACATGTTTTGTACCCTGGTCCCAGAGGAACATTGTTTCCTTTAGTTGTATACACATGTACGGTTGAATAACAATAAACTTTAACTTGATCTTGAACCTAAAATTCTTCTTCTCACCATAGCAAGTTCACTTCTGAAATGTGTGGTCTTTTATTTCCTTATCCCTAAAATCCTCAAGCGCATTTATATATTTCAAGTAATCAAAAAGCTGTCTTCCATTTCCCTTGAGTGAAGAAACAGGTTTCTTTGCTTAAATTACTTTCTACCATTTCATTCCCCACCACCCCTTTATTTGGACTATCCTGTATTTATACCAGCAGTTCAATGTTTTAAAATCTTGGTTAATTTCTGCTTGAATCTCCATGGTAACCAGACTTATTTAGGCCCTCTGCTTAAGTCTAAGTCTTACAAAATGCTGGTCATTCTTGGCAAGTCAAGCAGCATCTATGGAAAGGAATAAACAGTCACCATTTCATGCTGAGACCCTTCATCAGGCCTGATCAGAATCTCTTGTGATTATGAATGCAATCCTATCAATTTAGTGCTTGGTTTATCCAAAGTCTATGCACATTATACATTGCACGCAAGAGGTTCTGCAGATGCTAGAAATCTTGAGCAACACAAATAAAATGCTGGGGGAATTCATCAGGTCAGGCAGCGTCTATGGAAGGAAATAAACAGTCAATTTTTTTTGGCCAAGATCCTTCATAAGGATACATTACATACAGTGGGAATACACAGTGTTCCAATAATGGTTGAACCAACTCATTTCATAGTTGGCATAGTATTATACAGTGCACTATACCTCTCCATATTAGCTTTTCTGATATTTTTGATTATGTTGGTGTGTATCTGCACCTGATCTCTCTTTACTCATCATCCTAGTGCTTTCAAAGTGAACACCCACCTGTTATTCTTGCATCCAACACTCAACAGTTCAATCAATATCGCTCATGTTTTTGCTCAATTTAATTGACCCGTGGCCCCTTTTCAATTTGCAGCTTGCTTTATTTCTAAACTTTGCACATTTCTATTGTCTGAAATATACATATTCACTTCAGTCCATGCATCCAGAATTATTTATACATAGTTCAAAGGCAGGGTGAGTGGCGTGACATATTCCTGTGTAACCTTATCTCATCCACCTCCCACCTCCCTCCCATGCATTGCCCTATCTGTGACCTCACAGAGAATCCGGCTCCATATCTCACTTTCAGCAAGTGAACGCCCGTACTGAACCTCATCAGGTTCCTTCTGGGAATCTGTTCACAGCACATCCATTGACTAAACTCAATCTAACAGATCAGTATTCAGAGAAAAGACTCAAGAGAGTATATGATTCAGTAATGACAATATTTTACAACTCATTCTTTTTTCTTCTCTGATTCAGCAGCAAGAGGTATCGGCAAGCAAAGGAGGCACTATACCCATATAAGAAATTGCTTTATCAGAGTTATATAAAAGTATTAATACGGAAAGAAAAAAATAATTCTTAAGAAATAAATAAAAGAGGCAAAATCACACCACACAATATACTTCAGAGAGAACCACAGATGCCCAATAGCTAATCCTCTGTCTCTCCCCCCCCCCCATCTCTCACTCATCTTCTGTCTGTCCGTCCCTCTACCTCCTCCAGCTCATTGCATTGGTTGTGACACAGCTTAAGAGAAGATTCCCACTCGCACACAGGAGTACAAACAAGAGAAATCTGCAGATGCTGGAAATCCAAACAACACACAAGATGCTAAAGGAACTCAGCTGTCCAGGCAGCAGCTTTAGAAAGGAGTAAAGTCAATGTTTCAGGCTGGGATCCTTCATCAGGACTGAAAAAAAAGATGAGGTCAAAGCAAGAAGTTTGGGGGAAGGGAGGAAGAACCATGAGATGGTAGAACTCTTTTCTCACTGTTACCATCAGGTGGGAGAACAGAAGCCTGAAGGCACACACTCAGTGATTCAGCAACAGCTTCTTGCCCTCTGCCATCCGATTCCTAAATGGACTTTGAAGCTTTGGATACTATCTCACTTTTTAATATGCAGTATTTCTGTTTTTGCACGTTCTTAAAAAAATCTATTTAATATATGTAATTGATTTACTTGTTTATTTATTATGTTTTATTTTATTTATAATTATTATTAATTTTCTCTCTCTGCTAGACTATGTATTGCATTCAACTGCAGCTGCTAAGTTAACAAATTTCACGTCACATGCCAGTGATAATAGACCTGATCTTCCTCCCCTCCCTCCATCTTTTTGTATTTAAAAAGGGAGGAGGACAAAAGAGAGGAAATTATAGGGAAATCTTTCCTGACAAATCTGTTAGAGTTCTTGGATGAATTAACAAACAGGGTGGACAGAGGAGAGGCAGTGAATGTCAATTACAAATGTTTGTACTTGGATTTTCAGAAGGCATTTGATAAAGTGCCTCACATGAGGCTGCTTAACAGATAAAATCCTATGGTGTTCCAGGAAATATACCACATCAATAAAGGAATGGCTAACAGGCAGGAGGCAGTGAGTGGAAATAAAGGGGGCCTTTTTTAGTTTGCTGCCAGTGACTAGTGGTGTTCCTCACGGGTCAGTATTGGGACTGCTACTCTTCACATTGTGTGTCAATGATTCAGATAATGGAATTGATGGCTTTGTGGCAAAGTTTGTCGATGATACAAAGATAGGTGGAGGGGTAGGTAGTGCTGAGGAAGCACTGCAATTGCAGTAGGACTCAGACAAATTGGAAGAATGGGCAAAAATTGGCAGATGGAATAAGTGCTGGGAAATGTATGAAAATCATTTTGTAAAAGGAACAATATTGCAGACTATTATCTAAATGGGGAGAAAATCCAAACATCAGAGGTATAAAGGGATTTAGAAGTCCTTGTGCAAGACTCACAGAAGGTTAATTCACAGTTAAGTCTGTGGTAAAGAAGGCAAATGCAATGTTGGCATTTATTTCGAGGAGAAGGATATTCAATTGTGTAAGGTAAGGGAAATTAGTAGGGTAGTCATGGAAACTATGATGATTAAAGACGAGGAAGTACTAGAGCGTTTAAAAAATATGAAGGTGGGTAAGTGTCCGGATCCTGACAGGATATTCCCTAGGAACTTGAGGGAAGTGAATGTAGAAATAGCAGGGGCTCTGACAGAAATATTTCAAATGTCATTAGAAACGGGGATGGTGCCAGAGGATTGGTGTATTGCTCATGTGGTTCCATTGTTTAAAAAGGGTTCTAAGAGTTAACCTAACAGTTATCGGCCTGTAAGTTTGATGTCAGTGGTGGGTAAATTAATGGAAAGTATTCTTAGAGATGGTATATATGATTATCTGGATAGACAAGGTCTAATTAGGAGCAGTCAACATGGATTTGTGTGTGGAAGGTCATGTTTGACATATCTTAAACTTTTTTTAAATTAAAAAAAATTATTAGTTTTTTTATACATTTTCTACATCGCTACAGATAAAAAAAAACCCAGATCGAAATGAAGAGCATTAATACAGTGCAAAAATAAACATACAATAATAATATAATACAAAAGAAGGTAATTGAGAAAGCACCCAAATTGAAGATATGTAAAATTAGTATCCCCCCCAAGCCCCACAACAAAAAAAAACTCCAGACCAACCACAACACAACAAAGAGAATATAAATCAGGACGTTCAAAACCCCAAAACTGTAAATACACTTAGCAACAGAAGATATTGATGCCTACTACCAAAAAAAAAGGAGCTGAAAGCAAGGGACCGAAAAAAAAAACCTTAGTTAAGAGGAAGGTTATGAAAGTACTCAATAAAAGGTCCCCAGACCTTATGGAACTTTGTATCCGAATTAAGAACTGAATAATGAATTTTTTCAAGGTCTAAGCGGACATAATATCATTAAGCCATTGAGCATGCGTGGGCAGGGCAACATCTCTCCATCTAAGGAGGATTAAATGTCTAGCCAGGAGAGAAGCAAAAGATAATATTCGACACTTGGTTGAACTCAGACATAAATCTGTCTCACCCAAAAAACCGAACAAAGCAATTAAAGGGTTAGGTTCTAGTTGGTAATTCAGAATATAAGATAACGTTGTGAAGACATCTTTCCAAAATTTCTCCAAGCTAGGACAAAACCAGTACATATGAATGAGAGAGGCCTCGCCCCTTTTGCATTTATCACAAAGAGGACTAATATTAGGGTAAAATCAAGATAGTTTAGATTTAGACATATGGGCTCTATGAACAATCTTAAACTGTAAAAGGCAATGGCGAGCACAAAGAGAGGTTGAATTAACCAATTTAAGAATCGAGTCCCAAGTCTCATCAGATAAGGAGATATTTAAATCATGCTCCCAAGCCATTCTAATTTTATCCACAGGGGCACGCCGTAAGGATGCTAATTTATCACGAATAAATAATATTAAACCTTTACCTAGTGGATTAATAGAAAGAAATAAATCCATAACACTTTTCTCAGGCATTTCAGGGAAGTTAGGAATTAAAGGATTAATAAAGTGTCTAATTTGGAGATATCTAAAAAAATGAGCATTGGGCAGATTGAACTTAGCAGAGAGCTGTTGAAAAGATGCAAAGCGATTGTCAATAAAAAGATCTTCAAAATGTCTAATGCCCTTCCTATAACAATCATGGAATGCTGAATCATACGTAGCAGGTAAAAAAAGGTGATTATGTAAGGTAGGGCTAGAAAAGGAAAAACCATGGAAACCATAAAATTTCCTAAACTGAGCCCATATATGCAAAGTGTGTCTAACAAGAGGATTAACAATTAATCTGGACAAGCTACTAGGGAGTACAGAGCCAAGAAGTGCAGAGATAGATAAATCTTTAGTGGAACTCAACTCCATTGCCACCCAATTAGGGCACTCGGGTTGGCCATGGAAAGAAGACCAAAAGGTAGCACAACATATATTGGCTGCCCAATAATATAAACGAAAGTTAGGTAAAGCCATGCCACCCGCTTTTTTAGATTTTTGGAGATAAACTTTATTAATTCTAGAGCACTTATTCTTTTACAGATATGACAAAATAATAGAGTCTAAGGAATCAAAAAAAGATTTAGGAATAAAAATTGGGATTGATTGAAATAAATATAAAAGTTTAGGGAGAACATACATTTTAACAACATTAATACAACCTACCAAAGACATAGATAGAGGTGACCATTGTAACAGACTCTGTTTTATAGTATATGAAAGATTGGCAAAATTTTCACGAAAGAGATCTTTAAACTTCCTTGTGACTGTAATCCCAAGATAAGTAAATTGATTATGAACTACTTTAAAAGGGAGATCACGAAATGTTAATTCTCATACTTCTTTATTAATTGGGAAAAGTTCGCTCTTATGTAAATTAAGTTTATAGCCAGAGAACTGGCTAAAATGATCAAGAAGTGAAAACATTGGAGGTAAAGATGTAGATGGATTTGAAAGAAAGAGTAGTAAGTCATCAGCATAAAGAGAAACTTTATGCTCAACACCCCCTCTCCAAATCCCGGTCAATTCAGGACAATTTCGAAATGTTATCGCCAAAGGTTCTATAGCCAAATCAAAGAGAAAGGAACTTAAAGGGCATCCCTGACGGGTGACACCTTTGAGGTTAGATAACTGGGATTTCTGAAAATTAGTCAAAACAGAGGCAGTAGGACACAAATACAGCAATTTGGTCCAAGAGATAAAACTTTGACCAAAGTCAAATTTTTCTAAAACTGCAAAAAGGTAGTTCCACTCTATACGATCAAATGCTTTCTCCACATCGAGGGAAATAACACATTCAGAAATCCCAGTTGGAGGTGAATATAAAATGTTAAATGAATGCCGAATGCTAAAAAAAGGAAGACGGTTTTTAATAAAACCAGTTTGATCATCAGAAATAATAGAGGGAATAACAGTTTCTAATCTATAAGCCAAAGCTTTGGCCAAGATTTTAACATCAACATTAAGCAAAGAAATCAGCCTATACAAGGAACACTCTGTTGGGTCTTTACCCTTTTTTAGTAAAAGAATAATAGATGCCTCATTAAAAGAGGGTGGCAATTTACCATAACTAAACGAACGAGTCAGACAATACTGAGAATAACTGAGGAGAAAGAAGTGAAGAGAATGATTTATAAAATTCTACGGGGAACCCATAAGGTCCAGGTGATTTCCCTGAAGACAATGCAGAAATTGCAAAAGATATTTCTTCTGATAATATAGGCGTGTTAACTTTGGCTTTAAAATCAGATGAAAGTGAAGGAATATTCAGATTATTTAAAAAATGATCAACAGAGATATTGTCATTCAAAGATTCAGAGGAATAAAGTCGAGAATAGAAATTTTTAAATGTGTCATTGATTTCTAAGTGATCCGATGTAAAGTCTCCATTCTCCTTCCGGATCTCTGTAATATGTTGTTTGGCTTTGGAACGCCTCAGCTGATTGGCTAGAAATTTACCAGATTTGTCACCATGAATATAGAAGCGACTCTTACTTTCAAGAAGTTGGCATTCGACAGGTTGAGTAGACAGAAGATTAAACTTAGTTTGAAGTTCTACATGCTTCTTGTATAATTCAGGATTCTTAGTTTGAGCATACAGTTGATCCAATTCTTTAATCTGATTAATGAGGTCTAATCGATCTGCACAGGACTTTCTATTAAGATTTGCTGTATAGGAGATTATTTGTCCCCTCAAATATGTTTTCATGGCATCCCAGACAATCTGGGATGACATTTCAGATGATTTATTCGTGTTAAAATAAAAAGGTTATCTGATCTTTAATAAATTTTAGAAAATCATCATCCGATAGTAAAGTCGAGTCAAGATGCCTGTGTTTATTCCTCTGAGGGAGAATAGGAAAATTTAAAGACAAAGTAATTGGGGCATGGTCAGAAATCAGTATACTCTGATAGTCACAAGAATAGACAAATGGAATAAGTTGATTATTAAGTAAAAAGTAGTCAATTCTAGTAAAGGTATGGTGAACATGTGAGAAAAAAGAATAGTCTCTCTCAGTAGGATGAAGGAAACAGCATATATCAGAGATACCATAATTAGAGCGAAAAGAGTGAATAGCTAAGGCAGATTTAGTAGGTAGTTTAGTAACAGAGGACGATCGATCCAAATTAGGATCTAACCAACAATTGAAATTGCCACCCAGTATAAGAGAGTATGAATTTAAATCTGGTAGTGAGGAGAAAAAATGTTCAAAAAAATTAACATCATCAAAACTGGGAGCATACGGGTTTGCTAGTACAACTTTAGTATTATATAATTTTCCAGAAACAATAATAAAATGGCCATTTGTATCAGATATCTTATTATGGAGTTCAAAAGGAATATTTGAATTAATAAGGATGGAGACCACCCCCCCCCCAGCTTTGGCAGCAAAGGATGAATGAAAATGCTGACCCGCCCATTTTGACAGAAGCCGAGAATTATCAAAACTACGAATATGAGTTTCTTGAAAGAAAGCAATGTCAGCTTTGAGTTGTTTAATATGAGAGAAGACCTTCCTTCTTTTAACAGGATGATTCAATCCCTTTACATTCTAGCTCACAAATTTAAGTGAATTGACCATTATCAATTGTTAGTGCATATAAGGTCGCAGACATATAAAACAAACAAGCAGTACAGTAACAGTCTGGGAGCAAAAATGTAAACATAGATCCGTAGAATCAAAACAGAGGCATGTCCTGAATAACAAAGGAAAACAAAAGAAACAGTGAGTAGTGTTGGAACTGGAGAACCCCCCCCCCCCCCCCGCAACCCAAAATTAGACAGCTACCTAAAAAAGCAGCTAGCTCTACCAAAAAAATTAACCCAAGTATGACTTCCAGTTCTGTGTCGTTAACAAAAGTTCCGTATAAATAATATAGCAAATAATAGCTAATTTATGCACTAGAAAACAGAATTACAAATAGGAACAACTTCAACAGAAGTATAAAACTTAATACAAAGAAAATCAGAAGGAAACTAAAACTAACCTACCCGCAAAAAATTATAAAAGATTAAAAGAGAAAAAAAAAGGAGGGAGAAAAGGGGGAAATTATAAAATTCAAAGAGAGTCCTTATCAACCATTTACAGAAAAAAAAGCAAAACTTAAACTATGAATCAACCAACAGGGAGGCCTTCAATAAAAACTCCAAACCTCCAAAACAAGTTAAAGACAATTGTAGTTCTCTATAGATAAGGTTATACAAAAATAAAATAGATTACACAGGTAAAATCTAAAAGTTCGCAGGGAAACATTAAACTTAAATTATCTATTTAGAAAAAACGCACCAAGTCCAGGGAGAGATTGACTACAGCCCTTAGAGTTTCAATAGATAATGACTGAATTATTCAAGTAAAGTCTGAGTTTGGAAAAAATATTTTTACTCCGGGAAGTACTTATCAACCATTTTAGAAGGTCAGGCCGGTTCCGAAGAAGACGAGGTGGCCGGAAGACTTCCAACAAACGCCTCAGCCTCCTTCACTGATTTAAACCACTTATAATCTCCAGTACTAAGTGTAATTCGAAGATCGGCTGGATTTCAGAGAGAGGGTCTGAATCTGCGATCAAAACACTTTCATTACACTTTTAAACTCAGCACGCATCTTCAGAACCTGGGGAGCAAAATCCTCCACAAAACGAATGACCGTATGTTGAAAAGCAAAAGTACCTCTGTGGCGTGCCTCCATCATCAAACGGCTTTTCACCTGGTATTGATGAAAGCATAAAATAATCGGCCGTGGGCGGGAACCCAGAATTGCTCGAGGAACATAGATCCTGTGTGCTCTTTCAAGCTCAGGGGGAATTCTTTCCCGAAGATCTCACAGAGAAACTTAGGAAAAAATTCAACGGGAGAGCCCTTTTTGGTGGCCTCTGGCAAACCAAGAATTCGTAAATTGCAACGTCTGCTCCGATTTTCAAGATCCACCATTTTGGAAAAAAGTTTACTGTACTTCTCCTCTAGGCTGGAGCAGAGAGTTTCAAGGTATTGAACACAGCGTTTTAAATCTTCAGAAGTTACGTCAATGCGAGATAAATGTTCAGCATGTTCATCCACTCTAGCATTGATCTGATTCAATTTGGAATCCAGCTGGTTGAAAGAAGTTCTAAATTCAATTCTAAAATCCATTAAAGTATCTTGTCGATGCTGTTCCAGAACAGCGAGAATGTCAGCCGACAAAGCCGTAGAAGTTTCCTTTTTCCCAGTTTTAGTACTTTTGGTAGCCATTATAAGATAGATGTGTTCACAGGCAGGTAAAAGAGAACAAATAAAATACCTAACTAGGGTTTAAGAAGGGAGACATATAGTGCAAAGGTAAGAAGAATAACGGAGCAAAAGTTCGGAGCAACTAAACAATCGCCATCTTACCGGAAGTCCTCCTTATTGAACTTTTTGAAAAGGTTACGAGGAAAGTTGACGAGGGTAAAGCAGTGGATGTTGTCTATATGGACTTCAGTAAGGCCTTTGACAAGGTTCCACATGGAAGGTTAGTTAGGAAGGTTCAATTGTTAGCTATTAATATTGAAGTAGTAAAATAGATTCAACAGTGGCTGGATGGGAGATGCCAGAGAGTAGTGGTGGATAACTGTTTGTCAGGTTGGAGGCCGGTGACTAGTGTTGTGCCTCAGAGATCTGTACTGGGTCCAATGTTGTTTGTCATTTACATTAATGATCTGGATGATGGGGTGGTAAATTGGATTAGTAAGTATGCAGATGATACTAAGGTAGGTGGTGTTGTGGATAATGAAGTAGGTTTTCAAAGCTTGCAGAGAGAGTTAGGCCAGTTAGAAGAGTGGGTTGAATGATGGCAGATGGAGTTTAATGCTGATAAGTGTGAGGTGCTACATTTTGGTAGGAATAATCCAAATAGGACATACATGGTAAATGGTAGGGCATTGAGGAATTGAGTAGAACAGAGTGATCTAGGATTAATGGTGCATAGTTTCCTGAATGTGGAATCTCATGTGGATAGGGTGGTGAAGAAAGCTTTTGGTATGCTGGCCTTCATAAATCAGAGCATTGAGTATAGGAGTTGGGATGTAATGTTAAAATTGTACAAGTGATTGGTGAGGCCAATTTTGGCGTATTGTGTACAGTTCTGGTCACCGAATTATAGGAAAGATGTCAACAAAGTAGAGAGAGTACAGAGGAGATTTACTAGAATGTTACCTGGGTGTCAGCACCTAAGTTACAGAGAAAGGTTGAGCAAGTTAGGTCTTTATTCTTTGTAGTGTAGAAAGTTGAGGGGGGACTTGATAGAGGTATTTAAAATTATGAGGGGGATAAATAGAGTTGACGTGGATAGGCTTTTTCAATTGAGAGTAGGGGAGATTCAAACAAGAGGACATGAGTTGAGAGTTAAGGGGCAAAGGTTTAGGGGTAACACGAGGGGGAACTTCTTTACTCAGAGAGTGGTAGCTGTGTGGAAAGAGCTTCCAGTAGAAGTGATAGAGGCAGGTTTGATTTTGTCATTTAAAAAAAATTGGATAGGTATATGGACAGGAAGGGAATGGAGGGTTATGGACTGAGTGCAGGTCGGTGCAACTAGGTTAGATTAAACGCTCGGCACGGACTAGAAGGGCCGAGATGGCCTGTTTCCGTGCTGTAATTGTTATATGGTTATATGGGGAATAGAATTTAAAAGCAAGGAGATAATGCTGAGTTTTTATAAGACACTAGTCAGGCTGCACTTAGAGTATTGTCAACAATTTTGGACTCCTTATCTCAGAAAGGATATATTGTCATTGGAAAGAGTCCAGAGGAGGTTCACGGGGATGATTCCGGGAATGAAGGGACACACGAGGCGTATTTGGCAGCTTTGGGCCTGTATTCACTGGAAGTTAGAAGAATGCAGGGGGATCTCATTGAAACCTGCCAAATGTTGAAAGGGCTAGATAAGGTGGATGTGGAGAGGACGATTCCTCTGGGGGGAGGGGTGGTATCCAGAACTAGAGGACAGAGCCTCAAAATTGATGGGTGACCTTTTAGAGCAGTGGTAAGAAGGAATGTTTTTTAGCCAAAGGGTAGTGAATCTGTGGAATGCTCTGCCACAGACTGTGGTGGAGGCCAGTCTGTGGGCATTTTCAAAGCAGAAGTTGATAGACTCCTGATTGGTCTGGGCATCAAGGGATATGATGTGAGGGCAGGTGTATGGGGTTGCTTGGGATCTCAGATCAGCCATGATGAAATGGTGAAGCGGGCACGATGGGTTGAATGGCCTAACTCTGCTTCCTTGTCTTATGGTCTTATTATCTTATGGACTGTTTACTCTTTTCCACAGATTCTGTCTGGCCTCCTGAGATCCTCCAGCATTTTGTGTGTGCTGCACACAGAGGAATTGCCCATCTTTGCACCCTTCAAGAACTCTTCAAAAATCTAACATTGTGGCGACCCACTTCTCAGCGCACTCGAACCGGCTCACAAAGCGGCGCGCGCTGGCATTGAGGCTGGTTGCAAAAAGGCGCCAAGCCTGCTTCATCAGCAAGGGGAAAAGCCCGTGCGTGGGACGGGACTGTGAATACGTGCCCCCTACAGCATTCCCGCCTGGGGAGGGCGGAATCAGGAAGGCTTTAAAGCGAGGCCGCGAAGTTTGAATAAATCTCTTTTTGCAACTGCAGCTCACCGACTCTGTGTCGTTATTTCAGCGTTACGTGTAGCACACCGCTACAATTGGTGATGAGGAAGAACGACGCCGCATCTGCTCAGGCAGTTTCGTTAAAACTGCCAAGCTTCTGGACGCTGCGACCTCATCTCTGGTTCCAGCAAGCAGAAGCCCAATTCCACATTCGGCAGATAACCTCGGATGCCACACGTTACTAATACGTGGTGAGTTCCCTCAACCAGGAAATAGCAGCCCAGGTTGAGGAGTTCATATGGTCACCCCCAGCGGACGGCAAATACACAGAATTTAAGGCCTTGCTCATAAGGACTTTCAGACTCTCACGGCACGAACGAGCTGCCCGCTTACTGCACCTGGATGGTTTGGGAGACAAGCTGCCGTCAGCTTTGATGAACGAGATGCTCTCCCTGGCCAGAGGACACAAGCCCTGCCTCATGTTTGAGCAGGCATTCCTGGAGCAGCTGCCCGAGGACATACGCCTGCTGCTGTCCGACGTGGATATCAGCGACCCCCGGAAGGTGGCGGCCCGGGCGGACTTGCTGTGGAACGCCAAGAAGGAGAGTGGGGCGTCCGTTGCACAGATCACCAGGCCATGCTCCCAGCAGCAAACCAGACCAGGCCCAGCCGCAGAGCCCGCTAACCCCAGAGGCAGGGGCGAGGAGACCAACGAACAATGGTGCTTTTACCACCAGCGGTGGGGCGCAGAAGCCCGCCGCTGTAGATCACCCTGCAAGTTCCCGGGAAACGCCAGGGCCAGCCACCGCTGATGGCTATGGTGGCTGGCCATCGGGATACCCTCCTGTATGTCTGGGAAAGGGGTCGGGATGCCGTTTTTTTGGTCGACTCCAGAGGCGAGATCAGCGTCTTACCTCCAACGAGTTACGACACCCGCAACAGAGCACCGGGTCCCACCCTGAGGGGTGCAAACGGCAGCACAGTAAGGACCTATGGCACCCGTACGGTGCAGCTACAGTTCGGCTCCAGTCGGTTCACGTGGGACTTCACACTGGCCGCCGTAGCCCAACCGCTCCTGGAAGCGGATTTTTTGTGGGCTCACAGCCTACTGGTCGACCTGCCCAGGAAGAGACTGGTACAGGCCGAGACCTTTCAGACGTTCTCCCTGGGTGCAGCCCAGTTGCCAGCCCCTCACCTCGGCTCCATCACGCTGTCTGACAATGACTTCACCAGAGTCCTGGCGGATTTCCCATCGGTTCTGGCACCGCAGTTCATGGCAGCCATGCCCAGACATGGAGTACAGCACCACATCCCGACCCAGGGACCACCCCTCCATGCCCATGCTCGGCGACTTCCCCCAGACAAGTTCCGACTGGCAAAGGAAGAGTTCAAGAGGATGGAGGAATTGGGGATCATCCGGTGGTCCGACAGCCCATGGGCCTCCCCCCTGCACATGGTGCCCAAAGCGACGGGAGGCTGGAGACCGTGCGGCGACTACCGCAGGCTGAACGAGGCTACCACACCGGACTGCTACCCTGTGCCGCACATTCAGGACTTTGCAGCAAACCTGCATGGCGCATGGATCTTCTCCAAGGTAGACCTCGTCCGAGGGTACCATCAAATCCCGATGCATCCTGACGACGTCCCCAAAACGGCACTCATCACCCTTTTCGGCCTTTTCGAGTTCCTCCACATGCCGTTCGGCCTGAAGAATGCTGCACAGATGTTTCAGCGGTTAATGGACCTGGTGGGACGTGACCTGGACTTCGTTTTCATCTATTTGGATGACGTCCTCATAGCCAGCAGCAGTCGTCAGGAGCATCTGTCCCACCTCCGTCAACTCTATGCCCGACTGAGTGAATGCGGCCTGACAATCAACCCGGCCAAATGCCAGTTCGGGCTCGACACCATCGACTTCCTGGGCCACAGGATTACTAAAGACGGGGCAACCCCTCTGCCCGCCAAGGTAGACGTGGTCCGCCATTTCCCCCGACCCAACACGATCAAAGACCTTCAGGAATTCGTGGGTATGGTAAATTTCTACCACCACTTCCTCCCTTCAGCTGCCCGAATCATGCACCCCCTGTTCGCCCTGATGTCGGGTAAGGGCAAGGACATTACCTGGGATGAGGAGTCCGCCGCCGCTTTCATTAAAACCAAAAAAGCCTTAGCAAATGCCGCTATGCTAGTGCACCCCAGAACGGACATCCCTACCACCCTCACAGTGGATGCATCTAACACGGCAGTCGGTGGAGTGCTGGAACAACTCATCGCGGGTCGCTGGCAATCCCTGGCATTTTTCAGCAAACACCTACGACAACCCGAGCTCAGATACAGTGCTTTCGACCGGGAACTGTTGGCACTATACCTGGCAATCCGGCATTTCAGGTACTTCTTAGAAGGTAGGCCTTTCACGGACCACAAACCTCTTACCTTTGCGTTCTCAAAAACATCTGACCCCTGGTCGTCCCACCAGCAGCGACATGTGTCCTACATCTCTGAATACACGACGGATGTCCGGCATGTCTCGGGAAAGGACAATGTCGTGGCGGATGCCCTCTCCCTCCCTAACATCCAAGCCCTGTCCCAGGAGTAGACTATGAAGCACTGGTGGAGGCGCAGCAGGCAGACAAGGAGATCACTAGTTACAGGACTGCAGTCTCCGGTTTGCAGCTCCAGGACCTCCCCGTTGGCCCAGGTGAGAGGACCCTACTCTGTGACGTCACCACTGGCCAACCCTGCTCCGTCGTTCTGGCAGCCTTTCGGCGGCGCATTTTCGACTCCATTCACAACTTAACGCACCCCTCCATCCGGACAACCGTCTGGATGGTGGCCAACAGGTTCGTTTGGCACAGACTCCGCAAGCAGGTCAGTGAATGGGCCAAAGCCCCACCGCAGCAGTTCCACCCCACTCACTGGCGTTTCGACCACATTCATGTGGATATCGTGGGCCCCCTGCCAGTGTCGTGAGGAGCGAGGCACCTCCTGACTATCGCGGACCAGTTCACAAGATGGCCAGAGGCGGTCCCGCTCACCAACACCACCTCCAAATCTTGCGCCCGGACACTGATTGCCACCTGGGTGTCCCGCTTTGGTGTACCGGCCCACATTATCTCCGACAGAGGTGCCCAGTTCACCTCCAGCCTGTGGTCAGCTATGGCCAGTCTTTTGGGGACACAGCTGCACCACACAACTGCCTACCACCCACAGTCGAATGGACTAGTGGAGCATTTCCACCGTCACCTGAAGTCGGCTCTCATGGCCCGCCTGAGAGGAGCTAACTGGGTGGACAAGCTTCCCTGGGTCCTGCTCGGAGTCCGCACGGTGCCCAAAAAAGATCTGCACACCTCGTCGGCCGAGTTGGTGTACGGCGCACCCCTTGTCGTCCCAGGAGAGTTCATACCAGCCCCAAGGGGGCAAGAGGAAGAACCCACAGCAGTCCTGGGCAGACTACTCGAGAGGCTCGGTAACCTGGCCCCCATATCCACTTCGCAGCAAGGGCAGAACCCGACCTGCGTACCCAAAGACCTGCAAAACTGTAAGTTTATTTTTGTATGATGGGGCGGACATCGGGCACTGCTACAGTGGCCCTATGAGGGGCCATTTACTGTGATCAGAAACAATGGGTCCACATTCGTGCTGGACATTGGGGGGAAAGAGGAGGTTTTCACGATGGACCGACTCAAACTGGCCCATGTGGACTTGGCGCAGCTGGTCGAGATTCTGGCACCGTGGCACAGAGGCAGACTCCCAAACAGAGTCCGAGCCAGATTGTGGACATTGGGGGGGGGGGGGGCGGGGGAGCCACATCGCTGGTTCTGGGGGGGGCGGGGTTATGTGACTACCCACTTCCCAGCGCACTTGAACCAGCTCACAAAGCGGTGCGCGCCAGCATTGAGGCCGGTCGCAAAAAGTGCGCCAAGCCTGCTTTACCAGCAAGGGGAAAAGCCCGCGCGTGGGACGGGACTGTGAATACGCGTCCCCTACAGCATTCCCGCTTGGGGAGGGCGGGATCAGGAGGGCTTTAAAGCGAGGCCGCAAAGTTTGAATAAATCTCTTTGCAACTGCAGCTCACCGACTCCATGTCGTTATTTCAGCGCTGCGTGTAGCACACTGCTACAACATAACATTTACCCAGTCTTTTCCAAGCAAACGTATTTTTCTCCATTATCTACGCTCAAGGCTATAGACTAGTACTCACACTAACTTTTCAAAACATTAATGTAACTGCTTCCCTTGTACTTACTCAAAACATTCTCACATTCCAGACCAATGCCATTTTGTGTTGCTCATTTTAACATATAACAAGGAGTTTCTTTCCTCGCACTGTCTATCATCTTCATTTAACTGCATTACCTCCATTCTTCTCAATGGTTTCATGTAACAAGTGGTTATTAATCACAGCAGCTATAATAACTCTGGGTAAAAAGTTGCAAATGCACATAAACATTTGATGACACAAATGTCTGCAGATGCTGCAACAGACAAGCTGCTGGAGGAACCCAGTGAGCCAGGCAGGATCTATGGAAGCAAAGTGGATAGATGATGTTTGATTTCAGACCCTTTCAAGTCCAGACAGAATATGGAATATGGAAGAGTACGGCACAGGAATGAGCACTTCAGTCCATCATATTGTACGAGTTAAACGCCAGGCCTGACGCATTCAAAAGGTAGGGTATTGGGACCAGAGACAAGGGTTGAGATGGTTCTGCTTTCTGCTGTCCAATGTTTACTCTGTTCTGTGGCACACCGAGGCCGAAGCTGTGGCCTACCCCGAGCTCCATGTCTGTGGGTTCAGCGACATTTACTCCATCCCGTGTCACACTGTAGCCTGCTTCGGCCGCTCCGGGCTCGATGTTTGCGGAGACAGCAACATTTACTCCATTCGGTGATGAACTGTGGCTGAGGCCATGGCCTGCTCCGGCTGCTCCAGGCTTCATGTCTGAGGACTCACTTTCATTCTAAACGCTTTCTTTCATCGTATGCCCAATTTGTTTTTTCTCTTTCTCTACATTGGGTGTTTGTCAATCTTATTTAAGTGGGTTGTTTTGGGTTTCTTTATTTTATGGCTGCCTGTAAGGAAACAAATCTCAAGGTTTGTATGCATCTTTGATAATAAATGTACTTTGAACTTTGAACTAATTAAGGTGATGACACTAAATGTCTTCTGTTCGCAGGTGATCTTGCTCTGTACCTTCATCTGTTTATTTAAGAGACTCTTACGTAAAAGCACCTTCAATGCCCCTATTTTATTTGCCTCCTCTACCATCCCTGGCAGCACACTTTGGGCAAATGGTGCAGAAAAAGTATGTAAATGGATAAAAGGATATGGAGCAGTTGGTGGGTGATGGAATTGTCTTGAATATCCATCTTGGTCAGCATGGACATAAATGGCCCGAATGGCCTTTTTACAATGCTGTACAACTCTATCATTCTATTTTATTTGTTCCTTCACATTACAATTTGTGCACCAGTCATGTCTTTTTCAGGTGAGAAGCTGGCAGTGGATAGGTTAACACGGTAAAGGGCAGAAGAAGAAGAAATCTGACAGAAGATGACAGCGGACCACGGGAGAAAGGGGAGGAGGAGGGTTGTCAGAGAAAAGCTGTGAGCAGACAAAAAGGGGTGAGAAGGGAATCAGAATAGGAAATGGAAATAGCCAGGAGGGGGGAAAATTTACTGGAAATTCGAGAAATTGATGTTCATGCCATCAGGTGGGAGGCTACCCAGACTGAAGATTGGGTGTTACTCCTCCAATGTGAATTTGGCATCATTTTGTCAGTAGAAGAGGTCATGGACTGACATGTCAGAATGGGAATAGGAAATCAAATTGAAGTGGGTGACCACTGGGAAATCCTGTCTTTTTGTGGCAGATGGAGTGAAGGTGCTCGACAAAGCAGTCCGCCAACCTACATTGGATCTCTGTAGTGTAGTGGAGACCAGATGCACCAGATGCAGTCGATGACCACAACAGACTTGCCGATGAAGGTTTGCCTCATCTGGGAGCTCTCATATAACACTTCAGACTCAGTGGCAGCGTGAATTGATAACAGACAGATAATTGTGACCATAAACTGAAAGTGTATTTAGAACTCTAATCCACAGGATAAAAAGCAGCAATAGTAGTAATAGCAACACACACAAAATGCTGGAGGAACTCAGCAGGCCAGGCAGCATCTAGGAAAAGAGTACAGTCGATGTTTTGGCCCGAAACGTTGACTGTACTCTTTTCCTTGATGCTGCCTGGCTTGCTGAGTTCCTGCAGCATTTTGTTGTGTTGCTCAGATTTCCCAGCATCTGCAGATTTTCTCTTGTTAATAATTATGTTTAGTTTTATAACCATCAGATAGGAACTTCCAGGGCATCTAAGATGGAGAAAATCATTGCTTTACCGAGGAAAGTCTATAATTAACGTTCATTTGCTACAGGACAAGTAGAAAAAAAAACTTATGACAGCTTGTGTCTATGAATTATATTTAATTGAGTGTCTGTATCTTCTCACAAGGGAGAAAAAAATCATCTGTCACAAAATGATATCATGTGTACCATCATAAAACTGATAAAGAAAGATCCAATTGCATCTCAGTCCACCTGATACTCAGTGTATCTGATTCTGTGATGATTTTAATGAGGCTGCATTTCCAAGTCATTAAAATGCGAACTTATTATAATCAGGCTTGTGCCAAATTGCAGGAGTCCATGCGAAGTCCCTCCTGTCTTCACTGGGCATTGTGCTTGGCCATTTACCCTACATTTAATTTATTTTTCTCAGGAGCTGAATTAAACATCATTGCAACAATTTCTTTTTTTGGGTTTGCAGTTAGTGAGCTGTGCTTACTTTTAAAATGGCAAATAGCTCCAAAAAGTGGCACAACACAAACGAGGACATTTATTCCGTTGTTCTTTCTTGGCTAGACCCTGGTGATGTCATGACCAAGAGAGCTCACCAATGCCTTTACATCCTCAGGAGGCTCGGTAATTCATGCCCCCGTTACCAATTTTTATCAATGCATTCAGTCTGGATGTATGACAGCTTAGACATGCATGTGCCTGTGAGAAACTGCAGCGAGTTGGGGACACAGATCAGCACACCAAAGACAACGGCCTCCCATCTACACTTCTCGCTGCCTCAGTAAAGCAGCCAGCATCATCAAGGACCCCAGCCACCCTGCAACATGCTCTTTTCTTCCCCCCTCCCACCAGGCAGAAGATAACAACATTTTGAAAGCAGTCAGAGCTCAAGGACAGCATCTGTCCACTTGAAAGGATTTCTTGCATGGTACAATGGACGATCTATTTCGTTGTGATCTTGCACTTCACCAGGACTGCACTCTTGCAGCTTTTATACTTCATTCTGTATAGTTATTGTCTTATTTCCATCTATCACAATGCACTAAGTAATTGTTAAATCTATATGAACAGTAGGAAAGACAGGCTTTTCACTGTACCTTGGTACACGACAATATAAACCAATAACCAGTACCACGATCAGCTTATCACTAGACACCTTGCTCATAACCAAGCACCTGGCATTGCTTTGGACTGGATTAAAAACACTCCAATGCACCTTTGAGGACCCTGATTTGCAGGTTTACAGACCAAGTGCTGGTTGGTGTCAGTAATTTGCAGTTGTCTAGACTGGTTGCTATTGTGGCTTTGTAAGTAAAGCACCTGCCTCAGAATCAGTGACCTCTGGTGCTGTCTGTGTCAAGTTTGCATGCTCTCCATGTGCCTGCAAGTGTTTACCCAGGGTGATTTAGATTTGCTTTTTATCTCAAAGACGAGCTGGTTGGGTGGTTAATCCGCAAATGAAGAATTGTGGTGGTTCAAAGTTCAATGTACATTTATTATTAAAGTATGTATACATTATACAATCTTGAAATTGGTCCCCTTAAAGGCTGCCACAAGACAAGAAACCCAAAAGAACCATTAAAAAAGACTGATAAACACCCCGTGTGCAGAGAAGCAAAAAAAAAATGAATCGTGTAAATAAACAGCACTTAAATAAATAAACTCACTAAAGGGAGTCTTTAGACATGACACCCAGAGCAGGCCCACGGCCACACCCTCGGTTCAGCACACAGCAGAGTAAACATTGCAGAGCCTGCAAATACGAAGCATGAAGCAGCCTGGTAGATAGGCGGGAGGGGACAGACTGCACACCTTGTGGGGAAATAAGGATGTTGTGTCGAGTAACACATGCACAATGCAGGGGAACTTGGAAAGTCAGGCAGCTACTATGGAAGGGAATAATCAGTCAATGTTTCGGGCCCAAAATCCTTCACCAGGTCCCCTCCTGCCTTTTAAATGCAGTTTAAACCCTACACTGCTTATTCTTAGCAGAGCAGTGCACACAAAATGCTGGATGAAATCAGCAGGTCATGCAGCATCTCTGGACATGAATAAAGAGTTGAGGTTTCAAGCCAAGACCCTTTATTGGAACTCAGAAAGTGTCTTGGTAATTGTGGCTGATTGTCAGACTTGATGAAGGGTCTCAGTCCAAAATGTTGACTGTCATCAAAAACATGTATTTAAAATATGAACAATTTAAAATCCATTATATTTGAAATACTTATCTGGGCTGCTAGCAATTGATGTCAGTAAAGTTAGTTTCCTGGTGTACTGCATATGGTTGTAATTACAGTTCTGTGTGCCTTCAACAATTTATTTCCAACTTTCAGAATATTCTAATTTGGGAAATGTTTACACACTTCAGTTGAACACTGATTCACCATCCCTGGCGATGACAAGGATAAAGGATCTTTAATACCATGTGATAGTAGTAGTGAGATCACTTGAGTCGAGTATGATGCTCTGCTAAGGGTTTTCCTTAATGTAGAACACCTGTGTGTGACTTTGTTTAGCGTGGGGAGGCTGATGCATGCACAGCCACCAGATGGTCCTTGACAGATCAGGGTCAGGGTCCAGTGGCATGGAATGCAAGACGACTAGGGACCCTTCGCCGCTGCAGCTTTTTCCCACCTTCACTGCCGTTGTGATAAGAACATAAGAGATAGGAGCAGGAGTAGGCCAATCAGCCCCTCAAGCCTGCTCCGCCATTCAACAAGATCATGGCTGATCCAATCTTAACTCTAGTTATCACCGAATCACACAAGGCAACAGTGCCAACCAACAGGGCACCATGCCGCCCATTTTATTTTATTATTCATTCCACCCAAACCCATGTGATCACCCGGGGGAATAAAAACGATTTGCCAATTGAGGAGAAAAAATCTGGAAAACTCCTCTCCGACCCATCCAGGCTATCGAAAACTGGCCCAGGCATGTGATCTAAACCTAGCCTCATGTCCACTTACCTGCTCGCTCACCGTATCCCCAATGCCATTTTTATCCAGAAAATGATGTGTCATCATCTGCCACCACCTCCAACTCAGAAGTCTTGCTTGGATCGTCCTCTGTCTGGAACCTCACCCTTGACCTTAATGTCATGGGTGGCCCTACCAAGAGCTAAATGCCAGATGACTAATATCCATACAGCTTTGCACTCTGACCTCTTAGGGACTCATAAGCCTTTCCAACATGACAGGGTGACGTTCCTCAGAACAGAATAGCCTGTAGCGGAGCAGGCAATCACAGTAGAATTCCTGGATTCCCGCACTAAGTTGTGCTTTTGCGTATTCAGAACTTTCCGTTAGTTTTGCAGTTTTTTTGATGTTAAGTACTAAGCGTTTCACCACAGTGTTCAATGCAATGATTCAATTTGTATGAACAATATGCAAGACAAGCTTCTCACTCTATCCCAACACATGTGACAATAATAAACCAATTTCAGTTCCAATTCCAGTTCTAATTATTGGACTCACAAGAACTGCTTCCACAATCTACATAGGAGATGAACTCCACTTTACAAATGAAGCACAACACAGCACAAGCCTTTCATGTTGCAGGATGCATCCAATCATCTCAGGTTGTCTGGCAAGCATACATCTAATAAAGAAGTGACATATTATCTGCTTGTAGCAACAAAGATAAATCTACATTTATATTATGCCATTAATGGAACAAAATGTTTGAAGGAACATTCACGAGGGAGCTGGCATAAGAATGCATATTTCATATTGAGTGTGTGAAATCAGGAGAAATGAGAAAAACACTGATCAAAGAAGTTCAGCTTACACACCATTTTAAAGGAGGACAAAAATTTGTAATTTTAGAGAGGAAATCCCAGAGACTAAGGTCAAGGTAGCTGAACCCTACTGTTAAGAGTTTATTGAGCAGTCCCCTGGTACAAGATGGAGACTTGACCTCACAGTCTATCATGTCATGGTCTTTCACCTTATTGTTTGCTTGTTTGGGCTGCATTTTCTCTGTAACTGTAACACTCTATTCTCATTCTGTTATTGTTTTCCTTTGTATTATCTCAATGTGCTATTGAATTTGAATGACCTGTACTGTTGGCGTGCTCAGGAACAAAGGAGCGTGATAGGTCACCTGACAGACGTGTGCAAGATGGAAGAGGCATAGATCAAGCGGACAACCAGAAACTTTACCCCAGGGCAGAAATGTCTAATATGAGGGAGCATAACTTTCAGGTGTTTGGAGTAAAGTATGGGGGGAGTGTCACAGATATGGTGTGTGTGTGTGTGTGTGTGTGTGTGTGTGTGTCCATCACAAGTGAAATCCTGGAGGTGACTGAGGAGTCCAAGGCTCAAAGACTTTGAGCGTGTCCTTGAATGGTTTTCACTGAACACCATGAGACCGCCTCCTTGTGGACAGTTCCCCAAAGTACAACTGCTTGGGGATGTGATCGCCTGACATCCTGACAACATGGCCCATCTAACTTGAAGATATGTCAGTCATGTGTGGACGGTGAGCATGTCTGCTGCAGGCAGCACATCCGTGTCAGGAATTCTGTCTTGCCAACTGACATTCATGATCTTCCCTTGGCATGACAAGTGGAAGTGGTTCAGTCTCATATACGCAGTCCACATTTCGCATGCATAGAGGAGGATGGGGGGGGTAGAATGACAGCACAGTAGACTTTCAGCTTGATTTTCAGAGTAATTCCCCTTCGCTCTCAGACAGTGTCATGTAATTGCCCAAAATTGGCACCAGCCTTGGCGATCCTGCTGCTGACCTCGTTGTCAATGTAAACTGTTCTTGTGAGGGTGCTGCCAAGATACAGGAACTTGTCAATTGCCTGGAGCTGCTGGCCATTCGACAAGATGGATGGCTCCATATACGGTTGATCTGGGGATGCTTGGTGCATGACTTCTGTCTTCTTGGTGCTGATGGTAAGACCGAAGTTGTCACATGCAGTGGAAAATTTGTTGGTGATGTCCTGCATGTTAGACTCAGAGCTTGCATTATGAGCGTAGCCATCAGAGAATAGGAAGTCTCTCAGTGGTGTCTCGTTGACCTTAGCAATGGCTTGAAGCCTGCGCCAGTTGAACAGCTTTCCATCCATCCTGGATTCGATGTGGATTCCAGGATACTGCCCCGGAATGCATCAGTCAACATTGCACTGAACATCATGCTAAAGAGGGTGGGCACTGGCATGCATTCCTACTTGACCCAGTTTGTGTCTAAGAAAGCAACAGAACAGTCACCATCATCGAATACACGGGGTGACATCCCAAAATATAACTGCTTGACCATGAATCTGCCACAGCAACCAAATTTCACCATCTCCTTTCATAATCTCTCTCAGCTCAAGGTGTCACAGGCCTTGGTAAGATAGACAAAGGAAGTGTAGAACTGTCTGTTCTGCTCCTGGCATTTTTCCTGGAGTTGTCTTTCTGCAAAGATCACGTCAGTATTTCCTCCTCCTTTCCTGAAGCTGCACTAACTTTCTGGGAGATAACATCATTCCAGATGAGCACTTAGTCTGTCTATCAGAACTCTGGCTAAGATTGTTCCAGTTACTGAGAGCAAAGAGATGCCTCTGTGGTTGTTGCATGCTTGACAGTTTGCTTTTTCTCTTGTACAGGTGTACAATAGATTCATCTTTCACTTCTTCTGGAATCTGATCCTTCTCCCTGAAGGACTAGAAGAGCTCCGTCAGTTTGCTGGTGATGCATGGACCACCAGTTTTGTAGACCTCCACTGGTATAGCATCTGCTCCAGGGACCTTGCCACTTGACAACTGGCCTTTTGCTTTCTTGACTTCCTCTTCTTGGGTGAGAGAGTCCATCTTGTGGTTGATGTTTACTTGATTGAGACAATCAACTGCTTCCTCATTTTTGGTGGATGGTCTGTTCAGCACAGATCCAAAACTCTCTGCCCATCTGTCCAGAATTTTTTTTTCTTCTCAGTGATGAGTATGATGCCATCTGCATCGAGAAGCTGCAGTGTCCCAGAAGGCTCAGGGCTGTACAGTATTTAGAGAGCAGCGAAGAATTTCTTTGAGTTATATCTATCGGCATAGCCCTGAATCTTGCCAGCCCTTTTGCAGAACCAAGAATATTGCATCTTTCTGAGCTTGGATTGAGCTATTCTGTGCTTTTTGGCAAATGCTGTCTTCATGGAGATGCAGGAAGGATCATTCTGATAGGCTCTGTGTAGTCTGTGCTTTTCCTGTAGGAGACCTTTAATCTCCTCATTATTCTTGTCTAACCCGTCTTGATTCTTCCTTGTTGTATGGTCGAGGACCTCAAAAGAGGCAGAGTGAACAGTCTCTGAAAGCAGGCCAGTCTTCTATAAGATGAATAGTGGCGAGCTGTGACTGTAGGCTTTTAACCAGGTAGTCTGCAGTAGTACCCGAGTTCAGCTTGCTGACATTGAGCTTCTTGGCAAATCTCCCTGAGCGTGGATGTTGCTTCAGTTGGATGTGGACGTTAAGTTTGCAAACAAGCAGACAATGGTCTGTCCAGCAGTTTGTGCCACACAGGCTTTGGTCACTCTGATGCATCTGGTGATGACATAGTCAATCAGACGCCAGTGCACAGGCGAGTGAAGATGCATCCAAGAGGTCTTGTTATGGTTTGGCGGGCGGAAGAGCGTGTTGGTGAAGGTCAGGTCATGCATGACACAGGATTTCAGAAGAAGCAGCCGGTGCTGTTGTATTTACCTACTGGGGTAGTGGTAGAGGCAAATACATACTCTTAGCTAGGCACACAGAAGATGGAAAAATGAAGGGCTCTCTAGGAGGGAAAGGTTAGTTTGAACTTAGAGTTGGTTAAAATGCTGGCACAACATCATGGGCTAAAGGGCCTATACTATGCTGTAATGTCCTCTGGTCTATGTAAGAAAAAAGTTACCGTAATACCGTGAAATGTGATAAAAATTAATGAATTTACCAAATTGAGCGTGGTGGACCAAGCAAAATCAGGAATCTACAGGGAGGGAATGATGGGTCTTGAGGTGTTGTAGGATTAGGGAGCATAATGGATAGAGAGGTGCAAATCACAAGAAGTTATTTGAAAGCAAGGATAAGGATTTTAACTTTGAGATGTTAGCAAACCAGGAACCAGAGTGGATCAGTGAAGAAGCTTGCACGCGAACATTGTTGGAAACACGACTTGAGGTCGAGGGGGAGCTTGCTCTCCATATTGTACTGCCCAGGCTAGACAGCTAGACAGCTTTAACGCAACATCCATGGTCGACTCTGACCAATGGAGGCTTCAGTCACTTTATTCAAAAATTCAGACAAGGTCAAGATTAAAGGTTCAAGATTGTTTCATGTTATTTCTAGTACACAAGTGTAAAAGGAGAACAAAATAATTGTTACCCCAGATCCAATGCAGCATATAAAGAAAACATACTAAGATAAAGAACACAATAATAAAAACCACAATAAGTACACTGTAACTGCTTAAGATAGCAAACACATGCACATACAAATTAAGCACAAAAGTAATCCACTCAGTACTTCAAGCCTGTTCTTCATTTATTAAAATCTCGTCCAGTCTTTACTTTTAACAAATCTGAATTGGATTTCCTTATTAATCCACTCTTGTGGAACAATTTTATCCATGGTTATTGCTTTAGAAAAAGTGGGAACAGATTTGGAAGCTGAAATTGTTAAGTCTTGTAACTTAAAAACATTAAACCAATTCAAAAGAAGACACGGGAGTCTGGGAAAATAGGTCTAACTTCATGTTTACTTTATGTGAGGCGTGCGTGCACATATCATGTGGTAGCATGATGACGTATGCAGTTCACAGATTTATGAATTATTTCAATTGAACAAGAATGCTTAATTGACACTTACAAGATGACTCAAATAAATCTGAAATTTTAAATACATAACATATATCGTAAGTCAGTATGTTGCAATGATGTTGAGATTAAAGATGGAAATTCTTGAGAAGAAAATAACACTAGTTTTTGTTATCTTGCATTGTCAGACTTTTCTTAATGTGTGCAGCTTTGATGTAGAATCTGTTTTCCAGAGATTAAAAATGTAATAAGATAAGGGCTGCATCCCAACTCTTCAGGAATGTCAACATCAAAGGTGAAAATTAAGTCACTGTGAATCACCAAATTCCTGAATAGCTATAAGCAATTAAACTGAATTCTTAATACTTGAGCTATCAGTATTTGAATGATGAGTCTTGATGCAAAACAGTTGGAAACAAATGGAGAATGCACAACCCAACCTACTTGGACATAATCTTATTAAGTACCGAAGTAACTTTTGGGCTATTTTACACAGTGTGTTGAGGAGCATTCGTGTCTTTTTCGTTTATGTCATGATGGAATGGATGCCCTTTTCTCATTACGATCATCAGGGAGGAGGTACAGGAGCCTTAAAGTTTTAAGAACAGCTTTTTTCCCTCTGCCATCAGATTTCTGAACAGTCCATGACCCATGAACACTGCCTCACTATTTTGCTCTCATTTTCTTAACTTTTTTAATATTTCTTTTTGTATCTTAAAAGATAGAACATAGAAAAATACAGGCCCTTCAGCACGTGATGTTGCTCTTACTTTTTAACCCACTCTAAACCTTTCCTCCCTCGTAGCCCTCTATTTTTCAATCATCCACGTGCCTATCTAAGATTCTCTTAAATGTTCCTAATGTATCTTCCTCTACCATTGCCACTGGTGACATGTTCCAAGTACCCACGACTCTCAGCGTAAAAAGCCTACCTCTGACATTCCCCCTATACTTCACTCCAATCAACTTAAAATTATGCTTATACAGGTCGTAATTTTTATATACTGCGCTGTACTGCTGCTAGAAAAATAACAAATTTTATTATGTATGGCAGAGATGATAAATGTGATTCTGATTCTGATTCTGGCATTGCTGATAGGTGACCTTTTAGAATAGAGGTAATGAGGATTTTTTTTTTAGCCAGAGAATAATGTATCTGTGGAATGCTCTGCCACAGACTACGGTTGAGGCCAAGTCCATGGGTATATTTAAGATGGAAGTTGATAGTTTCCTGATAGGTCAGGGCATCAAAAAATATGGCGAGAAGGCAGGTCTATGGGGTTGAGTGGGATCCAGGATCTGCCATGATGGAATGGCGGAATAGACTTGGGCTGAATGGCCAAATTCTGCTCCTATGTCTTATGGTGATTTGTGCACTTCCGTCAGATTATATTGTTCATTATTTTCTTGATGTGTTCAGTCTTTGGTTTGGCCCCAGTGTATATCAGAACAAAGTTGAACTCAGTGGAAATCCATCTTTGAGCACTGCAAGAAGCCCTAGAGATCCTTACTAATGAAGACAAGTCCTGACAAAGGGTCTTGGCTCGAAACATCGATTCTTATTTTGTTCCATAGATGCTACCTGACCTGCTGAGTTCCTCTAGCCTTTTGTGTGCATATTAATTTTCCAGAAGTTTGTTTCCATATTGGTTGTGTTGTGTTTCATCTTGAATGGTACATTGGTGTCATTAGCACACATTAAATTCCCACTACAAGTGTATAGAGGTAATAAGTTAAGATATTATCCTGCAAGCCATGCTAATTTAGAACCCAGAACATAGAACACGGAAGAACTTGGAACATAGAACTTAGTAAACTGAAGCAAAATACAGGCCCTTTGGCCCACAACCTTTTAACCAACTCTAATATTAATCAAACCCTTCCCTCTCACATAGACCAATCATCCATGTGCCTATCCAAGAGTTCCTGAAATGCCACTAATATATCCGCCTCAACCATGACACCAGGTATCACATTCCATGCACTTAAAACTCTCTGTATAGAAGAATGTGCCTCTGACACCCCCCCTATGCTTCCCTCCAATCTCCTTAAAATTATGCCCCTAGAATAAGCCTTTTCTGGCCTGAGAAAATGTCTCTTGCTCTCTACTTAATCTCTACCTCATCATTCTACACACCTCTATCAAGTCATCTGTCATCCTTCCTTGTTCCAAAGAGAAAACCCAAGTTTGTTCAACCTATTCTCATAAGACATCACAAACAAGAGAAAATCTGCATATGCTGGAAACCCAAAGCAACACATACAAAATGCCAGGTAACATCTATGGAAAATACTAAACAATCGATGTTTCAGGAAAAGACCCTTCATCAGGACTGAAGTGAGGCTTGAATTGGAGAGAGGACTGTTCAAGTTGAGACTGTTGATGTCTCATTGGCAGTTAGCGATAAAAAGATGCAGAGTAGGATATCCCAGAAGAGGAGGAAGGTTGACAATGGGAGAAGGGGTATTTGGTGTGGTTTGGAGAGTCCTTGCCGAAGATGTAAGCATGGAAGAAGAGTTTGGTGTCACGGTGGGTGTGGGAGTCATTGAGGTGCGGGTGCAGGGGGCCAAAGCTGAGGTTCTTACTGAGGATAGAACAAATGAGAGGGGAAGGTTGAAAGGAATTGTTAAGATCTGGCATGGATGAGAGCTGGGATCAGAGGGATGAAAATGGTTGGTAGTGTCTGGGGACAGAGGAAGATGGAGGCTACAAGGATGCAAGAGTTGACAGTGGGGCCTGAGAGGCACAGGATTTCAGAGTGCTGGTGGGGAAAGAGAAGTCTTGGCCTGGAGGTGTTGTCAGTCAGGATCCCAGCTGAAGCCAGAGTTAGAGCTTGTGTAATTAGCAGTTTTAAGGTGTCTGGGGTTGTAGAGATTGGCATTGATGGTGGTGGAATCTAGGTCTGAATCCACTGGGGATCATTGGAATTGGAGTTGCCGATGGCAGAGTCACTGGTATTGAGGTGTCCAGAGCCGTCGGGGCCAGGGATGGATATGGAGGGATGGCTTGGAGATCTAAGCACGAGGCATCAGGAGTCGCAGTATGGGGGCTTCCAGGGCCTCTGGCGGGGTCTTCATTCTGGAGATGGGTGATCTTCTGATGCTTGCTGGATGCAAGGAAGGCAAAGAATCAACAGTTAAAGCATGAATCTGATGAAAGATGAAGTATCAGATAGGTCCATTGTACTTGGAGGAGAATCCTGGAGCTGCGGCGGCATCTGGGATAGGGACACCAGGTACCTCCTCATGGCTGTAAGAATGGCATGTAGAAAGCGGAGAAAGAGGCAACAACTGAACATGAGTGCCTGGTGTCCTTGGTGAGTCCAAACCGAGAAGCCTGAGAATGGATCTGGCAGTGAAGACAAGTTCTGAGGAAGGATACATGGCTGTGGCAACGAGTCTGGGTGAGCACATGGCTGAAGAGTTGCAACGTAGCAGAGATCACAGGGCGAAGGTTTCACTGAATTCCCATGAAACTTCTTCAGGGTAGCTTCCCTTGAATAGACTTCATAGTGGAGTAGCAAATCACGAACACAAGAAAATATGCGGGTGTTGGAAATCCAAAGCAAGACACACAAGATGCTGGAGGAACTCGGTAGGTCAGGCAGCATCTATGGAAAAGAGTAAACAGTCGACGTTTTGGGCCGAGACCCTTCATCAGCATTTTGTGTCTCATAAGACATAGTCTCTAATCCAGGCAACATCTGCACCCTTTTTGAAGATTTCTACATTCTTTCTATAATGAGGTGAGCAGAACTGAACACACTCCTCCAAGTGTGGTCTAACCATGATTAGATCACACTTGGAACATTACCTCACAGCTTCTGTCGAACTCGCTTTTACTCATAAATGCCCTCATAGTGGTAGACCCAGTTGGTCAGCATCTCTTCCTTGCAACTTGAGAATAAGTGTAAACTTTTTGGCAGTGGGCCCAGTAAGCTATGCAAAACATTGTCTTCTTCCTTAGAATGATCCACAGAAGATGTCATCAGAGTTTCCTGTCTCAGTTTCCACACTCTCGCTATCTAGCCCTTCAGTAACGAGGTGCTTGCACCAACTCTTGGTAGCAGGTCCCTCATACTCAATGCCTCAACAAATTTAGATTGCAGACCTGCACTAGCTTATAGGGCAGCATGGTAGGAGAGCAATGAGCATAACAGCGCCTGTGATCAGCTGATGGAAGTTTAATATCTGCTGCTCTTTGCAAGGATTTTGTACATTCTCACCATGACCTCCAGGTGCCTCTGTTTCCCCCTACATTCCAAAAATATATGGGTTAGGGTTAGTGAGTTCTAGGCATGCTATGTTGGCACCAGGACCATGATTATCTTTTATCTTTATTTTTTTCAGTGTTTACTTGTGGGCACATCAGTGGTTGAATTGTGTTGGTCATTGACGCAAACAATACCTTTCATGGTGTGTTTCAACATACAATTGACAAATAAAGCTAATCTCTGTTATTGGGTGCAAGGGTATTGATGCATGCCCATCAAAGGAGGTGTAAGGTGCTCTTCCCCTCCACTAACCTGCATGTCACGCTTAGGTAAACAATGGAGGGATTCTGCAGGTGTTGGGCACTGTTGCCCTCCACTCGACATTTTCCGATGACTGCACTGGGCTGGAGGTAGCTATGCTGAGCACAGTGGCGGAGATCTGCTGCAAATGCCCCCAGGCTTTCTCCTGCATGGCCCCGCCTGCTGCCCAATTATTCCTTCATTGCTTCCTCCAATGGCTTCTGTCTGAAGTGCTACTCCAGTGTCACTACAAGGGCCCTGTCGCCATGCTGCTCAGCCGGCGAAAGCTCAAGGAGGGCCCGTAGGGTATTCCCCCACCAGCACCAGGTCATGGTGCATTGCCATCTGGGTGGGGCTCCACCCTTTTTCCCAAGCAGCAGATTTGTCTTGTACCCGGTAAGGCTCCAGCCATCTGGTGCTATTGTATCTGGGGAGCTTCTGGGTGGGGCTTGAAGCATTCATTGCTGAGGTTCCTAGACAATAGACAATAGACAGTAGGTGCAGGAGTAGGCCATTCGGCCCTTCTAGCCGGCACCGCCATTCACTGTGATCATGGCTGATCATACACAATCAGTACCCCCTTCCTGCCCTCTCCCCATATCCCTTGACCCGGCTATCTATAAGAGCTCTATCTAACTCTCTCTTCAATCCATCCAGAGACTTGGCCTCCACTGCTTTCTGGGGCAGAGCATTCCACATATCCACCACTCTCTGGGTGAAAACGTTTTTCCGCATCACTGTTCTAAATGGCCTACCCCTTATTCTTAAACTGTGGCCTCCAGTTCTGGACTCACCCATCAGTGGGAACATGCTTCCTGCCTCCAGTGTGTCCAATCCCTTAATAATCTTATATGTTTCAATCAGATCCCCTCTCATCCTTCTAAATTCCAGTGTATACAAGCCCAGTTGCTCCAATCTTTTAACATATGTCAGTCCTGCCATTCTGGGAATTAACCTTGTGAACCTATGCTGCACTCCCTCAATAGCAAGAATGTCCTTCCTCAAATTTGGAGACCAAAACTGCACACAATACCCCAGGTGGGGTCTCATCAGGGCCCTGCACAGCTGCAGAAGGACATCTTTACTCCTATACTCAATTCCTCTTGTTATAAAAGCCAGCATGCCATTAGCTTTCTTCACTGCCTGCTGTACCTGCATGCTTGCTTTCATTGACTGATGTACAAGAACACCTAGATCTCATTGTACTTCTCCTTTCCCAACTTGACTCCATTTAGATAGTAATCTGCCTTCCTGTTCTTGCCACCAAAGTGTATAACCTCACGTTTATCCACATTAAACTGCAGCATCGGTAGCGCCTGACATGTTGCCCGCCCTCCCATAACTGCTGCATCGTGGGTTCCCCACTGTGGGTCATGAAGGAGGTGGATGGTGTGCTCCACTGTGTCCCCCGAGGTGGGGAGCCTGGGTATGCTCACCCCATCGGGGTTTCCTGTGAAGGCAGGATACTCAGTTCCCAGGTTCATGCTGTGGATCAGTGTCCCGCCTTTGGGGGCCCAGGAATACGGGGAAGGCATACAGCTCTATCCCTTGACTTATTCCCTGGGCCTTAAGGCGCTCCATCCAACATCGCAGCTCTTCAATATCGCTATCAATTTCCAAACCCACTCCTGACACCAAAGTGATGAGCATTTGGGCCATAATGACAGATGAGCAAGCTCATTTAATTTAACAACCATTTTTATTGTGATAAGCACAAAAACAGTCCGGACACTATGAACAGGGAGGGAACCCACATAGAGTCATACAGATGCACGGTGGAGGTAATTATCACCACCCGGTTACAATCAGTGATATCCACAAACACATGCCCCAAACACTGTATAACCCAAGATAAAATTTAACAATAAATGAACTTGAGCAACCCACCATAATCCCACAAAAACATTTTAAAGCAAGAGCAATAAATAGCACTGTCCACTAGGAATGCTAGAGCAGGCTGTTGATCATGTGTCCCTCTCTCCCAGAACAATACGGTATTGTAGTTACAGAGAAAGCAGAATGCCAATAGACACAGACAAATCATGTACACACAAGAGAATCTGCAGATAGTAAACATGAGAGAGTCTGCAGAAGCTGCAAATCCAACGCAACACACAGAAAATGCTGGAGGAACTCGGCAGATCAGACAGCATCTATTGGAGTGAATAGAGAATCGACATTTCAGGCCAAGACCCTTCTTCAGGATTCAGAAGGAAGGGGGAAGGTGCTGGGGTAAAAAACTGGAAGGTGATAGGTGAAGCCCGGAGGGTACAATAGATGTCAAGCACTGGAGAAGAAGGAACCTGATAAGAGAGGAGAGTTTTCCATGAGAGAAAGGGAATGAGGAGGGGATCCAGAGGGAAGTAATAGGCAGTTGAGAAGGGGACAAAGGTCAGAGTGGGGAGTAGAGGAAGTGGGGAAGTGGAACTTGTTTACCGGAAGGAGAAATCGATATTCATGCCATCGGGTTGGAAGCTACCCAGACAGAATATAATGTATTACTCCTCTACCCTGAAGGTGGCCTCATCTTGGAGACCATGGTCCATGTCGGAGCTGGAATGGGAATTGTAATTAACATGCTTGGCCACTGGGAAGTCCTTCTTGTGGAGGATGGAGCGGAGGTGCTCGACGAAGCGAGCAATGTAGAGATGGCCGCATCGGGAGCACTAGACACAACAGGCGAGCCCAGCAAGTTTGCAGCAGTGTTGTCTTACCTGGGACCCTGAATGGAGGTGAGAGAGGAGGCGAATGGGCAGGTGCTGGAAATCTTGAGCAACACACACAATGCTGGAGGAAGTTAACAGATCAGGCAAGGTCTATGAGTTTAGATTCCTTCTTAGCCATTTCTCTCTTCCACCTATCACCTTTCAGTTTCTCACTTCATCCCCTCTTTCCCCCACCCACCATCCTCTCACCTGCCAGCTTGTTCTCTTTCCCCTCTCCCCAGCTTCTTATTCTGGCTTCTTCCTCCCTTCCCCTTCCGGTCCTGATGAAGGGTGTCAGACCAAAGTATCGACTACATATTCCACTCCATAGAAGCTGCTTGACTTGCTGAGTTCCTCAAGCATTTTGTGTGTACATTGTTAGACAAATTATTTTCTTGCTTGAGGCTTACAGCAATAATAAATGTGTTCAGATGAAGTGAAACATGGGTGTGAATTCAGCCTGATTGTGATTGTTTGTAGCTGAGTAACAGAGAAAGTAATTTCATATATAAGCTTGAGCAGTCCATTTGGCCCTTCTTGCTTGTTCTACCATTCAATAAGGTCATGGATGATCTTTTACCTCTGTGCCCCTTTCCTGCACTAACCTCCAAACTGATACCCACAAAATCAAGAGATCTATCACAGAGTCACAAGTCATAGAGCAAACAGCATAGATACAGGCCCTTCAGCCCTATGTCTCTATGCTAATCATGGTGCACTAGTCCTACTTTCCTCGTTTAAAGAGGTTTTATTTGTCATATGTATTTTGAGACATACACTCATACAGTGAAATGCATCATTTGCACCAAATCAAATCAATGAAGATTGTTCTGGGGGCAGTCTGCCAACATTGTCATGCTTTTGGCATCCATATACCATGCTTACAACTTACTAACCCGAACCCTGACTGTATGCCTAAGGAATATAGGTGAGTCTGGAATACCCAAAGGAAAACCACGTGGTCACAGGGAGATTAGAGATGAGGAGGAATTTCTTTAGCCAGAGGGTAGTGAGTCTACAGAATTCATTGTCACAGACGGCTGTGGAGACCAGGTCACTGAGTATACTTAAAGCAGAGTTTGATAGGTTCTTGATTAGTTGTCAACAAAGGTTAAGGGGAGAAGGAAGAATAATGGTATTGAGAGAGATAGCCTTGATGGGATAGCAGAGCAGACTTGATGGGCCAAAAGGCCTAATTCTGCTCCTATGTTTTCTGCTCTTATGATTTAAAAATATGTCTAATGTTTCTGAGCGGAAAAATAATCTTATTTTTTGTTAAATTAAATAACATATTGTGCTTTGTAATAGATTCACAGATCCCAAAATTTCATTCTTTGAATTTTTTACCAGCAACTTTTTTTTCCAAAATAGCTGGTCTTGAGGGAAACATCCAATTATTTAAAGTAACTGTGCACTCGAGTTCATAGTGTTTGCTAATGTACACCCACCTTCCCCTGAGATTCTATTAACTGTTAATTCTTGCTCCTGCTTCTGTTTCTCCTTGTATTCTTTACATTGTCTATTTGGCACTCATTCTCGCAATGCAGATTCCCTCTGTAAATACCTCATTCTCATCACCTTTCTTAATGTCTTCTTAGTTCTTCTAAATGGTCCAGTGTGAAATCGCCTTATACCACCAAGTCATAAACGATCAAGGAAAGAGGTATTGTGGTAATGAAAATGAAGGTTTCTCTTGGTATTTCATTTGTGTTATGATAAAAGAGTTAAACATCTTATATAACACTGTGCACATACATACATGTAACCTGGCTGCCTCAGACTTTTGCACAGTACTACATTAATTTTATGTATTGCTCTGTAGTGGTGCTGCAAAAAAAGTCAAATTTCATGGCATTTGTCAGTGATGATAAACCTGATTCTGATATGGGACTCTTTTGTGGATTCAGAGTGGGAAGGGGGTTGGGAAAGGGAAATAATGCTTGGGGAAAAGGGGAATGGAGAGGGGAGGAAGCGGGAGACACCAGAGAGACATTCTGTAATGATCAATAGATCAATTGTTTGGAATCAAATGACCTTGCCTGGTGTCTCAGGGCTGGGTGTGTCTACACCCACCCCAGCACTCCTTCTCTGCCACCTGACCCGCACCCCTCCCATGGCGCTCCACCCTCACCATTCCCAACATCCTTTGCTCCAGCCAGATACACAAACTCGCTCTCTGCTACACATTGACAAACGGAGTACTGTGCAAAAGTCTTAGGCATCCTACTCATATGTATGCGCCTCAGACTTTACCACAGTACTGTAGGTTTGGTGATCTCTGGACTACTGGACATGACTGCTATCACGCCAATGTTTGCATCCCTGCTATCTCACCCATAAGCTGGACAGTTCTTGTTTTTTAATAAGACCGGCACAAAAGCTGGAGCCATTATTCATGCAGTCCAGTTCCAAAATGACAATGTTGGATTATCATTGGCATCAGAAGCTGCTGCAGGACCATTGATGTTATAAATTGTGACATACTGCATGTATGGCTATTATTTCTGGCATTATGTACTGTTGGAATACAATATACCATCAAAGTGTTAGAACACGTGTTTCTTGTTTTCTTCACCCTCACATGAATTGCCACATGTTTACTTATGCTACACAATTTGGAACTGTGGTTCGGGGTGTAGAAAGCATTGGCCATCTGCTCACTTTGGTAATACTGCTGGGTTTTACAGTCTGGGATAATCCAGTCGATTTTTTTTACTAGATTGAAGTCTTACTGTACTCTTCATCTAGTGCTTCATGAGAAATAAAAATGGCCTGCGTTTGATGAAAGTGAAAATCTCCACAGCAGTGTAGCAGTTTGTACATTATTACAACTCAGGGTGTCAGAGGTCTGAGTTCGTTTCCGGAGCTGTCTGTAAGGAGTTTGTAATGCATGGGTCTCCATCAGGTGCTCTGGTTTCCTCCCACATCCAGAGATTACTGGTTAGTAAGTTAATTGGTTATTGTAAATTATCCTATGATTAGGCTAGGGTTAAATAGGTGGGTTCCTGGGCAGTGAGGCTCGTTGGGCCAAAAGAGCCTGTCCTGCACTTACAGCCTCCTTACAGACAGTGGCAAAATTGAACTCTTGATTGAATTAGAATTAGAATTAGAATTTATTCAGATCTTACATCCATCCCACACCATGAAGAAGTGAAAATCTTTGCATATGGCTCTGTTGCAATGTACTGAAGTGAATTTATAAGTGTAATGGCTTGACGAAAGAAGCTGTCCCGTAGCCTGTTGGTCCTGAATTTAATGTTTCAGTAGCATAAGCCAGACGGAAGCTGTTAAATGGTTTATGATTGGAGTGACTGGTGTCCCTGATGATGTTCCAGGCCTTCCTTCTGCACCTGCTGCTGTAAATGTCTTCAATGGAGGGAAGATCACATATTCACAGAAGCACTGGGCTGTCCATACCACTCTCTGCAGTGTCCAGTGATCAAAGTTGGTGCAGTTCCCATACCAGGCATGATACAGCCAGTCAGGATGCTCTCATTGGTGTCCCTATAGAAGCTTTTGAGGATTTGGGGGCTCATGCCAAATTTCTGCAGTCGCCTGAGGTGGAAGAGACACTGTTGTGTTTTTTTTTGCCACACAGATGGTATGTACAGTCCAATTGAGATCTTCGGTGATGTGTACACCAAGGAACTTGAAACTACTCACCCTCTCAACTGCAGACACATTGATGTTGCTCGGGGCGAGCTTGCCTCTGTTCCTCCTGTAATCCACAATAAGCTCTTCTGTTTTTTGGACATTAAGGGAAAGGTTATCTTGTCACCACTGTGTCAGGGCGTTAACCTCTCCTCCGTAGGCTGTCTCATCACTGCTAGAAATAAAGCCGATCAAAGTCGTGTCATCTGAAAATTTGATCAGCAGGCTGGAGCTGTGTGTGGCAGCACAGTCATGGGTGTAAAGGGAATAGTGGCGAGGGAACCCAGGACACAACCCTGGGGGCACCTGTGTTTAGGGTCAGAGGGGCAGAGGTGAGGGAACCCAGTGATTGGTGATCGCTGGCACAGTAAACCAATAACACTAAGCCCTTTACTACCATGGCAACCACAACCCGCCATTTGACCCATATTCCTTCAAGATCCTCTTTTTCATTTCCCTTGCCAAGTGTTCCTTGAGTGATACCTACCCCAAGCACTTCCTCTGGTAGCTCGTTCTACATACTCACCGCCCTCTTTGTGAATATAAATCTGTCTCATTCTTTAATATGCATAATTGAGCCTCTTCAGGCTTCTGTTCCAAAGATTCACTGCCTTTAATGCGAAGACATTTCTTCTTTTCTTTATCCTGAGTAAACAACCTTGTTTCTAAACATCTCTGCTTTGGGACACATGAATCCTACATCTGCCAGGCTCCATAAGAAATGTGTATGCTTTGTTTGTTCCTAAAGCTGGTAGTGCAGGTGATGGGGCTTGTCATTTGAAAGAGGACTTCTCCTTGCCCCAGCTGAGCTCATGGAATCTCAAGTCACGTTGAGATTTTTGTCATGTGTACAATTACAGTGAGCTACGTGTGCAAAGAATAACTTGCTTGCAGCAGTGGCATTGGAAACATAGAAGCACAGACAACACACAGAGTATAAATTATCCTCTAAATCCTACACACTGTGCAGGTGTCTTAGCTGCATATAGATGTTAGGGTGCCTGAGACTTCTGCACAGTACTGCAGTAAGTTCATGTATTGTGCTGTATTGCTGCCACAATAAGCAACAAATCTGATGGCGTATATAAATCATGATCAAACTGATTCTGATATGGGTTTTTGTAGCGGATTGAGAGTGGGAAGAGGGCAGGGAGAGGGGACTCATGGTTGTGAAAAGGAGAAGGGAGAGGGGATGGAGAAGGAAGCGCCAAAGGGAAGTTCTGAAATGATTAATAACCTAAATATGGTGTCAGGGTAGAGTGTGTCTGCATATGTGCCACCCTTACCCCGGCACTTCTTCTCTGCCAGCTGTCCCTCAACCCTCTTGCAACACCCCACCCTCGCCATTCCAACATCCTTTGCTCCCACCAGATTTACAAATTTGCTCTCTGTCCCACTTTGACACATACAGTACCATGCACAAATTAAGCAACAGCGAAGAGAGGTAAAAAGGACAATGCACAACAAGACACTGGTGCAAAGTAAACCCAAAATCAGAGACGTGCCCATATTAGTGCAAGAGATGATCAAAGGTGTTCTATTGCTGAGATGTGATTGGGGGGGTGGGGGAGATCAGAACAAGAACCCCATGGTTGTAGGAAAGCATCTCTTACTGAACCTGGTAGTGTGGGAATTCAGGCCGGATGGTAAAAACAATCCATCCAGGGCTTCGGAGATTAACCTGTGCCCTGCTGGGTTTATATCGGAAAGATCTGCTTGTATTCCACAGTCACTAGACTTCCTATTTATTTTATTCACATATCTACAGATACAGCATGGGCCAGGCTCTTTGCCCATCTGCCCAGAAACCCATCTCACCTCATCCCAGGACAATTTACAATGACAAACTAACCTACTAACCAGGATGTCTTTGGACTATGGGAGGAAACTGGAGGACCTGGAGGAAACTATGCTTTCAAGGACAGAGCAGACAAACTTTTTACCGGCAATGTCAGAATTGAACTCCAAACTCTGATGCCCCATCATGCACGTTGCCGGTGAAAAAACATTTTGTATCTCCTCTACCACAGGTCTTGTCTTGTCCATACTGCACTAACTGCCGCCCCTGGTCTATAAACGTGCAGGAGCAGTGTGTGGTTAAGTGTCTTGCTCAAGGACACACAAAGCCCAAAGCCTAAACAACTTGGCAACACGCCAACACATAGTATACAGAACATAGAATATAGAACATTATAGGACATTACAGGTTATTTAACCCACAATGTTGTGCTGATTTTTTAACCTATTCTAAGATCAATCTAACCCTCTCCTCCCACATAAGCCTCCATTTTTCTTTCATTCATGTTTCTATTTGAGTTTCTTAAAATCTCCCTAATGTCTCTGCCACCATGTTCCATGCATTCACCACTCTCTGTGTATAAAACCTACCTCTGACTTCCCCCTATACTTTCTTTCAATCACATTAATGTTATTCCCCCTGTATTAGTTATTTCCATCCTGAAATCTTATCTTACCTTCTTTCACCCCAAAGAGAAAAGCCCTAGCTCGCTCTTCCTGTCTTCATATATCATGCTCTCTAATTCAGACAGAATCCTGGTAAATCTCCTCTGTGCCCTCTCTAAAGCTTCCACAGCCTTCTTAGACTGAAGTGACCAGAATGAACACAATACTCTGAGTGTGGTCTATCCAGAGTTTTAGCACATCTTGTGGCTTTTGAGCTCAATCCCAAGAACAATGTCAGAAATCCTTGCAGCCTTTTCTTCACCTCACAGCAGCAAAGTTCATAGTCTCACTGCTCAGCTTTCATTGGAGGCAAATTCCAGCCACAATGCACAACCCCTTTAAGGAAGACCTCACTGAAACCTATCACATTTTGAAAAGCCCAGATAGAATGGACATGGAGAGCATGTTTCCTATAGTGGGGGAGTCTATGACCTGAGGGCACAATATCAGAATAGAGAGATATCCCTTTAGAACAGAAATAAGGAAGCCATATTTTAGAAAGAGAATTATGAACCTGTTGAATTTATTACTACAGTTGGCTGTGGAAACCATATATATATAAAGTGGAGATTGATAGGTTCTTGACTGGTAAGGGTATCAGATTTAACTGGGAGAATGGGGATCAGAGAGAATATAAGTCGGCAATGGTGGAATGGCAGAGCCAACGCAATAGGCTGAATGGCCTAATTCAGCTTCAACATTTTATGGAGAGGAGTGATAATTAAACTCAGGCCGTCCTCTTGCTTGATACCAGCCGCTTGCAAGTACAGCCTGTTAGCACTAGTTGGATGCTACCATCACAAACAGCAGGCGACATAACATTGGAGAGTTGGCCACATGAATGAGCCTGAGTTAATTGTGCCTCATAATTACCTTGCCAATTTTTATCTATCATCTGTGGCCTCTCTCTTTTACTCGTATCTAACCTGCTTCCTATACGTTGTCAAGCTTTCCACTAAATTACATATTTCATGCAAGATATCCAGATGCTCCTTTGAAACTATTCAGGTGCAGACAATTTTTCTACATCCTGCTTGCTTCCCAGTAAGATGAAACTAGATTTCACTTTAGCAGACCTGACAGCTTTGAGGCATGAGCTCGATTAGTTTATTAGATATTCTCTATCTTGTCCCAAATAGAAAAAAAAACATAACTACAAATGTAGAAATGCAATGAGGTTATTTTTCAACATAATGGTAATTGCGCAATGTTATTTTGTGACTCCTCTTTGCTTTATTACAGCAAGAAATTGCCATGGAGGAATTATATCTTGGCATTTGTTTTATTGTGAACTTGAGAGAAAATAAATAGATTCCAAATTTAATTTCCTTTTCTTTGAATTTTCATTCTGGCTGTAATTCTGGAGTTCTGTAGAATGCATGTAGTTCCAGCATATATTGACGCACTAGGGAAGACTTCTTATCTGGAGGCATTGTGGCTTGATATGACAGCCGCTCTGCCCATGACTGCAAGAAACTGCAGAGATTTGTGGACACAGATGAACACATCACTGAAACCAACCTCTCCTTCATGGACTCCATTTACACTTCTCTCTGCCTCAGTAAAGCAGACAACATAATGAAAGATCCCACCCAACCTGCACATTCTCCTTTTTCCCTCCTCCCATTAGGCAAAGTTACAAAAGCCTGAAAGCATGTACCACCAGGCTCGAGGAAAGTTTCTTCTCTGTAGTTGTAAGAATATTGAATGGTCCCCTTAGTATGACGAGATGAACTCTGCATAATCTAACTTGTTGTGACCTGCACCGCGCTTTGGCTGTAGCTAAAGCATTATTCTGAATTCTGTTACTGTTTTCCCTTGTACTACCTCAAAGCACTATGCTAATGGTTTGATCTGTATGAACAGTATGCAAGACAGGATTGTCATTGTACCTCAGTACATGTGTCAATGATAAATCAATTGTTCAATTTACTCAATAATTTCAATTTAAAGTCAGAGAAATGAATACAATATACATCTTGAAATTCCTTTCCTTCTGTACTCGACTGTAGTGACCTTGTTTGAAAGACAAAGTCAACGTAAATTTATTATCGCGGTATGTACATACTTATTGAGATACAGCGCGGATCAGGCCCTTCCAACCCTTCAAGCCGTGAGCCCAGCAACCCCCGATTTAACCCTAACGTAATCATGGGACACTATACAATGACCAATTAACCTTGGTACCTCTTTGAATAGCAGGAGGAAACTGGAGCCCTTGTGTTAAACGCACACTGTCACGGGTAGAAAGTTCATGCTCCTTACAGAGAGGAGTGGAAATTCAACTTGGGTCACTGCTACTGTAAAGCGTTGTGCTAACCACCCCAGTATCATCATATACTACCATCAGATTAATTTTCGTTCCAAGATGGCGTCGCACTAGTGGCAAATTGTTGCAGTAGTTCCTATGTTTTTATCATTTTTACTGTTTTTCATCTAATCTTATGTTATTTTCATGCTTTGTTGTGTGTCATTCTGGATTATTGCATACCTGAACCATTTGTAATGGTTACCTTATGTTGGGAGCGAAGATTAGGCAAAGATTGTGCTTATTCCAGGGACCAGGTAATTGAAACATAGAAACATAGAAAACCTACAGCACAATACAGGCCCTTCAGCCCACAAAGTTGTGCCGAACATGTCCCTAACTTAGAAATTACTAGGCTTACCCATAGCCCTCTATTTTTCTAAGCTCCATGTACCTATCCAAAAGTCTCTTAAAAGACCCTATCGCATCTGCCTCCACCACTGTAGCCAGCAGCCCATTCCACGCACTCACTACTCTCTGAGTAAAAAACTTACCCCTGACATCTCTTTTGAACCTATTCCCCTGCAACTTAAACCTGTGTCCTCTTGTGGAGCTATGCAAACCTACAGTACTGCCGAAGCATGGCCCGGCATCCCACAGGAGCTTAGGAGACGACACTGGGGCTGCAGGTCCAGAGCAAAGGTTAAGTCTAAGAGGAGGAAATATCCCCATAATCACCATGGGAAATGTGAATTCTCTGGGCAATAAGATGGACAAGCTTGATGCACTGATTAAAACCCAGAGGGAATATCGGGTGCAGTGTTTTGTGCTTAACTGAGGCCTGGCTACACATGCAGTTTCTGGACCATGGTGCTACCATACCCGGCTTCAGGACCCTCCGAGCGGTCACACTGAGTGGTAAGAAGAAGGGAGGAAGGATTGCAGTGTTTGTGAATGAACGGTAGTGTAATTCAGGACATGTTACGGTAAAGGAACTTCAATGTAGACTGGACATCGAGCTCTTGGCCATTGGGATATGCCCATGTTATTTGCTTGGGAATTTTCAACCACCGTTTCAGCTGCTGACGCGAATGTAGCATGTGTTGCTTTTCTTCTGACCACTGCTAGAATACAACCTCAATGTCCTGATGCCTTTGTGGCTGTAACTGGGGATTTTAATCATGCTTCTCTTGAGGAAACAATGCCAACTTTTTATCAGTACATCCGCTGCCCTACACAGGGCAACAGAACACTGGACCTTCTGTGTGCGAATGTGAAGAACGCATACAGTGCCGCTGCCCTTCCCACACGTGGCAGATCTGATCACAGCCTGGTCCTGCTGCACCCAGGTATGTGTCTTTTGTCTAGTGACAGCCTGTATCAACAAGGATTGTATGGAGGTGGACTCAGGTTGTTACTGAGGCACCGCGTGAATGCTCTGAGAGGACGGTCTGGGATGTGTTATGTGAGCCACACCTGGAGGACTTTAACAAAATGACTGATTGTATCACAGATCATATCAAATTCGGTGAGGACATCATCCTGCCAGCTAGGTCTGCATGTTGCTTCCCCATTAACAAGCCCTGGAACACCGGTGACCTGAAATAACTTTTGAATATGAAGAAGAAGGCCTTCAGGTCTGGAGAAAGATAAGTACTGAGCTGAGTACAGAGTGAACTGAAGGTAAGGCTGAGGGAGTGCAATGAACCCTACAAGAGGAAGCTGGAGTGTAAGCTCCAGCAGAATAGCACAAGGGACGTGTGGTCAGATCACTGGCTTCAAGGATAAGGAAAGGAAGATCGAGGGCTGCCTGGATAGGGCCAATGAATTGAATTTGTTTTTCAACAGCATGGGACCTCCTGCTGTCCCCTCCCCCACTTGCCCAAACCACACACCCTCCTTGTCCCTGAAGCCTTCCCGCTCCACCCCTCCCTCCCCTCTGGTGAGTGCTAGTGTTCCAAACCCCCAAACTTTGGACTCTCTTGCCTGCATGGGGATGACCACCCTCGCCCGCCTGACTGTGACTGCAGGTCAGGTTAAGAGGTAGCTGCAGAGATTACATCAAGGCAAGACCGCTGGACCAGAAGGTTTCAGCCCCAGGGTATTGAAGGCCTGTGTGAGTCAGCTGTCTGGTATTTTGCAGCACCTTTACAATCCGAGTCTGAGTCAGGAAAAGATAAGGGTGCTGTGGAAGACTTCCTGCTTGGTTCCTGTACCAAATAAGGCAACTCCATCTGAACTTAATGACTACAGACCATTACTTTCACATCTCATGTGATGAAGGTGCTGGACAGAATGGTCCTGACTTCCCTTGGACCCAGGTGAGATCTTCATTGGACCCTCTACAGTCTGCCCACCAACCTCATGTGGGAGTGGATGATGCTGTCATTTACCTGCTGCCGAGAGCTCACTCCCACCTGGGTGATGCAGGTGGCATTGTGAGAATCGCGTTCTTCAATTTCTCTACTGGCTTCAGTACAACCCAGCCACTTCTTCTGAGCCAGAAGCTGCAAAGTGTGGGTGTAGACAAAGCCACCATCTCCTGGATTGCTGACTAACTGACAGACAGACCCCAGTTTGCATGGCTGGGTAGTTCTCATCCTGAGATGGGGGTGAGTGGCACTGGAGCAGCACAAGGGACCGTCCTGTGTCTCTGTTTCCGTTCACACTGTACACCTCAGACCTTCAGTACAAATCTGATTCTTGTCACCTGCAGAAGCTCTCTGATGACATTGCGGTGGTTGGGCAGGAGTCGGAGTATGGAGGACTGGTGGACAAGTTTGTGGAGTGGTGTGGGAGGAATCATCTGCTCCTCTCCACCACTAACTCAAAAGAGTCCCGGTTGTAACTAAGGATGGATCCAGCCTTTCTGGTGTTTATTTAGTCTTTTTGCATCACCAGCACCGATGCTGCTCCCCAACATAAAGCAGCAAAGAAGACCACACTCGCTACAACAGACTGGTAAAAGATCTCCAGCATCCTGCTGCACGCATTGAAGGATCTCAGCTTCCTTAGAAAATAAGAGTCTGCTCACCCCCCTTCCTATGAACAGACTTGGGGCTGGTTTTCCAGTCAAGTCTGTTGTCAAGTATTTGTACTCCTCCACCACCGCAACTTCTTCTCCCAGAATGTATACAGGACTCGTCACAGTCCTCTACCCCCTAAAATCAATCACCATCTCCCTGGTTTTAGCCACATTTGTTGCCTGCATGGAATTCTGACTCCAGAACCTACCGACAACTCGTTGACACTGGGACCAAGCAAAATTGGAATTGTGAGATACAATTGTAAGAAATTGATCTCGTTTTGTCCCTTTTCTTTCCTCTCCTGATCTCTCCTATCCAATTCCTCCTATCAGAATCAGGTTTCTTATTGAGGACGAATGTGAAATTTGTTGTCTTGTGGCAGCAGTAGACTGCAGCGCATTAAATACTTCAATTTACAGTAAGCAACATAAAAAACTAAAGAAGCAGTGCAAAAAGGGAGCAAAGTTGTGAGGTCGTGTTCACTGGCTCCTGGTCAGTTCAGAAATCTGATGGCATTGGAGAAGAAGCTGTTCCTAAGGTGAGTGTCTTCAGCCTGCTATAACTGCTTCCTGATAGAAGAAATGAAAACAGGGAGTATCATAGTTGGTGGGGCTGGCATGGTAGCTTTACAGTATAGGTGACCCAAGTTCAATTCCCACCACCGCCTGTTTGTATGTTTGTATGTTCTCACCTTGAACATGTGGGTTTCCTCTGGGTACTAGGATTAGGCTAGAGTTAAATTGGGGGTTACTGGAAGGCGCAGCTCAAGGGGCCAGAAGGCCCTGTTCCGCTGCATCTCAATAAATAAATTATGGACACCGGCTTCTTAAGGCTTTGGTTATTGAAGATGTCCTCGATGGTGGTGGCGGGGGGGGGGGGGGGGGCAACTGCACATGATGGAGTTGGCTGAGTTTACAGCCCTCTGCAGGTAGACTCATTCCAGCTGCCATCAGTTGTTTCTTTCCTCTCCTCTACCCACTCCATTTAACCATCATCCTTTCACTCTTCCCACAGGTTCCTTCCTGTACCCTCCATAACACCCCTCAACGGTTCCATGGCCCACCTTCCTGTCCTATTAGATTGCATCACCTTCAGCCTTCATCTCACACCTCCTGTTGCAACTTCCTCTCATCCTTCCTCCATCACCTTCTCTTCACCTGCATTCACTTGTCACCTGCCAGCTCTTGTTCCATTCCCCTCCCCTCACCTTTTTATACAGACTATCACCCCACTTTGGGTGGCAGGGTGCAGATACGTCTCTACCAAAGAAGGTGTAAGTTCTTCATCCCTCTTCTAGTCTGCAGGTCACCCTTGGGCAAGGTGTTGCACCTGCGTTGCCTTCCAATCAGGGTCTCATGAAGCCATGAGACTAGGTGGTGGATGGTCCTATGAGTAGCTGGTGTATATCACAGTCCTGGTTATGTGACCACTGACATCAGTCTCTGAAGAGTATTGATAATGGCTGGGGCCACCCATCTTGAAAAGACACTGTTGAGAAGAAGGCAATAGCAAGCCACTTCTATTGAAAGGTTTGCCAAGAACAATCCTGGTCTTGGATAGATCATGATTGCCTATGTCGTATGACATGGCACATAATGAAGATGATGATCACCCTTATGTCTTTCTGTTTAGAAGAAGCATCCTACTAAGGTTTTCAAGTATCTTGTTTCTTGCTTCAAATTTCAGCCTCCTGCGCCTACAGAAGGAAAAGCAAGACTAGATATTGGGGTAGCACACAAAATGCTGGAGGAAGTTAGCAAGTTCGGCAGCATCTATGGAGGAGAATAAACTGTCAATATTTTGGGCCCAAAACATCAATTGTTTATTCCACTCTATACATGCTGCCTCACCTACTGAGTTGCTCCAACATTTTGTGTGTGTGTGGCTCTGGATTTCCAGCATCTGTATCATCTCTGCTGTTTAGAAATTGGTACTTTGATAGTTGGCGCTATGCTATTACAGTTCAGGCCATTTGAGTTCCGAGTTCAGTCCTGGTATCCTCTGTAAGGAGTCTGAATACCCTTCTTGTGGAATTCGTGAGATTTCTCTGGGTATTCCAGTTTCATCCAAAACTCTAGATTTATGCTTATTCATTCAGGTTAATCAGTCATTATAAATTGTCCTGTGATTACTCAGGGTTAAATCGGGGATTGCTAGTGCAGCATCTTGAAGGCCTGGAGGGGCCTATTCTGCGCTGTATCTCCAAATAAATAAAAATATTAAAATATTAGGGTTGCTGTTTGTACGGGAGGAGGTTTCCTGTTTTATAGTTGAAGAGACTACCAGCTTCATGTTCCTAGGCAGTAACATATCAGCTGTCCTGTCCTGGATCCTGTACTCCCCCACTATGGGTAACATCCTCTCCATGTCCACTCCATCTAGGCCTTTCAATATTCAATAGGTATAGCAACATTATGACCATATTGATCACTTCACAGCACAATAGACTTTGTTGTTGTTCTGATTATATGCTTTATTGTAAAACGTTGTATAATTTACATTGTCAATGTATCCTTTTCTTGTGAATATTGCTAATATGATGCTTTGTGCCTGTGAAGCAGCTGCAAGTAAGCTTTTCATTGCACCTGTGTGCATGTACTTGTGCATATGACAATAATCTTGACTTTGACTTTGACGGTAAATTTGAACAAAGGAATGGCAGATCACGAGGAGAGAGAACTATAAAAGCATCAGCCAACATTAGGGCCGGGGGTGGTGATGCAGAGAACAACATTTTCAATTAGTGAAGTTTTGGTACAGTTATTTGCCACGATGCCAGATGATGCATTCAGAAGTGATTATGAACTTGCAATTGTGTTTTGCAACAGGAAGCAGAGGGATGATAAATATGGCAGATTGTCATTGGATAGCAACCAATTTTCCTCTGCACTGCTGACTCTGTATCTTCACTTGCTCGAAAAATGGGGATGATACTTTAAACTTGTCATTGGATTATGAATTTTGGGAACTGCCAATTGCACAGGATGGCACTTAAAGAGCTACAGAATCATAGAGACATACTGTATGGAAACAGACCTTTCAGCCCCACTAATCCATGCTAATCACGATGTTCCAAACAAGTCCTATTAACTATCTAAATCTTTCTAATCTGTGCACTGTCCAATTGTCTTTTAAAAGCTGTTTTTGTACTTGCCTCAAAAACTTCCTCCAGCATATACATATCACCATCTGTGTACAAAAGTTGTTGCCCAAGTTCTTTTTAAATCTTTCCCCTCATGCTTAAAATCCCTTCTAGTTCTTTATTCTCTGCCTTGGGAAGAAAAGACTGTGTGCAGACTGTTTTCAACTTCTCACTGCTACGGGCAGAAGTTCCCACTTGTTTTAAAAAATCAACAATCATACCAGTGCCTATGAAGAATAATGTGGGCTGCCTTAATGACCGTGGCCCAGTAGCACTCACATTGACGGTGATGAAATGCTTTGAGAGATTGATTATGACTAGTCTGAACTCCTGCCTCAGCAAGGACCTGGACCCACAGCAATTTGCCTATCGCTAGAATAGTTCAAAGGCAGACGCAATCTCAATGGCTCTCCACATGGTTTTAAACCACCTAGACAACACAAACACTTATGTCAGGATGCTGTACATCGACTATAGCTCAGCATTTAATACCATCATTCCCACAATCCTGACTGAGAAGTTGCAGAACCTAGGCCTCTGTACCTCCCTCTGCAATTGGATCCTCGACTTCCTAACTGGAAGACAAAAGTCTGTACAGATTGGTGATGACATATCTTCTCCATTGACGATCAACACTGGCGCACCTCAGGGGTGTGTGCTTAGCCTACTGCTCTACTCTCTGTATACATGACTGTAAGGCTAGGCATAGCTCAAATATCACCTATAAATTTGTTGATGATAAAACAAATTGGTAGAATCTCAGGTGGTGACTAGAGGGCGTATAGGAGTGAGATACGTGAATTAGTAGAATCTGCTGCAGCAACAACCTGGCACTCAACGTCAGTATGATGAAAGAGCCGATTGTGGACTTCAGGAAAAGTAAGATGAAAGAACACATACCAATCCTCATAGAGGGATCAGAAGTGGAGAGAGTGAGCAGTTTCAAGTTCCTGGGTGTCAAGATATCTGAGGATCTAACCAGGTCCCAACATATTGATGTAGTCATAAAGAAGGCAAGACAACGACCATACTTTATTAGGAGTTTGAAGAGATTTGGCACGTCAACAAATACACTCAAAAACTTCTATAGTTGTACCATGGAGAGCATTCTGACAGGCTGCATCACTGTCTGGTATGGAGGGGCTACTGCACAAGACCAAAAGAAGCTGCAGAAGTTTGTAAATCTAGTTAGCTCCATCTTGGGCACTAGCCTGCAAAGTACCCAGGACATCTTTAGGGAGCGGTGTCTCAGAAAGGAAGCGTCCATTATTAAAGACCTCCAGCACCCAGGGATGCCCTTTTCTCACTGTTACCATCAGGTAGGAGATACAGAAGACTGTAGGCACAAACTCAGTGATTCAGGAACAGCTTCTTCCCCTCTGCCATCCGATTCCTAAATGGACTTTGAAGCTTTGGACACAACCTCACTTTCTTTTAATATACAGTATTTCTGTTTTTGCACATTTTAAATGATCTATTCAATATATATAATTGATTTACTTGTTTATTTATTATTATGTTTTATTTTATTTATTTTTTCTCTCTCTCTCTGCTAGATTATGTATTGCATTGAACTGCTGCTGTTAAGTTGACAAATTTCACATCACATGCCGGTGATAATAAAACTGATTCTGATTTGTCTGTTCTATATCTGTGTCCCTCATTATTTTATACACTTCATTGTGATCACCCCTCACTCTCCTATGTCACTACCTGTTGATATCCTGGATACTACAGAAGTTAGTGCTCATGATGGAGCTGACTAAGTTTACAACTCTCTGTAGATTACTTCTATCCTGTGCAGTAAACTACACTCCCCCAATACCCAACGGTGATGCAGCCAGTTAGAATGCTCTCCACAGTGCACCTGTAGAAATTCTTGAGTGTTTTTGGAGATGTGCCAAATCTTTTCAAACTCTGAATGAGATATAACAGCTGCCTTCTTAGCAGCTTCATTGATATATTGGGCCCAGGTTAGATCCTCAGAGATATTGACACATAGGAACTTGAAATTGCTCATGCTTGCCACTTCTGATCCCTCCATGAGGACTGGTTCATGTGCCCTTGTCATACCCTTTCTCAAGTCCACAATCAGCTCTTTGGTCTTACTGAAGTTGAGTGCAAGGTTGTTGCTGTGATACCACTCAACTAGATGGCATAACTGGTTAGTAGGTTAATTGTTTATTGTAAATAGTCCTATGATCAGGCTGACATTAAATAGGTGGATTGCTGGACAGCACAGCTCATTGGGCCAGGAAGGTCTGTTTGACACTGTATTTCCAATTTTTTTTTAAATAACCTCAATCCTTCAAGTTCTGACAAAATCTCTGAAAATCATTTCCACGCTCTTTCCAGTTTAATAACATTTTTCCTGAAGTAGAGGGCAACTGAATGCAATACTTTAAATGTGGCCTCACCAACAAGTGACAACTGCACCATGACCTCCTGACTTTTCTACTCGATGCCCTGACTTAGGAAGCCAGCTTGCCAAAAACCTTCTTCATCATCTTCATTAAATGTCAACTGCCATTCCACATTCTGTGAACTATGCACTTGTACTCTGAGATCCCTCTGTTTTAAACTCAAGATTACTATTGGCTGGTGAAGATCATCAGGTCTTTAGCAGTACATGGAAACTCCTGGAAGAACTCTGCAAGTCAGACAGTATCCATAGGGGAAAGTAAACAAGCAGCAAATCATAGACATGGGAGATCCCGCAGATGCTGGAAATCTGGAGAATTAGTCCTTATTGGTAGCCCATATTGATTCACCTGTTCCAGAAGAATCTACGCATTAATCCCCTCATATTGCAGCCACATTTTCCTTCCCGCCTTTGTCCTTCATTAGTATTGCTTTGCCTTGAAAGTTTTTATGCTATTGGACAATTTGTAGTCGAGAAAATCAAGTCACAGGCAGAAAAATATTGACATTCACTCATTGGATATTTGGAATCTTAAAATTTGTCACATTTTTGACTTTGCCTCTTTCTAATCAAACTGCAGTGCTAAATGTTTGTCTCTCCACAGTTGCTTTCTCCATCAGTATTGGCAATGAACCTTTCCATTCCACAATCTCTTTGACTTATTATTGTCAGGCAGAAGGTACCGCAGTATAAGAACAAGAACCGTTAGGCTCAGTAACTGCTTCTTCCCCCAGGCTGTGAGTCTTCTGAACACCCTGCTACCACCCAGTACATATTATTCATGACAGCTCCAGCAACATTGGATGGTTGGATGTTTAACTATATGTTGTATATGCACTTTACGTCAACTTGTGCTGTATATCTACAGATTTTCTTTATTATCTGTTAAATTACTTTAGGTACTGTATGTAATATATGTACAGTGCTTTGCATCATCATTTCGGATGAATGTTAAAGGAGCCAGCAGAAGTGGGGACAGAAAGAAAATATAAAAATCTATGAAATCCAAATAGAAATGGTTAAATCAGAGCAATATTACAATGCAAACCAAAGTAATAAGATAAATTCAAAACCAATTTTTCAGTTGAAAGAAGATGTAAATGTTTAATCTTATTACAAATTGGAAGAATCTGGTGACCTTTAACATCTCATAGAATTTGTATAATGGCCCATGTATGCTGTTTGGAAGGATATAAGCTTACTGAAAAACAAACAAGAAACACCAATCTTTCTTGTACTGGATATGGCAATGAGTACCTAATCTTAACTCTCCAGGAGCTATTCAGGATTTGGAAATTGGAATTGGAATTGTTTTATTATTGATACATGTACTGAGCGAAAAATGTCTTGCATTAGTCTTCATACGGATCAAATCATTACACAGGGTATTGGGATAGTACAAGGTAAAACTATAACAGAATGCAGAATACAGTGTAACAGCTACAGAGAAAGTGCAGTGCAGGCAGACAATGAGGTGCAAGATCATATTGAAGTAAATTAGAGTCATGGAGTCATAGAAAAGAACAGGCCTTTTGGCCCATCTATTCTGTGCCAAACTTTTTAAACTGCCTACTTCCATCGACCTGCACCAAGACCATAGCCCTTCATACCCCTACCATCTATGTACCTATCCTAACTTCTTTCAAATGTTGAAATCAAGCTAACGTACACCACTTGTGCTAGCAGCTCATTCCACACTCTCACAACCCTCTGAGTGATGAAGATTCCCCTCATGCTCCCCTTAAACTTTCGACCTTTCTCCCTTAACCCATGATCTCTGGCTATAGTCCCACCCAACCTCAGTGAAAAAAGCCTGCTTGCATTTACCCTCATAATTTTGTATACCATCAAATCTTGGCCTCTTGATTGTGAGTTCAAGAGTCTGCCTTAGTAGAAAAATATTCAATAATTTTATAACAGTGGAGTAGGTGCTGTCCTTGAGACCAGTGGTGACGAAGGGTCTCGGCCCGAAACATTGACTGCTCATTTCAACAGATGCTGCCTGACCTGCTGAGTTCCTCCAGCTTGTTTGTATGTGTTGGTCCAGGATTTGCCTGGTGGGAGGGGGGAGAAGAAAGAATGTTCAGTAAAATCAATTTTCAAAATGTAGCGCTTCCCAGAAACATTTGTTCACTGCTGCCAGAGTAACTGAACAATTTACTGAATTTCTACAGCAACTTAGTTTTCCAGGACTTATCTGTTACCCCCTCCCTCTCCCCCCTGCCTCATTCTCTCTCTCTGAACTTTCTCCTTATACTGAGTGCTGCATAATTAATATGTAAAAGCCAACAAAACTCCCTGCTTCATATCCTAGAGGGATTTTGGGAGAAGAATAATCACCCTGCATTTCATGCTTTCAAAGCAAATGAGCTGGACTGTCAAAGGTTCAATTTAGATCAAGAAGCCGAGCAAAAATGCTGAGGTTGTTTGAAAGTATGACATGCTGGATTATTATGAACAGTAAAAGTAACTTAGATCTGTGTAGTTCCTCTTGCTGTGCAAAAGAAGCTAAAGATGTTGAAAGAAAAGATGAGTTAGGAAGGTGATAATAGAACATAGTGCTAGGAATAGGTTCTTCGCCTCCGCATCAGATTTCTGAACGGACAATGAACACCACCTCATTACTTTTATTCTACTGCTGCACAGCATGTGTGGGAGATATGGGAATTTTGGTTCATTCCCTTCAAAATTAAGTACACTGCTTTAGATACTATTGAGGAAGTGAGCTACCAGGAGGAAAAACAGTGACTGGGTCTCTGTCATGAAGTCCAGCTTTGTGCCTCAGAGGGAAGGGGGTCAACAGGAGTGATAGGGGATTCCTTAGTTAGAGGAACATAAGAAGATTCTGTGGACTTGAAAGAGACAACAATATGGTATGTTGTTTCCCAGCTGCTAGGTTCAAGCTTGTGCCAGATCGAGTCCACAGTATACTAAAGAGTAGCTGCAAGTTGTATTGGTATCAATGCCATAGGTATGAAAAGGGAGTCCTGAAGAAAGAATATAGGGAATTATGTAGATAGCTGAAAAGCAGGACCTCCAGAGTAGTAATCTCTGGAATATTGCCAGTGCCATGCACCAGTGAAGGCAAGAGCACAATGATTTGGCAGATGAATGTGTGTCTGAGGAATTAGTGCAGGGGACAGGGTTTCAGATTTCTGGACCATTGCGATATCAACTAGGATGACTTGTACAAGAAGGAAGCATTACATCTGAACCTGAGGGGGATCAATATCCTTGCGGGCAAATTTGTGGGGAGGGTATAAATTAATTTGGCAGGAGAATGGAAACCAGAGTGATAGGGCTGAGGATGGGGCAGTTGGTATACAAGTAGATGCAGTGTGTAGTGAAACTGTCAGAGAGGTCAGACAGATGATAGGGTAAAACTGCTGTCAGTAAGGCTAATTGAAGTGCATCATGGGGGCAAAATCGAAAATGGTGATGAATACACGACTGAAGGTGTTAATGTTTGAATACACGCAGTATATGGAATAAGGTATATGATTTTGCAGTGCAGTTACAGATTGAGAGCTTAACATCTAAGGATACACATTGCATTAAAAGAGCAGGTAGGTAGGGTGAGGGAGTGAAGAGATTGTGGAGGCATTAGTTAACAACTTTCAAGAATCACTGAATTCTGGAATGGTTGGGAAGATGGTGGAGTGCGCTATTATGATGGAGGCGCATAATAGAACAGGTCAAACTCAGCATGTTTTCGTTAAGGGGAGATTCTGTTGGAACTCTTTATGACAATAACAGGCAGGTTAAACAAAGGAGAGTCCGTGGATATTGTTTACTTGCATCTTCAGAAGGCTTTTGGCAAAGCTGCTTATGAAAATAAGAGCCCATGGTGTTACAGAAAGTATACTAGCATGCATAGAAGATTGGCTGACTGTTGGAGGCAAAGATTGGGAACAGTCCTGAAGAAAGGTCTTGGCCCAAAAAGTTTAGACGGAGCTTCCATTGTGTGTTGCATCTGCGAGGCTGAGTCGGGCGGCGCCCTGGAAGTCCATAGCGGGGGTATTCCCTTCTGCCTCCGGCGTGGGATGGCGAGTCTGTCGGGACCCTGGGGATTTGTGGAAACTGTGGTGATTTCTTTTGAACTTACAGTCCTTTAACATCTTGGGCTATTTTTACTGTGCCCATAGTCTGTTTTTTTTTATCAATTATGCTATTGTTTGCATTGTTGTAACTATGTGTTGTAATTATGTGGTTTTGTGCAGGTCTTGTAGCTTTAGTTTTTGGTCTTGTTTGTCTGGTGGATTTGGAGCTCCTTTCCAGGGAACGCGCTAGAAGGTAGCGTGATATTAATACGCAGCAGCCTCTCCGGACTCTGGATTGGGGATTGCCAAATGTTATGTGGATTTTCTAGTGTAGTCTGTTTTGTCATATGCTTTTGTGATATCATTCTGGGGGAACGTTGTCTCATTTTTTAACTGCATCGCATTTGTGGTTTCTATATGACAATAAACTGAATCTGAATCTGAAACCATTTATTTATTTCCATAGATTATGCATGACCTGCTAAATTCCTCCAGCATTTAGTGAATGTTGATAAAAAAGGGTCTTTTCTGGTTGGTTGCTGGTGACTAGCTGTGTTCAGCAAGTCAGGTCAAGTCAAGTCAAGTCACTTTTTATTGTCATTTCGAGCATAACTGCTTGCACAGTACACAGTAAAAATGAAACAATGTTGTCAGGACCATGACACTACATGAACAATACAAAAACTACACTGAACTATGTAAAAGCAGGGGTCACTGTAAGGACTGCTTCTGTTCATGTCATATGTCATGTAGATGAGGATCTGATGGCTTTGTGGACAGGTTTGCAGCTAATATGAACATAGGGGGAGGGGCAAGGAGTGCTGAGGAAGCAGAAAGTCTGCAGAAGGACTTAGACAGATTAGGAAAATGGGCAAAGAAGTTGCAGATGGAATATAGTGTAGGAAAGTATATGGTCATGCACTTTGATGGAAGGAATAAAGGTATAGATTATTTCTAAATGGGGAGCAAATTCAAAGATTAGAGATGCAAATGGATTTGAGAATTCTTGTGCAGGATTCTCTGTAGGTTAACTTGTAGGTTGAGTCAATGGCAAGGAAGGCAAATGGGGTTGGGAGAATGGGATTGAGAAGGAAATTAAATTGGTCATGTCGGAATAGTAGAGACTTGATGGGCCAAATGGTTTAGTTCTCCTCCTTTGCCTTATGGCCTTATGGTTTTATGGCAAAACCTTTATCACTACCTCGGTATAGCAATTCTCTGTATCTTATCACATTGTAATACAATGGATAGGTTTGTTCTAATTCTTTTATTTTTATAAAATTTATGCATGATTAATAGTTACCTTTTGAATGCTGTGTCTCTAATGTCATGTGCATTTGATATTGCTTCAGGCTTTTCATCACAACTTTGCATATGTGTATTTATGCATATGACAATAAATTCAACTTGGCTTGACCCTTCTTCACTGAATCCATACCCCATTCGGTTGAGAATGACCAATGTTAAAGAGGCCATAGGCAACCAACCTTTGCTTCTCAATGGGAGTCCACAACCTAAAGTGGCAGGTCCCGATGCAGGGTCTTGACTGAAAACATCAATAATTCTTCCCCCACCCCCACCCCCACAGATGCTGCATGACCTGCTTAGTTTCTTAGATTCTGTGTTGCTCCACATTCCAGCCTCCTTCTGAAGTGGCAGAAGTCTTGTGCATAGCTATGACAGTGGAAGAGGCAAAATTGCATTCTTGGAAACGCAGAGTGTTTGGACAATGACATCTTCACCCTGAGTGACTTAAGCTAAGCAGCAGATGGCCTGTTCAAAAGATAAAGTGGTGGATATACAAGTAGGTAACATGGTGGTGACAAACAGCTCCTGGAGATAGTGTTTGACTCTGACCTCACACATTGCTGGTGTGGAGTTTGCATACTTCCCTCTTGATTGCTTTGAACATATATGGAAGGTTTAATTAGCTACTGTAAATTACCTTATAGTGCAAAAGAATAAAATCAACTTGAGAGAAAACAAGAGGCAAGTCTATGAGGAATGCTACTGAGAAAAAATTGGATTGATATGACTCCTCTTCTAGGAGCTAAAAAGGAATTGATGGGCTGAAAGGCCACCCTCTGTGGTGTTATATGACCATGAACATCATCTCCTCTGGAGGTGAAAACTTTTGTATTTACACAAAATATTGTTTGTCCTCCTTTGTAAACTGTTTATTTGTCAGTTGTTGTTTGTGTGTAGTTTTTCATTGATTCTACTGTATCTCTTTGTCCTACTGTGAATGCTCACAAGAAAAATGAATCTCAGGGTAGTATACTGTGGCATATATGCACTTTGATAATAACTCCACTTTGAACTTTGAACTTTAAACTTTGGAAGAGGAAGTCTCTTAACAATGGTACACTCTAGTTGTCAGCACATATGCCTCAGCTGTGGAAGCATGGAATAATTACTTCTTATGCTGTAGGATTAATAAAAACCAACACCATTTAAGTTATCCTTCAAATGTCTATTCTCTTGTCACTTTTTGGAATTTTGATGACAATTGATTAGGATGGAAACAGAAAACTTGATCATCTGTGACCTGACAATGCAGCGTCCTTTCATCGTCAACTCATTTGTTGTCAGGCATCTTAGCTAAAATGAACGTACAGAACTTGCTATGGATTCAGAAATAACTTCCAAAGAATCAATCCTTTCACACTTAAGGTGATTACAAACGATACTACTACCTGCAGATAATTCCAATGTCGGAGTTAAAACCAATATTGGGCAGAGTGAGTGTTATTGAAGATAAAAATTGTAAACTGCAAGAAAATTGATCCTGGAGATCATTATAGGCTGATCCAATGGACAAAGGTGTGTCAAATTCCACTAAATCCAGAGTATTAGTAAGTAATACATCTGGAAAGGGCGAACATGCAGAAAAAAAACTTGATAAAATATTAAATATTACAGAAGTTTGGAGTGTAAATCTGTAGATCCTTGAAGGCAAGAAGTATTGGTATTAGACAACACAAAAGGCAATTCTGGAGGAACTGCAAGTCCGGCAGCATGTATGGAGATGGATAAACAGTTAATCTTCTGGGTTAAGGTCCTTCATCAGAAATGGAAAGGAAGGGGGCTGAAGCCATAATGAGTACCAATTGGAATTGGTATTGGTTTATTATGAAACATGTATCAAGATACAGTGAATAGCTTGTCTTACATACTGTTTATACAGATCAAATCATTACATAGTGCACTGAGGTAGAATAAGGTAAAACAATACCAATACAGAATAAAGTGTAACAGCTATAAAAGAGTACAGTGAGGTGGGTAATAAGGTCCAAGTTCAGAGTGAGTTAGATTATGATACCAAGAGACTATCTTATCATACAAAGTCCATTCAGAAGTCTGATAGCAGTGGGATAAAAGCTGTCCTTGAGCTGGGTAGTATGTGTTTTCAGGGTCTTGTATGTTCTGCCCAGTGGCTAATGGGAGAAGAGAGAACTTCCATTGTGGGCGGGTCTTTAATTATGTTGGCTGCTTTACTAAGGCAGCGAAAACTATAGACAGAGTCCATAGAGGAGAGGCTGGTTTTTGTGATGTGCTGAGTTACCTACAACTTTTGGTTATGTGCGGAGCTGTTGCCATACTGAGCCATTGTATATCCAGATGATAGATATTCTGCAGATGTCAGAAACCCTGCGTAACCCTCACAAAGTGCTGGAGGAACTCAGCAAGTCAGGCAGCATCTATGGAAAGGAACAAACAGTTGACATCTCAGGCCAAGACCCTTCTTCAAGACTGGAAAGGAAGGGGGAAGAAGCCAAAATTTGAAGGTGGGGGAGGGGCAGGAGTAGAAGCTAAAAGGTGATAGGTGAAAGGGTGAAGTTGATAGAGCAAGGAGCATGATATGAGAAACTGAAATGCGAGAGGTGGAAAAAACAAAGGGCTGAAAAGGAAGGAATCCGATAGGAGAGAACAGTGAATCATGGGACAAAGAGAAAGGAGGAGGGACAGCAGAGGAAAGTGATGGCAGCTGAGAAGAGAAGGGGTAAGAGGGGAGCCAGTAAAGGAAATGGACAAAGAGACAAGGAGGAGGGGGGAAAGTTACAGAAGTTAGAGAATTCGATGTTCATGCTGTCAGTCTGGACGCTACCCTCACGGAATATAAGGTGTTGCTCCTCCAACCTGTGAGTGGCCTCATCGTAGCAATTGAGGAGGCCATGGGCCAACATGTTGGAATGGTAAAGGATCTAGATAGAATGCTTTCAATAAAAATTGATAAGGGTTGACAGGGATATGTCAAATTTCTTTCGCCTCCTGAAGAAATAGAAGCATTGGTGAGTTTTCTTGGCCTCGCTATCTATGTGGTTGGACCAAGACAGGCTATTGGTGATGTTAACACTGAGGAACTTGAAGCACTCAACCCTCTCAACCTCAACACATGTGCACCGCTTCATTATCTGAAGTCAATGGAATATATAACATAGAATAGTACAGCACATTACAGGCCCTTTGGCCCACAATGTTGTGCCAACCCTCAAACCCTGCCTCCCATATAAACCCCCACCTTAAATTCCTCCATATACCTGTCTAGTAGTCTCTTAAATTTCACTAGTGTATCTGCCTCCACCGCTGACTCAGGCAGTGCATTCCACACACCAACCACTCTCTGAGTGAAAAATCTTCCTCCAATATCCCCCTTGAACTTCCCTCCCCTCACCTTAAAGCCATGTCCTCTTGTACTGAGCAGTGGCGCCCTGGGGAAGAGGCGCTGGCTGTCCACTCTGTCTATTCCTCTGACTAGCTCTTTTCTTAAGTTAACATTGAGGGAAAGCTGTTGTCATGACACCATGTCAGTAAGCTCTCTACTTCCTTTCTGTACTCTGACTTATCCTATTTGTGATAAGGCCCACCTTGTTGGTATCATCATTGCAGATTGAGTTAGAACAAAAGAAAATAGCCATATCTATTTTTGTTGAATTTAAATGAGATTTAAACTCAGCCTACTAGCATAGCAGTTAGCACATTGCTATTATAGTGCCAACATCAGGTCAGGGTTCAACTCCCATTACTGTGTGTAAGGTGTTCGTATTTTCTCCCATGGCCACGTGGGTTTCCTTCAGGTGCTCTGGTATGCTCCACATTCCAAAGGTGTATGGTTTGGTTATGCTGGTGATAGAATAATGGTGACACTTGTAGGATTCCAGCTCACTTATTGTTTATTTGATTTGACGCAAACAGAGCACTTCACTGTATGTCTCACTGAGACAAATACAGATAATTGATGAATTTGACAAACTTCTTCAGGTGTATGTAGGAGGCATTCTCATGGTTTGGAATGGAAATCCAATACACAGGAATGAAAGGCTTCAGAGGGTGCTGAATTTAGCCATTTTCAGGAAGGCGACATCCAGCATCAGGCTCCTATCTGAGCCATGTGGACATCAGGCAGGAGGTACAGGAGACTGAAAGCTCACAGCCCAGAGCTCAGCTTCATTTTCACTGCCACCAGCATTAGAATCAGAATCAGGGTTATTATCACTGCCTTACACATGTGAAATCTGTTGTTTGTAGCAGCGCTACAGTGCAAAGACATAAAATTACAAAATAAATAGTGCAAAGAAAAGGAATAATGAGGTGGTGTTCATGGGTTCATAGACCATTCAAAAATGTCAGGGTGTAGGGGAAAAGCTATTTCTGAATCACTGAGTGTGTATTTTCATGCTCATGTACCTCCTCATTGATGGTAGTAATGAGAAGACAACATGTTTCAGATGATGAGGGTCCTTAATGATAGATGGCAACTTCTTGAGTTATCATAAGGTATCATATTCCATACAGTTATGGTGGGCCTGTGCTGTACTATTCTACACTCTATATTCTATGTTTCTATTCAGGCTAGTGTGGATCTGCTGGGATGAATAACTGCCATAAATGTCTGTGAATTCTATCATAAAAGGCATGCAGTCACCTGGTTTAAATCCTGTGATTGTTGCCTTGTGAAAGTAAAGTACTTAACTTTATATAAGACCTCATTGTACCTTAGACCCAGTAAAATATATGCTAGAACCAGCAGTTTTAATGTACAAAATGCCACCAATATTTACAAACCAAGCTCTCACAAACAACTGCAAAAAGAAAAGTGCTGAAAAACTCATCAGGTCAAACAGCAACAACAGAGGCAAACTGTTGAGACCTTTCCATTAGGACTGCAATCACTTACATCTCCCACAAAAAAAATCTATTTTAACAATATCTATTTTGGGACAAATATTGGGAAGAACTTTCTTATAATACGTGGAGTGATTGATAAGTTTGTGGCCTAAGGTAGTTTAATTTTAGAAATTTTAGAAAACCTAGCACATTTATTTTTCACCCTCCCCTAGTATTGCCACCATGTCCTCGTGGACCTCTTTGGGTGATAAGCCCCTTGAGACCGAGGTAGCAGATGACTGCTCGATGGCCGATGTTGTCCATTTTCTCAGACAGTGCTTACTTGCAATTTTCAATTATCTGAAACAGAAATACCACAAAAGTTATTATCTTCAAACTTTCTGCATAGTCACTCAGAGTTGACCTGCATGTCCATGTAATGAGAGCTGTATAATTCATCTCTTTCTACCTTAGTCCACAAACTTATCAATCACCCCTGCTGTGGACCACTTACTGGAGGTCCAAGACGCAGACTTCTACAAAGAACAGATCTGTATGCTCCATGACTGCTAGACTAAGTGTGTAAATGTAGGAGGGGATGCAATCCTTTCTTTGAAAAATAAATGTGCTAGGTTTTCTAAAATTGACTCCTTCTACCATAACCCACAAACTTACCAATCACCCCTGGTACATCATTATCATAGAGTAATTCACCATTGAACAATGATCTTCACCCCATCTGGTCCATGCTGACCATGAAGCTTATCTAACCTACTCACATTTGCTTGCATTTGACCCATACTCTTCAAAGCCATTCCAATCCATATCTCAGTCTGACAGTCTTCCAGAAGTTGTTTATGCCTTAATTACTTCCTCTGGCAACTTATACATGTATGTTCCACTTTCTATGTGAAAAGCTTGATCCTCAAGTTCATAAATAAAGAAAGTTAAAAAAAAGAACATGTTCCTATTAAGTACTTCCACTCTTATGTTATACCTATGCCTTCTTGTTCTGGATGCCCCTAGCCCAGAAAGGAAGACTGAATGCATTTAAAGAACACAGAATAGTACAGCACAATACAGGCTCCCCAGCCCACAATATTACCTGCTTACTATGTTAAGAGCCCGTGGTATTACAGGAAAGTTACAAACATGGTTAGAGCATTGGCTAATTGGAAAGAGGTAGCAAGTTGGAATAAAAAGATCCTTGTCTGGTTGGCTGCCAGTGTTCTAGTAGTGTTAAAGGATTTTGATGATGGAATAGATGGCTTTATTGCCAAGCTTGCAGATTACATGAAGATTGATGGAGGGGCAGGTGGTGTTGAGGAAACAGGTAGGATGCAGAAGGACTTAGACAGGTTAGGAGAAAAGGTAAGAAAGTGGCAAATGAAATACAAGATTGGAAAATGCATGGCCATGCACTTTGGTAGTAGAAATAAATGTGCAGATTACCTTCTAAACCAGAGAAAATCCAAAAATATGAGATACAAAGGGACTTGGGAGTCCTTCTGCAGAACACCCTAAAGGTTAACTTGCAGGTTGAGTCGGTGATGAGGAAGGCAAATGCCATGTTAGCATTCATTTCAATAAGTCCAGAATACAAGAGCAGGGATGTGATGCTGAGGCTTTATAGGACACTAGTGAGGCCTCACCTTGAGTATTGTGACAGTCTTGGGCTCCTAAGCCTACAAGAGTTGTGCTGGCATTGGAGAGGGTCCAGAGGAGATTCTCAAGGATGATTCCAGGAATGAAAGGGTTATCATACAAGGAATGTTTGATGACTCTGGGTCTGTATTCACTGGAATTTAGAAGGATGAGGGAGAATCTCACTGAAACTTTCCAAATGTTGAAAGGCCTAGACAGAGTAGATGTGGAAAGGATGTTTCCCCTGATGGGAGAGTCTAGGACAAGAGAGCACAGCCTCAGGTCAGAGGGACTCCATTCAAAATAGAGATGTGGAGAAATTTCTCTAGCCAGAGGGTGGTGAATTTGTGGGCTTTGTTGCCACATGCTTCTGTGGGGCCAGGTCATTGGATGTACTTAAGGCAGAGATTGATAGGTTCTTGATTTGACGTTGCATCAAAGATTATGGGGAGAAGGCCAGGAAATGAGATTGAGGAGGAGAACAAAAAGGATCAGCTGTGATTGACTGGTGGAACAGACTCGGTGGGCCAATGGGCCTAATCTACTCCTATGTCTTATAGTCTTACGGTCTTATGATATTTTGCCAAACTTTTAATTTACTCTAATGTCAATCTAACGCTTGCCACCTGCATAGCTCTTCATGCACCCATCACTCTCTGTGTAGAAAGCCTACATCTAACATCCCTCCCTATCCTTTCCCCCAATCACTGTAAAATTATGTCCTCTCATATTCACCAATTCCGTCCTGGGAAGAAGTCTCTGGCTGTCCACTTGATCTATGCCTCTTATCATCTTGTACATCTCTATCAAGTCACCTCACATCATCCTTCGCTCCAAGGAGAAAAGCCCTACCTTGCCCAAGCTATCCTCAGAAGACATGCTCTGTAGTCCAGGCAGCATTCTGGTAAGTAACATTTCCACCCTCTCTAAACCTTTCCCATCCTTCTGATAATAAGGCGAAAGGAAATGAACACAATGCCAGTGAACATGTTCACTCTATCTAGGTTCCACATGAACCTTTATGAGATCACATATCAGTCTCCGATGCTTCAAGGAATAAAAGTCCTACCCTATTCCACCCTTCCTCTGACTCAGTCCCCCGAGTCCGGGCATAATGCTGTGGGACGTTTGAACAGGTTCCTCTTCACTGAGATTTCCACAGCGCCTCTCTCAGTCAAGATTTTGTGCTCAGGTCTTTAATAAAGAACTTGGATCTCTGGATGACTGACTCAAAGACAAGGAGAATGCCAACTAGATTCCTGTGGATTTCTTTCCACTCGCACAGTGGAATAGATAGCAGACATTTCATAGACCAAAGTCATATCTGCAATATTGTCAGGAAATGGTATGTGTAAAAATGAAAAAGAAACTGCCCTGGTACAAGCTAATATTGCAGATAATTTATTTTCTCTGAACTAATTTCAAGGATGGTAACACATCCATTTGTCATGATCTGCTTCAAATGGCTCTGGTCCAAGTGACGTTTGACCACTTCTTTTTCTAAAAAAGCAAATCCTAGTGCAGTGATGCAAGACTAAACCAATCCCTGACCATGTTTACCCACTCAACATGAAGTAAATCCAGAACTTTCACATGTATGAACAACGACACCCCAAAAGCATTCTGGAATTTCAAGCAGCGGGGAACCAGCAACAGAGCTCAGTCTTGCTGAGGTTCCTGACCACTTTCCAGGGAAATGTCCTCTGAGATCCCACTGTGTGTTTGACCCAAATGAAGGATTTTTAAATCCCTTGATTTTAGTAGTTTTGTGGAGAAGAAAGCATTTTTTATTTTACTTTTAGATTCAGAAGATTAACAAATCCTTCTGGTGCAATGAACCCGTTCCGCTATTTACACTTGTGTGACCAATGAACCTACTAACCCACACATCTTTGAAACTTGGGAAGGAAACTCAAGCATCTGGAGAAGCCCACACAGTCATGGGGAGAACATACAAACTGCTTACAGGCAGTGGTGGAAATGAGCCCGTTTGTTGGTACTGTAACAGCATTATGCTAATGGCTACGCTACCGTGCCAAGTTATTTGGGATATTGTTAAATCCTGAAACTATTTCCACCTCTTTTTAAATTAAAAAAAATCAAACTTTTTAAGTGATTTATCACATTTTTAGAGACTTCCAGAGAAATTTATATTAACCCCCCCACCCCCCAGGTTTGACTGACAACAAAGCTGGGGAGGAACTCTGATATTGGTCAAATTTTCCAGGAGGATTTTAGGGATGGAGATTCTTCATGGCACAGTTTGAAAGTTTTGTTCCTGCTGAGTATAGAAGGTAGTAAGATAGACATTCTAAATTAGTCAGGTAAGCACAGGACTGGGATGAACACAAACAAACAATACAAGCTATAAGCCATGGCCGCAAATATTTGTTCCTTATGTCAGCAACACTTATTAATGCTGTGCCTATTTGGGGCATGATAATGGATGGAAATGTGTCATGCTAGTTTTGTAAATAATGGAACTACCCAGAGTACTTCCATGTCTTTTTTAAATGAAATCAGGGATTTTGCAGGATGAGAAATTGGCTTTGCTGGGTATCATAATCTCAGAGGGTCTATCCTGTGCATGAAACATTGTTGGAATTACAAAGAGGGCATGCCAGTGGCTGTATTTCATTAGGGGTTTGAAGAGATTTGGTATGTCACCAAAGACTCCAGCAAATTTCTACAAATGTACCATGGAGAGAATTCTGTCTGGTTGCATCACCTGTCGGTCTGGTGGTTCTAATGCAAAAACTTGCAAGAGGCTGCAGAGTGTTTTAGGCACAACACTCCTTGCCTAACAAGCTGCATCACTACATGATATGGAAAGTGCACTGTGGCTGACAGGAGAACTTTCCAATGCATAGTCAGAATTTCCCAGTGCACCACAGGCACCAGCCTACCTGCCATCAAGGATGTATATACAGAAAGATGCCAGAAAAGGACCAGAGGTATCATGAAGGATGCCACCCGTTCTGCTGATGGACTGTTTGTCCAACTCCCATCAGGGAGGAGACTATGTAGTATTCACGCCAGGACTCATAAATAGTTATTTTCCCCAAACAGTAAGGCTGATCAACACCTTCATCCTTATGTAGAGACTTTCTTGTGCTGAGTGTCAATTTATGGAACATACCAATCAATCTAGGTATATAAGCTATCTTATGTATTTATATTTGTTGAGTTTTTATTATTATCTTATTTCTTATTGTGCTGTTTTGAGCTGCATTACATCCAAAGTAGCCATTATATCATCTCCTTTGCAATTATGTGCTGGAAATGACATTAAACAATCCTGAATCTAGAACACTACAGCACAGTAGAGGCCCTTCAGCCCACAATGTTCTGCTCACCTTTTAATCAACTCTAAGATCAATCTAATCCTTCCCTCCTAAATAGTCATTTTTTTCTGTAATCCACATGATTATCTAAGAGCTTCTTAAATGTCACTAATGTTTCTGCCTCTACCCCTAGCAGCACATACCATGCACCTACCACTTAACTCCAATATTGTTCCCTATGCTTTCCTTCAAACACCTTAAAATGATGGCCCCTGGTATTTGCCATTTGCCCCCCCCCCCAGGAAAAAGTCTCTGGCTGTTCACTCAATCTATGTAATTCGGCTTGTCTCTGTACAGCTCAGCAGTGGAACTGAGTGTTCTCTACATGTATTTTCAAGGATTGGAAAACTTCTCCAGATGCTCAAGAAGCCCACCAATGTGATATTTAGAAACCTGCCCAACACAGAAAGGTAAGAGTGCAAGAATTGCATTACATAGGGAATTACTGTGATTGTTTTTTTCTACCTCTCAGAACATAGTATATGCTAATCATTTTATAAAATATTAGTATTAATAGATATTAGGGTTGCCACGGTAGCCTAGTGATTAATCCAATGCTGTTACAGCTCTTGGGGGGGTGGGGATTGAAGTTCAATGTTCTATTCCTGCACCTTCTGTAAAAATGATGTTCCTTTTGTGTGTCTGTGTGTGTGTGGGTTTTCTCTGGGTGCTTCAGTTTCCTCCCACAGTCCAAAGACATGAAAACTCCTTGGTTATTAAGTAAATCGTCCTGTGATTAGGCTGGGGTTAAACTTCTGGGTTGCTTGGCATTTGGGCCAGGAGGGATTTTCTGTTCTGTATCTTTAAATAAAAATAAAAATATATATATAATAATTTAAATATTTGTTAATATTGTATTCCTATATGATGAGAACACCATTTATTGTTCTTTCCTTGAAAGGTTTGAGGTTAACAAACTTCTTATTGCATTGCTGCTTGGTGGAAATTAATCCAATGAGTGAAAGTTGATATTGAAATAATTCAGTTAAGTACTGAAATACGGGGATAAATACAGGGCTCATAGAACAGTATAGCATAGTACAGGCCTTTTGGACCACAATGTTGGACTAATCATTTAACTTATGCTAAGAACAATCTAACCCCCCCCCCCCACCCCCACAGAGCCCTGACATTTTTCTGTCATCCACTTGGCTATCTAACAAATTCTTAAATGCCACTAATGTATCTGACACTACCACCACACAAGAGGTCAAAGTTAAGTGCAGCTGAACATGTTTAATACACGTAGAACATAGAACGTCACAGCAGAGTACAGGTCCTTTGACCCACTATGTTGTGCCAGCCTACTAGCTTACTCTATGATCTATCTACCATGGGTTCCCAACTTTTTTTATGCCATGGACCCTAGGTTGGAAACCCTTGATCCAATCCTTCCCTTACCCATAATACTCCATGCCTGAGCTCTTTTCAATAGCCATTGTGGGCACATGCATTGAAATGCCTCTTATGTTACAAGATATCATATGTGGTTATCCATTGGAGATTTATGGTGATACTTTCAAAGTTCTTGTCAAGTATGTCCATCTCTGACATGGCAGAGGGGTTTCAGATCACAAAGAAAAGAAAGCATTCATGTTAATCCAGCATCCCGACAGTACCAGAGTGGAGGAGCAGTCATGTTTCAAGACCAGGTTTAAATTAAAGACCTATGACCCAGCTGTGATAGTTCAGCCTACTGACCCCCTGCTTGACTCCAGTTGGAATTTTTCAGAAAGGAACTCATCAAGAATTTCGAGTTGGCTCTTTCTTCTTTTCTCTTTCAACAACATTGCATTATTGACCACAAGCTCAAAAGAACATCTTCTTGACTGTTGCTTTGGGATAATCCTCAACTGTGAAATGACCTGTGGAAGTGCAAGTTTCACTTTCTTTCTCTCTGATACCATACATTGAGGTCAAGATAGTCATCGATTTACCTGGGTCTTCATCGAATCAGAATCTGGGTTAATATCACTGACATTTGTCATGGAAATTTTTGTTTTGTGCCAACAGTATGATGTAATACATAAAACATACTATAAATCATAATAAGAGATATTTATTATTAGAATAAAAATATAATAAGAAATTTCTTTATATATAAAATATACCTGTAAAAAAGTAGAGCAAAAAAAGAGCAATAATCGAGGTGGTGCTCATGAGTAGCATCATTGTCTGTTCAGAAATCTGATGGTGGAGGAAAAGGAGTTGTTCCTAAAATGTTAACTGTGCATCTCAGACTCCTGTACCTCCTCTCTGATGGTACAAATGAGAAGAGGGCATGTCTTGCATACTGAGCATCCTTAATGATTAGGGCCACTGTTTTGAGGCATCACTTTTGGAAGATGCCCTTGATAGTGGGTAGATTTATGCCCATGATGGAGCTGTGGTATTGAAATCATAAAAAATAATTACTTAAGCATTTTGCAATATCTGGCAACAAGTATGAAGCCTGGAAGTAAACCACCAGCCATAACAGATTGCAATGCTTGAATAGAAATTGCCAAATTATTAATAACACTTCAAATTTCAAACAAGCTTGGCATTACTGTAGGAAAAATCTGACTGATGTAAAGAAAAGGCCAAGGAATTTTGATTGAATTCTGATCTTAAAGTGCCTCAGGCGTTGTCTTTCTGTGGAAATGAAGGAATTTCTGACTGTCCTGCGAATCGGTCTTTGCACCTTCTGATCAGTATCCCCATCATTAAATCCCATGCAGCTCCTGCTGAATTAATTACTAGAGTGGAATGTGTTTTCATTTTGGCTTTTTATAATCCTCTGGTTGCAACAAGTCCTGATTTCAATTAGAATAAATGTCATCAAAGTTTAATGTTGAAATCTCTAATTGGAAATGGCAAATAAATTTATGTGCAAGGTGGGCCTTGTCAGAGAGTGAGTGGTTTGAGCTGGCAGCAAGAATTCCACACAAAATCACTCACCAACAAAATAGCATCAATTTGACTGCATAAAAAGACTAGGGGCATATGCTAAACAGATCCAAGGATTTTACCAAATATTAATAGAGTATAAACATAAACATAAGAGATTCTGCAGGTGTTGAAAATATAGAGTAACCCACACACAAAATGCTGGAGGAAATCAGGCAGCATTTATTGAGATGATTCTGGCTTCTACTCATCTCTTTTCCAGTCCTGATGAAGGGTCTTGATGCTAAATGTCAATTATTTATTCCTCTCCATAAATGCAGCCTGACCAGCTGAGTTCCTCCAGCATTTTATGTGTATTGCTCTAGACACGAGTATAAACATCAAGGAAACAGGCCCATCAGCCCAACTTGCCCATGCTGACTAAATTTTCTATCTGAGCTGGTCCTGTTTGCTTGCATTGGGCCCATGATCTTCTAAACCTTTCCTAAACATGTCCTTCAATTGTACACGGCTCAATAGCTTCTTCTGGCAGTATGATCCAGATACCCACTGCTCTCTGTGTGAAAAAGGTCCTTTTTTAATCTTTGCCCTCTCAGTATAAACCTATGTGCTTTTTATTTAGACTTCCCTTCTCTGGGGGAAAGACTGAGATACTTCACCTTTACCTATGACATCCATAAAGTGAGAAACCTCTATAAAGCTATCCCTCAGCTTCCATACTCCATACGAAGGTCACAGCCTATCCGGCAACTTCTTTTAGGATTAAATCAGGACTTGTTGGCCCTGTGGTTCGAAAGGCTGGAAAAACTATTCCACACTGTATCTTTAAAGAATCTAATAAATAAATAAACTCAAGCCATTTAATCTTAGCAGCATCCTCATGAATCTTACTCATGTTCTTTCAAAGTTAATGATATTCTTCCTAGTGAACAAAACTGCACAGAGTTTTCCAAGTATAGTTTCATTAATGACTTGTACAGTTGTAACACACACAAAATACTGCAGGAGTGCCAGAGGTCAGGCATCATCTGTGAAAAAGAGAAAAATGTTGACATTTCGGGTCGAGATCCTACTGTTGTAACATTTCCTCCTAATTCTTGTACTCAGTGCCCTATCTGACAAAGGCAAGCTTACCTAATATCTTTTTTGTTAGCTTATCTAACCATATCTCCACTTTCATGAAATCATGTACTGTACCTGCATAAAATGCTGGAGGAAATCATTGGGCCAGGCAACATCTATAGAAACGAGTAGACAGTCAACGTTTCGGGCAGAGACCCTTCATCAGGACTGGAGGAATTTTTTTCTGCAATCCTGATGAAGGGTCTCAGCCCAAAACGTCAACTGTACTCTTTTCCATAGATGCTGCCTAGCCTGCTGAGTTCCTCCAGCATTTTGTGAGTGCTGCTTTGATTTCCAGCATCTGCAGATGTACCTATGTCATTAGTCTTTTTTTTGTTTGTAACGCTCTGCAGGGCCTTACCATTTACTGTATAAGATCTAACCTAGTTTACTTTACCCAAATGCAAGAAATGAGAGAAAAGGAGGGATATGTAGGAAGCAAGAGTTGTCCTGGACCCAGCACGTAAGTGCAACTATGAAGAAACCTTGGCATTACCTCAGCTTCCTTTGGCATGAGATTTGAAATTTTGATAAACTTTTATAGATGTGTACTGGAGGATGTATTGACTGTCTGCTTCGCAGTCTGATGTGGAAGCACCAATACTCTTGAATGGAAATTCCTACAAAAAATAGTGGATACAACTCAGTCCATCACAGGTAAAGCCTTTGAGCACATCTACACGAAATATTGTTGCAGGAAAGCAGCATCTATCATCAGGGATCCCTATCACCCAGGACATGCTCTCTCCTCATTGCTGCCATCAGCAAAAAGGTATAGGAGACTCAGGGCTCACATCACCAGGTTAAGAAACAGTTATTACCCTTAAACCATCAGGCTCTTGAACCAAATAGGGTAACTTCACTCAACTTCACTTGCCCCAATCATTGAAAGATTCCAACAACCTATGGATTCACTTTCAAGGGCTCTTCATCTCATGTTCTCAATATCTAATGCTTATTTATTTATTATTATCAATTCTTTCTTTTTGTATTTCCACAGTTTGTTGTCTTTTGCACAGTAGTTGAATGCCCAAGTTGTTGCGGTCTTCTATTGATTCTATTATGATTATTATTTTATTATGGATTTATTGATTATGCCCACAAGAAATTTAATCTCAGGGTTGTTGTATATGGTGATATATATGTACTTAGATGCCAAATTTTACTTTGAACTTAGATCAATTTAGAATAGATTAAAAAGTTAGCACAACATAGTGGGTCAAAAGGACCTGTACTGTGTTATACTGTTCTATGTGAATTCCATTGCCATTTTTCAGCCAACTATCCCGTTGAGCTAGAAATGTTTAGAAAAATATAATTTACTAATATTGAATTTCTCTGTGTTTGTGTTTGCTTGTGTGTCTTTTGTGTATATGCACGTACCTGTGTCTACTGATGTGTGTATCTGTATGTGTGAGCATACAGCATGTAATACACACAAAATGCTGGTGGAACGCAGCAGGCCAGGCAGCATCTATAGGGAGAAGCACAGTCAATGTTTCGGGCTGAGACCCTTCGTCAGGACTGTCCTGATGAAGGGTCTCGGCCCGAAACGTCATCTGTGCTTCTTCCTATAGATGCTGCCTGGCCTGCTGTGTTACACCAGCATTTTGTGTGTGTTGCTTGAATTTTCAGCATCTGCAGATTTCCTCCTGTTTGCAAACAGTATATACCTGCTCATACTTATATGATTCTGCATATGTGTGTCTCCATGTCTGCTTATATGTGTGTACGTGTGCCTGTACTTTGCACTCAGTTTGCACTTGTGTGCGAGTGAGAGCGAGAGAAAGACCCTGACTCCACCTTGCTTTGCTATTGTTTCTGTTGTCATCCTATTTCTTGTTTATTTCTGTGTTGTTCTACTGAGAATTGTAATACTATATTGCCACCGGAAAGTGTGACAACAGTTGCAGGCTGCCCCTAGCATACCCTTGAGTGTGTGGGTTGCTAATACAAGCACTGTGTTTCACTGTATGTTTCCATGTACATCTGCAAAATAAATTTGAATCTTGATTCAAGTTGGAACAGGAGAGATAAAGATTGTTTCCCTCCCTCTTCCCCTCAGGTCAGTAATGAACAGCAATAAAAGATATTCACGAACAAATACAAAAGGGACATCAGGAATCTGGGTGAAATATATGATGCTGAGGTTTCTACCACAGAAGTATAGCACAGATGCCTCTGGAAAAAAACAAGAAGGAGGACATGTCAGATGATTGGGATAAAGAGAGATAGAAGAAATGTGCAAAGTTCAAATAAGAGCATGGTCCAGCTGAGCCAAAATGCTGTAACTCGTTTGTAATGCACTCTGTTTCTTTGAGGAGCCTACTGAAGCCAAAAGCTAGGAACGAGACCTGATGCCTACTTAATGTGAAGTTCATATTGCAGCCACCTTAGTAGCATTTCCATGCCTTTCACTCTGTGTTTATTGAGGTCTGACCATTTAGTATTAGATTTGCTCTGTCTCAGGATAGTTGTCACATCAAATGCCTAATGTGCATTTGGAGACTGTGGCTGCATGCCATGCTGCAACTAACAACAACTGATTTTAAATCTGTGCTGGAACTTGGCTATTTCGCTTGAGGAAAATCGTATGTTTTCATGTCCTCGGACTTGGAGATGATTTGCATAATGAGAATTGTTTTTTTCAGGCTTTGATTTTATTCATTACATTTGTCGTCATCCTCACAAAGTAAATAATTATGGAACAAGGAACCAAACATTGTGATCTGGTGGAGAACTACTGCATTCTATTTGAGTTCAAAAATCATATTTTTCATGGAGTTAGGTGGCAGAAACATATTGAGGTGTATGTGTTTTATGTGAAAAAACACTTCAATAAAAGAGTAATGAATTAGTTGTATGGATATTCTTTTCAGTTTGAGGTGCCGGACGCAAGGTGTCAGCTAAAAATACTGATAATTTTTTTTCCACAGAAAGCTGATCTGCAGGTGAAGCCAGCAGGTTAAAAAGGCAAGTTATATTTTGACCATTATGTCAAGTGGATTTGACTACAGAGGCATTATTACTACCTCTCAACCTTCAGGCTCATGAGCCAAAGGGGATAACTTCATTCAACTTCACTTAATCATTGAAATGTTCTCTCAACCGATGGATTCACTTTCAAAGACTCTGAATCTGACGTTCTCAATATTTATTGCTTATTTACTTACAACTTTTATTTCTTGTTTTGTATTTGCACAATTTGTAGTCTTCTGACTTTGGTTGAACACCCTAGTTGGGCAGTCTTTCATTGATTCTATTATGGTTATTTTTCTATAGATTTATTGAGTATGTCCCCAATAAAATAAATCTCATGGTTGTATATGGTGACATATATGTACTTTGATAATAAACTTACTTTGAACTTTGGATGTCTTGAGAACATTTTACACATTCTAGTTGGTGTGAAAGGATGTGCTGGTATTGGAGAAGGTTCAGAGGAGTTTCCTGAGAATGATCCTGGGAATGAAAGATTTAATGAATGAAGACCTTTTAATGATATTAGACCTGTACTCACTAGAGTTTAAAAAAAAATGAAGGGGGATCACATTGAAACCAATCAAGTAATGAAAGTCCTAGATAAAGTGAGCTTTGAGAGGATATTCCCTATAGCGGGAGAATCTAGGATCGGAGGGCACAGCCTCAGAATACAAATACACCAAATGACTTGGCCTGCACAGCCAAGTACACCTCTTTAGAACAGAGATGAGATACAATGTCCTTAGCCAGAGGGTGGTGAATCTGTGGAACCTATTGCCATGGACAGCTGTGGATGACAAGTCATTGGGTATATTTAAAGTGGCAATTGTTAGGTTCTTGATTCATCATGGTGTCAAAGGTTACAGGGAGAAGGCAGGAAAATGGGGCTGATGGGCCAAATAGCCTCATTATGCTCCTATGTCTTATGGAAAGGATTCTCCATTAGCAGGAATTTCTCGGGTCTGAAGGCAGGACTTCAGAATAAAGGGATATCCCTTTAAAACTGAGATGCGGAGGAATTTCATCTGCAAGATGTTGGTGAATCTATGGAATTCATTGCCACAGAATGGTGTGGAGGCCAAGTCAAAGGGTATACTTAAGGCAGAGGTTAATACTTCCTTGACTGGTAAGGTGGCTAAGCGTTATGGGGAGAACAGGAGAATGGACTTAAAATAGATCTCTTTTGATTGAATGATGGAATAAACTCGATGTGCTGAATGGCCTAATGCTGATTTTATGGTCTCATGGGTCTTGATGAAACATCAGGAGTTTTGTGTATGATTTGGGTCTCTTTACCCAAAATACTGAGGATATAATTACCACAGAGGGAAAACAATGAAGATTTATCAGACTGGCTCCAGGGATGGTGGGATTGTCACGTGAGAAGAAATTAGAACAAAGAACATAGACTGTAACAGCACAGTACAGGCCCTTCAGCCCACAATATTGTGCCAAACTTTTAACCTACCATAAGATGAATCTAACCCTTCTCTCATAGACAGCCTTCCATTTCTACCATCTCTAAAAGTGCCTTAAATGTTCCTAATGTATCTGCTCTTCCACAATCCGTGGCACAATCCACATGTTCACAGCTCTCTGTAAAAGTTTACCTCTGACATCTCCACTATGCTTTCCTCCAATCACCTTAAATCTATACCCTCTCATATTAGGCACTTCTGTGTTGGAAAAGTCTCTGGCTGCCTATTCTACCTATAGAACATAGAGCACAGAACATAAAACATAGAACAAAGAATGCTACAGCACAGTATATATTAATCTTGGAGTAAATTAAAAAGTGGCCATGATATTGTGCCCACCTTTTAACCTACTCTAACATCAATCTATCCCTAACCGTTCTCTCCTACATAGCCTTCTATTCCTCTAGCATCCACGGAAGACTATGTAGGAGGGAGCATTAAATTGATCTTAAAATTAAGTTGATAAAATCTGTATTTACTGGAGCTTGGAAAAATAATATAACTGAAAATGACTGTATTCTGACAAGCTGTATATGAGGGGAATCTTTTCCCTGACTTGGGTGTCTCAGGTAATAGAATAAGAGGTTTAGTGTCAAATGAGGAGAACTGTTTTCTTCCAGAAGGTGATGAACCTCTGGAATTTTCTATCATAGAACAGATTAGAGGCAAAGCCAAAGAATATTTTTGAGATGAAAATAAACATACACTCAGTGGCCTCTTTGTTAGGTACCCCCTGTTCTTAATAAAGTGGCCACTGAGTATATGTTCATAGTCTTCTGCTGCTTGTAGCCCATCTGCTTAAAGTTCTGACATATTGTATATTCAGAGATGCTCTTCTGCACACCACTGTTGTGATTCAGTTAACTCTCTCCTTTCTGTTAACTTGAACCAGTCTGGGATTCTCCTCTGACTTCTCTCATTAACAAGGTGTTTTCACTCACAGAACTGTCACTGACCAGATGATTTTTAAAAATATTTTGTGCAGCATTCTCTCTCAATTCTAGAGATAATTGTGTATGGAAGTCCTAGGAGATTAGCAGTTTCTGAGATTCTCAAACCACCCCATTTGGCACCAAAAATCATTTGACGGCCAAAATCAATTGGATCACATTTCTTCCTCATTCAGTTGATTTTTAGTCTGAACAACTGAACCTCTTGATCATTTCTGCATGTTTTTATCGATTGAGTTGCTGCCACATGAATGACTGATTATATATTTGCATTAATGAGCAGGTGTACCTAATAAAGTGGCCACTGGGTGTACTTCTCGATAAGGCAGAGGGAATAGAAGGGTATAGCAATGAAATGAGGTGAAGAAGATCGCTCAAAGACCTGTGCATAGTGTGAAATCACCAACTGGTCAACTGGCTTAGAAAGTCATCTCTGTCCATACTTTGCAATTATTTGCAATTCTGTGCAGGAAAGTGTTCTCTTTCCATGCAAAAACCCTTGTACATCTGATTGATATAAGTAATGAACTTGCATAGAAATTATTACTCACAGAATTGTGATATCTTATTCACAAATCAAAATATCTCAGGGAGTTGGGGCCAAGTTACAGAAACAGGGAGAAGACAGGCCATAGCAGAATTGGCAGACATAGATATAAGCTTTAAGTCGGTAATTTTGTTTAACTAGCAGTCCATAGACCATAAGAACATGTTTCTACAGTTGTCAGAACCTACAGGTTTACAAATCTATTCAACAGTGGATGATCCTTCTCATGTGAATTCCGGGTGATCTTTACAATAAGGCTGAACAGGCGAGTGGTATGAAAGGTGGGACTTCCTTGATCAAGAATCACCAGCAGGATGTACACCTGCTCTTTTGTCATACAACTGCACCCAATATCTATTAACAATTTTCAGTACGATATCTTGCACGTAAACTACACCCCAAGTACATTCAACAAAAATCTACCCACTTTCTTTGCCCCCACCAAGCTTACGCTAACATTTCAATATATATTCACAAATAATAGATGGGATCAAATATGATTGAAATACTGTCAATGAGTCTGTGAGCCCAGAGGTTTGGATCAATGCACAATATTCAGAATACTCCAGATGGAGTTCAGACCCAAAAAGTGTGAAGTGATTCATTTTGGAAGGTTGAATTTGAAGGCAGAGTACAGAGTTAATGGCAGGATATTTAACAGTGCGGAGGAACAGAGAGACCTTAGGGTCCAAGTCCATAGATCCCTTGAAGTTGCCATGCAAATTGATGGCATGGTTAAGAAGGCATATAGTGTGTTGACCTTCATTAGTCCTGAGGATTTAATTCAAGAGCCTGGAGTTAGACCACATTTGGATTATTGTGTTCAGTTCTGCTCATTTAATTACAAGAAGGATGTGGAAGTTTTAGAAAACAGGCAGGGGAGATTTACCAGAATGCTTCCTCGATTAGTTGGCATATCTTATAAAGATCGGGCTTTTCTCTTTGGAGTGAAGAAGGATGAGAGGTATACAGGATGATAAGAGGCATACTGTAGATTGAGTGGATAGCCAGAGATTTTTTCCCAGGATGGAAATGGGTAACACAAGGGGGTATAATTTTAAGGTGAAATGTAGATAGTTAGCGGGATTGTTAATGATAAGTTCTTTATACACAGAGTTTTCCACAGTGTGGAATGCATTGACAGAGATGGTGATATAGGCAAATACATTAGGGATGGGTAAGACAAGAAGACATGAACCAATCCCCACAAAAGGAGCAGAGAGGTGAGCATGAACACTTTCAAGTTCTGGGGTGTCAAGATTTCTGAGGATCTAACATGGTCCCAACATAGTGATACAGCTATGAGGAAGGCATGACAGTGGCTTTATTTCATTAGAAGTTTGAGGAGATTTGGTTTGTCACCTAAAGAACTCAAAAACTTCTCTAGATGTACCTTGGGGAGCATTCTGACAGGCTGCATAACTGTCTGGTATGAAGGAGGGCGGTGTGCAACTGCATAGGACCAAAAGAAGCTACAGAAAGCTGTAAAATTTTTCAGCTCCATCTTGGGTACTAGCCTCCGTAGTATCCAAGACATCTTCAAGGAATGGTGTCTCAGAAAGGCAGCGTCCATTATTAAAAACTCCCATCACCCAATGCATGTCCTCTTCTCATTATTATCATCAGGTAGGAGGTACTGAAGCCTGAAGGCACACACTCAGTGATTCAGTAACAGCTTCTTCCTCTTTGCCATCCAATTCCTAAATGAACAATGAACCCAAGAACACCACCTCACTTCTTTTTTTAAAATATATACAAGTTCTGTTTTTGTACTTTTGTAATCCATTCATATACATATATATACTTACTGCAATTAATTTACTTAGTTTTTTTTCTTTCTATATTATCATGTATTGCATTGAACCGCTGTTGCTAAATTAGCAAATTTCATGACACATGCCGGTGATAATAAACCTGATTCTGATTCTGAGTCTGACATTTATAACCATATAACAATCACAGCACGGAAACAGGCCATCTCGGCCCTCCTAGTCCGTGCCGAACTCTTAATCTCACCTAGTCCCACCTACCTGCACTCAGCCCATAACCCTCCACTCCTTTCCTGTCCATATACCTATCCAATTTTACCTTAAATGACACAACTGAACTGGCCTCTACTACTTCTACAGGAAGCTCATTCCACACAGCTATCACTCTCTGAGTAAAGAAATACCCGCTCGTGTTTCCCTTAAACTTCTGCTCCCTAACTCTCAAATCATGTCCTCTCGTTTGAAACCTTAGATATACACATGGATGATAGAAAAATGAAGGACTATATGAGTTAGTTTGATCTCAGAGCAGGATAAAAGGTTGGCATAACAGCGTAGGCTGAAGGGCCGGTACTCTCTGTTGTAATATTCTATGTTCAATGTTCATTTCATAAGTGACAGAGTTTTGCATGACCTCAAATTTTCAGAGCAAGAATGACAGAAGCCTTCTGGAAGAATATTGGAATTGTGAACTCCAGAGGTAAAAGAAATCTGTATGAAGGTTTCAATGACAATTAGAATGAGACATATCCAGAAATTGTTGCATTTATGGGGATGGAAATAATTGGTCTCTGTGACAGAGTGTTTATGCGATCAGAAAGTCATTTGAACTTAAATATCAAAGTTAAAATCAATGCAAATTTATTACTAAAGTATAGTACATACATACACCTTACCAGATATCTTCCAGTCAAGTTAGCAACAGCTTACAATGATCCCTCAGTCGACATCTTCCGGATAGCACACGGAAATGTCTATCTTACTTATTTTACGTATGTTTTTAATATTAAATATGTTTCTGGAACTGTTAGAGCCTGTATTTTTCAGACTGGGGATTGGCTGCGTGACCTAGTGATTGATGTGGCCCAATGATAGAAGAGGATGGTGGGGTATGCTGCTTTCTTGTGTCAGTGCTCCTTGTAGATGTGTTCAATGGTGGAAAGGACTTTCCCTGCGATGGACTGGGATGATTCCACCACTTTCTGTAGACTTTACTATTCCTGTGGATTGGTTCTAAAATGATACTCAGTTTATGAACAGCTTGTTTTAGATTCAGGTGGGACAATGTTTGATGGTGAGAAAATAAGATTTTTTTGACAATTTCAGAACAGTATAAGTGTTGAGGCAGGTGCTGCTGAGTTAAAGAATGTGGAAGAATGTTGTTTTTCCGCCCTGCTCATTTATTGGTTTGGAAAGAACAAAGTCTCTTGATACTTGGTATCAGCTGTGAATATAGGCATTTACATAATGAGATGGCTGCATTAAATAAATATTCATGGTTGATTATAATTTAATACTGAACAGGAAATAATTCCACTTTTGCTTGCATAATGTAAGATACTCTAGACTGTGTGCTAATTGCGAAGTTGGTACATTTCCAAAGATCATCATGCTACCTATTATTATATTTTCATCTTGCAAAGATTTAATTGCCTGACAAAGACATTTTGATCTGAAATTGAAAATTCTAGCTATTTGATCAATAGAGTAACAAAAGCAGTGTTGCTGGGCAAGCACGGTGGTGAAATTGGACTTGGAACCTCTGCATTTTATGAACAGATGTTCTGAAGTCAGCCAGACTCGATATCGATAAAGGGGCTGTTGGACATATGTCTGCTGGAAGAATGCCATGGAGTTGGATCAGGATTTCAATCAGATTATAAAATTAATTTGACAACACTGCTAACGCTTTTGAGATCCAAACTTGATCATGTGGTTTTCACTAACATTCCTCTATCCAGTACACATTCTTGGTGAAATATATTGGAAGCTCAGTGGAAATGAGTAGCCTCACAGAACTTATAGACCATAAGACATAGAAGCAGAGTTAGGCCATTTGGCCTGTCATGTCTGCTCTGCTATTCCACCATGACTGATTTATTATCCCTAACAACTGTATTCTCCTGCTTTCTTCCCATAACCTTTGACACATTAACTAATCAAGGACCTATCAAACTCCACTTTCAATATACCCAATGACTTGGGCTCCACAGCTCTTGTGGCAATGAATTCCACAGTTTCACTGGCCTCTGGCTAAAGAAATTTGGTCTCATTTCTGTTTTAAATGGATGTCCCTCTTTTCTGAGGCTGTTCCCTCTGGTCACCGACTCACCCACTATAGGGAACATTCTCTCCATATCCTCTCTATCCCAAACCTTTCAATATTTGATAGGTTTTCAATGATATCCCCCATCATTCTTCTAAACTCCAGTGAGTACAGGCCCAGAGCCATCCTCATACATTAACCCTTTCATTCTCAGGGTCATCCTCATGAATGTTCTCTGGGTTCTCTCCACTGCCAGTACATATTTTCTTAGATATGGGGCCCAAAATTGCTGGCAATACTCTTAAGTGTTGATCTGACCAATACTGTATAAAGCTTCAACATCTTTTGTGCTGGAAATAGGCACAAATGCAAGAATGAGCAGCTGGACTCTTTCCACCGAGGTTGGGTAAGACTAGAAATGGAGGTCATAGGTTAAGGATGAAAGATGAAATATTTAAGGAGAACCGGAGGTCATAGTTTAAGAGTGAATGATGACATATTTAAGAGGAGTCTGAGAGGGAAGTCTTCATTCAAAGGTGGGTAAGGGTGTAGAACAAGCTGCTTGTGGAAGTGTTGGATGTGGTTTTAGTTTCAACATTTAAGAGCAATTTGGGTAAGTATATGAATGGGAGGGGTATGGAAGGCAATGGTTGATGGGACTAGGCAGAATTATAGATTATTTGGGCCATAGGGACTTTTTCTGTGCTGGAGTTCTCTATGACTCTCTGATTCTAGAATACAGAACAAACAATGGAAGAGGGAGGAAGAGAAAATGGATGCAAACTCTCCGCAAAAGGTCAAACGTACCCACTTTGGCTGAGATACAAATCTATGCTTTAGCACATTATTGTTTTACAACACTTTCGTTTCAGAAAATCAGGACAAATTGCAATCACAAGACAAACCCTGGAGCTGGGCAAGAACAGTATTGCCACTGGCTAAGAAGCTCTTTGAGTTGCTGATGACAGAAGAACTCTCAGATGCACTTGCATTGGAATTAGTTTTTGGAATGGTTTCATATATTGTACCAAGATAGATAAAAACCTGAGTCCTGACGAAGGGTCTCGACCCGAAACATTGACCGCTTTTTTCAACGGATGCTGCCCGACCTGCTGAGTTCATCCAGCTTTTTTGTATGTCTATATAAAAACCTTGTCCTGCATATTATTCATGCAAATCAATTGATTACACAGTGTGCTGACCTACATACTTCCCGTTGTGCCACTGGTGTTCAGGCCAGCGATGAAGGGCCTCCATCTCTGTCTATTCTCGGCAGCCATGTAAGTTCTGGATGGAGACACCACAGATGTAGAAGGATTGATTCTTCAATGTTGTTTTTATAGCAGCTTTGTTTTACCATTCAGGGTTCTTAGCTCTGACTTGGAGTAACATGGGTTCATTTAAGGCAGAAATAGATAGTTTCTTGATTAACCAAAGCATCAAAGGGTATGGGGAGAAGGCAGGGGAGTGGGGGTGACTGGAAGAATTGGATTAGCCCATGATTGAATGGCGGAGCAGACTCGATGGGTCGAATGGCCTACTTCTGTTCCTATATCTTATGTTCTTATGGTATTATAACCGCTGAACCTGGAGGAGAGCTTAATCCACTCTTAGTCCAGCTTTTACCCTTTGACCTGTCTAGCAAGGATGGCCCTACCAAAAGCCAAAGCACTAAGCCCTGACTCCAGCCAGCATAGCTCCCCAGATCATTATGCAAGCCTCTGAACCACAGCGAGGTTGTGGTCCTCTTGGAGAACAGTGCATTCAGGTAGAACAACATTTACCTTTCATTTTTGCGCTATTTATTTATTTTCACAACTAAAGTTACTCCTTAGCCTTTTTCGTATCAGAGAAAATAAAACAACAATGTCATTGCTGTGACATTCCATTCCATAAAACATAGTGGTGAATCTTCTTTGTACTCTATCTAGTGCAATCATATTTTTCCCACAGTGTAGTAACTCATCAGTTCAGTTATGCCTAACTAAGGGTAAATGTAGAGGTATCATAACACAATCAGAATCAGATTTAGCATATGCCATGAAGTTTGTTGTTGTGCAGTAGCAGTATAGTGCAATATATCAAATATGCTAACAATTATAATCAGAAATATGATTTGAATGTAAAAATCTAATAAAGTAAGTAGTGCTGAAAGAGCTCAGAAATAGTGAGGTAGTTTTTATTGGTTCAAGGAGCATTCAGAAATCTGATTGCAGAGGGAAAGAAGCTGTTTCTAAACTGCTGAATCTGTGTCTTCAGTCTCCTGTACCTCATCTTTGATGGTAAGAGGTACTGGAGCTTGCCTTTGTTGCTTTTATAGAATTACCCTGCTGAATGAAAGCAATGATCTGGTATGCCTTACTAACCACTTCATACATCCACGCTGTTGCTTTTAGGGATCCTTGGACTTGTAGATTAAGTTACCTCAATCTCTCAGTATTTCCTAGACTCCGACCACACACTGTGTATGTCATCACCTTATTGATCCTCCCATATGTTTCAGAATCAAATTCCATCTGATGTTTCTGTGCTCATTTTGTCAACTCAGCAACTTTATTCTGCGGCTAATGGCTATTTTCTTCATGGTCAGAAGCACAATCAATATTCACGTCAGCTTGACAATCATGCCTCCAACTGTTGCATTGAGATTGCTAACCCAAGCAACAAACAAAAATATCCTAGAGCTGACCCCTGTGGTTACCCACTGACCAGAGATTTCTAATCACAAAAACAATCCACCGGCATCAATCCCCTTTCTCCCATCACCTTGGTCAAATTTGTATCCAATTGGACAAATTTCCCATGTGGGACGTTCAGATCAGATCTATTTATATATTGCATGCATATTGAAACATATGACAGCATGAATGAGAAGCCAGGTTGGTGTGTTGCTTCCCAGGTGCTATGGTCCAGGATGTCTCAGAGGGGCTGCAGTGGCCAGAGGGTGAGTAGCCAGAGATATTGGTGCATGTTGGCACCAATGACGTAGATAAAAAGGGGGAAGATGTCCTATGCAATGAATAAAGGGAGCTGGGGAAAAAACTGAAGAGCAGGACCTTCAAGGTAGTCATCACTGGATTACTCCCAGTGCCACATGCTAGTAAGAGCAAGAACAGGATGATGGTAGAGGTGAATAAGAGGCTGAGGGAGTGGTGCAGGGGCAGGGTTTCAGATGTCTGGATCATTGGGATTTATTCTGGGGAAGGTATGTACAAAAAGATCGGTTTACATCTGAACCGAAGGCAGACCAATATCATTGTGTGCAGGTTTGCACGTGCTGTTTGGGAGGGTTTATACTAATTGGTTAGGGGATTGGAACCCAAGTGATAAGGCTGAGGATGGGGCAGTTGGTATACAAGTCGATGCACTGCATAGTGAGACTGTGTGGAAGAACAGGCAGAAGATAGGGCAAAATTGCAGTCAGTGGAATGACTTAAAATGTAACATGGGACCAAATTCAAAAAAAGGTCATGAATCCAGGACTGAGGGTGTTATATTTGAATGCACACTGTATATAGAACAAGGTAGATGGTCTTGCAGCACAGTTAGAGATTGGCAGGTATGATGTTATGGGCATCACTGAGACACGGCCAAAAGAAGATTATAGCTAGGAGCTTAGCATCCAAAAGAATAAGCAGGTAAGCAGAGTTAGTGGGGTGGATCTGTTGGGTATAAAATGAAATCAAATACTTAGAAAGAGGTGACATAGGATCGGAAGAAGTAGAGTACTTATGGGTAGAGTTAAGAAATGGCAAGGGTAAAAAGATCCTGAAGGGAGTTAAATGCAGGCTCCAAGCAGTAGACAAGATGTGGGATATAAATTTCAAGAGGAAATAGAAAAGGCATGTAATAAGGGCAAAGTTACGATGGTCATAGGGAATTTCAATATATACAGGTAGATTAGGAAAATCAAGTTGTTGCTGGATCCAAAGTGAGGGAATTTGAAGTATGCCTACAAGTCAACTTTTTAGAGCAGCTTTTGGTTGAGCCCACTAGATGAAAGGCAATTCTGGATTGTGAGTTGTGTAATGAACCAGATTGGATTAAGGAGCTTAAATTAAAGGAGCCCTTAAAGCCAGATATATCAGTATTACAGTAGAGTAAAGAGAATTATGGAGGCGTGAGAGGGGAGCTGGCCAAAGTTGACTGGAAGGGAACACTAGCAAGCATGACAAGAGAGCAGCAATGAGTAGAGTTTCTGTGGGCAACTCTGTCACAAAAATGCAGAGTTGATACGTCCTAAAGATGAAGAAATATTCTAAAGGGAGGATGAGGCAGCCATGAATGACAAGGGAAATCAAAGACCGGATAAAACAAAAGAGAGAGCATGTAATATCGCAAAAGTTAGTTGGAAAGTCAAGGATTGGGAAGCTGTTAAAAACCAACAGAAAGCAACAAAAAAAACCATAAGGAAAAAAAAAATAAAATATGAAGGTAAGCTAGCCAAAAATATCAAGGAGGATACCAAAACTGTTTTCTATTATATCAAGAGTAAAAGAGAGGTGAGAGTGTATATTGGAACACTGGAAAATGATACTGAATAGATAGTAAAGGGGGACAAAGAAACTTAATAAGTTTTTTGCATCAGTTTTCACTGTAGAAGACATTAGCAGCATGCCAGAAGTTCGAGAGTGTCAGAGGGCAGAAGTGAGTGCAGTTGCTATTACTAAGGAGAAGGAGATTGTGAAACTGAAAGGTCTGTAGGTAGGTAACTCACCTGGACCATATGGACTACAAACTAAGATTCTGATAGAGATGCTTGAACAGATTATAGAGGCATTTGTAATGATCTTTCAAGAAGCACTAGATTCCGGAATGGTTCTGGAGGACTGGAAAATTGCAAATGCCACTACACACTTTTAGACCAGAGGAAGACAAAAGAAAACAAATTATAGGCCAGTTAACATGAGGAAATCTGCAGATGCTGGAAATTCAAACAACACAAACAAAATGCTGGTGGAAAACAACAGGCCAGGCAGCATCTATAGGGAGAAGCACTGTCGAAGTTTCAGGCCGAGACCCTTCGTCAGGAAGGCCAGTTAGCCTGACTGCAGTAGTTGGGAAGACATTGGAATCCTTTATTAAGAATGAGGTTTCGGGGTACTTGGAGACTCATGATAAAGTAGGCCAAAGTCAGCATGGTTTCCTTAAGGGGAAATCTTGCCTGACAAATCTGTTGAAATTCTTTGAGGAATTAACAAGCAGGATGGATAAAAGAGAGCAGCGAATGTTGTTTACTTGGATTTTCACAAGGCCTTTGACAAGGTGCTACACATGAAGCTGCTTAACATTATAAGAGCCTATGGTATTACAGGAAAGGGCAAAGAAGTAGCAGATGGAATATAGTGTAGGTAAGTGGATGGTCATGTACTTGGATAGAAGGAATAAAAATGTAGACTACTTTCTAAAACAGGGCTAAAAATTCAAAAATCAGGGGTGCAAAGGGACTTGGGAGTCCTTGTTCTGGATGCCCTAAAGGTTAATCGCAGCTTGAGTCAGTGGTAAGGAAGGCAAATACAATGTTAGTATTCATTTTGAGAGAACTACAACATAAGAGCAAGAATGTAATGTTGAGGCTTTGTTAGATATTGGTCATACCACACTTGGAGTATTTGGGGCCCTCAACTAAGAAAAGATGTGCTGGCATTGGAGAGAGTCCAGAGAAAGTTCATGAAAATTATTCTGGGAACGAAAGGGTTAATATATGAGAACCATTTGATGGTGTATCTCATTGAAGACTATCAAACATTGAAATTACTAGACAAAGAGATGTTTCCAATAGTGAGTGAGTCTAGGATCAGAGGGTTCAGCGTCAAAATAGAGGAGTGTCAACTTAGAGAAGAAAGGAATTTCTTCAGTCAGAGGGGGTGGATCTGTGGAATTCATTGCCAAGTCACTCAGCAGTTTTTAGCAGAACTTGATAGATCTTAGTTCGTCATGGCGTTAAAACAGGAGAATGGGGTTGAAAGGGTTAGTAAATCAGCCATGATGGAATGGTGGAGAAGGCTCGATGGGCCAAGTGGCCTTATTTTCCTTTTCTGTCTTCTTGTCTAAATGTGTTAAAAACACAAGAGATCTGCAAATGCTGGATATATGCTAACAAAATGCTGGAGAAACTCAGCAGGTCAGGCCACATCTATGAAAGAAATAAATGATGAGGGCTCTTGGCCTGAAGCATTAACTGTATATTCATCTCCAAAAATGCTGCATGACCTGCTGAGTTCCTCCAGCATTTTGTGAGTGAAATGTGTCACCTACATTAACAACCAATACAATCTAAGGATGTTCTAGTGTAGACCTCCAAGTGTCACCACACATTCCCGTGGAAACATAGCATAGAAACATAGAAAACCTACAGCGAAATATAGGCCCTTCGGCCCTTAAAGTTGTGCCGAACATGTCCCCACCTTAGAAATTACTAGGGTTACCTATAGCCCTCTATTTTTCTAAGCTCCATGAACCTATGTAAAAGTCTCTTAAAAGACCCTATTGTACCTGCCTCCACCACCGTTGCCAGTTGCCCATTTCATGCACTCACTACTCTCTGAGTAAAAAACTTACCACTGACATCTCCTCTGTACCTACTCCCCAGCACCTTAAACCTGCGTCCTCTTGTGGCAACCATTTTAGCCCTGTGAAAAAGCCTCTGACTAGCCACATGATCAATGCCTCTCATCATCTTGTACACCTCTATCAGGTCACCTCTCATACTCCTTCACTCCATGGAGAAAAGGCCAAGTTCACTCAACCTATTCTCATAAGGCATGCTCCCCAATCTAGGCTACATCCTTGTAAATCTCCTCTGCACCCTTTCTATGGCTTCCACATCCTTCCTGTAGTAAGGCGACCAGAGCTGAGCACAGTACTCCAAGTGGGGTCTGACCAGGGTCATATATAGCTGTAACATTACCTCTCGGCTCCTAAATTCAATTCCACAATTGATGAAGGCCAATACATCGTGCGCCTTCTTAGTCACAGAGTCAACCTACACAGCTGCTTTGAGTGTCCTATGGACTCAGACCCCAAGATCCCTTTAATTCTCCACGTTGCCAATGGTCTTACCATTAATACTATATTCTGCCATTATATTTGACCTACCACTTCACACATCTGGGTTGAACTTCATCTGCCACTTCTCAGCCCAGTTTTGCATCCTATCAATGTCCCACTGTAACATCTGACAGCCTCCCACACTATTCACAACACCTCCAAACTTTGTGTCATCAGCAAATATATAAACCTATTCCTCCACTTCCTCATTAGGTCATTTATAAAAATCATGAAGAGTTAGGGTCCCAGAACAGATCCCTGAGGCACACCATTGGTGACCGACCTCCATGCAAAATATGACCCGTCTACAACCACTCTTTGCCTTCTGTGGGAAAGCCAGTTCTGGATTCACAAGCCAATGTCCACTTGGATGCTATGCCTCTTTACTTTCTCAATAAGCCTTGCATGGGATACCTTATCAAATGTCTTGCTGAAATCCATATACATTACATCTACTGCTCTTCCTTCATCAATGCGTTTAGCCACATCCTCAAAAAATTCAATCAGGCTCATAAGGCATGACCTGACCTTGACAAAGCCATGCTGACTATTCCTAATCATATCATACCTCTCCAAATGTTCATAATTCCTGCCTCTCAGGATCTTCTCCATCAAAGTACCAACCACTGAAGTAAGACTCACTGGTCTATAATTTCTTGGGCTATCTCTACTCCCTTTCTTGAATAGAGGAACAACATCCGCAACCTTCCATTCATCTGCAACCTCTCACATCCCCATTGATGATGCAAAGATCATCACCAGAGGCTCAGCAATCTCCTCTCTCACCTCCCACAGTAGCCTGAGGTACATCTCATCCAGTCCCGGTGACTTATCCAACTTGATGCTTTCCAAAAGCTCCAGCACATCCACTTTCTTAATATCTACATGCTCAAGCTTTTCAGTCTGCTGTAAGTCATCACTACAATTATCAAGATTCTTTTCCATAATGAATACTGAAGTAAAGTATTCATTAAGTAACTCTGCTCTTTCCTTTGGTTCCATACGCACTTTCCACTGTCACACTTGATAGGTCCTATTCTTTCACGTTTTATCCTCTTGCTCTTCACATACTTGTAGAATGCCTTGGGGTTTTCTTTAATCCTGCCCACCAAGGCCTACTCATGGCCCCTTATGGCTCTCCTAATTTCCTTATAATTCCCCTTACTCCAATTAAACACTTTCCTAACTTGTCTGTTCCTATCCCTCTCTAACTCTCCAATTCTATTGTAAAGGAGATAGAATTATGATCACTAACTCCAAAATGCTCTCCCACTGGGTGATCTGACACCTGACCAGGTTCATTTCCCAATACCAAAATCAAATACAGCCTTTCCTCTTGTAGGCTCATCTATATATTGTGTCAAGAAACCTTCCTGAACACACATAACAAACTCCACCCCATCTAAACCACTTGCTCTAGGAAGATGCCAATCGTTATTTGGAAAATTAAAATCTCCCATCACGACAGCTCTGTTATTATTACACCTTTCCAGGATCTGCTTCCCTATCTGCTCCTCAATATCCCTGTTATTACTGTGTGGCCTATAACAAACACCTAGTAAAGTTATTGACCCCTTCTTGTTCCTAACCTCCACCCACAGAGACGCCCTAGACAATCCCTCCATGGCGTCCACCTTTTCTGCAGCCATGACACTATCTCTGATCAACAGTGCCATGCTCCCACCTCTTTTGCCTCCCTCCCTGTCTTTTCTGAAACACCTAAAACCCGGCGCTTGAAGTAATCATTCCTGTCCCTGAGCCATCCAATTCTCTGTAATGGCCATCACATCATAACTCCAAGTCCTGATCCGCACTCTAAGCTCATCTGCTTTGTTCACAATACTCCTTGCGTCAAAATAGACACATCTTAAACCTTCGGTCTGAGTGCGTCCCTTCTCTATCACCTACCTATCCTCCTCTCGCACTGCCCACCATTTTCGCAGAATAACATGAGCAACAGCAACAACAACAGAACAGTAACCAAACAGCCACAGCAAAACAGGCCTGATACCTCCATTCATCACACGCAATCATCTCAGGACATCCCATCTGCAAGCCTTCAGTCTGCATTGGATTTTTGTACTCTCAGATTTTGGGCCTTCGACTACCTCAGTGGGTTTGCAACCTGGAAGACCCAGGGCTTTGACTGACCAGTCTTGACTTCTTGACTTTTGAACAACTTTGGGCTTCAATCTTCAGTATTGACCCCAGAACATGCTGATGACAATGTATGCAGTTCCTGGATGAGGACCCTGAACTGTAGTCCTGGAACACCAGACCATCCAATGACTGGGATGCCAAACCTTGTTAAAGGCTTTATTGAGATTCACATGATTTACATCAACCACATATCATCATTGACATAATTAGTTATTACTTCAAAATTTCAATTAAGGTAGTCAGGTCATATCTCCCTTAGTAAAGCCACACTGACAATCTTTAATTATTCCCTTCATCTCCAATGCAGATTAATTCTGTCACTCAGAATTTTTTCTATAATTTCTCTATTACAAATATGAGACTCACATGCCTATATTTACCAGGTTTATCCCTCTCCACCTCTTGACTAAAACACCTCATCAGCTGTACTTCATTCATGTGACATCTCTTCTGTGGCCCGGGAAGAATGTTAAATCTGACAGGAGTTTTAGCAATCTCCCCTTTGCCTCCATTAAGAGCTTGGGAAACTTCTCATCAGGACTCATCAACTTTTTCACATTTACATCCAAGACAACGACAAATTCAAATCCATTTCAATGAAAGCCTGTTCTCGAATTCTACTTTCCTGAGTAATAGAACTACAATACACACAGGTGGTAGGTGCCTGGAATATTCTGGCAGATGCAGTGGTAGAAACCAGACTGTACAAACACTTCCAAGGAATGAACAGGCAAGGAACAAAGGGATGCAGTCCACATGCAGGCAGATGGTATTAATTTAGTTTGACATCATGGTTAGCACACACATTGTGGGATAAAAGCCTGTCCTGGCCCTGTGCTGTTCTATGTTCTATGAGAATTATATTGCCTCTTCTTTGCAACTATGTTTGATAGAGCACAAGTGTGGAACAGTAACAACACAGTATAGACCCTTCAGCCCATGGTTTGCTGACTCTAAGATCAATCTAACTCTTCCGTGCTACTTAGCCCTCCATTGCTCTATCATCTATATGCCTATCTAAGAGTTTCTTAAATGCCCCTATTACATCTGCCTCTGCTACCAGCCTGGCAGAGCATTCCATGCACCCATCAGTCTCTGAGTAATTTATCCTGTAAATTAAGACCATAAGATATAGGAGCAGAAGTAGGCCATACGACCCATCGAGTCTGCTCCACCATTCAATCATGGGCTGATCCAATTCTTCCAGTCATCCCTACTCCCTTGCCTTCATCCCATTACCTTTGAAGCCCTGGCTAATCAAGAACCTATCTATCGTTGCCTTAAGTGCACCAGTGACTTGGCCTCCACTTGCCACTTTGTCGTGGCAACAAATTCCTCAGATTTAACACCTCCTGACTGAAGTAATTTCCCCACATCTCTGTTCTAAATAGATGTTCTTCAATCCTGAAGTCGTGCCCTCTTGTCCTAGACTCCTCTACCATGGGAAATAACTTTGCCAAATAAATTGAGCAAGTATCTGAGCAGATATCTCCTACTCGAAGACAAGCCAATATTCCATTCAATTCAATTAAAGTTTAATGATATTTCAACCATATATTAATACACAGTGTTACTCCGGGGCCAAGATACAAAACACTGTGCCAACAGTCGCATACTGCACAAAGCACACATAGCCCATACGAGATGGCAAGCACATTAAAGAAATCAGTAAAATATAGCCTCATCAAAAAAAAATAGTCCAGACCCCGAGTCCATGAATGCCACAGGAATCTGCAACCGACCACAATACAGCTAGTCTTTAGCCGAGCAAACACTGGGAGGCAGCTTAGACGTCTTGCCACAGTGCCACTGATGGAGCACACCAGCTTCAATGCCTCTCTCCAGATGGCACTGCAGCTGATGTTTCATCAGGAGTCCTAATGAATGGTCTTGGCCAGAAGCATCGGCTGTATATTCCTTTCCATAAGACATAGGAGCAGAATTAGGCCATTTGTCCATCGACTTTGCTTCGCCAGTTCATCATGGCTGATTCCTCACAGCCCCAATCTCCTGCCTTCTCTTCATTTCCCTTCATGCCCTGACCAGTCAAGAATCCGTCAACCTCTGCCTTAAATATTCATAATTATTTGGCCTCCACTGCTGCCTTTGACAAAGGCAGCAGTGTCATCTGGTCCTAGACTCTCCCACCATAGGAAACATCCTCTCTACATCCACCCTATCAAGGCCTTTCACCATTTGATAGGTTATAATGATTCCATACCCTCTTCACTTTCAAGAACACTAGAACTCAATATTACTTAACTCTTTGTTTATTGATTATTATTATTTGTATTTGCCTAGTTCATTACAGACAATGCCCTTCCCACAATTGAGCACGTTAACAAGAAACACTGCCACAAGACAGCAGCATCCATCATCAAGGACCCCCACCATCCAGGTTAAGTTCCCTGCTCACTTCTACCATCAGGAAGGAGGTATAGGAACCTTAGGTCCTACACCAGCAGATTCAGGAACAGTTATTACCCTTCATCTATCAGGTTCCTGAACCAGCATGAATAACTTCACACACCTCAGCACTGAATTGACTCCATAGCATACAGACTCACTTTCAATGACTCTATTTCAATGTCCTCAGTTTGATTTATTTATCTTTCATTCTTATTTGCATAGCCTGTCTCCTTTTGCACATTGGTTGTTTGTTAGTCTTACTGTGTAACTTTTTATTTGTTCTACTGTATTTCTTTGTTCTGCTGGGAATACCTGCAAGTAAATGATTCTCAGGGTAGTATATGGTGACATATAGATATTTTGATAATAAACATGATGAACTTTGAACTTTCTGCCTTATCTATGCACCTCCCATCTTTTAACCCTCTATAAGCCTCCTATAAAAATCAAGCAGAGGAGGAAAATCAAGTGAAACTTTAAAGGAATCAAGTAAGCAGGGTCTGAAGGGTGCCTACCGGGGTTTAATTAAGAAAAAGGATTAGATGACAGAGAAAATTAATGCAGTCTGTGTGAGAGATGATGATCTGTCAGCTTCCAAGCAGTACCTTGCATTCTTCCCATTATTGTGTGCAGAGTATCCCCTATTGCTTGCCAAGGATCGCCATGGTGAATTTAACACAAGCATAAAAGGAAGAAAATTAACTACTTGATTGAGCTCCTTAAAAGATATCTGTAAAGATATCTGTTGCAATATGATTTATGTTATTCAATCATGGTGTGTGTGCACGCGCTTGCATATGTGTGTGTGCATGAGAGAGGAATGAGGCTTATTTTATTGTTGATGTTTTGACATTTGGTAGGTTCCATTTTGTTGGCCTTTGTGTTGTTCTGCTAAGCATTGTGGGCATGCTGTGTTAGCACTGGAATGTGTGGCAACAATTGCAGGCTGGCCCCAGCACAGCCTTGGGTGTTTTGGTTATTAACATAAATTACACAAATCTCTGTATGCCTTGATGTACATGTGATAAGTAAATCTGAATCTGAATTTGGAATCGAGTTGAGTTTTATTTTATTTTTGTTTTTTAACTTTAGAGATTCAGCTTGGAGCAGGCCTTTCTGGCCCAACAAGCTCACGCTACCCACTTACACCCATGAGACCAATTAACCAACAAACCGATAGATCATTGGAATGTGGCAGGAAATGGGAGGACCAGGAGGGAATCCAAGCTAGGACCAAGGAGCAAGTATAAATCCTTACAGACAACAATGGGTATTGCTCCCAGGTTGCTGGCACTTTATTAATGTTATGTTAACTACTACACTACCATGCCTCCCACAAGTTGTCATATGCACGTATACACATAGGCACAGATACAAAGAAACACTTGCAGCATTATTATAGGAACATAGAATTATATAAACAGCATTCACAAGAAAACCAAATTAAACATTATTTATACACTATTTGTGTATAAATGCACAAATATCTATGCAATTAAAGTCAAAAGTTACCTTTGAGTTTAAGGTAAAAGAACACTTAGGAGGCAGTGATCACAAAATGATTGAGTTCAACTTGAAATCTGATCGGGAGAAAGTAGTCTGATTTGGCAGTACTTCAGTGGAGTAAAGTAAATTACAGTGGTATGAGAGAGGAGTTGCCTAATCCTAATCCTAAGAACTTTCTACAGGGGCACAATTGAGAGCATCCTGACTGGCTGTATCACTGCTTGATATGGGAACTGTAGTACCCTCAATCACAGGACACTGCAGATTGTGGTGCGGACAGCCCAGCGCATCTATAAATATGAACTTCCCACTATTCAGGATATTTACAAGGACATGTGTATAAAAAGGACCCGAAGGGTCATTGGGGAAATGGTACTGCAGCATAAAAGCCAGGACCAACAGGCTCCGGGATAGCTTCTTCAAACAGGCCATCAGACTGATTCATGCTGATACAATTGTATTTCTATGTTATTTTGACTGTCCTGTTGCACATACTATTGATTATAAATTAGTATTAAGTGCACATTTCACATCCAGACAGAGACATAATGTAAAGATTTTTACTCCTCATGTGTATGAAGGATGTAAGAAATAAAGTCAGTTCAATTCAATTCAATTCAAGTAAATGGTTGCGTGAACTCGGCCTTTTCTCCTTGGAATGATAGAGGATGAGGGGTGATCTGATAGAGGTGTATAAGATGATGAGAGGCATTGATTGTGTGAATAGTGAGAGGCTTTTTCCCAGAGCTGAAATGGTTGCCACAAGAGGACAGGTTTAAACTGCTGGGGAATAGGCACAGAGGAGATGTCAGGGGTAAGTTTTTTACTCAGAGAGTGGTTTGGATGTTTCCCCAGGTGGGAGAGTCTAGGACAAGAGTGCACAGACTCAGGATAGAGGGCTATCCATTTAAAACAAAGATGCAGAGAAATTTCTTTTAGCCAGAGGGTGGTGAATTTGTGGAATTTGTTACCACAGGCAGCTGTAGAGGCCAGGTCGTTGGGTGTATTTAAAGCAGAGTCTTGATAGGTTCTTGATTGGACACGGCATCAAAGGTTACAGGGAGAAGGCCAGGCAGTGGGGCTGAGGAGGGGAAGAACTGATCTATCATGGTAGAATGGCAGAGCGGTCTCGATGGGCCTAATGGCCTATTTCTGTACCTATATCTTATAGTCTTTATAGCTGCATCAATATGTTGTGACCAGGTTAGATTCTTTTACAGGAGGGAGCACAATAAAAAAAAGACAACGTCCACTGCGGCACAATGTAATCTTAGTTGCTATAATGAAGTAGTGCTTTTGTCGTTTGTCAAGAACTTAATGCTTGAAAGGAGGTAACTCTCCAAACCCCTCCCATTTATATATTTATCCAAACTTCTCTTTAACGTTGCAATCAGTCCTTCACTGATCACTTGGACTGGCAGCTCGTTCCACAATCTCACCACCCTCTGAAGAAGCTCCTCTCAAGTTCCCCTTAGTATTTTACCTTTTGCCCTTAACCTATGATCTCAAGTTCCATTCTCTTTCACCTTTAGTGGAAAAAATCAGCTCTACCTATATCCCTCATAATTTTTTATACATCTGAGATCCTGCCGGTTTCCTCGGCCGCGTGAGTCTAGGGAATACACTCTCTGGCCCTGCCAAACCCGTGAGATTGAGACGGCTCTCCCACCCTAAACCCCAGTTTGTGTGGATACTGTGCAATTTGTTACCCTGTTACAAATCAATGCCAGGAAATAACACTATATAAAATTAAAGGAACTTTATTTATGAATCTCAACTAAACGGTTAATAAAGAAAACAAAATAAAGGGCACATTTTAATTTAACAGTCAAATGTGCACAAGTTGGAGCTCATCACTTCACTGATTTTCACCGATTGCCGGTTAATCTTGGCACCTGGCTCCATCGAATCACAGTCCCCCACTAGGTTGAATCCTACAACAGGTTCTCTCCAGCGTCTTCTCTCTTCATCTCTTGCCGAACAAAAACCAGCCCAAGAACAACCTTAGTGTCCCTCACAAAAACCTCCCTCCAATTCCACCAACCTAATTGGATGACACACATTCCTCAGCATCCCTTATCTTCAACAATAACCCAAACAGGTTGAAAGCAGACACGAGAAAATCTGCAGATGCTGGAAATTCAAACAACACACACAAAATGCTGGTGGAACGCAGCAGGCCAGGCAGCATCTATAAGGAGAAGCACTGTCGACATTTCGGGCCGAGACCCTTCATCAGGACAGCAGAACAGACTGCTCTTACTAAACTGCTAAATGAAGTGCATACAGCATAACAGCAAAAATGAGAACCGGGGCGTTACACCTATATCAAATCTGCCCTTGTTCTCCAACACTCCAGGGAATGAAGTCCTACCCTATTGAACTTTTCCCTGTAAGCAGGTTGTCAAGTCATGGCAACATCTGTGTAAACCTTAGGTTGATTTCCATTTAGCACTGATGCAACAAGATCAGGGAACAGCTGTGAAAAGGTGTTTGCTATCAGACGTAATGCTCTTTTTATCTGATAAAATGATATCAGAATCAGAATCAGGTTTAATATTAAGAATTCCCATAAGTTACAATAGTATACACACATATATATATATATATATATCTATATATAGATACATTTGATACATTTATTCATTCACTCATCATGTGCTTTTTCTCTGATCATGATTGTTCTTGGCAAATTTTTCTACAGAAGTGGTTTGCCATTGCCTTCTTCTGGTCAGTATTTTTATAAGATGGGTGACCCCAGCCATTATCAATACTCTTCAGAGATTTTAAGAGCAAACACGAGGAAATCTGCAGATGCAGATCGGTCTTCTCCTATCATTTCGCATTTCCCCCTCCCCCCGCTACTTTCAAATCTCTTACTATCTTTCCTTTCAGTTAGTCCTGACGAAGGGTCTCGGCCCGAAATATCGACAGTGCTTCTCCTTATAGATGCTGCCTGGCCTGCTGTGTTCCACCAACATTTTGTGTGTGTTTGTCTCTTCAGAGATTGTCTACTTGCATCTGTGGTCACATAACCAGGACTTGTGATATGAATCAGCTACTCATACAACCACCCACCCCCTGCTCCCATGGCTTCAGCTGACCCTGATTGGGGGTGGGGCTAAGCAGGAGCTAAACCTTGCCCAAGGAGGGATGCAACACCTTACACCTCTCCTTTGGCAGAGATGTATCACCACCCCACCACCCAGGACAATCATGGTCATAGAAAGACCACGTATGTATGCAAGAAGAGAGCAAAAAAAAAACCCAAACAAACCAGTGAGGTAATGTACGTGGATTCATTGTCCATTTGGAAATCTGCTGACGGTGGGGAGGAAGATGTTCCTAAAACATTGACTGTGTGTCTTCATGCTCCTGTTCCTCTTCCTGATGGTAGCAATGAGAAGAGAGCATGTCCTGAGTGATGGGTCCCTTAACAATGGATGTTACCTTTTTTCAGGCATTGGCTTTGGAAGATGTCCTTGATAGTGGGGAAGTGAGTGGCCAAGTTGGAGCTGGCTGTTTGTAGAGATTATTCCATTCAGCTGTATTGCTGAATGGAAAGGGGAATGTTTTCTCAGAAGAAAGAAGATATTTGCTTAGAGACCGGAAACAATGGTATTTATAGATAAAGTAAAACTATTTCTTCTTTATAAATTTCTAAGAGATGGCCTTCAAAAATTTAAAATACATCTGTGATATTAATTTCTTACCAATGCTGATGCAGTTAATAAAACAGACTGATAAGGTTTCTATATTTCAGTGTTCTATAGCATTGGGTCAGGGAGCAATTCAAAGTAAGTGGGTGATTTGCAATGACAGTGAGCTAACAGCACTGATGAGCAAGAAGGGTGAGCACAGTCAGGTGGAAGATGTATCAGTCAGTATTATGGATTCATGAGTTTTGACCAAAGAAAAGATGACTGGAGTCATTAATCACTTTCGTGCAAGGGTGTTTAATTGGTACGTCAAAAAATCAAACATACAAAAATTAGCAAAAAATGCAAAACGAACTCTGCTGATACTTACAAAAGCAATACAGGAGCAAAATGCTGGAGGAACTCAGCAGGTCACAGCATCTATGGAAAAGAGTAAGCAGTGAACATTTCTAGCTGCGAACTTTCTTTAGAATACAAAATATTAAAAAAAGATATCTACTAGAAAACTCAATTACATCTCCATACTTTATCCAGTGTGTATTCCTTGTCTCTCTCTTTCTCTCTCTCTCTCGCTCTAACTCCTTCTCTGTCTCTATCTCTGTCCCTATCCCTATCTCTCTGTGTCTCTGTGTCTCTCCCTCTGTCCCCATCCCCACCTCTATCCCTAAATCTCTGCAGCTCTTGTGACTCAATCAGAGTAGTTGCCATTCCAAATCACAATGCACCTGGATAGGATTGTTTCTGTGGTGCAAAATCCTACAGAAACTTAGCAAAGTTGCACTGGTTTTGTATTCCATTACCCTTGCCAATTGCCAATATCTTATTTACCTTCTTAATGGGTTGTTATATTTCAATGTTGACTTTCTTTGTCCTTTACATAAGGATACTGAGATCATCATGAACTCCAACATTGATTAATATTATATTATTTAAATATGTTTTCTCTTCTTCATACCTGTGCTAAACCCACACATAGTCAACATCAATAGTTAGGCTGGATTTCTACTTATTCTGTTGGGGGATAATGCCAACACTGGGATTGGGCTTTCTGAAGAGAAGGTTGTAGTGGAGAATGAAAATGTATTGAAAATGTATCCGCAATTGACATAGGTAGGAGCAGAATCTACAGTACATACTTGTGATGCTGTTGTAAAGGAGCTTTTAGACCATAATGCCATAAGACTTACTGCAGGAGCAGAAATAGGTCATTGGCCTATCAATTCTCTCCACCATTCAATCGTGGCTGATTTATTATCCTTCTCAATCCCATTCTCCTGAACTTCTCTATGTAACCTTTGATGCCTCACTAATCAAGAACCTCTAAATATATCTAGAGATGCTGGAGTAACATCTATAAATACCAGAAACACTCGGTCTGTCAGAAGTCATCTATGGAGAGAGGTACAAAGTCAAGGACTTGAAATGTTGACTTTATTTTCTTACCTGAGACACTTCCTTATTTGTAATGAGCTTCCAACATTTTATGCTGTATTCTGGACACTTTCCATTTCCAAAAGACAGTGAAGTTTCTGTAACTGTGGTGGTTTACTGGACTAAAAAAAAATTAATTAGAGGAAGCAATATTTAAAGTAGCAGTTCTGTTTTAAAATGTAATTGACATTTTGAAATATCATGAAAAAGCCTCTGTTTATTCTTCTAAGTTTATTGATTCTTAAAACTTTTTGATGTACATTTTAAAGGGACTCTATGTTACCCCTAAGCAAGGAATCCCATTGATTATTAGTCAGGTTGTCTTGTAAACATATAGTTTTGACAAAACAACTACTGAAAAACAATGACCCACGGGACCGCGAATGCTGGCTAACTCACATATTTCCTGCACCTCCTTTGCATGTAGCTAATGAGATATGGAAACATAGAAAACCTACAGCACAATACAGGCACTTTGGCACACAAAGTTGCGCCGAACATGTCCCTACCTTAGAAATTACTAGGCTTACCTACAGACATCTATTTTTCTAAGCTCCATGTACCTATCCAAAAGTCTCTTAAGAACTCTATCGTATCTGCCTCCACCACCGTTGCCGGCAGCCCATTCCACGCACTCACCACTCTGAGTAAAAAACTGACCCATGACATCTCCTGTGTACCTACTCCCCAGCACCTTAAGCCTCTTGCGGCAACCACTTCAGTCCTGGGAAAAAGCCTCTGACTATCCACATGATCAATGTCTTTCATCATGTTCTACACCTCTATCAGGTCACCTCTCATCCTCTGTCACTCCAAGGAGAAAAGGCTGAGTTCACTCATATGGTGATGTTATTTTATCCAACTACTTCAGAAATTAACAGGAAAGACAGATATGAATTAATATTGCAAATCCAGGACTTACAAAATGTTTTGTGACTGATGATGTCTAGTCCATCACAGGAAAAGCCTTCCCAGCCATTGAACATATCTTCAAGGAGCACTGCCACAAGAAAGTAGCATCCATCATCAAAGACCCCCCACCATCCAGGCCATGCTGCCTTCTCACTATTACCATTGGGCAGAAGGTTCAGAAACCTTAGGTACCATATCAGCAGGTTCAAGAATAAACATTACCCTTCAACCATCAGCTTCCTCAACTAATGTGGATAACTTCACTCACCTCACTCTGAACTTTTTCCACAACCAATGGACTCAATTTCAAGGACTCTACAAATTACATTCTCAGTACTATTCATTTATTATCAATTTTGAATATGCACAATTTGCCTTTGCACATTTGCGTGCCGTTTTCATAGATTCTATTATATTTCTTTCTTCTACTGTGAATGTCTGGAAGAAAATGAAGCAGAGTAGTATGTGGTGACATCTACGTACTTTGACAATAAATTAACTTTGGCCTTTGAACTTCTGAATGCGCTTTGGATGTGCTGTCCTGTAGAACATGAAAAGTGTCAGCCACTCTGCAAACTGCAAGGTCCCACAAAGAGCTTGATAATCAGAGTGATAAATATCATCCAAGACACTGGAGATCATTCATCATTTGAATCAATAACTCTGCTTCTCTATTTACAGATGCTGTTTGGCCTGGTGAAAGTTTTATTATAAATGTTATCAATCACAGTGCTGAAATATTCTGTTCCTCCCCCAACTCTGCCATCCCAAAGTCCTCCTAAAGGCACAATCATAACAGGTTTACAATATCCAAAGTAAAGTTCAAAGTAAATTTATTATCAAAATACATATACTACCTTGAGATTCATTTTTCTTGCAGGCATTCACAGTAGAACAAAGACTATAATAGAATCAATGAAAAACTACACACAAACACAGACAGACAAACAACCAATGTGCAACAAAGACAAACTTTGCAAATGCAAAATAACTATGTAAATAAATAACACTGAGAACATGAGTTGTAGAGTCCTTGAAAGTGAATCCGTACAGAGTAAGGTGAGTGAAATTATCCATGCTGGTTCAGGAGCCTGATTGACAAGGGTAATAGTGTTCTTGAACCTGGTGGTGTGGGACCTACAACTCCTGTACCTCCTTCCCGAACGCTGCAGTGAAAAGAGAATCTGGCCTGGATGGTAGGGGTCCTTGATGGTGGATACTACTTTCTTGTGAAGTGCGCCTTGTAGGCATGCTCAGTGGTGGGAAGGGTATTGTCTCAGAGGGACGTAACTATATCAATTATTTTTTGTAGGCTTCCTGTCACTGAGCATTGATGCTTCTATACCAGCCCATTTCATTTCCACAATATTGTATGAAAAGTAATGTTTCCTGGAATTAGTCTTCTCCAACTTGGCTCTGAGTTAAAGACTGGAGTCCTTCCTGGATCACCCATGAATGGAATACTTTCTCTCCACCAATCTTACCAATTCTGTTGATCAACACACACAAAATGCTGGAGGAACTTATCGGGCCAGGCAGCATCCATGGTGCGAAATGAACAGCGGAAGTTTCAAATTGAACCCTTTCATCAAACTGAATATTTTCAACAGGACTGGAAACAAAGAGGGCAGAAGCCAGAACAAAAGGGTGACTGGGGTTAGGGGGGTGGAGGGCACGAGCTCGTGGGTGATAGGGAAATCCAGGTGATGGGGCATGGTAGTCAGATGGGGAAAGAAGAGAAGTAGGAATGATATAAGAAGCAGGGAGGCAGTAGGTTGAGGTAGTGAAGGGCTAAAGAATATTGAATATGATACACGAAGACAGTAGAATATGGAATAAAGGGGTGGTGGCGAGGAGCCAGAGGGAGGACAATGAAGGTGGGAAGGGGAAAGAAAAGTGGCAAAGCAGAGAGGTAAAGAAAAAAAAAAACAAAAGTGGGGGGTGTACAGCTAGGGGAGTGGTCCTTGCAAATTAGAGAAATCAGTGCTGATACTGCCACGTTGGAAATTGCAGAACATGTGGTATTCTTCCTCTTTCTTTCCAGTCTTCATGAAGGGCTCAGCCTGAATGCCTATTGCTTGCCTTGCTGAGTTCCTCCAGCATTTTGGGTGAGTACGCCATATTTCCAGTATTTGCAGAGCCTCTTACAACACCATTGACCACCATTATTCATCTCCATCAGAGCAACACAGTGACTCAGCTAGACAAGCCGTTGTCTCACCGCTCCGGTGATCCGGGTTCCATCCTGACCTCTTGGTGGTTTTGTGTGGTCTTTGCACATTTCCTAATGGCATTTCCATGGGCTTCTTCCAGGTATTCCAGATTGCTTCAACATCCCAAAGACCTGTGGGTTGGTAGGTTATTTATCTGTGGTGTATGAGTGAATGGTAGAATCTTCTGAAAGTATAGTGAAAATAAAATGGTATTTGTACAATTTTTCAAATAAATGCATGAAGTTCAGCTGTTTGAAGAGCCTGATTCCATGCTATATAACTCTATGACTTAATGCCATGCAGAGGTTGAGTTGGGTTGGGTTAATTAGGGTGGAGAAAAGAGTGTTATGAACCTTTCAGACCAGCAAGGGGCGCTGCATAGTGTAGGTCTCAGTGCACCTGAACATCATTTATATGACTTTATTAGAGTTGTTTAATGACAACTTTTATCATTAAGCTGTCACTGTGTTTCTCATGATGCTCGTCATGTAAATATGATTTCCTTATGTTTCTCGTTCTTAACTGATTCGTTTTTGATTTCAATTCGCATGGGATTCCTGTGTTTTATGATCTATTTAAGGTTATTCTGGGCCAGCAATCATCAATGAGTACTAGATTCATTCTGTGTGAACTATCATTCTCTATGCTTAAGTCCCGACTAAGCGAGCTCCAAGTTTTTATCAGTTCTTATATTATTCTCCGAATAAGTCTTCACCGTTAATTTCTACTATCAAGTCCTGAGTTTACTCCACACCTGGCTCCATTCATCTGAAGATCATTGCATACAGGGACAGAAAGACTCTCATAAGAGAACATAAATCTCCTCCTGAAAGAGAACCAGGTTTAAGATCACTGATGTATCCTGTATGCAATGAAATTTGTTAGGTTGCAGTAACAGTATAGAATTACTATCAATTACAATAAGAAATACAAATAAAAATTAAGTTAAGTAGGGAGTGCAAGAAGAGACAAAAATAGTGAGGTGGCATTCATGGGTTCATTGTCCGTTCAGAAATCTGATGGAGGAGGGAAGAAATAGTTCCTAAAACATTGAGTGTGTGTCTTCAGGATCCTCTACCTCCTCTTTGATGGTTCTAATAACAAGAGGGCATGTTCTGGGTGATGTGGGTCCTTAATGATGGCTTTAGATGCATTGCCTTTTGGTGATGTCCTTGATGGAGCAGTCTGAGTTGCAGCTCTTTTTTGATCCTGTGCACTGGCTACTATATAGCAGATGGTAATGCAACCAATTAAAATGTTCTCCAAGGTACAAATGCAGAAATTTGCTGGAGGCTTTGGTGACATGTAGTACCAAATCTCCTCAAACTCCTGTAACCCCCTGGGTCGCCTCAGGCTCACTCAGCTCGTTCTCCGTCTAGGGGGAGCAGCCTTCGGCCCCGCCAAACTGGGTAATCAGCTGGTGTGGATGCTGTGTGATGTCCCCGCCTCGCCCAAAAAAACAGACAGTACACCATAAACGATTAAATTAGTACAATTTATAAAGGTTACTATAACTAAGTGATTAATAACGATACAGTATATATGAAGAGAAAAAATAAAGAAAAGGCGCCAAACTTATCTAAGTCCAAACCACTTTGTGCACAACCGTTGGAGCTCAATTACTGAAGTCTTCTGGCCACCATTCGATCCCCTCCGAACTCCTCGACTCGCAGCTCAGGACCCTCCGAGTGGTCAACCAAGCACATCTAGCTTCATCCCCCCCTCCTCGGAGTACCTCCCGGCCTCGGACCCCCGCGTGGGTTCCGATCCTCGCCCAGCTTACAGCATTGTGTCCTCTCTCTTGACCCCCTCACGCCGATCTCCCCAAAAGCCCGTCAACAAAAGCTTACATACTCAGAAGAAAGAACATTAATCCCCATTTGGTTTACAAAGGAATACAATTCTCCCAGCACTCTCTCGCAACAAAGAAACATTCCTGCTTTTAACAAAACAAAAGAAGCCCTTTTGATTACATACACAGTAACAAAGAAAAAAGAAGAAACCCCCTTTACACTCCTAATGAAATATTGGTGCTGATGTGGCTCTTCAAGGTAAATGAGAAAATTTCGTAACTTAATCTAGGAGGCTCGGGAATTTCTGTGCTGCCTTGTCCTCTTACTTGAAAACCTAAAGTGACCCTTACTCTTTATCAGCCCCTCCACTCCAGCTGGTGCCTCCTCCACTATGAAATATTAGACAAACAAATCAAAGGAAATACATGTTTAGTGTAGGTTTAAAGGAATGTGCTTCCCCTAGTCAACTTCCACTTTTCCTTGTGTAATCCTTTAATGCATTCTTCTATTGATGGAGTCTTAGAGTCATAGAATTGTATAGCAAGAAAGAGGTCCTTTGGCCCATCTGTTCCAAAGTGACCAAACAACCCATTCAAGCTAGTCCCATTTGCCAGCATTTGGCCCATTTCATTCTAACCATTCCTACCCATGTACCCGCTCAACTGTCTTAAAAATTGCTTACGTACCTGCCTCAATGTCTTTCTCCAGCAGCTCACTCTACATACTATACGTACCACTTTCTGTGTAAAATAAATTCCCCTCAAGTTCTGATGAAATCCATACCTTCTCACCTTAAACCTAAACTCTTAAGTTATTTATTCCCCAACCTTGGCATGGAGATGGCAGTACATGCATGCATCTATGCTCCTTGTGACTTTACACACCTCTGTAAGTTCACATCTCAGCCTTCTACACTCCAAGGAATTAACTCACAGGCTGCCCAATTTCTTCCTAAGACTCTGTCACTCAAGTGTCAGTTATAACCTTGTATATCTATCTTGCACTCTTCCTGGTTCCATCACATCTTTCCTATAGCAGAGTGATCGATCAGTGTGGTTTCATCAGTGTCTTGTAGAACCATACTGTGACCTCTCAACTTCTGTGCTCAGTTCCTTTCTCCCAATGTGTTTCTACCTATGTATAATTCTATGATCTGTATGAACAGTATACAAGACAAGATGTTCACTGTATCTTGGCACAAGTAACTATAATAAGCCAATACCAATACAATGTTCCTTTCAAATTGTCTATTACTTTTCTTAAATAAAGCCTGTAATGAAATTCATATTCTAGATATTCTCTGGTAAGTTTCTCTGGAATTTCTTTTATGATGATGACAAACTGTGATATTTACCGACATGAATTCTAATCATCCCTGTCAAGTAATATGATTAGAATTCAGCGGAACATCATCTTTCCATCTATACATCAAAAACCTTGTTTTTCCTAAGGCCTCAACCAGGTTATCCCTTTTTTCTTAGATAAAGGGGAACCAATATTTCCAAACCTTTCTGTACTGGCATCATTCCAATAAATCTGTTTTGCTCTTCCCTCAATATCCTTTTGATATTATGGAAACCAGAAGTATTCACAGTATACTGACAGTAGGCTGACTGATGTTCAAATTCTATCCTCCAGAATTGAATTTTTTTTGCTTCATTTCTGCAGCTTTATTAAACTGACACTATTCCAAACTTTCTCATGAGAACTTTGCTAGGCAAACGGAAGTGTATATTCAAGGACTCCTCTAGGAAATGTAATGTCCCCACTGAGTCCTGGAAACCTCTGCCCCAGGAGGATACCATTGAACATCTCAGGGGCCATGAATCCCAAATTACAGAAGGACTGGACTACTTCATACACTTCCCACTTGCCCATTCCATTTGATTAAAGATTTGCTTTAGTTGTCACACGTATGTTGAAATATATAGTAAAGTGTGCCATTTGCATCAACAAACAACACAGTCCGAGGGTGTGCTGGAGGGCAGGAGGCAGCCCACAAGTGTTACCATGTGCCAACATGACATGCCCTCAATTTAATAACCACCAACCCATATGGTTTTAAAATGTGGGAGCAAACCAGAGCACCTGGAGGAAACCCATATGGTCATGGGGAAAACATACAATCTCCTTACAGACAGCAACAGGAATTGTATCTGGTCGCTGGCACTATTAAGCATTGTACTAGCTTCTGTGTTACCATATCACCCTTGTCTGCTCCATCTGTGGAATATTTCTCATCTGGGGAAATCCACAAAATAGGAATGAAGGAAAATCATATCAAGTTGTGCTTATTGCCATGTGCACAAGTATGGTGAGATGCAGGTACAATGTTTCATAGCAGCATAAAATTGACACCATTTAGAAGATAAATTGTACAAAAATTATACCAGACAAGATAAAAGACTAAGCAAAACAAGGTACTAGTATTAAAATAAAACAGATGTGGTAGTGCAGAAAGTGGCCCGTTGTGTTCCTTGGAGGTAGGGTTAGGGCTGTTCAGGTCAATTCCAGAACTTGTGGTTGTTGGAAAGTAGCTGTTCCTGAACATGAACATTTACATTGTGAACTTTCTAAGTCTACAGAAAGTGGTGGAGACAGCCCAGTCCATCACAGGCAAAGCCTTTCCTGCCATTAAGCACATTTATGTGGAGCACTACCACAAGAAAGTAACATCCATCATTAAGGACCATCAACATCCAGGCTAAGCTCTCTTCTCACTACTACCATTGGGCAGGAGGTACAGGAGCCTTAAGCCCGACACCACCAGGTTCAGGAACAGTTATTATCTTACAATCATCAGGCTCCTGAACCAGCATGGATAACTTCACATACTTCAAGTCAATTCAAGTCAAGTCACTTTTAATTGTCATTTCAACCATAACTGCTGGTACAGTATACAATAAAAATGAGACAACATTTTTCAGGACAATGGTGCTACATGAAACAATACAAAACCTACACTGAACTACGTAAAACCACACAAAAACTGCACTAGACTACAGACCTACCCAGGACTGCATAACTTGCACAAAACAGTGCAGGCATTACAATAAATAATAAACAAGACAATAGGCAAAGTAGAGGTCAGTAAGTTGGTGTCAGTCCAGACTCTGGGTATTGAGGAGTCTGATGGCTTGGGGGAAGAAACTGTTATATAGTCTAGTCGTGAGAGCCCAAATGCTTCGGTGCCTTTTCCTAGATAGCAGGAGGGAGAAGAGTTTATATGAGGCATGCGTGGGGTCCTTCATAATGCTGTTTGCTTTGAGAATGCAGCGTGTGGTGTAACTGTCTGTAATGGCGGGAAGAGACACCCAAATGATCTTCTCAGCTAACCTCACTATCTCCCGCAGGGGCTTACAATCTGAGATGGTGCAATTTCCGAACCAGACAATGATGCAGCTGCTCAGGATGCTCTCAATACAACCCCTGTAGAATGTGATGAGGATGGGGCGTGGGAGATGGACTTTCCTCAGACTTCGCAGAAAGTATATGCTACTGGGCTTTCTTTGCTATGGAGCTGGTGTTGAGAGACCAGGTGAAATTCTCTGCCTAGTGAACGCTAAGAAACTTGGTGCTCTTAATGATCTCTACCGAGGAGCCGTCGATGTTCAGCAGAGAGTGGTTGCTCTGTGTCCTACTGAAGTCAATAACCATCTCAACAACACACACAAAATGCTGGTGGAACACAGCAGGCCAGGCAGCATCTATAAGGAGAAGCACTGTTGACGTTTCAGGCTGAGACCCTTCTGAAAGGAAAGATAGTAAGAGATTTTAAAGTAGTTGGGGGAGGGGGGAAATACAAAATGATAGGTGAAGACCGGAGGGGGTGGGATGAAGCTAAGAGCTGGAAAGGTGATTGGCGAAAGTGATACAGAGCTGGAGAAGGGAAAGGATCATGGGACGGGAGGCCTCGGGAGAAAGAAAGGGCGGGGGGGGGAAGCACCAGAGGGAGATGGAGAACAGGCAGAGTGATGGGCAGAGAGAGAAAAAAAGACGAACAAACAACTAAATATGTCAGGGATGGGGTAAGAAGGGGAGGAGGGGCATTAACGGAAGTTAGAGAAGTCAATGTTCATGCCATCAGGTTGGAGCCTACCCAGTCGGTATATAAGGTGTTGTTCCTCCAACCTGAGTTTGGATTCATTTTGACAGTAGAGGAGGCCATGGATAGACACATCAGAATGGGAATGGGACATGGAATTAAAATGTGTGGCCACTGGGAGATCCTGCTTTCTCTTAACTTTCAATAACCATATCTTTAGTTTTGTTTGCATTCAGAGACAGGTTGTTGGCTCTGTACCAGTCCGTTAGCCGCTGCACCTCCTCTCTGTAAGCTGACTTGTCATTCTTGCTGATGAGACCCACCACAGTTGTGTCATCAGCGAATCTGATGATGTGGTTTGATACCAATCTTCAATACTGAAGGGTTCCACAACATATTGACTCACTTTATTTATTAATCTTTTATTATTATTTGCATGATTTGTCTTCTTTTGCATACCGGTTGTTTGTCAGTCTTTGTTATTGATAGTTTTCATAAATTCTATCATATTTCTTTATTTTCCTGTAAACACCTGCAAGAAAATGAATCTCAAGGGTGTATATGGTGATTAGCATACACAGTATGTACTTTGATAATACATTTACTTTGATTTTGGTGGTGTGACTTACTTACTGTATCTCCTGACTGCTGGTAGTATTCAGAAGAGGGCATGGCCTAGAAGGAGCACCTTGATGATACATGCTGTCTTCCTTAGGCAGTAGTTCCTGAAGGTTCTGTCAGCAGTGGGAATGGTTGTGCCAGTGATAAACCTGGCTCTGTCCACTACCCTCTGCAACCACTTCTGTTAAAAATGTACACAGGGATTGGCATAGCAGCTAAGATGTATTCAAACATGCAGCTGTAGAATTTTGTTAAGAGTATCTGGCAACATGCCAAATCAATTTTGATCCCATGGGACAGCCTGAGAGGAAAACAAAGAAAAATGAATTGTATAACTGCTTCTTTTTTTTTGCAGCTTGCAGTTTGGATATCTGAATCTCACTGATTCCTCTGTTCTGCTATCCCCAGTTAAGATAATTATTGTTCACAGACCATGAAACCTTCCTATTCTTTGTCCCAAAATGCGCTACCTTACATTTATTGACATTGATCTACCAATTACGTACCCATTTTGAATTAATAAATTTACATCTAGCAAGCTATATCTTGCTTGCACAGCATTATAATTTGTACTTAGCTACTCAAGTTTTCCATTATAATTGTCTGTCAGTCAAAGGATTTAGTATTAAATTGAACCCAATGTAGAACTGGTGGTAGTGGTGACTTACAGGCTGGTACTTAACTTAATAAATATTTACACACACTTCAAAGCCTTAAAGACACTGAACAGTTTGAATCATTCACTGTATTAGTTATAGATGCATCGTTAGCCTCTTTTAACATAAACTGCTTCCCTGTAGCATAACCATTGACAAAACACTTTACTGTATCAGCGATCGTGATTGGGGTTCAATTCCTTCTGCTGTCTGTAATGATTGTATACATTTTTCCTGTGATTGTGTGGGTTTCCTCACACTTCCCAAAAGATGTACGGGCTAGGGTTGGTACATTGTGGGCAACAATGTTTGCACCGGACCAATGGTGACACTTGTAGGCTGTCCCTAACACACCCTTGGACTCTGTTGGTCGTTATTGCAAAATGACGCATTTCACTGTACGTTTTGATGTTTTTGATGTACATGTGACAAATAAGCTAATCCTTCGAAACTGAGTGACTTTGAGTTAGCTGTATTTGAACTCCTGCCTAAGTCAAAGATGCAGGGGAAGGAGAGTGAGCATGCGCCGATCTATATTTGGAGTATCAGTGGTGAGGTGTGTCAGCAGCTTTAAGTTCCGGGGCATCAGCAAAGACACTTTCATAAGGAAGGCATGCCAGCTTCTTTACTTTCTTAGGTTAAGGAGTTTCAACATATCAGTAACCAACTTCTACATACAGTACATTACTGTGCAAAAATCTTAGATACATATATATTACTTACGGTGCCTAAGACTTTTGCAAGTACTGCATTGGTCAACGTGATGCAGAGAGTGAGTTTGTAAATCTGGCAGGAGCAAAGAATGTTGGAAACTACAAGGGTGGAATGCCACAGGAAGGGTGTGGGACACGTGGCAGAGAAGGAGTGCCAGGGTGGTGTGTGGTGCCAATGCAGAGAAACCCAGCACTGAAACACCAGGCAAGATCATTTGATTCCAAATAATCAGTTTATTGATAATTACAGAATGTCTCTCTGGTGCTTCCCACTCCCTTCCTTTTCCCAGCCATGATTTCCCTTTCCCACTCTCAGTCCACAATAAAGACCCATATCAGAATCAGGTTTATCATCACTCACATATATCAAGAGATTTGTTTTTTTTTTGCAGTAACTCTACAGTGCAATACATAAAATTACAACAGTACTGTGGAAAAGTCTTAGGCACCTTAAGTATATATATGCCCCAAGATTTCTGCAGAGTACTCTATTATTGAACTTATCCTGACAGGTTGCATCATTGTCTGGTACAGTGATCCAAATGCACAGGAATATGGGAAGCTGCAGGGAGTTGTGTAGACAACACATTGTTGTCACTCCTCAAGTCAAGTCAAGTCAGTTTTTATTGTCATTTTGACCATTACTACTGGTACAGTACACAGTAAAAATGAGACAATGTTTTTCAGGACCATGGTGCTACATGAAACAATACAAAAACTACACTGAACTACGTAAAACAACACAAAAACTACGCTAGACTACAGACCTACCCATTACTGCATAACTTGCACAAAACAGTGCAGGCATTACAATAAATAATAAACAAGACAATAGCCACAGTAGAGGGCAGTAAATTGGGGTCAGTCCAGACTCTGGGTATTGAGGAGTCTGATGGCTTGGGGGAAGAAACTGTTACATAGTCTGGTCATGAGAGCCTGAATGCTTTGGTGCCATTTCTCAGACGGCAGGAAGGAGAAGAGTTTGTATGAGGGGTATGTGGGGTCCTTCATATTGCTGTTTGCTTTGCAAATGCAGCGTGTAGTGTAAATGTCCGTAATGGCGAGAAGAGAGACCCCAATGATCTTCTCAGCTGACCTCACTACCCGCTGCAGGATCTTGCGATTTGGTGCAATTTCCAAACCAGGCAGTGATGCAGCTGCTCAGGGTGCTCTCAGTACAACCCCTGTAGAATGTGATGAGGATGGGGGGTGGGAGATGGACTTTGCTCAGCCTTTGGAGAAAGTAGAGACGCTGCTGAGCTTCCTTTGCTATGGAGCTGGTGTTGAGGGACCAGGCGAGATGCCTCATCAAACCACTAGAAGTATTTATTTATTTATTTATTGAGAAAAGGTCCTTTTGGCCTTTTGAGAGTAATTCTTTGGACTGTGGAGGAAACCAGCACAGTCATGAAGAGAATGTATAAACACTAAACAGGCAGAGGGGGAAATTGAACCCAGGTCGCCTGTATTGCAAAGCGTTCTGCTAACCACTATGCTATCCTGCTGCCCAATCTCCACGAAGAGCTACCTAAAGAAAGATGAATATTAGTTTTATTTGTCACATGTGCATTGAAACATCGAAACATACGGTGAAACATATATACATTGTTTGTGCTAAAGATGCACTGGAAGCAGCCGCAAATGTCACCAACATAACATCCCATAACTTCCTTACCCTAACCCATTCACCTCTGGAATGCGGAAGGAAATTGGAACACCCAGTGTGATTATGCTGGCTGCTTTATGGAGGCAGTGAGAATTATAGACAGAGTCCATAGAGAAGAGGCTGGTTCCTGTGATATATCTCTCTGCAGTTTTTTGCGGTCACATCCAAAGCAGTTGCCATATCATGTATCCTTCAAAAGAAATCACCTTCAGTGCTTTACTTGTGATGAATCCAAGATCAGACAGACAGACAGACATACTTTATTGATCCCGAGGGAAATTGGGTTTCGTTACAGCTGCACCAACCAAGAATAGTGTAGAAATATAGCAATATAAAACCATAAATAATTAAATAATAATAAGTTAGTCATGCCAAGTGGAAATAAGTCCAGGACCAGCCTATTGGCTCAGGGTGTCTGACACTCTGAGGGAGGAGTTGTAAAGTTTGATGACTTCCTATGACGCTCAGTGTTGCATCTCGGTGGAATGAGTCTCTGGCTGAATGTACTCCTGTGCCTAACCAGTACATTATGGAGTGGATGGGAGTCATTGTCCAAGATGGCATGCAACTTGGACAGCATCCTCTTTTCAGACACCACTGTCAGATCATCTTAAATGTGCATATTTCTTCAAAGCTCTCAAAATATTATGTATAATGTAATAAGCCACCTATTCAACTAAAATCCATGCAGGACAATAAATAAATTAAAGACCTCACGAGTGAATCTGCAGATGCTGGAAATAAATAAAAGCACCAAATGCTGGCAGAACTCAGCAGGCCAGACAGCATCTATGGGAGGAGGTAGTGACGATGTTTCGGGCCGAAAAGGGGGGCACTCCTGATGAAGGGTTTCGGCCCGAAACGTTGTCACTACCTCCTCCCATAGATGCTGTCTGGCCTGCTGAGCATTTGGTGCTTTTATTTAAATTAAAGACCTGTTTTATTTCAGGCACTTAATTAGCAGACAACCTCTGGAGAAAAGTACAGTAGACATTTTGCCATGATTTCATAAATGATTAGTTACGAGGAAGCCTTCCCTCATAGGAACCTCTACTGTTCATAGTTTTAGTAAATATAGCCAGTCTGACAGAAAACCGGGCTGAAAAGTTGGTCAAAGGAGTCAAACGTTTCAGAGGTACATTTAATATCAAAGAAATGTGTACAATATATATCCTGAAATACCTTTTCTTTGCAAGCATCCATAAAAACAGAGGGGTGCCCCCAAAGAATGAATGACAGTTAGATGTTAGAACCCCAAAGCAACCCCCCAGCTCCCCCCTCTCACGCACAAGCAGCAGCAAAGAAATGACCCCTCCCCCTCTCAACCAGCAAAAAAGCATAGGCATCCATCGCCGAGCACTTAAGCATGCAGCTTTGCATCAGTAAAGACAAGACTTACAATAGCCAAAGAATATTGTTCACTTGGTAATTCAACATACCACAGGCTCTCTCTCTCTCTCTCTCTCTCTCTCTCTCTCTCTCTCTCTCTCTCTCTCTCTCTCTCTCTCTCTCTCTCTCTCTCTCTCTCTCTCTCTCTCTCTCTCTCTCTCTCTCTCTCTCTCTCTCTCTCTCTCTCTCTCTCTCTCTCTCTCTCTCACTCTCTCTCTCTCTCACTCTCTCTCTCCCTAACGAGGGAAAAAGAGGTGTCCCCATTTCACAGCGAGAGGGGAGACATAACAAACAACTCGCTGATTTGAATGTGCTCTCTGTGATGGGAAGTGCTTGTCTTGTACTCAACTAGGCTATATCCAGCACATCTATCTTTTCCATTTTTGATCATTGGTGTTTCAGTTAAGGCATTCGTCTAGTGATCTGAAGGTCGCTAGTTCGAGCCTTGGCTGAAGCAGTGTTTGTGTCCTTGAGCAAGGCACTTAAACACACATTGCTCTGTGCCGACACGGGTGCCAAGCTGTATGAGTCCTAATGCCCTTCCCTTGGACGACATCAGTGTGGAGAGGGGAGACTTGCAGCTTGGGCAACTGCTAGTCTTCCATCAAAAAGAACCTTGCCCAGGCTTGTGTGCTGGAAACTTTCCAAGGCACAAATCCATGGTCTATCAAGACTAACGGAAGCCTACACACACCAGGCCGTGATGCAACCAAATGGATGATTTTTACAGTAGCCTGTTGTTGAGCCCACAAGGGGAGCAGCTATTCTGGATTGTACCCTGAAATTTGAGAAGGAAAAGCCATGAATAGTACAGTGCAGTAAAGGGAATTGCAGAGACAGGAGAGAGGAGTTGGTCAGAATTGATTGGAAAAGAACACTGGCAGGGATGACAGCAGAACATCAATGGCTGGAAATTCTGGAAGCAATTTGGAAGGCACAGGATATATACATCCCAAAGAGGAAGAATTATTCTAAATCAAGATGGCATAACCATGGCCAAAAAGCGAAGTCAAAGTGAACATAAAAGCCAAAGAGAAGGCATATATTAGTGAGAAGATTGAGGATTGGGAAGCTTTTAAAATCCAACAGAAGGCAACTAAAAATGTCATTAAGAAGAGAAAGTTGAAACATGAAAGTAAGCTAGCCTATAATGTTAAACAGGTTACTACAAGTTTCTTCAGATACATGAAGTGTAAAAGAGAGGCAAGAGTGGATATCGGACTGCTGGATAACAACACTGGAGAGGTAGCTGGGGGGTGGTGAAAAGGAAATAGCAGAGGGACTGAATTAGTATTTTGCATCACTCTTCACTGTGGAAGACATTAGCAGGATGGTGTAAGTTCCCAGTGTCAGGAGCCATGAAGTGTGTGAAATTACCATTTCTAGAAGAAGTTTCTTAGGAAACTAAAAGGTCTGAAGGTAGATAAATCACCTGGACCAGATGGAGTACACCCCATGGTTCTGAAAGAGGTGGCAGAAGAGACTGTGGAGGCACTAGTCATGATCTTTCAAGAATTACTAGATTCTGGAATGGTTCCAGAAGACTGGAGAATTGCAAATGTTACTCCATTCCGGTTGGGAAGATGTTGGAATCAAGTATTAAGGATGAGGTCCCAGGATACTTGGAGGCACATGCTAAAATAGGCCATAGTCAGCATGGTTTCCTCAAGGGAAAATCCTCCCTAACAAATCTGTTGGAAATGTTTGAAAAAATAACAAGCAGAATTGGCAAGGGAGAATCAGTTGAGTGTTATGTACTCTATTTGGATTTGAAGAAGGTCTTTGACAAGATGCCACACATGAGGCTTCTTAACAAGCTATGAGCCCATGGTGTTACAGTAAGAATTCTAGCATGGATAGAGCAGTGGTGATTGGCAGGAGGGAAAGAGTGAGAATAAAGGGAGTTATTTCTGGTTCACTGCCGCTGACTAGTGGGGTTCCACAGGGATCTGCGTTGGGACCGATTCTTTTTATGTTTTGATATCTTTTTATGAAGTCCTTGTTGCAAAGTTTGCAGATGATATGAAGATAGGTGGAGGGGCAGGAAGTTATGAGAAAATATTGAGGCTGCAGAAGATTTAGACAGATTAGAAGAATGGACAAAGAAATGGCAAATGGTATACGGTGTCTAGAAGTGTATGATCATGCACTTTGGTCAAAGAAATGAAAGAGTTGACTATTTTCTAAATGGAGCAAAAATACAAAAAAAAACTGAGGTGCAAAGGGACTTGGAATTCTTGTGCAAGATTCCTTACAGGTTAATTTGCAGGTTGAATCTGTGGTGTGAAGGCAACTGCAATGTTAGCATTCATTTCCATAGGACTAGAATATAAAAGCAAGGATGTAATGTTGAGAATTCATAAAACACAGGTGAGGCCTCAGTTGAAGTATTATGAGCAGTTTGGTCCCCTTATCTTAGAAAGAATGGTCTGAAACCAGAGACAGTTCAAAGGGGGTTCACGAAAATAATTCCAGGATTGAATGGCTTGTCATATGAAGAGTGTTTGATGGCTCTGGGCCTGTATTTACTTGACTTCAGAAGAATGAAGGGTGATCTCATTGAAACCTATTGAATGGTGAAAGGCCTTGATAGAGTGGATGTGGATAGGATGTTTCCTATGATGGGAGTGCTTAAGACCAGATGACACAGTCTCAGAATGGAGGGACCTACTTTTAGAATGGACATGAGGAATTTCTTTAGCCAGAGAGTGGTGAATATGTGGAATTCTTTGCCACAGGCAGCTATGGCAAGTCTTTATGTGTATTTAAGGCAGAGATTGATAGATTCCTGATTAGCCAGTGCATAAAGGGATACGGGGAGAAAGCAGGAGATTGGGGCTGAGAGGAAAATTGGATCTGCCATGATGAAATGGAGGAGAAGTAACAAGCAATGTGGACAAAGGAGAGGCAGCGGATATCATTTACTTGGATTTTCAGAAGGTGTTTGATAAGGTGCCACACATGAAGCTGCTTAACAAGGTAAAATTTATGTTGTTACAGGAAGGATACTGGCATGGATAGCAGAATGGCTGACAGGCAGGAGGCAGCAACTGGAAATAAAAGGGACCTTTTCCAGTCGTGTGCCGGTGATTAGTAGTGTTCCTCAGGGTTCAGTATTGGGATTGCTGTTTTTCACATTATTTGTCAGTGATTTAGATAATGGAATTGATGGCTTTGTGGAAAAGTTTGCAGATGATACAAAGGTAGGTGGAGAGATAGGTAGTGCTGAAGAAGCAATGTGATTGCAGAAGGACTTAGACAAAATGGAAGAATGGGCAACAAAGTGGCAGGAATATAGTGTTGGAAATGTATGATAATGTATTTTGGTAAAAGGAACAATAGTGTGGACTATTATCAAAATGGGGAAAAGGTTCAAACATCGGAGATGCAGAGGGACTTAGGAGTTCCTGTACAAGATTCCCAGAATGTTAATTTATAGGTTGAGTCTGTGTAATATTGCCATTTATTTCAAGGGGAATAGAATATAAAAACAAGGAGACAATGTTGACCCTTTATAAAACACTAGACGGGCTGCACTTGGCGTATTGTCAATAGATTTGGTCCCAAAATCTCAGAAAGGATGTGTTGTCATTGGAGAGAGTCCAGAGAAGGTTCATGAAGATGATCCCGGGAATGAACAGATTAATATATAAAGAGCATTTGGGCTGTATTCACTGGAAGTATCCAGAACTCTAGGGCACAGCCTCAAACTTAAGTGGCAACCCTTTAGAACAAAAGTAAGGAGGATTTTTTCTAAGCAGACAGTAGTCAATCTGTGGATGCTCTGCCACAAACTGCAGTGGAGGCCAAATCTGTGCATATACTTTAGGCAAAAGTTAATTGTTTTGCGATCAGTCAGGACATCAAAGGAAAGCAGGTGTATGGGATTGAGTGGGATCCGGGATTAGCTATGGTGGAATTGCAGAGCAGACTTGAATGGCCTAATTCTACTCCAATTTTGTATGGATTTATTAGTCAGGACTTGATGGGCCTAAAGACCTAATTCTGCTCCTATATTTTATGCTCTCATGGCCTTATATTTTTAATGTCTTCAACCTATAAATGGAAATGAAATATTGATAAAAAATTAATTGTTTGTGATGTCCAGGACCCGGGTGGCTTCCCAACCAGCCGAGTTGAGGTTGATTTCATTTTTATGTCTCACTTTCCTGAACAGCTTGAAAACATCAATAAAGACATCCAGCAATAAACAATCTGCTGGAGGAACTCAGTCGTTTGAGCAGCAACTGTGGGGTATAAGAATCATGCAGGTTCCAGAACCAGCATGAAAATCTTCACTCACCTCATTGCTGAATTGGCTCCACAATCTATAGACTCTCTGTCAATGTCTCTGCCCCGCACATTCTCAGAATAATGTATTTACTTTTTTCTTATCCTTAGCTCAATTTGTCTTCTTTTGCACATTTGTTTGTTTGCCAGTCTTTGTGTATTTATAGTTCTCCTTCAATTCTATTGTTTTACAACATTCACAATGGATTTAATATGGGTTTTTTTACACTGATCAACAGAAACAGACTTTTTTGTGTCAAAGTGATCTAAATTAATTACAAATATAAAACATAAATAATTGATTGTATTATTATTCACTCCTTTAATGGTGGTGGCATCCGGCGGTCACGAGAGACCATGGATCTGCGCCTGGAGTTTCCAGGGCGCAGGCCTGGTCAGGGTTGTATGGGAGACCGGCAGTTGCCCAAGCTGCAGGCCTTCCCCTCTCCACGCCACCGATGTTGTCCAAGGGAAGGGCACTAGGACCCATGCAGCTTGGCACTGGTGACGTCGCAGAGCAATGTGCTGTTAAGTGCCCAGTGACCTTCAGGTTACTAGTCTGATGCCTTGCCCACTAGGTCACACGCCAACACACTCCTTTAATATGAAACACCAAATCATCACTGGTGCAGTCAATTGGTTTTAGAAGTCACATAGTTAGTTAAATGGAGATCTGTTTTTGGAGAACTGTGTGCAGTCAAGGTGTTTCAATTGATTGTAGTAAAATTACACATGCATCCTGGCAGAAACGACACCACGACAACAAAAGAACACTCTACAAAAAGGTTATTGAGAAGTGCAAGATAGGAAATTGATGCAAGAAAATTTCCATATTCTACTTCCATCCTTTTTGTATGTTAAGACTTTGTAATGAGGAAAATTGCACCTAAAGTCAAATAGAATCAGAGTAATTCATTTTCAAATGATTGAAACTTGTATATTATTGTCACATGTACTAAGATAGTGAAAAGTTTGTCTTGTATACTGTTTATGTAGATCAAATCATTACACAGTGCTTTCAGCTAGAGTCATGTAAAGTAATAACAATGCAGAATACAGTGTAACATCTATAGAAAGTTGGGGGCAAGAAGAGGAGTCTACTTAAAAACTAATAAGTATGGGCCTCGGCCTGAAACATCGACAGCGCTTCTCCCTATAGATGCTGCCTGGCCTGCTGCGTTCCACCAGCATTTTGTGTGTGTTGTTTGAACTTCCAGCATCTGCAGATTTCCTCGTGTAAAGCTTATTGAAAATTATCAGAATGGCAGGCTGGGCTGCAGCATTTGATGTTCAGGTCTTGATATGGAAGTATATTGATTAAAGATTAATTAGCTTTTATATTTGTCACATGTAATTGAACCATACTGCAAAATGTCATTTGCATCAACAACTAACACAGTCCAAGGGTGTGCTGGGCATGACTCAGGTGCCTAGATGGCAAGCCCATGCAACTTACTAACCCTAAGTCCTGCATCTTTGAAATGCGGAAGGGAATCAGAGCACTCAGAGGAGACCCAAGCGTTCATGTGGAGAATATACAAGCTCCTTACACATCGGCGTAGGAATTGAACCCTGGCCTTCTGATTGCTGGCTCTGTGAAGTGTTTATACTAACGTTTGCACTTTTGTAAAATCGTTATAGCATTATAGCATTTCTTTGCTGCAACCAATATTGATGTTGAAAATAAATAGTGGTCAATGCTAATTAGTGTAGTGGGAGAGGCAAAATACAACTTAATCAAAAACTTGCTCAACCCAGAGAAATCTACAGATTAAAAAGGTGGATTTGCAACAGGGTCACTTTGATCCAATGTCAAATGAGGTTGTACGAAGATACGATGGTTAAAATATCCTGATGGGAGTAGCTAAATCTATCACAAGACTAATATGATGACAATTCACTCTCTTAGATGCTAAGAGACATGTTAGTGTGTAGAATCAATGGTGATTCCATTCAGAAGTACTTATTAAAGATCATGGATAAATCAGACCATTAAGAATTCATTGAAAATCATCCAAGCAATGGGAATAGGAAGTACAGTCACACAGAATTTATTATTATTTTGTTCCATGTATCAACATGCAGGGGAGTCAAATGGAAAATGCTGCTGAGAGTTATGGACTCATTTAGATCCATCATGGGCACTATGTTCAAAATGTGATGTCTCAAGATGGTGGCATCGATTCTAAAGGACCCTTACCATCTTGGATATACCATCACTCATTATTACCATCAGCAAGTAGCTACGGGAGCCTAAAGTTGCACACTCAACTTTTCAGGAACAGCTACTTCCCCTCCACCATCAGATTTCTGAATGGCCCATGAACAATACCCCAGAATCTGAATTGGGTTTATTAACATAGGCATATGTCATGAAATTTGTTGTTTTGTGGCAGCAGTACATTGCATTACATAATAATAATAATAATAATAAATCTATAAATTATAGTAAGAAGTATTTTTGAAAAAAAATAAATTAAATAAGTAGCACAGAAAGAGAGCAACAACCAAAATATTGAGGTATGTACATGGGTCCATTGTCCATTCAGAAATCTGATGGGGGTGGGGAAGAAGCTGTTTCTAAATGTTGAGTGTGTGTCTTCCGGGCATAAGCTGTGTGATAGTGTCCTCAATAATGGATACTGTATTTTTGATGCATGTCCTTTTGATCAATATATTGCTCTCTTTCCACACTTCTTTAATATATTCTTATTGTAACGTCCTGGTTTTTATGTATTGCACTGTACTGCTGCTGCAGAACAACATATTTCACAATATACATATGGCAGTGATAATAATCCAGGTCTGGTTCTGAACCATATTATCATGAAGCAAATCAAAAATCATTTTAAATAAGTAAATAAAATGTTACCATTGCAGAGGGAAGAATGCCATCTGAATGCTGCTTCAGGCAAGGAAGGTATCCCAAAACCTGGTTTAAAAGATCACAATACTAGAACAAGTCATGCACACAGATGGGGGAGAAAATAAGTAAGGTTATCAAATGTTTTCTTTCATTACCTTTCCACAGAGGAAGTGAGGGAAACAGTAATACAGGGGAAGTATTCGCAATGTTTAATAAAAAAGTGTTGACTTAATAAAAGTGGAACCACCGTTTGTTGCCATGGAAGTGAATGCCTGGGATGTGAGGTTAGAGATTTATGCAGGGCGCAGTGTTACAACCTGTGAACTTGAAAGAATCTGCAGTTTTCCCTGTAACATATGAGGATGAAGATGATCTAGTAGAGGTAGATATAATTGTGAAGATAGTGCGATCACTTGAGGTGAGTATAATGTTCTCCCAACAGGCTATTCCCTTCATGGAGAATGGTTTTGCATGACTTTGTTTACGATGGGAAGGCTGATCCAGGGGCAGTCACCACACGGTCCTCAACAGACTGAAGTTAGGGTCCAGTAGCGTGGCATCCAAGATGATTGGAGATCCTTCACTGCCATTATTATGTGTTATCATTTTCTGCCAGCTTAACTATTGAGATGTGTTGGCAGGTGGCCAAATGGTTAAGGCATTGGTCTAGTAATCTGAAGGTCGCTAGTTCGAGCTTCAGTTAAGACAGCATGTTGTGTCCTTGAGCAAGGCACTTAACCACACATTGCTCTGCGACAACACCAGTGCCAAGCTGTATCGGCCCTTGTCCTTCCCTTGGACAACATCGGTGGCGTGGAGAGGGGAGACTTGCAGCATGGGCAACTGCTGGTCTCCCATACCTACCTGCCCAGGCCTGCGCCCTGGAAACCTTTCAAGGCACAAATCCATTGTCTCTCAAGATGCCTAACTATTGAGATGTTGTTTGGATCATTCTTGTCTGGAACCTCCCCCTTGACCTTACGGCTTGGGCGACCCTACCAGGAACTAAACTCCAGATGGCATTGCTCTCTGGATCTCAAGAACTCACAAGCCTCTCCACAACAACAAGGTAGATAATAAAAATATTTTGCTCGTGATTACCACAAGAAAGGGGGGTAGAGATTTAAAATGGTTTGATGGGAATCTGAGAGGGTAATTCTTTACAGAGGTGTTGGTTGGAAACTGAGATACACTATCTATAGATGCGGTGGAGGTGCTGTAGGAACATTCACATCTTTTAAGAAGTGTCTAAACAAGTACTCATAGTATCATAGAGTGGTACAGCACAGAAACAGTCCCTTTAGTCCATCGAGTTCATGCCAACATTTTGCCCATCTACAAAAGTCTTATTTTCCCACATTAGGATTGTACCATTCCTTGCCTATTTAAGTGAAAGTTGGACTTGCTGGCATGATCAAAGGTCAAAGGTAAAAGTAAATACATTATCAAAGTATGCATATATCACTAACATATGGTGGAACTACCATAAGGTGAACTACTGTGCAAAAGTCTTAGGCACATGTATATAGCTAGGGTGCCTAAGACTTTTGCACAGTTCTATCGTAACTCTATAAATTGCTGCTACAAAAAAAAACAAATTTCATGACGCTTTTAAGGATAATAAACAATTTTCTGATATGGGTCTTTATTGTGGACTGAGGGCAGGGAGAAGAGAATCATGGTTGGGAATAGGGGAAGGAAAAGGAAAGGGAATGGAAAGCATCAGAGAGACATTCTGTAATGTTCAATAAACCAATTGTTTTGAATCAAATAACCTTGCCTAGTATGTTAGGGATGGATGTGTCTGCACTTGTGCCAAACCCTCCCCACTCCTGCCCCTGGCATTTCTTCTCCGCCACCAGTCCCACACCTCTCTCATTGCATTCCACCCTCGTCATTCCTAACATCCTTTCGTTCCACCACATTTACAAATGCATTTTTTGCTTCACATTGACAGATACAGTGTTGTGCAAAAGTCTTGGATACCTAAGCTATATGTTTGTCCCCAAGACTTTTGCACATTACTGTATGCTACCAAATACCATATGCACAACGATTAAGTGAAATGCCAAAGAGATCTTACAACAGTTGTGAAGCATTAGCAGTTACTGCAGTCTTTGATCCAAGCCTGTAGGGAAGAGTCTGGCTGGAAGATTTCCCCTGGACTGAAGGAACACAGAACAGAGAACAACGCAGCGCTGTGGCTCACATTACTTGTGTTTCTGGCTGCTGGATACTCATCTCTTGCTATCTTGCGTGATTTGATTGGGCGACTTGGCTCTGTTGCTTGCAGCCAATGAATGCCACGGCACTAAAACTGGACTGCACTCAACATTCCTAGACCATTTCAAAAACTTTGCGGTTTGATGTTTAATATTCTGTACGTTTGTCACTTGCTTTTTGTTGTTTGCGCATTTTGTTCTTTTCCTTTTGCCTGTTGGATGTTTGATGTTTTCGTTGCACAGGTTCCACAGTGTTCCTTTGTTTCATGTCTGTTTGTGGGCGGATGCCTCAAGTATACATATTTTTGATAACAAGTGTACAGTACTTTGAGGCTTTGGATTCGACCATTGTGGCCAAATTACACTAAATATATTTGCCTGCACATGATCCATATCCATTCATTCCCTGCATGTTTCTGGGCATACCTAAATGACTCTTCAACATCTCTGTTGTGTCTCCATTCATCAGCATTCCTGGCAATGCATTCTAGACATTTACCAGACTCTGTGTTCAATAAATAAATAAATTAATTAGATATAAAAAAAACTAAAAAAATAAATAAGCAAAATAAAATAAAAATTTTAAAATTTGCTCCATTTGTCTCCTTTAAACTTTCCTGCTTGGAAAACATTCATTGTGCTGAAAACAATGAGGCTGTAACATTAAATGAGGAGCAAGAGGTTGAACTAGACATAATGAAAGAAAATAAACTGTTTTAAAGCATGAAGTTTAACCTCAGCTTCTTTAAGAAGGCATTGGTGAAACACAGTGGTGCCTTGCTGCCAGCAAACAAAACTACTAATTAATCTATTAATTACACTTATCCTGGAAAAAAATCTTTGCTATCAATAGAGTGTAACTTCCCTTTCAGTGTTGAGCTGTTTTACTGCTGGAATTAACTGGCATTTTGTGGTGTGAACAGAAGCCTTGAAGTCACAGGACAGAGGTGGCATGGTGTGTTGAGGACCAGGAGTGAGCCAATGTTTGGCCATTCCTGTAACAGACTTAGAACCAATTCGAAATGGCATAACTGAGAGGAGGTGAGGCAGATTTGAGGTGGTGGGGTCCAGGCTCAAGAGTGATGTTTGGCTGATTTACATACCAAGTCAGATCGGAAAAGTCACATATGGACCGAATCAAGGCGGTGAGTTTGGGCCGGAGAGTGCATTGGAGCAACAGGGCCCAGATACAAGAGTGAGGAGTGAGCCGATATTTGGCTGATTTTGGCACCAGGCCAGGCTATAAAGGTCAGCTTGTCAGGATCATAGGCAAGCTATGGATTGGGGTTCACTTGGCTGCTCAGCAAGGTTTACTCGTCTCTGCGCTGAACCTGGAACTAATAGGCTCCTGGACAATCTGCAGTGTTAACTGGCTTTGTGGCTACGAACTCACATTTGAGAACTTTAATTCTGAATGTTATTTGCTTATTTACTCCTGTTTACACAATTTTTTTTTACACACAGTGGATGTTTGATGGTCTTTTTTAAGTAAGTTCTATTTGCTTTCTGTGTTTTAAGTACATTTACTATCTGTGATATATAATGTATACCTTCTTAGATAATAAATATACTTTGAACTTTGAACAAAAACGATTCTTGTAGATGCTGGAAATCCAGAGCAATACACAGAAAATGCTAGAGGAACTCAGCAGGTTTGATAGTATCTATATGGAAGAAAATAAACAGTCAATGTTTCAGGCTGAGACCCTTCTTCAGCCTCCTCTTTTCCTGCTAATTAGTGCAGTGGAGATCCACAATATAGCTAAATCAAAAACTTGCTCAGCTGAAAATAAATCTACAGATAAAATTGTAAAGAAATGGTGGATTTGCAGAAGAATTACTTTAATGCAAAGCTATATGAGATTTTGCAAAGATTTAAGTTTGATTGATGGTTAAAATATCCTGATGGAAGTAGCTGAATCTATGATTGAGAAGTTATCACAAGACTGTTATGATAATAACACACTCTCTCAGATGCTGAGAGACATGTTAGTGTGTGGAATCAATAGGGATTTCATTCTGAGGTACTTATTAAAGATCATAGGTAAACCTGACCCTTAAGAATTCATTGAAAATCATCCCAAGCGACTGGAATGGCAAGTACAGTACAGGTGTGCATAACTCATATGGGAGTCTGGCTGCCCCATGTAACAATGTGCTGGGGATACAAATGGGAAAAGCTGCAGAGCATTGTAGACTCATCCAGCTTTCTCGGGGGCACATCTAGTTAGGATATAATATGTAGGGTGTTCTCCCCTGGAGATGGGAAGCTGCGACTGCTTTTATGCTGGGGCAGCAGGGGACTGGGCTTCACGAGAGAACCGAACAGGCATTTTGACACTCAATTCAACGGTCAAAATAGGTAAAATCTCCAGTCATTAACACCTAAAACTACCCTTTTAAAAATTGCTACTAAGAGGCTTAGGTGCATAATTTAGGACTAACTCTGCACACAATGAATTTCAAGGGAGTACTCACTTTTATTCATGGTAGCACATTGTGATACTTTTTTTAAAAAATAGAATGCAAATCATCTTTGAACAGAAGACTACAATGCATCCATTGTTAATTCCCAAACTATTCTTGTTAAAACAAATTCTTGTTAAAAATGGTATAGAGAAGGGTACAATAGCACATAGATTAATAATTTAGGGGAGTGTCTAATGACACATAGATATAAATTCAGATCCCACAAGAGCAAGTAGTGAATTTGAATTGTTAATTAGATAATTACTTCTCATGCATTAAGTACTGGAACAGAACTACTGGATTGTTATAAATCCCACATGGTTCACTGATTTCATGTATGGAAACCCTCTCTCCTAACTTCAGCAACATGGGCAACACTAACAAATCACTTGATTCAGGTGCAATTAGCTATGGGTGCTAAATCCTGGCACCAGTGTCAGACATATATTTACTGTCTGACACAGTGTGTAGACAAAGTCCAATTCCGTACGACTGGTGAGGCATTCTTAACTTCTACAGTTTACAAATAGCTGTCTGCTGTCCCTTGTGGTTGGCCAGAACTTGTACTTCATGTTTTTGCTGTAATTTTGGCTTTTTTGCACGTTATTTTTTCTCACCATTGGCAACAATGCCCTCTCTCTCCAATCTCTACGCTCTGCAATTCTATCCTTAAATCTCTCTATCTTTCCACCCCTCCCTTTCTCTAAGTGCTTGTTCACCTCTCCTATTTCTTCTGGAGTTCAATACCCTTTACATTTACATGATTACTCTCCTGGGGCATGCCTTCTTTTATGGTGAATTGGTAAATTAGTTTATTATTGCCATATGTATCGAGGGATAGTGGAAAAACTTTGTTTTGCATGCCATCCGTACAGATAACTTAATTACAACAACACATTAAGACACTACAAGGGAACACAATTACAGACTGCAGCATAGAGTGTTATAGTACAAAGAAAATGCAATGCAGGCAGCCCTTCCCACCACTGAGCACATCTACCTGAAACATTGATGCAGGAAAGCAGCATCCATCACCAGGAACACCCGTCACCCAGGATACGCTCTCTTCTCACTACTGCCAATAGGAAGAAAGTACACGAGCCTCGGGACACTCATCACCAAGTTCAGGAACAGTTAATTGCCCCTCAACCATCAGGCTCTTGAACCAGATGAAGTAACTTCACTCAACTTCACTTGCTCCATCATTGAAATGATTCCACAACCTGTAGACTCAATTTCAAGGACTTTTTATCTCATGCACTTGATGTATTGCTTCATCACCATTATTATTATTATTATTATCATCATCATCATCATCATCATCATCATCATCATCTATCTATTTATTTATTTATTTATTTATTTATTTTGCATTTGCACAGTTTGTTGTCTTTTACACCTTGGTTGAACACCCACCTTGGTGCAGTCTTTTATTGATTCTGATTTGCTTATTATTCAATAGATTTATTGAGTATGTCTGCAAGAAAATGAATCATAGGATTGTATATGGTGGCATATATATACTTTGATGATAAATATACTTTGAACTTTTTAAATAAAGTGCAAGTCCATAACAAGATAGATTATTTTGCATACTGTTATTGTATTCCCTTATACCCTCTCTACACCCATGACTATGTGGCTAGGCATAGCTCAAATGCCACCTATAAATTTGTTGATGATAGAACCATTGTTGATAGAATTTCAAGTGGTGATGGAAGGGTGTACAGGAGTGAGATGTACCAGCTAGTTGAGTGGAGTTGCAGCAACAACCTTGCACTCAACATCAGTTAGACCGAAAAACTAATTGTGGACTTCAGGAGGGGTAATACAAGGGAACAAACACCAATCCTCATAGACAGATCAGAAGTAGAGAGAGTGAGAAATTCCAAGTTCCTTGCTGCCAATATCTCTGAGGACCTACATTGGACGCAACATTGTGACGCAGCTACAAAGAAGGCAAGACATCAGCTATATTTCATTAGGAGTTTCAGAAAATTTGGTTTGCCAACAAAAACACTTGAAAATTTCTATACATGTAAGCATTCTGACTGGCTGTGACACCCTCTGGTATGGGAGAGGGGGGCAACTGCACAAGATCAAAGTAAATTGCAGAAACTTGTAAAATTAGTCAGCTCCATTGTGGGCACCAGCCTCTGTAGTATCCAGGACATCTTCAAGGAGCGGTGCCTTAAGAAGGCAGTCTACATTATTAAACATCCCCACCATCCAGAACATGCCCTCGTCACGCTGTTGCCATCGGGAAGGAGGTACAGAAGCCTGAATGCACACACTCAGTGATTCAGGAACAGATTCTTCCCCTCTGCCATCCGATTACTAAATGGACATTAAACCCATAAACACTACCTCACTACTTTTTTATTTCTGTTTTTTTGCACTGCTTATTTTAAACTTTGTTTAATAGACATATATAGACATTTCATTGTCGTGCTGCTGCAAAGGTAACAAATTTCATGATATATGCAGGTGATATTAAAGCTGATTCTGATTGTGAGGTCAGGAGTCTATGCTAGGGGGATTATGTAATAATTTTATAACATCAGCATAGAAGCCCTCCTTGAGCTTAGTGGTATGCACTTTCAAGCTGTTGTACCTTCTACCCGATGTGAGGGGAGAGAAGGTAAGATTCAGGATGGGTGGGGTATGTGATTCTACTGGCTGCCTTACTGAGGCAGCGAGAAGTGTAGATGGAGTACATGGAGGGGATGTGGGTTTCCATGATAAGCTGAGCTGGATCCACATCTCTGTGCAGTCTCTTGTATTCTTACATAGTGCATTTTCCATATCAAAATGTGATGCATCCAGAAGGGATGCTTTCTAGGATCAAAGATCTATTTTATTCACCACATATTTACATGTACTGTGAATTTGCTGTGGTATGTTGGTCAGAGTATGACATGCAACAAACTAACAATAATAAAGAATAAAGTTCTATATAAAAAATATATAAATTATGCTGTATATACATAAGTGTTGGCACGTGGCCTAGTGGGCAAGGCATCAGACTAGTAACCTGAAGGTCACTGGTTCGAGCCTCAGCTGAGGCAGCATGTTGTGTCCTTGAGCAAGGCACTTAACAACACATTGCTCTGCGACGTCACCGGTGCCAAGCTGCATGGGTCCTAGTGCCCTTTCCTTGGACAACATCGGTGGCGTGGAGAGGGGAAGGCCTGCAGCTTGGGCAACTGCCTGTCTCCCATACAACCCTGCCCAGGCCTGCGCCCTGGAAACTCCAGGCGCAGATCCATGGTCTCTCGAGACTGATGGATGCCACCAATATACATAAGAAAAGCTAGTAAGTTTAGAGGTCAAAATATGGATACAGAATAAAGTGTTCACAAAGTTAAAAACACCACGTATCTACAAGGTAAACAGCATTATATAAAGTAGTTTAAGTACAGCGAAGGGCGTGAGGGGAAATTACTAGATAGATAGAGGTGGGGGATAACTAGAATGGTCGATCAGATTAACTGTTCAGAGAAAGAAACTTTTAAGTTGGTGTGAGATTTTTGTTTTTGTTGTCCTAAAGTGCTTTCTAGACAGGAGTTTTAGGATGCACCTAGCTGTTGCTTTAGCCAAAGATAAGAAGCAGGTTACGGAGTCACAAGAGACTGCCTATTCTGGATTCTGGAAGAAAGGGTCAGGGAGCATCTGCAGAGGAAAATGGACAGTTGATGCTTAGGCTTGGGACTCTCCATCTGGACTGAAAAAGCAGAGAGGAGATGACCAGAGTAAGGAGGTGAGAGAGTGCGGTGGAGTACGAAGTGGCAGTTATGGGTGGATTCAGATGAGGAGCGGTGAATGGCAAATGGAAGGAAGGAGATTGGGAATAGCAAAAAGAAGCTGGGAGGTGAGAAGTGGAGGCGGCAAATGGCTGCAGATAGTGGAAATTGACAGGAAAAGAACCTTTTGTTTGATATCCCTATAGCATTTTCCAAATAGGATACTTTCTTCAGTTCGTCAATAAAAATTGGTGATCAATGCAAGCTGCTGAGACTAGTGTGTGTGGTTCATTTGTCTTGACTCTCATGCTGCCTGCTTTACTTGAACAAAGCTTCCCTCCCGTGCATCTCAGTGAGGATTCCATTAGTCACTTGCAGTTAGAGACACAAGCAAAAAATGGTGAAAATACTCAATACGGCAGTCAGCGTCCACGAGGGGAAGCTGAGGTGTTACGTCACTTGATGACTATTTCTGTATGTTTTAGTATCCATTTTTATTCCAGTATATTATTTAGATGCCAGGATCTCTTTTTAAGCTGCATGATGGCAATGATTTTATAATTGGGGGATCAAAAGAAAGATGAGAGTATACAGTGTGAGAGAGTTCTTCAATTCTCAGTCATTTCTTCTGCAACATTGTTGACAAATTTGAGAGGCCTAGATAGTATGGACTAGATAGTAGGATGTTTCTTATTGGGAGGGGGTCTAGGATCAAAAGGTACAACCTCCGTATGCAAGAGTGTCCCTTTAGATCAGAAATAAGGAGGGATTTCTTCAGCCAGTGTGGTGAACTTGTGGAATTCATTGCCATATACAACCGTGGAGGCCAAGTCACTGGGTATAGTTAAAATAGAGGTTGATAGGTTCTTGATTGGTAAGGACATCGGAAAAAGGCAGGAGAATGGGGTTGATTGGGAAAATCAGTATTCATAGCACAACAGTTCCCAACAGCAATTCCCCTCCCCCCTCCACTGTCCATTACACATCAGTCTTGTTCCACTCCATCCCCACCCCCCCATCTTTATACACTGGCCACCTCCCTTAAGGTAAGGATGTCTTAGGTCCCACACCACCAGGTTTAGGAATATTTATTACCCTACAACAATCCTGAATCAATGTGGATAATTTCAATCACCATTATTCCGAACTGATTCTATGACCTACAGACTCACTTTCAAGGACAGTTACAACTCATTTTCTCAGTTATTAGCATTTTGTCCTCTTTTGTGCATTTTTATATTTTTGTTTATGTGTGGTTTTTCATAAATTCTATTGTATTACACTTTTCCCTGTAAATGCTTGCAAGAAAATGAATCTCAAGACAGTATAAGGTAACATACAATACAATGCAAAACTCTTAGGCACAGATATATGTAGCAAGGAAGTCTAATACTTTGCACAGTACATAGAGCGGAGAGCGAGTTTCTAAATCTTTCAGGAGTGAAGGTCATTTGGAATGGTGGGGACAGAGCACCACAGGAGGGGGATGGAACAGGTGGCACAGGAGGAGGGCTGGGTCAGGGGATGATACGGGTGCAGCCACATCCAGCTCTGACACACAGGGCAAAGTAATTTGATATCAAACTATTGGTTTATTGATTATTACAGAATGTGCCTCTGATGCTTCCCATTCCCCTCCACTCTGCCTTCTGCTTTTCCCAACTGTGATTCCTCTCTCCCTGCAACCCCTGAGGGCTGCATACTGTCCCCTCATTTACTCCCTTTATACCCATGACTGTATCACCACCCACAGCTCCAATCTGCTAATTAAATTTGCCGACGGCATTACATTGATTGGCCTTATCTCAAACAATAACAAGGTGGCCTACAGTCTCTTAGTCTCCCTGAGTCTCTCCAGTAATTTCTGTTACACCAGGATTCCAGTATCAGAGGTCTCTCATTGCCTCCATGATCTAAACAATTGGGTTTAGAGATTTGCTGGAGGATCTGATAGAACTGGAGTGGAAGAGTGATTTGGCTACACCTTTAATGGCCACTTCCAAATTCACCTCTTTCTGAGAGAGAGAGAGAGAGAGAGAGAGAGAGAGAGAGAGAGAGAGAGAGAGAGAGAGAGAGAGAGAGAGAGAGAGAGAGAGAGAGAGAGAGAGAGAGAGAGAGGGAGAGAGAGAGAGAGAGAGAGAGAGAGAGAGAGAGAGAGAGAGAGAGAGAGAGAGAGAGAGAGAGAGAGAGAGAGAGAGAGAGAGAGAGAGAGAGTAGCAGATCTCCCTCAAGAGGCAACGATATGATTCAGAGATCATACTCTTAACATTGAAACAATAATGTTTCTGGTTATACAGATGAATCAAATATGTAGAACATTATTTATTTAGTTAGTGAGTTTATTTAGAGATACAGAATAGAACAAGCCCTTTCAGCCCAATGAACCACACAGTCCAACATCACTCCTATTTATCACTCGCCTTCCATATTTGAGTGCGACGGTATTCCTGAGTCTCGACCCAGGACTTGCATGGCTGACAGTAGCAAAAATCAAGAAGAAACTATTGAGATGATGAAGGGAGCACTGACCACAGCAAGTAATGCTGGACCTGCATTGCTGCCCTAAACACCATTTGGCATAATGGGCAGTAAATAAGGAATCAAAGGGAAATTTGCAAAGACCAACTAACCTGCTAACCGGTACATTTTTGGACTGTAGGAAGAAACTAGGGCACCTGAACGCAACCCACAGGCAGAGAGAAAGGATGTACATACTCCTTACCAGAATTGAATTCCAGCCCCAAATTGTAATAGCATTGCACTAAATGCTACGGCACCATGGTGCCCCAATAATTGATTGACTATCTGCAACCCCTCCCCAGAATCTTCATCTTGCTGTAGCCAACCTCAGCCAGATGGAAACATTTTAATTTGAAAATCAATTTTTAAGTTTTGTTACTCATCATTTCATTTGACTGAGTTAGTGCTTTATTTTTTAAACTTTATTAATATTCACGCTGTAATGCAATTATATTCCACTCGCCCTCATTCATCACTGTCACCAGTTCATTCTTTGCCGATTCAACAGCACCACAGCTCATGTGAAGAACATTGGCAGACTATCCTTGTAACTCACCCAATACCCTGCACATTAATTATCAGTAGAATTGGAACAGTGTCTGTGTTGTCACATTTTACAGAACGGTATCAGGATATTGCCTTACAGTTTTCCTCATGAGGTTTTAAAAATTTGGCATGTGGATAAATATTAATTTCTCTATTGTTCTGAGACAATTAAGATTAAGATTATTCCTGTTTAATTAGAATGGTAAACAATGGAAAACAAATTTGGAGTCTAATTTGGAGGGAATATGATGTGCAGTTCTAATCACCGACCTACAGGAAATATATATAAATAAGATTGAAAGAGTACAGAGAAAGTTTACGAAGATGTTGCCAGATTTGAGGATCTGAGTTATAGGTAAAGTTTGAGTAGGAATTTAGGAGTTTAAGAGTATGAGGGGAGATTGTTAGAGGTATTCAAAATGATGAGGGGTTTAGATAGGGTAAATACAGGCAGGTTTTTTCTGCTGAGGTTGGACAAGTCTAGAACTAGAGGTCATAGATTAGGATGTAAGATGCAATATTTAAGGGAAACCAAAGGGTAGCCTTTCTCACTCAGTGTGGTGTAAGTGTCAAATAAGCTGCCAGAAAAAGTGTTGGATGCAGTTTTGATTTCAATATTTAAGAGAAATTTAGTTAGGTACATGGATCGAGGGGAATGGAGGGCTATAGTGCAGGTGCAGATCTAGGCAGAGTAACAACGGTTTGGCATTTACTAGGTGGGCCAAGGGGCCTGTTTCTGTGCTGTTGTGTTCTATGACTCTATGAATATAAATGCTTGTGGACTTGCTGGAGAATGGAAATTGGTGGATAATTGAAAGTTTCAAAATTCAAGTCTTTGCACCAAGATATGGGTGTGAAGCTGTGCGAACAGCAAAGTTCAAACTGGTCCTAAGATAAGCATTTTCTTAGATCCACACCAAATTGTTGTCAGAAGTGATGAAGTTTCTCCAGTATTTTGTGTGTGTTGCTCAGAAAGTTAAAGGTGTAAAGATTCAGTCAGATATATAGCGTGGGAAAGGCCATTCAGTCCTGTTGTCTCATGCTGACCATGATGGGCCGAGTTGGGTCGGCATGACAGCATAGCGATTGGTATAATTCTACTGGAACACCAATAACCCAGGTTTACTTCTGCAACTGTTTGCATGGAGTTTATACAGTACTGTGTAAAAGTCTTAGGCTTATGCAGAGTTAGGATGCCAAAGACTTTTTCACAGTGCTGTGTATTGAATAAATAGAAAGGCTGTCGGGAAACAGAAATAAGAGTACTTAGCTTTAGACTAACTCAGTAGTATTAAGTGCTATTTGGTAGCTGGAAATACATATACAGTACTGTGCTAAAATCTTAGGCATCCTAACTACATGTATGTGCCTAAGGCTTTTGCACAGTAATGTACTTTCTCCCACGACCACATGAGTTTCCTCCCGATGCTCCAGTTTCCTCCCATATTATAAAGATGTATAGTTTGGTAGATTAATTGACTGTAATTGTATGGCATGGACTCATTGAGCCAGAAGGACCTGTTACCATGCTGTAACTATAAATATATATTTTTTTAAAGTCCGGAGTCCTCCAGTAACCAATAATTAAAAACAAACGGAATGTCCACATGGAACCAATTTCATAAGGCTTTTTCTGTACACAAGCTATGTTTTGTTGTATTCCATATTGTTCCAGTGAACATTACGGGAATCCTGTGTTGGTGCCATAATTTGGCAACATTTGCAGGCTGCCCCTGGAACATCCTTTTGTATCTGGGTTATTAACACAAATGACACATTTCACTGTATGTTTTGATGTACATGTGATAATTGAGTCTGAATATGACTTAAAATGTGCATCTGCATGCTGTGAAATGGAGAAATAATTTAAGATTTATAACAGCATTTAGAAACCATTGGGTGCCTAAAATTAATTGGGTTCTTCCCCAATAAATGATGAAAGAACAACACGGGTATCCATCCATTATGAACTTATTCCTCTATATCTGGTCTCTTGCTATCCTTAATGTGATGGTCGATGGGTATATTTTTTTCCAGGGTTAGATTTGCTGCAGACCTGTCCTCTCCTACTTAAAAACTCTCCTTTTCTTCATTCAGGAGACAAAGATTTCAGTCAGAAAGCCACTCAGTATTGTGTGTTTCTTTTGAACTGGTGACAGCAATCAGAATTGCCACTATTTTTCTCTGAATGTGGAACTAAAATGTGTTGTGCTGGATGGTTTATTAAATTGAAAGTTTAAAAGAAGTCAAAGCTGAATTTATTGCCATATACATAAGTATGTTTATGCACTGATGAAATGAAAGATTTACTTGCAGCATCACAGGCAAATGGGATCATGTAAGTGGCATTCACAAGAAGAAATATAAATTGTGTAAATTATACACAATTTTTACCAGAAAGAATACAATTAAATACAAATTATCCATTTGAGTGTAAAGTGATCAAAGTGGTCATGGTGTTGCTAAACTGCAGTGATTAGGGATGTAAACATAAGAGATTCTGCAGATGCTGGAAATCCAGGGCAACACATTCAAAATGCTGGAGGAGCTCAGCAGGTCAGGCAGCATCTACTAAAAGTAGTAATACTGGACAACATTGTTTTTTTCTTTCCAAAAGTGTTCCTTCCTCGGAATTTTTTTTTGTTTATGAGGGTCTGCTTGAAGCTGAAGAAATATAATTTCAGACTATTTTATAATGTATAAATTCAGAGAAACAAGAAATTAACTTTTATTGAATATAATGTGTTTAATTGCATAAGAGTGCTGATGCTTTGCAACAGTTCAGCTAAGTTAAGTGTTTTGTTGATGATTTTCAGTTGTACTTGGTGACTGAGGATTCTTGCTTAAATGTCTAAAAATAATTAGCCAGCATTGATGGATTCCAGTTACCCTGATACCATTTCACCAAAATGTCAATGTCCTGGTGAAACCTTTCACCATACTTGTCCCTGACAGTGGCAAGATTTGCCAGGGAAGAAGTCTAAATGGGAATGCAGAAAATTAATCTTTAGTAACATGTTGCACTTAATGGTTTTGTGTGCTTGAAGCACGTTGTCACCAAATGCACATAGTTTGGTGTTCCGTAGTTGCCAAGAAAACTTTCAATAATATCCTTGAATGCCTTCTATTCAGTTTTCTTCAGTTCCACTAGATGTTCTTTGAATTGCCTGTAGTTGATGACCTGTTTAATTTGTGGACCAACAAAAATGCCTTCCTTAACCTTGAAATCAACTAGTCCAACTTGAATTGGGATTTATATAACAAATATAGGCAATTTAAAAAAGGTGCATGGTATGGAAATTTCATGGTGATTTTCATGATCAAAAATCCATAAGATACACCCAAAAGTATTGAGGAAGCAAAATCTTTGTTGTCCGGTTTAAGCAGTCAACGTATTGAGCACAGACCCTTCATCAGGACTAGAAATGGCAACTGTTTATTCACCCAACCGGCTAGGTTCCTCCAGCATTTTGTGAGAGGTTACATTTTACTGGTCAGTTCAAGAACTGAATGGTTGAAGGGAAGACGCTGTTCTTGAACCTGGTGGTGTGAGACTTCGGGCTTCTGTACCCATGCCTGATGGTAGCTGCGAGAACATGGTGCAACCCAGATGGTGGGGATCTTTGATGACGGATGCTGCCTTCTTGAGTCTGCACCTCCTGAGAATACTGCTGAAGGTGGGGAGGGATGTGCTTCTAGTTTTAATGTTGCTTTTTCTTTCTTGTCAGTGTTTCAAATGTTACATACATACACTGCTGTTCAAAAGTCTCAGGCACATTTATATAGCTAGGGTGCCTAAGTCTTCTACACAGTATTGTATATTATGTCTTGCCAGTTGCCAAATAACACTTAATACTACTGAGCTAATACAAAGCCAAGTACTCTTACTTCTGTTTCTGAACCACCTTCCTATTCTAATCAATGTATTGTACAAAAGTATTAAGCACTCAAGCTATATTGTGCCTGAGACCTTTGCACTGTGCTGTAGAAATCCATTTGGTCAGCTTTTCTGATTTGTTAAGTCCTGCAACTCTCCCACACACCACCTTCCCATCTCAACTAATTCAAAACCACTATTTTTAGTTAAGCCTGGTGTTGGCCTTGTTCTTTGAATGAAAGCAGAAGTATAGAACTTCATCAATGGAACTGGATATTGGATGAGAGGATAGACTGAGTGAACAACAGAGACTTTTTTCCCAGGGTGGAAAAAACTAATATGAGGGGGCATCATTTTAAGGTGATTGGTGAAAAGTATCATGGGATGATACTGTTTTATATTCTTTTTCACACAGAGTGGTGGGTGTGTGGAACTCTAGTGCTAGAGTCAGACATATATCTTACTATAGCTACGCAGATTTAAAGATTCAAAGAACAGTTATTATCAAAGGATGCATGCAGTACACAATGCTGAAATTTGTCTTCCCACAAACAGCCACGAAACAAAGAAACACTGTGGAAGCTGTTCAAAGAAAACATCAAACATCCAGAGCATAAAAATAATGAACAAATCACACAAATGGCAAAAAAAAAAGATGGGATAAAACAAAATGTAGAACATCAAATGACGGTAATTGAACAGTCAAGGAAAGTTCAGTTTTGTTCAATATAGTGCTGTCATTTATTGACTGCTGGCCGCTGGGCCAGTCCACCCTGATCAAAATCTCACTAAATAGTAATAGCAAAATGAGTAACCAGAGAAACAGCATAGCATGAATTAGAGTCTAATCCACAAACTGGGTCCATCAAACTTTGCCTAAAACCCAGTATCGAGCAAGAGGGAGAGAGAGAGCAGTCAAATGCAAACACTTTCCTCAGGATCTGCAAGCAAGACCAAAAAGAGAGACCGGTCACACACAGAGAAATAGAGGACTATATAGGAGGGAGGATTAGATTGTTCTTGGAGTAGGTTAGAAGGTCAGCACACATCATGGGCCAAAGGTCCAGTACTTTGCTGTAATGCTCTGTGTTCTATGTCCTACTGGGAAAGCAATACCATGGATAACAGCTACTGCAGCAGCAGAGTATCCTTTGTCTATAGTCTTCAAGAAACATATCAAACAGTGGTGAGGAGGGACTTAGAAATTTAGTTCTAATCTGACCAGGATTAGAGTAGGACCAGCAGAAAAATGAGAACCTAGAACCTAGAACCAAGAAGTTAGAACATTATAACACAGCACAGGTCCTTTGGCCAACAATGTTGTGCTGACTTTTTAAACTACTCCGAGATCAATCTGACCCTTCCCTCTCATTCAGCTGTCCATTTTTCTATCATGCATGTGACTATCTATGAGTCTCTGAAATGTCCCTGACATATGAGCCTCTACCACTGCCATTGGCAGCACGTTGCTTGCTGCCAGCACTCTGTGTAAAACACCTACCTCTGACACCCCTCCTATATTTTCCTCCAGTCACCTTAAAATTATGCCTTTTGGTATTAGTTATTTCCTCTCTGGGGAGAAAATCTTTGGCTGTTCACTTGATCAATGTCTCCTATTATCTTGCATGCCTTATCAAGTCACCTCTTCCTCATACGTTCCAAAGAAAAAAGCCCTTGCTCACTCAACCTTTCCTTATAAGTCCGGGCAGAATACTGATAAATCTACTCTGCATCCTCTCTAAAGTTTTCAGACCCTTCCTATAATGAGACAAACAAAAGTGAACACTATATAACCAGATGACTAGGCCTGAACACAATAAATTTATGTCCTCACATGGTCTTGGACATAGGAACATACAGCACAGATACACCTACCGCACACAGACCCTCAATCTCCCAACTATGACTAATTCCATCCCCCACTAAGTTTTCTGTAAACCTCTATTCCCCAAATTTTGCGCAACTCACCCACATACATATACACTAGAAGCAATGTACCCCGGCCAATTAACTTATCAATGTGCATGTCATCAGGAAGTGCATGGAAACCGGAGAATCCAGGAGGAAAACACCACATGGGCAGTGCCAAAAATCAGTATTGCTGCAACTGTGAGAATGTGCCTCACTATAATAATACAACAAAAAATAGTGGGAAGGCAGAGGATTGGGAAGCTTTTAAAAACCAACAGAAGGCAACAAAAAAAAAATCATGAAGAGAAAAAAGATGAAATATCAAGGTACATTAATCTAGCCAATAATATAAAATTTCTCAGATATATAAGGAGTAAAAGGGAGATGACAGTGGAGAGGTAGTAATGAGGAACAAAGATATGAGGAGGAACTTAAGTATTTTGTATCAGTCTTCACTATGGAAGATACTAACAGTTTGCCAGAAATGCAAGTGTGTCAGGGGGCAGAAGTGAGTGTCGTTGTTATTACTAAGGAGATGGTGCTTGGGAAGCTGTGAAGTCTGAAGGTACTGTAGATAAGTCATCTGGACCAGATGCACTACACCTCAGTGTTCTGAAAGAGGCAGCTGAGGAGACTGTGGAGGGGTTAGTAATAATATTTCAAGATTCACTAGATTTTGGAATGGTTCCAGAGGACTGGAAAATTGTAAATATCTCTTCACTCTATAAGAAGGGGGAAGGGGAAGCAAAAGAAAGGAAATTATAGGCAAATTAACCGGGCTTCAGCAGTTGGAAAGATTTTGGAGTCTATTATTAAGGATGAAGTTTCAGGGTATTTGAAGGCACATGATAAAATAGACCAAAGTCAATATGGCTTTCTAAGAGGAAATCTTGCCTGACCAACCTGTTGGAATTCTTTGAGGAAACAGCAGGCAGAATAGCCAAGGGAGAGTCAGTTGATGTTGATTATTTGGATTTACAGAAGGCCTTTGACAAGCTGAATCACATGAGCTGGTTATCAAAATTAGTGCCCATGACATTATGGTATTGAAAATTGACTGACTGGCAGGAGGAAAAGTGTGAGAATAAAGGGTGCCATTACTGGTTGGCATGCTCCAGAGATCAGTATTGGTTTCATGTTGTATGTCAATGATTTGGTTGAAGGAATTGATGGTTTTGTGGCCAAGTTTATGGTCGAGACAAAGATAGGTGGAAAGGCAGGTAGTGTTGAGGAAGCAAGTGTCTGCAGAAAGACTTACAGAGATTGAGGGAATGGTCAAATAAGCAGCAGATGGAATATAGAATTCCTGGTAATGAAAGGGTTAGCATACAATATGAGGAGCATTTGATGGCACTGGGCCTGTACTCGCTGGTGTTTATGATGGAGGATTTCATTGAAATCTATTAAATATTGAAAGGCTTGGATACAGTGGATGTAAAGAGGATGTTTCCTGTAGTGGGGGAATCTAGGACCTGAGGGCCCAGCCTCAGAACTGAGGGATGTCCATTTCAAACAGAGATGAGGAAAAATTATTTATCCACAGCATGGTCAATCTGTGGAATTCTATGCCACAGACGGCTGTGGTGGCCAAGTCAGCTCTATATTTAAGACAGAGGTTGATAAGTTCTTGATTAATCAGGGCATCAAAAGTTACAGGGAGAAGGCAGGAGAAAGGGGTTGAGAGGGAAAATAGATCAGTCATGATGGAATGGCAGAGAATACTCAATGGGCCAAATGGTTTAATTCTGCTCCCAGGTCTTATGGCATTACTGGAGAAAGTCAGAGGGAGGAGTTCTCAATTTCAACTTGTCTGACCCTTTGCATCAATCACAGCTGAGGTTTCTCCTCCTTTCAGGTATAACCCCCCTCCCCCCCCCCCCACAATTATTGTCCTGAACTCTTGGTTTACTTTGCACTCCTGAACTTGGACATGTCCTCTAAATTACTCCTATCTCATTGAACTTTTCCACCTATGTAGTAACCTCCCACCCATTTGGCATTTGGTGAGCTGCTGTCTGTAAGACTGGATTGCACTCAGTGAACATTTTTATTAGATACACCTGTACTTCTGCTCATTAATCCAAATAATTAATCAGCCGAGCCAGTGGCAGAACTCAATGGTCAAGCGGTTCAGTTGTTGTTCAAACCAAACATCAGAATGGGGAAGAAATGTGATCCAAGAGTCTTTGACTGTGGGATGCCAGACTGGGTGGTTTGAGTATCTCCAAAACTACTGATCTTTTGGGATTTTCATACACAAAAGAATTACAGAGGATGATGCAAAAGTGAAATAAATACATCTAATGAACAATGGTTTTGTGGGTGAAAATGCTTTGTTAATGAGAGGTCAGAGAAGAATGGATAGAATTTTTTTTTCAGTGTGTGCACCAGACAGTCAGTCATTCTTGTTTGGCACGTGGTGTCAGGATTGGCCTCCTTTCAGGTCACGATATGAATGTTCCTGACTCGACCTCGTTTTTTTTTACAAGGCCGAGTGGCTAGCTCGACGCTCAACCCAGCACAGATGGAAAGCGTGCTCGGGGGTGGCCCGACTTGGATTCGGACTCCGAAGACTTCACTCTGGAGCCTAGCGCTGATGCCATTGCTCCACCAGTCAGCCAGCCATGGACAGATTGGTTCAAGGTGACAGTAACTCAAGTATCATAACTGTGTTGGGCAGAAGAGCTTCTCTGAACATGCAACACATCAGACCTAAAAATGGATGGGCTGCAGCAGCAGAAGTCCACAAACATGTACTCTGGCCAGTTTATTAGGTACAGGAGGTATCTATTAAAGTGGTCATTGTGTGTTTTTACTTAAGGTCCTCCTATTGAATTGAACTGAAATCCATTTGCCCAGCTTTTCTGGCTTATTGAAGCCCTATAATTCTCCCACACACCAACCTCACATCTCAGATAATTCAAAACTGCTATATTTTGGGTACTTTTGGCATAGGCAGCACAAGATCGTTATCTCTTCATTGTGAAGAGCATGTCGTTGTTTCTGTATGCTTCATGCCACCTGCCTATCATTACAATAAAGATGCAAAATCAGCAAACACTCAACAGGTCAGACAGCATATGGGGTAAAAGCAGCAGAATTAAGCTTTCAAGTCTGAGTCCCTTTCTCAGGGGTTTGACAAATAACCTTTGACATGAAAGGTTAATTCCTTTTCTGTTTCTACTGTCAAGCCTGCTGAACCTTTATTGCATTTTCTGTTTAAACATCAGGTTTATATATCTGCAGTACTTTTAAACTTTACATTCAGGTTTATTGTCATTCAACAGTATACAGTACTGTGTAAAAGTCTTGTGTGTATGGCATGCCCTTTTCTCACTGTTACCATCAGGTAGGAGGTACAGAAGTCTGAAGGCACACACTCAGCGATTCAGGAACAGCTTCTTCCCCTCTGCCATTTGATTCCTAAATGGACATTGAATCTATAAACACTACCTCACTTTTTAATATATATTATTTCTGTTTTCTGCATGATTTTTAATCTATTCATTATATAAATATTGTCTTGTTCTTGTCCATACTGCACCAACCACTGCCACTGGGCTATAAATGTGCAGGAGCAGTGTGTGGTTAAGTGCCTTGCTCAAGGACACACACACTGTTGAGGCTCGAACTAATGACCTTCAGATCACTAGCCCAAAGCCTTAACCACTTGACCACTTGATTTGCTTATTTATTTATTGATATTTTTCTTCTTCTTCTTCTTCTTCTTCTTCTTCTATATTATGTAATAAACCTGATTCTGATATATGTGTGTTTGTATGTATATGTATATGTATAATCTTATATATAATATATAATTATATAATATACTACACATACATACATGCATATACATATACACACACACACACACACACACACACACACACACACACACACATACATAGAAAGACATTTGCTCAGTACTGTATTTGTCAATGTGGAGCAGAGAGTGAGTTTGTTAATCTGTCAGGAGCAAAGAGTGTAGGAATGGTGAGGGTGGAGCAGTGGAGCATCATGGGAAGAGTGTGGGGCAGGTGGCAGAGAAGGAGTGTCAGGGGCACGGGTTAATGCATAAGCGGACACACGCAACGCTGAGACACCAGGCAAGGTCATTTGATTCCAAACAGTTTGTTTATTAATCATTACAGAATATCTCTCTGATACTTCCCGCTCCCTCCCCTCTTTTCCCAACCGCGATTCCTCTCTCCCTGCCCCCTTCCCACTCAGTCCACAATGGAGACACAGATCAGAATCAGGTTCAGATATGGCACAAGTGCGGAGTGAGAGACACTGAAGCAGGTCGATAGTTTACAGACTTAAATACAAACAGTGTTAAAGGGAAAATAAAACAATAACGCTAGGCCAAACAGAGCTGTTAAGTAAAACTCTCAAAAGAAAAACAAAGCCTACACGGTGGCTGAAAAGAACATTTAAACATTAAACGAATACCACTAGTCTTCAGAATTGAAAGGGCAATATCTCAGGGAAGGCCGAATGCAAAACAGCAGCAAAACATTATTATGTTCAGTCCAAGTCTCGACAAGCACTATGACAACAAGTATGGAATTAAATATCATCACTATTAAATAATAGTCAACTGACACGTACAAATTCACAAGCATAATTGTCGTATCTACTGTACTGCTGAATCCATAGTTGTGACAGGGCCCCCCTCTCTTGGTGCAGCCCCTGGGGCACCACAGACCTGTGTCCACCAGAAGTCCTGGATCAGCAACTTGTCCAAGATGTCCTTTGCCTGGATCCAAGTATGTTCTTCTGGGTCATACACTTCCCAGTCCACAAGGTTCTGGACCTTACCACGTACCCAGCGAGATGCCAGGGGGGCACTGCACGGTATAGTCAAGGGAACCATCTACCTCAGGAGGGGCTGGGTGGATAGGTGGGTCTGGCCTGTTCCCAGAGGTCGACCATCCAGCGCCTTGACGTTGATCTTTCCTCTCAATTCTTGAGTTGGAACTCCCCATTTTTGAGCGAGAGAGATGTCCATAAGATTCCTGGCTACACCGGAGTCAATAAACACCTTAAGTTCATGGGTCTGAGACCTCCATGACAAGGAAGCTGTGAGCATTACAGAATTAGGGGAAGCTGACTGAAGAGTGAACCAACCTGTCCCCCCACTGCTGATGGGTATTCTCTTTTACTGGACACTTGGAACATGCCACCCAGAAGTGTCCTGGATCACCACAGTGGAGGCCGGAACCTCTTGTCTGGTGCCACTCTCATTCCTCCTGAGACAGGCACATGTCCCTCACTTGCATCGGCTCCTCCGTCAGTTGGGTGCTGGGTGGTGAGGGAGTGGGAGAGGGAGAGGAATGACGGTGATCAATGAGGGAGGGGGAGACGGCAAGGAAAGATGGTGATCTGGCAGCGCATAGGAAGTTTGAAACATTCTTTCCCTGCTCCACTCAGTTATCCGGTCGTCAACTCGAATAGCCGGATTAATTGGGTCATCCAAACTATCCTACTTGAACCAGACAGCGATCTCATGCTGGACCCTTGCGTTCAGTCCATGTTGGAAGGCAATGATGAGAGACTCTCATTCCATCCTGTCGCCACTGCAAGGGTACAGAACTTGACTGCATAGGCTCTCACCATTCCTCTGCCTTGGCTCAGGTCCAACAGTCAGTGGGCAGCCTTTTGAACCCGTACTGGAAGATCAGAAATTGTCCTTAACTCCACCAGGAAATGTCAGAACGAATAGGCTGTAGGGTATCCTTGCTCCTGTGAAGCGTTGAGTAGGCTGAGTGGAGGCCCATCAAGAAGACTGACTGACCAATTTTCGCACATCATCACCGAAGCAACCAGACTGGGCTTGGAATGTCAACTCGCATTGGGCATTAAAATTCCTGCAACCACCAGGTTCACCGGAATATCTGCCTGGTGGTGGGATACTTGGTTCCTGGACGGTCGTGGGAGTCAGCTCCGGTCCGGGCGCGGGAGCAGGAGCATTAGTAGCAGAGATCGTCAGGGCAGCAGGAAAGGAGGACTGACGAGGTGCTGAGAGTGGGACTGAGGCAGCCTGAAGCTGCTGAATTGAGCTGGCGAGAACGTTAGTGGCTGTCAGCTGATGCTGGCTGTTTGTGGACAGCAGCCGTGAGTGCAGAGATCATAGACACCTGAGTCCTATTGTCTGTGGTGAGCTGTTGAACAGTTGCAGCTAAAGACAATACCTGTCCCTCCAAGTGAGACTGGGCTTGTCATCACGAGGTTTTCTGCCTCATTGCCTCCATAACTTCACTGAGAACAGATTCCATTGCCTGTAGCTTGCCTCCTACCTAACCAATGAATCTCACAGCCAAAGTCAGCTGCTCTCTCTCTGCTTGGTCCATCTTTGTTGGTCGAGACTTGCTGTTACTAGGTTTGGATATGGCCAAAGTGCAGAGTGAGAGACACTGAAGCAGGTTGATAGTTCACAGACTTTAATATGAACAGAGTTAAAAGGAAAATAAAACAATAAACAGGGCTGTAAACTAAAACTCTCAAAAGGAAAATGAAGCCTACACTTCAGCTGAAAAGAACATTTAAATATTAAACGAATACTGCTTGCCTACAGACTTGAAAGTCCAATATCTCAGGGAAGGCTGAATGCAAAACAGCAGCGAAGCGTAGCTATGCTCTGTCCAAGTATCGACAAGCACTATGATGACAAGTATGGAGTTAAGTAATATTACAATTAAATAATAATTAGCTGACACGTGCAAATTCACAAGCACAAGTGCCGTATCTACTGCGCTGCCAAATCCATGGTTGTGACATCATGTAACTCATACACAAGGCAAAAGTAATAGTAGCATAAATAAATTTAACATTTTGCTTAAAGTGCACTTACAACACAAATTAAAAAGTAAACAGTGTGATTTTAGTGGGACTTCATAAGTGATGAGACCTGGGAGGTGGCAGGGAATTTAGTAGTCTCACAATCTGGGGAAGAAGCCTTTTATTCCAATTTTCTAAATCTGTTTTTATGTAGAACAGGACCCACAGTATGAAATTCTGCAACAAAGCCAATAATGGTTTGTTTGGTAAGGTCCTGAGAAGCATTCGACAGTGCCAATCGTAAATCCTATGGACACATACAAACAAGCTGGATGAACTCAACAGGTCGGGCAGCATCTGTTGAAATGAGCAGTCAATGTTTCAGGCCGAGACCCTTCATCAGGACTAAAGAAGGAGGGGGCAGGGGCCCTATAAAGAAAGTGGGGGGAGGGTGGAAGGTGCCAGGTGAAACAACAACCAGAGGAAAGATCAAGGGGTGGGGGAGGGGAAGCAGGGAGGGGAAAGGCAGGAGAGATGAAGAAAGAATATCAGGGGAAAGCACTGTGGGTAGTAGAAGAAGGCAGAATCATGAGAGTTGGAGAATTCGTTGTTCATACCAAGGGACTGGAGACTACCCAGACGGTAGATGAGATGTTGCTCCTCCAACCTGAGTTTGGCCTCATCATGGCAGTAAAGGAGGCCATGTATGGACATATCTAGATGGGAATGTGAAGCAGAGTTGAAGTGGTGGCAACCAGCCATACATGGCCTCCTCTGTTGCCATGATGAAGCTAAACTCAGGTTGGAGGAGCAACACCTCATATACCAACTGGGTAGTCTCCAGCGCCTTGGGATGGACATCGAATTCTCCAGCTTCATGTAATTCCCTTCCTCTCCCTTCCCCCATCCCATTTTCACTCTGCCTCCTCTTCCTATCAGCTGCCTATCACCTCTCTCATGATTCTGCCTTCTTCTACTACCCATAGTGCCCTTACATTCCCTTACATAGCCTTTACATAGTGCCCTTACATTCCCTTACATAGCCTTTACATAGTGCCCTTACATTCTACTACCCTTACATTCCTTCTTCATCTCTCCTGCCTTTCCCCTCCCTGCTTCTCCTCCCCTACCCCCTGATCTTTCCTCTGGTTGGTTTTCCACCTGGCACCTTCCACCCTCCTCCCACCTTCTTTATAGGGCCCCTGCCCCCTCCTTCTTCAGTCCTGATGAAGGGTCTCGGCCCGAAACATTGACTGCTCGTTTCAACCGATGCTGCCCGACCTGCTGAGTTCCTCCAGCTTTTGTACGTGTTGATTTGACCACAGCATCTGCAGTGTACTTTATGTTTGTAAATCCTATGGAACAGTTTTGCCAGCTGGCGAAGCCGCTCCCAAGGCCAGTCTAGTTTTCAAAGCCATCAAAGGGCTTGAGCATGAATGAATCATTGAACTAATAAAAATTTCAATGAGATATTAAAATATCATCAGCAAAATTAAAAATTAAAGCACATAAATCAATTAAATACATTTAAATTAACTTAATTAAAGCACAAAATATAAATTATCTGAAATATCTTTCTCCCTCACAATGGTTACCCTCCACTAAAATAGATAGTATAGCCAGACTTGTCACAGGTCAGTGGTAGATATCCCTGCGTAACTGCCAGCAAAGTGCAAAGGTTTGCTTTCAACCTCAGCTCTTTAGAGTGGATGTACAGTCAGGGTGGCAGCTGTGATTAGATGTATTAAAGTTCTGGACCTCCTTATTCATTTCCCAGAAACTGCAGGATCTTTAAAGGAAATTTTTGGCCAGTGCAACAGCATAGACGTTATGCTCCAGCATGTTCAAAGTGCATTAATATCGAAGTATGTACACTATATATAACCTTGAGATTCGTCTCCATACAATCGAATCCATTAAGAAAGAAAATGTGCTGTGAAAAATGAATCCTCCAGGTAAGGAATATTATAGAAAAATAACTAACCCACTGTACTTCTGCAAACATTGATAAACTAGATTTGACTTGAGATCATTGCATGAAGCTCAGTGTGCCTTAAAAATGTAAAAAAATAGAAAGCGGAGTAAGTCAATTGGCCTTTGAGACTGCTCCAGCATTCACTAAGATCATGTCTTATCTTTTCAAAGACAAAGTAAATTTATTATGCAAGTACATATAGGCCACCAAACACTACTTTGAGGTTCATTTACTTGCAGCCATATACAGGAAGGCAAAGAAATACAATAGAATTATGAAAAACAACACATAAACAAAGACTGAAAACAACCAATATTCGAAAGAAGACAAATCCTGTAAATAATAAATAAATGAGCAAACAAATACATTCACAAACAGACACTCTCTCTCTCTCTCTCTCTCTCTCTCTCTCTCTGTGGTGTGCATGCATATTTTTCCCTCAATCTCAAGTCCTTGACCAGAGGCCTGGGAGCTTGAGGGTTTGGCACAGTATCCTTGCTGTACCTAGTAGTGCGCTTCTTCTGGACTGAGATCTCAGTGTTCTTCCTGGGATTTATTGGAGCCACTCTCGCAGTCCAGGTGTCATGACTCCAAGTGCTCCAATCACCGCTGGGATTACTCTGGCCTTAACCTTCCACATCCTTCTTATCTGCTTGTTCAAGCCCTGGTATTTCTCCAGCTTCTCATATTCTTTCTTCCTGATGTTACTGTCATTCAGGATTGCCATATCTATTACTACTGATTTCTTCTGTTCCTTGTCCAGTATTACTATGTCTGGTTGATTAGCCAGTACCTGCTTGTCAGTCTGTATTTGGAGTCCCATGGGATTTTCATTCTGTCATTCCCCACTACCATCTTACGTGTTTCCCATTTGGATTTGGGAGTGTCCAATCCATTCTCAGTGCAGATATTCCTGTACATAATTCCTGCAACTTGGTTGTGCCGTTCAGTGTATGCTGAGTCTGCCTCCACATCTTGCACCCTGCTACTGTGTGCTGGATGATTTCAGCCAATTCCGTGCACAATCTGCATTTGGGTCTTGTCTGGTGTGACAGACCCCTGCTTCTCTTGCTCATGCTTAGCGCCTGTTCTTGTGCAGCCATGAGCAGCACCTCAGTGCTCTCCTTCAGCCCTGCCATTTCCAGCCATTGGTAGGACTTTCTTATGTCAGCCACCTCTGATATCTGGCAATGGTTCATCCCGTGCTGTGGCTTGTCCTGTCATGGCCTCTTCCATTTCCATAACCCCTGCCTGCTGTCTGAGGTGTTCTCTTAGCAGGTCATCCTTAGGGGCAATCTTCCAGATATATTCATGGATGTTACATATTTCTTCCAGGACTGTGGCCTTGACACTTCCTAGACTCTGTCCTCCTTTATTCTGGCAGTTATACAGTCGCTCGACATTGGACTTTGGATGGAATCCTCCATGTATTGTCAGTAGTTTCCGGGTCTTGATGTCACCAGCTTCCAGTTCATTCCTTGGCCAGCACACTATTGCGGCTGGGTATCTGATAACCGGTAGGGTGAAAATGTTGAGGGCTCTGATCTTATTCTTCCCATTCAGCTGACTTTTTAGGACCTGTCCCACTCTTTGGAGGTACTTGGATGTTGCACCATTTCTTGTATCCTCATTGTGGCTTCCCTGCACCTGCAGAATCCCCAGGTATGTCTAGCTGTCCTATACATCTGGTATGTGGCCTTCAGGTAACTCAACTCCTTCAGCTTTGTTGAATTTCCCTCTTTTTATGACCACCCAAAAGCACTTTTCCAGTCCAAATAACATCCCAAAGTCTGTTGTACTCCCTTCTCAGGTGGAGTAGTGAGTCAACCTCTCTTCCATTTTTGGCAAACAGCATGAAGTCATCCATGTACAGGAAGTGACTGATGGTCACTCCACTCTTTAACCTGTACCCATATCCACTCTCTGAGATGATCTAGTTGAGGGTGTTCAAGCCTATGCAAAAAAGCAGTGGGGATAGTGCATCACCCTGGTATATTACACATCTGATGGTCACTTGGTGCTGTTGGCTTTGAGTTAACTTCTAGCATATATGAATGTACAGTATATGTATACATGTATGATGGTGTGGAATGAGATTGAGAAAATGGTGGATCACTTCACTCACCTCAGCTCTGAAGTGATTCCACAACCTACCGACTCAGATATATGTCAGTCTGCATCTTGAGTATATTTGGTGATTCTGCCCCCACCTTTCTCCAGAGGAGAGAATTTCAAAGATTCACAGCTTTCGGAGAGATGAAATTCCATCTCATCTCTGCATTAAATGGGCAATCCCTTTCATGAAATTATGCCCTCTGGTTATACATAGATACCCAGTCAAAGAACCTCCCTCAACAGAATATTGTAAGTTTCAACGAGATTGACAATCATTCTTGTATGCACCAATCAGCATATGTCCAACTTTCTTCATATGTCAAATTCTTCATCTTGGGACTGAGCCTTGCAAACCATTCTGCAGAAGCAACGATACATTGAAGTTAAGAGCAGGAATTGTCTGATTTTTCAGACTTAATACACTGTTTCAGTGACTAAAAAAATCAAGATGGTGCTGAGCTATAGACTTCCATTGAGGTTAGAAACATAGAAAATAGGTGCAGGAGTAGGCCATTTGGCCCTTCGAGCCTGCACTGCCATTCAGTATGATCATGGCTGACCATCCAACTCAGAACCCTGTACCTGCTTTCTCTCCATACCCCCTGATCCCTTTAGCCACAAGGGCCATATCTAACTTCCTCTTAAATATAGCCAATGAACCGGCCTCAACTGTTTCCTGTGGCAGAGAATTCCACAGATTCACCGTTCTCTGTGTGAAGAAGTTTTTCCTCATCTCGGTCCTAAAAGGTTTCCCCTTTATCCTTAAACTGTGACCCCTCGTTCTGGACTTCCCCAACATTGGAAACAATCATCCTGCATCTAGCCTGTTCAATCCCTTTAGAATTTTATATGTTTTAATAAGATCCCCCCTCAATCTTCTAAATTCAGGTTGCAATTGAGTTCTAATTGTTTTTATGTTAGTGTGTTTTTGATGTGTTCTTTGTGGGTTTGTGAGAATGGTGTTGGGGACAGAAAGGGATGTTAAGGGTCAGGTTAGAGTTTTAGTGACCTGGAGGTGGGGAGGATTAGAGGAAAGGCTGGAATCTTAAGTCTCCGCTCCACGTTCAAGGTCGACAACGCAGACATGGGTCATCCACAGGCCGGCTGGGATGTCCTACTGGTTGCTGGGGAAACAGACAACATAAATGAATACCAGAGGCTCCCACAGAATCGGCGAGGTGTCAGTGGGTTCCAGATTCAGAGATCTGTGGGGACAGGAAGAACAAGGTCCAATGACCACCCCCATCCCCTCCCCCAGGTCTGGAATCAATGAAAGGCCATATGTTGGGTCAAAGCTAAAGAACAAATCAGAAGTTCAGAAGTTGAGACCCATTGGCTGAAGTCCCAGTTTGCAAGTCTCTGCAGTCTTGTGTGATGGGAGGGTGAATCAGGGGGCTTCGGGGTTCTGAGATTCCTATCATTTATTTTATAAGGGTCTCTTGTTTTGTGAATGTCTACGAAAAGTGTAAATTTCAGTTTCTATACTGTAAACATTCTCTTATATTAAATTGAACCATTTGAAGTCCACTGGGGAAGTCCAAGTGCTACAATCTGTGTGTCAGACTCTAAATCCGAGTCTGTATCTGAGGCCAGAGACCAAAGACGAATTGTCTTGGGGCGAGAGGACAATGTACGCGTGTGGGTGGACAGAGGGAGGACGCAACCCGTTTTGCTGTTGTTGTTTTGTTGCTTGTCGTGTTCCATTTTGCTCTGTTGAGCTTTGCGGCATACCACGTTGGCTTTGGAATGTGAAGTGACACTTGCGGGCTCCTGCCGCACAGCTTTTCACCCAAATGATGCATTTCACTGTGTTTTGATGCACAGATGATAAATAAAATTGAATCTTGAATCTTATGCCAAATATCCCTTCATCACCTTAGCCATTAGAGCCCTTTTCACTTCCTTCTTGAATATATATGATGATTTGGCCTCAACAGTCCTCAATGTAGAAAATTTCAGAGATGCATCCTTTTTAGATCATAATTGGAATATATTGGGCTGACCAAGGAGAAGCAGCTGTACTGCTAAATGGGCTTGTCACGTCCAGTCTGGGGCAGTTCACTCACCTTCAGTCCCCAACAAATACTCATCCCTCAGCTGAGGCTTCAAGTAACTATTTGCATGTGACAGTGGGCCTCATAACCTCCTGATCTTTTCATACACATTTGTCTCTATAGTTTACAGAGAATGGCGCAAAAAAAAACAAAGTATCCAGTGAGTGCCAGTTCATGGGTGAAATGCCTGGTTAATGAGTGGGGTCAGGAGAGAACGGCCAAACTGGTTCAAGCTGACAGGAAGGTGACAGTAACTCACATAACCACATGTTACAACAGTGGTGTACAGAAGAGCATCTCTGAATGCACAACACATTGAACATTTATGTGGATAGGCTATGGCAGTAGAAGATCATGAAAATACACACAGTGGCCACTTCATTAGGTAGCTCCTGTACCTATAAAATGACCCCTGACTGTAACTATAACTCTTTATAAGCTCTTGGTGCTTTTCTCTCTATTTGCTGTCTCTGTCTCATTAGCAAACTTAATTACTTAATAGATACTTGACACTCAAATTAATTTCAGAGATTTGGATTAAAATTAACTCAGAAAATTAATTTAATCAATGTTCAAGTTCAAATTTCAAAGTAAATATATTATCAAAGTACATATATGTCATCATAGACAACGGTGACATACACAGTAAATCCAAAAAAAGTACAATAGAATCAGTGAAATATCGCACCTAACAGGACTGAAAACAACCAACAGGCAAAATACAACAAAGAGTGAAAATACTAAAATAAATCATAACAATAATAAATAAATAAGCAATAAGTATTGATAATATTGAATTCTTAAAATCGAGTATTCTGTGGGAGCAGTGGGGTGAGTGACGTTATACCCCCAGTTCAAAAGCCCGATTGTTGAGGGGTAATAACTGTTCCTGAATTTAGTTGTGCGGGTCCCGAGGCTCCTGTACTTTCCTAATGGCAGCAGTGAGAAGAGAGCATAGCCTGGTTGGTGTGGGTACTTGATGATGGATGCTTCTTTCCTGCAACATGTAGAAATTGTTAAACCAATAACTAGCAGTTCCAAAACAGAAAAAAAAATGCTCCCTCATTTAAAGCCTGAGCAACAGTGGGTTAATCTCTCCATATTCATGGCACCTTCCTCAAAGGAAGCAGGACTGATGGGTCATACCACCAACATCCTTCCAACTGCCATGGGGTTATTAGCAAAGTGCCACACTAACATAGTGGTTAGCGTGTCACAATTACAGCTCGGGGTATTCCGGAGTTCAGAGTTCAATTCTGGAGCTGTCTGTAAGGAGTTTGTACATTCTTGTCATGAATGCATAGGTTTCTTCCAGATGCTCTGGTTTCATCCCACAGTCCAAAGACCTACTGGTTAGTAGGTGAAGTGGCCACTGTAAATTGTCCCATTAGGCTACTGTTAAATAGGTGGATTGTCAAGCTCGATAGGTCGCAAGGGCCTGTTTCACACTGTATCCGTAAATAAAATAAAATAAATAAAGAGAATTTGTGGAGGATGGTGCTTCAGAGGAAGCAGCCAAGGTTTCTAAAGAGGAGTGTGCATGGAGGGTGACCTGCATCTGTGGAGTGAACTCGTGACAAGAAATCACCAAAGAAATGGAAATTCTGGGATCCAAACACATCCAAATGCCCCTTCTACATGTAAGCAGAAATATGCTGATCAAATATTCCTCACTTTATCAGGAAGATCTTTCCCAACTTCCACATTGCCATGATGCTCAAAGGGTCCCATAGTCAAGTCACAGTAAAGCCTGTCTGTAGGAAGCTTGATCCAATATTACTGAGTGTGGGAGTCTCCCTGACTTTCACTTGCATAGATTTGTACTCAGTGATGTGCTGAGAGGTGATTTCTGAATTAATTAAAATAATGGTTAAAGGCTGTGCTTTCCATTCCTTGACTGAGGAATTTTTCAGTGTGTGGTGAACTACATATACCTGTCTGGACACGCTCCCCCCTGCTGACTGCTCCTGTGGCTCCTCCCACAGACCCCGGTATAAAGGCGATTGAGGCCTGAGCCCGGCCTCTCAGTCTCCAGGATGTAGTGTGGTGGTCAATTGCTGCTTGTTCTTTCTTCCAGCCAATAAAAGCCTATACCTTGCCTCATGTCTCCGAGAGTTATTGATGGTGCATCACAGTGTGATTCATTGGTTGTTATGGCCGGGAGTGGTGGTGCTAATGAGCTTCCACTGCCTATTAAATGCTTCTAATGGTGTGCATCTCAGCTAGCCTCCGATGACCGAGTCCAGCTCCAGGCCTTCAAGTTTGGCTTAGTTACTAAGCCTGGTGGAACTGTTTATACTGACAGGAGGGGTAAAGGTGGGTTAATGGCACCTAGTTGCTTCAGGCATATGGGGTTCATCAGCTGAGGTTGGCAACTCATCTGGGAGAAGAAAAAGTCTGATCTCTAACATTCACTTCCTTACAGCTATAACCACTCGTGAGGAAGGCTTTGGGAGAAAGACCTGAGGAAAAATCTGAAGCTGGAGTCTCTGAGGCAGTCCTACATTGAGTTCAACATTGACCCCTGTAATGCCGCTGTCGCCAAACTGTTTCAGCTTCTGCCATTTATTTGGATTTATCGGCCATGTGGCGAGGGAAAGCCTGCTACTTGGCCTACAGATTCCTCTCCATATCGTACTGGCTTGCATATCGTGTAGTCAGCTGGCCCACAATATTCATAGTCGACCTTGACCAATCAACAGCCTCTGATTCACTGGTCAGAGTGCTGGTTAATAAAACTTTTAGATACGGGAGCAGAATTAGGCCACTTGGCCCATCGTCTGCTCCACCATTCCATTTTGGCTGATTTATTAACCTTCTTAACCCCATTCCGAATCAGAATCGTTTAATATCATTGGCATATTCCATGAAATTTATTGTTTTGAAGCAGCAGTACTTTGCAATACATAATAATAAAATTATAAATTACAATACAAAGTATATATAGAATATTTTAATTAAATTAAATAAGTAGTGCAAAAAAAGTGAAAAAATACTGAAGTAGAGTTCATGGGCTTCTGCCTTCTCTCTGTAACCTTTAAAGTCCTTACTAATCAAGAACATGTCAAACTCTGCTTTAAACATACCAAATGACTCATCCTCCACAACCGTTCTGTGGTAATGAATACCACAAATTCTCCAACTTCTGATCCTCTCTGTTCTAAAGGGACGTCCTTTTATTCTGAGGCTGTACCCTTTCGTCCTAGACTCACCTACCATAGAAAATATCCACTCTACGTCCAGTCCCATCTAGGTCTTTCAATATCCAACAGGCTTTAATGAGCTCCCCCCCATGTTCTTCTAAATTCTTGAGAACACAGGCCCAGAGCCATCAAATGCTACTCATACTTTAACTCTTACATTCCTGGGATAATTCTTGAGAACCACCTCTGGACTCTCTTAGCTAAGGGGTCCAAAACTGCTCACGATGCTTCAAGTGCAGTCTGACCAGTGTTTTATGAAGTCTCAGCACTACATCCTTGTTTTTTTCATTCCAGCCCTCTGGAAATAATTACTAACATCGCATTTGCCTTCTTTACCACTGACCATACTGCAAGTTAGCCTTTCGGGAATCCTCCCAAGTATACAACATCATTGTTGCTGGGTACTGCAGTCTGCTTTGAAATTAAACCTTTTGGCAATGGTACTTTAAAAACAGAAGTCCACCCCACATAGCTAGCTGGAAGTTTATGGGTGGCTTCTTTTGACAGCAAATGCCTCCAGCTTGCTATTGTACACAGAATTTAGCTCAATGGGAACAATCAAAAGGACAAGTTGGATCGTGATATGTTTATTTATAAGTGACTGTAACAGTGAGCGTGATGTCCTCTTGGTGACAGACTTCAGTAACTTCTCTTGGAGCTGCTGCAGGAAGGGACGTGCTGGCAGATCGGGTCTTGCAAACCGCACAAAATGTCCCGCAACTTTACAAAATGTACTGCCAGTAAACTCATCGAAACTGTGTGACATGTTCCTTTTTTAATTTTAGAGAGTATATTTCTGCTCAGTGCTGGGACAGTTTGTTGCTGCAGGCAACCTGTTTTGCTGTTGGGATTAATCTATATACAGAACAACCATTTTTTAAAATCATCACAAGGATTAATCACAAAGATATCCAAGCTGTGCAATGTCTGAAATTTTAAATAATCTTATATCTAAGGAAATAGGACATTTTAATGCAGAAATTGACTGCAGCAGTACCAACCTTACCAAAGTTTTAGAAAAGCGATAAGGAGGATTAATTATGGTGATGTGATAAATGTAATGTCAAGATTTTCAAGAAAGCCTTTGAAAAGATATCCCATAATGATTGAATGATTAATTGGTTGTCCATCTTATAAAGTGATGAGACATTTGTGCAACACTCACAAAATGCTGGAGGAACTCAGCAGGCCAGGCGGCATCTATGGAAAAGAGTACAGTTGACGTTTCAGGCTGAAGGGTTTTGGCATGAAACGTTGACTATACTTCTTTCCATAGATGCTGTGTAGCCTGCTGAGTTCCTCCAGCATGTTGTGCCTTTTGCTCAGATTTCCAGCATCTACAGATTTTCTATTGTTTATGACAGATTTGTGCACCTTTTTAGATGATGTGAACTACATGAAGAAACCTCTGCGGGAGAGATTTTAAAGTGGAAAAGACATTGTACTGGGGCAGTTCCACTCTATCGACTCCAGAAGTCCTGCTCCAGTTCTACGAGCAATTGTCATAAATGGTGTCTTCCTCGGATGACCATGACATCTTCTATGCCTTGTCATGCCCTTTGCTCTCGACAAAGCATTGCAGAACTGCCTTTCCAGCCACTGTTGATCTCATCTGAGCAGTCTGCCAGGGCTTTGCACATTAGGACAGGAATGTCCCTATCTCACCAGGGTATGAAGTCTGTTGGTTAGCCTCACATTGTTTAGCCCCTCCATCAAAGAAATTTATCAAGGACTAGCCACTGTTGTATGCAAGCAGCTACTTAGATCGAGCTGAGTGTCCACTGGGTACCCAAAGGTAAGTGAGCTGTACCAGACTAGACACAGCAACCCCGTTCAGCAGAAGTGGACGCTCATGCGCCCTAATCCCGTAAAAGACATGAACAACATTCAAAGGTTCACTTATTATCAATGTATGTATCCATATGCAGCTCTGAAGCTCTACTTCTCCAGACAGCCATGAAACAAGGAAATAGCATAAAAGTTGTTTAGAGAGAATCAAACCTGCTCTTCCACAAAAAAAAGGACAGCAACCCCATCATCAGCTCCCAAACTCTGCTCCTCCTGCACAAAACAGAACAAGAACGTCATCACTTAAAGCCCCTTTCTCCGCACATAAAAGTAACAGAATGCAATAAGAACATCAGCTCCCAAACCTTGCACAAAATGGAATGAGAATATCAATCCCCCAAGCCCCCTCCCTCTGCACAAGACAGAACAAGAGCATCATCCCTTAAACCCCTTTTCCCCACACAAAAAAACTAACATTCTACAACAAGAACATTTTCCCTCAAACACCCCATCCCCGCACAACAAAATAGAAAGGAATGGATGAAAAACACAGAATATAAAAACCAGAAGACTGAAAAAGTCCAGATTCCATAAACACAACAGTCCAATCCACAAATGCAGAACCACAGTAACATCCTCCTTCATCATCAAGAGAGAGAGACATCACATGAGCGCAGTGGCCTCCCAGCCTGCCACAGCAAAAGGCATTCACAGACCCTTTCTCTGGCAGCAATCAAAAGACAGGCAGTTGATGCGGACCTCTCACTCACCTTCTGCATTGGTTTCGATGTTTCAATCTTCTTCAATGCTTTTAATAGACACTTTAACCAATGAAATGGAGTCGAACATCAGCTGGTGCCCCATCTCTAAGTTTCTTCACATTGACTTCATCCAAGTCTGTGCTTGCTTCCTGGAATCTTCTTGAAGACAATGAAGCACTGGATCACTTAAATTATCTCCAGACTATATATCGCAGACTCTAAAGTTCTAGGGACATACTTAAGATTTTTTTTTAAATAGATGTAAAAGAAGTAAAATAGGCATTTTCATTGGCTCTCTGGAAGATTTTGACCAAGGAAACATTTTACGCTGTTGCCATCTTGACCAAAAGTTTGAGAATGCGGAGGATTATTGCTAGCTGAAAAGCAATGGGAGTAAAAGATATCAGTTCAGAGGTGTAGAAGATGAGTAATGTTGGTTCACAAGGATCAAAATTGGTACCACTGTTCTCCACAACTTATAAAACTGATCTCAGATTTTGAAGTTAAGAGCACAATTTCTAGGTTTTCTATGATATCAGACTTGGGGAGGGGTAGTCATTATTGATAAGCTACTGAGAAGGTTCACAACCAGTTATAGAAAGATTATAATAAATTTACAGATGCGCTACGAACAGTTAAGTGTAAAGTAATACATTTTGGAAGGAAGGGTAGGGATGGGTCCCGTTACTTGTAGCCAGTAAGTTTAATTAGAGTAAAGGGAAAATGTATTCTCTGAATGCAAATATACCGATTTCTAAAAGATGTGATGTGGATTAGGAAAGCTAGAAAGCAAGTGAATCAGACATCAAGATGTGAATAAAAAGTACATAATGCATAAACTCTATCAAACCTTAAATCTCACTTGAAGTATTGTGTTTAGCTCTGGTCATCCCATGATAAAGAGTGTATGAAGAATTATAGTTTTTTACAGGAATTCAAGGGAATATATATCAGAGAAGGATGGGAAGGATGAATAACCTGTGTCTCTTTTCTCCTGAGGAAAGGAAGTTAAGTAGAGACCTAACGGACATCTTTTAACATGATGAATTGTTTTGATGGAGTGGATACAGAGTAAATGTTGCTATTTGTGGGGAAGGACCATAAAAGAGGCCATCAATCTAAATGCAGGCAGAAATCTAATGAGGAATTGAGATGAAACTTTTCTAGAATTGATGGAATGAGGGATTTACTACCATAATGAGAGACTGAGGAAAACAGGTCCATGTCATGGAAGCTGCATAAACAAATGAAGAAGATAGAAGAGAGGGTTCCACATTAGGGGTACCAATTATGGATGGCTTGAGTATCCTAAGTGTAGTACAACCAGGGACCCCACCCACCCAGGACATTCTCTCTTCTCATTAGGGAAGAGGTACAGGAGCCTCAAGATACACACTCAATATTTTACGAACAGCTTCTTCCCTTCCACCAGCAGATTTCTGAATGGACAATGAACCCACGAAAACTACCTCACTATCTTTGCTCTGTTTTTACACTAGCTAATTTTTAAAAATATGTACAGTAATTCTTACTAAAATTTATTGTATATTTTATGTATTGTACTGTACTGCTGCCAGAAAACTACAAAGTTAGCAATATAATAAATTGGATTCTGATTGTCATTCTGATTCTGACTCGGTGCAGTGGAGCAGGGTTTTTCACATGTAGGCTAGCAAATCAGTTTCACACAAACCCAGTTAATAAATTATAGCCAGACATCCAAAGAACATGCATTGAACATCACTGTGTAGGGCTGCCATTCCAGTTCTGAGTGAGAATATGATATTTTACCTTAGAAAGGGCTCAAAGACTAAAGCATTAAATCACAGGTGGGAGAGTCTGGGAGGGGGAAGGAAAGAGTTGGCATAGGGCGTGGATCTCTGTTAGGAATTGTTGGCCGGTGATATCTGCACCAGACTTCAGGTCGAATGGTCCTAGGTGCGATTCTTGCCAACTCCTTGCACACTTTCTAGCCATACTGGGTTGAGTGTCGAGCTAGCAACTCTGCCTTGTTAAACAGACAAACACTGAAGCAACTGCAAAGTTGCCATCTGATGTGCTAACAGGCATGGGGAGGAGCTCTATTGGAAAGAGTACTGGTAGTCTGGGAAGACTTTCTCAGAAGTATGTCCTGTGGGGCATGCCATATTTTGATTGCCGAAAGTCGTTTCTGTTCTGATTGGTTAATTTAGAAACAGCAGCTGTTTTCCCCATTGGATAACAGCCTAGTGTCCATTTTCAAATTTCCTGGGTATATGAAATAGCAGGTGAAAGGGGTTTGCTCTCTTCTTCCTTTGTTTAAGGCGAAGGTGCACGTGATGATTAAGAAGGTATACTTTACATGAACTTTTAACTAAGTATGTTTGTTGAATCTACATATGGTGAATATTCAGCTTTGTATTGTCTGTACCTTGATGAACATGAAATGTTGGTTGAATTTTTACTGTTTGTAAATAAATGATTAATATACCTATTCAGAAGAAGGCACTTTTGGTGTCACTTGCCAGACCTACTACCCTGATTCAACATTACAGAGTGATAGAAGAAACCAACAATAAATTCATTTATAAATCAATAAACGTCCTTGAGTATTCCACATGCATACCTTTACATATGTAACAACTGTATCATTTATCCTTCTGAACTCAACCCTTTGGATTTAGGGCTGAATATTTCATTTTTCTCAGTCCCACTTCAAACATTCAGAGAGCTGTTTATAATGTATGCAAATATCGGGAGATAACTGAGATTCATTTCAAATATACTGTAGCTTCATTTGAATATTGTAAGTCCTGCAGTTTTAGAAGCTTTGATTTAAGCAGTTGCCATGTGCACAGTCTTGTGAACACAAACTGCAAAGTAGCAGCTTTGGATTAGTGCAATGCACCAAGGATTATATTCCACTCTTTCCACTCCTCAGCCTCAATCAAAGAAAAATGTCATTCCTGTAGTTCTTTTCCAGACATAAGAATATTACACACAGAAGCAGAATTAGGCCACTCAGCCCATTGAGTCTTTCTGTCATTCAATCATGGCTGATTTATTATCCTTCTCAACTCCATTCCTCTGCCTTCTCCTGTAACCTTTATAATGAACTTATCGACCTCTGCTTCAAATATACCCAATGAATTGCCCTTTACTGATGTCAACTGATTCATCACCCTGTGGGTAAGGAAATTCCTCCTCACCTCTGTTCTAAAGGGACATCCTTGTATTCTGAGGCTGTGCCCTCTGGTCATTCTCATGAACCTCCTCTAGACCCTTTCCAAGGACAGCACATCCTTTCTCAGATAAGAGATCATATTGCTTAAAATACTACATGTGCAAGTACATCATTTTACTCCTATGTTTAAATTGCTTTGCACTTTAGAAAAAAATGTGCCAAAACAATGTTGTTGACACAGATGGCCATGGAAGCCAAGCAACTGAGTATATTTAAAGCATAGGTTGATAGGTTCTTGATTAGTAATGATGTCAAAGATTATGGAGAGAAGGCAGATGAATGGGGTTGAGAGGGACAATAAATCATCAATGGTGGAGGAGAATCAATGGACCAATTGGCCTAATTCTGCTCCTCCGTCTCATGGCCTTAAGGTATATTATTGTCTCTCTTAGAGAGTTTTAGCTCTGCATGTATGAAAAGGAATAGAAGTTGATCGACATATATAATAAAGTTTATTTGTGCTCTGCACTCTAGCAACAGCATTTGCTGTGGGAATGCACCTCACTCAGTTCCTCATTAGCAGACAGAGTGTTGATTTTCTCAAGAATAACCTATTCACTGCTCCAGATTAATTATATTTTCCAGAACGCTTTGCTCGGTTCAGAAGTGTTTTCACACTTCATTTCGGGATCCTATCATTTGCAACAGGTTGAGAGGTGGGATAAAATGCCTTTTAAAGAATGCATATCAATTGCTTAGTGCTACTGCAAGATTCTCGCCGCTACCTCTAAGAGTTTATACATTCTCCCCATGTCCTCTTGTGTTTCTTTCAAGTTCTTTGGTTTCTCCCACAGTCCAAAGCCTTATGGGTTAGGGTTGGTAAGCTGTGGGTATGCTATGTCAGTGCTGGAAACGTGGTAAAACTTGCGGGTTGCCCCCAGGACTGTGCTGGTCGTTGACACAAATGATGCATTTCATTGAATGTTTTGGAGTAAGTGTGACTAATAAAGCTAATCTCTTTAAATTGTTAGAAAGAATAATTTGTACAAAAACATAAAATGCTGAAAATTCTGTGATGGTGAGGCAGCTTTTGTGGAGGAGGAAATAAAGTCCATTAACCTTTTATCAGCATTTTTGTGTTTCCACACTAACCAACGATCTGCTGGAGGATCTCATCAGGTCGAGTAGCATCTGTTGGAGACAAGAATTGTTGATCTTTGGCTCAAAACCCTGCGTGAGGTCTTCAGATTTTCAGCACTTAGTTATTTTTTCAGTCCTAACGCAGTATTTCAACTGGAAATTCAAAAAATCATCCTCCACACCATGACCCCCCCCCCCCCCCCAAGGCAGATGTTGCTCTGCCCACTGAGTTCCTCAGGCAGATTATTTGTTGCATCTGCAGTGTCCTAGAATATTACAACCCAGAAACATGCCCTTTGGCCCATCAAGTCTGTGTCAGACTCTCTTATGACTGTATTTTTTCTCTGTGAGTCAATAATTATTAAAATGGTAACTTTCTCATTCTCAGGGCAACCCAGACCATCCACAGTGGACTAAATACCCCTGAGGTGTATCTTGTGACATAATGTTGGAAATGTTTCGGTGAATTAGGGTGCAGCATGATCCTGTGGTACATTGAATGGGTGTAAGGAGGTAATATTTTAATATCTATTCTGATTAAGAACACAAGTAATCTTCACACACCTTGGAACCATTCCACTATTCAAAAATATCATGTTTTTAAAATCAAAATAAACTTGATTCATAATAAAAATATGAGAATAAACTTTGCAATGTTTTTTTTATACTTTGCATATATATTCAATGTTTTCAGTACTCTTTTATTATATTCCTACTTATCAATCAGAAGCATTTCTGCCACTCATGCACCCTCTCTCTCGGGTGGTACACAACTACAATTATTTATTTACTTATTTATTGAGATACAGCACAAAACAAGCCTTTCTGGGGTTTTTGAACTATGTCATCCTCAAATCCCTTGATTTAATCCTAGTCTAATCGCAAGAAAATTTACGGTGACTAATTAAGCTAGCAACCGGTACATCTTTAGACTGTGGGAGGAAGCTAGAGCACCCGAAGGAAAACCAGGCAGGCACGGGGAGAATGTACTAACTCCTCACAGGCAGTGGCAGTATTTGAACCCAGTGCTAACCACTATGCTAAGGACTTCTCTCAACTCAGCCCTCCCTCTCAGTAGCAGAAGAACTATATGCTCTGGTCCCTCCCCAACTAGCACATGTGGTGGCTGCACCAGGCTTCAGTCTGTCCCTCAGTACTCATCCCCAAGCCTGGAGTGTGCCAGTCGGCAGCATTTATCCACAGACACCTCAATGTACTGACAGACCAAACACTTCTGGGGAGACCAAGGGGCATCTTTCACTGGGTTGATGTTCTACCAGCAACACTTGATATCCATCTCCGAGAACAGCCCACAGATCAGAGAGTCCACGGTCATCCAGATGACTGGTGATGTCGGCCCTTGCACCTTTCTCCACACCTCTTTGCCGACCCACAGTCCGCAAAGAGGTGAGCTCCCACCTCCTACTCGCTGCAGCCGACCTGCGGGCAGCGTGTGTGGGGAGTGATACTCCAAGCACGCAGAAAGGATCTGACTGGCTTGGTCCCTCTCACTGCCAGCCCGGTGAGGCATTGGTGCCTGTCGGTGGGGTCTGGTGATGTGGCATTATGCCAAATGTTCAGGGAACCACCCCACTCTATCCATTGAGTCCTTCTCTATAGTGTTTGCAGGATGTTCCATGTTGACCATTGCCTGATGGAGTTGAGGTCAAGGGTGATCATCTGGAAGAACTTTTCCATGAGACACAGGTAGTATGGCAACACCCAGCTGACCGGAACCGTGGCTGCCTTTCTTCCACAACACTCATAAGCATGGATCCCTATGAATTCCAAATTCAATTCGACCGGCCCCACCTTTAAAAGATCTTCTCATCTTATAATAAATCATATTCAATCACTTGTGTCTGACAAAATGTCCAAAGTACACATCACCCTATAAATGATGTACAGGATACAGACTGGACAAATCAATTACATAATTAAACAGTAATACACATTCAAAGTTCAAAGTAGATTTATTATCAAAGGATACATATTTCACTATATACTACCCTGAGATTCATTTCAGGGTCACAGAAAAGTGTGGCACATCTAGTCGATGCCGAACCATTTAAACTGCCCACACCCATCGACCTGCACTGGGACCAAAACCCTCCATATCCCTACCATCCATGTACCTATACAAACTTCCCTAAAGCATTGAAATCAAGTTCACATGTACCACTCTCATGACCCTCTGAGTGAAGGAGTTTCTCCTCATGTTCCTTTTGAACTTTTCACCTTACATCCTTAATCCATGACCTCTAGTTGTAATCCCACCCAACCACAATGGAAAAAAACCTGCTTGCATTTACCCTATCTATACCCCTCATAGTTTTTGTATACCTCTATTGAATCTCCTCTCAATATTTTATGTTCTAAGGAATAAAGTCCTCACCTTCCCTTATAATTCAGGACCTCCAGACCTGGCAACATCCATTTAAATTTCCTCTATAGTCTTTCAATCTTATTGATATCTTTCCTTGCAGGCATTCTCATTAGAAAAAAGAAATACAATAGAATCAGTGAAAAGCTGCACACAAAGAATGAAATACAATCAACGTGGAAAAGAAGACTGTGCAAATGTATAAAAAACAGACATAATAGTACAATACATAAATAAATAATACTGAGAACATGAGCAGTAGAATCTTTGAAAGTGAGCCGACAGGTTTTGGAATAAGTTCATGGTTGAGCTGAGTGAAGTAAAGTTAAATTCAATTGTGTTGTGGACAAGTTAGATGATAATTTGGTCATAATACTTGATAATCTGGTGATAAACCGGGTCACAATTTTCAATAGATTTATCAATCAGTTTTATACTTTTGTTAAAAATGTAAAATGACAGTCCATCCTTTAAAATGTTGAAGAAATTGAAGCGTTGACTGAATCTTACTCTGTGGCCACTTTATCAGGTACACCTGTGCAGCTGCTCATTAATATAAGGATCTAATCAGCCAAACATTTGGCTGTAACTCAATGCATAAAAGTATGCAGACCTGGTCAAGAGGTTTATTTGTTATTCAGACCAAACATCAGAATGGGGAAGAAATGTGTTCTAGGTGACTTTTACAGTGGTTGTTATTCAAACAAGAGGGCATAATTTGAGAGTTAGGGGGCAAAAGTTTAAAGGTAACACGAGGGGGAATTTCTTTACTCAGAGAGTGGTAGCTGTGTGGAATGAGCTTCCAGTAGAAGTGGTAGAGGCAGGTTCGGTATTGTCATTTAAAGTAAATTTAGAAGGGAATAGCGGGTTATGGGCTGAGTGTGGGCCAGTGGGACTAGGTGAGTGTAAGCGTTGGCACGGACTAGAAGGGCCGAGATGGCCTGTTTCCGTGCTGTAATTGTTATATGGTTATTTGGTGTCAAAAGGAGAGGTTTGAGTACCTCAGAAACTGCAGATCTCCTGGAATTTTCAAGCAAAATAATCTCTGAAGTTTACCGCTACCTCTTTCAAACTCTAAGGTGCAGTTCAGCTGGTCCGGGTGGCCTATATACCCTTAGACCCTTACCCTTATGTACACACAGCTTTCTGAGCACCTCCTCTTCTCTCACACCTTCCAACATCTGGCATATTGCTAGTGTCTTCCACAGTGAAGGCTGATGTATAATACTCATTTAGTTCATCTGCCATCTCCCTGTCCACTGTTAGTATTTCTCCGGCCTCATTTTCTGCTGGTCCTCTGTTCATTCTCATCTCTCTTTTATTGTTTACATGCTTGAAAAAGCTTTTATTATCCACCTTTAAATGGTTTGCCAGCTTGCTTTCATATTTACTGGTAATCATTTCCTTTGTAATTATTCTTTTAGCTGTTCTCTGTAGGTTTTTAAAAACTTCCCAATCCTCTATCCTTCCACTAAATTCTGCTTTGTTGTCGGACTACTCTTTTGTTTTTGATTTGATTTCCCTTGTAGCCACAGTTGTACTATTTTGTCATTTGAGTATTTTTTTTATTTTTGGAAACATCTATCCTGCACCTTCCTTATTTTTCCCAGAAACTCGGCTGACATCCCTGCCAGCAGCTCCTAATTTACTTTGGCCAACTCCTCTCTCATACCATTGTAACTTCTTTACTCTTCTGAAATACTGTTACATCAGACTTTCTCCTTACCATATCTCAAGTTGAACTCAATCATATTGTGATCACTGCCTCCCAAGGTTCTTTAACCTTAAGGTCCCTAATTACTCCGGGTTCAGTACATAACACTCAATCCAGTATAGCTGTTCCCCGAGACCTCAAGCATACACTCAGTGGCCACTTTGTTAGGTATCAGAGGTTCCTAATAAAGTGGCCACTGAGTGAACTTTGATTTTATAGTCTACTCAGGCTGGAATTAAATCTGCTGTACAGCAGACTTTGCCAGCTGGTATCATCAAAATACCCTCAAAATGAGTGTGAAAGAAAGGCTGGTCCAAAGCCATTCGGAAGACAAAACTGTCCATAGTTATGATTGAGTTGGGAAAGTTGAGCGTGCTTACTTTTAAAAAAAGTCCTTTGTTCCTTGAAACTACCTTTTCAATTGGTTGCTAGGTGAAACTTTAACTTCCCCAGGACTACGAAAGCCTTTTAGCATTTAAGTTGATGACTTTTAAGAAAGGATTAACGAGCTATTTTCCAAAAACAAGCAGAGACAAACCATATTACTGAAATAAATATATCACATTCCTCACTAATTACATTTTCTGCATTTATTATCAAAGACAGTCTGGAATGCCAAAGTTCAACTGGAAAAAATATGTAAGTAGGTTATCAGATTTAAATCAAAATCAATGTGTTTTTGGTGTTAAATGAACTTGGACACAAACTCGCATTACTTACCAAAGAACATAATGCCCTCTGTTCCATTTTGATTTTGTCTGGTCACATTTGATTACACAACAACGCTTCCAACTTACTGTAATTATAGATGACTGACAGATGTCGGTGATGATGGTACTCTCTTTACAAACATCTGCGGTACTGATTGATAATTGCCAAGCGCCCAGGGAATAAAAGGCTCATGTTTTTTGTAGAGAAATAATAAACAAGCTTTGATTGTTGGCACCAATACAAATTGGCTTTGTTACTCTTAATAAAGAACTAATCACGGAGCAAACTAAAGTCACATTGAATGATTGAATCCCTTGGACTAGGCTATGAACAGAGGTAACAAACTTTGGTAATCACATGGTCCTGCTTTGCTTGATTTTTATTATTGCTTTTTAACACATCTAAGATGCATTCATTAAGATTGGGCGCCATGGCAGCATAGCAGCTAGCCGGATGCCATTACAGCACAAGGCAACGGAGTTCAGGGTTCAATCCTGGTGTCTTCTATAAGGAATTTGTACATCCTCCCCATAGAATGTGTGGGTTTCCGCTGGGTGCTCTGGTTTCCTCCCATATTGTAAAGATGTACCAGTTAGAAGGCTAATTGGTTACTGTAAATTGTCTCATGATGAAGCTAGGGTAAATTGGAGTTTGTGGGGTTGTCGGTGGTGCGCGTCAAAGTGCTGGATTCTGCACTGTATCTCTAAACAAATAGGTAAACTGTACTTATGAGTTACACTCAGCAGAAGCTTCAATTTTTTTTAGTTTTTGAATTAACTATACTTGGGTGAAATACTGTGGAGAAAAAGACATTCTGCTGTCTCTCCCAACAGGATGCCTTGTTCTTCAGTACTGAAAATTTGTCGCTTTTGCAATAATCCATGTTAGCTCCCTGGATGACCTTTACCAGTGAAACAAACGTGCCAAATCTGTTATAAATTTTGAAACCACATTGTGCAGCGATCATGTTAAAACTGTCCAGCTACAAATTAGTCTGTGGTCAGCAGAGAAGTAAGACTAAGATTTCTTTTTCTTTGCATTTGAGTAGGCACTATTATATCAGAGGTTGAGTTGGAAGTAGAATGCAATGGGAGGTGAACAGCAGCAACTGAATTGGCACAGTCTCAGTAATTAAATCTTAAGATACCAGAAAGTGATAATTTCTCCCTCAAAATGCAATGTATCATGGATAACCATGAACTGCAAATGGTGGGCATAAAATTAAACCCAGGGCATCAGAACAGCAAAATTACCTATTGTCACCATTCTAGCTTGCACTCTATGCAGTCCATTTTACTAGTAGAAATACTTAACTTTCATTCTAATTACACAGAAGGAAGCTATTCGGCCCATTATGTACATGCTGGCCCCAGTTACAGGGAGGAATACTTGTTCACTGACAAAACTTCAAGGTCATGTCACACCTGAATTTTCTGAACCATCACTTGTTATTTCTCCAGTAAAACCAAAACATACTTAGTCCCAATTCGCAAAAGCATTAAATCGAGCATGTTTTTGTATTGTAGCTACATTCAGTGGCCACTGGGCATATGTTTGTGGTCTTCTCCTGCCATAGTGAATCCACTTCAAGGTTTAACATGTTGTTCATTCAGAGGTTTTCTTAACTGCACATCACTGTTGTGTTGCATGGTTATTCGAGTTACTGCAACCTTCCTGGCAGCTTGAACTAGTGTGGCCATTTTTTCCTGACCTCTCATTATCAAGGCATATTCATCTACAGAACTGCCACTCACTGAATTGTATTATTTCACACCATTCTCAACAAATTGAGATTGTCATGCATGAAAATCCCAGGAGATCAGTAGTTTCTGAGATACTCTAACCACACTATCTGGAATGAACAATCATTCCATGGTAAAAGCCACTTAGACCACATCTCTTTCCCATTCTGATGTTTGATCTAAACAACAACTGAACCTCTTGACGATTTCTGCATGCTTTTAGGCTGATTAGATATTTGTGTTAACAATCAGGTGTATCGAATAATGTAATCTCTGAATGTATGATTTTATTACTGACGTAGCCTTGGATCCTCTCAAGCCTGCACAGGTAGACACCTCCCAATTTCCACCCAGCTAACAGAACCCTCCTGCAATTCATTTCCAACTCATCACCTGCAGCCTATTTAAACCCAGCTCTCTTCCACAATATTAGTTCACCCATTGAATCAGCCAGCTTTGACCAATCGCTCCTAGCCTTCAGTTTTCTTTTTCTCTTGCTGTGCTAAGCACCTGCTCTCTCTTGTTTAGTAGCCATACAGGGCTTGTTATCTTGCAGTTGATTATTCAAGTTATCAAGCTGTAGTAAATCAAAGCAACTGGACTTGCTGTGTTGTCTGGAAGTCGTTTTGCCACTCAGCCAAGAAGCTGCTTCAGTTCTGATCAATGTTGGGTAGGCTTCTGGCTTATGAACTCTGTGAGTTTTTTAAAGGTATAGTAATCTCATGTGGTTGTTTAGAGTTGTAGAGGTAATGAGGGGGTTATTTGTCTTATTTTTGCGTGAATGGAGATGCGAACTGTTGTGGAGACATCAGGGTAAAGATGTTAGAACTGCATTGTAAGTAGCTGATAGGTGGCATCATACCCCATCCCCTCTGTTCAGGGATGGGTTTTCCAGTTTACAAAGATGGTTTTTTTAACCCCTTGTTCAAACTTCCTGACATCCCTGTTCAAAATGTGTGCATTGTTATAATCAAAGGAGTGTCCCTTATCCATTAGGTGTGGAGATAAAGCTGATTCTTAACCTTAGGTATTAGCCCTCCTATGTTGGGCCATCTGCTTGTGAAGTAGTTGTTTTGTCTTGCTGATATATACAGACCTGTACAGATCTCATTGCATCGGACAGGAGGTCCAACATAAGAGGACAGGTGGTTTGAAAGAGGGGTTAAAGAAGATAGCTTTGTCAACCTATCAGCTAAGCCAAAGAGAGCGCATCTAACAGAGCAAAAATTAGTGGGAAGTTAGAGAAGTCAGAGGATTGGAAAGCTTTTAAAAACCATCAGAAGGCAACTAAAAAAGTTACTAAGAAGGGAAAGATGAAATATGTGTAGCCCCCTGGTAAGCCTCAGGCTCGCTCAGCTAGCTTCCATCTAGGGGAACCAGCCTTCGGCCCCGCCAAACTGGGTAATCAGCTTGTGTAGACGCTGTGTGATGTCCCCACCAAGCCCAGTAACAGACAGTACACCATATGCGATTAAATGATTGCACTTTATAGATCTTACTGGAGCTATGTACTTAATAGAGATACAATATAAAAGGAAAAGTAAAAGCCGCCAAACTTATCAAAGTCCAACCACTTTGTGCACAACTGTTGGAGCTCAGTTAACGAAGTCTTCTTGCCACCATTCGATCCCCTCCAACCTTCTCGACCCACTGTCTGGGACCAACAACAGTTGTCGCCCAGACATTCCACACAAATCTGTCCTCGTCTCCTCTCCTCACCAAAAGCCCTGGGCCTGGGACACCAACTCGAGCTCCATTCCATCGCCCAGCTTACAACATTGCATCTTCTTCCTCTAACCCCCTCGCGCCATCTCCCCCAAAGCTCACCCAACACTAGCTTACAGACCCACAAGAAAGAATAACCTCTATCCCAATTGGTTGACAAAATAATACAATTCTGGTTATCAATAATTATAACCCAAACAAGCTGCAAGAAAAAGCTCTCTCTCATGAGTTAGCATAACAAAGAAGTATTTTTACTTTTAACAAACAAAGAAGCTATTTTGATTACATACACAGTAACATAAAAGAAGAAGCCCCTTATATATCAAAGTACCTAGCCAATAATATTAAAAAGAATACCAGACGTTTCTTCAGATACACAAAGTGTAAAAGAGAGGTGAGAATGGATATCAAACTGCTGAAAAACAATGCTGGAAAGGTAGGAATAGAGATCAAGGAAATAGTGGGAAACTGAATAAGTATTTTGCATCAGTTTTCATTGTAGAAGTCACTAGCAGTATGATGGTAATTCCATGTGTCAGGGGTCATGAACTATGTGAAGTTACTATTACTAGGGAGAAGGTTCTTGGGAATCTGAAAAGTCAGAAGGTAAATAAATCACCTGGACCAGATTGCAAAGGCATTAATAATGACTTCAAGAATCCCTAGTCTCTTGAATAGTTCCGGAATATTGGAAGATTGCAAATGTCACTCAACTCAGTGGATGAAGAGAAGGCAGTGGATGTTGTCTACATGGACTGCAGAAAGGCCTTTGACAAAGTCCCCCATGGGAGCTTAGTTAGGAAGACTCAGTCACTAGCTATACATGGCGATGTAATGAATTAGATTAGACATTGGCTCAATGGGAGAAGTTAGAGAGTGGTAGTGGAGGATTGCCTCTCTGAGTGGAGGCCTGTGACTAGTGGTGTGCCAAAGGGATCATTGCTGGGTCTATTGTTATTTGTCATCTATATCAATGATCTGTATGATAATGTGGTAAATTGGATCAGTAAATTTGCTGATGATACAAAGATTGGAGGTGTAGTGGACAGTGAGGATGGTTTTCAAAGCTTGCAGAGGGATTTGGACCAGCAGGAAAAATGGGCTGAAAATGGCAGATGAAGTTCAATACAGACAAATATGAGGTATTGCACTTTGGAAGGAAAAAACAAGGTAGAACATACAAGGTAAATGGTGGGGCATTGAGGAGTGCAGTAGAATAGAGGGATCAGGGAATACAGATACAAAATTCCCTAAAGGCGGTGTCACAGATAGATAGGGTAGTACAGAGAGCTTTTGGTACATTGGCCTTTATAAATCAAAGTATTGAGTATAAGAGTTGGAATGTTATAGCGAGGATGTATAAGGCAGTGGTGAGGCTGAATTTGGAGTATTGTGTGCAGTTTTGGTCACAAAATTACAGGAAGGATATTAATAAGGTTGAAAGAATGCAGAGAAAGTTTACAAGGATGTTGCCAGGACTTGAGAAACTGAGTTACAGAGAAAGGTTGAATAGGTTAGGACTTTATTCGCTGGAGCGTAGAAGAATGAGGGGAGATTTGACAGAGGTATATAAAATTATGATGGGTATAGATAGAGTGAATGCAAGCAGGCTTTTTCCACTGAGACTGGGGAGACAAAAAGCCAGACGACATGGGTTAAGGGTGAAGGGGGAAAAGTTTAAAGGGAGCATTAAGGGGGGCTTCTTCACACAGTGGGTGGTGGGAGTGTGGAATGAGCTGCCTGATGAAGTGGTAAATGCGGGCTCACTTTTAACATTTAAGAAAATCTTGAACAGGTACATGGATGCGAGGGGTATGGAAGGATATGGTCCAGGTGCAGGTCAATGGGACTAGGCAAAAAAATGGTTTGGCATAACCAAGAAGGGCCAAAAGGCCTGTTTCTGTGCTGTAATGTTCTACTGTTCTATGGTTCTAAGAAGGAGGAGAAGTGGAAGAAAGGAAACTATAGGCCAGTTCATCTGACCTCAGTGGTTAGGAAGAGGTTGGAGTCGATTATTAAGGATAAATTGTCAAGATACTTGGAGGCACATGATCAAATAGGTCATAGTCAGCATGGTATCCTCAAGGGAAAATCTTGCCTGGCAAGACTGTTGGAATTCTTTGAAGAAATAACAAGCAGGATTGACAAATGAGAATCATTTAATGTTGAATACTTGAATTTTCAGAAGGCCTTTGACAAGTTACCACACATGAGGCTGCTTAACAAGGTACAGACCCATGGTATTACAGGAGAGATTCTAGCATGGATAATGCAATACCTGATTGACAGGAGGCAAAGAGTCGGAATAAAGGGGGCCTTTTCTGGTTTGATGTCAGTGACTAGTAGTGTTCCACAGGTGCCTATATTGGGGCTTGTTCTTTATACGTTATAATTCACCGATTTATATTATGGAATTGATGGCTTTGTTGCAAGTTTGCAAAGTATATAATGATACAGAGGGGGAGGTAGTTTTCAGGAAGTAGAAAGGTTACAGAAGAATTTAGACAGATTAAGAGAATGGGAAAAAAATAACAGATGGAATACATTGACGGAAGTGCACGGTCATGCACTTCGGTAGAAGAAATGAAAGGTTTGACTGTTTTTGACATGGAGATAAAATGCGTAGAGATTTGGGAGTCCTTGTGCACGATTCCCTACAGGTTAATTTGTAGGTTGAGTCTGTGGTGTGAAGGCAAATGCAATATTAGCATTCATTTCAAGAGGACTAGAATATAAAAGCAAGGATGTAACGTTGAGACTTTATAAAGCACTGTTGAGGCCTCACTTGGAGTATTATGAGCAGTTTTGGGCTCCTTATCTTAGAAATTATGTGCTGAAACTGAAGAGGGTTCAAAGGAGTTTCAGAAAATAATTCCAGGTTTGAATGGTTTGTCATATGAAGAGCACTTGATGGCTCTGGGCCTGTATTCACTAGAATTCAGAAGAATGAAGAATGAACTATTTGAAACCTATCAAATGGTGAAAGGTCTTGATAGAGCAGATGCGAAGAGGATGATTTCTGTGGTGGGCATGTCTAAGACCAGATGACACAGCATCAGAATAGAGGGGTGTCCTTTTAGAATGGAAATGAGGAGGAATTTCTTTCGCCAGAAGTAATGAATTTGTGGAATTCTTTACCACAGGCAGCTGTGGAGGCCAAATCTTCATATATATTTAAGGCAGAAATTGATAGATTCTTGTTTGTTCAGGGCATGAAGGGATATGGGGTGGGGGAGGCATTCAGATTCATATTCAGATTCAGTTTATTGTCATTTAGAAACCACAAATGTGATGCAGTTAAAAAATGAGACAACGCTCTCCAGTATGATATCACAAAAAAGCACACGACAAAACAGACCACACAAGAAAAACCACATAACTTTGGTAATCCCCAATCCAGAGTCTGGAGAGGCTGCTGCATATCAATATCACGCTACCGTCTTAGCACGTTCCCCGGAAAGGAACTCCAAACCCATCAGACAAAACAAGACTACCCAGACACACCAAGTCAAGAGACCAGCACTACCACCCAACAAACCAAAAACCTACACAAAACCACACAGTTATAGTTAACATTTAGTTGCAACAGTGCAGACAATACCATAATTGTTAAAAGACTAACTGACAAAAACCACATAATTATAACATATAGTTCCAACAGTGCAAAGCAATACCATAATCTGATAAAGAGCAGACCTTGGCATGGTAAAAAGTCTCAAAGTCCCGACAGCCCATCATCTCATGCAGACAGTAGAAGGAAGAAAAACTGAGATTGGAGCTGGGGAAAAAATGGATCAGCCATGATGAAATGGCGGAGCAGACTCGATGGGCCAATTAGCCTAATTCTGTTCTTATATCTAATGGTCTTATGGTCTCTGCTGCTCTAAGATTGGGTCAAGCAACCTCCAGATTTCTTGACAGTTAATAATTTTTATACTTTTCTGTGTGGTCTGTGGATAAAGTAACTTGAATTATCAACATAAGAGGCAAGTGTCACGGTCCATATTTTGCATTTCTTCAAGAAAGTGGATATTAGAGTCACAGTCATTGATCACTACAATACTAAAATAGTCCCTTCATCCTATCTAGACCACATCTTACTATTATTGTACCTAGTCCCACAACCTGCACCTGGATCAAAGCCCTCCATACCCTTCCCATCCATGTAGCCATCTAAATTTCTCTGGTAATTCGGAGCTACTTATTTGTAATATGAACATGTGATTGGATGTTTACCTATACATGAGCTCGCTGAGTGAGAAGATATGGAATACTATTTGCAGAGAAACCTTGGGTCTGAAAGTATTGCCACTGGGAGTATTTAAAATGGGAACCTCTGGCAGATTAAATAAGTACTTGGAGTTGAAACTGACAGAATGCAGAAGGAAGGAAGCACGGCAGTGATATTATGTCTACACTTTCCTTTGGAGAGCCTCAAGAGTCAGGAGCCAAATTACACTCTCTTGGCTTGTAAATCTCTGAGATTCAATAAATGTTGGAATAAAATGTCATTCTTTATCTCTCTCCATGGGTCAAGAAATGGTCAAAACAACTCTAAAATAAACTTGTGGCCTTTTGCCCGATTTTTGTCAAAGAAAAATACAAATTTTTGTCTCATCATTTTTTTGCCTGGCCAGCTGCTTATTTAGGTGGAACCAGATGTATCACAACTTTAAGCTCCAATTCGATGTGAAGCTTATTTGTCAACCTACGCTGCACATCCTCTGCAAAGTCAAAATTGAATTCAGAGTTCAAGTTCAAGTTTATTGTCATCTGACTGTACATATGCACAACAAAATGAAACATTTTGGACCACAATGCACCCACAAAACATATATCACACATGAGACATAAAACAAAATATTACCACAAATAAGTTAATAAAATATCATTCAAAGTACATGCGGTGTTCAGCACAGGTAAACAGTAAACATTAAACAGCTCATTGTTCCAGTAATGAGACCTCAGTGGTAGCAGGTTATTCATTAGTCTCACAGCTTGAGGGAAGAAGCTGTTACCCAGTCTGGCAGTTCTAGTCCTGTATGTCCTTCCTGATGGTAGTGGGTCAAAGAGATTGTCGGATGGGTGGGAAGGATCCTCAACAATGCTTCAAGCCCTTCTTATACAATGCTCTGGTAAATGTCACAGGTAGGACTTCATTCCCTGAAGCGTAGAAGAATGAGGGGAGATTTGACAGAGGTATATAAAATTATGATGGGTATAGATAGAGTGAATGTAAGCAGGCTTTTTCCACTGAGGCTAGGGGAGAAAAAAACCCAGACAACATGGGTTAAGGGTGAAAGGGGAAAAGTTTAAAGGGAACATTTGGGGGGGGGCTTCTTCACACAGGGAGTGGTGGGAGTGTGGAATGAGCTGCCAGATGAAGCAGTAAATGCGGGCTCACTTTGTCACAATGTGGGGGGGGGGGCAAGGGTGCTGGGGGAGGACCCAAATGCAGGACATAGACACTTTTCCTAAGGTTAACTAAATAGAGTTTATTACTATTTACTAGGAGAGCCGTGACGCAAGGATAGAACAGAGAGAAATCAAGGAAAGCAAAGAGGAAGTGGGAATAGGCATAATGGATGAGGACTCAGGCCCGGGACTAGGCTGGAACTCAGGGTCTGGGGGCTAGGACTCGGAGCTCAGGGATCAGAGCCAGGACTCGGAACATGAACCTCGGAGCTTGATACTGGAATCTTGGAGCCAGGACTCGATACGTGGAACACCAGAGCCAGGACATGAGCACAGGAACACAGAACACAGAGTCACGACCCCTCCTTGGGGACAGGACGTAGGGCAGGGGCTTTACACAGAGTCAGGACCCCTCCTTGGGGACAGGACATAAGGCCGGGACCCATACACGGAATACAAACGACAGTCCATTCGAGTAGCGGCAAATGGCCTGCCTACTTAGTTGGATACGAGACCACGCAATGGCCGGTACTATAACTGGGCCCAAGTTTGCTTCAAGCAGCCGGTGCTCTTGACTCACCCTGGCAGATTAACCTTGCCCAGACCCGCTGTGGCAAGGGAAGGCGGCTTGCTGGCACTTGCTTCGCGAGGAGACTTGGCTTGCTCCGGCTAGATGACTTTGGCTGGAATTAGCTTCGGTGACCTCGCTAACGCTCTCGCCCTGAACAGCTGAAGCCAGAGACTTATAAACTGCTGGTTCGATCGAGAGTAAATTGTCTTTAATCATCAAGCCAGAAGGACACAGGAAAACCGGGAATTAAAGGGAAACAAGGAGTCAACGATCCAGATCGTAACACAACCTAGGTAAATTTAAATGGAACCCAATATGGAACATGACACACTTTTAACATTTAAGAAAATCTTGGACAGGTACATAGATGAAAGGTGTATGGAGGGATATGGTCCAGGTGCAGGTCAGTGGGACTAGGCAGAAAAATGGTTTGGCACAGCCAAGAAGGGCCAAAAGGCCTGTTTCTGTGCTGTAATATTCTATGGTTCTATAAGGGGGTGTAAGACCTCAGTGATTCTCTCAGGAGCCTCCCTGCCACATGCACAGGAACCTATATGCACAGGTGTAACGGAAAATTTATTTGCAGCACCATCGCAGGAACATGGAAACAATTAAGCAGCAGCACCTTGCAGAATGCAGTGGAACATCATAACGAGATAGATTGTGAGGCCAAGAGTCCACCTTATTGCACACAAGGTCCATTTAAAAGTCTGTTAACTGTGGGATAGAAGGTCTCCTTGAGCCTGGTTTAACATGCTTTCAGGGTTTCGTGTTTCCTACCACCTGGGGGAGGGCAGAAGAGAGAACGTCTGGAGTGGGTGGGTCTTTGATTTGCAAGTTGCTTTATGAGGTAGTGAGAAGTACAGACAAAGTCCATGGAAGGGAGGCTACTTCCTGTGAGGAGCTGGGCTATATCCAGGACTCTCCACACCAGCTTGCAGTCATGGGAGGGCCGGCCAATCGATACCTATCGGGGTGCTCCAGCAGCTGAGCCTCAGTGACTTGCTGGTTGAACACCACTTGTGCCTGAGTCTGTGATGCATATACATCTTCCAGGCCCCAAGAGTCCTTTTACCCAGCCAATATCATCACAAAGACTGAGTCCCGCATCGACAAAAGCCCAGAACAACTGGAGGAGACACACATCTATAATGGTTGTTTCAGCTGTGAGAGGGGTGCAGGAACAGAGCCTGGGCAGAAGACAAATTTGTGTTGATTTAAACCCCTGATTCACAGCAATAACTTACTTCAAAATCTCATCATCACCTTCTAGGCATTCATGTGAAAGGTTGCCTAGGGATACGAGCTTGTTTCCCTGTCCCAGATCTCAGAAAGAATGACCCAGTTAATCACCAGGCCGCACTTTTTCCCTATTGTTGTTACCCTTTTCAAATATTTTTGCCATCTCCTTCCTGAAGTTATTCTTGAATATTCTTCCACCAGCTGTTCAGTTTATGCATTCCAATTCATAAGAACTTGATGCCCAAAATAATTTTCTCACGTCATCTCTGTTCTTTAGGATACTTTTAGGTTACCTTAAATGAGAACTGAGGATTGAAAATCAAGGAAGGAGGGGAGGAGAGTCTGCTGTTGTACTGAGAAACAGGAGACTGAGGATGGTGGAGAAAAGGAAGCTCTGATGGATGATCTGCCACGAGGCTGGGGCATAGAACACCGCTGAGGAAATGTGGAATACATTGGAACATAGAACAGTACAGAAGAGGGACACGCCCTTCAGTCCTCAATTTTTCAAAGAACAGCCCTTCATAGAACATAGAACAGAATAGCACAGTACAGACACTAACCTACACCAAGGTCAAATCTAACCCTGCCCACTCGCAGAGTCCTCCATTTTAATTTTTATCCATGGGTCTATCTGAGAGTCTCTCAAATACCTCTTATGTATCTGCCAGCATGCTGCCTCTATCCTGGCAGCATGTTCCACACACTCACTACTCTCTGTGTAAGAAAAAACTACCTCAGACATCCCCCCTGTACAGTCCTCCAATCACTTAAATAAATGTGCTCTCATATTAGCTGTTGGCACCCTTGGGAAAAAAGGTGCTGGCTTCCACTCTATCCATGCCTCTTAACATCTTATACATCTTCCTTCACTCCAAGGGGAAATGTCCTAGCCTGCTCAATCCATTCCCATAAGACATACTGTTCAATCTAAGCAACATCCTGGTAAATATCCTCTCCACCTTCTATAAAGATTCCACATCCTTCCTATAATGAAGGAAGCAGAACTGAACACAATATTCCAAGTGAGGTCTAACCAGTGTTTTATAGAGATGCAATATTATCTTGTGACGTTTTGAACTTAATCACTTGACAATGAAGGCCAGCACAAAAAATAACTTCTTAAACACCCTGTCAACTTGCAAAGCAAGTTTTTTTAATCAAATGAATAAAGCTAATAACATCTAATCCCATTTGGCCGTATATTGTCTAAATATCTCCTTTCTCTGCACTTTCACTGGCCTCTCAAATACTTCTATTGTATCTGCCTGCACCACACCCTGGCAATGCATTCCAGGCACCAACCACTTTGTAAAAAATTGCCCTATAGATTTCCTTTGAAGTGTCCCCTCTCACCATAAATGCATACCCTCTCATACGAGGGGTGATTGATAAGTTCATGGCCTAAGGTAGAAGGAGTCAATTTTAGAAAACCTAGCACATTTATTTTTCTTACATTCATACACTTAGTCCAGCGGTCGTGGAAGTCGGTATCTTGGACCTCCAGAGTTGGTCCACAGCATGGGGTAAGTTTGTGGCCTAAGGTGAGTTATTAACTTCAAACTTTCTGCATAATCACTCAAAGAGTTGAGCTGCGTGTGCACGTAATGAGAGCTGTATAACTCATCTCCTTCTACCTTAGGCCACAAACTTATCAATCACCTCTGCTGTGGACCACTTCTACAAAGAAGGGATCCGTATGGTCCACGACTGCTGGACTAAATGTGTAAATGTAAGAGGAGACTATGTTGAAAAATAAATGTGCTAGATTTTCTAAAATTGACTCCTTCTATTTCAGGCTACGAATATATTAATCACCCCTTGTATTAGGCATTTCAACTCTAGGAAAAAGATCCAAGCTATCTACACTGCTCATGCTTGTTTTAATCTTATAACCTCTTGAACTCTGCCACTCTGGACAAAACAGCATTGGTTCATACAAATACTTCCTTATAACACATCTCTCTAATCCGGGCAGCTTCCTAGTAAACCTCTTCAGCAGCTGCTCCAAAGCCTTGATACCCTTCCTGTAATGGGGTGACCAGAAGTGAACACAATACTCTCAATGCAACCTAGCCTGAGTTTTATAAAGTGCAGTGTAACTTTCTGACTCTTGAAACCAATGCTTCAATTAATGAAGGTAGACATGCTGTACCCCTTTACCACCCTACTGACTTAAGTAGCCACTTTCAGGAAGTTGTGGACTTGAATCCAGGATTCCTCTGCATGTCAACACCATTAAGGATTTTGCCATTGATGGAGAACATAACTTTTACATTTGATCTTGCAGACCTCCGCCCTCCCACTTTAAAGGAACAGTTGGAAAGTACTGCAAATTTTTAGAAAAAAAAAATCAACCTACTATATCATGGTCCTTGCACTTTATTTGTCCACCTACATTGTATTTTCTTTGTAATTGTCTTCTGCCTTCTGCTTTTCGTCTTTCCATCTAAAACAATGGTGCATAATTTTGTTGATTGGAGGAAAGTGAAAGGGATATGTCAGAGGTAGGCTTTTTATGCAGAGAGTGGTGAGTGGTGCTAAGGATGGTGGCAGAGGCAAGTACATTAGGGACATCTCAGAAATTCTTAGATGGACACATAGGTGATAGAAAAATGGAGGGCTATGTTGAAGGGAAATGTTAGATTGAACTTACGGTAGGTTATAAAGTTGGCCAAACATTGTGAGTCGAAGGGCCTGCACTGTGCTATAATCTCCTTTATGTTCTATGTTCTATCTACTATGTTCTACCTTAATAAAATTATATAGCTTTGTAAATTGGCTTATTAATGTCATGTGTACTAAGGTATAGTGACATAATTTGTTGTACATGCCATCCATGCAGATCATTTCATTACAACAGAGTACTAAGGTAACACAAGGGAAAACAAATGCAGAATACAGAATCGAGTGTTACAGTGCAGTATATCCAGACACTATTGTACAAAGCATAACCAGGTAGACTGGGGAGCAAGGGTTTAACTTATCATATGAGGGAACCATTCAATAGTTTTATAACAGGACAACAGAAGCATCCTTGAACTGGGTGTATTGTGGTATCAGTCTTTTGGCGGTGGCGGGTGGCAAAGAGGGAATAACCAGTAGAGTGGGGGCGGGTGGTAATCTTGATTATATTGGCTTGTTTCACGAAATCTGTCTGGAAGGCATATAAAACAAATGCTTTTCACTGTATCTCAGAACATATGACAATAATAAACTAACATCAATTCCAATTAAAAACAAAAAATTAGATTTAATTGCATTTATTTATCACATATACGTGGAACAGAAATGGCAAGATCTGAAGTTCCCTGATCCCACTCGGATCTCTAGATAGTGTGAAACACAGAGAAATCCCTTCCATTTGTCTGAGGTGCTTGGGCTGATGTGGTCAATTCTTCCGGCCTATGGGAGTTCCCTTGTTCATTGTGCATAATACACTCAGTGGCCACTTTATTAAGTACACCTCCTCGATAGTGTAAATATCTAATCAGCCAATCATGTATCAGAAATTCAATGCATAGCAAACATGCAGACATGATCAAAGAGGTTAAACCTTTGTTCAGACCAACATCAGAATGGGAAAGAAAAATGACCGTGAAATGATTTTTGGTGCCAGATGGGGTGGTTTGAGTATCTCAGAAACTGCTGATCTCCTGGGATTTTCATGCACAAACGTCTCTAGAGTTCACAGAGAATGGTGTGAAAAACAAAACAAAATGACATCCCGTGAGCAGTAGTTCTGTGATTAAAAATATTTTGTTAATGGGAGAGCCAAGGAGAGATACTAGACTGGTCCAAGCTGACAGGAAGGTGACAGTAACTCAATAACCACTCATTGCAACTATCGTGTGCAGAAGAGCATCTCTGAACACACAACAGAAGATTCCTAATAAAGTGGCCATGAGTACATAAATATTATTATACACAGTGAAGCATATCCCTTTGATAATAGTTACTTTCCCAAAGAGTAAGTCTGATCAACATCTCCCCCACTAAATGCACCACTACTTTATTACTTCCCATCAGTCACCTTATGTACAGCCTAGCTTCACTTTATGGACATACAATCAACCTACTGTCATTATATAAGCTATCTTACATATTTATATGGGGCGTAGGATGGAGATATGTCTCTACCATGGAGATATAGGTGATCCTTCCCTATGCTAGCTTGAAGGTCATCCTTGGGCAAGGCGTAGTACCTGGTTAGCCCCTGATCAAGGTCACATAAAGCCATTGAGCAGATAGGAGATGGTTGTATGAGTAGCTGGTGCATATCACAAGTCCTGGTTATGCAACCACTGATATCAGGCAGACAATCTCTGAAGAACTTTGATAATGGCTAGGGTCACCCGTCTTGTAAAGACACTGCCAGAAGGCAAGGGCAAATCACTTCTGTAGTAAAATTTGCCAATTACAATTATGGTCATAGACGATGGTGGCCCACGCCATACAACATGCCACATAACAATGATGATATATAAGCCCAGTGCATCACACAAACCAATCTTCCATCCTTGGACTCACTTTACACCATACACTGTCGGAGCAGTGCTGCCAGGATAATCAAGGATAAATCCCACCCAGCCAACACAATTTTTGTCCCACTTCGCTCCGGGAGAAGGTTCAAGAGCATGAAGATATGTACGGCCAGATTTGGGAACAGCTTCTTTCCAGCTGTGATAAGACTGCTGAACTGATCCTGACCTGGATCTGGGCCGTACCTTCAAAATATCTGGACCTGACTTGCACTACCGTACTTTCCCTTTTCTATTTTTCAATTATGATTTATAATTTATATATTTATTATACTTACTTTGATTTGTACTTCAGGGAGTGCGAAGCACAGAAACAAGTATCACTGTGATGATTGTACACTCTAGTATCAATTGTTTGGTGACAATAAAGTATTTGTATTTGTATTGTATTGTACTTAAATTATCATTATGTTCTTTATATTTTATGGGTTTTTTGTGCTGCATCAAATCCAAGATAACAGCTATGTCATTCTCCTTAAACCCGTGTACTGGAAAGTACACTAAATAAACTTGATTTCTGTTGATTTCCTTTGAATAATACCACTCTACAAAACCTATTTCATGAGCCAAATATTTATCTACAGGGTTACTCAGTCGACCAAAGCAGGGAGGTTTTGTTTGATTCTTCCTGAGATAATTAAGGAATGGGAGTGAATATCATGCTGAGTAATTGTTATATCTTGAAACATCTGGAGGTGAAATTGGCTGTTCCCAACTTGCCATTTATTTTGCTGTGCAAAATGAGCTGGGTCCTGCAACACACACAAAATGCTGGAGGAACTCAGCAGGCCCACCAGCCTTCGTGTCCAGCACATAATTCTCTGAAACTTCCACTACCTCCAATGGGATCCTACCACCAAGCACATCTTATCCTGTCCCCCAATTTCTGCTTTCTGCAGGTATCTCTCCTTAAGCAACTCCATTGTCCATTCGCCCCTCCCCACTGATCTCCCTCCTGGCACTTATCCTTGCAAGTGGAACAAATGCAACACCTGCCCCTACACCTCCTCTCTCACCATGATTCAGGGCCCTAAACAGTCCTTTCAGGTGAAGTGATACTTCACCTGCGAGCCGGTTGGAGTCATATACTGTGTTTGGTGCTCCCAATGTGGCTTCATGTATACTGTATCAGTGAGACCCGATGTAGATTGGGAAACCACTTTGCAAGCACCTACACTCTGTCCACCAGAAAAAGCAGGATCTCCCAGTATCCATCCATTTTAATTCCACTTCCCATTCCCATTCCAATATGGCCATTCTTGGCCTCCTCTGCTCTCATGATGAGGCCACACTTAGGGTGGAGGAAAGCACCTTATATTTCATTTGGGTAGCCTCCAACCCGATGGCATGAACATCGATTTCTCAAACTTCTGGTAATGCCCCCTACTCTTCCTCTCCTTCACCATTTCCATCCCCTTTTCCCTCTCCCACCTTGCCACAAATCACCTCCTTCTGGTGCTCCTTCCCCTCCTTTCCTTTCTTTCATGGCCTTCTGTCTCTTTCACCAATCGATTTCTCAGCTCTTTACTTCAGTCCTTTCCCTCCAGGTTTTACCTATCACCTTGAGTTTCCTTCCCCATTCCCCCACCTTTTAAATCTACTCCTCGGTGTTTTTCTCCAGTTCTGCTGAAGGGTTTCAGCTAGAAACATCAACTGTGCTCCTTTCCTAGATGCTGCCTGGCCTGCTGAGTTTCTCCAGCATTTTGTGTGTGTTGCTCAGATTTCCAGCATCTGCAGAATTTCTCTTGTTTGTGATTAGATCCTGCAACAGAACAACATAAAAAGTAAAAATCGGGTATCTCTACCAGCAGTAACTTATCTTAACGTACTGTATATGAAAAGGTCATTGAAGATGCTATACCTTCCTTGTTTGATTGCGTTTTTGCCAGTACTTTGTTATTGTACAACTGGTAGCCTGACAGAGTACTGTTCATCTCAAGATGGTGCGTGTCTGTGACGTAGTGTGTATTGTAATGATGCGTTCGGCTGAATCATAGAACACCTATGCTAAGCACCTGAAAGCCCTGGAACAATATCACCAAAGATTCTTATGAAAGATTTTGAAGATCAGCACTAACACCAGTGTTCTGGAGGAGACCAATACGAACAGCATCTCTAGCACAATAACTCCAATGGATTGGTCATGTCATCCAGAATCCTAACTCACATCTCCCCAAACTCTCCTTTACTCCCAGTTAAAGGAAGATCAGCGAGTCCCTGATGGGCAAAGGAAACACTTCAAAGATAACATTATGATCAGCCTGAAGAAATTCAACATTACCTCTAAAGCCATTGCACTCAATAGGTGCATCTGGAGGAAATCTGATGAAGAGGAAGAATGATCCCTGTGCTGCAAAAACAGAAAGGAGAAACTGAACAAACAGAAGGCACAAACACTAACCACAGCCACTACTTACTTTAGCCCACACTGCGCTAGAATATGTGGATCCCAGATCGGTCTCCACAGACACCTAAGGACCCATTAATAGACAACCCCTTAGGAGAACATCATACTTGGCTCGAGTGATCACACTGGTATTACACTGAGTAAAAACCTCACAAGAATGAGGGGTGACTTTATAGAGGCATGTAAGATCCTTGGGAGACTCTCAGGGTAGATTCTGGATGCTTTCATTAGTGGGAGAACCACAGGCAAGGGGACATGCTTCCAAGATAAGGGGCTGGCCACACATTTCAATTTCACTTCTTATTCTTATTGGAACATATCACTCCATGACCTCCTCTATTGCCATGATGAGACCACACTCAACTTGGAGGAGTATCACTTCATATTCCATCTCAGCAGTTTCCAGCTTGGATGCACAAACATTGATTACTCTAACTTCTGGTCATTTCTCCCCTCCCTTTTTTCCATTTCCCATCTGGCTACCCTCTCATCCCTTATCTTCTCCTCATGTGCCCACTATCTCCCTCTGGTGCTTCTTATCCTTGTCAATTGTCCTCTCGTATCAGAATTCCCCCTATCCCCCAGGACATACCCACTTCTCAATGTTCGCATCAATCGGGTCCATCATTAAGGATCCTCATCATCAGCGACATGCCCTGCTCTCATTGCTACCATGAGGGAAAAGGCACAGGAGCTTGAAGATACACACTCAATGATTTAGCTCTGTGCCAACATCTTAGTCATCCTAGGGATATGTGCCTAAATCTTTTTCACAGTGATGTATATACAGTAATTTATAGTTTCTTTAATGTGTTGCACAACAAATTTCACAACCTATGCCAGTAATATTAAACCTGATTCTGATTCTGATTCTTTCTTCTTCTTCAATCCTTTATCTCTTCTCCCTTTAAAGTGCTGCAATTTACTGAGGAATGCTGTAAATGATTCTGGGATTCATTTCACAGCAGGTTGAGCTTACCCATCAGTTCACTCAACTGGCAGTTTTTTTCAAGCCTTTACAGTTCATGGATAAAATGAGCTCAGACACTTCTAAGTTACAAGCAACAAAAGCCATGCTATCTGTTCAAATCTCACTGCATGATATTAATAACAAATACAATTGATGCATCCAGGTGCCCACTGGTTTTGAATACATTAACTTATTCCTTTACAATATAATGTCAATCATTGTTCTTTGAACACGTTCTTTTTAAGAGCTCTTGTACAGAATGTAGGATACTGTTTTCGAGAGGGTGATTTAATTTACCCAGCATATTAGCTAATTACATGCATACTATTTTACAAAGAAGCATTCATATGGAAGGAAAGTTGACATAGAACATATGGGGCAGTGTGGCAGTTAGCGTAGCACTGGTACAATGCCAGTGACATAAGAACATAAGAAATAGGAGCAGGAGTCGGCCATCTGACCTGTCGAGCCTGCTCCGTCATTCAATAAAATCATGGCTGATCTGACCATTTACTCAATTCCACCTCCCTGCCTTTTCCCCCATAACACTTAATTCCCCTACTATGCAAAGATCTATCCAACCTTGTCTTAAATATATTTACTGAGGTAGCCTCCACTGCTTCATTAGGCAGAGAATTGTACAGATTCACCACTCTGCGGGAAAAAAACAGTTCAAGTAAGGAGACCAGAACTGCACACAGTACTCCAGGTGTGGCCTCACCAGTACCCTGTACAGTTGCAGCATAACCTTCCTGCTCTTAAGTTTAATTTCTCTAGCAATAAAGGCCAACATTTCATTTGCCTTCTTGATAGCCTGCTGCATCTGCAAACCAACCTTTTGTGATTCATGTATCAGCACTCCCAGGTCCTTCTCTATAGCTGCATGCTGTAATTTCTTACCATTTAAATAATAATCTGCATTTTTCCTTCCAAAGTGAAAGACTTTGAATTTACTAACATTGTACTCCATCTGCAAGACCCTTGCCCACTCACTTAGCCTATCTGTATCTCTCTGCAGACTTCGTATCTTCTGCACAATTTGCTTTTCCACTCAATTTAGTATCATCAGCAAACTTAGATACACTACACTTGGTCCCCTCTTCCAGATTGTTAATGTATATCGTGAATAATTGCTGACCCAGTACCAACCCCTACGGCACACTACTCACTACTGATTGCCAACCAGAGTAACACTCATGTATCCCAACTCTCTGCTTTCTATTAGTTAACCAATCCTCTATCCATGTTAATGCGTCACCCCCAACTCTATACATCCTTATCTTATGGATAAGTCTTTTATGTGGCACTTTATTGAGCACCTTCTAAAAATCCAAGAAAATAACATCCATATGTTCCCTCTATCCACTGTGCTCATTATATCCTCAAAGAATCCCAGTAAGTTTGTCAAACAGGACCTGCCTTTGTTGAATCCATGCTGCATTTGCCTGAGGGATCCATTTCTTATGAGATGCCTCACTATTTCTTCTTTAATGAGAGCTTGAAGCATTTTCCCAACTTTGGCCTACATCCTTTTTTGAACAGTGGCATGACATTCGCCATCTTCCAATCTGCTGAACGTGCTCAAACTCCAGAGAATTTTGGTCAATCTTCACCAAAGCCTCTACTATAACTTCTGCCATTTCTTTCAGTAACCCTAGGAGTAGTGGACTTATCTATCTTCAGGCCCAGAAGATTGCTCAACACAACTCTTTAGTTATAACTAATGCATTGAGGTCCTCACCTCCCATCGCATCCATAACATCTCTAATTGGCCGAGGTTCAATTTCTGTCGCTGTCAGTAAGGAGTTTATACATTCTCCCCGTAAATGCATTGATTTTCTCAGGGTGATCTGGTTTCCTCCTACATTCCAAAGTTATGTGGATTAGTTAGTTAATTGATCATTAGGGTGCAATTAGGTGGTGTGGGCTCGTTGGGCCAGAAGAACTGTTACCATGCTGTATCTCTAAAAAAGGAATAACCATGCACCCCAACTGATTCCCCAGTCTCCATCCTTTGTTATCTGTCAATCAAAGAGTGAGAACTTCATGGTAAGGGACTCAGGTATGATCTGGCAGCTCAGTTGTTCTTGTTTTGTTCTATCTGTAGATCTTGTTCTTGTGTCCAAATGCAATAAAGTTGAAAGCAAAACAAAACAGTGTTTCAGTTTTCCAGTCACATGATCTCAGGCTCAAGGAAACATCAAATTCCAATCTAAAAAGTATATATATTATTTCTTTCTCCTGTGAACATTGCTGCTTTCCAAATACATTTTGAGTTGAAAGGAATAAATGTGTAAGTCTCCCAAATCTCCAGAAGTGCTATGGTTAGCTGTAACACTGGGCTTATTTGAAATACCTCAGCATTATGTAAAACAGCCATGAATATAGATCATTAAGAACAAAACAGAAGTGGCTGGGGAACAATAATGATGTTGCTTCCTGCTTGTCCTTGAGAGGCTTACACTGATACAGCTGGTGAATCTAGTTGCAAGCTTAACAAGCTGTCAATCATCTCACCAGCAGGGATCACCAGTTTTTGGTGGAATAGCCCAGGGCTACTTGGCCTCACCAATCAAGAGCAAGTGTTGGTAAAGCACTTATCCCAGTGCTTTGGGCAGGGGCATGGTGAACACAAGAAATTTACTAGTCACTGAGAGAGTTGGATTCAGAGGTCTCATGGTGTGTAGCTCTGGTCTAGAAAGTCCAATTCTACTATTTCAAAGTAGGAGATCTCTCCCCATTGCCCTAGCCAATTTTATAAGTCAATCAATATTCCAAAAATTGATAGTCTGGTAACTATTACAATGCTCTTTGATAACAAGGAGCAATTCAATGCATAAAAGAATGAAGACATGGTTAAGAGGTTCATTTGTTGTTTAGACCAAACATCAGATTGGGGAAGAAATGTGATTTAAGTAACTTTGACTGTGGAATAATTGTTGGTGCTGAATAGGGTAATTTGTGTCACAATCATGGATTCAGCAGCACAGCAGATTTGACAATTGAGCTTGTGAATATGCACATGTCAGCTAATTATTATTTCATTGTGGTAGTATTTAACTCCATTCATTCCATTGTAGTACTTGTCAAGACTTGAACCCAGGATAGAGCACAGCAATGCTTCGCTGCCTGTTTGCTTTCTGCCTTGCCTGAGAAATTGGACTTTCGAGTCAACTGATTCTGAAGACTAGTGGTATTCGTTTAATGTTTAGATTTTCTTTTCTGCTGCAGTGTAGGCTTCATTTTGCATTTTAAAGTTTTATTTAACAGCCCTATTTGGCCTAGCATCTATTGTTTATTTTCCCTTTGACACAGTTCACATTAAAGTTTGTGAACTATCGACCTGCTTTAGAGTCTCTCACTCAGTACTTGGGCCGTATCCAAACCTGGTGATAGTTTGAGTATGTCGGAAACCACCGATCTCCTGGGATTTCAATGCACAATAGTCTTCTAAGAGTTTACAGAGAATGGTGTGAAAAATAAAAAAAATCCAGTGAGTGGTGGCTCTGTGGGTGAAAATGCCTTGTTAATGAGAGAGGTCAGAGGAGAATGGCCAGACTGGTCTAAGGAGTAACTTAAATAACCACGTGTAACAACAATGCATGCAAAAGAGCACAATACGTCAAACCTTAAAATGGATGAGCTACAGCAGCAGAAGACATGAAAATACTTCCAGTTTTTTAGTACAGGAGGTACCTAATAAAATGGCACTGAGTATATGGACACCAGTGAAGATGCTGATGTATTTGCGAACAGACATATAGCCTGTGTACACATCAAGGGTTCGTGCACATGCGTTATCTCACAGTCCACAAAATCCTTTTCTCTATCCAGCGCATCTTGGACTCTATTCTTACTACTCACTTTGCCCTATTTATACTGGCCATTTCATCTCTCCACTCTCAGTCATGGTACAGCCTTTTAAGCCCAAATGTCAACCCTCCCTTTCCCCACAACAAATGCTGCTCACCCTGCGGACTTCCTCCCGCACATCGTTTATCCTCTCTGCCACAGACTGACCATTCTTACCTTTGCCATTGTTATAAAACCAGAAGCCCACCTGCATCTCCACCTTGCTGATGGTCGCATACCGCTGACAGTCTTCATTGACACTCCGTTGTGTGTAGTCAGAATCAGATTCAGGTTTAACATCACTGGCGTATGTCATGAAATGTGTTGTTTTACAGAAGCAACACATTACAATACACAATAATAATGACTATAAATTACAATGAGAAGTGTATACAGTATTAAAAAAATAAATTAAATAATTAATACAAAAAGAGAGGAAAAATACTGAGGTATTTTGCATTCAAAAATCTGATGGCAGAGGAAAAGAACCTTTTCCTGAAATGTTGAGTGTGTGTTGTCAAGCTTCAGCACCTACACCCTGATGGTAACAATGAGAAAAAGGCACGTCCTGGGTGGTAGGGGCAAATTTGGAATATTGTGTACAGTTCTGGTCACCAAATTATAGGAAAGATATCAATAAATTAGAGAGGGTGCAGAGACGATTTACTAGGATGTTACCTGGGTTTCAGCACTTAAGTTACAGAGACAGGTTGAACAAGTTAGGTCTCTATTCATTGGAGCGTAGGAGGTTGAGGGGGGATTTGATCGAGGTATTTAAAATTTTGAGAGAGATAGAGTTGACGTGAATAGGCTGTTTCATGAGAGTTAGGGGGCAGAAGTTTAAGGGAAACACGAGAGGGTATTTCTTTACTCAGAGAGTGATAGCTGTGTGGAATGAGCTTCCTGTAGAAGTAGTAGAGGCCAGTTCAGTTGTGTCATTTAAGGTAAAATTGGATAGGTATATGGACAAGAAAGGAGTGGAGGGTTATGGGCTGAGTGCGGGTAGGTGGGACTAGGTGAGATTAAGATTTCGGCACGGACTAGGAGGGCCGAGATGGCCTGTTTCCATGCTGTGATTGTTATATGGTTATATGGTTAATGATGGATGCAGCCTTTTTGAGCCATCGCCTTTTGAAAGTATCCTGGATGCTGGGGAGGCTAGTGCCCATGAAGATGCTGGCAGAGTTTACAACCTTCTAAAGCTTATTCAAATGCTGTGCAGTGGTTCCGCCACACCAGACTGTGATGTAACTGGATAAATGCTGTTAGATATGGGTAAGAGATAGATATGGGAGGCATCCGATGTACATGACAAAACATCCTGATTCTGTCATTTTGTGCAGCCTCAAAATCAGAATCAGTTTTATTATTACTGATAGATGTTGTGAAACTTGTTGTTTTGGGGCAGCAGTGCGACACAATTCATGAAAATCCCTATGAATTACAATAAAAAAATAAATAAATAGTGCAAAAAGAGAGCAACATTGTGAGGTAGTCTTCACGTGCTCATGGACCATTTAGAAGTCTGATGATGGAGGGGAAGAACCTGTTCATGATACATTGAATGTGTATTTTCAGGCTCCTATACCTACTCCCTGATGATAGTAAAAAAAATAAGGCATTTCCTGGATGAAGGTGGTCCTTAATGATAGAATCCACCTTCTTGAGGCATCGCATTTTGAAGATGCCTACGATGGTGGGGAAACTAGTGATCATGATGGAGCTGGCTGAGTTTACAACCCCCTGCAGTTTTATCTGATCCTGTGCAATGGAGCCTCTCTACCAGACGGTAATGCAACCAGTTAGAATGTGCTCCATAGTACATCTGCAGAAATCTGCTGGTCTTTGATGACCATGAGACCATAAGACATAAGACATAATTAGGCCATTCAGCCCATTTAGTCAGCTCCAAGTAAATTATGGCTGTAAATCTCCCTCAATCCCATTCTCCTGCCTTCTTCATGTAATCTTTGACATGCCTACTAAACAAGAAACTATCAACCTCTGCTTTCAATATACTTAATGGCCTGGTCTCCACAGCTGTCTGTGGCAATCAATTCCACAGACTCACCACATTCTGGTTAAAGGAATTCCTCCTCATCGATGTTCTAAAGGAACATCCTGCTTTTCTGAGATTGTACCCTCTGGTCCCAGACTCTCCACAATAAGAAACATTCTTTCCCACTTCCACTCTATCTAGTCCTTTCAATATTCATTAACATGAGAGGAGTGGAACAAAGGAGAAAAGGAAGGAAGACAAGATCCCGGAGAAGCAACAGGCAGGTGAGAAGAAATAAAAAGTCAAATTGGGACGAGAGAATAGGAGACCAAAGAACTGTTTGTTTCAGTCAGATCCCCCCTTCAATCTCTAAATTCCATTGAGTACAGGCCCAATGACATCAAACGCTCCTCATACATTAACCCTTTCATTCCCGGGATCATTCCTGTCAACATCCTCTGAACCCTGTTCACAATACCCCAAGTCCGGTCTTGACTAATGCCTTATAAGACCTCAGCACTACATCCTTGCTTTTATATTCTAGCCCTCTCAAAATGAAAGTTAGATTTTGATTTGTCTTCCTTATTTCCAACTCAACTTGCAAGTTAACCTTTAGGAAATACTGCACAGGGGCTCCCAAGTTCCTTTGCAACTCTGATTTCTGAATTTTTTCCCTGTTTAGAAAATAGTCTGTGCTGAATTTTATCCCAGTTTTGAAAATAGGCTATGCATACATCATAACAAATCTTCTAAAACTCCCAATGTTGCTGTTGTGTCTTCATAACTATATCAATACGTTGGGCTCAGGGCTGACCTTTTGAGATGTTGACAACAAGCAACCTGAAGCTCCTCATTCTTTCCAGCACTGAATGTTCAATGAAAACTGTTCTGTGTTCCTTCAATTTCCCCTTCCTGAAGTCCACAATCAGTTCCTTGGTCTTGCTTACATTGAGTGAAAGGTTCTTTCCTGTGACTGTACTCAACTATCCAATCTACCTCACTCCTGAACACCAACGTTGTGATCTTCACATGGCCAGAGACAGCCCACAACTGTCACCAATGCTTGTATCCTCATGTCTCCTTTTGGGCTTCTACCTTCATTCTTCAGCCGTCAGGCTTCTTCCTGTGAGTCAGTGTGCTCTGGACTTTGACCAGCTTTGACCCTGGACTTTGCCAACCCCAGGATTTACCGATCGTGGGTTTGACCTTGGAGCCTAAACATCCGGATTTGCATGGATCTTATTTGATCTCTGGGCCTCAAGTTCTGCACTTGCATGAACCTAATTTTTTTTTGTTTCTCATAACATTTTATTTAGAGCATCCTCTTCTTTATTTTTGCTTGGCTTTGTGAGCATACCTGAGTGGGTGCAGTAAGCTTGGTTTACAGCAGATCTAACTTGACTATATGCAGTATACCCTGATATTCCAACCCAGCTGAGACAGACCATATTTTCATACCTTTTCAACAATATGTCAAGGTACAACTTTGAAGGGTAAAAGCGGAAAACATTCTTCCAATCTGTTTGGCTTTTCTCAGCTTTTCTTCTCTATTAATGTTGGCCTATTTTCATAGGTACTAGAAATTCTGCAGATTTTGGAGATCCAGAATAATACACACAAAAAGCTGGAGGAGCTCAGCAGGTCACGCATTACCTATAGCGAGGAATAAAGAGATGACAGCTCAGGACAAAACCCTTCATTAGGACTGGCCGAGACTATCAATTCTTTATTCCTCTCCATAAATGCTGCCTGACCTGTTGAGATGCTCCAGCATTTCAAGCCTGAAGTTCAATTTTATTGTCATTATACATGTATACTGCCAAATGAAGCAACATTCCTTCAGACCAGGGTGCACAACACAGTACATATAACTCACACACAACAGTAATTACACAAACAAATTAACAAGTAATAATATATATTCCAAAAGATAGACATTTAGTATAAAGTGCATTTATACACAAGCTAAAAAGTAAACAGTATAACGCTACTGCTGCATCATACAGGGTAACACTTGAGTGGTGACAGGGAGTTCAGTAGACTCATGGCCTAGAGGAGCAAGCCATTTTCCATCCTAACATTTCTTGTGCTGTAACTACAATACTTCTTGCCTGACGTTAGGGTATCAAAGTGATTGTGGAATTTGTAGGAAGGACCCTTGACAATGCTAAGTGGCTTGTGTACGCAGTAATCTCGATAAGTATCTTGGGTGGGTGGAAGAAAGACCCCAGTGATCTACTCAGCAGTCCTCACAATCTTCTGTATGGTCTTTTAGCTAAATGCATTGAGCAATCGTTGGGAGTTTTCAGTTTATCACTGCATCTCTTGAACAGCATCTGCCTCAGGTTGTTAGATTAATTACCTTCACTCATTAAACAAACTGAATGTAATATTCTCAATTCATATGTCACGACTCTAGTTATTAATTCACACCTTCACTGAGAAATGTGTTACTTCCATGACTGCTGATAGCACGGGTATTGTATGTCTCTAATTTCTCATTATCTACTTGAACAGTCAAATCATTCAGACCCCCTTAGTGGAAGAGTTCTTCCACTGTTGACCAGAAGTCCATCAGATGATGGTCAGCACAGAAGGCACTGCACACTTTGCAGGGCAGGAGCACAATGGATTCTGTAGGTTTTGTCTGCAGGAAGGCAAAAGAATGGGGCTGAAAGGAATAATTCAGCCTCAGCGAAGGCTCTGTGAGTCAGACCACGGTCAAGAGTCCTGCCAAGATTGAGAGACTAAATCCCATGGAAAAGCATCTCAAAACACTTCACGGGTGTATTTTTGTTAAGGAGGACACTTTGACCACAGAGGCATTTCAGTCCAATTGGTCTATGTAGACCAAGATGCCTATCTAAGTTAGTCCTATCTGCCTTCATTTGTCCCATGTCTTTCTAACCCAGGATTTCCCAGTTTGGGGTCCATGGATCCTTGCTCAATGGTATTGATCCCTGGGATTAAAAAACTTGGGACCCTGTTGTAAGTATTTCCTATCCCTGATACATGAAAGATCCTGCTGCATTGTGTATAAAATACATAGGTTTGGTGGCACACTAAATGCAAAGGAAAACATACAATGCTTGTATTGTATTTTTGCATATATTTATCTGACTAAACCTAAACGTCTTGAGCAACATACACAAAATGCTGGAGAAATTCTGCAGGTCAGGCAGCATCTTTGGAAATGAATGATCATTCGACATTTTGGACTGAGACCATGGCCTCCTCATGTGCCAAGATGAGGCCGCCCTCAGGGGGGAGGAGCAACAAATTATATCTCATTTGGGATGCTCTAAGCTGATGATATGAATATTAATATTTCCCACCCATCTGGCTTCACCTATCACCTTCTAGCCAGCCTCCTTCCCTTACCCCCTCCTTTTTATTCTGGCATCATCCCCCTTTCTTCTCAGACCTGAAGAAGGGTCTCAGGCCAAAGCGTTGACTGTTTATTAATTTCTGCGGATGCTGCCTGACCTTCTGAATTCCTCCAGAATGTTGTGTTTGATGTTTTGGATTTTCAGCATCCACAGACTTTCTCCTGTTCACGATTTGACACACATAATGTTGGAGAATTTCAACAGGTCAGGCAGCATCTATAGAAGTGAATGAACAGTCAATGTTTCAGACCAAGACGCTTCAACAGGACTGGAAAGGGAGGGAGAAGAGGCAGAATGAGAAGTTGGGGGGTGTAGGAGAACAAGCTGGCAGGTAATAGGTGAAACTAGTGGGGGGAGGAGATGAAAAGCTGGGAGGTGATAGTTGGAAAAGGTAAAGAACAGATTTTATATGTCTCAAACTATTCTTGAAATAGATAAAAATACTTTCTTTCATTCCAGCCTAGCCCTGAAGTTGCTTTTTTAGCTTGCCTTAGTCTTTTCAGATCTCCAGGGTGTCAAAGTGTGTTGTTTCTATTGACAACTGAAACAGTTTGTGTTCTAAACCAACAAGTCCCTGGTGAGAGACCACCATTGTAATTCCAGCAATCAACTGAGCCTATCTGACTGTACAAAAAATAATGGAGGAACTCAATAGATCAGGCAGTATCTATGGAGAGGAATGAACAGCCAATGTTTCAGACTGAGACCCTTCATCAGGACTCGAGCATGTGTAAAACCATTTCCATTCATGAAGGCCAGTCAAGTCAAGTTCATTGTCATTTAACTATACACATGTATACAGTCAAACGAGATAACTGATGCACCATCAATAACTCTTGGAGACATGAGGCAAGATATAGGCTTTATTGGCTGGAAGAAAGAACAAGCAGCAAGTGATCACCACACAACATCCAAGAGACTGAGGCCGGGGCTGTGCCTCCAATTGCCTTTATACCGGGGTCCGTGGGAGGAGCCACGGGAGCAGTCAGCGGGGGGGCGTGTCCAGACAGGTATATGTAGTTCACCACAATAACGTTTTTCCAAACCAGGGTGTAAAGCACTGTAGTATACATTACACACGTAACACACAGTAACTTATGAGCGTAAGGAAGGAATCTACAGATGAATTACATATAAATAAACAAACTACAGTGCATAAATAAAATACTGTAAGATACAGAACAGATTAGTCAGAGACACTTTGATACAGGGAGCTTGGAAGCCTAATGGCCCGAGGGAAGAAGCTGTTCCTATCCTGACCATTCTTGATTTTAAGCATCATAGTCTCCTGCCTGATGGTAGAAAGTCAAAGAGGATGCTGGCTGGATGGGTGGGATCCTTCAAAATACTCAGGGCCCTGCGTACACTCCTGTTATGTGTCCCCGAGACCCCTGTGATTCTCACAGTCCTTTGTCTGACTTGTCTGACTACTATGTTTCACATCCAGCTTTGTACTTTCCACCTTGCATCATTCTCTGGTTGTGGACTGCTGCTGTACCAGTGACTTGTGATAGATTAAACCCTCTAGCATTTTTTAAACACTATTTCCATCAATAACATTTTGCATGCAAATTTAATTGAGAGGCTTCACATCTCTACACCTTTGACTGAATTCTTTCATCTGCCAGTCCACACATAACTATCTCAAAAGGCATCAAGAAGATGTTACTTAATGAACCAGCATACTCATTAATTGTCTCCACTTGCTTCTGGCTCCTTGCCCCATACTTATTGCTTTCAGCTATTTCTAATGGGTTTTGGATTAAAGTAATCAACCAGTTTCTGTAGAACATCTTTAAACAAGACATCTTTCTCACTGCGTGGTGGATGAAGATTTATCGGTATGCCATATGTTTCTGACCAAACTCTTTTTAACACTCACATATCACATTGTTTTAGGCTCTTGAGATGCTGCTGCCGAATTCAATCACCAGGGTATTGTTAGCTTTAAAAGAAACATGCCTATTTATTCAATAAATGAGCAGGATGTCCTTGAGCCCATTCATACAGAGCAAGGCTCCTTAAAAGTGCGGAGTCAGGGAGCCTATTGTCCCTCTCCTGTTCAGTAGTGTGAGCAACAATCCAGTGATGAGTCAGTGCTAATGTCACTTGCATCTCAGGTTGTTATGAGCTCTTGTAATGTTTATGTGGGCTTGCGATCATGAAATTCCATGTGAGTGCACATTACAAAATATCAGCCTCAAAATATAAGAATGTTGCATGGTTGTTGTCTGTTGTCTGTTGTCTTGTGTTTTGCTGTTGAGTATTGCTGCTGTTTGTGTTGTTCTGCTGAATATTGTGGGCAGGTTATGTTGGTGGCAGAATGCAGGCGACACTTGGGTGTGTTGGTTGTTAACGCATATGATGCATTTCACTGAACGTTTTGATGTAGATGTGACAAGTAAATCTAAATCTGATCTACTATATGCAAGACAGAGACTGGTAGATCTTTTAAGTGTCAATAGAAACAAAGAGTATGAGATAAGTGCAGGACTGGGACTCACTTGCTTACTAAAGGCTATTACCCCGCCAGAACATAATAGTGTACGCTGCTGTCGAAATAAACAATGCTGCGGACTGTAAAATTGAAACAGCAAACTGTTGGTCTCCCTCTTGATGTGACAGGAGTGATACCTCTCACTCCCTTGTTTGTGACAGAGAGAGAGAGAGCCTCTGGCATGTTGAACTGCTGGGATGAATAATGGTTTTTGATGGACTTCAGATCATGGCCTCTTCGGGGGTTTTGTTATTCCTTTCATGGCAGGTGGTGAAGGGGCTGATGCATTTTGCTGAGGCAAGTGGGAGAGAGGAGAGGTTGATGCTTTTGCTGCTGCTTGTGCGTAGGAGCGGGAGGGGTTTTTGGGCTTCCCGTCGTTCATCCTTTGGTTTTTTTTCTTGCTTCAAGGATGTCTGCAGAGAGTAAGAATCGCAGGTTGTATACTGTATACATTTTGTGATATTAAATGGAACCGTTAAGCCATTGAACCATTAAACTATTGGGGCATAGACTGTTGACAGCAGCTCACCAAAATGCTACATCTTGGGTCAGACTTTCAAGTTGTCCCTAAGTGTAGTCTATTGTCAAAGATTCTTCCTCTCCCAGAGATGAGGTCTTTGGAGCTTCTGCTGGCATTTCTAATGCACTGGACCTTTACGGGATGGCGTAGCTTGCCCCTCACATTCTCCATTTGCAGCTGGGCTTGGGACCGTCCATGGCGGAGTTGCAGGAACGTGAGATTGAGCTAAAAGATCATTTACAATCTTATTGAGAAAATGGATGGCATACTCCTGCTTGTATTTCTTACCTGCTTACATTTTTTTTGCAATTGTACAGAATTGTAAAAACTCTGACAACATGATGCCAATATTATTATGACAAAGGACAAAGACAGCTACAGGGCATAGGGTGGATCAATGCAAACTGCCCAGTGACCTTAAATTGCTTTAGAATGATCTACCACAGAGCAGGGTACCATTTAAATTCAAGTGTCTACCTGACCATCCTCCTTTTTCCTTGTCAGCAGCATCATATTAGAATGTGAAACAGACACAAGAGGTCGTACACTTCTGCGTTTAATTCACTTGTTCATTCTTCACAAGATATTGAAGAAAACAGTTCAAGAATAACTTGGAGAGCAGTTTATAAAATGCAGCTGCTGACAAGTACTTCATTACACGATGGAGAGAAAGTGAGCTGAGATATTTATTTTCTTATCACTGAATCAGACGGATGCAGCACATGAGAAAAGAACTCTGCCATAATACCTTTGAAATGCAATCTAATTAGCCTGGCTTCCCACTTCCTTCTCAACATATTTCTGCAATTACTTATCCTCCCAGTGTTCATCCACTTTCCTCATAAATCTGCACCTATGCCATATTCAGACAAGGATAGTTAAAGAAAGTGTGAGAATATACATTATCTACCAGAGAAAACTAAATAATATACAGATCTGTGCAAAAGTTTTAGGTGTGTATATATATATATATATATCAAGGGTGCTCAAGACTTTTAAACAGTGCTGTAAGCTATTTTTATATGCTTTCCTGTGTGGGTTAATTTTGATTTGATTTGCAGCACACAGTGAAAAGACATCCATTTCCATCCTCCCTTTACTTAGCCTTGAAACAGCAATATCTGTGAGTTAACAAATTTCACAGCATATGCCAGTGATATTAAACCTGTTTCTGATTCTTAAGTTTTTGTTAATATTGGTAAACATTTAATAGATTAGTACTGTGCAGAAGTCTTAGGCATTCTAGCTATACAAACGCATGTACCTAAGACTTTTGCACAGTAATTTGAAAGGTAGACAATTGGAAAAATATACAACAGTGAAGAGGTTCCATTCTAATTTTCTTTCTCTTTAAGTTTTTTGTTTAGGGATACAGCTTTTAAAATTTTGTTATGTATGTTAACATACATACTGGCTGGAGGTAGATGGGACTAAGTAGAAGATCAGGTGAGCATGGACCAGATGGGACGAGGACCTGTTTCAATGCTTTAATGCTTTATGACACTTTGAGAGTCTTATAGTGTGGCACGGTCACTTAGCAGCTAGCACGACGCTATTACAGCGCCAGCGATTGGGTTTCAATTCCCCCTGCTGTCTGTAAGGACTGTGACCGTGTGGGTTTTTCCCTGGTGCTCCAGTGTCCTCCCACATTCCAAAGGTGCATGCTTTAGGGTGAGTATGGTGTGGACATGATGTGCTGGCGTCGGAGGCATGGTGACATATGCGGGCTGCCCACAGCGTACACTCACACTGAATTGGTCATCGATGCAAATGACACATTTCAGTCATGTTCAAGTTCAGTTTATTGTTATTCAACCATACATATGTACATATATCACCAAACAAACCCTGAACCAAGGTGCAAAACACAATACGTATATCACACACATAACACGTCAAATAATATTACCACTAGCAAGTCAACGAATAATAAGGTGCATTAATGATACAAGTTAAAAAGTAAACTGTATAATGCTACTGATGCTTGATGCATGATGAGACCTGGATAATGGCAAGAGTTCTGTAGTCTTATAGCCTGGGGGAAGAAGCTGCTTCCCATCCTAACAGTTCACGTCCCAATGCTATGGTATCTTCTGGATGATGGTGGTGGGTCAAAGAGATTGCTGGATGGATGGGAGAGATCATTGACAATGCTAAAGGCCCTACCTTTTGCAGCACTCCTGATAAATATCTCTGAGGGTGGAAGGGAAACTCTGATGGCCCTCTCAGTTGTCCTTGCAATTCTTTGTAGGGACATGTAGTCAGATGCTTTGCAACTCCCATGCCAGACAGTAACGCAACTGGCCAGAATATTCTCGATGGTTATCCTGTAAAAATTGGTTAGAATGGGGGTCTGGGGGGTGAATCACAGGAAGTGTAGACACTGCTATGCTTTCTTGACCAAAGAGTTGGTGTTGAGGGACCAGGTAAGATCATACATTATGTGCAAACCCAGAAAATTGATGCTCCTAACTCTTTCCATGTAGGAGCTGTGTGTGGTCAGGAGTGGTCAGCCTGCAACTTTCCAAAGTCCACAATCATCTCTTTGGTCTTGTCCACGTTGAGAATCAAGTTGTGCTCACACCATTCCAAATGCTGCTCTACTTTCTCTCTGCATGCTGTCTCACCGTCATTGTTGATTAATGTTTCAAAATATGTTTTTGTGACAAATAAAGTTCATCTTTAAATCTTTAGTGGTCCCACCACCGTCTGACAGTCAACACTGAACCAGAAGTGTTTGAGTGTGACATGTCACCCTAATGGTGTGTGATGAGTGATGTAACAATACTTCTGCTGTTTCTGGCTGTTACAGCAAGATAATAATCATGTTACGTCAGTCTGAAGCTTCAAAGGAATTTTACTGGACCTACTGACAATCTGATGATCAATGTTTTCTTGGCTGATACATCCTCTTCATTGGTGGAGGAGTCATATTTTAAAAATAACTAAATATGCTGAATGTGTCAAATATTGCAATAGCCTTCGGCAAAGGTTTATTACCGGTGAGGACAGGAGGAAGTATACTTGTATCTTCAGGCATAGCCTTGTGGCAGAATAGATCTAATTGGTACTGTATCACACCCAGTGTCGTTCCCTGTAACTGCACATGTAAGAGTGCCTATTGCAGCTGGTCCAATGTGGTTTCAACCAGGTCCGGGATTTAGAAGTGATTATAAGAGCAAGAAGGCAGGAAAAGGCTATCAGGATACTTTGCCATTCATTAAGATCACAGCTCATCATCTAAGAATGAAAATCGAAAACAACTGAAGATGCTGCAGATCTGAAGCAGAAACGGAAGATGCTGGAACTGGGGTGTGGAGAAGGTTAGGCAAAATTTGTGGGAGTAGAAATCGAGTTAATGGTTCCAGTTGAAGAATGGACCTCCAACAGTCCATCTATGTGAGGCAACGCTTCACAACAGGTAAAACACGGTGTAGATTAGGGGACTGCTTTGTCAAGCAGCTTTGCTCCGTCTGCAACAAGCACAGTATCCTGGGGTCAATCCCCAATCCTATTTCAACATATCAGTCCATGGTTTCCTCTACTGCCAAGATGAGGCCACTCTCAGGCTGAAAGTGAAACATCTCATATTCTAACTGGGTAGCCTCAAACCTGATGACATGAACATCGATTTCTTTAACTCCCTGTTAGTTGCTCACCTCTCCCTATTCTCTTTTCTTCCATTCCCCATTCTGCCTCCGCTGTTAACTTTTCTCATTACCTCACCTGCCTATTGCATCTCTGTGGTGCCCCTCCTCCTTCCCTTTCTCCCATGGTCCACTCTTTCCTCCTATCAGATTCCTTCTTTAGCCCTTTAAATCTTCCACCTAAATCCTCCCAATTTCTCATTCCTCTCCCCTCTCGCACTCACCTATCACTTGCCAACTTGTGTATTTTCATCACTCCTGACACCCGCCCCCCACTATCTTATTCTGGACTCTTTCCTTTTCCTTTCCAGTCCTGATGAAGGGTCTCAGCCCAAAATGCCAACTGTTTATTCCCCACAGTAGATGTTGCCTGACCAGCAGAACTCCTCCAGCATTCTGTGTATTTTACTCTGGCTTTCCAGCATTTACAGACTCTCTTGTGTTCAAGTTGAAGATGTAGTCCAAAGCGGGGAAGGCAAAAAAAAAACCAAGTTAATTGTAAGTTGAATGGAAGTTAGAAGAAGAAATGTCGAGGTCAAGGAGTATATCTGTAATGGGATCAAAATCTTGGTCTGAGTTTCTCTCTCAAACTTAGATTATTATGGTCTTCCCCCAGTACATCCTTAGATTGTGCTGGTTGTTAACACAAATGTTTTGATGTACATATGATAAATAAATGAATTTGTATCAGAATATGAATCTCTACCTGGTCCCCATAATGTTTAACACTACTGCAGGACAAAAATCTATGTATCTCCGTTATATTTTCTGGACTTCTAGTCATAAGCATAGAGATATAATATTTTATTATGAAGCATTGTCCTGAGGCTCAAGTACCCCATCCCCTTCTTATAGCTACATAGGACAGAAGGTACAGAAGAACAAAATCCCACATTAACAGATTCGTGAACAGCTACTTCTCTTCAGTCATTCAGTTCTTGAACCAAATGGCACCCAACCTGATAGGGGGTACTGTTTGGCCCAAGTGTGGAGAGAGAGACACGCTGAAGAGGATAAACAGGTCACTGCCTTTAACAGGAACTGCACAGAAAATAAGGGGAAAATAAAACAATAAACGCTAGGCCAACAGGGCCATTAACTAGAACTGTCAGATGTGTGCTAGTGCCGATACAGGGGTTTGGTTGTGGTAGCTTAATGCTAAATAAATGCCTAAACAGTTTCAAGCTTAGCAGTAATCTTCATTTCCGAAACCAAGCCAATGGTAAGTAGGGAATGTAGATGTTACTATGTTTTCGGTCAAGTCTCGAAAAGACTGGAATGACAGGAAGGATGTTAAGTACCAACACAACAAAACACTAATTGGCTGGAAAGTGCATACCCACGAGAGTGATTGACAAACTCATTCCACAACTCATCTCTTAGGGCGTGCAGACACCATGATTGTGACAGAATCCTAATCTCAGTATAGCAACAGTACAACCGGTTTGAGTACCACATTAAAAAGGATTGTCTTAAAATTAATGTGCATTTTCTTGCAAAAATTGTGCTTTTATAGTTAACCGAAGTTTTTCCTTTGACAGTTTCGTATCTGATGCTCTGTGCCAATGGCCCTGATGCGGTTAAGTTTTTATTGCATCTGTGCAAACGTATACATCCAGATTTCCAGCATCTGCAGTCATTTGCACCTCCATTGTGCATTCATGTACGTGTGCATATGACAATAAACTCTGACTTGGGTTGCTAGACTATGCTGTCTCCAACTGAGTGAGGTATTTTCAAGGAGAAAGTGGTGAGCTCATATATAACACACTCAAAATGCTGGAGGAACTCAGCAAGTCATGTAGCATCAGCGTAATGAACGAACAGTTGATGTCTCACACTAAGACACTTTATGAGGACTAAGAATATTTTATCCTCAATACCACCCTTACCAGTTGGATACACTGTTGTCTAACACTAAAGCATGGGATAACTTACACTCAGGGGCCACTTTATTAGGTACCTCCTGTAGCTAATAAGCAGCCACTGACTGTATGTTCATGGTCTTCTGTTGCTGCAGCCCATCAGCTTCAGGGTGTTGTACAGTCAGAGATGCTCTTCTGCACACCACTGTTGCAACACGTTTATCCAAGTTACTGTCACCTTCCTGTCAGCTTGAAACAGTCTGTCCATTCTCCTCTGACCTCTGTCAGTAACAAGGCATTCTCACACATAGGACCACTATTCACAGGATCATGTGAAAATCCCAGGAGATGGGCACTTTTTGAGATACTTAAACCACCCCATCTGGCACCAACAATCATTCCACAGTCCAGGTTACTTACAACACATTTCTTCCTCATTCTGATGTTTGTTCTGAACAATAACTGAACCTCATGATGTGTCTGCATGTTTTCATGTACTGAGTTTCTGCCACTTGACTGGCTGATCCAATATTTGTATTAACAGGCAGGTGTACAGCTGTATCTAATAAAGTGCTCACTGAGTGTACACAGTCCACACTGAGTGCAAGACAAAGGAAAATAGAACACAAGGCTGCAGTTATAGAATGCATTCTACCAGAGGAGACAAGATAGGAGGGAATGTTAAATTATGTGCAACATATATATCTAAATGAAATCTGTCACATGCCAACTGGCCCAGCTGTAAACAAAGTTAACATCTATCTGCTCTCTGATCTCCTGCTGGTTGATATTTCAGTCTCATCTCTACATCTCACAGCTTGGTGCAGTTTTAATTAAGAGCTGTTCAGTGTAGAGTATTCATGCCCCGCAATCAGAAACACTGTACTCCCAGAAGTGACCAGACTTCTGCAAAGCCAGAGCCATACGATATTTGACCCTGCCCTCACATTCATCAGAAATAAGATCATTGCCCATTATATTCAGGACTTACCAAACTCCATGATAAATTTTCTCCAGTCTTCGATAGATCCCCCCTATGACCTCTTAACTTTTCTCTTTGCCTGCCTATTGCCCCCAACTGGTGCTGCCCCTCCTTCCCCTTTCTCCCACGGTCTGTTCTCCTTTCCTACCAGTTTGGTGTGGGCCCCCAGATTCTAAGAACTTTTCATAGGGGCACAATTGAGGGCATCCTGACTGGCTGCATTACTGCCTGATATGGGAACTGTGTTTCCCTCAATCACAGGACTCTGCAGAGAGTGGTGCGGGCAGCCCAGCCCATCTGTAGATGTGAACTTTCAAGCAGTGATGCAACATAGTGCATCTGTAGAAATCTGCTACTCTTTTGTGATGTACCAAATTTCCTCAAACTCCTAATGAAATATTGCTACTGGTGTGCCTTCTTCATTATTGCATCGATATATTAGGCCCAGGATAGACTTTCAGAGATATTGACACCCAAGGTCTTGAAGCTTCTCACTCTTTCCACTGCTGACCCCTCAATGAGGACTGGTGTAGCTTCTCCCGATTTCCCCCTCCTGAAGTCCACAATCTGTTCCTTGGTCATATTGACATTAAGTGCAAGGTTGATGCTGTGATATCACTCAACTAGCCAATCTATTTCACTCCTGTATGCCTCTTCATCACCCTCTGGATTTTGCTAACATAAGTTGAGTCATAGGCAAATTTATAGATGGAGTTCAAGCTGTGCCTAGCCACATGGTTATGAGATTTGAGAGAGTAGAGCAGTGGGCTAAGCATGCATCCTTAAGGTGCACCTTGATTGCACATGTTGTGTTGTGTTATGGAATGTTGTGTAGAGGAAACAGTTCCATAAGGCTATAAACCATAACATATACACTACATCTACTGCTCTACCTTCATCAACATGTTTAGTCACATCCTCAAAAAATTTAATCAGGCTCGTAAGGCACAAACAGCCTTTGACAAAGCCATGCTGACTATTCCTAATTTTATTATGCCTCTCCAAATGTTCATAAATCCTGCCTCTCAGGATTTTCTCCATCAATTTACCAACCACTGAAATAAGACTACCTGGTCTATAATTTCCTGGGCTATCTCTACTCCCTTTCTTGAATAAGGGAACAACATCTGCAACCCTCCAATTCTCTGGAACCTCTCCCATCCCCATTGATAATGCAAAAATCATTGTCAGAGGCACAGAAATCTCTTCCCTCACCTCATACATCTTATCTGGTTCCAGAAACATATCCAACTTGATGCTTTCCAAAAGCTCCAGCACATCCACTTTCTTAATGTTTATATGCTCAAGCTTTCCAATCCACTCTAAATCATCCATACGATCCTACAATCGCCAAGATCCTTTTCCATAGTGAATACTGAAGCTAAGTATTCATTAAGTATCTCTGCTATCTGCTGTGGTTCCATACACACTTTTTCAATGTCACACTTGATTGGTCCTATTCTCTCATATCTTATCCTCTTGATCTTCACATACTTGTAGAATGCCTTGGGGTTTTCCTTAATCCTGTTCAACAAGGCCTTCCCAGGTCCCCTTCTGGCTCTCCTAATTTCATTCTTAAATTCTGTTCTGCTAGCCTTATAATCATCTAGATTGCTATCATTACCTAGTTTTTTGAACCTTTTGTAAGCTTTTCTTTTCTTCTTGACTGAATTTTCAACAGCCTTTGTACATCACGGTTCCTGTACCCTACCATCCTTTCCCTGTCTCATTGGAATGTACCTATGCAGAACACCACACAAATGTCCCCCAAACATTTGCCACATTTCTGCCATACATTTCCCTGAGCACATCTTTTCGCAACTTATGCTTCCAAGTTCCTGCCTGATAGCTTCATATTTCCCTTTACTCCAATTAAATGCTTTCCTAACTTGTTTGTTCCTATCCCTCTCCAACGCTATGGTAAAGGAGATAGAATTGAGATCACAATCTCCAAAATGCTCTCCCACTGTGAGATCTGACATCTGACCAGGTTCATTTCCCAATACCAGGTCAAGTACAGCCTCTCCTCTTGTAGGTTTATCTACACATTGTGTCCTGAACACACCTAACAAACTCCATCCCATCTAAACTCCTTGCTCTAAGAAGATGCCAATCGTTATTTGGAAAATTAAAATCTCCCACCACAACAACCGTGTTATTATGACACCTTTCCAGAACTTCTCTCCCTATCTGTTCCACAATATCCCTGTTTCTATTGGGTGGTCTATAAAAAAACTCCCAATAGCGTTATTGACTCCTTTCTGTTTCTAACTTCTAGCCACAGAGTCCATGACTTCCTCCTTTTCTGCTGCCATGACACTATACCTGATACAGATCTCTATAACAATAAAAAAAATAATGAGAATATACAGTAAGTTGTAGAATCCTCTAAAGTGAGTCTGTAGGTTGTGGAATTAGTTCAGAGATGCGGTGTGTGAAGTTATCCATGCCAATACAGCAGCCTGATGTTTTCAGGGTATTAACTGTTCCTGAACCTGGTGGTGTGGGACCTAATGTTCCTGTACCTCCTTTCCAACAGCAGTGGTGAAAAAAGAACATGGCCTGGATGGAGGGGGCCCTTGATGATGTACTGAACTGAGAGTGATTGATGTGCCAACAAATTGACATCTTAACTCAAAAGTGAGTGGTCGAGGCAAAGACGCAAGCAGCAGCAGTGCAGAGGTGCCACTGTGACATTTTAAACTTTTACACAAAGAGCAAGGATTCACTAAGCTTTGTACAGCAGTTACTGCGGAGCTATAGAAATACACAGCAGAACAGGAACAGTAAACTGTATTATTTATATATAATACATACACAGGAAGTCTCAGAAGAGATGAAAAGGAAAGAAATATATTCAATTCATGGCAATCTGAAATTGGAACTGAAAAAGCTGAAAATACACAATGGCGTCATCAACAACTGTGAAGTGAAACGAGGATTCTGATGTGTCTGTGAAGTTTGGCTGAACAATGCAAATTATTTAAAATGTTTGTTTTGCCTCTGCTGTTCAAAGAGGGAGAAAAGAATAGGCTGAATAACTGCCAGTCTGTGGGCTGACACGTTCTTATACATGCTGTTGGAAAAGTCTTCTGAGGGGCAACACAAATCAGCACTTAGTGTGGGAACTGATTAATTAAGCATGGCATTTTTAAATGGAGGCTTTGCCATACTAACTTCTGTGAATGTTTTTTTGATGATAACCTGGAAACTTTTTTACCTATCATCACTCAGCTTCTTACTTCATCCTTCTCTTCCACCCACCTCTCCACCACCTATCATCTTCTAGCTTGTAGCTCTCCTCTTCCCCCTACCTTCGTATTCTGTCTTCTTCCCCCTTCCTTTCCAGTCCTGATGAAAGGTCTCAGATGAATTGTCGACTCTTTTTTCCTTTCCATTGATGTTGCCTGACCTGCTGTTCCTTCAGCATCTTTTGTGTGTTGCTTTGGATTTCCAGCATCTTCAGAATCTCTTGTGTTTGTAACTTGGAGACTTGGAGCACTGGGAACGTATCAAAGTGGCAAAGCCCTGGTCTAAGAATGAGGAACAACCTGAGGTTTAGAGTATTTAAGTGCCAGGCCAGATTGAAAGGGTCAGGGTATTGGGGCTGGAGGCAAGGGATGGGCTTATTCAGCTTGCTGCCCCATGAGGCTTACTTGTCCCTGCACTGAACTGATGGTGTGGCCTGCAGCTAACGGGCTCCTGGATCGGCTGTGGACTCAATTTAATGAACTTCAGTTCTGAATGCTAGTTACTTACTTTTATTGTTTGCACACTTTTTTTTTGCACATTGGGTGTTTGTCTTCTTTTTGTAATGGGTTATATTGGGTTTCTTTGTTTTTTTAGCTTCCTGTAAGGAGATGAATCTCAAGGTTGTATAATGTATACCTACTTTGTTAATAAATGCACTCTGTAGTATAGGTGTAGTATGCATAATGTTTGACTACAACCCATATAGCAGATTGATAGAGAAAGTGAAGACCATTTGGTTGAAGGAAAATTGGCAAATAGATGAAAAGTTGTTTCAGTGTATGAAAGCAGGCAATATTGTCAATGCAAACTTTACCATTGCAAAGATTGTATGTAGTGGGATTCCACATATCTTAGTACCAGGCCCCTTGTTCTTGGTAGTAAGTAAATGGTTTGATCTTAAATCTAGAGGTCAAAATTAGAAAATTTGTTGAATGCATGAAAATTTGCAATATACTGTAATTTGAGATCTGAAAAATTCCAGTGACCCCAATTCAATTCATCATGGCAGATCTACTGTCATGATAAATTGCGAATGGTTCCTTTCCTGCTACGGATGCTGCTTGTCCTGATAATTTTCTCCGGAAGATTGTTTGTTGCTCTAGGGACCATGAAGTATTTGTCCACAAATCCCTGAAAGCAGCAGAAAGTGAGTGAGTAATATGTGACATCTGTCTTCATTGGGAGAGGCACTATATGCAAGAGCAGGGTGTTCACACTGATACAGTACGAAACATTAATTGGCACAGTCTATATGACATTGGAGCAAAAAAAAATAGGCCATTTGGCCCATCAAGCCTTCTCCGCGATTCTATCACAGCTGACTTAATTTCCCTCTCAACCCATTCTCCCACCTTTCTGTGTGTAACTTTCGACACCCTTAATAATCAAGAATCTATCCACCTCTGCTTTAAGTATGCCCAAAAAATTACTTGGCCTCTTCAGCCGTCTGTGGCAATCAATTCCACAGATTCACCACCCTCTGGCTAAAGAAATTCCTCCTTGTCTCTGTTCTAAAGGGAGATCCTTCTATTCTGAGCCTGCTCCCTCTGGACAAAACTCTTCCACTATGTTCACCATTAGAAGGCAAAAGTAGATTAAGATGGGAATTCTGGGCAGAAATTCACAAAGGCAACACAGCTTGCATTATAAACTCTATTGAATTCTTAATATATCTACAAGTTTGTAACATCTTCAATTATTTTATACCTAAAAGAAGCAAAGGTGTTCATGCAATTCTGCTGATCACACCACAGGAAGAACATGATAACCATAGAAACAGTCCGGAGGAGGTTCATCAGAAGCTTGCTTGATCTGGAGAATTATAGGTATCAAGAGAGACAGGCTAGACAGGGATTGATCTTGAGTCATAGAGTCCTAGAGCACTACAGCACTGAAACATGCCCTTCAACCCATCTAGTCCATGCTGAACTATTATTCTGCCAAGTCCCATTGACCTGCACATGGACTATAGCCCTCCATACACCTCAAATGCATGCACTTATCCAAACTTCTTTGAAATGTTGAAATAAAATCCACATCCACCTCCTGCACTGGAAGTTTGTTCCACACTCTCACCACTCCCTGAGAGACAAAGCTGCCCCCCAATATTCAAAATAAACATTTCACCTTTCACCCTTAACCCATTCCCTCCAGTTATAGTCTCTTCTAGTTTTCTTTGTAACAAATGGGAGAGTTAATAAAAGTATAGAGGATTATTAGCAGAGGGGAAAGTCATTAAATAACTGAAGTCCATCATCAAGGATTCCCACTACCCAGGACATGCTTTCTTCTCACTGCTGCGACAGGGCTCACACTACCAAGTTCAGGAACAGTTACTACCCCTCAACAATCACGTTCTTGAACCAAGGAGGATAATTTCACTCAACTTCACTTGCCCATCATTGAAATGTTCCCACAACCAATGGACTCATTTTCAATTATTCTTCATCTCATATTCTTGATATTTATTTCTTATTTATTTATTATTATAATTTCATTCTTTTTTTGTATTTGTACAGTTTATTATCTTCTGCACACTGGTTGAATACTATTTTGGAGCAGTCTTTCATTGATTTTGTTATAGTTATTATTTCTTTATGAATTTATTGAGTATACCTACAAGAGATTGAATCTTGGTGTTGTATATGGTGACATAATGTACTTTGATAATAAATTTACTTTGAAATTTGAACTTTCAGTGGCCATAAATCTAATTAATATAAAGATCACAGAGATTCGGAAAATACATCTTTGACTCAGCAAATGTTTGGAACTTGGAACCCATGGACTGAAAGAGTGTTGGATTCAGAGGCCCCCAACATACTTTATTAATCGAAATGAGCATCTGAAAAGTCATGTTAGACCAGCATGGTTATAAAAGGCTGAGAGGCCTACTCCTGTGCTATAAATGTCTATGATTCTTTTCTCTCAGATACACATCAGGTGGTAGAACTGCAATTTATTGTACATTCCTCATTATGTTTGTCAGGCATAGTCTTGTACCACAGCATTGCACAAAATGCTGGAGGAACTCAGCAGGTCAGGCAGCATCTATAGAAAGGAGTAATCAGTCAAAGGTTTCAGGCCAAGGCCCTTCATCAGGACTGAAGAGGAAGGAAAAAGAAGCCCGAATATGAAAGTGAAGGGAGGGGAGAAGACTTAAACCTTTTCTGGGTAAATCAACCTCACAGAAACTTTACAGTGGAGCAGCAATCATAACCACAAGAGGTTCTGCAGATGCTGGAAATCCAGAACAACGCACTGCTGGAGGAACTCAGCAGGTCAGGCAGCATCTGTAAACAGTTGAGATTTTAATCTGAGACTCTACATCAGGAGTGGAAAAGAAGCGGAAGAAGCCAGAATAATAAGACGGGGATAGGGTTGTCATAAGTCACCACAGTCCACACAGCGAAGGTACTGCCAAAACAGTGCAATTGTGTCTACATCAGGTCAGTGTGTGACATGAAGGATGTGATTTTGGACTTCAGGAAGGAAAAGTCAGGAACACACACGAAGTGGCATGATAGTATAATGGTAAATACAATGGGGTTCAATCCCTGCCACATTCTGTCTGTATGTTCTCCCCATGAAAGTGTAGGTTTCCTCTGGGTGCTCCTGTTTTCTCACACGTTAGGATTAAGGTTAGGGTTAGTAAGTTGTAGGCGTGCTATGTTGGTGCCAAAAGCATGGTGACACTTGCGTGCTGCCCCAGCACAATTCTTGGACTGTATTAGTTGTTACCACAAATAATGTATTTCACTGTATATTTTGATATTTCAATGTATATGCGTCAAATAAAGCTATTCTTTAATCATTAATGTTCATTAAGAGACCAGCACAATGGAAACTGTGAGTAGAATCAAGTTCATTAAGTCAACATCGCAGAAGATCTATCCTGGGACCATCATATTGATGCAATCACGGGATTGATTTAGCCACACTAGCAACTAAATTTTATTAGTACATTGAGGACATTAGAAATGTATGTCAGCAAATTCTAGCACATTTCTACAGATGACTATTTTGACTATTTGCATCACCGCCTGGTATGGAGGATTCAATGCACAGGATCATAAATGTTGTGAAGAAGTGAAGACTCAGCCAGCTCCATTTTGGGTAGTAGCCTCCACATGGCTGAGGATATCTTCAAAACGGTGTGCCTCATGAAGTCGTGATCCATCATTGGTGACCCCAACTACCTAGGACATGTCCTTTTCTCATTATTACCATCAGAGAGGAGATAGAGGAGACTGAAAATACACTTTTGTTGTTTTAGGACCAGTTTCTTCTTCTCTGCCAGCAGATTTTTGAATGATCCATAAACCTATGAACACTACGTCATAATTTACTTTCTTTTTGCACAACCAAAATCTTTTAGAGGCCATTATGATTTTAAAAAGATTTGATAACATGGAAAGGGTATTTTCTTAATTTTAGAGACACAACATGATAACAGGCCCTTCTGGCCAAGAGAACCTGTGTTGTTAAATTACACTGATTAACCTTCTTAGGAATGTGGGAGGAAACTGGAGTCCCCAGGGGAAATCAATGTGAACATGAGGAGAATTTACAAACTCCTTACAAACAGCAACGGAATTGAATTTGGATTGTTGGTGCCTTAATAGCACTGCTCTGCTACCATGCAGCCAAAACTCCATACAGATAGCAGAGTGAATCAAACCCTAAACATAATGCAATGCATATTTCCACTAGCTGCCATAAGTTCACCTGCAGAACTGTGGTTTTATTCAAATTCCCTTGATTGACAACGGGAGATTGTGAAGGCAGGTCAGAAAGCACCACTCACATTTTCTGACCTTAATAATTCCTGAAATTTCAATATATCATTTAAATCCGCTTGATGCATTTCATTAGAATATTCTTGAAGAAGAAATGGAATAAATAAGGAAATAAGAAATAAAACAAGTCAAAAATATCTTAAAAATTCACCGTGCCGGGTTTTGCAGGAGGTAGTGCTCCCCAGGAGAGAGAAAAGAAGCTGCATAGCAGTTGTGTGGGCAGCCAGTAGTCCTGCTCTCTCTGATTAATGCAATGATTCACATATTAATATTTTAATGGAACCCCAAAAGTAAAAGTATAAATTGTTTGGTAGCAATTTTTGCTGTCAATGATTTAACACAAATTGCATTATTGGACAAAAACCAGAAAAATTTTGCCCAGGAGCCAAATTTTGCTGTCAGTGGATTCAGTGTATCTAGCAGTAAATCTGCAGTATAAGCGCTTAAGTGATGGTGTATAATGTTCCCCTGCTGGTTGGTAATAATTCAGCCATACATTTCAACATTATTCTGTGAGGATGAAGTCACTAACAAGCCAGTAACATGCAGGAATGGAAATCCATATATTGCTACTTAGGGTAACCCGTACGATACTTCAAATCTGCTAAGCCTGGCTGCGAATAAAGGAGGGTTAGGCATGGAGATAGTAACCCCATCCTGTAAAAACCCAGCACTACAGAAACACTAGCAGAAGCTCCAAAGTCCTCATCCCTGGGAGAGGAAGGATGCACCAAGAAGATGGCTACACCTGGAAAATCTTGAAAGACTGACTGAGGACAAAGGACTCTGGTGGGCTACTTTCGATGGCCCATGCCCCAGCAGTGGTGCTGGGCTTAAGAAAAAGAAAGTGTATCACTTCCTTTTGTTCCTCAACAGGTCCTGAGGTCAAAGGGCTAATATTGGTGGGTCCTGGGGTTGAAGTTCAGAGTTTTGAAACCCCAAGTTTGATGAGTTCAGAGGTCATAGCACAGAGGTTGAAGCCTGAGGTTAGCAACTTCAGAGGTCAAACCCCAAAGTGGGCAAGTCTGGGGCCACCATCTGGAGGGCAGAAACCCAGAGCTGATTTGTCTTGGAGATGGAGGCCAGTCTGTGTGGGTGGGAAGGGGGGAATGGAAAAGAAGTTTATTTTGCCTTTGTTGCTTGTTGTATGTTGGCTGTGTGTTGCTCTGCTCAACATTGTGAGCATAGTATGTTGGAACTTCAATGTGTGAAAACACTTGTGGGTTGTCCCCAACATATCCTCAGATTGTGCAGCTTGTTAACTCCAATTCTGCATTTCATGATAAGTTTTGATGTACTTGTGATTAATAAATAAATCTAATCTAATCTCCCACAGCCCCTCCCAACCACCTCTGGAAAAATTTCTATACATCCAATCCTTGCCTTCTGTAGTTCTGATGATTTCCATGACCCCAGTATTGGTGACCCTGAGTTTGTAATTCCCTTTCTAAAATATTCTGTAAGTGAAATGGAATTAAGTCCACTTTTAACCTATCATTTGTGCCTGAATGTCAAATATGACTTATTAATGTTTACATTGACATTTTTGGATGCGTTATGAATTGAGAATATTACTTCCATCAATGTTTAAATATGCAACTAAACATTTGATTATATTAAATTAGTGGCTACTGTTACGAAATCCCGTAACTGGATCACTTACCAGCAAAGATAGAGAGGTCCGTTGAAGTCTGATGGTACTATTTTTAAAAGTATTTATTGATAAAGGGCACAAAAATAAGATTAATGCAAACATACAGATAATGTACGTCGTCAATACTAAATCTAAAGCGTGGGTATAATAATAACCAATAAGAAATAGCTCTATCGTTGTCTAGGGGATAATGTATTGTCCAATGGAAAGGTAACAGTCACTGTTAGTTCATTCAAGCTGCAGCTTTTTGGGGTTTAAGAGCGAGGCGGTTTAAACTTGCCCAGGTCTTTTATGATGCCAATCCGTTGAGTCGGGGAGTGGGTTTCCCCGTTGTTAGCTAAAAGCCATTTTCCGTGGTTCCAGCCACCAATTCCAGCAACGGAACTGAACGCATGTGGCCTCCTTCAGATGACTTTCTGCTGTTACATGGTCGCTTAACATTTCTTCTGATGCATCTGAGGGGCTGTTCCTACAGACCCTCTTTTATCCTGACTCGCAGGGTCATAGATGTCAATCAGGTTGGGGGTGTGCACTCTCTCCCTCAACCAGCCCACTTTGTCTGAGGGCATTCACGTAGCATAGTATCTCAATCCACAAATTGGTCTCCAAGAGACAATGGCCATGTCCCGTAGCTTTACATCGCCGGGGAAACGAGACAGTCTGCATGTCTCTTCTCCATTTCCTGGGCCCCTTGACCCAATCCAACAGTGATCTGGCGATTCTCACAAAGGAGGGGGCTACGGACATAACACCCCCTTTCTTCAGCGCGTTTTTTACCATCGGAAAAATACGAAGTAATACAGAGTCTTACAGGGTGTTAGAATCTAACACAACACCAAAGTTTTTTTTTCTACAGAGTAATACAGTTATACATTCAATTCAGTATCTAAACAGTTAACGATTACAGTGTCACTTTCTTTAATATCTTAACATCTTGTACCATACTAAAGTCTTGTAGCATCTGACTTCAATTTAATAACCACCTATTTTATTTTTTTCCTTCAGCAACAAAACTAAGGAGGTGTGATCTTGCTTACATGCATCTATAAAAGCTTATGTAAATACTAGTCTTTCGGTCATTTTCAAACTGAACAGGCAGGCTTCCAAGGGGGCTGTCTTTATTATTCTCAGGCTTTGTCAAGATCCCGTACAACCGGCTTTGCTATTTAAAAATGGCGTCCCCCTTAACCGTCACCTCTTTTCCGGGAAGTTCCCACGTGGGGAACTTGGGTAATGTGGCGAGATAAACCCTCGCCCGCCTTTTCTATAGGAATTATTTTATCAACACCGTGTCCCAAACTTAGACCATCTTCTGAATTTCCACCCAACTCTTTAATTTACACAGGTGGCTAGCCCTCTCGTCAGGACCTTTCGGGCTATGTGTTTTCAGTTCGACCTCTTTGCTCAAGCACCATTTCAAATTCTGCCTTTTCACACCACACTCTGGAATAACAATAGCGTGGGGGGCCCTGTCATCTCCCGGCTTAATCTGTAAGTGAACTGCAGGGTTTAAAATTTCTTCATTCGATTTGGGAACTACAGATTTCCCGTTTCCTTCAATGATAATATTTATCTCCCCATTTTCGAACTCCGCATTAACTTTGAACAAACCTTCGAGCACAACCACCTGGAAACTCTCACTTCCCACTATTACCAAGGTTAACCCTTTCTTCACTGAACCAAGTCTATCTGACCCATGAGGACGGCCGTCTCGTTCCACTGAACCAAATACCTCAGACTTTTTCTGAGCTCCGTTACTAGGTACCACATACATCCCCATCTTGGACACACTCAAACGGGACATTGGCCTCTTCCAGGCTTTCAATAACCGTACCCTTTTCAAATTCTAATTTCCCCCGATCCTCCAAGGTACTCTCTGGGCAACTCCCTTCCGGAGTAAACTCAACCCCGCGGGCTGAAACAACCTCATCTGCCAACCCAGCAGCTTCAAGGCAAGGGCACCCTTTTCATCTAAGACTGCCCTCATTTCATTATCGGGAACACCTTTAAAATTTTCAACTTCTTCAAACAGTTCTGCCAAACCAGACAGATCATCCCTGTCCAACTCTGGACCTCTTAACCGCTCTATCGGTTCCTCATCTTTATTTCCTGCCTCTAGGACCTTTCTTCTCACTAAGGGCAGATCTACCTCTGCTTCCTTACCCTCTTTCACTTTACTACTCTTCATTTTACCACCCTCTAAACCCTCGTGGTACAGGGTCGGTAGAAACGTCTCGGCCAAATCGAAACTGGTCGGATTTAAACTGCTCTCGTTCTCAGCTGCCTCTCTCGGCAGGCAGCGAGTGATTGCGCATGCGGGATAGATCTTGGAATCTAGGGGCGGGGCCACAGCACTCACCGGCCGGCTTGTCAACGTCATTGCTGCCCAAACCTTACCACCGGCTAAATCGTTACCGAGAAGGACGTCCGTGTCAGTTCTCGGGAATTCTGATCGCACCCCTATTTCAACTGGTCCAGATACCAGTTCACAATCCATAATGACCTTATGTAAGGGCACCATTTCTGTTCCTTTACTTATTCCCTTCACAGCTACTATTTTCGTCTGGCGGCCAAATTCTGGTACCTTACTGCTGATCAACGACAGCTCAGCCCCCGTGTCTCTCCAGATCCGTAAGGGAACTGGTGTGTCCCCCTCCCTCACAGACACAGTGCCGTGTGACAGACAAGTCTCAGACCCTTCTCGTACTCTGTCTACCCGGGGCTCTCTTGTCGATTTTTACTGATTATCATGGCACATCCAATAGGGACTGCTGCTTTCCCTTTTCCTGTCTCTTTCCTCGGAGCAAAGCACCGAGATGCAATAAGCCCCCCCTTCCACAATTAAAACAGGTCAAGCCCGGAAATCTCTGGCAGTCTGGCCTTTCCCCCTCAACCTTACCACTAGCTTCCGGCGGGACCTCTGCCTCAGCCAGCGGACTTTCTCGATCGTTCCCACGGTCTATCTGGGAACTTTTATTCGAGGAAGACTTTGTCTTGTGGGATAGGGCATATTCATCTGCGAACCTAGCAAATTCCAAGATGGACTTATGCAGCTTCTCATTCAAATACGTCTGGATATCCTCCGAAACACAACCTTTAAATTCCTCAATCAGAATTAACTCCCTGAGATGCCCATACTCTTCCTCCACTCTCTCTGCGGTGCACCACCAGTCCAAGAGCACCCTCTTCTCATAGGCAAACTCGGTATACGTCTGATTCCACCCTTTCTTTAAATTTCTAAACTCTTGTCTGTACGCCTCAGGTACTAGCTCATAACTCTGGAGAATGGCCGCCTTTACTTTGTCATAACTCTCCTCCTCTCCCTCCTCCATGGCCAACGCCGTATATGCCCGCTGTGCCTTCCCCTTTAACACACTCTGTAACAGTGCCACCCACTGACCTCTGGGCCACTTCTGATTCACTGCCACCTTTTCAAAAAGCAAGAAATAACTATCAACATCCATCTCCTCGAACGGAGGTACTAACCTCAACTCTCGACTAACATTGAACCGCTCCTCTCGGACTGACCCCAGAACTCGTGGCTCCTGCCGTAACTTCTCCATCTCCAAGTCATGTTTCCTCTGTTTCTCTTTCTCAGCTGCTTCCAGCTGTTTTAACCTCATTTCATGCTCTCGTTTCTCCTCTTACTCCTTCAGCTGGAGCGCATGCTCCCTCTCTCTCTCGGCCCTTTCCCTCTCTTTCTCTCTCTCAGCTGCCTCCAGCTGCTTTAACTTAATTGGATGTTCCAACTTTAATTTCTCCAAATCTAGCTGAGCCGTCCCACTAGCTGTTACCTGTTCAGGGATATTCTCCAATACCGCAGCCTCAAACACATCCTTCCCGATATAATACTGAGTTATTGCCCTTCGCACCTCCACTTTTTCATTGACAACCTCACCTCTGCAAGGTATAACCCCCTCGCCAAATTTATCAAGTCCGATTTGGAGGCCGCCTCCAGCGCCTCCAGAGTCGGGTTTTCTATAAATTCACCCGCGTCTATCTTTGCCGGTTTCCCGTCTAGCTACCCGTGTAACCAGATCCAAGTTTTGGACTTACAAGCCCGATTCACTGGCCTCCCAATTTGGTGTCAAGTCCCGAGACGAGAACCCCAATTTTGTTACAAAATCCCGTAACTGGATCACTTACCAGCAAAGATAGAGAGGTCCGTTGAAGTCTGATGGTACTATTTTTAAAAGTATTTATAGATAAAGGGCACAAAAATAAGTTTAATGCAAACATACAGATAATATATGTCGTCAATACTAAATCTAAAACACGGGTATAATAATAACCAATAAGAAATAGCTCTATCGTTGTCTAGAGGATAATGTATTGTCCGATGGAAAGATAACAGTCACTGTTAGTTCATTCAAGCTGCAGCATTTTTAAGAGCAGGGTGGTTTAAACTTGCCCAGGTCTTTTATGATGCCAATCCGTTGAGTCAGGGGAGTGGGTTTCCCCGTTGTTAGCTAAAAGCCATTTTCCATGGTTCCAGCCACCAATTCCAGCAACGGAACTGAATGCACGTGGCCTCCTTCCGATGACTTCCTGCTGTTACGTGGTCGCTTAACGTTTCTTCTGGTGCGTCTGAGGGACTGTTCCTATAGACCCTCTTTTATCCTAACTCGCAGGGTCGTAGATGTCAATCAGGTTAGGGCTGTGCACTCTCTCCCTCAACCAGCCCACTTTGCCTGAGGGCATTCACGTAGCATAATATCTCAATCCACAAGTTGGTCTCCAAGAGACAATGGCCATGTCCCGTAGCTTTACATCGCCGGGGAAACGAGACAGTCTGCACGTCTCTTCTCCCATTTCCTGGGCCCCTTGACCCAACCCAACAGTGATCTTGCGAATCTCACAAAGGAGGGGACTACAGACGTAACACTATTTTATGATGTATATCTGTACACCTGCTTGTTAATGCAAACATTTAATTAGCCAATCATGTGCCAGCAAGTCAATGCATCATCAAATGCAGACATGGTCAAAGTGTTCAGTTCAACTGCCACTAAACCGTACAAGAAGAGATTCTGTTGTTGTTCAAACAAAATATCAAGATGAGGAAGATATGTGAACTAAGAGACTTTGATTGTTAAACAACAAACACGAGAAAATCTGCAAATACCAGAAATCCAAAGCAAGACATACAAAATGTAAGAGGAAAACAAAAGGTCATGCAGCTCCTATGGAAATGAATAAACAGTCCACATTTCGGGCCAAGATTTCTCACCTTTTTTTCCAGTTCGGATGAAGGGTCTCAATTTGAAACAATGACTGTTCATTCACTCCACAGGCGCTGCCTGACTTGCTGAGTTCCTCCAGCATTTTGTGTGTTTGACTGTGGAATGATGGTTACTGCCAGACAGGATAGTTTGTATATGTCCGAAACTGCTCATCTCCAGATATTTTCATGCACAAAAATCTGTAAAATTTGCAGAGAATGGTGTGAAAAACATCCAATGAGCAGCAATTTTGTGGGCAAATATGCTTTGTTAATGAGGGAAGCCAGAAGAGATTGGCCAGACTGGGTCAAGCTGACAGGAACTCAAATAACCATGTGTTACAATAATAGTGTGCAGAAGAGCGTCTCTGATCTCACAGCACATTAAACCTTGAAGTGTAATGGGCTACAGCAGCAGAAGACCACGAATGTTCACTCAGTAGCCACTTTGTTAGGTATAGGAAATACTGAATAAAGTGTCCACTCGGTGTATCTTGCTATGTTTTATTTAAATTTTACTTATTTATTTATTTCAGTAGTGATATAACACAAAGCAGGCCCTTCCAGTCCTTCAACCCTCACCACACTAGCAACCCCACAACCCCTATTCACCTGAACCTAATCACAGGACAATTTACAATATGCAATTAATCTACATGGTATATGTGTAACTCTCGCTTTGGCTAGCAGCTTAATATAGGGGGTGATTGCCCCCAGCCCGGCCAAACTTAAGGAGTCTCATTTGGGTGGATGCTGCGCAATGTGTCCCCTGTTACAAATCAATACCCCAAAATAACAAACAGTACACAATATGTGATTAAGTGATTAAGCTTTATAATTCTTACTTTGACTATATGGTTAGTAAAGAAACCGAAAAAAGGAAAAAAATGGGCCCAATCTTATGAAACAGTCTGTTGTGCAATGCTGGAGCTCACTGATAAGCCGATCGACATCATCGACCTCCTCCGATCATCACTGCCCTTCGGACCCTCGCTCCAAGTCCACCTCGTTCGGCAGTCTACCAACTCTCTCCATTTGCGTCTTCTAGCCTCATCTCTTCCCGGCAAAAGACCGTAAGAATCTCTCTTCCAGCTCACAAAAAAGAATATCAGCATTTCAAACCCCATTATCGCTAGTCATAACCCAAACATTGCTGCTACAAAGAAACCCTTACATTATCAGTGAAATCTTACAGCATGTTATACAGCAGTGAAGCCCTCCAGCATGTTGCACTCTCCCCCCACCAAATTTGGTCATGTCCTCATGACATTGAGATAATTCGCCAACCCTTCCTGCAAAACACAAAGCCCAATCCAGGTGCAAAAGGCAGTGACATAGCTCCCCAACACAGTAGGGTTCACACTCTGTTTCCCTGGTGCTACATAGGCCAGCTTATCTGGTGGTCTCCTAATTCTCTGAGACCTCTACATCCCTTCATCTAGCACTTCAGGTTCTGACACTACAGGAGATACTTCCAGTCTACCTGGTGAGGCCTCCCCCGACCTATTACTTGTGCCCACCTGCAACTCAGAGCCCTTTATCCCATGGCCAAACCCCATCTCCTCCCCTGCAGAGTCCGGCTGCAACCCAGACTGCCCACAGATAGCACCCCCCTCCACTTCACCTGTCTCAATGGGAGAAGGGCCAGGAGTCTCTTCCTCAATCACTGGGGAGTTAGCGAATGGCAGCATATACCACACATCCAGGTCCTCATCCTCTGAATCAGTACCCCTCTCAAGGGTGGGGGCTGGCCTGACCTTGCCTGCTGGGAGCCCAGTAGTCGCCACATGTTTCGGAAGAGTCCTCTTACTAGGTGTAGGCTGCAAGTCAAGCTCTGGATCTACCTACACCTCTTATCCTAGGAGCAGCAGGTGGTTCCGATGGAGAACCCTGACAGGCCCATTCCCCTCCTCTGGTTTCACCTGGAAAACTGATAGGTTTGGCTTCTGACTCTCCACCACATAAGGCGTAGCCGCCCAGCGGTCAGCCGACTTGTGCTTTCCAGGCAGCCACAAATTCCTCATGAGAACTCGGTCACCCAGCAGGAGTTGGGAGAACCGCACCTTTTGATCATTCCTCCTCTTATTCCCTTGATTCTGCTGGGCAGCTGCGACCCCAGCTAATTCATAAGCCCTTTTCAGTTCTCTTCTCATATCAGACACATACTTCAGATAAGTCTTCAGTGGTAAGTCACCCTCGTCAGTCCCAAACCAACTGTCAATGGGCAACCTTGCCTCGCGCCCTAACATCAGATATCGTGTACAATTATAACTGTGAACCAGATGCCCAATATATTGACTCCACCTGCTCTTTTTGTTGATCTCCAGGGTCCGGAGCATGTCTAGCAAGGTCTGGTTAAACATCTCTGGCTAGGGATCACCCCGTGGGTGATAGGGCATAATCTTTGACTTCTCATCTCCAAGCATGCCCAGTAACTCACAGATGAGTCTGTTCTTGAAATCCCGTCCCTGATCACTACGTATCCGGCCGGGAAGGCCATAATAAATGAAATACTTCTCCCTTAACATCTTTGCCACTGTAGACACTCTCTGGTCCTTGGTAGGAAAAGCCTGTGCATATCTGGTGTAGTGGTCTGTGGATCTTTTCCACCCCCAAATGTCCAGAATCATAATGAAGTGATTTCAATGTCATCCTCCGATACTTTTCAGGCAGAACCAGCTGGCAACAGTGGAGCTGGTCTGCGGGGTGACGTGACCTGGTATAAGATTTGGTTCTTCAATTCCAGCTAAGGCCATTCTTGTAGTGATGGAGGCTCTGACACACGTTTCGTCCTCTCCGCCTGAGCCATGTCTCCCTTTTCGACCTCTGCCCAAGTGGTACCAATGCCCGGATCATCTCGACTGGCAGCAGCCACTTCCCCAGAACTCAATTCCGACAGCTGATTTGTCTTCAGAGCAGCCAAGTTACAATAAACTTGAGCGGTGGCGTCATCAGAAACCCCCAATTGATCCACCACTTGCTTCTGCCCCTACTTTTCCTCTGCCTTCACGGTGATGGCAAGCTAACACAGGGCCTTCACCCCTGGGGCAGGAACGCTCTCCCACTCCTCGTCCCTGTCCAGTCCCTCATGCACCCGTTGGGACAATGCATCAGCATCAATGTTTCTGCTTTTCGGCCGGTACTTCAGGCTGAAATCATAGGCAGACAACGCCGCCAACAACCGATGGCCTGTGGCATCCAGTTTCGCTGAGGTTAGGATATCAGTTAGGGCGTTGTTGTCTGTCCGCACCTCAAAACTGGTCCTGTAGAGGTAGTCACTCTGCTTATCCACCACTGCCCATTTTAGCACCAGAAATTCCAACTTGTGTGTGGGATTTTCTCGGTGGGTGACAGACTCCAGTTGACAAACACAACGGGCCTCAACCCGGAGCCCTGATCCTGAAACAGGATGCCCCCTAAACCCTCTCGGCTGGCATCCATGTGCAGTACATATGGTAATCGGGAGTCTGCAAAAGCCAGCACTGGTGCCTGGGTCAGCAGCTCCTTCAGTGACTGAAAGGCCTCCTCACATTTTGCATCCCACCTCAGTCCAAAGGGCTCCAACTGGCTAAGATACCCTCCACCCTCCTGTTCCTTTCTTCCCCCTCCCTTTCTTCCCGAAGGGAGGGTAATCACACAGAAGCTAATCCAAAGAGTGACTCACTTTTGCGTAGCCTTTCACAAACCTCTGATAGTAACCACTGAACCCAAGGAACGAGCACAGAACACTCACAGTCTGGGGTCTTGTCCAAGTGGTAACTGCCTCCGTAGCTGGGTCCGTAGCTACCCCGTCCCATAAGACTATGTGCCCAACATAGCTAACAGACGCTTGGCAGAACTGGCACTTGTCCAGGGTAAGTTTTAACCCTTCAGCTTTTAGGCGGCCCACCACCTCGCATCATGTTCTTCCAAGATGGATCCAAATTCTATGAGGTCATTTAGATACCAATACCTCAAGCAAGTTCACATCCATCACCGTCTTTTCCATGACCTACTGGAAAGCTACAGGAGCTCCCAAGATGCCCTGGGGCATCCTTTCAAACTGGAAAAATCCCAGAGGACATATAAATGCCATTTTCTCATTGTCAGCCTCACTCATAGGAATCTGGTAATATCCACTCCTCAAGTCCAGCACACTGAACCACTTCGCACCACTCAGGCAGGCCAGTGCATCTTCAATCCTCGGGACAGTATACTGGTCAGAGATGGTACGCTTGTTCAGAGTCCTACAGTCCACACACATCCGTACCTTCAGATTCTTCTTTAAGGCCACTACTACCAGGGGCTCATAGGGGCTTCAGGACTCAAACCACTATGCTGCCATGGTACCCAATTTTCTTTCCTTAAGAGTGAGGATAATTTATTTCCAGTCCAGTTATTTGGGTAGCTTGGTGATTGATGAAGGCAATTTGAAATTTACAGACCCTGGCAGAGGTAGGACACGAGATGTCTCATAGATCAGATAGGTGGATAGGAGGTAGTGTTCTCCCCAACTATTTTTGTTGGGTTTCTGTGTACTTCCATTAAATGTACTCCAGATTCTCAACGCTGTCTTTCTCCAGCTTGAATTGCCACAGCCAAGGATTCCTCAGAGTTGATTGGGATTGTTGCTAATTAAATACTTGTTACTCATGTATGGACTACCATCCATATAAATAATTTATTTATAGATTACAGAAAAGAAAGTGTTTGCTATCTTGAGACAACTTAGGGCATATAAATTCCCAGTGCCTGACAAGGTGTTTATTTGGACCTGTGGTGGGCTGTGCAGAAATTGTAGGGGCCCCTACAGATACTTAAAACATTTTTTTTTCAAAAAAAACCCTAAGATTATACAAGGATTTTATATGCTGCTATTCCTGACATTGGTAGTGGTTAAATTAGACAATAAGACCATTCGAAGCAGAATTAGGCCATTCGACCATTGAGTCTACTCCACCAGTCCATCACGGCTGAAACACTGGACAACAAATTGTTTCAAAAGTGTTGCTTCCTCAGAATTCTTATTTTAGTTATGTTAGTCTGCTTGAAGATGAACACAAATATAATTTCAGACTATTTGTATCACGTAGGAATTTGTAGAAACAACAAATTAACTTTTATTGAATATAATGTGTTTAGTTGCATAATGGTGCTGCTGCTTTGATATTTTGTTAATGATTTTCATTGGTACCCAGTGTCTGAGGCTTCTCACTTAAGTGTCCAACATTAATTCATCAGCATTGATAGATCCCAGTTACCCTGGTATCTTTTCTCCATGACCACAATGTCCTTTCACCTTTCACCATTCTCATCACGAGCAGCATCCAGTTTGCAGGGAAGAAGTCTAAATGGGAATGCAGAAAACGTATCATTAGTGACATGTTGCAATTCATGGTTTTATATGCTTGAAGCATGCTTTCAACCAGCTGCATGTGGTTTGGTGCTCTGTAGATGCCGAGAAAAATTTCAGCAACTTCCTTGAATGCCTTCCATGTGATTTTCTCCTGTCCCACTAGAAATTCTTCAAATTGCCTGTCTGATTTGTGGATCAACAAAAATGTTTTCCATAATTTTGGCATCAGTTATTCTAGGAAGCATCTGTCTCAAATATCAAAATGCTTCATGGAAATTTTTGTACCTGGTGATAGCAAATTCCATCCTTACAGTGCTGAACCCAATAATTATTACTAAAACCTGTCCTGCCATGCAGCAGCTGCTCTGCCTAAGCATGCCTGGACAAGATACAAAACTTTACAGCTTACATTGTAGGCAACATTTAAATTGGCTTGAATTATGAATTGAAATATAAACATAAGTTTATTTTAAAAATGGTGCATGATAGGAAAATTTCATTGTGATTTTCATGATCAGTAACCCAAAATTCATAAGATACACCTAAAGGTATTCAGGAAGCAAAATCTTTGTTGTCCAGTGTTTTCCCCTTCAACCCCATTCTCCTGCCCTATCTCTTTGAATACATTCTACATTATTGAATGTATTCAAAGGACTCATATACAGTATATGTATTGGTTGTATATTTATCGATGAGTGAAAACACCCAGACAATGACTTTCCCTTACAATTCTCTTCTTTAGAAATCTCAATTGATTCAAGACCGTAAGGTTTACCATAGTTTCAAATAATCACTTAACACTAGTTTCACTATTCAATATATACCAGCACAATGCTTTAGTCTCCTTTTCATCTTCCATAACCCTTATGTACACTCACATCTGCATGGCCAGGTTCTGCTCTAACTCCATGTGCAATTTTGCAGAAGATACCACCGTAGTGTGCCAGGTCTCGAATAATGATAAGTTGGAGTGCAGAAAGGAGATACAATGCTGAGTAACAGGCTATCATATCAATCTTTCCCTCAATGTCAACAAAACCAAAAAACTGGTCATTGCCCTCAGGAAGGGGATGGTGCAAATGCTCCTATCTACATCAATCTTATTGAAGTTGAGTGGGATGGGAGCTTAATTTCCTAGGATTGAACATCACCAGCATCCTGTGTTGGTCCAAAACTTAGAATCCACAGTCAAGAAAACTCACTAATGCCTCTATTTTATCAGAAGACTAAAGAGAATTTTGTCATGACCTTGTCAACCCCTATTAATTTTCACTGATTCACCACAAAAATTATTCTGTCGGGATACATAGCAGCTTGGTATCGTAACTGCTTGACACATGACCACAAGAAACTGCAGAACTGTGGACATAGCTTAGCCATTCATAGAAATTAGCCTGTCCTCCATGAACTCTGTCTATACTTCTTGCTGCCTCAGTAGAGCTGTCAGAATATTCAAAGACCCCACCCCACCCAAAACATTCTCTGCTCATGGCTGTTCCATTGGGCAGAGAATACAAGAGTATGAAAGCACTTACCATCAGACTCATGGACAGCTTCTACCCTGCTGTTATAAAACTATTAACTATTTCCTAGTATGAAAAGATGGACTCCTGACCTCACAATCTGCCTTACTGCTTACTTGCACTGCACTTTCTCTGCAGTTGTTTGTCCATATTCTATATCATTATTGATTTAACTTTTATGACCATAATGCACTGGTCAATAACAGTCTGCAAAACTAACTATTCACTGTATATTAAGGACAAGAGATTCTGCAAATGCTGGAAATCTGGAGTAACACACACAAAATCCTGGAGGAGCTGAGCAGGAGGGAAAGGAGTATCTTAATCTATGTGTCAATAATAAACCAATTTCAATTCCATTTACAGGCCATAACCTTATATTTAGATGTTACATTTGATAATCCTGGTGGAATTGAATCTTGGTGAGTTCTTCTTTGATTCTCTGACTCAGGCTTTTCTTCTTCACTGGTTACTGCTGCTGGTCTCATCAGGCAACTTTATGCATATTTCATGACATACTTTGCAAACATTATTTAGTTCTGTGTTGCATTTACACACTTAAATGCGATTCGTATCAGTATGAGCATAGTGACGATATAAACATAGATACATAGAAAACCTACAGCACAATACAAGCCCTTCAGCCCACAATGCTGTGCCAAACATGTACTTAATTTAGAAGTTACCTAGGGTTACCCATAGCTGTCTATTTTTTCTAAGCTCCATGTACCTATGCAAGAGTCTCTTAAAAGAGCCTATCATATCCGCCTCCACCATCATCACTGGCAGCCCATACCACGCACTCACCACTCTCTGTGTAACAAACTTACCCCTGACATCTTGTCTGTATCTCATACCAAGCACCTCAAACTGTGCCCTCTCGTGCAAGCCATTTCAGCCCTGGGAAAAAACCTCTGACTGTGCACATGATCAATGCTTCTTACCATCTTATTCACCTCTATCAGGTCATCTCTCATCCTCCGTCACTCCAAGGAAAAAAGGCTGAGTTCACTCAACCTGTTCTCATAAGGCATGCTCCCCAATCCAGGCAACATCCTTGTAAATCCCCTCTCCGCCCTTTCTATGGTTTCAACAACTTTCCCATAGTGAGGTGACCAGAACTGAGCACAGTGCTCCAAGTGGGGTCTGACGAGGGTCCTATATAGCAGCAACATTATCTCTCAGCTCCTAAACTCAATCCCACGATTGATGAAGACTAATGCTCCGTACACCTTCTTAACCAGATTCAACCTCCGCAGCAGCTTTGAGTGTTCTATGGACTCGGACCCCAAGATCCCTCTGATCACCAGATCCTGCCTTCTCACCATAACCTTTGATGCCATGACTACTCAGATACCTATCTATCTCTGCCTTAAATACACCCAATGACTTGGCCTCCACTGCCGCCCGTGGCAACAAATTCCACAGATTCACCACCCTCTGGCTAAAAAAAAATTTTTTGCATCTCTGTTCTGAATGGGCGACTTTCAATCCTCAAGTCATGCCCTCTCTTACTAGACTCCTCCACCATGGGAAACAACTTTGCCACGTCCACACTGTCCATACCTTTCAACATTCGAAATGTTTCTATGAAGTTCCCTCTCATTCTTCTAAACTGCAAGGAGTACAGTCCAAGAGCGGTTAAACATTCCTCATATGTTAACCCTCTCATTCCCGGAATCATTCTAGTAAATCTTCTCTGAACCCTCTCCAATGTCAGCACATCCTTTCTTAAATAAGGAGCCCAACTTATCCAGGTTGAACTCCATCTGCCACTTCTCAGCCCAGTTTTGCATCCTATCAATGTCCCGCTGTAACCTCTGACAGCCCACAACACTATCCACAACCCCCCCCCCCAACCTTTGTGCCTTCAGCAAATTTACTGACCCATCCCTCCACTTCATCCAGGTCATTTTTACAAATCCCGAAGAGAAGGAGTCCCAGAACAGATCCTTGAGGCAGCCCATTGGTCACTGATCTCTATGCAGAATATGACCCAACAGCAACTGTTTGCCTTCTGTGGACAAGCCAGTTCGGTATCCACAAAGCAAGGTCTCCATGGGTCCCATGCCTCCTTACTTTCTCGATAAGTCTTGCATGGGGTGCCTTATCAAATGCCATGTTGAAATCCATCTACGCTGCATCTACTGCTCAACCTTCATCAATGTGTTTAGTCACATCCTCAAAAACTTCACTTCGGCTCGCAAGGCATGACCAGCCTTTTACAAAGCCATGATGACTATTCCTAATCATATTATGCCTCTCCAAATGTTCATAAATCCTGCTTCTCAATATCTTTTCCATCAACTTACCAACTACTGAAGTAAGACTCATGGTCTATAATTTCTGGGGCTATCTCTACTCCTTTTCTTGAATAAGGGAACAACACCTGCAACCCTCCAATCCGCTGGAACCTCTCCTGTCCCCATTGATGATGCAAGGACCATTGCCAGACTCTCAGCAATCTCATCCCTTGCCTCCGACAGTAGCCTGGAGTACATATCATCCAACCCTGGAGACTTACACAACTTGATGCTTTCCAAAAGCTCCAGCACATCATTTTTCTTAATGTCTATATGCTCAAGCTTTTCAATCCACTGTGTCATCCCTACAATCACTAAGATCCTTTCCATAGTGAATACTGAAGCAAAGTGTTCAATAAGTACCTCTGCTATCTCCTCCAGCTCCATACACACTTTTCCATTGTCACACTTAATTGGTCCTATTCTCTCACGTCTTATCCTCTTGCTCTTCACATACTTGCAGAATGCCTTTTGGTTTTTTTTTAATCCTGCTCGCCAAGGCCTTCACATAGCCCCTTCTGGCTCTCCTAATTTCATTCTTAAGTCCTTCCTGCTAACCTTATAATATTCTAGATCTCTATCATTAACTAGCATTTTCAACCTTTTGTAACCTGTTCTATTCTTCTTGACTAGATTTACAACAGCCTTTGTACAGCACGTTTCCTGTACCCTACCATCCTTTCCCTGTCTCATTGGAACATACCTATGCAGAATGCCACTCAAATATCTACCTGAACATTTGCCACATTTTTGACGTATATTTCCCTGAGAACAACTGTTTCCAATCTATGCTTCCAAGTTCCTGCCTGATAGTTTCATGTTACCTCTTACTCCAATTAAATGCTTTTCTAACTTGTCTGTTCCTATCCCTCTCCAAAGCGACAGGATTGTGATCACTATCTCCAAAATGCTCTCCCACTGAGAGACCTGACACCTGACCAGGTTCATTTCCCAATACCAGATCAAGTACAGCCTCTCCTCTTATAGACTTATCTACATATTGTGTCCGGAAACCTTCCTGAATACACCTAACAAACTCCACCCCATGTAAACCTCTTGCTCTAGGGAGATGCCAAACAATATTTAGGAAATTAAAATCACCCACCACTACAACTCTATTATTATCACAGCTTTCCAGAATCTGTCAACCTATCTGCTCCTCGATGTCCCTGCTACTATTGGGTACTCTCACCTAGTCGCACCGAACTGCACTCAGTCCATAACCCTCCATTCCTTTCCTGTCCCTATACCTATCTAATTTTTTTCTTAAATGACAATATCGAACCTGCCTCTACCACTTCTACTGGAAGCTCAGAAAGCTGTGTGTACATAAGGGTAAGGGTCTAAGGGTATATAGGTCACCCGGACCAGCTGAACTGCACCTTAGAGTTTGAAAGAGGTAGCGGTAAATTTCAGAGATTGTTTTGCTTGAAAATTCCAGGAGATCTGCAGTTTCTGAGGTACTCAAACCTCTCCTTTTGACACCAAATAACCAAATAACAATTATAGCACAGAAACAGGCCATCTCGGCCCTTCTAGTCTATGCTGATACTTACTCTCACCTAGTCCCACTGCTCGCACTCAGCCCATAACCCTCTATTCCTTTCTAAATTTACTTCAGATGACAATACCGAACCTGCCTCTACCACCTCTACTGGAAGCTCATTCCACACAGCTACCACTCTCTGAGTAAAGAAATTCCCCCTCGTGTTACCCCTAAACTTTTGCCCCTTAACTCTCAACTCATGTCGTCTTGTTTGAATCTCCCCTACTCTCAATGGAAAAAGCCTATCCGCATTAACTCTATCTATCCCCCTCATAATTTTAAATACCTCCATCAAGTCCCCCCTCAACTTTCTACGCTCCAAAGAATAAAGACCTAACTTGCTCAACCTCTCTCTGTAATTTAGGTGCTGAAATCCAGGTAATGTTCTGGTAACTCTCCTCTGTATGCTCTCTATGTTGTTGACATCTTTCCTATAATTCGGTGACCAGAACCATACACAATACTCCAAATTCGGCCTCACCAATACCTGGTACAATTTTAACATTACATCCCAACTCCTATACTCAATGCTCTTATTTATAAAGGCCAGCATACCAAAAGCTTTCTTCACCACCCTATCCACATGAGAGTACACCTTCAGGGAACAATGAACCATTATTCATAGATTACTCTTTTCTACTGCATTCCTCAATGCCCTACCATTTACCATGTATGTCCTATTTTGATTAGTCCTACCAAAATGTAGCACCTCACACTTATCAGCATTAAACTCCATCTGCCATCTTTCAGCCCACTCTTCTAATTGGCCTAAATCTCTCTGCAAGCTTTGAAAACCTACTTCATTATCCACAACGCCACTTATCTTAGTATCATCTGCGTACTTACTAATCCAATTTACCACCCCATCATCCAGATCATTAATGTATATGACAAACAACATTGGACCCAGTACAGATCCCTGAGGCACACCTCTAGGCATGGCCTCCAACCTGACAAACAGCTATCCACCACTACTATCTGGCATCTCCTGTCCAGCCACTGTTGAATCCATTTTACCACTTAAATATTAATACCTAATGACTGAACCTTCCTAACTAACCTTCCATGTGGAACCTTGTCAAAGGCCTTACTGAAGTCCATATAGACAACACGAGTGAATCTGCAGATGCTGGAAATAAATAAAAACACAAAATGCTGGCAGAACTCAGCAGGCCAGACAGCATCTATGGGAGGAGGTAGTGACGACATATCGGTTTGAAACCCTTCATTTCCTGATGAAAGGTTTTGGCCCGAAACGTCGTCACTACCTCCTCCCATAGATGCTGTCTGGCCTGCTGAGTTCTGCCAGCATTTTGTGTTTTTATCCATATAGACAACATCCACTGCTTTACCCTCGTCAACTTTCCTAGTAACCTCTTCAAAAAATTCAATAAGATTTGTCAACCATGACCTTCCACGCACAAATCCATGTTGACTGTTCCTAATCAGACCCTGTCTATCCAGATAATTATATATATCCACATCAAGTCTATCTATCCCCCTCATAATTTTAAATACCTCTATCAAGTCCCCCTCAACCTTCTACACTCCAAAGAATAAAGCATTCTAAGTAACTTGGGTTGCCATTCTACAATAATTTTATCTATTTGTTTCCTAAATTACTAGAATGTTTACCTGAGATTTATGATCTGCCAAAATATAATTTTCCACAGGATGAAAGGTCGCAAGATTGGATAGTCCACGAGGCTCTATATCTTTCTCAGTGATCTCAGCTGAGCCACACAAGGTATTGATTACATGAGCTTCCCTCACTGAGCCCCTTTATTCTGTGATTTCTAATATCTCTACCTGGACAGCTGAGTACTCACCTAAAATATCATGGGATACTTGATATCCTCAGCTGTTACACAGTTTTATACTATATCAAGAAGGCTTTGAGAAGATAGTTGAGTCATTTCCTTTGTCAATTTGATACTCAGCTACCATGACAGAATTTGGAATAGAGCACATGAGTACTTATCTGTCCATTGAAGCTGAATGCATCCAATTAGGGGTCTCAGCCTCAGTCCTGCAGATTTTGATTGGAGACAGTGTGCTGATGTTGAGTCATTTACCCTGCCAAAAACTTTGAGAATTTTGTAGAAGCAATATACCACTTTTGTGAGTTAAGAACAATATCACAGCTGTTCAGTAAACAATGAGCCTTGAACCCAGTTTGAGGTATTGATCTTCAAACACTGTTGTCTTTAAAGTGAAGCTAGTGGACCAAAGATGGCAGTGAATTTCACCACCAGTGTCGACTGTCATGGAGGCTTGGCATCCGAAATAAGGGAGAAGGTTTCCATTATTTTCTCAGAATTGCTGTGGAATTTTATTAAACAGCATGTTACAGCATTTCTGCTTTTGAAATGTTAAGCGCAAGGCTCATTCTTTTATTCACTTCATTGAATGAATTCAAACTTTGAATGTGGTTTATACTTCTTGTAGTTTAGAAAAATGAGGGCTGACCTTATTCTATTGACAGATTTTGAAATACTTTCTCAATTGAGAGTGTCACAGACAAGAGGATATACAGGTAGCTACAAAATAAAGGAATGTTCATTTAAAAGTGAAGAATGTTGAAATTTCACCTCTCAAAGAGGAGTGAGTCTCTAGAATTCTCTGTTCCCAAGGGCAATGGAAATCGGATCACTGGAGACACTTGAGAGGATAGATAAATACTTGAAAGATTGAGGAATTGAAGGTTTTGAAGAACTGGCACAGAAGAGTTGAGAAAAGTGCAGATCATCCCTGATCATAACAAGTGGCAGAACTGGCTAAAAGGCCAAATGGCCTACCTCTGCTCCTATTTTCTTGTGTTCTTGACTACTGAAAGTGCACAAACACAAATACCCACAGCATATGGCACAGTTAATTATTCAGAATGCTATATGCTGAGCCAGCAGCATATAGCATTCTGAATAACTAACTGAAATAAGCATGTTACTTGTGCATTTTAGGAATGTAAATTATGAACATTTTAAACTGTGCATAAAGGGAGAATGGAAAAATCTTGTTTAACTGATGTCTTGAAGGGAAATGACGCTGAATGGGTATAAAAAATGACAACTTGTTAACTGAAAATTCTTGCTCGATGGCCATGAGCCACTGACTGCTGTCCAAGGTTCTGATATGGAATCTGTTGACAGAGGTGGAATCAGCCTAATTTAAACTCCTAAGACACTGGATACCTGAAATCAAACTAGGAAACACTGGAATTTCATAGCTGGTCAGAATCCAACTTCAAGGAATGAAACTGGTTTAAAATTTTAGATTAATGAACTTCCATCAAAATTAAGAAAAGATGGAAATGAAACAAGTTTAAATTGCATCAAAAAGGTCTGTGTTATAGTTGTCAAGTTATACAGCATAGATATAGGCCCTTCAAACCAACTCATTCATGCTGACCAAGTTCTTAACTGTGTTAGTCTCATTTGCCTGCATTATGCCCATACACCTCTTTTCTAGTCAAATAATGTCCATTTGCTATTTAACTGTTACAGTTGTAACCAACTCTACCAGTTCCCATGGCAACTTGTTCTGTATACTCACCACACTCTGGGTAAAAAAGCTGCACTTCAAAATCAATTCTAAATTATTCCCATTTCACTTTAATCATGTGCCCTCTAGTTTTGGACTCCTCTCAGTCCCAGAGGCTGCCCTTCAGGGGAGCAGTCCCAGTCTTTTCAGCTTCTCCTTAAAACCCAAGCCCTGCAGGATGGCAGGGCCAGTAGAGATTCACTCAGCCAACACAATTTGGTTTCCATTAACGAAGTTATAGCAAGAAAATATTAATTCCAAGCAATAGATTTTCATTTTGGGAAGGTTTGGTTCTTCCAGAGAAAATTTTAGTAATGTCATCAAGGTACACAAAAGTAAATTCAAATTTTACTCTAGGCCGCTGATTCTGAAAATGATTTTTATTTTTAGAATTTTCAAGCACTCTTTTAAGCACTATCCTTTATTTTTCTAATGCCTTTTAGATATTGGTAAAATAGAGAATAATCATATTCCCAAAAGCTTTCGAAGGTATTGCTTGAGGGGAAAATCACAACAGCTAGTATGAATGGGCACAAGTTTAAGGTGATTGGAGGAAAGTAGAGGGGAGAAGTTTCTTTGCTGAAAGTGGTGGTGTGTGAATCACCCAGCTAGCTGTGGAGGCAGATAAATAAGGATATTTAAGGAATTCTTAGATAGGCACATGGATAATAGAAAAATGAAGGGCTATGGTGGAGGGAAGGGATAGATTGATCATAGAGTGAGTTATGAGGTTTGCCCAACATTGTGGCCCGAAGACCCTGTATGTTATGCAGTGGTCTATGTTCTATCATTCATGCAAAGCAGCGAAGGTGAAGCTAATTGATCTATAACTGGAGAATTAATAGCCTATGGTTTAATAGACTGGATCTCTTTCTGAGAACTACTAACACTTAGTTATTTAATGCCTACTGCTGCATCCCTTACCTGCCCCTTGGGCAATCTGACCACCTGGCTCTGCACATAGACAGGGGTGGGTGGCAGCAGCTGAGGAGATAATTGAGATTGCTTCCAGTCAGTAGACTGGACTGAGTTCAAGGATTTGACAGCAGACCAAAATGAATGTGCCGCAATCATCGACATAAGGACATGAATCACCTTCATAAGGACATGAATGGGAGAGTGTGTATCCACAAAAACATTCTGTGTCTTACCCAGTCAGAAGCCTTGGAGGAATGAACCAAATGAAGGCTGTAACTGCGGTGTTTAGGGCTAATGACCCAAAGTTATATAAGAAGTGACCTCCAGAGGATCACTAGAGCATCAAAAGGCTATTTTGGGCTCAGTTGGAATCACCGATGAATGCTCGACAGCTTTGTTAGGGCTTGTGCAATAGAACTTTACAGCACTTACGTTAACCATAATTACTTTGAGAGTAACACATACAAAATGCTGGAGGAGCTCAGCAGGTCAGGTAGCATCTATGGAAAAGAATAAACATTTTTGGGCCAAGACACTTCATCAGCATTTTGTATGTGTTACTCTGGATATCCAGCATCTGCAGAATCTCTTGTGTTTATAAATTAATTTGAGAGGTTGGCTATGACATGAATCAACTCCTGCCTCAGAGGTGACCTGGATCCACTCCAATTTGCCAACAGCCACAACAAGTCAACAACAGATGTGAATTCTCTGGCTCTTCCTTCTGCTTTGGACCATCCTCACAAAAGGAACTCATACATCAGTCTTCAGTTCATCAACTGGAGTTTGGCATTCAACACAATTATCCCATCCAAGCTCATTATTAAGCATCAAGGTCTCAGCCCCAAAGCCCCCCACTTCAAATTGACACTCATGAGCACATTCCTCTCTGTCATAGATAGTATCTAAGGTAGGGGTTCCCAGCCTGCGGTCCACAGAACCCCTGTTTAATAATTTTGCTGAATGACATAAAAAAGGTTGGAAACCCTCTTCTCAGATACACTACTTCAAGAAGGCAACCCCGATCATCAATGATCCCCACCATCCAGGCCATGCCATCTTCTCACAGGAAGTATAGAAGCCTGAAGTCCCATACCATCAGGTTCAAGAAGATTGATATCCCTTCAAACATTCAGTTCATGGACCAACTGGCGAAGCTCTAATAGACAATAGACAGTAGGTGCAGGAGTAGGCCATTCAGCCTTTCTATCCAGCACCGCCATTCACTGTGATCATGGCTGATCATACACAATCAGTACCCCGTTCCTACCCTCTCCCCATATCCCTTGACCCCGCTATCTATAAGATCTCTATCTAACTCTGCAGCTCTATCTAATCACTGCAGTTTAGTAACACTAGAACCAAATTGATAGCAATGCACTAAAACCAACTTGTATTTATTTTGTTTTAATGGTGGGATTTTTGGAAAATTGTGTATGATTAATGTTTAACTTATGATTTTTGTGAATGCTGCTTATGTGATTCTACATAACTGTGAAGCTGCAGCAAATATGCTTTGTATTGCAACTGTGCATGCGACACTAAACTTGACTTTTACTTTGGCATAAACCAGTCTAAGTTCCAGATTCCTGGTATGTTTTTAGGATACAGAAGTCTAGTGTTTGCTAATGGGTTCAGAATACCTGAACAGAATCAGAATCTGGTTTAAAATCACTGGCATATGTCAAGACATTTGTTGCTATGCCTCAGTTCGTTTTACTGTTTGATTCCATCTGGAGACCAGGATTGGCAACCAATCTTGCTGGAATTACTCAGCATTATCACTGGTGAACTGCTTAGACATTAAGACCATGAGGAGCACTAGGTCATTCGAGCTATTAAGGCTGCTCTGACATTCAATCATGGCTAATTTATTTTCCCTCAACTCCTGTCTTGTTCCCTAATTCCATAACCTCTGACAACCTCAGTAATCAAGAATATATCAAACTCAGCTTTAACTATATCCAAAGACTTGATCTCCACTGCCAGCCATGGCAAAGAGTTCCAAAGATTCACCACCCTCGGCTAAAGAAATCTCTCCTTTTCTCTGTTCTAAAAGAATACCCTTGTAATCTGAGGCCCTGCCCTCTGGTCCCAGACTCTCACACTACTGGAAGCATGCTCTGTACATCCATTCTCTTTTGGTCTTTGAATAGTTCAATGAGATACCGCTCACTCTTCTAAACTCCAGAGAATACAGGCTCAGAGCCATCAAATGTTACTCATACATTAACTTATATACTGTATTATTGGGATCATTCTTGTGAAACTCCTCTGGATCCTCTCCAATACCAGCACACCCATTTCAGATATGGGGATTAAAAATGCTCACCAGTGCTCCAGATGTGGTCTGACTAATGCCTAATCAAGCCTTAATTCAAATCTAAAACTAAGCATGAGAAATTACCAATTATAGATCAAAACGGAGGATTTTTCTTGAATGTTTTAATTATGTGGTAGGCCAGAAAAGACTCTCACAAATTTCTACAAGTGTAGCGTGGAAAGCATTCTAATTGGTTACATCACAATCTGGTATGTGAGGTGAACTACATATACCTGTCTGGACACACCCCCCGCTGACTGCTCCTGTGGCTCCTCCCATGGACCCTGGTATAAAGGCGATTGGAGACACTGCCCCGGCCTCAGTCTCCAGGATGTAGTGTGGTGGACACTTGCTGCTTGTTCTTTCTTCCAGCCAATAAAAGCCTATATCTCGCCTCACGTCTCCGAGAGTTATGATTGGTGCATCAATATGGAATGGCCACTGCACAGGATCAGAGAAAGCAGCAGAAAGTCATAAACTCAACCAGTTCTATTATAAGCATTAGCCTGCCCATCATCAAGGACACCTTCAAAAGACATCGACATGCGTGTGGCCTCATCTTGACGGTACAGGAGGCCATGGACAGACATGTCAGAGTGGGAGTGGTCTGTGGAATTGAAGTGTGTGGCCACAGGGAGATCCCGCCACTGCTGGAGGACTGAGCACCGGTGTTTGGCAAAACGGTCTCCCAGTCTGCGGCGGGTCTCAGACACGCAGGTCAATGGAGCAATACCTTATCTCCCGCCTAGGTAGCCTCCTACCTGCCGGCATGAACATCCAGCTCACTGACCTCCATTGATACCCCTGCCCCCCTTTTCCCCCATCCCTATCTATTATTTTATTCTGGTTCTCTTTCTCTCACTTTTCCCCCCTCACTATAATCTCCCCCAGCCCTACCTTTCTTTCTCTTTCATTTCCCATAATTCTCCACCTTCCCCTAGCCCATTTCCCTCCAGCCTATCACTTCCTAGCTCTCTACTTTATCCCTCCCCCCACTTCTTATCCCCCCTCGACCATCCCATGTTACTTCACTCCTGATGAAGGGTCTCGGCCCGAAACGTCGTCACTACCTCCTCCCGTAGATGCTGTCTGGCCTGCTGAGTTCTGCCAGCATTTTGTGTTTTTATACGTTTCTTATTCCTCAATTCTACCTATGATGTCTCACTAGATGATTTCTCTAATCTGTCCCGATTGAGCTCTGCCGAGACATTTTCCCTGACTTGTAATACCATGCCGCTTTAATCCCTCCCACTATTTAAAGAAACAGAATCATGGAATATTGAGTTGCTAGTCCTGCCCCTCTTGCAAACAAATCTCACTAGTGGCTACAATGGCATAATTTCACATGCTGATCCATGTCCTAAGCTTATCTATCTTTCTTACAATACTCCATACTTAGACATATATGCAGCACAGAGTATTAGTCCCACCATGCTCGATCCTTTGATTCCTTGACTTTATATACAGGTTTAACAGCATCTTTCTCCACAACCACCTCACTATCTGTTCTGACACTGTGGTTCTCATCCACTTGCAACTCTAATTTAAGCACCCTGTGCAGCATTAGCTCATTCACGCTCTTTTATTAGTTCCCCCTCCAGTTCAGGTGCAAGTCATCCCTTCTGTACAAATCCCAACTTCCCTGGAAGAGAGCCCAGTGATCCAAACATCTGAATCTCTCCCTCTTGCACTTACTCCTTATACATGTGTTAAACTGTATGAACTTTCTTTTTCTGGCCCCACTAACAAATGGCATCTGTAGCAATCCTGAGGTCAAAACCCCTTGAGGTCCTGTCCTTTAACTTAGTACTTAACTCCCTGAACTCACTTTGCAGGTCCTCATCACCCATCCTACCAATATCAGTGGTACCAACGTGGACCACAACCTCTGGCTGCTCACCCTTCCACTTAAGAATGCTGTGGACTCCATCAGACATCCCAGACCCTGGCACCTAGGAGGAAACAAACCATCTGGCAATCTTGTTCTCATCCACAGAACCCCCTTCTGCTCCCTTAACTAACAAATCCCTTATTACTACAGATTGTCTCTCCTTCCCCTTCCCTTCTGAGCCGCAGAGCCTGACTGAGTGTCAGAAACTTGATTGTTGTGACTGTCCTCTGCTACGTCATCTCGGCACCCCTCTCCACCAACAGCACCTAAAGCAGTATACCTGCTGCTGAGGGGAATGACCACAGGTGTACTCTGCATTCACTCTCTTTCTCCCTTTCCCTCTCCTGATGTTCACCCAGTTACATGTGTCCTGTGCCTTGGGTGCAACTACTATACCTCCCTGGATAACCTGTCAACTCCCCAGCCTCCCAAATGACCTCGAGATTATCTAGTTTCAGCTCCAACCACTTAACACAGTCTGATAGAAGCTGCAGCTGGCTGTACTTCTTGCAAGTATAGTCATCAGAGACACTGGCGATCTCCCTGCCTTTCCACGTCCTGCAATAGGAGCAGTCCAGTATCCTGTCTGGATTCCTTACTGCTCTAAGCATGCAATAAGAAGGAATTAAAGAATAGATAATGATTAAAAAACCTACCCACAGCCTTCGCCTGTCTTTGCTGAAGCCACAGTGAGCCAAAGTGTCAACTCTACTATCTAACACTGGCCCACTCAATCAAATGCCACTCCCACAACGGACACTCTGCTTTAACCTGACTTATTTTTGTTGTTCCTTGACAAGTGCCTAATCAGAATCAGATGTGCAAACCAGTGTCTCCTTAGGAACCGTGGCACACAAAAGGTTGCAACTGCCCCTGCAATTTACTATTATATACTCTAAACATTTGAAGAGGTAATAAAACTTATTTCTTTTCCTGCTGACAAAATGGCGGTAACCCAGGGGTAAGCAAAGGGAGGGACCTGTTCAAAACTCTGATGGACGTTGGTCCCACCAAGCCATATTGATGGAGTGCTTCAGGAAAACATGATTTCACCTCCATACCTGGCTAGGAGAACACGGACAGCCAGGCATTGGTGAAATTTGATGCCTCGTGGCAACAGTACAGTGTGATATGTTGAAATACTACAAAAAGTTGCAATAAGAAATATAAAAAAAGGCAGCATAAAAGAAAGAAAGTAGTGAGGTAGTGTCACGGTCTGGTCCTTTGATTCCTCATTTCTATTTGTTGCCTTTTCCCCATGTTCTACTGGGCTCCGTGATTCTCATCTGAGCCGACAGCGTAAGTACTCTGGCTTACATTTACTCAAGGCGGGACCATCACCTCAGCCAGAGTGGCAATGTATGTTCCGGGCCACCAAGAATTCTTGACCGTTACCTGAGCCTCCAGGGCTGTGCGGCAATGCTCATTCCGGGCCGGCAAGAATAGGGACCATCTTCCGAGCCAAGACACGAATTGTCTGTTGTCGTTTGGTTTTGTTGTTTCATGTCCAGATGAGGGTTTCTGCCCGTTTGCCACTCCTCCGAGCCAAGTCTGTCTTTGTATGGTGTTGTCATCTCCATGTCCAAGTCCAAGCTCCATGTCGTTGTCCAAGTTCTGAGCCCCGGCTCTGTGTTCAAGTTCCAAGTCCGGGATCTGTGTCCAGGTTCTGAGTCCCGGCTCCAATTCCAAGACCAAGCTCCATGACCAAGCTCCAGGTCCAGGTTTCTCCAGTTTGCAGTCCAAAGTTCACGAGCAAGAAAACATCTAATCCTCGTTCTCTGGTCTTCCTTGCAACCATTAATAAACACACTTCTGTGTCTGTATTCTGCACTTGGGTCCGCTCCAGCCTTTCATTGCGACAGGTAGTGATGATGCGTCCTCAAGAAGACTCTTGACACAAAATACCAACTGTATACTCTTCTCCATACATGCTGGTTCCTCCAGTATTTTGTGTGTGTTGCTTGGATATCCAACATCTGCAGATTTTCTTGTGCTACTGTTAATGTGTTTTTGGTGCATTGAGAAATCTGATTCTGGAGGATTAGAAGCTGTTCCTGAAACACTGAGTATGTGTTTTTATTCTTCTTTACTTCCTTCTGGGTGGCAGTAATGAACAGAGGGTATGTCCTGGATGGTGAATGTCCTTCATGATGGTATCTGTCTTTCTGAGGCATTGCTTTGGAATATGGCCTTGATGGTGGGGAGAGTTGTACCCATGATGGAGCTGTCTGAGCCTACAAACCTCTGCAGCTTTTTCCAGCTCTGTGCATTGGCGCCTCTGTACCAGACAGCGGTGCAACTAGTCAAAATGCTGTCTATGATACAACTGTAGAAACTTGCTCAACTCTTCTGTGGCATATCACAATTACTTCAAACCCCTCATGAAATATAGCCACTGGCATTCAGCAACTGGAGAAACTTAATGGGTCAGACTGCATCTGTGGTGGGAAATAATTGGTCAGGTTCCAGATGCACTTTTCATTTTATTTTAGATCAGTAGCATCTGCACAATTTTATTTGTGAATGAATTGCGTGCTTGTAATTTATTGAGTGGTGGCTTATGTATGTTTTTATTACTTCTTCCACAGCAGGTCCTGTGGTATATTAGCAGACTGACAAATGCAATTAAACATGATGGGGAATGTTCATAACTGCCTTGTTGTGCTATCAGGCTCTTTAGTGCAATTGTTTCAAGACCACTGCATTATTAATAGCACATCAATTATCATGTCCAGAAATTTGTCTTTATAACAGTTTGCTTTTGATAAAAGACTGTTATTCTTCTAAGTAAAGATGATATGAGAAAGCTTCATGCCTGCTGTATTTGAGCAGATGGACGGTAACAGATCTGATGTATTGCATAAAATATCCCAATTACTATTTCTTAATTGTTCTCCATCCAAATATTTGTGGCTTCTAAATCCAAAGGACTTCAATCCATTTTTTTGCAAACGGATCCATTTGGCAAGCTACAGTAAAAATAACATCTCTTTGATGTTTGAACAGAGAGCTTGGTTCAAGAGTGTGATTAAATATGTCACAGTAAGAGTTATGTTCATAGCATGATCTACGATTATAGCAAATTTAAAAATAAAATGTACTGCTGGAACCCTGTTTCGAAAATACCCTAAGAAACTGTCGGTAGTTTGTCACACATCTCAACAGCTGTCATGCAATTCATCTATTTAGCAGTTTGATTAGTGCATGCATTTTAATTTAAATCTTGTTTAAAGGGAACCTAAGCCAATATTTTCAATTTTTTATAAGTATAGGATGAGACAGCTTGTAAAATATTTAGTTGTGCTTGTAATAATTAAATTGAATCATAGCCAACTGAACAGAAAATCAGCATCTGGAGCCTAATGTAGTGAGCCGTTACTACAGGACTCTTGATCTCTTATGAATAATGTCCTATTTAAAAATAGTATAGCAAGTCGCCTCTTATCTTTAAGTTCAACGTTCATCCAGCAGTGATCGAGTCATAGAGCCATACATCACAGAACAGGGCATTTGACCTTTCCCCCTCCCCATCCACATGTAGTCTCAAGTACCCAACACCAAATACATCGTCCTTAATACCTTGGTCAAGCACTTAACAAGAAATACAAATTTTTCAAAGGTTCAAAAAGGGTTCAAAGGTTCATTTATTATCAAAGTACACAACTCTGAAATTCTTCTTCTCCAGATAGCCACGAAACCAAGAAAGAAAAGAATGAAAGCTTGGTCATCAATCTCCAAATCACACCTCCCCTCACAACAAAAAAGAACAAAAATGGAACAGCCACATCGACCCCCAGATCCCACTCCCCCACACAAAAAAACCCGGAAGATTGTGCAAAAAATAGGTATAGTGCAGATCAAGTCCACACCCAGAATGCAGAAAACCTGAGTAACATTCTGTAGGCACAGCCATAGGCCTTTCCCCCTCTGGCAGTACAGTGATCCCCCAGCGATCAAAAGACAGGTATCTTCTGCATTGGCCTCGATGTTTCAATCTCTCTTGTCACTTTTATTGGTGAACAATGGAAGCTTTAATCAGCGAAATGGAGTCAAATGTCTGTTTGTGCACCATCCTGCAACCTGCTCACTACGAGGTTCACACACAAATTTATATTCCCCTAGTCAGAGTGTAGGCCTCTGTTGCCTTCTCAGGTAGTGCAATCCAAATTTCAAACACCCTCTAGGTGAAAATAACTTCCATATATCCCTCTAAAGCTCTTAATCCTGATCTTAAATGTGTAGAGTGACAGAGCAGAACAGCACAGAGTAAGGACTTTTGGCCCTAACAGTCAGTGCCTGCCTGGTCTTCTGCCTAGTCCCATCTATCTGCATCCAGGCCATAGCTCTCTCATCTGTGTACCTATCCAAATTCCTCTTAAATGTCACAATTGGACACATCCCTTAGCAGCTCGTTGAACATTACACCAACTTTTGATTAAAGAAGTTTACCCTCAGATTCCCCACAATGTGCCAAAAGCTCTTTTTAACCCTGTTTAGCTGTGATGCCATTTTCAAAGAATTATGGATCTGCATTCTCAGATTCCTTTGTTCAACCATTCTCCCCATAGCCCTAATGTTCATTGTATAAGTTTTATCCTGGTTTGTTTTCCCACAGGGCAACACCTGCAATTTGCCATCATTCAAATCCTATCTGTCATTTTCAGCCCAATTCCCTATATGATCTAACTCACCTTGCGAGCTTTGAGAGCCTTCTTTGCTGTCCACTACAACCCAGTCCGGGTGTCATATGTCCTCTGGGTATAATCACCTCTGTTAATGAAAAAGATTACTACTATCTATCTGATGTTTGTCCCTCATAACTTTGATAGTTTGATCTGGTCCTTTTTCAGCCTCTTCTGTATAGGTCTATCCAGCCTCTATTTATGACTGTGACCCCAGATCCCAGATAACTCCCTTCATGAATCTCAGCTGTAGCTTTTTCATTTTGAAAGGTTTCTTCAAGTTACTGAGTGGGTGACTCAAATACTTACATCACAATGCATCAGAATATTTACTCTAATCAGCCATTCTGGACATTTTCTCATTTCCCCTTTTCCTGGACATTTTCTTGGGCAAAAGATAACAAAGCCTGAAGGACGTACCAACAGGCTCAAGGATAGCTTCTATTCTGCTGTTACCTGGCTTGAATGGATCTCCTGCATGACAAGATGAACTCTTCACCTCATCATCTCCCTCATTCTGATCTTACACCTTAATGTCTACCTGCTCTGCTCTTTCTTTGTAGCTTTTACACATTACTCCACATTGTTCTTGTTCTAGCTCCTTCTACCTCAAGGCAATGTGTAATGATTTGATCTGAATGAATAGTATTAAGGACAAATGTTTCACCATATCCTGATGCACATGACAATAATAAACCAATACCAACACCTATAATAATCGAACATTTCATTTGGTTGCATCAGACAATAATATTTTCATTTCCTTTGTTATGTGTTCCTTTTAACATCTTGACTCAATAACTTCAAAGATTTAATTCTGAATCTGGATGTGATATGAACTATGAATATAAAAGATGAAATAACGGCACATTTGGATAGCAGTAACAGGATTGGTCCGAGTCAGCATGGATTTACGAAGGGGAAATCATGCTTGACTAATCTTCTGGAATTTTTTGAGAATGTAACTATGAAAATGGACAAGGGAGAACCAGTGGATGTAGTGCACCTGGACTTTCAGAAAGCCTTTGATAAGGTCCCACATAGAAGATTAGTGGGCAAAATTAGACCACATGGCATTAGGGGTAGGGTACTAGCATGGATGGAAAATTGGTTGGCAGACAGGAAACGACGAGTAGGGATTAACGGGTCCTTTTCAGAATGGCAGGCAATGACTAGTGGGGTACCATAATGCTCGGTGCTGGGACCGCAGCTATTTACAATATACATTAATGATTTAGATGAAGGGATTAAAGGTAACATTAGCAAATTTGCAGATAACACAAAGCTGGGTGGTAGTGTAAAATATGAGGAGGATGTTAGGAGAATGCAGGGGGACTTGGACAGGTTGGGTGAGTGGGCAGACGCATGGCAGATGCAGCTTAATATGGATAAATGTGAGGTTATCCACTTTGGTAGCAAGAACAGGAAGGTAGATTACTATCTGAATGGTGTCAAGTTAGGAAAAGAGAAAGTACAATGAGATCTAGGTGTTCTTGTACATCAGTCACTGAAAGTAAGCATGTAGGTACAGCAGGCAGTGAAGAAAGCTAATGGCATGTTGGGCTTCATAACAAGGGGAGTTGAGTATAGGAGCAAAGAGGTCCTTCTGCAGTTGTACAGGACCTTGGTGAGACCACACCTGGAGTATTGTGTTCAGTTTTGGTCCCCAAACTTGAGGAAGGTCATTCTTGCTATTGAGGGAGTGCAGCGTAGGTTCACGAGGTTGATTCCCAGGATGGCGGGACTGTCATATGTTGAAAGATTGGAGCGACTGGGCTTGTATACACTGGCACTTAGAAGGATGAGAGGGGATCTGATTGAAACATATAAGATTATTAATGGATCGGACACGCTAGAAGCAGGAAGCAATTTCCCAATGTTGGGGGAGTCCAGAACCAGAGGACACAGTTTAAAAATAAGGGGTAGGTCATTTAGAACAGAGTTGAGGAAAAAAATTTTCACCCAGAGAGTTGTGGATCTATGGAATACTCTGCCTCAGAAGGCAGTAGAGGCCAATTTTCCAGATGCTTTCAAGAAAGAGTTGGATAGAGCTCTTAAAGATAGTGGAGTCAAGGGATATGGCGAGAAGGCAGGAACGGATTACTGATTGTGGATGATCAGCCATGACCATATTGAATGGTCGTGCTGGCTCAAAGGGCCGAATGGCCTACTCCTGCACCTATTGTCTATTGTCTATTGAAATGGATGCATGGTAGAATTATATCCTATGAATCAGATAGTTGTGGGCTTAAATATTATTCCAAGTTGCACATAGAGATCAATTTTAGTCTAACTCATTTGGGGAAGAGCAATCATAATTTGATGGGATTACCTTACTCAGAAATTATTTGGTCTGCGAATAGTTTTCTAAAGTTAAATAAACTCAATTGTAAACATATGAAGGCAGAATTATCTAAACTGATAAGAAAAATAGATTCAGTATTAAGATAGCTAATATACAATGGCACTTTCACCAGGAATAGAATGGAAGGGGGAAGAAACCAGAATAAGAAAGTGGTGAAGTTAAAATTACTGAAATTTGGAGAAATTGAAGTTCATACCATTAGGTTGGTGGCTACCAACACAGAATATGATGTGGTTCTCCTCCAACCTGAGTGGCTTCATTGTGGCAGTAGAGGAGCACATGGACCAACATGCCAGAATGGGAATGGGGATAAGAACTAAAATAATAGGCCACCGTGAAATCCTGCTTTTTGTGGATGGAGTAAATGTGCCCAACAAAGCAGACCTCGATCTTTGTTGGGTCTCACCAACGTAGATGCAACTGCACTGAAAGCTGCAGATACAGAATACTTCCAACTTAAAGGCATGAACATTGCTTTCTATAACTTACAGTGCTTTTCCCTCTGTGCCTTCCCTCTTCTTCCATTCCCCACTCTGGTTCCCCTCTCACTTTTCCTCTTCTTGTCACCTTCCTATAACTTCATCTTGGTGCCCCTCCTCCTCACTCCCTTTCTGCCATGGTCAACTCTCCTCTCCTATCAGATTTCTTCTTCTTCAGCTCTTTAGCTTCCCCACATATCATCACCCTGACTCTGACTTCCTTCCCCACTCACCTGGTTTCACATTCCAGCGAATAATCCTTCCCCTCCCCTCGTGTACTTATTCTGCATTCTTCCCTCTTCCATTCCAGTCCAGATGAAAGGTCTCGGCCCAAAACATCAAATATTTATTCATTTCCATAGATGTTACTTGACACGCCATGCTCCTCCAGAATTTTGTGTGTGTGGCTTGGATTTCCAGCATCTGCAGAGTCTCTCATGTTTATGATTTGCTCCTCTTCACTGACTACCTACACTTCCTGCTGCTTTGGGAGAAGCAGCTAATATAATCAAGGCAGACAGAAGATACAAAAAATTAAGAGCATTTACTATCAGCTTCAAAGATAGTTTCTATCCCTTTGTTATCAGATTCATTGTTGGACTATTCATACACTAAAAGAGGAACTCTTGATCTCCTAATCTACTTCATTGTGAGCCTGCACTTTATTCATCTAGCTGCACTGCACGGCACTTTTTCTGTAACTGTAGCACTGTATTCTGCATTCTGATTTTTTAAACTACCTAAATCTACTAATATAAGTTATTTATTTATCTAGAGATACTGTATGGAGTAGGCCCTTCTGGCCCTTCGAGCCATGCTGCCCAGCAACCCCTGACAAAACATAGAACATAGAAGATAGAATAATACAACACAGTACAGGCCCTTTGGCCCATAATGTTGTGCCAACCCTTAAACCCTGCCTTCCATATAACCCCCCACCTTAAATTCCTCCATATACCTGTCTAGTAGTCTCTTAAATTTCACTAGTGTATCTGCCTCCACCACTGACTCAGGCAGTGCAATCCACGCACCAACCACTCTCTGAGTAAAAAACCTTCCTCTAGTATCCCCCTTGAACTTCCCTCCCTTCACCTTAAAGCCATGTTCTCTTGTACTGAGCAGTGATGCCCTGGGGACGAGGCACTTGCTGTCCACTCTATCTATGCCTCTTAATATCTTGTATACCCCCATCAATGTCTCCTCTCATCCTCCTTCTCTCCAAAGAGTAAAGCCCTAGCTCCCTTAATCTCTGATCATAATCCATACTCTCTAAACCAAGCAGCATCCTGGTAAATCTCCTCTGTACCATTTCCAATGCTTCCACATCCTTCCTATACTGAGGCAACCAGAACTGGACACAGTACTCCATGTCTGGCCTAACCAGAGTCTTATAGAGCTGCATCATTACCCTATGACTCTTAAACTCTATCCCTTGACTTAGGAAAGCTAACACTCCATAAGCTTTCTTAACTACCCTATCTACCTGTGAGGCAACTTTCAGGGATCTGTGGACATGTACCACCAGATCCCTCTGCTCTTCCACACTCCCAAGTATTCTGCCATTTACTTTGTACTCTGCCTTGGAGTTTGTCCTTCCAAAGTGTACCACCTCACACTTCTCTGGGTTGAACTCCATCTGCCACTTCTCAGCCCACTTCTGCATTCTATCAATGTCTCTCTGCAATCTTTGACAATCCTCTACACTATCCACAACACCACCAACCTTTGTGTCATCTGCAAACTTGCCAACCCACCCTCCTACCCCCACATCCAGGTCGTTAATAAAAATCACAAAAAGTAGAGGTCCCAGAACTGATCCTTGTGGGACACCACTAGTCACAACCCTCCAATCTGAATGTACTCCCTCCACCACAACCCTCTGCTTTCTGCAGGCAAGCCAATTCCGAATCCACCTGGCCAAACTTCCCTGGATCCCATGCCTTCTGACTTACTGAATAAGCCTACCATGTGGTACCTTGTCAAATGCCTTACTAAAATCCATGTAGATCACATCCACTGCACTACCCTCATCTATGTGCCTGGTCACCTCCTCAAAGACTCTATCAGGCTTGTTAGATGCAATCTGCCCTTCACAAAACCATGCTGACTGTCCCTGATCAGACCATGATTCTCCAAATGCCCATAGATTCTATCTCGAAGAATCTTTTCCAACAGCTTTCCCACCACAGACATAAGGCTCACTGGTCTATAATTACCTGGACTATCTCTACTACCTTTTTTCCTTTTTTGTACAAGGGGATAACATTTGCCTCCCTCCAATTCTCTGGTACCATTCCTGTGGACAATGAGGACATAAAGATCCTAGCCAGAGGCTCAGCCTTCTCTTCCCTTGCCTTGTGGAGCAATCTGGGGAATATTCTGTCAGGCCCTTATATATTAAGGGGACTTATCCGTCCTAATGTATTTTAATAACTCCAACACCTCTTCTCCCTTAATATCAACATGCTCCAGAACATCAACCTCACTCATATTGTCCTCACCATCATCAAGTTCCCACTCATTGGTGAATACCAGAGAGAAGTATTCATCGAGGACCTCGCTCACTTTCACAACCTCCAAGCACATCTTCCCACCTTTATCTCTAATCTGTCCTATCTTCACTCCTGTCAACCTTTTCTTCTTCACATCATTGAAGAATGCCTTGTCATTTTCCTTTACCCTACTCACCAAGGCCTTCTCATGTTCCCTTCTTGCTCTCCTCAACCCCTTCTTAAGCTCCTTTCTTGCTACACTATTTTGCTGAATAGACTCACTTGATCCTTGCTTCCTAAACCTCACGTATAGTGCCTTCTTCCATTTGACTAGGTTCTCCACCTCACTAACATCCTACAAAAGATCCCTAACCATCAGCCATATGTCCATAGTATATTTCCCTGCAAAAAACATCATCCCAATTCACATCTGCAAGTTCTAGCCTTATAGCCTCATAATTTGCCCTTCCCCAATTAAAAATTTTCCTGTCTTCTCTGATTCTATCCTTTCCAATGATAATGTTAAAGGCCAGGGAGCTGACTAACCCTCACTCAATCACAGGACAATTTACAATGACCAATTAACCTACACAGTCTGTCTTCAGACTGTGGAGGAAAGCAGCAGAGCAGCTGGAGGAAACCTATGGATTCCATGAGAAGGAAATCCTTACACAGTAGCTGAAATCTGAACTATGACGCCCCAAGCTGTAATAGCATCGCTCTAAACATGATGCTACCATGTCTCCCAATAATACCGTGTGATAATATGTCTGGATGGCATTCAAACATAAACTTTTCACTGCATCTTGGTGCATGTGAATACAATAAACTAATACCAACACCAGTAAATTCGAGCAACTTTGTCATGGATGAACTCTGGATCATTCAAGAAGCTGGCGGGTGATAGACAGGACATATAGAGGAAATGGCTAACAAACTAAATAAGTATTTGGCATCAGTCTTCACCATGGAAGACACAAGCAGGATGATGGGAGTTCCAGTTGTCAGGGTACATAAAGTGTGTGAAGCTATCATAACTAGACAGAAGGTTCTCAGAAAACTGAAAGGTCTGAAGGTAGACAAGTGACTGCACCAGATGGTGTATAACCCAGAGTTCTAAAAGAGATGGCTAAAGAGATCATGGAGGCATTAGTAATGAATTTTCAAGAATCATTAACATCTGGAATGGTTCTGGAAGACTGAAAATTTGCACTCCACTCTTCAAAAAGGGAGAGAGGCAGAAGATAGGAAACTACAGACCAGTTAGTCTGACCTCAGTGGTTGGTAAGATGTTGGAGTTGATTATTAAGGATGAGGTCTCAGGGTATTTCAGATAAATTTGTTGGAATTCTTAGATGACATAACAAGCGGGATAGATAAAGGAGAATTAGTTGATGTTGTGCATTTGGATTTTCAGAAGGTGCCACACATGAGACTGCTTAATAATCTTTGATCCCATGGTATTACAGGGAATATGCTAACTTGGATAAAGTAGTGGCTGATTAGGCAGGAGATGAAGAATGTGAATAAATGGAGCCATCTCTGGCTGGCGCAGATGACTAGTGGTGTTCCATGGGGATCTATGCAGGCACCGATTCTTTTTTACATTATATGTCAATGATTTGGATGATCGATTTGATGGTTTCATTGCAATGTTTGCAGACAATATGAAAATAGGTGGAATCTTAGGTGGTTTTCAGGAAGTAGAGAGATTACATAAGGACTTAAACAGATTAAGAAAATGGACAAAGAAATGGCAGATAGAATCAGTGTTGGGAAGTCTATGATCATGCACTTTGGTAGACGAAATTAAAGGGTTGACTATTGTAACCCTAAGGTTCAGCCAGCATGCGTTTGTCCAGGGGAAGATAGCCTCCTGCCCAGCCAAACTGAGAAATCTCAGTTATGTGGATGCTGCATGATGTGTTGCCCAGTTACAAACCCGTACTGCAAAGTATCAGACAGTACACCATATGCAATTGAGCTTTATAATTCTTGATCTGACTATAGGGTTAGTAAAGAAAAGAAAAAGAAAAAGGGCCCATTTTAATGAAACGATCTAATGTGCATGTTGGAGCTCACTGTTGTCCATCCATTGACCTCCTCCGAGCGTCGTCAACTCATGAACCCTTGCTCCCAGTCCACTTCGTCCTGCGGTCTACTGATTCTCTCCACTCGCGTCTTCTCTCCTCATCTGTTGCAGACAAAAAGCCTGCAAATACCTTCTCTCAGACACACAAGAAGAGACCACATGCCTCTCATTGGATGGCGCATATTCCATTCCCCCATTATCTCTAGTCATAACCCAAACTGCTGCAGAGAAGCCATTACATTAGCAGTGAAACCTTGCACAGCGTTAGACTATTTTCTAAATGGAGAAAAAATAAAAAAAATCTGAGGTACAAAGGGACTTGGGAGACCTTGTGCAGGATTCCCTAAAGGTTAATTTTCAGGTTGAGTCTGTGGTGAGGAAGGCAAATGCAATGTTAGCATTCATTTCATGAGGTATAGAATATGAAAACAAGGCTATAATGTTGATAGTTTATAAAGCACTAGTGAGGCCTCAGTTGGTGTACTGTGAGCAATTTTGGTCCCCTTATCTTAGAAAGGATGTGCTGAAATTAGAGAGGGTTCAAAGGAAGTTCATAAAAGTGATTCCAGGATTGAATGGCTTATAGTGTGAAGAGCGTTTGACGGCTCTGGGACTGTATTCACTAGAATTCAGACAAATGAGTGGTAACCTCATTGATACCTATCGAATGGTGAAAGGTCTTGGTGATGGATGTGGAGAGGATTTTTCCTATGGTGGGAGAGTCCAAAATCAGAGGACACAATCTCAGAATAGAGTGGTGTTCTTTTAGCCAAAGAGTGGTGAATCCATGGAATTCGTTACCATGGGCACCTTTGGAGATCATGTCTTTATATATATATAAGGCAGGGTTAATAAATTCTTGATTGGTCATGACCAACCAAGGGAGAAGGCAGGAGATTAGTGCTGAGAGGAAAATTGGATCAGCTATGATGAAATGACCGAGCAGACATTATGTGCTAAATGGCCCAATTGTGCTTCGAAAGCTATCCTACCTTATTTCGTGAAAACTGGACTTGAGAGATTTAAAAGATGAAAGTCATGTTTCCTGGAACTTGTTTTATTTCTCTTTCCCCGTCGTTAAATATCCCTCTCACATTAAATTTTTTACAAGTGACGTTTCAGTATCCAGTGTTTGGAAAAAATATATATCTAACATTTTAGCAACTTCAAGTAGTACCAAATGATATACACCAGGAGATGATTCATAAACCCCTCATCGGTTTAACTTATTCAATTGAAGCTTGCATGATTTATTTTTAACGGGTATATTATATTAGAGAGTAGGTTGTTACACTCATGACCCTTGTATGTAGATAGATACATGATAAACACAAGAGATTCTTCAGATGCTCTAAATCCAAAGCAACACATACAAAATTCTGGAGAAACTCAGCAAGTCAGGCATTATCTATAGAAATGAATAAGCAGTTCTGGGCTGAAACACTTCATCAAACTCAATGGGCCAAATGGCTTAATTCTGCTCCTATATCTTATGGTCTTACAGCAAGGAAGGGGGAAGAAAACCAGAATAAGAAATTGGAGTTAGAGAAAGGAGTACAGGATAGAAAGTGATAGGTGGGTAGGGGAGTGGTGATGAAGTAAGAAGCAATTAGTAGAAAAGGTTAAGTGCTAGAGAAGGAGGAATCTGATAGGAGAGGAGAATGTATCATGAGCAACAGGGAAGGAGAAGGGGCATCCAGGTGAAGTGATAGGCAGGTGTGGAGAAGAGGAGAGGTAAGAGGGGAGCTACAGTGGAATATGAAAGGAAAGGGAAAGGAGGGAGGTGGTGAAATTACTGGAGCTTACACCAATCGATGTTCATGTCTCTTCATGAGAATAGAAGGGGGTGAGAGGGGAACCAGAATGGAGTATAGAAAAAGAGAGAAAGGTTAGCGCAGAGGCATTACTTGGAAGTTCATGTCATCAGGTTGGAGGCTACGCTGATGGCGTATGAGGTGTTGCTCCTCCAACCTGTGAGTGGCCTCATCATGGAACTCGAGAAGGCCATGGGCTACTGTCTATTATAAGTATCCAGTGCAGATTTAGCTTTAGTATCTGATGGTTATTATTTTAGTCCTGGTGAAGGATTTCAGCCAGAAAAATCAACTGTTTATTCACTTCCAAAGTGCAGTTCCTCCAGTACTTTTTGTGTGTGATGCTCTGAATTTCCATCATCTGCAGAATCTCTTGTGTTTATGATAAGTTCTTCATAGAATTCATGATGAAGGCTCTGGCATAGTTGCACATATTTGGGAAAACAACCCTTAAGATTTCACTGTGCGTATTTTCACCCATTTACAATGAAAGGAAACAAAATTACATTTCTGTGGATTCTTGTAAACCTTTGAGAACATATCAATTTTTGTTTTCACTAATTAGGCTCTTTTGTGGTGTAGTCCCTGTTTTGGTGTCAGAAGTGCACTCAGTGGACACTTTATTATGTACACAAGGTAAAATTATCAGTTTAATACATAGCAAAGGAGTTGGTGTAGGAGGGAGAGCATAAATTTTTTGGATCATTGGGCTCTTTTCTAGTAAATGTGGGACGTGTGCAGAAGGGACAGTTTGCACCTCAGCTGGAAGGGGAGTAATATCCTAGCAGGAAGCCATGTTATAATGCTGCATGGTGGGAGTTAAACTTGAGTTGCTGAGGGATGGGAAATAGGGTGCCTGAACAGTTAGTGGAAAGGTTGTGGTGCAAACCTCAGACAAAGTTAGGAATCAAAATGTTTAGTATGGAGCAACCAGCGTCCTGAGCTGTATATATTTTAATGAAAGGAATGTTGTAGGGACGGTAGGTGACAATGCTGAAGATGAGGTAGATGGTTTACAAACAGAGGCTATGTGTTGTGAGGAGAGGCTATTGATAGGGTAAAATTGCAGTAAACAGGGTGAGTTGCAAAGTGAAAAGTGGACTAAATCGAAAAGGGTGAATACAGAACTGAAGGTGTTATATTTGAATGTGTGCAATATACGGAGTAAGTTAGATGACGCACAGTTGCAGATTGGCAAGTATGGTGTGTCACATACCCCGTGACTGGTTAAAGAACCAGCAGAAATGGAAAATGCATTGGAATCTGGTATTACTATAAACTAATAGTGTTTATTAGTAACTACACAATACAGTACTATAAATGCAGATATATCAAACAGGTTAGCAATGATTTATATATATATATATATACACACACTTAAGTGTGGAAGTAGGAACAAAACTAGGCTCTTTCAAGACCAGGGGTGAATGGATACAGTCTTACGGTGATGAAGAGAGTTCAGTTCAATTCGAGGTAGTTAGTTGAGTAACATTGGAGAGAGAGAGAGAGGTGAGCTGATGCTGTCGATCTTCCCGTTGTCTTCTGAAATCCCCATTGTCCTCCGAAATCCTGTTGAAGTCACCGACTATGACTATAACATGTACGACCATTCTTCAGTGATGGAATTATCACCCAGGCGAGGGTGGACACACAAATAATTCCCCACTGGTCGCACCTTTTCACACTGCGAGAGCCACCAATCACTTTCCCTGAATTGATCCTCCAGAAACCCTACCTTCCTGCGGGTGCAACAAATCTCATTCGGTGTCCAAAAATGTGTCTCTCTCTGTGTAACAGTGGACCTGGTTCTTATCTCCACATGTTGGACACCATCTCTCCATCAACCTGCTCCGTCCTCCTCTCTCTGTAAGAACTGTTACAAGCAGGCAAGTGTCCTTGTGGAAAGGTAAACAACTTGCAGAGAAACTATAACATCAATCTTTCGAGCAGTTTCTGTCTCTCTCTTTCTTTCATGGCGTTGGATGCCTCCCTCTCTGTCTTAATAGCAGCACAGTTCATAGGGTCAATTCTGGACCCCGTCACAAACTAGGGTTACCCGTGACAGGTATTATAGGCATCACTAAATAAAGTCTGAAAGAAGATTATATCTGGGGGCTTAATGTCTAAGGATCAAAAGGGCAGGCAGGAAGGCAGCAATGCTCTGTTGGTAAAAACTGAAATCAAATCAGTAAGAAGAAGTGACATAGGGTCAGGAGGTGTTGAAACTTTGTGGATAGAGCTAAGGAAATGTAAGGGTAAAAAGACCCTGATGGGAGTTGTATACAGACCCCCAAACATTAGTAAGGATGTGGACTACAAATTACAACAGGAGATAGAAAATGCAGTGGCTAACAAGACAAGTCAAGCCAGCATAAAAGCCAAAGAGAGGGCATATAATAGAGCAAAAAGTTTAATGGGAAGTTAAAGGATTGTTAAGCTTTGAAAAACCAGAGTCATTAAGAAGGTAAAGAGTGAGTGCAAAAGTAAGCTAGCCAATAAATTTAAAGGGGATATCAAAAGTTTCTTCAGATACACTAGGTGTAAAAAACATGAGAGTGGATATTGGAATGCTGGAAAACTCTGCTGGAGAGGTAGTAATGGGAACAAGGAAATAGCTGACAAATTGAGTAAGTATTTTGCTGTGGAAGACACTAGCAGTATGCTGGGAGGTTCAGGTGTTAGGGGTCATAAAGTGTGTGAAGTTACCATTAGTGGAGAGAAGGTTCTTGGGAAACAGAAGGTCTGAAGGTAGATAAGTCAACTGAGCCACGTGGTATACACTCCAGAGTTCTGAAAGAGGTGGCTGGGGAGATTGTAAAGGCGTTAGTAATGATCTTTCAAGAATCAGAAGATTTTGGAATGGTTCCAGAAGACTGGAAATTTGCAAAAGTCACTCCACTCTTCATGAAGGAACAGAGGCAAAAGAAAGGAAAATATAGGCCAGTGAGTCTGACTTCAGTGGATGGAAAAATGTTGGAGTTGATTATCAAGGATGAGGTCTCAGGGTATTTGGAAGCACATGATAAAATAGGCAGAAATCAGCATAGTTTCTTCAAGGGAAAACCTTGCATAGCAAATCTGTTGGAATTCTTTGAAGAAACAACAAGCAGGATACACAAAGGAGATCAGTTAATGTTGTGCGCTTAGATTTTCAGAAGGCCTTTGACAAAGTGCCACACATGAGGCTGTTTAATAAGATACAAGCCAATAGTATTATAGGAAAGATTCTAGCATGAATAAAATGGATAAAGCTGTAGCTGATTAGCAGGAGAGAAAGAGTGAGAATAAAGGCAGCTTCTTCTGGTTTCTGCTGGTGACTGGTGGTGTTCCACAGGTGTTTGTGCTGACACCAATTCCCTTTAAGTTATATGTTAATGATTTGAATAATGGAATTGATGGCTTTGTTGCAAAGTTTGAAGATGATACGAAGATAGGTGGAGGGGCAGGGAGTTTTGAGGAAGTAGAGAGGCTAGAGAAGGACTCAGATAAATTAGGAAAATGGGCAATGAAGTGTTAGATGGAATATATTGTTGGGAAATAAGTGGTCGTGCACTTTGGTAAAAGAAATGAAAAGGTTGACGGTTTTCTAAATAGAGAGAAAATACAAAAGCAAACAGAATGTTAACATTTATTTCAAGAGAACTAGAACATGGAAGCAAGGATGTAATGTTGAGACTTCATAAAGCATTAGTGAACCCTCATTTGGAATATTGTGAACAGTTATGGACTCCTTACCTGAGAAAAGATGTGCTCAAACTGGAGAAGGTTCAAAGAATATTCACAAAAATGATTCCATGATTGAATTGCTTTCATATGAGAAGTATTTGCTGGCTCTGGGTCTGTATTCACTAGAAATCAGAAGAATGAAGGGTGATCTAATTGATACCTCCTGGATAGTGAAAGGCCTTGATAGAGTGGATATGGAGAGGATGTTTCCAATGGTGCAAGAGTCTAAGACCAGAGGACACAGACTCAGAAGAGAGGGGTGTCCTTTTAGAATGGACATGAGGAGGAATTCCTTTAGGTAGAGAATGCTGAATCTGTGGAATTCTTTGCTGCAAGCAGCTAAGGATTTCAAATCTTTATGTACGTTTAAGGCAGAGTTTGATAGATTGATTGGTGAGTGCATACAGGAATATGGAGAGAAGGCAGAAAATTGGGGCTGTGAGGAAAATTGGATCAGTCATAATAAAATGGTGGGTCAGGCTGAAAGGGCCAAATGGCCTAATTTTGCTCCTATATCTTATAGTCTTATGTTTTCATTCATTATAAAGTTCCCTTAGAGTGTAAGTGGAAAAGAGACCTTTAAAAAAATCTCAAATCTTTTTGTTGGCTTTCAAGGTAGTTTATAGTGACATATACTATACATACTTTGATAGTAAATTTACTCTGACCTTTGAACTTTCCAGGTCGGCCAAGGATATGAAGACAGTATTTTTCACTCATGGGACAAGAACTGCACCAACTACTTTTTGGGCGTTCAGCCAAGAACTATGAGTCAGTTAGTTAAAATGCAGTGCGCTTATAAAGTAATTCTTAACAGAGAGTCAGCCATGTCAATGGTTGTGCACGAAGCAATTTAAATAATTAATAAAATGATCTAACTAAGAGCCTAGGAAAAATCTGAAATAAAATCAACTCAAAAAGCTTCAGCATACACTCTCCTTTATCCCATTCTTTCCAAATTACTAAACTGTTTCCTTTTGGTCTCTTGATCGTTCAACACCCAAGTTCCCTGCTTATTTTAGAACCACTGCTCCCACAGTGTTTCTATACTGAAAGCTCTCAATTACCTAGATAGAATGTAAACCCTTTAAGGAGAGTTTCAGATCAAAGATCTTCCCCACCCCTCCACCTGCTCCCACTGGCTCTGTCTGAAGCACTCTTGCCTTCAGTTAGAACATAATGCTTTCTAACCTCGCTTGAGGACTGAACTAAACTCAAGAGTCTCTGGAAATGCTGGAAATCAATGTTTCAGGCTGTGAACCTTCATCAGGACTAAAATAGAATAGAAAGGACCCTGATCCTGATGAATAGTCTGGGCCCAAAACTTCAAATCTTTATTCCAAACCATAGATGCTACCTCATTTGCTGAGATCCTCCAGCATTTTGGTTGTTACATTAGGACAGAGCTCTTGCCCTACAATTCAGCACTGCTGGAGGTGTTACCTTCAGAAGGAGATGTGGAACAGAATCCTTGCCAATCTATAAAAATCCTACCTATTTTCATGAATTTTATGGGTGTTCTCTGAGGTACTCTGTCTAGTAACAATCTCTCTTCCAACTCTATTGAAACTATCTGGTTATTATCTTGCTGCTAATTGATGAACTCCATTGTACTTAGAGTTGTTGCTACCCTTTCTACAGTATAGCAGAGCTGATCCTTCAATAGCAAAGTTCAATTCATTGGAAGACATTTAGATAGGTACATGGAGAGCATCTTTGGAGAGGAATAAACATTGATGTTCAGCTTGAGATCCTTCATTAAGACTACAAAGGAGAAGAGTAGAAGCTAGAATAAGAAGGAGGAGAAGGTGTACCGTCTGACAAATGATAGGGTGAGACTAGGTTGGAGGAGAGAGGGAGAGATGAAGTAAGAAGCTGAGAGGTAACAGGTGGAAAATGTAAAAGACTGAAGAAGATGGAATCTGCCTCCATCCATTCCAGTCCTGTTGAAGGGTCTCGGCCCAAGAGAGATTCTAGGATTGAATGGCTTATCATATGAAGAGTGTTTGATGTATCTGGGCCTATATTCGCTGTAATTCAGAGGAATGAAGGCAACCTCATTGACACCTATTGAATGGTCAAAGGTCTTGATAGAGTGGATGTGGAGAGGATGTTTTCTATGGTGGGAGAATCTAAGACCAGAGGACACAACCTCCGAATAGTGGGTTGTCCTTTTAGATCAGAGAAGAAGAGGTAACTCTTTAGCCAGAGAGTGGTGAATCTGTGGAATTCATTGCTACAGTCAGCGGTGGAGGCCAAGTCCTTATGAATACTTGGGCATGGGTTGATAGATTGTTGACTAGTCAGGGCATGAAGGGATACGGGGAGAAGTCAGGAGATAGGTGCTGATGGGAAAATTGGATCAGCCATGATGAACTGGCAGAACAGACTCGACTGGACAAATGGCCTAATTCTTCTATATCTAATGGTCTTATGGTCTAAAACATCAGTTATTTATTACACCCCCCCCCCACATAGATGCTGCCTATTGTGCTGACTTCCTCCAGTACTTTGATTGTGTTGCTCAAGATTTCCAGCTCTGCAGAATCTCTTGGGTTTATGTGGTGTATGAAATTGAATGCTTTGGAGGGACAAACATTGGGAAATGGGACAAGCTGAAGTACACAATTTGGCCAACATGGATAGGTTGGGCCAAAGGGCCTACTTCCCTGCTGTGTAACTCTATGACTTCACCTTAAAACACTTTGGACAACACAAACACTACACCAGGATGCTGTTCATCAACTATAACTCAGCATTTAATGCCATCATTCTCACAATCCTGATTGAGAATTTACAGAACCTAGGCCTTTGTACCTCCCTCTGCAATTGGATCCTCAGCTTCCTAACTGGAAGACAACAATCTGTGCAGATTGGTAACAACATATCCTCCTCACTGACGATCAACACTGGTGCACCTCAGGGGTGTGTGCTTAGCCCACTTCTCCACTCCCTATACACACAAATTCTATGGTGTTACAAATTTGTTGATGCTACAACCATTGTTGGTAGAATCTCAGGTGGTGACAAGAGGGAGTACAGCAGTGAGATATGTGAATTAATAGAATGGTGCCGCAGCAACAACCTGGCACTCAATATCAGTAAGATGAAAGAGCTGGTTGTGGACTTCAGGAAGGGTAAGTCGAAGGAACACATACCAATCCTCGTAGAAGTATCAGAAGTGGAGAGAGTGAGCAGCTTCAAATTCCTGGGTGTCAAGATCTCTGAGGATCCAACCTGGTCCCAACATATTGATGTAGTCATAAAGAAGGCAAGACAGTGGCTATAGTTCATTAGGAGTTTGAAGAGATTTGGCATGTCAACAAGTACACTCAAAAACTTCTGTACTGTAGAGAGCATTCTGACAGGCTGTATCAATGTCTGGTATGGAGGGGCTTCTGCACAGAACCAAAGGAAGCTGCAGAGGGTTGTAAATCTAGTCAACTCCATCTTGGGTACTAGCCTACAAAGTACCCAGGACATCTTCAGGGAGTGGTGTCTCAGAAAGGCAGCGTCCATTATTAAGGACCCCCAGCACCCAGGGCATGTCCTTTTCTCACTGTTACCATCAGGTAGGAGGAACAGAAGCTTGAAAGCACAAACTCAGCGATTCTGCAACAGCTTCTTCCACTGTGCCATCCGAATCCTAAATGGACATTGAACCCTTGGACATTACCTCACTTTTTTAATATTGAATATTTCAGTTTTTTGCCTGTTTTTAATCTATTCACTATACGTATAATGTAATTGATTTACTTATTGATTTATTTTTTTTTATTTTTTTTCTCTGCTAGATTATGTATTGCAATGAACTGCTGCTGCTAAGTCACATGACATGGCGATGAAAATGAACTGATTCTGATTCTGAATGAGTGTAAGATGCTGCAGAAATACACTTTATTTTTTATAGTTTCAGTGATATTACATTCTTTTTTGCAAAGAGAATTGAACTTCCAAGATGACGTTGAGCTGCAATTCCTGTTGAGGCCACGGCTTAGACTTTGTTACTTGTTTTAGATTTTTTTTTTGGATTCATAATTTGTAGGGATGGTTTTGGGGACAGGGAGGGGATTGTAGGGTGAGGTCACATTCTTAGGTGCGATGAGCTGAATGGCCTAATTTTGACACTACGTTATAGAAGGTTGATTGGTTCTTCGTTAGTAAGGGTGTCAAAGGTTACACGGATCAGGCAGGAGGCTAGGGTTGTGAAGGATAATAAATCAGCCATGATGGAATAGTGAAACAAACTGGATGGGCCCAAGGGCCTAATTCTCCTTCTATGTCTTATGTTGTTGTTTGTTAAAGCAAAAGACACATTTCACTCCATGTTCTGATGTACATGTGATAAATAAATCAATATCTGAAATAATCGGCTTGCAAAATTCATCCCCGACTTCCTCCTATCACTCACCAGAATCTTCCCAACATTCCCAACCCTGTCTGATCTGAAGATCTCCCTGCTACTCTACTGTTTTATAAACAATTCTTGTCAGAAGGAACTCAAGAAATGCAGCTACAATCTGCACAAGTCATCAAGGCAATACAGGAACAAAATTCAGTCTCAGTTCTCCACCAACGATATACATAGCTTACGGCAAGGTCTGCACACCATCGCAGACTTCAAAGCTAAATGCAGTGGAGTTTCCAACATTGCTGCCTCTCTCCCAGACGAGTTAAATCTTTTTTATACTCGATTCGATGTAGCCAGCACTGATGTGCCCCTGAAGAGATCTACAGCTGATGCGACCTGTGCCTTGGTCATCTCTGAGGCCAAAGTACGCAGGTGTTTCCGATGAGCAGACAGTCGCAAGGCTGCAGGATCGGACGGCATCCCAGGGCAGGTACTCAGGATGTGTGTGGCACAACTGGCAGGTGTGTTTACAGACATTTTTAATTTCTCCCTCTCCCACTGTAGAGTGCCCTTCTGCTTCAAAACATCCACCATACTTCCAGTATCTAAAAAGACCAAGGTAGCATGTCTGAACAACTGGTGTCCTGTCGCACTCATCTCAATGATAAGCAAATGTTTTGAGAGGCTAGTAAGGACCACATCTGCAGCATGCTACCACCCACACTGGACCCTGTACAATTTGCCCACCGACACAACCAATAGACAGATGATGCAATAGCCACAGCTCTAACCACCATCCTTACACATCTGGTGAAGAGGGATCTTATGTGAGAATGTTCTTTTTGGACTACAGTCCAGCATTCAACACCATAATTCGCTCCAGGCTCGACATGATGCTCAGAGACCTCAGCCTTCACCCTGCCTGTGAAGCTGGATCCTGGACTTCTTGTCAGTTCACCGGCAGGTGGTAAGAGTGGGGTCCGTCACCTCTGTTCCTCTGACCCTCAACACAGGTGCCCCTCAGGGCTGTGTACTAAGTCCCCTCCTTTACTTTCTGTATACCCATGACTCTGTCGCCACCCACAGCTTCAATCTGCTAATTAAATTTGCTGAAGACACAACACTGATTGGCCTAATCTCAGATAATAATGAGGCTGCCTACAGACAAGAAATCATCAGCTTGATACAACGATATCAAGAAAATAACCTCTCCTCAATGTCGCAAAAACAAAGTTGCCGGTTGTGGACTGCAGGAAGAATGGAGACAGGGTAGTCCCTATTGACATCAATGGATCTGGGGTTGAGAGGGTGAACAGTTTCAAGTTCCTCGACATAAACATCACTGGGGATCTCACGTGATCTGTACGTACCGGCTGTGTGATGAAAAAGGCACAACAGCTCCTCTTTCACCTGAGACGGTTAAAGAAGTTTGGTTTGGGCCCCAAATCCTAAGAGATTTCTATAGGGGCACAACTGAGAGCATCCTGACTGGCTGCATTACTGCCTGGTATGGCAACTGTACTTCCCTCAATTGCAGGACTCTGCAGAGAGTGGTGTGGACGGCCCAGTACATTTGTATATGTGAACTACCCAATACTTAGCACATTTACAAAGGCAGACGTGTAAAAACAGCCCAAAGGATCATTGGGGACCTGAGTCACCCCAACCACAAACTGTTCCAGCTGCTACCATCTAAGAAACTGTACTGCAACTTAAAAGCCAGGACCAATAGACTCTGGGACAGCTCCTTCCACCAGGCCATCAGACTGTTTAACTCATGCTGACATAACTGTATTTCTATGTTACATTGACTATCCTGTGTACATACTATTAATTACTATAAATTGCACATTGCACCTTTAGACAGAGACATAACGTAAAGAATTTTACTCCTCAATTATATGAAGGATGCCAGTAATAAAGTCAATTCAAATTCAAAAAACAAATAAATAAGTCTTACGAGCTGCTGGACTGCACCACAGAGGTGTGTGAGATGTGCAAAACAAAAAAACCCACAAATGCCAGCAAAAATAAAACCACATCCAATGAATTAAGTAAGCAGAGTATAGCTGGTAAATACCGCATGTGTCATCAGTATTGAAGAAATGCTTAGTCTCTTCATATGCAATATATTGAAGTTCTGCCCTGCAACTTTAATGAGCACATTCACACTGCATTATTGTCTTTACTGTTTTATGCAGAGCTAAATCCATTCATAATAAAGAGATTACCAGTTCTGTGAAGAAGCATGCATGGAATTTCATCTTCTGAATTTTGTTTTTCATCTACTGCCTTCTTGTTCACCTCCCAGTTACACAATAAGCTCAAAACTTATCGACATTGTCGTGACACAGTAGATAGAGCTGCTACCTTACCACTCTATCCTGACTTCTGGTGCTGCCTGCATGGAGACTGTACATTCAATGGCCACTTTATTATATCAGAGACTATGACTGTGGAATGGTAGTTGGTGCCAGATGGGGTGGTTTGAGTATCTCAGAAACTGCTGATTTTTTAGGATCTTCACACATTACAACCTCTAGTGTTTACAGAGAATGGTATGAGAAACAAAAAAAAATCCATTGAGTGGCAGTTCTGTGAGTGAACATGCTTTGTTAATCAGTGAGTAGTCAGAGGAGAATGGCCAGATTGGTTCAAGTGAACTGGAAGGTGACAGTAACTCAAACAACCATGCATTACAGCAATAGTGTGCAGAAGAGCATCTCTGAATAAGCAATGCATTGTATCATGAAGTAGATGGGCTGTAGCAACAGAAGACCATGAACAAAAAGAAATACATTAGTGGGCACTTTATGAGATGCCTCCTGTACCAAATAAAGTAGTCTCTGAGTGTACATCTTCTTTGTGACTGAACAAGATTCCTGCAGGCTCACAGTTTCTTTGCATATCACAAAAATGTGTGTGTTGGTAGCTTAATTGTCTCTACTGTATCGATGAGTGATGGGATATGAGAGGAGTTATTGGGGGATGTTGGAAGAATAGAATGAGTTGGGCTAGGATTAACTGGTGCTGAATAGAAAATGTGGACTCAGTGAGCAAAGGATCTCTTTCCATGCTTGGTCTATGACCATGCCAGCATATAGGAGGGAGATTGAAAATCTGTCTGAGTGGTGCTATAACAACAATCTCTCACTCAATATCACCAAGGCCAAGGAGATGATTATTGACTTCAGGAGGAGGAAAACAGAAGTCCATGAGCCAGTCTCATTGGGGGATCAGAGGTGGAGAGGGTCAGCTATTTAAAATTCATTGGTATTATCATTTCAGAAGATTTGTCTTGAGCCTAGGATGTAAGTGTCATTACAAAGAAAGCATGGCAGTGCCTCTACTTTTTTTTTGAAGTTTACTAAGATTCAGCATTACATCTAAAACTTTGAAAAGTGTCTGTAGATGTGTGGTGGAGGGTATATTGACTGGTTTTATTATGGCCTGGTATGGAAATACAAATGCTCTTGTACAGAAAAACCTAGAAAATGTAGTGGATATAGTCCAGTCCACCATGGGTAAAATGCCTCCTATCATTGAGCACGTCTATATGGGGCCTCATTGCAGGAAAGCAGCATCCATCATCAGGGGATCCCACCACCCAGGTTAGGCTCCCTCTATTCATTGCTGCCAACAGGAAGAAGATACAGGAGCCTCAGGACTCACACCAGCAGGTTCAGGAACAGATATTATTCCTCAATCATTTAGCTCTTGAACCAGAGCCAGTAAGGCATTTTCAGAAAGGCATTTGATAAGGTTCCCCATGCGAGGCTCATTCATAAAGTAATGAAGCATGGGATCCAAGGAGACCTTGCTTTGTGGATCCAGAACTGGCTTGCCCACAGAAGGCAAAGTATGGTTGTGGATGGTTCATATTCTGCATGGAGGACGGTGACTAATGATGTTCTGCAGGGATCTGTTCTGGAACCCCTCTTCTTTGTGATTTTTATAAATGACATGGCTGATGAAGTATCAGAGTGGGTTAGTAAGTTTTCTGATTATACAAAAGTTGGGGCTGTTGTGGATAGTCTGGAAGATTGTCAAAGGTTACAGTGGAGCATCGATAGGATGCAGAACTGGGCTGAGCAGTGGCAGATGGAGTTCAACCCAAATAAGTGTGAAGTAGTTCATTTAGGAGGGTCAGATTTGAAGACAGAATATAATATTATATGTAGGACTTTTGCCAACGTGGAGGAACAGTGAGATCTTGGGATCCATGCCCATAGGACACTATGGTCTTCATCAGCCATGGGATTAAGTTCAAAAGCTTTGAGGTAATGTTACAGCTATATAAGACCTTAGTTAGACCCCACTTGAAGTACTGTGTTCAGTTCTGGTCACCTCATTACAGGAAGGACGTGGATTCTATAGAGATAGTGCAGAGGAGATTTACAAGGATGTGATGTGTGCCTGGATTGGAGAGCATGCCTTATGAGAATTGGTTGAGTGAACTTGGACTTTTCTCCTTGGAGTGACTGAAGGTGAGAGGTGACCTGATAGAGGTGTATTAGACAATGAGATACATTGTTTATGTGAATAGCCAAAGGTTTCTTCCTAGGGCTGAAATGGATAACATGAGGGGGCATAGTTTTAAGGTGTTTGGAAGTAGGTAAAAGGAGGATGTCAGATGTAAGTTTTTCACACAGAGAGTGGTGGGTGTTTGAAATGCACTGCTAGCAGAGGTGGTGGAGGCAGATACAATAGGGTCTTCTAAGAAAATCTTAGAAAGGTACATGGAGGTTAGACAAATAGGGGGCTATGCAGTTGGGAAATTCTAGGCAGTTTCTAGAGTAGGTTACATAGTTGGCACAATATTGTGAGCCGAAGGGCCTGTAATGTGCTGTAGCTTTCTTTGTGTTTATGTTCTATATTCAGAGTTCATAACTTCACTCAACTTCACTCGCCCCACCACTGAACTGCTCCCACTGAAATGGACTCACTTTCAAAGACGCTTCATCTCATGTACTTGAATTTTTTTTATATCAAAAAATATACACCTTGATAATAAATTTACTTTGAACATTGAAGTTTCAACATCTTTCACTCACTGCTTTGATATTCAATTTGTGAATGTCAATCGAAGTGCACAAAACTGGCCACATCTCATAGTCGCAGTTGCTTTATTGAGCAATTGCTCCATTTCGGAAAATATCTGCAAGATTCTTTTAATGATGTAAATGCTCTTAGGGTGCTCTAGACAAGAAATACTATGCTACCTTGAGATTTATTTTTTTGCAGGCATTTACAGGAAGAAAGAAATATAATAGACAATAGACAGTAGGTGCAGGAGTAGGCCATTCAGCCCTTCTAGCCAGCACTGCCATTCACTGTGATCATGGCTGATCATACACAATCAGTACCCTGTTCCTGCCCTCTCCCCATATCCCTTGACCCCGCTATCTATAAGAGCTCTATCTAACTCTCTTGAATGCATCCAGAGACTTGGCCTCCACTGCTTTCTGGGACAGAGCATTCCACATATCCACCACTCTCTGGGTGAAAAAGTTTATCCGCATCTCTGTTCTAAATGGCCGTTCCCTTATTCTTAAACTGTGGCCTTTAGTTCTGGACTCACCCATCAGCGGGAACATGGTTCCTGCCTCCAGCGTGTCCAATCCCTTAATAATCTTATATGTTTCAATCAGATCCCCTCTCATCCTTCTAAATTCCAGTGTATACAAGCCCAGTTGCTCCAATCTTTCAACATATGACAGTCCTGCCATTCCGGGAATTAACTTTGTGAACCTACACTGCACTCCCTCAATAGCAAGAGTGTCCTTCCTCAAATTTGGAGACCAAAACTGCACATAATACCCCAGGTGGGGTCTCACCACGGCCCTGTACAGCTGCAGAAGGACCTATTTACTCCTATACTCAATTCCTCTTGTTATAAAAGCCAGCATGCCATTAGCTTTCTTCACTGCCTGCTGTACCTGCATGCTTGCTTTCATTGACTGATGTACAAGAACACCTAGATCTCGTTGTACTTCCCCTTTTCCTAACTTGACTCCATTTAGATAGTCACCTGCCTTCCTGTTCTTGCCACCAAAGTGGATAACCTCACATTCATCCACATTAAACTGCATCTGCCATACATTTGCCCACTCACCCAACCTGTTCAAGTCACCCTGCATTCTCATAACATCCTCCTGACATTTCACATTGCCACCCAGCTTTGTGTCATCAGCAAATTTGCTGATGTTACTTTTAATCCCTTCATCTAAATCATTAATATATATTGTAAACAGCTGCGGTCCCAGCACCGAACCTTGCGGTACCCCATTGGTCACAGCCTGCCATTCCGAAAGGGACCTGTTAATTGCTACACTTTGTTTCCTGTCAGCCAGCCAATTTTCAATCCATGTCAGTACTCTGCCCCCAATACCATGTGCCCTAATTTTGCCCACTAATCTCCTATGTGGGATTTTATCAAAAGCTTTCTGGAAGTCCAGGTACACTACATCCACTGGCTCTCCCTTGTCCATTTTCATAGTTACATCCTCAAAAAACTCCAGAAGATTAGTCAAGCATGATTTTCCCTTCATAAATCTATGCTGACTTGGACTGATCCTTCTACTGCTATCCAAATGTGTTGTAGTTTCCTCTTTTATAATTGACTCCAGCATCTTTCCCATCACTGATGTCAGGCGAACTGGTCTATAATTCCCTGTTTTCTCTCTCCCTCCTTTCTTGAAAAGTGGGACAACATTAGCCACCCTCCAATCAGCAGGAACTGTTCCTGAATCTACAGAACATTGGAAAATGATTACCAATGCATTCACGATTTCTAGAGCCACCTTTTGCAGAGCATCAGGTCCCAGGAACTTAACAGCCTTCAGACTCAACAGTCTATCCAACATCGTTTCTTACCTAATATTCTCGCCTGTTGCCGCAGAAACCCCTTTCCGTACTTCTTACTATGAAGTGCCCTACTACCAAGGCTCTTCCTGATGTCTGACTCCTCGGCTCTACTTCTGCACCAATTTTTGGTTCACCAACCTGGCAGTATCTCAGACTGGCGGTATCTTCTGTCCTGACAGCTTCCAAGAAGGTGAACCTGTTTACGAAAGGTACATCCCCTGGGGTCTCCTGTACTTCAAGCATCCTTTCCTTCCTCATCATCGCCCCCTTTCTCTCTTCTGATATCCTCAGTGTAACGACCTCACAGTAGGTCCTGTCCAGAAAACCCTCGTTTTCGCGGATAAACCTGAGGTCATCCAGTTTTTTCTTCAGTGCTGCAACATGCTCCTTCAGAAGCTGAATCTGGACACACTTTCCACAGCTGTAGCAGCCGGGGGCACCATCAGTGTCCCTGACCTCCCACATCATGCACGTAACACACTGAATCAGCTTAGCAGTCATGTCTTCACCCTCTACAATTGTGCCTGACATTGTCTCCTCGCCGAAGACTCTTGAGCCAAAGACTGGCACTTTTCACACCAGTCACTTTCCCTCGACCAGGCCACTTCCCGACACAATAGATAGATACAATTAATAGAATGCTATGAGAGACCATGTGTAAACAGACAAAGGTGGTTAAACAAACAATTTTCAAAAGAAAATAAACTGCACATAAAAGAAATAATGAAAACATGAGTGGCAAAGAGTCTTTGAAAGTAAGTAAACAGGTTGTAGGATCACTTCAGAGTAGTGGTGAATGAAGTTATCCACACAATGGTTCAGGAAACAAATCATGGAATGTAAATGTCTGCATAACTTGTATACTGGTTAGACCTGTTCAAAATGCATTGCTGTTTATTGTTGGTATTTGTGGTTGGTAACTCCAGTTGAGTAAATCCATTGAGATATAGGTTCAAAAGACAGAATACTATTAGGACACAATGATTCTAACAGTGTCCATGGAGCCAAAGGCTATCTCCCTTTACATCCATACTTGACCTGTAGAATGTTCCCAGTTTCTGCTTCTTGTTCCAGATTTGAGTCTCAATGGTCAACGTACAGGTTCACCTTGGATGCACAGTAACTGCACCGGCAGACAGGATGCAATACCCACCACTGTCGGTAAGGATTTTGTAGATTCTCCCCATGACCATGTAAGTTTCACTGGGTGCTCTGGTTTCTCCTAAATTCCACAGACATACAGGCTAGGGTTAGTCAGTTGTGGGCTTGTTACATTGGCATTGGAAGCACGGCAACATCAGTGGGCTGTCCCCAGCATATCCTCTGACTGTGTTGGAAATTGACACATGTAGCGGTGTACTACATCCAGAGCTAGAGACAATGACACACAGTTGGTAAGTCATTTTGAGACTAGTTTATTCAAACTTCGCGGCGCTGGCATTTAATCCCTAGCGCCTGCCCACTCCGGGTGGAAATGACATCAGAGGTGCATTACCAAAGTCTCCCCCCGCGCGCTGGTTATTTGTGAGCCGGTTCGCCTGCACAGAAAGTGGGTCGCCACATAACCCAGAACCGGCGATACACCCTCCAATGTCCACAGTCTGGATCAGCCTCTGTTTGGGAGGTCTGCCTCTGTGCCGCAGTGCCTGAACCTCGACCGGCTGCGCCAAGTCCACATGGGCTGGATTGAGTTGGTCCACCATGAAAACCTCCTCTTTCCCCCCAATGTCCAGAACGTACGTGGACCCGTTGTTGTTGATCACCTTGAACAGCCCCTCGTACGGCCGCTGTAGCAGTGCCCGGTGTCTGCCCCTTCATACAAACACAAACTTACAGTCCTGCAGGTCTTTGGGGACATGGGTCGGGGTCCGTCCATGCTGTGAAGTTGGTACGGGGGCCAGGTTGCCGAGCCTTTCGCGTAGTCTGTCCAGGACTGCTGCGGGTTCTTCCTCTTGCCCCCTTGGGGCTGGTATGAACTCTCCTGGGACGGCCAGGGGTGAGCATACACCAACTCGGCCGACGAGATGTGCCGATCCTCTTTGGGTGCTGTGCGAATTCCAAGCAGGACCCAGGGAAGCTCGTCCACCCAGTTAGGTCCTCTCAGACGGGCCATGAGAGCCGACTTCAAGTGACGGTGGAAGCGTTCCACTAGTCCATTCGACTATGGGTGGTAGGCAGTTGTGTGGTGCAGCTGTGTTCCCAACAGGCTGGCCACAGCCGACCACAGGCTGGAGGTGAACTGGCCGCCTCTGTCGGAGGTAATGTGGGCCAGTACCCTGAAGCGTGCAATCCAGGTTACAATCAGTGCTCAGGCGCAGGAATCGGCAGATGTGTCGGTGAGCGGGACAGCCTCTGGCCACCTCTTGAACCGGTCTACCATAGTTAGGAGGTACCGCACTCCTCGGGACACTGGTAGGGGGCCCACGATATCCACATGAATGTGGTCAAACCTCCAGTGGGTGGGTTCGAACTGTTGTGGCGGGGCTTTAGTGTGCCGCTGCACCTTGGCTGTTTGGCACTGCGCGCATGTTCTGGCCCATTGACTGACCTGCTTGTGAAGTCTGTGCCACGCGAACTTGCTGGACACCAGTCGGACGGTTGTCCTGATAGATGGGTGCGTCAAACCGTGTATGGAGTCGAAAACTCACCGCCTCCAGGCTGCCGGGACGATGGGGCGAGGTTGACCAGTAGCCACGTCGCACAGGAGTGTCCTCTCACCTGGGCCTACGAGAAAGTCCTGCAGCTGCAAACCCGAGACTGCGGTCCTGTAGCTGGGCATCTCATCGTCTGCCTGCTGCACCTCCGCCAGTGCTGCATAGTTCACCCCCAGGGACGGGGCCTGGATAGCTGGTCTGGAGAGTGCATCCGCCACGACGTTGTCCTTTCCCGAGACATGCTGGATGTCCGTCGTATACTCGGAGATGTAGGACAGATGTCGAGCTGGTGAGCCAACCAGGGATCGGACACCTTCGTGAACACGAAGGTCAATGGTTTGTGCTCTATGAACGCGGTTAACGGCCTGCCTTCTAAGAAGTACCTGAAATGCCAGATTGCCAGATACAGTGCCAACAGCTCCCGGTCGAAAGCACTGTACTTGAGCTCGGGTGGTCGTAGGTGCTTGCTGAAGAATGCCAAGGGTTGCCAGCACCCCTCGATGAGCTGTTCCAGCACCCCACCAACTGCTGTGTGGGATGCGTCCACTGTGAGGGTGGTCGGAACGCCCGTTCTGGGGTGCACCAGCATCGCGGCATCTGCCAAGGCTTCCTTGGCTTTAACGAATGCAGCTGAGGCCTCCTCGTCCCAAATAATATCCTGCCTTTACCCGACATCAGGGTGTACAAACGGCGCATGATAAGGGCTGCTGAGGGGAGGAAACGGTGCTAGAATTTCATCACACCAACAAACTCCTGCAGCCCTTTGACCATGTTGGGCCGGGCAAAGTGGTGGATCGTGTCTACCTTGGCAGGCAGAGGTATTGCCCCGTCTTTGGTAATCCTGTGGCCCAGGAAGTCGCTGGTATCAAGACCGAACTGGCATTTGGCCGGGTTTATCGTGAAGCTGAAATCACTCAGGCGGGAGTAGAGCTGGTGGAGGTGGGACCGATGCTCCTGACGACTACTGCTGGCTATAAGGATGTCGTGCAAATAGATGAACGCAAAGTCCAAGTAGCGTCTCACTGCATCCATTAGCCGCTGGAACATCTGTGTGGCATTCTTCAGGCTGAACAGCATTCAGAGGAACTCGAACAGGCCGAACGGGGTGATGAGTGCTGTTTTGGGGATGTCTTCAGGGTGCACCTGGATTTGATGGTATCCCCGGACGAGGTCTGCTTTAGAAAAGATTCTTGTCCCGTGCAGGTTTGCTGCAAAGTCCTGTATGTGCGGCACGGGGTAGCGGTCTGGAGTTGTAGCCTCGTCTAGTCTGCGGTAGTCGCCGCATGGTCTCCAACTCCCAGCTGCTTTGGGCACCATGTGAAGGGGGGAGGCCCATGGGCTGTCAGACCTCCGTACGATCCCCAATTCCTCCATCCTCTTGAACTCCTCCTTCGCCAGGCGGAGCTTTTCTGGGGGGAGCCTTCGTGCGCGGGCGTGGAGGGGTAGTCCCTTGGTTGGGGTGTGGTGCTGTACCCCATGTCTGGGCATGGCTGCTGTGAACTGCGGTGCCAAAATTGATGGAAAGTCTGCCAGGATTCTGGTGAATTTGTTGTCCGACAGCGTGATGGAGTCCAGGTGTGGTGCTGGCAACTTGGCTTCACCCAGGGAGAACGTCTGGGAAGTCTCGGCATGTACCAGTCTTTTCCCTTGCAAGTCGACCAGCAGGCTGTGAGCTTGCAAGAAGTCTGCCCCCAGGAGTGGTTGGGCAACCGTGGCCAGTGTGAAGCCCCACGTGAACCGGCTGGGGGCGAACTGCAGCTGCACTGTGCGGGTGCTATAGGTCTGTATCGTGCTACCGTTTGCAGCCCTCAGGGTGGGTCCTGGCTTCCTGTTGCAGGTATCGTACCCCATTGGGGGCAAGATGCTAATTTTCACTCCAGTGTCGACCAAGAAGCGGCATCCCGACTGTTTGCCCCAGACGGACAAGAGGCTGTCCTGGTGGCCAGCGGCCATAGTCATTAGCGGCAGCTGGCCCTGGCCCTTGCAGGGCAGGCTTTTGAGCCCCACAGCTGGTGGTAGAAAACCACTGTTCACTGTCCTCCTTACTCCTGCCTCTGTGTTGTGTGTACCCCCCTGCCGGGCCTGGTCTGGCCTCGCTGTTGGGCGCGTGGCCTGGTAATCTGACCAACGGACGCCACACTCTCCCTCTTGGCTTTCCACAGCACGTCTGCCCAGGCCGCCACCTTCTGGGGGTCGCTGAAATCGGCATCAGCCAGCAGCAGATGTATGTCCTCAGGCAGTTGCTCTAGGAACGCTTGCTCGAACAGGAATACCCTCAGAATACCTTCTAATAACTTTCTCACTAATGATTCAGCCTCCAAGAGGACCACAACCTTGTCATGGTTTGGAGGCTTGCGTGCTTTAATGACCTGGTGAGCTATATTGGCAGGAGTCAGGGCTTTCTGCTTGGGCTCTTGGTAGGGTCAGCCATGTTATACAGGTCAAAGGGTAAGAGTGGTCCACCACTCCTCCAGGTTTGTGGATTCAGCTCAGGGCTAACTCCCTTGACTGCTGAAACAAAATTGTTATGCAAACAGCAATGAAGAATCCTTCTACATCTGAGAGCTATGGTCTCCACCCAGGACTTACATGACTGACAGTCATGAAAACCGAGAAGAAGCTACTGATATTATGAAGGAAGCCCTGAACACCATCAGAGATGGAAGACTTTCATGTCTGCCCTAAATGTCAGTGGTGTAACAAGCAGAAAATCTACTGAGCTATAATTTTCTGATTTATTTTTTTAGCCCTTTTTTGAACAACGGAATATCATTGGCTATCCTCTAATCCTTCGGTACCTGTCACTAAGGATGATTTAAATAGGGCCCTAGCAATTTCTGCACTTGCCTCCTGCAGGGTCTGAGAGAACACTCCTTCAGGCCCTGGGAATAACATTGGCTATCCTTTGATCCTCCAGTGCCCGTCACTAAGGATGATTTAAATATCTCTGCTAGGGCCCTGGCAATTCCTGCACTTGCCTCCTGCAGGGTCTGAGAGAACACCTTTTCAGGCCCTGGGGATTTATCCACCCTAATTTGCCTCAAGACAGCAAACACTTTATTTCTGTAATCTGTATAGAGTCCGTGAAGTGGATGGCACCTTGCATCACTTCTATAGTCCCTGTATTTATCTCCTGAGTAAACAGAAATACAAAAAATTCATTTAAGATCTCCCACATCTGCTTTGGCTCCACACATGGATTCCCATTCCGGTTTTCCAGAGGACCAATTTTGTCCCTGACAATTCTTTTGCTCTTAACATATCCATAGATCTCTTCTCCTTCCTGCCATCTGGGAAAAGGCACCAAAGCATTCGGGCTCTCACAGCCAGACTATGTAACAGTTTCTTCCCCCAAGCTATCAGACTCCTCAATACCCTGAGTCTGGACTGACACCTTGCCCTATTGTCCTGTTTATTATTTATTGTAATGCCTGCACTTTTTTGTGCATTTTATGCAGTCCTGGGTAGGTCTGTAGTCTAGTGTAGTTGTTTTGTTTTTCTCTGTGTTTTTTTTTACATAGTTCAGTCTAGTTTTTGTACTGTGTCATGTAACACCATGGTCCAGAAAAATGTTGTTTCATTTTTACTATGTTCTGTACCAGCAGTTATGGTTGAAATGACAATAAAGCTGACTTGACTTGACTAGATGTCTTTAGGATTCTCCTCTAGCTTGTCTGCTAGAGCAACCTTAAAACTTCTTCTAGCTCTCCTCGATTGTTTCTCTTTGTATTTCTTATACTCGTCAAGTACCTCGTTTGTTCCTACCTGCCTATACCTGCTATGCACCTCCTAGTTTTCTTAACCAGGGCCTCAATATCTCTCAAACACCAAGATTCCTTAAACTTGTTATCCTTTCCTTTTATTCTGACAGGCACACACAAGCTTTATACTCTCAAAATTTCACCTTTTGATGGCCTCCCACTTACCAAGAACACCTTTGCTAGGAAACAAACTGTCCCAATCCACTCTTCTCAGATCCCTTCTGATCCCATCAAAATTGACCTTTCCCCAATTTAGAATCTCAACCCAAGGACCAGACCTATCCTTTTCCATAATTACCTTGAAACTAATGGCATCATGATCACTAGCTAAGTAGTTAATTATTTCATATCCAGTTCAATTTGTTTGGCTGAAGGGCTTGTTCCTGTGCTGTACCATTCTACATTTATTCAAACAGTGAAGAGAGACATGGTGACATTTAGAATATAGACATATAACAAAGAACATAGAACAGGACAGCACAGGAACTGGCCCTTCAGCCCATAATGTTGTGCCAAACCAACTAAATTAGTAATCAAATAGCCAACTAAATTAATGCCCTCTGCCTACAGAATGTCCCTGTCATTCCATTCCCCTCACATTCATGTGCCTATCTGAATGTCATTTAAATATTCCTCATCTATCTTTAACAGCAATCTAGGCAACACATTCCAAGTACCCATAACTCTGTGTAAAAAACGTGTTTCTCACATCTCCTTTGAAATTACCCCCTCTCAATTTAAGTGCATGCTCTCTGTTCTTATTTATTTTAACCCTAAGGAAAGGATACTGTCTGTGTACTCTATTTATGCCTCTCATAATCTTATAAACCTCTTTCAGATCTCCTCTCAGCCTCTGCCAATCCAGAAGATACTACCCAAGTTTGTCTTCAGTTATAGCATATGCCCTCTAATCCATGCAGCATCCTGATAAACCTCTTTTACACCCTCTTTAAAGCCTCAACATCCTTTTTATAAAGGGGTGACCTAAACCTTATGCAATACTCCAGATGTAGCTTAACTAGAGTTTTAATAAACTGCAAGATAACTTACTGAGTTTTGAACTCAGTGCCTCAAGTAATAAAGGCGAGCAAGCCATATGCCTTCAACCACCCTATCAACCTGCGTAGCCGCTTTCAGAGAGCTATGAACTTGGACCCCAAGATCCCTCTGCTCATCAACACTATTAAAGTCTAGCCCTTAACAGTGTACTGCCTCTTCTCATTTAACATATCAAGGTACAATGCTTCATATTTGGCTGGGTTAAACTTCATGTTTTTATTGCTTTGCCCATATGTCCAATAGCTGTTTCTAACTAACTCTCCCTAGTTCCTGCTCAAAACTCTGGTAGGTTGCCCTGCTGCAGTTTAATACTCTTTTGCAAGTTCCATGTATGTTCTTATCTATAGCTATCTTAAATCTTAAAGAGCTGTGGTCACTGTTACCTAGCTGTTCACTTACTGGAAGGTCAGGCACCTGGCCACGCTCATTACACACCACCAGACCCAGTGCAAACCTCTCTTGCATTGGACTAACTACATAGTGATTTAAGAGACCCTCCTGGATACACCTAACAAATTCTGCCCTATCTTAACCACCTTCACTAAGAAGCTTTCCATTTATATTGGGGAAGTTGTTGTCGCCCAGAACAAACAACTCTGTGAAGTTGTAATACAATCTCATCAGAGTGATTGTCTATTTTTAAGTTCTACCCACATAGACTCAGTGAACAAGCCCTCCATTATGTCCCCTCTGTGTGAGTTGCGATATTGTCCCTGATTAGCAATGAACTCTCTCAGCTCCTTTAACTCCATCTCTACTTTTCTAAAACATCAAGGCTGTGTGACATTAAGCACCTGTTCCTGACCCTTTCTCAATCAAGTCCTGTAATGACCATAACATCATAGATCCATGTACTAATCTAGTTGATCGCCTTTACCCATAATATTTCAAGCATTAAAATGCATTCATGTCAAACTATTTGTTCTATCATATCTATAACTTTTCTCCTGCCTGTTTTGATTGGTCCGTAGATCAACCTTCCCCTGCATCCCTCCACTTTCTCAACGGGGACCACTGAAGCTTGTATAAGTGACCTAAAGAGAAACTCGCATTTTTTATTTGACAGTGATTGAGATGGATGCTAGCGGTCAGTATCTTTCATGCAGTTGATTTTTGATAAAATGAATACCAAATGACCTAAGTCTCACACCCCCAGGTTCAGGTACAGTTATTACCCTTCAGCCATCAGGCTCCTGAACCTCACCTCAATACTGAACTGATTTCACAACCTATGGATCCACTTCAAGAACTCTACAACTCACCTTCTCAGTATTACTTGTTCATTTATTTTTCATTGTTACTTGTTTTTTGTATTTGCATAGTTCGTCTTTTTTTGTTCCTTGGTTGTTAGTCAGTCTTTGTGAGTGCAGTTTGGCACTGGATCTATTGTATTTCTTTGTTCCATTGTAAATGCCTGCAAGAAAGTGGATCCCAGGGTAGAATATAGCGACACATATGTACTTGGTTTATAAATTTAGTTTGAACTTTGAAGTTTGAAATGACTAATAATAGTGCTAGTTCATTCAGAGTTTTAGGGAAATTCTTTGGTTGATTACTGGAACGTAAGACTGTTCCTGCTCGGTACCACTATAGGTGTGCCGCACTCAGCTACAATACAGCTGACAATTTAAATTCCACATGGAATAAAGTTACCCCGCCAGTTTTTCTGAATGTGCTCTCTTGCTTGCTTTAAGCCTGTGTTCTGACACAAGTAAGTTGTTGTTAAACAATATATTGCAGTATCAAAATTCTCATGTGCTCAAAATTAAACTTGCAGCAAGATCAATAATTTGTTCTATTTGAACACAGTACAGGACTATTGAGTTAATAGCATACTGTGAAAGAACACAAATTTATTTGATAACGGAACATGCAATTACCATTTAAATGAGTAATCTAACACAAATTTTGCCTCCTTTCTTTGTTATCTGCCCTTTCGAAACTATTGGGTTGACTGAAATAAGTTTCAAATGTTTAATCCTGAATTTGTGATTGAATATTTTATTGCATGTTGCTCAGAGAGGAAAACCAAATATAGATGCTATGACTAGTTTTGCTTGCCAACGTAAGAAAAAATTTGATTCATGTATTGCATTTAGCAGTGTTACTCCTTCTGGGTCTGGTGTCAGTTGATGTGTAAGAATGAATTGTCAGGTTTTGAACTTACAAGAGTTATTTTCAGAGTTCCTAATGGCAGAGGGTTTTCAAAGTGGCTATATAGATTAAAATAATAGCCATAAATTCATTTGCAATGACAATAAATGTTAGATGATTGGTGTTCTTTTCCTAGACTTGCTCCTTTGTGGAACCAATTCTTCCATAAGCAGCAGTAAGTGGAAATTGGTATGAAATCTGGAGACATTTTTAAACAGAATAAGCATATACATTCCAGAAGTTTTTAATTTAATATTGAATGAGTGATCTGTAATGCTGCTTCTCCATAATCACATGCACTTATCGGGTTCTTCACACCTTCACTATCTCATTCAAACACATGCATTTATGGTAAAATTGGAACTACATTCTAAGTGTCAGCAAAATCCACATTTCTGCTCTGCTGCAAAAATAATTATTGTACAGTATACCAAAGCACAGATAAAACTGCAAAATGTGTAAAATATTACAGGGCAGATATTAGATTTCTCACCCATTTTTGGATGCAAAATAAGAAAAATAAGTACCAATTTTGGGAACCCATGTACTATTTCAGTGGATAATGGACAGTTGAAAAATATCTATCCTAAAATTGTACTGGAGCTTCTGACAGTTAATCACAGCATTCAATGAAATAAAGGGCTTAATGGATGCTTAAGAACTTCAAAGTTCAAAGTAAGTTTATTATTAAAGTATGTAACCCTCAGGTTCTGTCAGCAGCGTAAGTCTAGGGAAGACAATCTCTGGCCCCACCAGAGGTATGAGATTGAGGTGCATCCTGTTTGTGTGGATGCTGCATGATCTGTTACCCTGTTACAAATCAGTACCACAAAATAACAGACAGTACACCAAATGCAATTAAACTATTTAGCTTTATAATTCTTAATGTGACTAAAGGGTTAGTAAAGTAAAACAAAAAGAAAAGGGCCAATTTTAATGAAACTGTCTAATGTGCACAAGTGGGAGCTCACAGTTTCCCTTCCATTGGTCCTCCATTGATTTCCCTGGGCTTCGTCGACTCCCGGCCCCACTCCAAGTCCACTTCATCCTGGTGTCTAGAACCCCTCCTTCCTGACATCTTCTCTCTTCATCTTCCACCAAACAAAAGACCCACGTCACCTCAGTCTCAGGTACACAACAAGAAAAAAAAACACTCCCTTCATTGGACGGCACACATCCCAAAACCCCTGTTATCTCCAGCCATAACCCAAACCCTGCTGCTACAGGAAAAACCATCACATTAGCAGTGAAACCTTTCCCAAGGTGTTACACATAAGTTGAGCAAAGTCAACCCCACTGGTTCTGGAGCCTGATAGTTGAGGGGTAATTACTGTTCCTGAACCTGGTGGTATGAGTCCTGATGCTCCTGTACCTGCTTCCTGAAGGCAGGACTGTGAAGAGAGCACAGCTTTGGTGGTGGTGGCCCATGAGGATGGATGCTGCTTTCCTATGGCAGGGCTCCATGTAGATGTGCTCAGTGGAGACAGATAAATACTTTATTGATCCCAAAGAAAATTGCAGTGTCACAGTAACATTACAAGTGTCCAGCTTAAATATTAGAAGAAAAGTAAGAAAGAATTAAAAAATGTTACCTCAAGCAGTCTAACAGGAGGGAGTTAATCGCTTTCTGGCTATAGGTTAACTCATTATAGAGCCTAATTGCTGAGGGTAAGAATGACCTCATATAGCGCTCTTTCGAGCAGCATATTTGTTTTAGTCTATTACTAAAAGTGCTCCTCTGTTCAGCCAAGGTGATATGCAGAGGGTGAGAACCATTGTCCAGAATTGCCAGGGTTTTCCATTGGGTCCTTTGTTCTACCACAGCCTCCAGTGTGTCCAGTTTGACTCCTAAATGAATAACTGAACTATAAAGTTATATTGTGAAGTCAAGAGGAGCAGAGGAATTCTTTCAATTCAATTGCACCCTAGAAGTCCCGTCAGTACTCCTGCCCTCTTGCAGACAGTCAGACTGTTGAGGTATGCAAAGTAGTGTTGCATTCCAAGGGTACGTCTCCTATAGAGACTTTCACATCTCAGGTCATCACAAAATATTTTAAGTCAATGCGTATTATCACTGTTACTATGTAGGAAGCAGAAAGAGCTCCTCAAAGCACTCATAATAATTATGTGATCAGTTTTGTAGATATTAGCTCAGAGCTACTGCGTCATTGGCCCCTAGACAATACAATAACGTTTTAGGATCTCATCCAGAATCTGGTTTATTATCACTGTCCTGTATGATAGGAAATATGTAGTTTGGTATCAACAGTATGGCACAAAGACACAAATTTATTATAAAATACAAAATAAATAAATAGTGCAAGATAAAAGGAATGATTAAGCAGTGTTCATAGGTTCATAGATCATACAGAAATCTGATGGTGGAGGGAAAGAAGCTGTTCCTCAATCACTGAGAGTGGGCCTCTCGGCTCCTATAACTCCTCTTAGATGGTATTAAAGAGAAGTAGTCACTCCTGGATGGTGTAAGTTCTTAGTAATGGATGCCCCTTCATGAGATGCTACATTTTCAAGGTGTCCTTGATGATGGGGAGACTTGAGCCCATGATGGGGATAGCTGAGTCAACAACTCTCTGCAGCATCTTGCAATCCTGTGCATTGGAGTCTCCATACTAGGCTGTGATACAGCTAATCAGAATGATCTCCACCAGACTTATTTAGAAATTTATAAAAATGTTCATGACATACCAAATATTCCAACTTTTTCTTCCTGAATTGTATAATCAATTCCTTAGTCTTGCTGACATTAAGTGCAAATTTTTGCTGAGCCACAACTCAACCAGCTGATCTATCTCACACCTATAAACCTCTTTGTTGGCATCTGATATGTTATCAACAAATATGTCATCACTTCTAAATTTACAATTGATCTTTTACCACCACCTGAGAGGACAATCAGGGCTTTTCTTGCATTGAATATCTGGTTGAGTGATGCTGAAACAACAGCCTCTCACTCAACTTCAGAAAAACCAACAAGCTGATTATTGACTACTGGAGGAAGAAGCTGGAGGTCCATGAGCCAGTCTTCAATAGCGGAATGGAGGTTGAGAGGATCTGTAGCTTTAAATTCCTTGGAGTCATCATATTAGAGAATCTGTCCTCTGACTAGCACATTTCTAATCCCAAAGAAGTTATGATAGCTCCTCTACCTCCTTAGAAGTTTGTGTAGATTCGGCATATTACCAAAAACTTTGATGAACTTCTATAGATGCACAGTGCAGAGTATCTTAATAGGTTGCATCACAGCATTGTATGAAATCACCAATCTCCAGGATTGGAAAGGATCTACAGAAATTGGTGGATACAGCCCAATCCATCACAAGTCAAGCCCTCCCCATCACTGAGTGCATTTATATGGAGCATTACCACAAGGAAGTAGCATCCATCAAAGCCATGCCTTCTTATCTCAACTACCATCAGATAGGAGATACAGAAACCTTAGGTCCCAAACAACCACATTTAGCAGCAGTTATTACCCTGCAACCATCAAGTTCCTGAACTGATGAGGATAACTTCACTCACCACATCTCTGAACTGACTTGATGGACTACATGTTCACTTTCAAGGACTCTTAACAACTCATGTACTCAGTATTCTTTTTTTATTTGCACAGTTTGACTTCTTTTGCACGTTGATTACTTGTGAGTCTATGTCTATTTTTTTGTAAATTTCTATTGTATTTCTTTTCTCGCTGCAAGGTAGTATACGGTAACATACAATGTTCAAATTTGAAAGTACATTTATTATCAAATATGTATACATTATACAACCTTGAGATTTGTCTCCTTTACAGGCAGCCACAAAACAAAGAAACCCAAAGGGACCCATGAGAAAAAGTACAACAAATGTCCCATTTGCAGAGAGAAAAGAAATTGCACCAACAATAAAAGTATGCAAATAGCATTTAGAATGAAAGTGAGTCCTCAAGTCAGGAAGCCTGGAGCAGCTGGAGAAGGCCCACAGCCTCAGCCTCAATGCAGTGAAGAGTAGAGTAATCATCAGGGAGCAGCGAGCAGAACCAGCCCAACCCTTGCCTCTGGTCCTGACACCCTGCCCTTTCAATCCACCTAGGCCAGTGTTTAAATTGACCAAACGTTGGGATGTTTCTCAATCTAAGACCTGGGCTACATCACATCAATTTGCTCTGGCCTGGACCCTACCTCTATATTCCGGCCCGCACCCAACCTTTCCAAATCGCCCTGGTACTCAGATCCATCAAACCTCACTCTCAGCTTGAGTGGACAGGCCCTGAATCTCCTCTGCTCTGCGAGCCCCAACTTCATCTCAAATATGCGTCAATTTCACTCCAACTTTGCCTCACACCCAGCTGCTTCAACCCTCAACTCAGCCTCACCTTCGCTCACTCTTCATTGTTTGTGGTGAGCATTTACCGTAATTTTTTACAAAAAACATGCTCCCCTCACTTCTTATCCCCCCTCGACCATCCTATGTTACCTCCCTCCACTTCTTATCCCCCTTCAACCATCCTATGTTACTTCACTCCTGATGAAGGGTTTCGGCCCGAATCGTCGTTATTACCTCCTCCCATAGATGCTGTCTGGCCTGCTGAGTTCTGCCAGTGTTTTGTGTTTTTTACTAATAAAGTATTTAGTTGTACCTCTTGCTTTGAAAACCACCAGTAAAATGCCATTCACCCTCAACAGAGCTATCTTAATTCAGAAGTGTATGTACTTTGATTATAAATTTACTTTGAACTTTGAAGTATGGAGCCACTGCATTCTCTCATACAGAACAAGCATAACAATCACGATGCTTGGCTTCAGGTCTCCGGTGTGAGAATTATATACAGTCTTATGAAGATACAAATTAGGAGCAGGAGAAGGCTATTTTGGCTTTCAGTCTTGCTTCTGGCTCTGCCACCTCCTATGTTAAATCCCCAGGGCAAATTTTATTCAGATCAGAGCCTCAGTTTGAAGCCTTGAGCATTTTCCTGCCTGTAGCACTTTCAAATGTAAACTGAAACGGAAAACAGGCCTTGGTTAGTGTGTTGCAGACAGCGATTTCACCTTAAGGATTTCAAGCAATAGATGAGCTCATGAGCAAGGGTCAACATTTAATGATTCTGACAAACATTAAGGTCCAATTGGTAAAAACATTGTTAGTGATATTAAATTAATCTCCAACGGAGACCCTTTCACAGTGCATACATCCACTTAACCTCAGAGTCTTTCTCCATAATGCCTGGGAGATCATTTCTAAGTTAAGATTGTTAAGATTATTAATGAAAGAGATGTTGATAGTGTTGATAAAGAGAAATGTGGTTCACTTGCAAGAAGGTCAATAACCAAAGAACACGGATTTAGCGTAATTGCCGTAGTGCTTGGGGGAGTTGAGGAGAATCACTTTCATATAGTGAGTTTTTTTATGATTTAAGTGCACTACCTGAAACAGCAGAGAAAGTAGAGCCAATAGTAACATTATTAATATGCATGTGTAAGGGGAAAATGTGCAGGGCTATGGAGAAATAGTGTTAAAATGGGTCAAATTAGATACTGTCTCAAAGAGCTTTTTGATTGTATTCATTTCCAGGGTCTGGGAATCAGAGGTGAATTCCCATTGCCAGTTGCTGTAGTGGTAGTGTGCTGCCTTCTTGAGTTCCTGTAGTCATCGTGGTAAAGATGGTGTTGGTTAGAGAGTTCTAGGATCTAGTCCCTGTGAAGATGAAAGGCTAGAAATATGTTTCCTAGTCATGGAACAACATACTAATAGCTGGAGGAACTCGGCCTGTCAGGCAGCATCTATAAAGGGAAATGGACAATCAACCTTTCAGTTAAGACTGTAACAGTATCACTACAGCATCTGATGACCCTGTGATCTCTGTCTCAGAGACCAGCGTAAGAACATCCTTTGACAGAGTGAACACTCGCAACATGTCAAGCCCCAAATGCATATTGAGCCTGCACTGACCAGCTGACTGGGGTATTCGGGGATATCTTCAGCTTCTCACTGCTGCGGTCAAAGGCTCCCATCTGCTTCAAAAGGGCGTCAATCATAGCAGTGCCCAAGAAGAGCAGGGCAAGACGTTATTACCAGCTAGCACTTACACTTACCATGATAAAATGCTTTGAGAGGTTGCATATGGCTAGAATTAACTCCTGCCTGAGCAAGGACCTGCACTCATTGTCATTAACCTACTGCCACAACAGGTCCACAACAGATGCGATGTAGACAGCAAAGGCTTTCCACTTGACCTTGGATCACCTGGCCACCAACAATACCTATGCCAGCCTGCTGTTTATCAATTACTGCTTGGCATTCTAGCCTATCGTCCCCAGAGTACTAATTAGCAAGCTTCAAAACCTGGGCCCCTGTACCTCACTCTACATCTAGATTCCTGACTTCCTCACCAGGAGACAGCCACAGCCATTGTGGACTGGTGATAACATTGTCTTCTCACAGACAATCAACACTGGCTCACTTCAAAGTTTCACAACATCACAAGAAAAAGGAGCAGAAGTAGGCCATTTGGCCCATCAAGTCTACTCCCCCACTCCACCATGAGCTAAATTATTCTCCCATCTAGTTCCAATTTCTGGCTTTTTCCCCATATCCCTTGATACCTTGACTAATTAGACACCTATCAATCTCCTCCTTAAACACCCTCAATGATTCGGCCTCCACAGCTGTATGTCGCAACGAATTCCATAATTCCACGACCCTCTGGCTAAAAAAAAATTCTCCTCATCTCTGTTTTAAATGGGTACCCTCTAATTCTAAGACTGTGGCCTTTTGTCCTGGCATCACCAACCAACGGAAACAGCCTTTCCACATCTACTCTGTCCAACTCTTTCAAAATTCGAAATGTTTCTATGAGATCCCCTCTCATTCTACTATACTCTGATGAATACAGTCCAAGAGCCAACAAACACTCTTCATATGTTAGTCCCTGCATTCCAGGAATCATCCTCGTAAATCAGCTCTGAACTCTCTCCAACATCAGTACATCCCTTCAAAGATAGGGGGCCCAAAACCGCATACAGTATTCCAAATGAGGTCTCACCAGTGCCCCATAGAGCCTCATCAACACCTCCTTACTCTTATACACTATTCCTCTTGAAATGACTGCCAATATAGCATTTGCTTTCCTTACTGCCGATCCAACCTGGTGGTTAACCTTTAGGGTATCCTGCATGAGGACCCCCAAGTCCCTGGGCACTTACAATGTTTGAATTTTCTCCCCATCTAAATAATAATTTGCCCGACTTTTTCTTCTTCCAAAATGTACAACCGTTCATTTCTCAGCATTGTATCTCATCTGCCATTTCTTTGCCCACTGTAGTCCACTGTAGTCCACTGCTCAACTCTCTCTACACTTGGGACTGTGTGGCTAGACACAGCTTGAATGGCATCTACAATGTTTGTATAAATTTTCTGATAACATCAATGTTGTTGGCAGAATCTCAGATGTCAACAAGGAGGCATACAGGAACGAAATATATCGACTGGTCAAGTGTTGTCACAGTAACAACCTTGACAATGTCAGCGAAATCAAAGAAGTAATTGTAGAGTTCAGGAAGGGGAAGTCGAGAGAACACACACCAGTTCTCATTGAGGGGTCAACAGTGCCATTGCCAAAAACTCTAGCAAATTTTCTACAGATTTACTGTGGAGAGCATTCTGACTCAATGCATCACCTTCTGGGTGGGGATGGGGGAGGGGCATTGCACAGGATCGTAAAAGGCTTCAGACTGTTGCAGAATCAGCAACTCCATTGTGGGCATAAACTTCCCTACAATCCTGTTGCTTTTTCTTGTCTCGTATTGAGATGCAGTGAAAAACTTGTTTTGCATACTGGTTGTGCAGATCAAATCATTGCACAGTACATTGAGGTAGAACAAGACAAAGAAATAACAATGCAGAATAAAGTGTAACAGCTATGGACAAAATGCAGTGCAGGTCAAGAGTTAAGTGCAAGATCATAATGAGGTAGTTTGTGAGGCCAAGAATTCATTTTATTGTCCTAGGGAACTATTTTGTTGTCCTAATACAGCCTGGTGGTAGCTGCTTCCAGATTTTTGTATCTTCTGCCTGATGGAGGAGAGAAGAGAGAGTGACCAGAGTTGAGGGATGAAGAGGTCTTTGATTATTCTGGCTACTTTACTGAGGCAAGGAGAAGGTTGGTTTCCTTGTTATGCTGAGCTGTGGCCACAACTCTGCAGTTTACTCTGGTCACATGCAGAGCAGTTGCCATAACAAGCTGTTATGCATCCAGATAGGATGCATTTTATCGTGCATCGATAAAAATCGGTAAGGGTCAATGGTGACATGTCAAATTTCTTTAGCTCCCTGATGGAGTAGAAGCAATGGTCAGAATCATCATTTGGAAATCATCACAAGGTAAATCTTTGGAACTCACTTCACAACAGCACTGCGACAAGACCTTTACCATACGGATTGAACGGTTTAAGAAGGCAGCTCTCCCCAGCCTTCTTAAGGTAATTCTGGAATAGGTAATAAATGCCAGCCTTGGCAGTGACACCCACATTGGGGAAAATGAATAAAATATCAAGGTTAATAACAGCAATCCTACTTTAACAACTCCAGCATTTTAATTCTGTCTCCCTCACATTATAGGGTATAGTAAGTACTCTCAGATGTCTCTTCACTGTGCCACCCACATTCTGTATTTAAAAAGGCAAAGAGATTTCCCAACCATAAGTAAACAGAAAAGTAGGATGTAACGGTTAATCACTGTTCTTTGTAATGGTGTTGTCTGTAAAAAGAAAGCTGATGCAAATCGTGTCACTCTGAGCAGCTGGAATTGAAAGGACAAAGAACAAAGCTGTCACTTAGTGCAGCCTGAATGTTTTCTTAGAGATTCCTCAGATAACATCGTGCTGCTGGAGGAATGCCATTTTTGCCTGTGATCGTCCTTCCACCATGGTGAAATCATGTACGGCTCTGGTCAAAAGAAAATTGAAATCCATGACTGATTTATTCCCAGTTCTGTCATATTTTTGAAACAATTCCCCATCCAGTCTTCCTACTTATACCATTTGTCATAATTCCTGGTCAAAGACTATTAATGCTGCTGTTTGTGCGAAGGTTGCTGTCAGTTGCCTTATTATCCTGTTATGTCTGGGAGTGGTTTATTGGGGAGAGGGTGTGGGGAGGAACATCATTCTGTGTCAAATTTAGCCACAGAGAGAGCCTGGTGTAAAAGAGAGCCATCTGGAAGCAGAGATGCACAGATGCTGCCACAGAGTTTAAGCAAGAGAGAATGTTGAAACAGTGTGACAGCCTGTAGATTTAGTTTGATTAACTCCTGAGGTAACTTCAGATTTTTCCTGACACGTTTGTGATCAGGTTCAGGAACAGTTATTACCTCTCAATCACCAGGCTACTGAACCAGAGATGATATCTTAATTCACCCCAACACTGAAATGTTCCCACAAACTATGGATTCACTTTCAAGGATTCTACAACTCATGCTATCAATATTATTTATTGCTTATTTATCCATTATTATTTTGTTTTTCTTCTTGTATTTGTACAATTTATTGTCTTTTGCACATATGTCCACCTTTCTTTGTGTGTAATTTTTCATTGATTCTATTGCGTTTCTTTGTATTTATTGAGAATGCCTGCAAGAAAATGAACCTCAGGGTATAATGATGGCATATATGCTCTTTGATAATAAATGTTCTTTGAACCTGGCATACCAACTCTGGGGAAATTTGGGGATCAAAGTCCATCTAGAGATATATGCACCAACTTGGTGATTGTTTGTTATATTCTGCTTCCTGAATGCAGATGCACTGACCTCAGTAAGACCCATGGTGGAAACAGAATTAACAGGTCAAATGCTATTAAATTGCTTCACTATAATTGAATAAGTTCATTTTTCTATCCCAATTTAAAGTTGCCTATAATCCTTCTCGTTCCTTCTTCTTCAGCCCTTTATCTATTCCACCAGTCCCCTCCCAGCTTCTCACTTCATCCACTCTCTTGCGCCCTCACCTAGCCTCACCGATCACCTCGTAGCCTTAATTCTAACCCTCCCCACCCCCCCCATCTTATTCTGGCTTCATCCGCTTTCCTTTCCAGTCCTGATGAAGGGTATTGGCCTGAAATATCCACTCTTTATTCCTCTCCATAGATGCTACCTCACCTTCTGAGTTCCTTCAGCACTATGTATGTGTTACTTTTTCATTCCCTTTGTCTCACACAGCAAACAAAGATGAAAAAGTTTATAGCAAACTGCAAACATACATTCAATTGCCACTTCATTATATACACCTGTACACCTGCTCATTAATGCAAATATCTAATCAACCAAGCATGTGGCAGCAACTCAATGCATAAAAGCGTACAGAAATGGTTAAGAGGTTCAGTTGTTGTTCAGACCAAGCATCAGAACGGGAAGAAATGTGATCTAAATGACTTTGACTGTGGTATGATTGTTGATGCCAGACAACATGGTTTGAATATCTCAGAAATGGCTCACCTCCTGAGATTTTCATGCACAACAGTCTATCGAGAATGTGAGATACAAAAAAAAACATCCAGTGAGCTGCAGTTCTTTTGGGCAAAAACACATTGTTAATGAGAGCAGTCAGAGGGAAATGGCCAGACCAGTTCAAGCTGACAAGAAGACAACAGTATCTCAAATGACTTTATGTTACAGCAGTGGTGTGAAAAAGTGCATCTTGAATGCACAACATGTTGAAGCTTGAAGTAGATGGGCTACGGCAACAGAAGACCATACATGGTTAGCTCCTCTTGTACCTAATAAAATGGCCACTGAGTGTATTCAATATAAAGACATTTTCATATCCTGCCTTCAAACTTCTTTAAATAAAACTTTATTCCCGTGATTGCATTTTTGGTACTAAATTTATTATCTTTAATGATTTTGCAGATTCGCTGACAGTTATATCAGATCAGTGACAATATACTTCTCCTTGTAAGTGACAATTGACATGGTACACTCAACAGACCCTTTCAGCCCCACTGTCACTCAGCCTCCTCATATTAAATACAGCTTGAGCACAGCAAACTCTCACAACTTGAGTCTGTCTCAAAGTTCCTCCGGAATCCTAATTTCTATCTGTCAGATAGCCCATAGGATCCAGAAAATTGAAATTCCTGGAACACATCAGAATCAGATTTATTATCACTGACATATGTCATGAAATGTGTTGTTTTGTGGCAGCAGTATGGTGTAAGACATTAAAAAGCTATAAGTTACAACAAAAAAATAACAATTAGTGCAAAAGAGGAATAGTGAAGTGTTGCTCATTGGCTCATGGACCATTCAGAAACTAGAGGGAGAGGGGAAGAAGCTGTTACTGAAACATTCAGTGTGGGTCCACAGACTCCTATACCTCCTTTGTGATGGTATTAATGAGAAAAGGACATGTCCTGAATAGTGACAGTCTTTAATTAAGGATGCTGCCTTCTCGAGCCACTACCTTTTGAAGATGTCCTCAATGGTGGGAGGCTTGTGACTGCAATGGAGCTGGCTAAATCTACAACTCGTTGAAGCCTCTTTTGATCCTGTGCTTTGGTACACCCATATTAGGTGGTGATGCAACCAGCGAGAACGGTCTCCATGCTACAGATGCAGACATTTGCCACAGAGTTTTTGCTGACATACCAAATCTCCTCAAACTCCTAATATAACCATATAACAATTACAGCACAGAAACTGGCTATCTCAGCCCTACTAGTCTGTGCCGAATGCTTACTCTCACCTCGTCCCACTGGCCCGCACTCAGCCCATAACCCTTTATTCCTTACCTGTCCATATACCTATCCAATTTTACTTTAAATGACAATACCGAACCTGCCTCCATCACTTCTACTGGAAGCTCATTCCACACAGCTACCACTGTCTGAGTAAAGAAATTCCCCCTCATGTTACCCTTAAACATTTGCCCCCTAACTCTCAAGTCATGTCCTCTTGTTTGAATCTCCCCTACTTTCAATGTAAAAAGCCTAAACATGTCAACTCTATCCATCCCCCTCATAATTTTAAATACCTCTATCAAGTCCCCTCTCAACCTTCTACACTCCAAAGAATAAAGACCTAACTTGTTCAACCTTTCCCTGTAAGTTAGGTGCCGAAACCCAGGTAACATTCTAGTAAATCTTCTCTGTACTCTCTCTATTTTGTTGACATCTTTCCTATAATTCAGTGACCAGAACTGTACACAATACTCCAAATTCGGCCTTACCAATGCCTTGTACAAATTTAACATTACATCCCAACTCCTATACTCAATGCTCTGATTTATAAAGGCCACCATACCATGCTTTCTTCACCACCCTATCCACATGAGATTCCACCTTCAGGGAACTATGCACCATTATTCCTAGATCACTCTGTTCTACTGCATTCTTCAATGCCCTACCATTTACCATGTATGTCCTATTTGGATTATTCCTACCAAAATGTAGCACTTCACACTTATCAGCATTAAACTCCACCTGTCATCATTCAGCCCACTCTTCGAACTGGCCTAAATCTCTCTGTAGACTTTGAATACCTACTTCATTATCCACAACGCCACCTACCTTCGTATCATCTGTATTCTTACTAATCCAATTTACCACTCCATCATCCAGATCATGAATGTATATGACAAACAACATTGGACTCAGTACAGATCCCTGAGGCACACCACTAGTCACCGGCCTCCAACCTGACAAATAGTTATCCACCACTACTCTCTGACATCTCCCATTCAGCCACTGTTGAATCTATTTCACTACTTCAATATTAATACCTAATGATTGAACCTTCCCTACTAACCTTCCGTGCGAACCTTGTCAAAGGCCTTACTGAAGTCCATATAGCCAACATCCACTGCTTTACCCTCTACAACTTTCCTCGTAACCTCTTCAAAAAATTCAATAAGATTTGTCAAACACAACCTTCCACGCACAAATCCATGTTGACTGTTCCTAATCAGACCCTGTCTATCCAGATAATTATATATACCATCTCTAAGAATACTTTCCATTCATTTACCCACCACTGACGTCAAACTGACAGGCCTATAATTGCTAGGTTTACTCTTAGAACCTTTTTAAAACAATGGAACCACATGAGCAATATGCCAATCCTCCAGCAGCATCCCTGTTTCTAACGTCATTTGAAATATTTCTGTCAGAGCCCCTGCTATTTCTACACTAACTTCCCTCAAGGTCCTAGGGAATATCCTGTCAGGATCCAGAGATCTATCCACTTTTATATTCCTTAAAAGTGCCAGTACTTCCTCCTCTTTAATTGTCATAGTTTCCATAACTTCCCTACTTGTTTCCCTTACCTTACACAATTCAATATCCTTCTCCTTAGCGAATACTGAAGAAAAGAAATTATTCAATATCTCCCTCAACCCTTTCGGCTCCACGCATAGCTGTCCACTCTGATTCTCTAAGGGACCAATTTTATCCCTCACTATCCTTTTGCTATTAATATAACTGTAGAAACCCTTTGGATTTATTTTCCCCTTACTTGCCAAAGCGACCTCGTATCTTCTTTTGAAGTAGAATGAAGTATGAAGTAGAACTGCCAGTGTGCCTTCATTATGATTGCATCAATGTGTTATCACATCATAGGAATACAATGATATATACCATAGCTGAGATTTACATCCATTTGATTATTTACTTATTTATTTTTATTGAGAAATACAGCTCGGAACTGGCCCTTCCAACTCAACAAGCTACAGTACCCTGCAACCTACCTATTTAACACTAGCCTAATCACAGAACAATTCACAATGAACAATTAACCTACTAATCCATACGACTTTGGACTATGGGAGAAAACCAGAGCATCTGGTGGAAACCCATGCAATTCATGGGGAGACCTCCAAAAGGACCATATCTTGTGATGGTTTGGAGGCTTGCATGCCTCATTGGTCCAGAGAGTTATGTAGGCTGGGGTCACGACCTTGTGCTTTGGCTCCTGGTAGGGTCATGCATGCCAAACAGGTCAAAGGGTAGAGGCCAGACTAAGAATGGCACTGGCCCTCGAGGGTTGGAGGTTCAGCTCAGGGCTAACAACCCTGACTGGTCAAACAAAACTGTTATGGAAACAGCAATGACAAATCCTTCTACATCTGGCCAAGCAGATAGGGAGATGGAGCACCCGTCACCCTAAACGCCAGCAGGCATAACAGACAGTAAGTAGCCAGGGGAAGAATGTACAAATTCCTTGCAGATGACACTGGAATTGAACTCTGAACTCCTGAATGACCCGAGCTGGAATAGTTCCATGCAAACTGCTACGTTATTGTGGCACCTTGTATCTAAGTTCCCTCTTTCCTGAATGTTGTTACCCCACAGAAAGAAATGGAAATGGAACCCATCTCAGTGCTGTTGAGAAGTAAATATAGGGCAGGAAAATGTTGGTCTACTGACGTACATACGGATAGTTGATGTCAATGTCAAGGTTTATGAAAGAAACAAAAGCTTTATTTCACTTTAACCAGTTGTACATGATTTTTCACTCATTCATAAAATAGTGTATTTGATGCTTTAAAGACTGTGCTTTTAAAAACAGTGGATTGCATTTAATGGGCCATCAGTTAATCGAAGCTGTCGCTTATTTGGGACAACTCTTAAAGAACAAAAACTAACCAAGAAAATAGTCAGGATTCCCTTCATTTATTTAGACACCATTCCACTTAATTGGAGCAGGAGATGTGTTAAATGATTTCTAACTAGCATCCGTCTGCGTACTTGTATAGCCATTAGGCATTACCCAGGGCTTAGACTGAATCATTTTTAAATAGTGTCAGTTTCATGTGCTTGTGTTACAGTATGATATCTATTTGGGTCGATGGATTCTGATTCAAAAAGCAATGATTTTTGATAACACTGGACAACAAAGATTGTATTTCCTGAATACTTCTGGGTGCATCTTATAGCATTCAGGCTACTGATCATCAAAATCACCTTATTTCCTTATCATGCACCAGTTTTTTGGAATTGCTGATATTTGTTATTTCAATTCATAATTCAAGACAGAATAAATGATGCCAAGATTAAGGAAGGCATTTTTGTTGGTCCTCAAATCAAGCAGATCATCAATGATAGACAAGTCGAAAAACTACTAGCTGGATCAGAGAAAATCACATGCAAAGCATTCAGGGTGTGGCTGAAAATTTTCTTGGTAACTACAGAGCACCAAACTATGTGCAACTAGTTGACAACGTGCTTCAAGCATACAAGTCCATGAAGTGCAACATGTCACTAAAGATTAATTTTCTGCATTCCCATTTAGACATCTTCCCTGTAAGTCTTGGTGCTGTCAGTGATGAGCATGATGAAAGGTTTCACCAGGACATTGCAGTCATGGAGAAATGGTATTAGGGCCACTGGAATCTATCAATGCTGTCTGATTATTGCTGGACACTTAAGCAAGAAGCCTCAGACACTGAGTACAAACAAATACCATCAATAAAACATTTTTAGCTTAGATGAACAATTGCAAAATGTTAGCACTGTTATGCAATTAAATGCATTATATTCAATAAAAGTTAATCTCTCATTTCTTCTAGCTCCTACATGATACAAGTAATCTGAAATTATATTTGTGTTCAGTGTCAAACAGTCTATCATAAACAATAAAAATTCTGAGGAAGAAATATTTTGAAAGAAATTATTTATTGTTCAGTGTAATCTTGAATTTTGTTTTTTTTAATTTTGGACCCTTGCCAAGATACCACGAAAAGTTTTGACATTAGCTAAAAAATTACCCTACTGGCAGTGTACACTGGATGAATTCCTGCATCGATAGCTATTAGGAACTAACACAGTTTTATAGTACTGTAGTACCATTGGTAGTGTTCTAATTTGTTTTGTATTTCATTTAAATACATAAGTTGGTACCATTAAATGTTTGTTTGTCTCTTTTTATACATGTCATGAAAATTCAGTTAATTGTGGTGCTGTTTAATAGGGCCAAAACACATTGGTCCCGATGTGTTCCAATTAACCGGAATAAGAACATGAAACTTTAAGACAAAGGAGCAGAATTAGGCCATCACCCCTTTAATGCTCTCATTATTTATTGCCATTTATTCATTTGTCATTTGCACAGTTTGTTGTTCATTGATCTTTTTTACAGCTATTGTTCTATAGATTTGCTAAGTATGTCTGCAGGAAAAAAATCTCTCAGGGTTGTATGTGGTGACATGTATGTAGTTTGAAAATAAATTTTGCTTTAAATTTTGAAATTTGGTTCAGGAGCCTGATGGTTGAGGGTTAATAACTGTTCTTGATCCTGGTGGTGTGAGTCCTGAGGCTCCTGTACCTTCTTCCCAATGGCTGCAGTGAATGGACTAGATGGTGGGAATCTTTGATGATGAATGTTGTATTCTTGTGGCAGTGCTCCTTATAGATGTGCTCGGTGGTAGGGAGGGATTTGCCTGTGAAGATTCCTGTCTGTGCCTGTGATCATTTTCAATAATTCATGACATGAGTCATGATTATTGGTACAGAATTATACATGGAACATAAGTGTATTTTACACAAGGTCTAATAACATTTAGAGAATCTGATATGTACATCAATTTAATTATCTGCATTAATTATCATCAGAGGATGGAATGGTAGTGTAGCAGTTGGCACAATCTTTATACAGCACCAGCAACCACTGATCAGAATTCAATTCCCTTTGTTGTCTGTAAAGAGCTTAAACATTCTCTTCACAACCACATGGGCTTCCCCTGGGTGCTCCAGGTTCTTGCCACATTCCAAAGATGTACAGATTACAGCTGGTAAGATGTGCGCATGTTATGTTGGCACAAGAAGCATGGCAATAAGCGTGGGCTGTCCCCAATATGGTCTGTGTTGGTCATTGACACAAATGATGGATTTTACTGTATGTTTCGATGTACATGTGACAAATCTCTAATTATAATTTTGGAATTATATTTTAATTTCCAATCTCTCCATTAGGCATCCTACCTAACCTGTAAGTACGCATGGCTGTTAATATTCAAAGATCTATGAGTTTGATGTTAATATTGGTGGCAGTGACACCACTTGCCTTGCCCTGTGCTCTGGAATTCCCTTTGTAAATTTCTCCACCTTTCTCATCTGTTTAGCAGCTTCTATGTATGTTTTCGGTGTTGATTTCATTATTGGTATTATAAAGTCAGCCAATACCAGAGGAAAATACAGATTTTATTTATTGCAGTCTCTAAAATCGGATGACATCAAAAGTATCAGTCTCTTCTATAAATTTCCCAAACTCAATATAGCTACTTATAACATTGTTTCCAATTGCAATAGCAAGTTCACATCTAATTACTTCTTCAAGTTCAGGACCAAGTTCGAGAGTAATTGCCATTAACCATACATACTGTATGAATATAGCCTAACAAAACAGTATTCCTCCGAAGCCAAAGTGGGAAATACATTAACAACAATCACATAGTGCACATATATGTCATTACAATAGCTAAAAAAATATAGTCACATAAACGAATGATATACCCCAAGTTGCTGAGTGTCATGGCCTGCGGATTGATGGGGCATAGCATGTTTCATGACTCTGGGCTTCTGCTAACTGGAATTCAGAAGAATGAAGAGTGATCTCATTCAAACCCTATTGAATGTTGAAAGACCTCAAAAGAGTGGATGTGGAGAGGATGATTCCAATGGTTGGTGGACTAGGACCCTAAGAACACAGCTTCAGAATAGAGGGACATCTATTTAGAATAGAGATGAGGAGGTATTTCTTTAGCTGGAGAGTATTGAATCTGTGGAATTCATTGCCACAGATGACTGTGGAGGTCAAGTCATTGGGTATATTTAAGGCAAGTGTTGATACATTCCTGATCAGTCAGGGCACGAAGGGCTACAGGGAGAAGGCAGGCAATTCAGACTGAGAGGGAAATGGTTTAGCCATGATGAAATGGTGGAGCAGACTCAATGGGCCAAGCGTCCTTATTCTGCTCCTACATCTTATGATCTTACGGGCTGATCTTGTCCTGGAGCCATGTTTCTGCAAGAACATGCATACAGCAGTCCTCATCATGTGTTAATGCAGCTGCAGAAAATACAGCAATTATTTCTTTCAATATTTTAAATTTGTTTTCTAGATCTGTGTGCCAATGCAAGGCCAGAATTTATATCAAATTCCCTTTGAGAAGGTAGTGCTGAGCTGACTTTTAGAACCGCTGCAGTCTGGTACTCCTCAATATGATTGGTTGGATGAGTCACTCACCACAGGATACCAAGCCTCTGACTGGCTCTTGTAGCCATGGTAATTCTGTGGCTCTTCCAGCTGAGTTTCTGGCCAATGGGAACTCCTGGGATCTTAATGACGAGAATCTTGGCGATGCTAACATTTGAGAATATTAAGAGTTTGTGTCGAATGTGATTATTGCTTGGCACTCTTGTATTTGGATTTGGAATTGGAATTGGTTTATTATTATTTCATACATTGAGAAGCTTTTCATACAGATCAATTCATTGTACAGAGCATTAAAGTAGTAGAAAGTAAAGGAATAACAGAATGCAGAATTTGGTTTAATGGATACAGAGAAGGTAGAGTGTAGCTTGAGAACAAGGTGCAAGGTCGTAATGATGCAGGTCAATCTTGTAACAGAGAACCATTCAATAGACTTAGAACAGTAGAGTAGAAGTTGCCCTTGAGCCTGATGGTACTTGCTTTCAGGCTTTTGTATCTTCTGCCTGATGGAAGGAGAAGAAGAGAGAATGTCAGGGTGGGAGGGGGTCTTTGATTGCATTGATGACCTTACCAAAGCAGTGAGAAGAGTCAATGGAGTGGAGGCTGGTTTCTCTGATGCACTGAGCTGTGTCCACAAGTCTCTGCAGTTCCTTGCAGTCATGGACAGAGCAGTTACCATACCAGGCTGTGATGTATTTGTTTAGGATGCACCAATAAAATTTAGTAAGGGTCAACTTATTTTGTGGATATTATCTTCTAGGAGAAAATTTAGATTACTAAGTTAGCTGCTACCTACACAAAATTCAGCTGCTCACTTTACAATTACCCTGAAGGCTCACATCTTATCACATTCCAAATGTGGCTATAGGATACAGACACACTTTCAAACAGCTTCAGAGGGACTTCTGCAGAGCTGTAGTTGTTGCAGGATTTAACACAGTGTTTAGGGCCAGATCAATCTTGGTGGAATTTTCAAATTCATCCTCCCCATATTGATCCACATAAGGCATACGTGTCTTCCTGAAATGAATTCTTTACTCTAGACCTGATAAATTCCAACCCTTAGGAATCCACATCACATTCTGCACTGCAGTCCACTTAGCCAACATTTCTCAAAGTCAACATTTAAAAGCACATAGCGTCAGGATTTCTATTACTATTTCACTTTATTCTGCATTCCATTTTTGTTTTATCTTGTATCACCACAATGGACTGTGTAATGACTTGATCCGTATGGAGGGTATGCAAGACAAGTTTTTCACTGTATTTCAGCACACATGACAATAATAAACCAATTTACCAATTTAATGTACATGTATGGACAGGTGCAATAAAAAACTTCCTTGACATAAATGACACATTCACTTTATGTTTGAATGATTTGATGTGCAGTACACGTGACAATTTTTTTATTATGCATTCTTTATCTTTGGGTGGCAGGATGGAGATATTTTTCTACCAAAGGAGGTGTAAGGTACTCCATCCTTCTGCTAATCTGCAGGTCACCATTAGGAAAAGTGTAGCACCGGCTTAACCCCTCAATCAGAGTCATGTGAAGCCATGGGAGAAGGTGGTAGATGGTCATATGAGCAGCTGGTACATATCAAAAGTTCTGCTTATGCAACACTGATGCCAGGCAGACAATCTCTGGAGTTTATTGATAATGGTTGGGGTCACATGTCTTGTAAAGACTCTGCCCAGAAGAAGGCAATGACAAACCAATTCTGTTGAAAAACATTGCCAAAAACAATCTTGAACATGGACAGATGAGAGACCATGATTGTCCATGACAAATATCACGACACGTAAAAATGATAATGATAATCTTTATCTTACTGTGTTTCTTTTGGTGCTGCATCGAATCCACAGCAACAACTATTTTGTTTTCCTTTACACTCGTGTACTGGAAATGATGTTAAACAAACTCTAAAGGTAATCTTTATATCACCGGCACATAGAATCAGATACACACATTCACAAGAAAATCATAACTGAACAACATAAATTATACAAAATTATATAGAAAGGACACAATTTGAACAAGACACATCTATTGTGGTACCGGGTGGTCTAAGTGAACAAGGCTCTGTAATATTGATGTAGTAATCAGGTTTGTGCCAATTGGTTCAAAAACCAAATGGTTGAAGAGAAGTAGCAGTTGTCAAACTTATTGGTGTGGCACTTCAGGCTTCTGTATCTCTTGGCCCAGTGCTGGGTATCCTTGATGATTGATGTTGCCTCCTTGATGATCTCCATTGTTTCCCTTCAAGAATATAACTCACTATTTAATGGCAGAGCATCCCTGTTCACTCTCTTCCAGCATTATATCCATTTCTACCCTCGTCAGTATTCCAGCTGTGTCCATTTATGACCCCCTTTTAAACCCCCATTACTGTTGCGAACTTACTTTGATTTAGAGGTACAGCGCAGAATAGGCCCTTCAGCCCAAAGGGCCACACCACCCGACAACCCATCTAGCCTAATCACAGGAAAATTTACAACAACCGACTAACCTTCTTAAGTGGTACACCTTTGGATTGTGGTAGGAAACCAGAGCACCTGGAGGAAACACCCTGTGTTCACATGGAGAGTGTACAAACTCCTTACAGTGCACTCTAGAATTGATTTCCGAAGTCTGAAGCCCCAGGCTGTAGTAGTACCATGCTAACTGCTATGTACTGTGGAGTAGTGTATTCTTTATTTATTCTAGGTTGCCTTATAAGGCAGGTTGCCTTATTGCTCACAGTCGTGCATTAACATGTGAAAAGATGAAACCGGGTGTATGAAGGCCGGAGTCCATGTCCACTAGAAATTGAACTGAAATCCTGTCTTGGGGTTAAAGGGCTGTATATGTGCATAAGTGGGATGGGGGAACAGGTTTGTGTTTGTCTGTTGTTGTTTGTTGCTTGTTGAGTTCTGTGTTCTGTGGGCATGCTATATTGGCACTATAATATGTTACAAAACATGCAGGCTGCCTCCAGCACACCCTTGGGGCATTGGGTGTTGGGCCCTGAAGACACAACTGACTCGTTTACTGTATTCTTCAATGTACACATAAGTAAACGTGAATCTGAAATGTGATACTGTCTATTTACTCTTCCATTGGATGAACCACTGTGAATCCACCAATTTAGGCAGAAGGTGATACGAGTGGATAATCTTTCACAGATAAACCAGCTGCTTCAATCCCAGGACAGAACAATTTTGCGCACTATATCTAAGAAACAATATGCTAGCTTTGAAGAGAGTCCCAAGGAGGTTTACGAGAATGATCCCAGGAATGAAGGGCTTAAGCAATGAGGAGTGTTGAATGGCTTTGGCCAGTACCCAATGGAGTTTGGAAGAATCAGGGAGGATCTCATTGAAACCTACAGAATATTGAAAGGCCTAGATAGAGGGACATGGAGAGGAGATTTTCAATAGTAGGAGAGTCCAGGACCAGAGGGCAGATTCTCAGAATAAAAGGATTTCATTTTGAGGAGAAATTTCTTTAGCCAGAGAATGGTGAATCTGTGGAATTCATTGCCACAGACAGCTGTGGAAGCCGAGTCATTGGGTATATTTAAATTGGAAATTGATAGTTTCTTAATTAATAAGGGCTTCATAGGTGGCGTTGTGTTTTTTTTGCAATTATATTTATATGATAGGTCCAGGTTTTCTGAGATAGTGACACCCTCTACACCTCTGATCCTCCAATGTTACTGGCTCATGGACCTCTGCTTTCTCTCTCCTGAAGTCTACAATCAGTTTTTGGTCTTATCAACATTGAGTGAGCGGTTAATGTTATTTTTGGCTAAATTTTCAATCTCCCTCCTGTATGCTGATTCATCACCACCTTTGGTACAGCCCACAACAGTGGTGTCATCAGCAAACTTGTACATGGTGTTGGAGTTAGCCACACAGTCATAGGTATAAAATGAGTAGAGCAGGAGGCTAAGCACACATCTCTGTGCTGATGGAGATTGTGGAGGAGATGCTTTTGCTAATCTGAACTGACTGGGGTCTACCAGTGAGGAAATCCAGGATTCAATTGCACAAGGGAGTATTGAGGCCCAGGTCTTGGAATTTACTGATTAGTTTTGAGAGGCTGATGGTATTAAATGCTGAGCTGTAATCAATAAAGAGTACTTTGATGTGTGCATCTCTGCCATCCAGATGTTCCAGCATTGTGTGAAGAGCCAAGGTGATGGCACCTGTTGTAGACCTGTTGTTTCATTAAGTGAATTGAGCGGATCCAAGTTACCACTCAGAGGGGAGCTGATATGCTTCAACACCAGCCTCTCAAAACTCTTCATCACATTGGATGTAAACACCACTGGATGAAAGTCATGTGGACAGGTTCTCATGCTCTTCTTGAGCACCGGTGTGGTTGAAGCCTGCTTAAAGCAGGTGGGTACAACACCCCACCAGAGAGGTTGAAGGTATCTGTGGGTACACCAGCCAGTTGGTCAGCATTGCTCTTCAGTAGTTGGCCAGGTACTCTGTCTGGACTGGATTGGTTCCTTAGCTCCACTCTCTTGAAGGGAGCCCACATGTCATCTTCTGATACTTAGACCAAAGGATCACCAGGAGACATGGGGTTAATGAAGGTTCCTCCCTGATCTGGCTCTCGGCAAATTCCGGATTTCATTGTTCTTCCGGGGCTTCTGATTGGGGTGAATCTTGAACAATTTTGTGGGGACACAATCATCTACAGCTGTTATGGCCCTGGTGCAGTTATTCAAGTCCTCAGATGAGTTCTTGAACGTGGCCCAGTCCATGGCAATCCTTTAACCGTACCTCTGCCTCTCATGACCATCTCTTGATCTCAGGTGCCTTGTTCTTTACTCTGTATCTGTCTGCAAGTAGTAGGAGTTCAGCCAAATGATCAGACTTGCCTTAATTCAGTCTTGGGAAGGAATGATAGGCATAGTATAGCAATAGTCTAGTGTTTTTGGACCTCTGATGCAACAGATTACATGCTGGTGATACAGTTGACGACAGAAGTTTACATACTCCTTAGCCAAATATATTTAAACCCAGTTTTTCACAATTCCTGACATTTAATCCTAGAAAACATTCCCTGTCTTAGGTCAGTTGGGATCACTACTTTATTTTAAGAATGTGAAATGTCAGAACAATAGCAGAGAGAATGATTTATTTCAGCTTTTATTTCCTTCATCACTTACCCAGTGGGTCAGAAGTTTATATATACTTTGTTAGTATTTGGTAGCATTGCCTTTAAATTGTTTAACTTGGGTCAAGTGTTTTCGGTAGCCTTCCACAAGCTTCTCACAGTATGTTGCTGGAATTTTGTTCCATTCCTCCAGACAGAACTGGTGTAACTGAGTCAGGTTTGTAGGCCTCCTTGCTCGCACATGCTTTTTCAGTTCTGCCACAAAATGTCAATCGGATTGAGGTCATAAAATGATGTCAAGTCTGGTTCATCCTTGGGAGCAATTTCCAAACCCCTGAACGTACCATGTTCATCTGTACAAACATTAGTAAACAAGTATAAACACTATGGGACCATGCAGCCGTCATACCACTCAGGAGGGAGACACATTCTGTCTTCTAGAGATGAACGTACTTTGGTGCGAAAAGTGCAAATCAATCCCAGAACAACAGCAAAGGACCTTGTGAAGATGCTGGAGGAAACAGGTAGACAAATATCTACATCCACAGTAAAACAAGTCCTATATCAACATAACCTGAAAGGCTGCTCAGCAAGGAAGAAGCCACTGCTCCAAAATTGCCATAAAAAAAAACAAACTACAGTTTGAAAGTGCACATGAGGACAAAGATCTTACTTTCTGGAGAAATGTCCTCTGATCTGATGAAACAAAAATTGAACTGTTCGGCCGTAATGACCATCGTTATGTTTGGAGGTAAAAGGGTGAGACTTGCAAGCCAAAGAACACCATCTCAACTGTGAAGCAGGGGGGTGGCAGCATCATGCTGTGGGGGTGCTTTGCTGCAGGAGGGTCTGGAGCACTTCACAAAATAGATGGAATCATGAGGAAGGAAAATTATGCAGATATATTGAAGCAACATCTCAAGACATCAGCCAGGAAGTTAAAGCTCAGTCGCAAATGGGTCCTCCAAATGGACAATGACCCCAAGCATACCTCCAAAGTTGTGGCAAAATTGCTTAAGGACAACAAAGTCAAGGTATTGGAGTGGCTATCACAAAATTCTGACCTCATTCCAATAGAAAATTTGTGGCCAGAACTGAAAAAGCGTGTGTGAGCAAGGAGGACTACAAACCTGACTCAGTTACACAAGTTCTGTCTGGGGGAATGGAACAAAATTCCAGCAACTTACTGTGAGAAGCTTGTGGAAGTCTATCCAAAACATTTGACACAAGTTATACAATTTAAAGGCAATGCTGCCAAATACTAATGAAGTATATGTAAACTTCTGACCCACTGGGAAAGTGATGAAAGAGATAAAAGCTGAAATAAATCATTCTCTCTACTATTATTCTGACATCTTACATTCTTAAAATAAATTAGTGATCCTAACTGACCTCAGACAGGGAGTGTTTTCTAGAATTAAATGTCAGGAATTATGAAAAACTGAGTTTAAATATATTTGGCTAAGGTGTATGTAAACTTCTGACTTCAACTGTAAGTGGGCAAGGTTTCCTTCAAACAGGCCTGGAATATAATTTGAAATATGTCAGAATGGGCTGTCTCTTGCTTGCAGTTGTCTAAACTTAATCGGGAAAGTAGATAGTACCATTCTTTCTATAGATGTATAATGGAGATAATACTGACTGGCTGCATCACAGCTTTGTATGGAAACACCAAGACCTTTGAATAGAAATTCTTACAGCAGATAATGGATTCGGCCCAGTACATCACAGGTAAAGCCTTCCCAAGGATTGAGCACATCTACATGAAACAATGTCATATGAAAGCAACATCCATCATCAGAAATCCCCAGCACCAAAGTCATGGTCTCTTCTTGCTGCTGCCATCAGGCATAAGGTACAAGTGCTTCAGAACACCCACCACCGGGTTCAAGAACAGTTACTACTCTTCAACCATAAGGCTCTTGAATAGCTACACTCAATTTCCCCATCATTGAAATGTTCCTACAACCAATGATCTCATTTAAAGGACTCTTTGTCTCATTATCTCATTCTAATTATTTATTGCTTTTTATTTATATTTGCGTTTGCATAATCTGTTGTCTTCTGTACTTTGGTTGATCTTTCATTGATCCTGTTTTAATTACTATTCTATAGATTTGTTCAGTATTGCCACAGGAAAATGAATGTCAGTGTTGTATACGGTGACAGATATGTACTTTGATAAAAAAATGTACTTTTAATTTTGAATATTGAATTTTATAAGAACAGAAGATTTATCAAAATAAGAATGAAAATTCTAAAGGGATTGGACACAGGAAACAGTTGAGGCCAGTTCATTGGCTATATTTAAGAGGAAGTTAGATATGGCCCTTGTGGCTAAAGGGATCAGGGGGTATGGAGAGAAAGCAGGGACAGGGTTCTGAGTTGGATGATCAGCCATGATCACACTGAATGGCAGTGCAGGCTCGAAGGGCTGAATGGCCTACTCCTGCACCTATTTTCTATGTTTCTATGTCAAAAAATGTGTTGATTTATGGCAGCAATATAGTGCAATTAAATGATCATCTAAATTACAATAAGAAATTTTAAATATATATTCAAAAAAAATTAAATAAGTAGTGAAAAAAGTGATCCAAAACATAGTGAGATAGTGTTCGTGGGTTAGTTCATTGACTATCAAAAATCTGATAGTGGAAGGGAAGACACTATTCTTAAAATGTTGAGTATGAGTCTTGAGGTTCTTGTCAGCCTTCTCTTATTGGAACAATGAGCAGAGGGTATGTCCTGGGTGGTGAAGGTCCTTCATAATGTGGATCATTTTTGGGGCATTACCTCTCAAAGATTTATGGGGAAATATGAGGCTATCAGTGAGGAACTTGGAAGCATAAATTGGAAACAGATGTTCTCAGGGAAATGTACAGAAGAAATGTGGCAAATGTTCAGGGGATATTTACATGAGGTTCTGAGTAGGTACGTTCCAATGAGACATGGAAAGGATGGTAGGGTACAAGAACCATGGTGTACAAAGGCTGTTGTAAATTTAGTCAAGAAGAAAAGAAGATCTTACGAAAGATTCAAAAAACTTGGTAATGATAGGAATCTAGAAGATTATAAAGCTAGCAGTAAGGAGTTTAAGAATGAAATTAGGAGAGCCAGAAGGGGCCATGAGAATGCCTTGGTGGACAAGATTAAGGAAAACCTCAAGGCATTCTACAAGTATGTGAAGAGCAAGAAGGTAAGACATGAGAGAATAGGACCAATCAAGTGTGACAGTAGAAAAGTGTATATGGAACACTTTGCTTCAGTATACACTACGGAAAAGGATCTTGGAGATTGTAGGGAAGACTGGCAGTGGACTGAAAAGCTTGAGCATGTAGATATTAAGGAAGAAGATGTGCTGGAGCTTTTGGAAAGCATCGAGTTAGATAAGTCACTGGGACCAGACGGGATGTACCCAGGTTACTATGGGAAGTGAGTGAGGAGATTTCTGAGCCTCTGGCAATGATTTTTGCATCATCAAAAGGGACGGGAGAGGTTCTGGAGGTTTTGAGGGTTGTGGATGTTGTTCAAGAAAGGGAGAAGGGATAGAGCAGGAAATTAAAGGCCAGTGAGTCTTACTTCAGTGGTTGGTAAGTTGATGGAGAAGATCCTGAGAGGCAGGATTTATGAACATTTGGAGAGGCATAACATGATTAGGAACAGTCAGCATAGCTTTGTCAAAGACGGGTCATGCCTTATGAGCCTGATTGAGAAAGTAAGGAGACATGGGATCCAAGGGGATATTGCTTTGTGGATCCAGAACTGGCTTGCCCACAGAAGGCAAAGAGTGGTTGTAGACGGGTCATATTCTGCATGAAGGCCAGTGACCAGTGGTGTGCCTCAGGAATCTGTTCTGGGACCCCTACACTTTGTGATTTTTATAAATGACCTGGATGAGGAAGTGGAGCGATGGGTTATTTTGCTAATGACAGAAAGGTTGGGGGTGTTGTGGATAGTGTGGAGGGCTGTCAGAGTTTACTATGGGGCATTGATAGGATGCAAAACTGGGCTAAGAAGCGGCAGATGGAGTTCTGCCAGATAAGTATGAAGTGGTTATTTTGGTAGGTCAAATTTGATTGTGAAGTATAGTGTTAATGGTAAGACTCTTGGCAGTGTGGAGGATCAGAGGGCTCTTGGGGTCTGAATCTATAGGACACTCAAAGCTGCTACACAGTTTGACTCTGTGGTTAAGAAGGCATAAGGTGCATTGGCCTTCATCAATCATGGGATTGAGTTTAAGAGCCGAGAGGTGATGTTGCAAATATATAGGACCCTGGTCAGACCCCACTTGGAGTATTGTGTTCAGTTCTGATCTCCTCACTACAGGAAGGACGTGGAAACCTTAGAAAGGGTACAGAGGAGATTTACAAGGATGTTGCCTGGACTGAGGAGCATGCCTTATGAAAATAGGTTGAGTGAACTCGGACTTTTCTCCTTGGAGCGACAGAGGATGAGAGGTAACCTGATAGAGGTGTACAAGATAATGAGAGGAATTGATCGTGTGGGTAGTCAGAGGCTTTTCCGCAGGGCTGAAATAGCAAGCACTAGAGGGCATAGTTTTAAGGTGCTTGGAAGTAACTACAGAGGAGATGTCAGGGGTAAGATTTTTACGCAGAGAGCGGTAAGTGCGTGGAATGGATTGCCAGCGGCAGTGGTGGAGACGGGAACAATAGGATCTTTTAAGAGACTCCTGGATGGCTACATGGAGCTTAGAAAAATAGAGGGCTGTGGGTAAAGCATAGGTAGTTCTAAGGTAGGGACATGTTTGACACAGCTTTGTGGGCCAAAGGGCCTGATTGTGCTGCAGGTTTTATATGTTTTTCTATGATTTCCTTTGTGCTGGATAGGCTGGTGTCCATTATGCAGCTGGTTGAGTTTGCAACCTTCATCAAGCTTTTCCGAAGTGTGAATTGCACCTCCATACCAGATGGTGATGCAATGAGAATAATGCTAGTCAGATCTGGAGCCAACTCCAGATTCAATAAGAATGTGGCTGATCTTCGATCTCACCCCAGACTTTCTCTCTTCTCCCCTTTCCCTCTGGGCACAGATACAAAAGCCTGAAAGCACATATCACCAAGATCAAGAAGACCTTCTATTCTGCTATAATAAGACAATTAAGTAGTTCCCAAATACAATAAGATGAATGCTTAACCTCAGAATCTACTTTGGTATGATCATATCGTCAGTATTATTTACTATACTGCACTTCCACTGAAGGTGTAAAACTTCATCCTCCCTCATTGCTATGAGACAATAGAATGGCTCCCAGTGCAATAAGATATTCAAATACCATCAGTATGCAAGTGATGAACATTACATCCTCCGTGAATGAACATTCAAGTAACTGCAGATGCTGGAAATTTGACGTAAAAACTAAATATGCTGAAAATACTCAGTTGGTCTGCCAATATCATATTTTTTTATACGAAATACAAGTTTGAGTGGATCTTCAAAAAAAAGTTTCTTTGAAATGAGTAATTCCTTCCTTTTGTCAAGTAACTCAGTTAAGAAGGTTGTCTGTGTTTCTTTTTGCAATAATGTTTAATTTTGATGGCCTTCCTTACTGTCTGGTATAATTTGTGGAGAACTTTGTCTGGTGTGTTGTTGTCTGAATCTGTGTTTAATTATTTTATTTAGCAATACAGCACAGAGCAGACGATTCTGGCCCTTCGAGCCACGCTGCCCCAGCAAACCCATATACCCCAATTAAACCCAACCTAACCTCCAATTACTGCATAATTTGCAATGATCAATTAACCTACCCGGTAGTTTTTGTAGTGTTGGAGGAAACCCGAGAACCCTGGGAAACCCATGTATTCTACAGGGAGGATGTACAGAGATTCCTTACAGATATTGCTGGAACTGAACTCCAAACTCTAAAATGCTCTGAGGTGTAATAGCATTACACTAACCACTGTGCTAACGTGGCACACATAAGCTGCTGCAAGTGAGTTTATCATTGTACCTAGAAACTCACCATACCTGTGCACAAGACAATAAACTCCCCCTGACTTGAACCTTGGCTTCTTTTCCATTCCAACACTGGAAATCTAAAAATAATATCATTTGAATTACTATTTTATACAGTGTTGTATCATTGTTTTCTGACCTGTAATTCATGTTTAAGACTGCCACTGTATATCAGACCTTTTATTTTAATGTTTAAAAAAAGATATTCTGTAGTAAAATCACTTGGAATTTGCTCTAGATAATTTTTGGTCTCTGAAATAACAGTGATTCATAGACATATTATTCCCCCTGGTGACTACTTAAGAGGAAGTCAGTAGTGCCAATCACAATAATTTTACAAGAGAAAGGAAAAGTTTAATCATAGCCCAGTGTATTTTAGTTACAGTTAGACGTCATTTAGATTTGCTGTTAAATGAGAGCATAAGGCAACTTGTGGTTTTGCAGCAGAACTGCTTCCTCTAACAAGGTGTCTGTGGTGGGAAGGATTGGCTTGTAACTGTCAAAAAAGTTGGCTCTTATCATTATAAAATATGCTTTATGGAAGTATTGCTCAAAAGATTCAGCTCAATGCAAAAATATAAGTAGAATGCAGTCAGAGAACAGTGGTGTGGGTTTGTGGAATGAGGTCAGATCTAAAGGCCTGGGCTAGTATAATATGGAGCATAGAACAGTACAGCACAGGACAAGACTGTTTAGCCTATGATATTGCACCAAAGTAATGAAGATAGAACATAGGTCATAGAACATTACAGCACAGTACAGGCCCTTAGGCCCATGATATTGTGCCAACCTTTTAACCTACTCTAAGATAAATCTAACCCTACATTCTCTACACAGCCCTTTATTTTACCTATCTATGTGCCTATCTAAAAATTTCTTAAATGCCTCTAATGTATCTGCTAAATAATGACACTTAATCCCTTCTGCCTGGACATGGAACATATCCCCCCATTCTCTCCATGGTCATACACCCACCTGAAAGCCGCTTAAAGACCACGATTGTACTTGGCTCCACCACAACACGCATTCTAGCCACCTGACCATCTTACGTAAAACAATATTTCTTTTGAACTTCCCCTGCACAGTTTAAATGTATGTTATCTAGCATTTGGCATTTCTACCCTGGGATAAAGATTCTTACCATCTACCCTGTCTCTGCCTCTAAGAATTTTATGAACTTCAGACAACTCCCTCCCTTCTCAGCATCTGATGCTCCATAGAAATTCATCTAAATTTGTCCAACCTCGCCTTATAGCTCATATCCTCTAATGCGTTGGAGAACATGAATTCAAAGGCAACAGATGAATTTAAAATGACTTGGCTAAAGATCAAGAATAGAAAGAAATTGTGTCCATTATGTCACCAGGCCATTTTAAGAATCTGACTGGTTCACCGATGTTCTTCAGGGAAGGATGCTTGCTAACCATACCTTTCCTTTCTGCAAATAACCTTAGATACAGTGCAAAGTCACCATCAACAATGGCAATATCTTGGTGGCTCTCCCACCAGTCATCTACACCAAGGTCAATTAAGGAGGTATGGTAGCGTAGTGGTTAGCAGAATGCTTTACAGTACAGCTGCTCCAAGTTCAATTCCAGCTACCTCCTGCAAGGTATTTGTACGAGGGCTAATTGATAAGTTCGTGGCCTAAGGTAGAAGGAGCTGAGTTATTAACTTCAAACTTTCTGCATAATCACTCAAAGAGTTGACCTGCGTGTACATGTAACAAGAGCTGTATAACTCATCCCCTTCTACCTTAGGCTACCAACTTATCAATCACCCCTGCTGTGGACACTTTCTAGAGGTCCAAGATCCGTATGCTCCATGACCACTGGACTGTGTGTGTAAATGTAGGAGTGGACTATGTTGAAAAGTAATTGTACCAGGTTTTCTAAAATTGACTCCTTGCACTTTAGGCCATGAACATATCATTCACCCCTCGTATGTTCTCCCCATGATTGCTTTGGTTTCCTCCCACAGTCTAAAGATGTAGTGGTCAGTAGGTTAATTGATCATTGTAAATTGTTAAAAGGATTAGATCAGGGCCGTGTTGCTCGAAGAAGCAGAAGGGCCTATTCCGAGCTGTATCTCAAAAAATAAAATAAATAAATTAATTAACCAACTGATCAGCAAGTTTTTGGATGAAACTGGAACACCCAGGGGAAACTCACACTGTCACAAAGAGAATGTCCAAACTCCACACAGATGGCACTGAATCCGTGAAGGCAGCTATGTTACCTAGAGTGCCACAGCAGTCGTACACCTTTGGGCTGTGGGAGGAAACGGAAGCGCTCGGAGGAAACCCACACGGTGACGGGGAAAACGTGCCAACTCCTTACAGACAGTGGCAGGAACTAACCCCAGGTTGCTGGAACTTTAAGCTGCTAACCACGATGCTACTTTGTACATCTACGGAATAGTTTATCATTATCTGTTAATATTATGTAACCCTCTCACTGAGCTCGTGCACTGACTTGGCTCGCTAGCTGACTCTCCTAACAGCCGGTGACCCAGCAGTGAGAAGGACACCTTTCATAAGCAATACACATATAGGGTCAGTGTGATTTGGGGTTCAACCAAACAGCAACATTGGGACTTACTGATAAAAGGAAACTTGATTTCAGTGAATGCTCTGTAAATACTGTCCAAATACAATTATCAGTAGCCCAGAAATGACAGGTTGTACACCAGCATAAAATTGTAATGAAAGCATATTTACCAATTTCCAACTTTATCAAACAATTAACAGAGAAAGAAAAAGAAAGATAAAAGGACCCACATCAGCTGGACCAGTCTAAATGTGCACATAAACGTTGGAGCTCATCGCTGCAGTAGCTGGGTGTATCACTTTACTCATGGCGCTGAACTCTCATCATCAACCACACATAGAACTTCCCTTCTTGGAATTCTCTAGCTCATAAAGCACTCCTTGCAATAGGTTCAACCTTTCAGATGGGATCTTACAAGCATTTAATCTGGTTTTCTTCCCTCTGCATCTCCTCCCAAAAGGCTCCAACCCAGACTACTGCCCTTCAGAAAATTCATCCCACCCAGCTCTTGAGAATATCCCATTGCATCCCACTCCTGACTGGCTGACACAGCATTCATAAGTTAGACAACATGGCACCTTATCTTTAGCTGGAGCCAAACCACTCTTGCCAGCAGGACACACTACTTTTACAGAAAACTGCTGAAATAAACTACCTCATGGCATAGTCGTATAAATCTTAACCAGGGCATTACAATTATTTTATGTGCTGTATATGATACATGCACTCTGTTTTTCAGCTTGGTTCCAAAGGAATATTATTTTGTTTAATTGTATACATGTGTATGTTTGAATGACAATAAACTTGAACTTGAACTATCTCTTCTTTCACAAGCCTTCTATTCTTCATAAGACATAGGAGCAGAAGTAGGCCATTGGCCTATCAATCTGGTCAATCATTTCATCGTGCTGATTCATCTTACTCCTCGATCTTCCTTCTCATTTCTTCTCCTTCTTCCTCTATCACTCCACTCCTGTCTCCATTGACATTTTGTCCTCTCCTTCATCTGTCCTGCTGAAGTTCTGCCTTCTCTTAATGCATGTACAGATGAAAACATTTGAGCTACATGAAAAGTCAAATTATAATGACCATAACATCAACGAAATTAATAATAATGTTGATTAAATTTAACAATGTCCCTTGCTAGACCAAGCCTATATCACTGATACTTTTGCAGTGGATATAAAACCTGACCAAAATGATACTATGTCCAGCTGGCATAAAGTCAAACAGACATTTAATTATTTTGAAGAACAAAGTTACATAATTTAAGAAGGAGATTTCTTTCATTTGCTGTTCAGGCATTTTGACAAGGATACCTGTTAATGAATCCTATGAAAATATGAAATCAAAATATTTGAATTTAACAAGTAACAATAATTTCTGTCGTTTTATACAAAAAAAAACATCAGAAAAGAGCATATTTGAAACGGTGAATATTTCCAGAACATTTTACTGAAGAATAACAACAATACTGCAGTTCACGTAACACGATCAAATCTATGTCGACCTCCTGAAGAATAAAATTGAACACATCCTTATAATAAACAATACTTTCTCCCCTCTTCAAAGAAAATCACTAAACCTCCACATCAAACATGATGAGCACAGGACTGTGATCCATTGCTAAGAGAAAACAATTTAAACCAAGAAATCTCTTAAATAAGTGAACTGATCTTCTGTAATATTGGTCACCGACAATAAAAAATTGTATCTCTTCCTGTAACCTTCTCATTTTCACAAACTGTGGTATGGTTCTGTTGGTTTTTCTGTTGTTGATTTTAAAAGAAGTTAGATACCCAAGGCTTGAACCCACATTCATTCACTTGATGTAGATAAAATGGAATCAAACATTATGATATACATAGAAAAAGTTATGAAGGGTATAGATACGGTAAATGCACGTAGGCTTTTTCCACTGAGGATGGGTGAGACTAGAACTAGAGGTCATGGGTTAATGGTGAAAAGTGACATACTTAAGGGGAACATGAACGGGGTCTTCTTCATTCAGAGAATGGTGAGAGTGTTGAATAAGCTGCTAGTGGAAATGGTGGATGTGGGTTCAATTTCAACGTTTAGAATCAGACTTAGGTTTATTATCACCGGCATGTGACATGAAATGTGTTAACTTAGCAGCAGTAGTTCAATATAATGCATAATATAGACGAAGAAGAAAATAAATAAATAAATCACAGTATATGTATATTGAATAGATAAAAATTGTGCAAAAAATAGAAACAATATATATTTAAAAAGTGAGGTAGCGTTCATGGAGACAAAGCCCATTTAGGGATTGGATGGCAGAGGAGAAGAAGCTGTTTCTGAATCACTGAGTGTGTGCCTTCAGGCTTCTGTACCTCCTACCTGATGGTAACAGTGAGAAAAGGGCAAGCCCTGGGTGCTGGAGGTCCTTAATAATGGACCTGAGACACCGCTCCTTGAAGATGTCCTGGGTACTTTGTAGGTTAGTACCCAAGATGACACCGACTATAAATTGAGAAATTTGGATGGATATGTGGATGGGAGGAGAATGGAGAGCTATGGTCTGTGTGCAGGTTGATGGGACTAGGTGTAATAATAGGTCAGCATGGACTAGATGGGCTGTTTCTGTTTCTGTGCTATACTGCTCTATGACTCTGAACTATCAATGGTCAATGAACAAAGTACAAATGTATTGTCCTGGAATATGCAATGAAGGTCCTGCTGAAGGGCCTCAGCCTGAAATGTCAACTGTACTCTTTTCCATAGATGCTGCCTGGCCTGCTGAGTTCTTCCAGCATTTTGAATATGATATTTCACCATCTACATTAAAGGTGACCACAACCTTGTCATAGGGTTTGGAGGCTTGCATGCTTTAATGATCCATAGAGCTATATTGGCTAGAGTCAGGGCCTTGTGCTTTTGCTCTTGATAGGGTCAAACAGGTTAAAAGGTAAAGGCCAGACTCAGCGTGGTCCACCAGTCCTCCAGGTTTGGGGGTTCAACTCGGGGGGGGGGGGGGGAAGGGGATTAGCTAAGCAGTTACAGTTGAAGCCAGGTAGTTAAAAGGTAAAGGGCTGGAGAACAAAGAAGATTTATGAGAATTTTGCCAGGACATGAGGGTCTGAGATATAGGGAAAGGATGGGCAGGCTATAACTTTATTCCTTAGAGCATAGAAGACAGAAGGGGTGTATAAAATCATGAGGGGCATAGATAGGGTAATGCACATAGTTATTTTTTTCTCCCAGGAAATGAGAATCAAAAAAATGGAGAGTAGTTTTATATTAAGGAAAAAAATTTAAAATAGACCTAATATGAAATTGGTTCGTTTACAACAGCAGTGCAGTCCAATACATCTGAGATTACTGTAAAACAATAGGAAATATATTTTTTAAAACATAGCACAGAATGATAAGAAAATAGTAAGGTAGTGTTCATGGATCATTCAGAAATCTGTAGGTGGAAGAGAAGAAGCTGTTCCCAAAATGTTGATTGTGTGTCATCAGGCTCCTGTACTTCTTCACTGATTGTGGTAATGAGAAGAGGTATGTGCTGTATGGTGAAGGTCCTCAATGAAGGTCCGTAACGATGGACCCTTGCCAATTAGTATGAACATTGAAATTTGCAAAGTACATCTTGTGTTTCCCTACCTTCACCCTGTTCTTCTGAATCACATCCAGTCCTACGATTGTTGTCCTAACTCCTAAAAAAATTTCCAAACCCCGCCAGTCATTTTGGTCCCTTCTCCGCCTCCTGGTTCCATGCATCCATGACTAACACACATCAGCCACCTGTACTTCCTTCCCCCATCTTTTACTACATGCCCTTCATCATAACAGTTCCACTATCACCCATCAAATTCTACCACTGGAGGCCACTCTGTTCCTGATAATCACCCTCTTGCCTGTTTCTGTCTTCACCTCCTCTCTCCACTTCTGGCTCCATCTACCTATCATTCTTCCCCTCCACCCCATCCTGCTAGGTCTGCTAATCTTCAATTCACCCCTACCTCTCTCTCCTCTTTAAATTTGCAATCTTCCCTCTTCAACCTCTGCATGGTATTGATGCAAAACATTGAAACTTCTGCTCTTCCCCCACCCCTCCTTCGCCTCCTGCAAATTCCTTCTTGCTTTAGATGCACCCAAGTGTATTAAGTTGGGTGGCTAGTCATGGTGGTCTAGAAATCTGGAGGTTAAAGCAAAAGTTATTTCATGTTTCAAAGACCTCACAGAGATTAAAAATTAGCTTTATTTGTCACTTAGGGGTGCATATTAGCATGACGTTATTACAGCTTTCGTGACCCAAGTTCATTTCCTATCGCTGCCTGTAAGAACTGCGTGGATTTCTCCATGCGCTGTGATTACTCCCACTTTCCAAAGACGTACTGGTTAGGAGGTTGATAGTCATATGGGTGTAACAGGATGAAGCAGGCTCATTAGGCCAGAAAGGCATGTTATTGGCTGTTTCTCTAAATAAATAAATATGTTCTGTGTATCAAAACATACCATTAAATATGTCTACACAATGTATAGACCTTTCTATTTTCTGCACATTCATGTTCATATTTAACTGTCTCTTAAAAATCCCTAATGTTCCTGCCCTACCACCTCCACAAGCAGTGCATTCCAGGCACCCAGCTGGCCAGGAATAAACGTTAAGTAGCTCACAAAACTACATTGTCATAAAAAGTGCTAATAAATTGATTTCATCCTCTTTATTGACAAGTAAAGTAAATGACTCCATATTCGCTTTGGCTGTTTCTGTATAACTTGATTTTGTTTGTGGATATAATAGAAAATAAGTCACAAATTGTCAACAATGATGTTTCTTCCAAGCTGCTATGAAGCCAGTTATATAACTAAATAAAATTTAGATCATTCAGCTGTGAAATACATAATATTTTTCAGTTATGACATAGTGACAAGAGGAGAAAGCCATTTTCACCATGCAGACCATGGAGGTGATAATAAATTGTAGCCTTGAAAAATGGAAGGGCAATTGACAAAGATATAAGACAGAACATGATCTCATAGTATTACAGTACATCTAAGTCACCATATACAACCCTACAATTCATTTTCTAGTGGGAATACTCAATAAATCCATAGAATAATAACCATAACAGTATTAATTAAAGGCTGCACCATCTTGGGTGTTCAACCAGTGTGCAAAAGACAACAAACTGCAAATACAAAAAAAGAAAGAAGTAATAATACTACTACTACTGATAAATAAGCAATTAATATCAAGAACATGAATTAATGAGTCTTTGAAAGTGAGTTCATAGGCTGTGGGAATCAATGATGGGGTAAGTGAAGTTGAATGAAGTTATACCCTTTAGTTCAAGAGCCTGATGGTTGAGGGTAATAGCTGTTCCTGAACCTGCTGGTGTGAGTCCTGAGGCTCCTGTACCTTCTTACTGATGGCAGCAGCAAGAAGAGAGCATGGTCTAGGTAGTGGGGGTCCCTGATGGTGGATGCTGCTTTCCTGCAACAGCGTTTCATGTAGATGTTCTCAGTGGAGGGGAGGGCTTTATCCGTGATGGACTGGACCATATCCACTACTTGTAAGATTTCTGTTCAAGGACATTGGGGTTTCCATTCCAGACTGTGATGCAGCCAGTCATTATACTCTCCACTACACGTCTATAAGAGTTTGTCTAAGTTTTAGATGCCATGCAGTATCTTTGTAAACTCCTAAGTAAGTAGAGGTGCTGTTGTGCTTTCTTCGCAATTGAAGAAAGTGCTGGGGACAGGACAAGTCTTTTGAAATAATAACAGAGGAATATGAAGTTGCTGACCATCTCCACCTCTGATCCTCCAATAAAGACTGGATCATGGACCTCTTTCTTCTCCTGAATGCAATAATCAGCTCCTTGGTCTTGCTGACATTGAGTAAAAGGTTGTTGTTATGGCACCACTCAGCCAGGTCTCAATCCTAGCCTTCCATGAGACTGAAAAATATATTTCAAGCTATATCAAAAACATGTCTATGTATAGTTTTTTTGCATAAATTCTCTTTAGGTACCACCTGTAGCTAATAAAGTGGCCATTGAGTGCATTATATGTTCATGGTCTTCTGCTACTATAGCCCATCCACTTCAAGGTTCAGTGTGTTTTGCATTCAGAGACACACTTCTGTACATCACTGTTGTAACATGTGGTAATTTGAGTTACTGAGTTCCTATCAGCTTAAACCAGTCTGGACCTCCTCCTCTGATTGTGTGTGCCAGGTGGAGTGGTTTGAATGAATCTGCTGATCTGTGATTTTCACATACAATTCTCTTGAGTTTGCAGAAAAGTGTGCAAAAAAGCAGGAAGAGACACCCAATGAATGGCAGTTCTGTGGTCAAATATGCTATATTAATGAGAGAGGTCAGAGGAGAATGGCCAGAATGGTTGGAGGTGACAGTAACTTGAATAACCACGTGAGAGAACAGCAGTGTACAGAAGAGCATCTTTGAATGAACAACACATCAAACATTGAAGTGAATGAGCTACAGCAGCAGAAGACCATGAACATACAACCAGTGGCCACTTTATTAGGTACAGGATGCACCTAAAAGATTGGCCAATGAGTGTACATCACCAATATTTTGAAGTATTTTCTGTATACAGCAGGGAAGAGGTAGGTCAGTGAGGATGATATTTTAACATTCTTGCTTAGGTAAAGCTAGTCTGTGTTGCTTTAAATGACCTTCTCAAATAAATGCCTTCTCATGCCAGTGAATGCCCATGTTAATTGGTCTGTAAAAAAGCCTGAAACTCAACAAAATGCTGTTTGGAATCTCAGACTACACCATATAAATTTTCATGATTAGGAAAGGAGCCGGAAAACACTAACACTAAGGGAATCAATAATGATTCTTTGAAACAACACTGGCGGGAATATTTTTCTCCTCCCGAGTGTATATCCAGTGGTGTGTATTGAAGAGGAGCACTGACTGGATCAATGGGCACCAAAATGGCAGCACTCACATCAAATATGCATTTAACATTTAATTGCTGGCATGACTCTCATTAGGCATAGCTCTACCCACCACTGAGCTCACCTGCAAGGACCACTGCCATAAGAAAGCAACGTCCATCATCAAGGACCCTCACCATTCAGGCCATTTTCTCTTCTTGTTGCTGCCATCAGAAAGGAGGTCCCACACCACCAGTTTCAGGAATAGCTATTACTCTTCAATCATTCGACTCCTGAACTGGGTTAGATAAGAATGCCCACAAGACAATGAATCTCAGGGTGACGTATATGTACCTTGTGAGAAAATTTACATTGAACTTTATCTTCACTCACCTCAACTTAGAATAGATTCCAGAGCCTCTGCACTCTTTTTCATGGACTCTATGACATGTTCTCAATGGTATTTATTTATTGGTCTATTTTGTATTTGCATGGTTTGTCTTCTTTTGCACATTGGTTGTTAGTCAGTCTTTGCATTTAGTTTTTCATTGATTCTGTTGTATTTCTTTGTTCTAGTGTAAACTGTTGTTTTTCCTTTCCACGCCTTATGATATACTGGGTAGCAACCTTGCCATTTCTTTAGCATAGTTTTTTACCTGAGGCTGAGTTGCCAGCTCAACACTTGTCCCAGCACAGATCGAAGGAGCTGGCAGGATTTGAACCAGGGGCTACTCACCTCAGTGTCAAGTACAGATGTCACTACAACTCTGGCTAGCTTCTATAGTGAATGCCCGCAAGAAAATTAATCTCAAGGTGATATTTATGTACTTCGACAATAAATTTATTTTGAACATTGTCTTCCCTACTCTTCATACCTCAAGCAGCTTTCATCTGTGTACACTTCATTTCCTTCCTCCATGGTGTCTGGTGTTAGTTGTACATCCCAGAATGCTGCCTGTAACATTGAAGCTATGAATATGACCAGACTCATTTATTTCTGCACACACAAAATGTTGCAAAACCTCAGCAGGTCAGGCAGCATCTATGGGGAAGAATATGCAGTTGGCATTATTTCAGGAACACCTGCAGCATCTGTGGAGAGGTTTATGCAGATGATGTTATTTCCAGGGAACCTTAAAGTCTGAAAACATCTTTGAGTGATCTTTATTTTTCTAATTAATGAATTATGGAGCTGACCACAACTGCATTGAAATTAGCTCAAAATACAGCACAAAGCATTAATGAAAAGCAGTGTTCACCTCCCAAATATGCAAGGGCCCCTATGAATGAAATTTAATTACATATTGCCAGCAAGATTCAAAGTCACAATGAGCTGGAAACTTATTCCATTTTCATTATTTAGAAGTAAAGTTTCAATGTTCCTGGAAATTAGATTAAATAAGGCAAAAATGAAGGTAGGTTTTGTCATTGTGCTTTACTTCAAAAGAGATGTATAATTACGCATACATTTTAAAGTTGATATTAGCAAGGAACAAAAAAAAAGAAAGTTAAGCAAAAAATGCATTTCTAAGGTTTTGGCAGTGATTTATTAGTGAGCGAACTGAATTCAGCTAATGCAACAGTACAAACAATTCAGTGAAGGTATTTGATCAACCTGTGGTTGTGTTGCTGGACGAACAGTTCAAATACCAAAATTAATAATCTAGAAATATGCATTCCTGTTCCACCGTGTCAGCTGTGAAATTCAAATTGAGCTCAACTGAAAAAAAAATCTAGGTTAAAAAAATAACATTAGTATTGGTGACCTCGCAATGTCCATTCCTTCCTCTCGGTGGTGAGAGGTGGAAACGGGTAAGGCCGGCGAACAGGGCTCTGATGAAGCCGCGCATGTCAATCCCCTGTACAGTGCATACAATGGATTACAGCAACATTGATGAACTCCAACCTCACCATCGACTTCGGGCGATGGAAGCGCGAGGTCGCCAGTGGCCTTAGCCCCACCGGGAGCTAAGGTCTCGAGAAGAAGAATTAGTGTTGGTGATTATGAAACCGTGAATGACTTCAAAGACTCGTTTGATAGAAGTTGTTCCGCTATGTGGCCACTGAGTGTATTTCTTCACTGAGGGATTTCTTCCCTGTCCCGAAAGGGATGAGGAGCTTGCATATTGGCATGGGGTTCATACGGTGTGCGCACACACGCTAGAGGAACCAGGGGAGCTTGCGGAGGGAGCTGGCCGAATATTAGTAAGTCAACACAAAGTGAAGAGTACATCAAAGCGGTTTCCCTCTGCAGATCTTCCTCAATAAGTCCTCCAACTTTGGGATTCGTAAAGCGAAAAGACACTCGGAGGCCACTTAATTAGGTACTGTGTGTTTGCTTGTGCTGTTCTGTTGCAGCAACCCGTCCACGTCAACTTTCTACGCCTTATACGTTCAGAAATGTACCTCTGCACTCCACTGTTACAACGTGTGGTTTGTGAGTTACTGTCGCCTTCCTATCAGCTGGAACCAGCGGCTATTCTCCTCTGGCCTCTCTCATTAACAAGTCGTTTTCACCTACAGAACTGCTGCTCACTGGATTTTTTTTAAATGTTTGCGCCATTCTCTGTAAACTCTGTTGTGCATGAAAATCCTAAGGGGATCTAGAGTCTCTGAGATAATCAAACCACCCCGTCTGGTACTAACACGGTAGAAGTCAGTTAAATCAATCCCCCCAATTTTGATGTTTGATCTAGACAACAATCAGATCTCTCGACCATGCCTTCCTACAGATATTCCGCAATGAATAGCCACTACATGATTGGCTGATTAGATATTTGTATTAAGGTACAGGTGTACCTAATAAAGTGGCCGCGAAGTGTAATTTCTGGCCTTGACGACCGCTTCCTGTCTACGACGTGCGTTTTCGCTAACCGCGAAAAAAGGGCAAGCCCGTTGATTGTTAAGTCTCCATAGTGACTGAGTATTAATTATTATTACCAACTGCCTTGTCACGTCCTGCAGATGCGGTAGCACCAACGACTGACTCCTTTCAAAACAAAAAAAAACTTCAAAGCATAATTCCAATCTCTTCCTGAAACGACTTAATTTGAACTCAGCCGCTCCGGGCGCTTTGCAAATTAACGCCTCCTGGGTGTCATTTAATTTCACGCGGCGCTCATTAATTTTCTCGTTTTAGGAGACTTGTTATCGCTTCACGTGAGAAAGTTGAACGGGGCTACTTTCCCGGTGATTACACGAGAAGGAGATCAAGTGGCGCGGCTTAATGTACGGGGTCTGAAAAAGTCGATTGCTGAGGACCTCGTCCATCAATATAATTTTCATATATAGTGTATTTGAAGCTCCTGTTGTCCAAGTACGACCTGCTGGAAGCGTTGGTGCAATTTACACGATACGAAGCCGACCCAGTCCTACGCTAATCCCACTAGGCGGCAGTAACGGCGTGGGGAATATTGTTGGGGGATCGCACAGGGAGCCGAAAGTGTTGTATAATGCACGATTATTTATTAAAAATATCCATTATTAAAAACATCTGGCGGTTGTTCGTCGGGTTTCTGGGTGTGATTCGATGGGGAGCGTGAGGGGGTGGGGTATAGGGAGAAATTGTAAAAGTATGTTAGTGGGGGAATGCTGTACCATCCTAAGAGCCCTGCGCTCTTAACTGCAAATGACAAGAGCGCGAGTTTAGGACGCTCTCGCTTCCAGCTTGCCACGGTGTTTTTTTGCGCAGAAATAGTGGGGAGTATCTGTGAGCTCTGTAGACTCCAGTGGTTAACAGGAGAGAAGCAGCTTGGATCTTGGACGCCTCTTTTGGAGAATTTCAGCATCAGGACGGAGTCGAGCGACAGTTTTCCTCCCCCCCCCCCCCCCAAAAAAAAAGCGTCAGTCAGTTGCAAGGTTCAGGTTGCTTCCTGCGGTCTACCCTGGCTCGTAGCTAAGAAAAGGCTTGTCAATCAACTGGAACTGCGCCGGCAGCAGCTGATCTGTGCATTCGCGAATCCAGGAGACGGGCTAAAACCGCCCGGCTTCCTCAAGATGAGGAGACTCAAACGAGGGATCTGAATTGCTTCTTTTTCTCCTGTGCGTGGCGGCTTTTTTTTTTGGAGGGGGGAAGAGGATGGATTTTGCAGGATTGATCAATGCAAGCACTTATTGATTCAAGGACTCCTGAGTGTATGTGCGAGAGAGAGAGGGATCCGCGCTCTGGGGGAAACACTCGCCCAAGATGAACTGATTTGAGGAGAATCCAGCCACAATACGGAGGGGGAACCGGATCCGAGGAATGTCCTTCGCACATACGCCGCCGTCGCCGCCTTCACACCGGGGGGACGCAGCCAGCCCACAGAATCGTCCGGTGAACCCCGGGAATTGACCCAGCTTGGCGGACGGACGTGCATATTTCAACCCGCAACACCTCCGCACTTGAAATTCCTGGGAAACCGGTAAGGCGCCCACGTGCTGACAACCAGCCATTAGCCTAACTTCACCTTCATAGCGTGTTATTATATAAAAACCCACCAGTACGGAATTTATTAAACATCACGGGCAGAACTAAAAACAAACGGGTTACTTTGTAGTAAATTCAATAAAGCACATCCACTAACAAACTTTAACGTTTAGATAAGTGAAGTTTTTTTTTTCGCTGAATCCGGCTCTGATTTAGAGGGAACTTCGCTGTCCAAATCGTGCTCGAAGTATTCCGCGTGTAAGTCCATTGATCCATAATGTGCATGACCCGCTGGAAAGTGCTTAGATGTATAAACCAGACCCTCTTTGCTATAAGAGGCGTATCTTCGATGAGATGTATCTCCAACTCGAATCAAAGAAACTGTGGTCGTTTGCAAATATTAACTTGCTTGGGTAAACTTATTTGTGGATTTCGTGTTAAAATTGCAGAGCAAGTTGAGAAAGCGTGTCTCTTAAATTATACGGGTGCTAGTTACACTGGACTGGACTTGGAATATTGTGCTTAGTTTTGTTCAGACTGCTATGGGAAAGGTGCCATTAATCTGGAAAGAGTGTAGATAAGATTTACGAGGATGTAACCAGGACTCCAGGGGCTGGATTATAAAAGAGAGGCTGGACGGGGTAAGACTTCATAGCTTGAAACGAAGGAGAATGAGAAACTATCTTGTTGAGGTGTATAAAATTATTACTTGTACAGAAAGGAAGAATTGCAGTCTCCGCGCACCCCCCCCCCCCACTCATGAATATGAGCATGTTTACTGCGAGTGGGGGAAGATTTAGGAGACTTGAAGGATAGTGGTTGAGGCATGTAAAATTCCATCATTTAAAAGACACGAATGTGAATGTGAATCAAGGTATGTGAATCTTGATGAAGGGTCTCGGTCCGAAACGCCGGCTGTTTATTCCTCTACTGCCTGACCTGCTGAGTTCCTCCATCATTTTGTTGTGTTTCCCTGGATTTGCAGTATCTCTTGGGTTTAGGCACATGCAGGGCTGCTTAACTTTTTCAATGCCACGGCCCCCTAGCATTAACCGAGTGGTCAGTGAACGCCAGGTTGGGAACCCCTTAAGGAACAGATGAAACGGGATTAGCCTAGATTGGAGGAGTTGGGCCAAAGGAGCTGTGCCTGTGCCGTGTAACTCTAATTTAGAATGTACATGGGAGAATGAGTGAAGACTTGATAGAGTCGTACAAAATTGAGGGCGTGAATGCAAGCAGGTTTTCCCCCATTGAGGCAGGGTGAGACTAGAACTAGAGGTCATGGGTTAAATGTGAAAGGTGAAATGCTTAAGGAAACTTGAAGAGAACTTCACTGTGGAACGATCTGCCAGCGGTAGTGCTGCTATGTGTTCGATTTCAAGCATTTAAGAGAAATTTGGATCGGTACATACATGAGAGGGGGATGGAGGGCAATCGTCTGGGTATAAGTCGAAGGGACCAAATACGGACTAGACGGGCCGAATGCCATGTTTCTGCGCGGTACCGTTATAATGATTTAACTTTGCCCCTGTTCTCCATAAAGAATGAAGATGAACGTTGGATATCAGGATGGATAACGCGCTTTCAACGACACTTTACTAGCCAGTTAGTAGGGCTGCCTGTTCTAGATTGATTTATGCAGTAAAGGAACAAGCAGTTCTAAACCCAGTCGGCTGAAGCAGCCTTTCCCTGTCACTCTCAACACCCAACATCATCTGTAATGCTAAAACAGCAAATGGAAGCGAAGCACTTCGGCAGACGTCTACACAAGTAATTAAGCACAACGGGGAACAATTTTGGGTTATTACTTATGTGCTCTCAGCCTTTGCGTTTTGGCACAACACTCACTTAACGAGAAGGTGGGCGAACTTGGGCTGTTTTCTCTGGGGCGATGGGTTGGGGGGGGGGTTGGTGGGTATGATTGAGCTTTATATGATTGAGAAGCATAGTTAGCACAGAGGCAAAGTATCTTTTTCCCAGGTTGAAATATCCAGTATCAAAGTACGCATCTTTAAAGTGAGTGGCAAGTGCCTTTTTACACAGTGAGGGATGCCTGGACTGGTGGGAGAGGCGTTTAGATAGACACGTGGTCTTAAGCCCCAACACTCCTACAGAGTGCATAGGCCGCCAGCAGCAGCTCGCCAGAGTGATCACTCCTGGGCCAGTCTGGTGCTCCTCGAGGACCAGAAGTTTGATCAGCCCTGTCGCTTCCAAGGACTTCAGCTTTCACCACACGACTTCATGCTTCCGTTTTAAGCGAAGGTCCTTCCTCTCCCAGGGATTTGGAACTTCTGTTGGTGTTTCTGGGTTTTTAACAGGATGGGATTGTTAGCCCCATGGACAAACTTCCCCCTTTCACAGACGGGCTTAGGAGCACCCGTGGTGGAGTTGGATAGGCACGTGGATATGCGGAAAATGGATGAACGTGTGGACAGAAGAGATTTGTTTACTTGGTTATTTGATTACTAATTTAATTGGTTTCATACGGCATTGTAGGTCGCAAAGCCTGTTTCATTGTTTTCTAGTGATGCAACTGACAGTCTGCGGTTTGGGAAAATTAAGCGGGGGGGGGGGGGGGGGTGCAATGTGCAGTGGCTGAGTTGCTTTTGCAAGTTGTTCATCTCCGGAGTGCTCAAACTAGTATCACAGTCCCGAGATGCCTGTTTGTAGAGCAGGTGGATTCGGGTCCGCCCGAGAGCATTTCACGCTCCGAAGGACGTGATGAATTTGAGTCTCTGTCGTAATGATTCCCATAGTACTTAATTATGACTGTGAACAACTATTTGCTTCTACTAATTATTCAAGGAAGGCCGTGTGTGTGTGTGTGTGTGTGTGTTTTTCCCCCTATGTGAAATGGTGATAATCGGCATGAACACCCATCCACCACACCTTCTGGAAATCCTTTTGGAGATCGTTTCGTTGGAAATTTTATAAAATCGGGATTTCGGTTTAACGGGAATAGATTAGATTGGAGATGTTGGGCCGAAGTGTCTATTTCTGTGACATGTGACTCTAATTTGAAAAGTACTATGTAACTAAACCCCTGCCTCTGCAGCAAGAATGAAGACAGCCGTGCAAATTTAAAGTAAATTTATCATCAAAGTACGTATGTCACCATTCATTTTCTTGTGGACATTCTCAGTAAATACAAAGAAACATAGACTCTTTGAAAACCCACACATAAGATGGAGAAACGACCCACGCGCAAACACAACAAAATAATATAAATAATAAATAAATATCGAGAACGTGAGATGAAGAATCCCTTAAAGTGTGTCCATAGGTTGCGGAAACAGTTCAGTGATGGAGTGAGTGTAGTTATTCCTTTTGGTTCAAGAGCCTGATGGTTGAGGGAAATATAAGGGTTCACCGACCTGGTGGTGTGGGTTCTGAGGCTCCCGTCCCTCTTTCCTGATTCAGTAGCAAGAAGAGAGCATGTGGTTGGGCGCCCTTGATGGATGCTGATATCCTGCGATACCGCTCCTAATAGTTGTGTTCAGAGTTGGGAAGGGCTTTACCTGTGATGGTTAACGTTCTCCTGGGAGTTGAGTTCAGCCACTGTCGCAATAAAACTTGCACAGGCTCCTTGCTCCGCCTACAATTAAGTTCCTTCTTCAACATCGTGCTTGTGGTCCTTTTCATTATTACCTGTCGATCGGTTACGTTGATGGGATTCAGATCTCCGGTATGTCAAGCGGATTAACGGCTCCAGTACACCCATCTGCAATACTTCACATCGCCTGGCAGCCACAGCGATGACTAATTGAGCTCGTCAGCACAGCATGCAGCAGCCAAGACGAAGGCGTTTCTGATTGCGATGCCACAGACGGGGGCCTTGTTCTGTCGCTCGAAGTACCAATGGCCCCAGAGTGGCCTTTAACCTAGGGTGCTGCTGGATGACGGCTTGCGGGGAGTGAATATGCATCCAGGCCAGGACCACCAGACTTCCCCCAAGCTGTCAGGCAGATCAGCATCTCCTCCCAGACCTCCAACCTTTACCACCCCTACTTTACCATTTCCTGTCAGAGTCGCCTTCTGTATGGTTGATACTTGTATACCTTAGCGTCACTTGTTGAACACATAAATACCGTATGTACATCAATACATAAAATAATGTGTATAGGCTAAACTTGTGTTTTAATACGCTGCTTTATTTTTACGCTTATTGTGTTTATTATGCTGTATCGGATCCGGAGTAACAATTCCGTTTTCCTTTACATTTTGTGTTCTGACGAATGACAAAATCTTGCATCTTTGGGACATTTCTCGTGACGAGTGGCAACAAGATCATTGCAGGATGTACGCTGGGAATAAGAGGGTAAAACAGTGTTGTCGGGGCAAGGAGGGTTCCGGTGTTGAACGTGGAGCAGTTTTTCTCCGCTGTCACCTGGCTGAGGAGGGAGGAACAGATGGGCTGCCATCAATATTTTTCAGTTTGGCGTCAGTTCCAGTTAATGATTGAAGTCCGATTTCCACATTGAACTGCATATGCGGTGTGCACGATGTGTTTTGAGGTCTCTCGTCTCCAGCACGGTGTCAGCATCGATTGTTTGGGGCTTTAAAACAATGATTTAGCGGTACAGCGCGGTATCAGGTCCCTCCGGCCCAACAAGCCCGCGGCACCCAATTACACCCATGTGGCCATTTGACCCACTTCCGTTCCTTTTTAAACTGCACTACATCAGAAGCAGGTTTAATATCACTGGCATTTTGTTGTGTAATTTGTTGTTTTGCGCCAGCTGTACATAAAACTATATCATAAAACATGAAATTACAATAAGAATAAATCTTAAAATTCAAATAACTAAGTCGTGCAAAAGAGAGCAGTATTCATGGGTTCATTTTCCATTCAGAAATTCAATGGCAGAGAGGGAAAAATAACTGTTCCTGAAATTTTGTGCGTGTGTCTTCAGGCTCCTGTACCTGCTCCCTCCTGGTAGCAATGAGTAGAGGGCATGTCCTGGGGGAATGGGAGCCCTTAATGATGATGCTGACTCCTTGAGGTTATCCTGGATGCTGGAAAGGCTGGTGCCCATGATGAAGTTGGAGGTGGTACACACAGTTCTTAAAGCTAAACTTGTATGACCAAAATCAAACAATTTAAGTTAGGGGGACTTTTGATTGCTTCCTTAACTTTTTAAGAGATACATCACGGTAACAGAACCTTTGGCCCAAACAGCCTAATGCTGCCCAATTACACTCATGTGACCAATTATTCCATGAACCATTTTAGAATTTTGAAGTATTTGGAATGTGGGAGGAAAGCACATCACCGGGAGGGAATCCACACATTGATTGGGAGAAGGTACGGACTCCTTACAGACTGTGGCAGGAATTGAACTCAGTTCACTGGCATTACATTACCATTATTCTAAATGCTACACAACCATGCTTCCTGGTAGTTTTCTTTGGCAGTCATTTGGGGGAAATGTGAAGGGTATGTCAACAGGAAAAGGAGTGTAATTACTATCAAAATACAGTACTTTATCAGATACCTTCTGTACCTAATTAAATGTTCACTGAGTTTGTGTTCATGATCTACTGCTGTAGCCCATCCACTTCAAGGTTTGATGTATTGTGCATTCAGAGATGTTCTTCTGCACACTACTGTTCTAATGTACGGTTATTTGAGCTACTGTTGCCTTCCTGTCAGTTTGAACCAGTCTGGACATTCTCCCCAGACCTCTCTCATTAGCAAGGCATCTTAGCCCACAGAATTGCTGCTCACTGGATGTTCTTGTTGTTTTCTCTATAATTTTCTGTAAATTTTAGAGACTGTTGTACATGACAATCCCAGGAGTTTAGCAGTTTATTGATACTTATTTTATACTTGATACTTAGATTATTGTCACTTAGATCATATTTCTTTTCTATTCTGATATTTGGACTGAACAACAACTGAACCGCTTGACTATGTCTGCATGCTTTAAAGCATTGAGTTGCTGTCATATGATTGGCTGATTAGATATTTGCATTAATGAGCAGGTGTACCAGAAAAAAGAGGCCATTGGAATAAGTTACCTGCTGGAAGAGCTCAGCTGGTTGAGCAGCAACTCTGGTAGAAAACGATTGTTGACTGGAATGTTGATAATTCCTTTCCTTCCCATAGATGCTGCTTGACCCTCTGAGTTTTTCCACCAGAATCATTGTTTGTGAGGAAACCAATTGTGTTCTCGCAAAAGCATGTTGAAATCTTGTACTTTCGCATGAGGGAAGAGGTTCTCAGTGTAATGCATCGTCTGACAGGTCAGAATGAGAATCAGATGTTTCTATCACTGAGATGTTATGAAATGTGTTGTTTTGTGGCAGCAGTACAGTGCAAGGCATGAAAAGTACTACAAGTTACAAGAAGAAATTTAAAAAAAACAAGTTGAGCAAAATAGTGAGGCTGTGCTAATGGACACATGACTATTGAAAAATATGATGACAGAGGGGAAGAACTTTCTTTCTTGAAATATTAAGTGTGTTCTCTGGTTCCTATACAACCTCTCTAGTGGTAGCAATTAGAGGAAGGCACGGCGAGGGTCTTTAATGATGGGTGCCACTTTCTTGAGGAATCGTCTTTTGGGGAGGTTGCTTCTGGTGATGGAGCTGACTAAATCTACCACCCTCTGAAGTGGGTTGTATCTACAAATCTACAACCCTTCAGAATGCTCTCCACTTTCTGAAGACTTTGACATATCAATTGTCCTCAAACTCCAAATGAAGTACGGTTAATACAACCACAACCTATTAGCAGGTCATTTGCTGTAAACCAGAAAACTGCAGAGGCTGGAAATCTGAAATGTAACCAGAAAACTGAGAACTGAAGTTTCGGCAGAACCTGTCTGTGAAATATCAAATACAAATAGAAGTGCAGGAAGCAGTGGTGCTGCAACAGACAGAAATGCTGGAGGGCTCAGCAGGTCAGACAGCATCTAAGAAAGGGAATGAACAGTGAAAGGTTTCATGCTGAGACCCTTCATCTGGACTCTTGATTCCTGATGAATAGCAGAGCAATTAGTGCTGTCACTGTACAGCTACCATGAACTGGGCGCAGTCTTATTCTTGGGTACTCTCTGTGTGGAGCGAAACCAGGGTAATGCTTTGGCTCAAAAACCCTTCACTAGAACTGGAGAACCGAGAGCAAAAAAGGTTGGCTCAAAATTGCTAAATAAAAGGTGAATCAAGATGCTAAAAATCTTTTCTATAAAGTTAATTAGCTTTCTCAGCTGTCCAATTCTGCTGAAAGATCAAAGTCAAACTAAATTTACTATCAAAGTACTAGTATGTCACTATATAGACCTTGAGATTCATTTTCTTGCAGGCAGTTCAAAGGGTTCAAAGGTTCATTTATTATCAAAGTATATAAGCCGTATACAACTCTGATTCTTTTTCTCTTGGTAGCCAAGAAACCAAGAAAAGGCATGGAGGTCAGTTCAGGGAGAAACAGCAAACACCCATGCCTTGCACAAAAAACGAACAACAACATGATCATCAACCCCCCTCCTCTACACAAAATGCACCAGGAACATCATCCTTCAAATGCTCTTCTCCCCAAACAAAAAACTAGCAAAAATGCTACATGATTGTCAAATCCCAAACCCTCCTCCCCCTCCCCCCACATAAAATAATGAGATTGAACGGGTGAAAACACAGAATATAAAAAATTATAATATTAAAAAGAAGTCCTATGTCTATAGTCAATTCCATATCCATATTCGTATCCGAAATGCAGAAAACCTCGGTAACAACCTCTGGGGGACGGTGACAGGTCACTCGGACTCATCTCACCAGCAGCAGAGTGATCAGAGGGCAGGCAGTCAGCTCTTGCCCTCTACTTTTGCCTCGATGTTTCATTCTCCCTTGTCACTTTAACTGGTGAGCAATGGAAGCTTTAATCGGTGAGATGGAGTTGAACGCTGGCTCACACCCTACCCAGCAGCCTCCTTGCCTCGAGGCTTGTGCTTGCCGCCTTCCAGAATCTTCTCGGGCACAGCAAAGTGCTGGATTACCCAATCAAACTCCAAACTGCAAATCGCAGGCTCCAACAGTTCCAGAAGCACATTCCGGATGAAAAGTAGATGTAAAAGACGAGAGATAAATAGTTTCATGGTCTACCAAGGGAGTGTTGTACGCAGGTGCTATCTTGACCAGACATTCATTTCATGTAAGGTGGGCATTTACAGGAAAATAAAGAAATGCAATAGAATTTATGTTTTAAAAAAAATACATGACATTGACAAAGAAACAATATGCAAAAAAAAAGACAAATTGTGCAATATATACATAAGTAATACAGAGAACATGATTTTCTAGATCCCTTGAATGTGAGTCAGTAGGTTGTGGAATCAGAGTTATAATGAGTGAAGTTGTCCATGCTGACTCAGGAGGCTGATGGTTATAGAGTAATAATAACTGTTCCTGATCTTGGTTGTGTAGGAGCTAACTCTCTTTTCAGGTATTTAACCTGATACCGTTTATTCTTTTTCTTATGTCTTGGGGATACATTCAGCTTATAAAGTCTATGCTGGCCCTTAGGGCATCCCTATCCTTGACTCTGTCCAAACTCACTGGTTTCCATCAAACCCATGTATTCCACTCTACCATCCATCAACACACAAGGTAATCCATGGATAACAATGAAATTACTGACCAGAATTGATTGTGATGTGGGACTAGGAGAAACCCATGCAGCTGCAGCATACTCCAAGATGGGATTGAGTCTGGGTTGCTAGAACTGTGTACTAACAATGCTGATTGCTGTGGAACTGTGCTATTGTTTCATGTGTTTTTGTTTGTTTTTCACATGGTGTATTGTATCCAATGCAGTATCAACCCAGGAACATTGTCAAGTAAAATTTGACACTATGCCACAACAAAGGGATTTTGGGGTCCAATTCAGAGCTCCCTGAATGTGGCACACTATTAGATAGGGAAAAAAGGCATATGACGTATTTGTATTCATCATTTGAGTCCTGAAGCCAACTTGCACAGTACTGTAGTCATTTTTTTTGTATTGCACTATACTGCTGTCACAAAAAAATCAAACAAATTTCATGAAAAATGTGAGTGGTGATAAACCAGATTCTGATGTGGGTCACTATTGTGGACTGAGAGTGGGAAGGGGGTTGGGGAAAGGGGAAGGGAGAGAGGAGGGAGCTTGAAGCACCAGAGAGACATTCTGTGATGATCAACAAGCCAGATGCTTGGAATCAAGTAACCTTGCCTGATGTCTCAGGGCTGGGTGAACCTGCACCTGTGTTCCCACTCCCCATCTGGCACTGCTTCTCTGCCACCTGTCCCACGCTTCTCCCATGGCACCCCAGTTTGTCATTTGCAACATCCTTTGCTCCTATCAGATTCACAAACTCTCTCCCTACTGCATGTTGACAAATACAGTACTGTGCAAAAGCCTTAGGCATCCTAGCTATTTGTAGGCCACATTGGAGTATTGTGTACAGTTCTGTTCACCCTATTAGGGGAAGGATGTGAAGACTTCGGAGAGGGTGCAAAAGAAGTTCAGCAGGATGCCGCATGGATTAGAGGGTATGAGCTATAAGGAGAGGGTGGTTACACCTGGGTTTTCTTTTCCTCTGGAGAGTTGGAAGCTGAGTGGAGGCTTGATAGAAGTTTATAAAACTATGAACGGCATAGATAGGGTAGACTGTCAGAATCTATTTCACTGGATAGAAATGCCAAATACTAGAGTGAATAGCCTTAAGAGGGGAAAACAAAATTTTAGAGGAGGTGTGTGGGGCAAGGTTTTTTAAATGGAGATGTGTAGGTGCACACTGCTTGGGATGGCAATGAAAGCAGATACAAATGGTAGTGCTTAAGAGCCTTTTAGATTGGCATAAGTGATTTGGGTCTTGTGCAGACAGAAAGAATTAGTTTGCTGTAGTTTCCATATATTGTGCAAATTATGTTTCAAAGTTCAAAATAAATTTATTATCAACATACATATATGTCACAATATACTACCCTGAGATACATTTTCTTGGGGATATTCGGTAAATATAAAGAAACAATATGAACAATGAAGAAGACTGCACATAAGTACAAAAACCAATATGCAAAAGACAACAAATAGTGTAAACATAATAATAATAATAAATATTGAGAACGTGAGTTGTGTAGTGCTTGAAAGTGAGTCCATTGGTTGTGGAATCAGTTCAGTGTTGGGTGAGTGAAGTTATCCACTCTGGTTCAGGGGTAAAAGGGTGATGATTGTTCCTGAACCTGGTGGTGTGGGACCCAAGATTCCTGTGTCTGTTTCCTGATGGCAGCAGCGAGAAGAGAGTCTGGCCTGGATGATGGGCAACCTCGATGATGGATGTTGCTTTCCTGTGATAGCGCAACTTGTAGTATATCTAGTTCACAATAGGTAGATATTTGTATAGCTATCTAAAGTGAACAGTGTAAAAGTGGAACTTTTCACCCTTGCACCTGCTGGAGAGAAAGGTGATTGGCTTGAATCAATGAAGGATGCTGCACCGCTGTGGTAGGGCTTGAGTGCTATCACCTCTTAACAAGTGAAATCAAATGACGTAGATCCAAACAGGGCCTTGCTTCAATGCCCTTTATGCTTGTGTTGATTGTCAAAAGTTGGAGGTACCCCAATATTCCTGTGATTTCAGTCTCTGAGGACAACATGAGAGCATCCTTCAGGAAGGTGAATCCACAGTAAACTTCTGGCCCAGATGGGGTACCTGGTGAAGTAATGAAGACCTGTGTTGACCAACTGGCTGGAGTGTTTACTGAGATATTTAAACTCTTGGTTGATCAGTTTGAGGTAACAGCCTTCTTCAAGCAGGCTTCAATTATACCTGTGCCTGTGAAGAACATGATGAGCTGCCTCAATGAGTGTTATTCAGTAGCACTTGCATGCACAGTGATGAAGTGTTTTGAGAGGCTGGTGTTGAAATATTTCAACTCTTGCCTGAGAAGTGACTTCATTTATCCTACTGGCACAACAGGTCCACAGCAGATGCCATCTCACAGCTTTTCACTCAACCCGGGAACATCTGGACAGCAAAGATTGATACATCAGGATGCCCTTTATTGACTACAGCTCGGCATTCGATATTACCATTCCCTCAAAACTAATCCAGTTTCAAGACCTTGGCCTCAATACCTCCTTGTGCAATTGGATCCAGGATTTCCTCAGTTGCAGACCCCAGTCAGTTCAGAATGGCAACAATATCCCCTCCATGATTTCCATCAGCCCTGTTTTACCACAAGGCTGTGTGCTTAAACCCCTGCTCTACTCACTTTATCCTTATGACTGTGTGGCTAAGCACAGCTCTGTGCCATATTTAAATGTGCTGATGAAATCAGTGTCAAGGGCCAAATCAAAGGTGGTGAATGATCAGCATGTAGAAAGGCGATTGAAAACCTGGCTGAGTGGTGCCATAATAATGAACTTAAATTCAATGTCAGCAAGACCAAGGGGCTTATTATTGACTTCAGGAGGAGGAAACTGGAGGTCCATTTGCCTGCCCTCATTGGTGGAGCAGAGGTGGAGAGGATCAGCAAATTTAAATTCCTTAGTGTTATAATTTTAGAAGACCTATCCTGCATCCAGCACAAAAGTGCATTATGAAGAAAGCGCAACAGCACCTCTACTTCCTTAGGAGTTTGTGAAGATTTGGCATGACATCTAAAACTTTGACAAACTTCTATAGTTGTTTGGTAGAGAGTATATTGACTGGTTGCATCACAGCCTACTTTGGAAACACCAATGCCTTTGAATGGGAAATCCTACTAAAAGTAATGGGTACAGTCCGGCCTAGCATGGTTAAAGCCCTCCCCACCATTGAGCATGTCTACGTGGGATGCTGTCTTAGCAAAGTGGCATCCATCATCAGGGGCCCTCACCATCTAAGTCATGCTGCTGCCATCAGGAAGAAGGGACAGGAGCCTTAAGATTCACACCATCAGTTTCAAGAACAGTTATTACCCCTCAAACATCAGGCTCCTAAACCAGAGTGAACTTCACTCACCCCATCACTGAACCGTTCCTGCAACCTATCAAGGACTCTTCATCTCATATTCTTGTTTTTTATTGCTTATTTATTATTATTGTTGTTAGTAGTATTATTATTATCACTACTGCTTTTTTTCTCTCCCTTGTATTGCATAATTTTTGTCTTTTGCACACTGGCTGAGAGGCCAAGTTCATGCGGTCTTTCATTGATTCTGTTATGGTTATTGGATTTATTGAGTATGCCTGCAAGAAAGTGACTCTCAGGGTTGTACATGCTGGTGTATTTGTACTTGGATAATAAAGTTATTTTACTTTACTGTTGTAGAGGACAAATAGTCCTTAGTTAAGGTGATTTTATTGTCATCAACTATTGAGCATGTCTCTGTAACAAAACAAAAATCTGTCCTGTTTGACAGTTTCCTATCAGATATTGGAGAGTGCCTCATATCAGGAAGAACAGATGTTGCCTGTCTTATTAAAACATCAAAGTTAAAGCAGATTATTGTTCACAGTGTTGTGATCTTCTATAAAATTCACCTATGCAACCAGGAATTAGCATGTCTTTGAACACCACATGAGGAACTCCTTGATTTAACCACAAAAATAATCCTTATCAGTTTAAAGAGCTTTCAACTTTCCTCTCATCCTTGGTCTCTCTGGAGTTTCATAAAACCTTCTACTTTTGATCACCTGTTCTAACATCCTGGTGACCCAGTTGACAGATTTGTGAGTTGCCTTGGAATTTTTCACTGCATTTAACATCCATCACAGTCCTGATTTTTCTTGCATCCATAACAAAACATGGTTGATGGAGAATTGCTCTCCTTTGCCATCTTTATGCATTAAAATTTCATGCACCATATGTTTTATTATTGAAACAAATATCTGCAAATAACATAAATCCATGCTAAATTATATAGGCAAAGTTTTTATGTTTTTCTATTTTATTTGGAGATACAGCAAGGACCAGGGCCTTCTGGTCCAATGAACCCACCAATTTAACCCTACTCTAATCATGGGACAATTTACCATGATCAATTAACCTCATGACTGGTGTGTCTTTGGACTATAGGAGGCAACTGGAGCACCTGGAGAAACCTACATGGTCAAGGGAAGAATATACAAACTCCTTACAGACGCTGCAGGAATTGAACTCTGAACTTCGATGTCCTGAGCTGTAATACTGCTGTGCTAACTGCTATGCTACTGTGGTATTCTTGTACTTGTATTCATGGGCTCCTGCTCTATAAATGTTGTCTCTTTCTCTTCCTTGAAAGAAATTTAATTTGAGTAGAGTAGAGAAAGATGGGTATTTTCAAATGTGTCCTACATGCTCCCTTTAGGATGTGCTAAGGTGTTTAAAGCACCTCTGAAGTGTAGTCATTTCTATTGTGCAGGAAATGAAGAAGCTGTTAAACATGCAACTAATTGTCACCAATAAGGTGAGAGTTAGGAACAGACCGTATTGCACCTTCAATAAGATCAAGGCTTCAAAATATTCGAAACCTCTGCTGCCAACACGCATATTGAAAGGCCCAGATAGAGTGGATCTGATGGGAGAGTCTGGGATCAGAGTGCAAAGAAATTCCTGTAGAATAGGAACTAGCATTGGAGCAGGTACTGTTGATAAAACAAGGAGTCTGCAGAGGAGCTTAGCCAGTTCAAGAGAATGGGCAAAGAAGTGGCAGTTGAAATGCAGTGATGAAATACAATTCCACTTCCCATACCCCTTCCAATATATCTATCCATGGCCTCCTGCACATAGGTTGGAGAAACAACACCGTATATTCTCTGCTCCAAATTGTCTCACCTCACTGTGCCACCTGACCTCTGTGATTGGATTTACAGCTTCCTGACCAACAGAAGTCAGCAGGTAAGGATGGGACAGGTCACCTCAGATACTCGAATCACCGACACCGGCGCCCCCCAGGGGTGTGTCCTCTCTCCACTGCTGTTCTCCCTCTACACCAATGACTGCACCTCCTCCAACCCCTATGTGATGCTTTTGAAGTTTGCAGATGACACCACCGTCATCGGACTCATCCAGAACAGTGATGAGTCTGCATATCGACAGCAGATGGACCAACTGGCGCTCTGGTGCAGTCGGAACAATCTGGAGCTGAACACGCTGAAGACAAAGGAGATGATAGTGGATTTCAGGAGACATCCCCCCGTTATGTCCCCCCTCACAGTCCTCGGCAGCCCTGTGTCCACCATGGAGAACTTCAGGTTCCTGGGAACCACCTTCTCTCAGGATCTGAAGTGAGAGCAGAACATCAGCTCCATCCTGAAGAAGGCCCAGCAGCAGATATACTTCCTGCGGCTCTTGAGGAAATATGGTCTGCCTCAGGAATTGCTGCTGCAGTTCTATACTGCAGTTATTGAGTCTGTCCTGTGCACCTCCATCACTGTGTGGTTTGGAGCCGCCACCAAGCAGGATAGAACCAGACTACAACGCACAGTGAGGACTGCTGAGCGCATCATTGGAGCCTCCCTGCTCTCTATTGTGGACCTGTACTCTTCCAGGTTGAAGAAGAGGGCGGGGAACATTATAAAGGACTCCTCCCATCCTGCGCATGGACTGTTTGAACTGCTTCTGTCTGGTAGGCGCTTTAGATCCCTCCAGACTATGACTAATAGGCACTGGAGAGGCTTTTTCCCTACTGAACACTTTGCTGAACAGTTAACTGCCGGCTAACTATTACTTGGATTGTACTACTTGCATGTATAATCTATATTTTCATTTATATTTATCATTATTATTGTTATGAGCAGAGAGACAACATCTGCCGGAAGTAAATTCCTTGTATGTGCACAGGTACTTGGCGATTAAAGTCTGATTCTGATTCTGATATTCCCTTCTGGGTAACCTCCAACCTGATAGCATGAACATCAATTTCTTGAACTTCCAGTAATGCCCCCTCCTTCACCATTCCCCATCCCCTTTGCCCTCTCTCACTTATCTCCTTCCATGCCCATTGCCTCCCGCTGGTGCTACTCCCCCCTTTTCTTTCTTCCATGGCCTTCTGTCCTCTTCTGGCAGACTCCCTCTTCATTGGTTCTGTACCTCTATTACCAATCAACTTCCCAGGTCTTTACTTCATCACTTCCGCTTCAGGTTTTCCCTATCACTTTGTGTGTACTCTCCCCTTCCCCCTCCTTTTAAATCTATTCCTCAGCTTTTTATCTCCAGTCCTGCCAAAGGTCCTCAGCCCAAAATGTTGACTGTACTCTTTTCCACAGATGCTGAGTTCCTCCAGCATTTGTATGTGTTGCTTGGACTTCCAGCATCTGCAGATTTTTTCTTGTTTGTAATTGAAATACAGTGTATAGTCATCCACTTTGGTAGAAGGAATAAAAGCATAGACTGTTTTTTAAATGGGGAACAAATTCAGAAATTAGAGGCGCTAAGGACTTGGAAGTCTATGTGCAGGATTCCCTAAAGGTTAACTTGCAGGTTGAATTGGTCATAAAAGGACTGTTAGCATTCATTTAGAGATAAATAGAATATAAAAGCAAGGATGTGATGCTGAGGCTTTGAAAAGCTTTGGTCAGACCAATAAGCAGTTTAACCTCTGATCTAAGAAGGGTTGTGCCTCACTAAGAAGGTAGGCCTTTACTACTCAAGAAGCTATCTGCTTTGAAGATACCCAATGCCTTGGCCTCCACAGCTGCCTGTGGTAATAAATCCAGAGATTTACCACCCTCTAGCTAAATAAATTCTTCCTCTGCTTAGTTCTAATGGGACAACCAATGCCCTCTGGACCTGGACTCCCCCACTATAAGAAGCATCCTCTCTATGTCCATTCTATGTGGACCTTTCATTATTCTATAGGTTTCAATGAGCCCACACACCTCATTCTTCTAAACTCTGTCATTTGCTCCTCAGGCATTAAACTTTTCATTCCCAGGATTGTTCTTGTGTACCACCTATGGACACTCTCCAACATCAGAACAACCTTTCTTAGATAAGGGGCCCAAAATTGATTCATATTAAACTTCAGATTTATTTTTCACATGCAGCTGTACATGTACAGAATGATGGCTGGAGATGCATCTCTACCAAAGGAGGTCTAAGGTGCTCCTTCACTCCAGTAGCCTGAACGTTATCCTTGGACAAGGTGTAGCACCTGCTTAGATCCTGGTCAGGGCAGGGTCACATGAATCTATGGGAGTAGGTGATAGATGGTTGTATGAGCAGCTGACATAACACAAGACCTGATTATGTGACCACTGCCTTAGACAATCTCTGGAGAGTATTGATAATGGCTGGGGTCACCTGTCTTATAACCATATAACAATTACAGCATAGAAACAGGCCATCTTGGCCCGCCTAGTCTGTGCTGAACGCTTACTCTCACCTAATCCCACTGACCCGCACTCAGCCCATAACCCTCCATTCCTTTCCTGTCCATATACCTATCCAATTTTGCTTTAAATTACATTACCAAACCTACCTCTACCACTTCTACTGGAAGCTCATTCCACACAGCTACCAGGCTGTGAGTAAAGAAATTCCCCCTCATGTTACCCTTAAACTTTTGCCCCCAAGTCTCAACTCATGTCCCCTTGTTTGAATCTCCCCTACTCTCAATGGAAAAAGCCTATCCACGTCAATTCTATCTATCCTCTCATAATTTTAAATACATCTATCAATCCCCCCTCAACTTCTACACTCCAAAGAATAAAGACCTAACTTGTTCAATCTTTCCCTGTAACTTAGGTGCTGAAACCGAGGTAACATTCTAGTTAATCTCTTGTGTACTCTCTCTATTTTGTTGACATCTTTCCTATAATTTGGTGACCAGAACTGTATGCAATACTCCAAATTTGGCCTTACCAATGCCTTGTACAATTTTAACATTACATCCCAGCTCTTATACTCAATGCTCTGATTTATAAAGGCCAACATACCAAAAGCTTTCTTCACCACTCTATCGACATGAGATTCCACCTTCAGGGAACTATGCATCATTATTCCTAGATCACTCTGTTCTACTGCATTCTTCAATGCCCTACCATTTACCATGTATGTCCTATTTGGATTATTCCTACCAAAATGTAGCACCTCACACTTATCAGCATTAAACTCCATCTGCCATCGCGCATCCCACTCTTCGAACTGGCCTAAATCTCTCTGTAGACTTTGAATACCTACTTCATTATCCACAACGCCACCTACCTTCGTATCATCTGCATTCTTACTAATCCAATTTACCACTCCATCATCCAGATCATGAATGTATATGACAAACAACATTGGACTCAGTACAGATCCCTGAGGCACACCACTAGTCACCGGCCTCCAACCTGACAAATAGTTATCCACCACTACTCTCTGACATCTCCCATTCAGCCACTGTTGAATCTATTTCACTACTTCAATATTACTACTTCAATACCTAACGATTGAACCTTCCCTACTAACCTTCCGTGCGAACCTTGTCAAAGGCCTTACTGAAGTCCATATAGCCAACATCCACTGCTTTACCCTCTACAACTTTCCTCGTAACCTCTTCAAAAAATTCAATAAGATTTGTCAAACACAACCTTCCACGCACAAATCCATGTTGACTGTTCCTAATCAGACCCTGTCTATCCAGATAATTATATATACCATCTCTAAAAATACTTTTCATTAATTTACCCACCACTGACGTCAAACTGACGGGCCTATAATTGCTAGGTTTAGTCTTAGAACCCTTTTTAAACAATGGAACCACCTGAGCAATATGCCAATCCTCTGGCACCATCCCCGTTTCTAATGTCATTTGAAATATTTCTGTCAGAGCCCCTGCTATTTCTACACTAACTTCCCTCAAGGTCCTAGGGAATATCCTGTCAGGACCTGGAGATTTATCCACTTTCATATTCCTTAAAAGTGCCAGTACTTCCTCCTCTTTAATCGTCATAGTTTCCATAACTTCCCTACTTGTTTCCCTTACCTTACAGAATTCAATATCCTTCTCCGTAGTGAGTGCTACAGAAAAGAAATTGTTCAAACTCTCCCCCATCTTTCGGCTCCACACATAGCTGTCCAATCTGATTCTCTAAGGGACCAATTTTATCCCTCACTATCCTTTTGCTATTAATATAACTGTAGAAACCCTTTGGATGTATTTTCACCTTACTTGCCAAAGCAACCTCTTATCATCTTTTATCTTTTCTAATTTCTTTCTTAAGGTTCTTCTTACAATCTTTATATTCCTCGAGCACCTCATTTACTCCATGCTGCCTATATTTATTGTAGATATTTCTCTTTTTCCTAACCAAGTTTCCAATATCCCTTGAAAACCATGGCTCTCTCAAACTTTTAACCTTTCCTTTCAACCTAACAGGAACATAAAGATTCTGTACCCTCAAAGTTTCACCTTTAAATGACCGCCATTTCTCTATTACATCCTCCCCATAAAAAAAATATCCCAATCCATTCCTGCTAAATCCCTTCACATCGCCTCAAAGTTAGCCTTTCTCCAATCAAAAATCTCAATCCTGGGTCCAGTCCGATCCTTCTCCATAATTATATTGAAACTAATGGCATTGTGATCACTGGACCCAATGTGCTCCCCAACACATACCTCCGTCACCTGACCTATTTCATTCCCTGACAGAAGATCCAACACTGCCCCTTCTCTAGTTGATATCTCTGTGTTCTCTGACAAGACTCTGACAGTGTCTTGTTAAGACGCTGGTCAGAAGAAGGCAATGGCCAACCACTTCTATAGGAACACTTGCTTTGAACAGTCATGGTCATGAGACCACAATTGACTACATCATTAGACACAGCACATGATGATAATGTACATCAAAACACAGAGTTAAATGTATGACTTGCATAAACAATGAACACAACCTTAGGATGTGCTGGGGGAAGTTTGCAAATAATGCCACACTGACAGAGACCAACGTATCATGCCCACGTGTTTGGGAGAGCAACAACAGCAACAAAATAAAACACCAACAGCTAAAACAATCTTTCAATTTCGCTCTCTCTCACCTTCAACCCCACGACAGGCTTCTAGCCTCCAGTACACTTGCAGACTCACTGCCACAGCGCAGCGGCCGTGACTTCTGAGCTCAGGATGTATCAGCTGTATTGAATGGTATTAGAAGCAGAGTCATTTTTTCCTTCATTGCAGTTGTTGTTGAGCATTCCATGGGGCAGTGCCAGGTAGAACACTTCAGTCTTCCCTCTCAGTACGTGATAATGAGGAAACATTGTGTGCAAAGAGGCAATCGTGTTTCAAGATTTGTTCTTGCATTTGTTTAGAAGTGCCTAGTATTATGCCAATTGACTGTTCTTTTAAACTACCCACAAAGTGCATGCTTATGCTGCTGTGAAAATGAGTCTTGTAGCAGCTCCACCAATAGCAGAATTCTTGCAAAATGAATAAAATGCAAAGCTTTTTATCCCGAGTAACCATATGCTGGGACCAAGGCTGAACATGTTTATTTCAGGCCTTAAGACAATAATATCCATGAAATAACTGTGAATCTGGAATTATCAAGAAGATAACCATTATATGTGCATGAACTTGTGTCCATTTATAAGAGGCACAGCAGCATAGCGGTTAGTATTACGCTATTCCAGCACCAGCAGCCCGGGTTTAATTCCACCTCTGACTGTGGGGAGTTCATATGTTCTCCTCATAACTGCTTGGTTTTCCTCCAGTTGCCCTGGTTTCCTCCCACATTCAAAGATGTACTGGTTAGTAGGTTAATTGGTCATATGAGTCTAATTGGGTGGTGCAGGGTCTTTTGGCCTGAAGAGCCTGTTACTGTACTGCATTACCTAAAATGCTATCCACAAAATAACTGGGAGTCTGGAATTAACATGAAGATAGCCTCAAAAATTCCATAAGCTAGAGACCAGAAAATATCAAGATCCATAACAATGCTTCAAGATGGAGAGATGGGAGATCTATGTGCAATCTAAGCATTAAGATGAAATAGATTCCTTTAAAAAATCTCACTTAAATGTTGAAAAAATAATCTTTATTTGTCACATATGCATTGGAACACCAAAGTATACAACAACGTGCATTGTTTGCATCAACGACCAACACCATCTGAGGAGGTGATGGGGGGGGGGGAGCCCGTGTGCGTCACCATGCTTCAAGTGCCAACATAGTATGCTCACAGCTCTCAAGCCCTAACCCTATCTGTATGTCTCTGCAATGTGGGAGGAAAGCAGGTTACTTGAAGGAAATCCCATGCAGAAATGGGGAGAGTGTATAAATCCCTTACAGACAGCGGTGGGAATTAAACTCTGAATCTGCAGCAGCTTGATGTTTTCTAGGTTCATGGTTATATCCTTGTTTTTAAAAACTCAATAATTTCAGCAAATGATGATCCAATGTCATTTACAATTCATTAACTGCATGCGGTAACCTGAAGCTGAGCATAGGCTGTCTCAGGGTTACAGACAGATTCTATTTTTATAAACATACGTTAGCTGATTTTGTCCATAAGTCAGAAAATATACATTACTTGATATGGTCACAACTCTACAATATTGCAAAGAATGGGCATCAAATGCACATAAGACGGACTTAAAAGAAAAAAAAATTAGTAAAGTGGACAGAGAGGAGAAACAAGAATGTTGTTTGTAGGAACAGATATATCACAGGAGCTCATATGTATAGGTGTCTGGATGGAGCATGCCTTGATCCCAGGACAGCTTCAATACTGTGAAACTGGCATGATGTAATTAGGAAATTCCAAGGTTCTTTACATTCATTGAAGAGTGCAGTCACTGTTAGAAAAGTGTCTGCCATTTAAACAATATGCTCCCACTAACAGCAGTAGAATGACTAGATAAGCAATTTTAGTAAAGATCAGATGGAGAAAATAATGGGCAGGGTAGTGGGTTTCTTACTTTGTAAGTCAAGAAATATTTTATCTATGCCTAGGAGGCCAACTTGTCTGATCTAAAAGATGTCTGATGGTCCAGGACACTCTCCAGACTACAAAGTAATGTCAGCCAAGTCTCTTCTACTTGACTGAATAGAACAAACTCATTTCTACTATGTTAAACATAAAATCTCAGTGGGATGTAGAAATGATGGTGCTATAATAGCATCTGAATATTAGAATAGACTATAGAAACATTTTCTCTCTTCCCCAGTGGCTTATTGAAGTATAGAGCAAAGATATTGCCAGTTCTATTTGGAGGAATTGAGAGAATGGAAATGTAATATTCAAGGAAGTGCCTTCAGTCAAAGTTCAAAGTAAATTTATTATCAAAGTACATATACGTAACCATATATTACCCAAAGAATCATTTTCTTGCAGGCATTCACTGTAAATGGAAAGAACCCAGTAGAATCATTGGGAAATCAAACACAACAAAGATGGGCAAACAACCAATATGCAAAGGAGAACAAACTGCAAACACATAACAAAGTAATAATAATAAATAAATAAGCAATAAATATCAAAAACATTATATTTTTGTAACTTTAAAACTTTAAACTAATTCAAAGGAAGACATGGGTGATCAAAATGCGAATGTAACTTCAAGTTTACTTTAAGGAATATGTGCCCATATCACATGGTAACGTAAATGATGTATGCAATTCACGTATTTATACATATAACCTGAAATGAATTATTTAAATGAATAGAAATCTTAATTAACCTATATATACACACACAAAAGATTACTCAAAGACTATTGAAATATTAAATGCATAATATGCTTAGCTATGATCTCCAATTCAATAGAGAATGCATCTCAACTGCATACACGGTATATTATATAATACTACTACTATATGCAGCTATTTATGCAAATTAAATTTTAAATTCTTCCACTTAGGCCTAAAGATTTAATCGTGGTGAAGGGTTTCTTACTCTTGTGTGATAACATATTTCCTGACAAGGGAGGTCACTCTACTTGGCAGCTGAGACTTGTGGCTGTGAAACAATCTCAGGTTCTGGGGTCTCTTCTGGTGGTAGGAGTTGTCTCTGAGACTGCAGGGAGTGGTTTTAACATCTATGGACACCCTTTGTCATGTCTTTTCTTCTAGTTTATGCATCTTGATCCAGGGAAGGTGCATTTAGGTCACGGGAGTATTTCTCATTAATCCTTCTATTGCTCTCCTTACAATCTCATCTCTCCTCTGTCTGCATCCACAATGTCATCTGATGTGTCTTTAGTTTTTTACCTTAACATAGAATCGTACAGCACATATCAGGCCCTTCTGCCCACAATGTTGTGCCGACCCTCAAACCGTGCCTCCCATATAACCCCCCAATTTAAATTCCTCCATATACCTGTCTAGTAGTCTCTTAAACTTCACTAGTGTATCTGCCTCCACCACTGATTCAGGCAGTGCATTTCATGCACCAACCACTCTCTGAGTGAAAAACCTTCCTCTAATATCCCACTTGAACTCTTGAACTTTCCTCTCCTTACCTTAAAGCCATGTCCTCTTGTACTGAGCAGTGGTGCCCTGGGGAAGAGGTGCTGGCTGTCCACTCTGTCTATTCCTCTTAATATCTTGTATACCTCTATCATGTCTCCTTTCATCCTCCTCCTCTCCAAAGAGTAAAGCCCTAGTTCCCTTAATCTCTGATCATAATCCATACTCTCTAAACCAGGCAGCATCCTGGTAAATCTCCTCTGTACCCTTTCCAATGCTTTCACTTGCTTCCTATAGTGAGGTGACCAGAACTGGACACAGTACTCCAAGTGTGGCCTAACCAGAGTTTTATAGAGCTGCATCATTACATCGCGTCTCTTAAACTCTATCCCTCTACTTATGAAAGCTAACACCACATAAGCTTTCTTAACTACCCTATCTACCTGTGAGGCAACTTTCAGGGATCTGTGGACATATACCTTCAGATCCTTCTGCTCCTCCACACTACCAAGCATCCTGTCATTTACTTTGTACTCTGCCTTGGAGTTTGTCCTTCCAAAGTGTACCACCTCACACTTCTCTGGGTTGAACTCCATCTGCCACTTCTCAGCCCACTCCTGCATCCTATCAATGTCTCTCTGCAATCTTCGACAATCTTCTACACTATCTACAGCACCACCAACCTTTGTGATGTCTGCAAACTTGCCAACCCACCCTTCTACCCCCACATCCAGGTTGTTAATAAAAATCACAAAAAGTAGAGGTCCCAGAACTGATCCTTGTGGGACACCACTAGTCACAATCCTCCAATCTGAATGTACTCCCTCCACCACAACACTCTGCTTCTGCAGGCAAGCCAATTCTGAATCCATTTGGCCAAACTTCCCTGGATCCCATGCCTTCTGACTTTGAAGAAGCCTACCGTGTGGAACCTTGTCAAATGCCTTACTAAAATCCATGTAGATCACATCCACTGCACTACCCTCATCTATATGCCTGGTCAGCTCCTCAAAGAACTCCTATCAGTCTTGTTAGGCATTATCTGCCCTTCCCGAAGCCATGCTGACTGTCCCTAATCAGACCATGATTCTGTAAATGCCCATAGATCCTATCTCTAAGAATCTTTTCCAACAGCTTTCCCACCACAGATGTAAGGCTCACTGGTCTATAATTACCCGGACTATCTTCATTGAATCCTTTCTTTCTAGCCTTCCATTCATCCAGCTGGGTTTTGGTCTTTGTGTCTACTTTTACAAACAGCTTTTTACTTCGCCCTTGAAGCTTATGCAATAACCCTACTGCACACAGAGCAGATCCTGGTTCTTTATACTCACAAAAGCTGAATGCTTGCAACTTTTCTGAAGCTCCTTGAAGACTCTTCCAGCTTAAAACAATGCCATATTTTGCATATTTTTGCCTGATTAACATATCAGAAGGTTTCTCAGATATGTTGCCACTGAAAACTTTTGTAGTCGGGCCACTGCTTTTGCCACTTCCACATTTCCTCTGGGCAGCTTGTTCCTTCCTTGGTCCAATATGCTTTCCAATCAGAGGCACAGAGATTGGTACCAACACTTGTTTGTCCTCTGTTGGGCAATTGTTCATGGTGATCAGCATGGAGACAGTTGTGGCGTCATCCATTAATTTTCTTAACTTGCTTTCAATTGGTTTCATTGCAGGGGCTTTGGCATGGTGGATGGATCACCAAATAAGTTGAAGTTGTCCCAGCCAGTGAAACCCTCACAATTCTGGTCCTTCTGATTTTACCACATACAAGCCCAATGAGGCTTGTTAATTGTTGTATGTTACGAATATCATTTCCACATAAGCTATTTTTTTTCTCCAGTTCTCAGTTGTATATCTGTAGGCTTCAGTTCAGTATCTTTGAACAGTTGAGCCAGTGTCATTTTAGTTAATTTGCAGCTCACTTCTCGTATAAGCCATATTACTTGTCTATTGATGGTTTTCAGATTGTAAATCTCAAGGCTACACAATCTCATCATTACCAGATTTTTCATCAGCGGTATGCAGATTAGTGCCCTTTTTGAAACTACAACTTCAGTTTTTAGCTTTTTCTCTTCCCTGAGTAGTCCATTTATTTCTGTCTGGTGTTTGTGAGCCTCTGCCACAATGATAACACAATCTGTTGGACCAGCTGGTTTCTGTTTATACACTGCATTTTTGTTCATGCTCACTTTCATTCCTGATTTCAGCACAATGGCATCTCTGTCTGCTGTATCCATTGAAACAGTAATTTCAACTGCTTCTTTAAATGCAAGTTGTGCTTCAGTTAGGAGCTGATTTAAAATGTTTTCTTCTGAGATTCCACAAACTAGATAACCTCTTAGTGCATCCTTAAGCCCATTACTGAACTAGCAATGCTCGGGCAATTTCTTCAATTCAGCCACATCTGCTGAAATAGACTCCAGTTTGTTTTGATTCTGCTGATGAAGCCTAAAGCATTTTGCAATCATCAGTGGCTTTGGTTCCAAATGTTCCTGCATTACTTTTACAATAGCAACAAAGCTCAATTCTGCTGGTATGGTTGGAGCAGTTAAACTTCAAAGTAAACTGTGTGCCTTTAAACCCAATGCACTTTGCAAAATTGGCACTCACTTCTCATTGACAATTTCATTTGCTTCAAGATATTATTCAAATAGCTCAGTATGCATGAGCCAATTACCCATTACATAATCAAACTCATCAATTGTTCCAGTGTAACCAGCTATTTCTGATTTTTTTAAATGATTATTATCACTGAGTTCTCACTCTTTATGAACATTTCTACATCTGATGGGCAGAGTATTTTACTCACCATGTATTTCTTTTTGAGCATTTTGCTGCACTTGAATAGATTTGCTTTAAAAATACCTTATTGCCATTGTTATGTTTTGTAACTTTAATACATTAAACTGATTCAAAGGAAGACACAGGAGTCTGAAATGTGGGTCTAAATTCGAGGTTACTTAAAGTGAGATGTGTATACATCACATGGTAGCATGATGACATATGTGATTCACGTATTTATACATATAACCTGTAGTGAATTATTTGAATTATTTAAACAAACAAGAAATCGTTATCTAAACAGATGGATAGATGGCATCCATTAGTCTTGCAAGACCATGGATCTGTGCCTGGAAAGTCTAGCTTCAGCCTCTCCAGGGCGCAGGCCTGGGCAAGGTTGTATGGAAGACCGGCAGTTGCCCATGCAGCAAGTCTCCCCTCCCCATGCCACCGACGTTGTCCAAGGGAAGGGCAAGGGCTGATACAGCTTGGCACTGGTGGCGTAGCAGGAGTTGCCAGAATGAGGTTGAAAGCAACGCTGGACTGCCTTAGGTACTCCAGCTCCAGATTTGTCCTCAGGGTTTACTCCCGAAGCCTTTCCCATGAGTGGGTATGGCCGCAAGACAGCTGAGGTTTGAAATCAGAGTTTTCCCTCACCTAGGTGGTCTGCCTTCCCAGGCTGACGAGCTCCACCTGCTCGTATATACACACACATGCACATATATAGCAAATATATATGTGTGTGTGTATCTACAAGATTACTTAAATATTATTGAAATAACAAATACACACGAGTTGGAGAATCCTTGAAAGTGAGACAGGTTGTGGAAATGCTTCACTGTTGAGGAGAGTGTATTTATCTCCATTGGTTCAACAGCTTGATGAGCTTGATGGGTGAGGGATAATAATGGTTCCTGACCTGGTGGTGTGAGCCCTGAGGCTCCTATACCTCCTTCCTGATAGCATCAATCTGAACTGTTAACACTGTTTCTTTCTACATTGATGCTGTCTGACCTGCTGAGTGTTTCTAGCATTTTCTGTTTTTAAAAGTTTACGCACTTAATTTCTTCAGATACTTAAAGTGCAAAAAGAGAGGTGAGAGTGGATATCATACCAGTGGAAAATGAAGCAGGTGAGGTAGTAATGGGGGACAATGAAATAGTGCACAGACTGAATAAGTATTTTGCATCATTTTTCACTGTAGAAGACACTAGCAGTATGGTGGAAGTTCCACGTGGCAGGGGGAGCTAAGTGTGTGACATTACCATTACTAGAGATAATGTCCTCGGAAAACTGAAAGGTCTGAAGGTAGGTAAGTCACCTGGATCAAGTGGTATAACCCCACAGTTCTGAAAGAGGTGGCTGAAGACTGTGTACGTTACATTAGTAATGATCTTTCAATAATCACTAGATTCTGGAATGGTTCCAGAAGACTAGAAAAAGCAACTGTCATTCCAGTCATCAAGAATGGAAAGAGGCACAAGAAAGGAAACCAGAGGCCAGTTAGTTGAGAAGGTGTTTGAGTTTATTATTAAGGATGAGGTCTCAGGGTACGTGGAGCCACATGGTTAAATAGGCCATAGTCAGCATAGTTTCCTCAAGGGAAAATCTTGTCTGACAAATCTGTTGGAATACTGCAGGTTAGACAAAGGAGAATCGGTTGATGTGTATTTGGATTTTCAGAACGCCTTTGCCAAGGTGCCACAGATGAGGCTGCTTAACAAGCTACAAGCCCGTGGTATTAGAGAAATGATTCTAGCATGGATAAAGCAGTGAATGATTGGCAGGAGGCAAAGAGTGGGAATAAATGAAGCCTTTTCTGGCTGGCTGCTGGTGGCTAGAGATGTTCGACAAAGGCTTGTGTTGGGACTGATTTTTACGTTATATGTCAGTGATCTGCATGATAGAATTGATGGCTTCATTCCAAAGTTTACAGATGGTATGAAGATAGGTGTGGAACAGATAGTTCTGAAGAAATAGAGAGGCTACAGAAGGACTTAGACAGATTAGGAGAATAGACAAAGATATAGCAGATGGAATATAGTGTCGGGAAGTGTATGGTCCATGATGGAAGAAATGATGGAAGAATGATGGAAGAAATGAAAGCATTGAATATTTTCTAAATAGAGAGAAAATACAAAAAAAAACTAATGTGCAAAGGGATTTGTGAGTCCTTGTGTGGGATTCCCTAAAGGTTAATTTGCAGGCTGAGACTGTGTTGAGGAAGGCAAATGCAATGTTAGTATTCATTTCAAGAGGACTAGAATATAAAAGCAAGAATGTAATGTTGAGATTTTATAAAGTACTGGAGAGGCCTCACTTGAAGTATTGTGAGCAGTTTTGGGGCCCTTTCTCTTAGAAAGGATGTGCTGACACTGGAGAGGGTTCAAATGATTCCAGGATTGAGTGGCTTGTCGTATGAAGAGCGTTTGCTGGCTCTGGGCCTGTATTCTAAACTTCATTCTTCTAAACTGGAGTTTAGAAGAATGAAAGGTGACCTCCGTGAAATCTGTCAAATGGTGAAAGGTCTTGATAAAGAGGATGTGGAGAGGATGTTTCCTCTGGTGGGAGAGTCTGAGACCAGATGACACAATCTCAGAATAGAGGGGTGTCCTTTTAGAACAGAGATGAGGAGGGATTTCTTTAGCCAGAGAGTGATGAATCTATGGAATTCTTTGCCATAGGCAACTGTGGAAACCAAGTCTTTATTTATATTTAAGGCAGGGTTTAAGGCATAGGTTGTTAGTTTCTTGACTGGTCAGGGCATGAAGGGATATGGGGAGAAGGCAGGAGATTGGGGCTGAGAGGAAAATTGGCTCCGATACGATGAAATATCAGAGCAGTCTCGATGGGCCAAATGGCGTAATTCTGCTGCTATGTCTTATGGTCTTAATTTGCTAATAATCCTTTGAACTATTCAATGAAACAATATATTATAATTTTGTTGTGATTGTTAATAGTATCAAACAATTTCCTGTTCTGTGGATTCAAGGATGGATTTCTGTGATTGAATGTCAAGATTCAGATTTATTTATCGTATGCACATTGAAACATAGAGTGAAATGTGTCAGTTTTGTTAACAACCAACACCCCCATGGATGTACTGGGGTCACACACAGTATTGTTGCACATTCCGACACCAACATAGCATATCCACAATGTTCCACAGAACAAAACAAGCAGCAAGGCCAACAGAACAGATCATGGCAGCACAGCAAGCAAAACAAGGTCCTTCCCACACTTGCACCCATCCACTGCGCGTGTACACACACACACACACCCCTCCCCCACCCCCCAGGACATACTGCCTGGAGAACCAGTGGGTCCAGATCCTCAAACACACAGACATTAGTCCTCTAACCTCCAGTCTCTAGCTCAGACTCACATACTTGACCTCCAGGCCTCTACCTTTGGACTTCAATGTTTGGCTTTGCCATCTGCCAAACTGTAAGTACTGACTCCAAGACTCACCTACCAAGGGTTTCACCTTTGGTCCACAGCCCAGGACTTGCTGGTCACATGTTTGACCTTTGAGTCTTAATGTCCATACTCACATGGACCACTGACCCCAATGACCTGGCTGGTCACTTTTTCACATCACTCCCGACTCGGGACTCAACAACCCACTTAAAGTGACATTTAATCCATGGCATAATTTCAAATTCACTTCAGATGTTACAAAACACAAAAAACATTTCAGAGAATAATAGAGAGTATGGATTCCCAATGATTAAGAATGGAAAAGCCTGCAAAAGTGTAGCTGAGTCTATAACTATTGAGTGCATCTGTAGGCAGCTCCACCACAGGAAAGCAGTATCCATCATCAAGGACCCCATCATCGAGTCTGTGTGTGTGTGTGTATGCATACCATGGAATGATCAGGTTCCTGAACCAGTGTGGATAACTTCATTCACCTCAATGCTGAAATGATCATTGAAGACAACCCATGGACTTGCTTTCACAACTCCTGCTCTCAACATTATTTGTTTGAGGTGAGGCTTCACTTGGAGTTTTGTGAGCAGTTTCCAGCCCCTGATCTAACAAAGGATGTGTTGACATTGGGGAGGGATCAAATGAGGTTCATGAAAATGAATCCAGGAATAAAAAGCTTATCATATGAGGAATGTTTGATGGCTCTGAGCCTGTATTCTCTGGAATTCAGAAGAGTGGTGGGGTGATGGTGGATCTCATAGAAAGCTATCAAACGTTGAAATGCTTTGATAGAGTGGATGTGCAGAGAGTGTTTCAGATGGTGGGGGAGTCTGAGACCAAACATTCTGAACTTCAGACTCGATGGTCCAAATGGCCAAATTTGGCTCCTATTGTTATGATTTTATGGTTTTACTTATTTATATGTATTCGTATATGCACAGTTACCCCCATTTGCACATTGGTTGTTTATCCATCTTTGTGTGTATTTTTTCATTGACATTGTGTTTGTTCTACCATGAATGCCTGCAAGAAAATGAATCTCAAAGGTAGCATATGGTGAGATAAACTTACTTTGTAATAAATTTATTTTGAAGCTTAAACTTTGAAGAGTTTGTAGCCACATCAAGATTTTAAATTCAATTTGGAAGAGACAAAACCAATAAATAACAAAGTGAATGCTAGCGGGTATGGTGAAATGGATAAATATGGTGGATACAGAAAGTGGGATTGACCTACTTTAGTGGGAAGAAATAAGAAAGGAGATATGAAACAAATGGAGCAGACATCTGAAAAAGGGACCTGAGGGAACCAGGCATCTGTAAACACATTCCTGAAAGTGGAGAGGTGGTTTCAAAATAAAATTGAAGCAGATGTAAGTATAAAAACAAGAATGTTATGTATTCCCTTTATAAAGTAGTGAATAGATCTTGGCTAGTGTTATGTGTTTGCTTCTGTGGGTGGCATTCTAGGAACGATGCCAACACTTGGAAATGGTGCAGAAGGCTGGTACCAATCTTCAGTCACATGAAGCTGGGGTTTGTTCTCCGCAGGGCAGCGAAAGTTAGATGGAGCTAAAACAGAATAGGCCTGAAATATTCAGCAGATCAAAGAAAATTCACAGAGAAAGAAAGAATCAAGATCAGGTTCATTATTACTGACAAACTGCATGTCATGAAATTTTTTGTTTTGCAGCAGAGGTACAGTGGAACACAAAATATACTATAAATTACATTGAGAAGTATATACTAGTGTGTGTGTGTGTGTGTGTGTGTGTGTGTGTGTCACACACACACACACACACACACCCACCCCTCACCCCCGAGACACCAGGCAAGGTCATTTGATTCCAATCAGTTGGTTTATTGACCATTACAGAATGTCTCCCTGGGTGTTTCCTGCTTCCTCCCCTCTCCCTTTCCCTTTTCCCAACCATAATTCCCCTCTCCCTGCCCCCTTCACCCTCTCTGTCCACAATTGAGATGCATATCAGAATCGGATTTATCATCATTCATGTGTCATGACACTTGTTTTTTTTTGTGGCAGCAGTACAGTGCAATACAAAAAATCGCTACAATATTGTGCAAAAGTCTTCAGCATGTTAGATATATAGCCTTGATTTTTTTTGAGCTGATCTACAAAGCATTGTGTATCATGCCAAATCAAAAGAAAAATTCCAATATCTATTAACGATTTAATAAAAATTAAAACCCAAAACTGTGAAATAAAAAAGTATTCATGCCCTTTGTGATTACTTGGCTAACTTTACTCAGTAGCAATTATTACCTTACAGACTCACCCAATTTGTTGATGTTAGAAAGTCAAGTCAAGTTTATTGTCATTTTGACCATAAACTGCTGGTACGGTACACAGTAAAAACTAAACAACATTTCTCCTGGACCCTGATGCTACATGAAACAACATACAACTACACTAGACTATGTGAGACAGCACAAGGCTACACTAGACTATATAAAACAACATAAAAACTGCACTAGACTACATACCTGTACATAACTACATAAAGTGTACAAAACAGTGCAGGGCAGTACAATAATTAATAGACAAGACAATAGGGACAGTAGAGGACAAATTACAATATAATAATGATGTACATGTCAGTCTAGACTCTTGAGTATGGAGGAGTCTGATGGTTTTGGGGGAAAGAAACTGATGAAAAAAATTGAAGGATCATCTCTTTTCAATGGATTCATTAGATATCAATTCCCCCTCTCTCTGTAAGGTTCAACAGTATGGTTGATTTTCAACAGACCCAACCAAAATGAAGACAAAAGAGCATTCAAGACAACTCAATGAAATGACAATAGAGAAGCACAAATCTGAGAGGCACTGTACATACCTTGGTGCAGTCCAGTGTGGAAAAAGTGGAAAAAACATGAAACCACAGCCACACAGACTAGTTCAGTCCATCCCTCTAAACTTAGATGCTGGAGAAGAATGGCAGTTGTGAGTAGAGACTACTGTTATGTGAACAATCACTCTGAGAGAACTGCAGAAGTCAGTGGCTACAACTGGAGCTGATGTTCATGGCTCCACAATCTCCAAGGCCTTGCACAAAGAGTGCATTTATGGAACAATGGCGAGGAAGAAGCCCCGGCTAACAAAAAATATTCCTGCTCATAAAGACTTTGCAGAGCCTCACTGGGAAGATTTGTAAAGACTGGAAGAAGGTCTTGTGGTTGGATGAGATTAAAATGGAACTTTCTGACCTCAACACTAAGCAGTACATGTGGTGTAAATCTAATACTGTGCATCAGCCAGGTAACACCATTCCTACTGTAAAGCATGGTGGAGGTAGCATCGTAGAATGGGGATGCTTTTTAGCAGCCGAGACTAGAAATCTGATCAGGATTGATCCTACTAAATACAAAGAGACCTTGGATAAAAAACCTGCTAGCCTCACCCAGAAAGCTTAAACTGGGAGGAAGTTTGTCTTTCAGCAGGGCAGTAACCCAAAGCACACTGCCAGAGCAATCATGGGGTGACTTCAAATGAAGAAAATTGATGTTCTTGAGAGGCCCAGTCAGAGTCCTGACCTTAACCCAATCGAATATCTCTAGCAAGAACTCAAGAATGCTCTCCACCTCCACTCTCCAACAAATCTGGCACAGTTTGTGCAGTTCTACAAGGAGAAATGGGCCAATCACGCTCCATCACATTTTGCAAAGCTAGTAGAGACTTATCCAAAGAGACTGCTGGCTGCAATAGCTGTGAGGGGTGGTTCAACTAAGTACTGAGCATAAAGGGAAGAATACTTTTAAACTGCCACTGAATTTATAGTTTTTTAAGTTTTCCAATTTTCCATTTTTTGGGATCTACTGTGACAAAAGGAGCATGTGATTTACAAATAAAAATTCTCAGTTAAATTGATCAAAATCCCAGGTTGTATGTGAACATTACTATGTGTGTGGATTATATATATTTTTATATATAATATACCTCAGATTTTTGCACAGTATTATAAATATATAGAGGCAGTGTTGGTAGCGTTCAATAGTTGGTACATGGACCGTTCTAAAATTTGATGCTGGACCAAAAGAAGCCGTTCCTAACATGTTGAATGTATTATTGTCAGGCACATGTATCCCTGGATCTCCTCCTTGCTGGTAGTAATAAGAAGAGTGCCTGCTTTACGTGATGGTGGGGGGTTCCTTAATGATGGATGTTGCCTTTTTGAGGCATCAGCTACTGAAGATGGTAACATATTCCAGTTGATGAAAGGTGATTGAATTGGGAGTTTTGTTTCTGTTCTCTCTCGATACTAATGCAGCCTGAACTATTAATCATTTGTTGATGAAGAGTTGAAGATCTATGTTAATACACATGTCACTGCCAACGTGCATATCTTATCAGCTTTGTCACAAAAAGTAATGTTAGTTCAGCAGGTTACACACTATCCATAAGGAATTGGTTCATTATTGTCAAATCTACCAAGACAGTGAAAAGTTTGACTTGCATACTGTTTCTACAGTATCAAGTCAGTGCATTCATCTAGACACACAGTACACAGGTTATAGTGTGCTGTGCACTCAGCTAAAAGAATGTAAAACAAAAACAAAGCAGAATAAAATGTATTAGACCAGACATAGGAGCAGAATTAGGCTATTTGGCACATTGATTCTGCTCCTCCATTCCTTCATAGCTGATTTATTATCCCTCTCAACCCCATTCTCCTGCCTTCTCCCCATAACTGTTGTCACTCTGACTAATCAAGAACCTATCAACCTCCACTTTAAATATACTCAGTGCTTTGGCCTCCACAGCTATCTGTGGCAATGAATTCCACAGATTCACCACTCTCTGGATTAAAAAAAATCCTCATTTCTGTTATAAATGGATGTCCCTTTATTCTGAGGCTGTGCGCTCAGTCCTAGCTACTGAAAAAAGTGTTGTGCAGGTAAACGATAAAGTGCAAGGTCATAAAGTTCAAAGTAAATTTATTATCAAAATACATATATGTCAACCATGTCCAACCTGAGATTAATTTTCTTGTAGGCATACTCAACAAATCTACAGAATAGTAACTATAACAAAAATCAATAAAAGTCCACCCATCTGGGATGTTCATCCAGAGTGTAGAAGACAACAAACTGTGAAAATGTAAAAAGAAAAACAATAGTACAATTAAATAAACAATGAATATTGAGGATATGAGATGAGAGTTCGTGAAAGTGAACCCGTAGGTTGTGGGAGCTGTTCATTGTTGGAGTGAGTGCATTTATCCCCTCTGATTCAAAAGCCTGATATTTGAGGGCTAATAACTGTTCCTGAATCTGGTGGTGTGGGTCCTGAGGCTCCTGTACCTCTTGCTGATGGCAGCAGTGAGAAGAGCATGTACTGAATGACGGTTCCCTGATGGTGGATGCAGTTTTCCTGCAACATCCTTTCACACAGATGTGCTCAATAGTTGGGTGGTATTTCCCATGATGGACTGGGCCGTATCCACAACCTTTTGTTGGATTTTCTGTTCAAGGGCATTGATCTTTCCATACCCGGCTGTGATATTCTTTTCATTGCATGTCTGTAGAAGTTTGTCAAAGTTTCAGATGTCATGCCAAATCTTTGCAAGTTCCTAAGGAAGTAGAGGCACTGCTGCACTTTCTTCATAATTGCACTTACGTGCTGGGCCCAGGACAGGTCCTCTGAAATAGTAAAGCCAATGAGGACTGGTTCATGGACCTCTGGTTTCCTTCTCCTGAAGTCAATAATCAGCTCGTTGGTCTTGCTGACATTGAGTAAGAGTTTGTTGTTATGATACCACATAGCCAGATTTTCAATTTCCCACCTATATGCTGATTCCTCACCACCTTTGATTCAGCCTATGACAGGTGTGTCATCAGCAAACATGAATATGGTATTGGAGTTGTGCTTAGCTTCAGAGTCATAAGTGTAAAGTGAATAGAGCAGGGGACTAAGCACACAGCCTTGTGGTGCATCATTGTTGATGGAGATTGTGGAAGAGATGTTGTTCACAATCCAAACTAGCTGGAGTTTTGGAAATCCAGGATTCAATAGCACAAGGATATATTGAGGCCAAAGTCTTGGAGCTTATTGATTGGTTTTGAGTGGATGATGATATTGATTATTGAGTTGCAGTCGATAAAGTGCATCCTGATGTATGCAGCTTTGCTGTCCAGATGTTCTAGGGTTGAGTGAAAAGCCACCCTGGTATCTGCTGTGGACCTGTTGATTTGGTAGGCAAATTAGAGCAGATCCAAGTGACTTCTCAGGCTGGAATTGATGTGTTTCATCAGCAACCTCTCAAAGCATCTCATTGCTGTGGATGTAAATGCTACTGGGTGATGGTCATTAAGTTAGACACTAGGCTCTTTTTGAGCACCGTTGTTATTGAAGATTGTTTGAAGAAGGTGTGACCTGCACACTGCCAATGTGGGAGGTTGAAGATCTCTAAGAATGCACCAGCCAGCTGATCAGTACAGGCCTTTAGTGCATGGCCAGCTACCCTGTCCAGCTCGGGTACTTTCTCCAGGTTCACCCTTCTGAAGGCAGCTTGCAGGTTGGCTTCAAAGACTGAAATCATAGGATGATCGGGGGCGTGGGAGCTCATGATGGTTCCTTCATGTTTTGCTGATCAACGCAAGGATAGAAGGCACTTAGCTCATCTAGAAATGAAGCCCTACTGCCTCCCATGTTGCTAAATTTAACTTCAGATGAGCTGACAGTATTCAAGCCCTGCCACAACTGTCGAGCATCCTTCGTTGATTCAGGCTTGGTCTGGAATTTCTATACTGCCTGCGAGATGGCTTTCTGTTGATTGTATCTGGACCTCCTGTAACTTTGTTGTTCACCAGACTTGAATGCTTCTGATCATCCAGAGCTGCTAATTGAATTGACTTTATTACTTACATCCGTCATATACATGAGTAAAAATCTTTATGTTACGTCTCCATCTAAATGTGCAAAGTGCTATTTATAGTAATTTATAATAAATAGTATGTACAACAGGTCAGTCAATATAATATACAAATAAAATTTTATCAGCATGAATTAATCAGACTGATGGCCTGGGGAAGATTCTGAATGTTTTCTCAGTCTCAGCTTGTTCTCAGTTGTTTTAATAATGTCTGTTGCAACCACGGTGTATTCATTCAGATCCCTGGATGAGAGCTTGAACATGGCCCATTCCGCTGACTCGAAGCAATCCCCTAGTCACTTCTCTGCCTCCTGCAACCAGCTCTTTGTTGTACTAATCTCTGGGGCTTTGCTCTTTAGCCTCAACCTGCGTGCAGGTTGGAGAAGGACAGCCAAGTGATTTGATTTACCAAAATGTTGTCTGGGCATGGAGCAGTAGGCGTTCCTTATCTTAGTATAACTGCAGTCTAGTATGTTGGGGCTGCTGGTGCTACAAGCTGTATGCTGATGGTAATTGGGCAGAGTTTTCTTCAAACAAGCCAGGTTGAAGTCTTCGACTATGATTTGAAATAACAAGGTAAATTTTGCAGTCAAACTCCATCTTACCATACAAGAAACTGATAACAATATTATAGAAGCTATCCTTAAGCCTGGTGGTACAACCTTTCAGGCAAATTCAGCCATCATTGCACATTTTATGGGCATTGGTTTGTTAGTGTCATATGTATCAAGATGCAGTGAAAAGCTTGTCTTGCATACTGTTTATACAGATCAAATCATTTCAGGGTGCAAGACAGTTTTTCAATGTATCTTGGTACATATGACAATTATAAAACCAATAGCAATACATTATGGATAGTGTGTAATATCCTAAACCAATATTCCTCTTTGTGATATGCATATTGGCAGTGACAATTATCTTCAACTCTTCATCATGAAATAATGACAAGTAATTGATTGATTAACTAATGTCATTAATGTGGAAAACTGATTGTAAATGGACACCTAACTTTCTAAGGCAAGATTCAATAGTGAAGTATTTCAAAACTGAACTACACTTTGTGGCCACTTTATTAGACAGTTCATGTACGTTCATGGTCTACTTCTGCTGTAACCCATGACTTCGAGGTTTAACATGTTGTGCATTCAGAGATACTCTTCTGCACATCACTGTTGTAACACATGGTTATTTGAGTTACTGGCACCTACCTGTCAGCATGAACGATATGGCCATTCTATTCTGACCTCTCTCATTAACAAGGTGTTTTCACACACAGAACTACCAACAATTGGATCACTCTCCTTCCCCATTCTGATTTTGGTCTGAACACCAACTGAACCTCTTGACAATGTCCGCATGCTTTTATGCATTGAATCGCTACCAGACTGACTGACTAGCTATTTTCAATATTACCAGGTGTACCTAATAAAAAAGCCACTGAGTGTATTTTATAGTTCGTTGCTATGGTGGTATTTAAATTACAATTTGCATCTGTGAGGCCTTTATGTTTTTTTCAATAATACCTTTTGTACAGATTGCAAACTAAACATTAGCATAAGTGCTGACAGAGGACTTAAATCCAAAAACAAGCTTTATGGAGAATCAATTTCCTACTGTAATATTCTTGCTGTGTTTTAGTTATACAGGAAACCCCTGTGTCAAGGCTGTTTTGGTTACAGAAATTTTCCCCCACAGAATTCAGAAATTACTATAAAAAATCTGAGATGTGGAATAAAATTTGTTGTTAAGGAATTTATGGGGCAGATTGTGGTTGTGGGGGGGGGGGGGTGGGGGAGGTGGGAATGGATGTAAACAAAATGTCCTGAGAGAGAGACCTGAAGTACTCCTGCAGCAATATTGTAGTGCTGAATTGTGCTAGTAGAAGTTTTTCCTGATTAAATCACTTTAATTTTATTTAGAGATGCATCATGGTAACAGGCCCTTTGGGCCAACTGAGTCCGTGGTGCCTAATGGCAAAACAGATGACCAATTAACCTACTAACCCATTCATTTTTGGAATGTGGGAAGAAACCAGAGCACCCAGAGGAAAGCCTCATGGTTATGGAAAATTGAACACGGATCACCGGTGTTTTAATAGTATTACACTAACTGCAAAGCTATCATGCTATCCTATTTTAAAGTGCTCTTTAATGCTGCCCTCAGTCCAGTACATGTAAGGACCTCACCTTTGCCATTTACCTCCTTTGTGTCCATGTTTGGCTGTAATGATACCTGAGATCATGTGTACTTGATAATCAGAAATGGGTGTGGCCTCCTCTTGTGTCAAGATGAGGTGACCCTCAGGCTGGAGGAGCAACGTCTTAAATTTTGTCTGAGTACCCTCCAACCTGATGGCATAAATTCTGAATTCTCCACCGCTCCCCCCACCCCACTCCTCTATTTCCCACTCTGACTTTCTACCTCTTCTCACCTGCCTTTTACTTCTCCCTGGATCCCTTCCTCCTTCCCTTTCTCCTGTTAGCCATTCTCCTCTCCTGTCAGATTCTTCCTCCTCCAGCCCTTGACCTTTTCCACCCACTTGGCTTCACCTGCCACCTTTCAGCAAGCCTCTTTCCCTCCCCTCGACCTCTTTATTCTGCCATCTTCCCCCTTCCTGAAGAAGGATATCAACCTGAAACATCAACTGTTTATTCAATTCTAGAGATGTTGCCTGACCTGATGAATTCCTCTACATACGATTTTGTATGTCTAGTTAAATGGTCATTGTAAATTGCCTGTGATTAGGTTAGTGTTAATTGTGATTGCTGCTCCTGCTTCCCTTTCAGACATGATCCATGCTCTTTTCCTATCAGATTCCTTCTTCTCCAGCCCTTGACCTTTTCCACCTATTACCTACCATCTTCTTATCTCATGCGCCTCCCCCATCCACTGCTTCACCTATCACCTTCTAGCTTGTCCTCCTTCCCCTGTTCCCACCTTATTGTTGGGGTTTCTTCCCCCTTCCTTTCTAGTTCTGGTAAAAGGTCTCTGGCTGAAAAGTCGATTGTTTACTCTTTTCCATAGATACTGCCTGACCTGCTGAGTCCTCCAGGATTCTCTGTGTGTTGCCTAGATTCAGGTATAATGTCACTAGCATTTGTCATGAAATTTGTTGTATTGTGCCAGTAGTACATTGCAATACATGGTTGGCCCCCATCTGTCTCAAAGGACAATGGGAGATGATGATCATTATCACAAGCCTGGGTGGCAGGTATGAAGATCCTAAGCTGCCCAGTCATCAAGATCTCCCTCTCGGCCTCACCAGCGTAGTCCAAAGGAAAGCTTATGAACCAATATGCTTATCACCAACTTGGCTGAAGGAGCTGCCGGATGGATGTTCAATTACGTCCGGCCACCTTAGGGGCTCCACTCCGGATTTGCTGCCTGGGTTTACTCCTGTAGCCTTTGTCTCTCCTGAGGCTGCCCACAGGGCCTTGAGATTATTTACCCATAGCTGGGGCTCTGGTTCATGAGCACCAGGGCATGTCCACACACCAGTGGGCCTGCATACTATGTGTGCAGGGGCCAGACCTCCTCCCTGTCCTCTGTAGTTCAGTCTAAGTCTGAAAGGAGTACATAATAATAATAAATAACCTAAATTTACAATAGGAGGTATGGATCAAAGAAATTAAATAACATAAGTATTGCAGGAAGGGAGTATGGAAAGAGTGAGGCAGTATTCATGGGTTCATTGTTCATTCAGAATCTGATGGCAGAGCAGATGAAGTTGTTCCTGAGATGTTGAGTGTGTGCCTTCAGGCTCCTGTACCTTCTCTTTGATGGTAGCAATGAAAAGAGAGCATGTCCTGGGTGATGTGGGTCCTTACTAATGAATCAGTCAGCGAATCATCAGTGTGTGCAGTTTGATATGAATATTAGATGACATCTCCATCACTTCACCCATAATTGAAACAGAACTGATTTGACAGTGATATTTTGGATTACATTTGACCTGATTTTTTTTGTGTGGAAAAGGCATAACCGGGCAATTTTCCATATTGTTAGGCAGATGCCAACATTGTAAATTTTACTGCAGCAGCTTAGCTGGAGGCACAGGTACTTCTGCAGCACATGTGGAGTGATTCAAGTTGGCTGAAGATGGACTTGTACGATGGTGCGAATCACAGCAGGCGGCTGAGATGAATCATTCACCTGTCATTTCTGGCAGGAGAATATTGCAAATGTTTCTGCCTTGGTTTTATACTTGGGCATCATCATATAATTATCAAGCGATTGGAAATCTGCAAGTAGAAAGTATAAATCTAATCTATATTTTTTATCAGTAGGTTTCAATAGGTATATTTAATGTCAGAGAGGTGTATACAATATACATCCTGAAATTCATTTCCTTCACAAACATCCATGAAATGAATGACAGTTGAATGTTAGAACCCCAAAGCACCCCCCAGCTCCCCCCCCTATGCATAAGCAGCAGCAAGACAACGATCCTCCCCACTCCCCACCAACAAAACAGCATCACACCCCTCACCGAGCACCCAAGCCAGCATCAAAGCATCAATAAAGACACAGACTTGCAGTACCCCAAAGATTACTCGTTCACCCGGTAATTCAATCTCTCCCTCTCCCTCTCCCTCTCCCTCTCCCTCTCCCTCTCCCTCTCCCTCTCCCTCTCCCTCTCCCTCTCCCTCTCCCTCTCCCTCTCCCTCTCCCTCTCCCTCTCCCTCTCCCTCTCCCTCTCCCTCTCCCTCTCCCTCTCCCTCTCCCTCTCCCTCTCCCTCTCCCTCTCCCTCTCCCTCTCCCTCTCCCTCTCCCTCTCCCTCTCCCTCTCCCTCTCCCTCTCTCTTCTCCCACCCCCCCCCCATTTCACAGCGAGAGGGGAGACATAAACAACTCACTGATTTATGGTGTTAAAAGTCTGTTGTGTCGCTTCTTCCAGGCTCTGTGCCCAAAGAACTCGGGTGTCTGGGCACGCAGCCAGCTCACTGCTTTCGATCTTCTGTCACCCATGACTCAGCAGTTGGTGGCACCAGTTTTGAGTTCGCCCGTCTCCAGAGCCTCGAAAAATCTGGCACCCTGAAAGCTCGCTAGCCTTCCAGGCCATGTCCTTGGCATATCGAAAAGTGGCCGGTCTTCAAAGGAACCCTGAAAAGGAAAAAAAAGAGATATTAAAGATAGAAGTAGAGCTGTTTCCGAAGATGCAAGCAAAGGAGTCACCGTTAGGCACCATTAACCTAAGCTCCACAACAACAGTATCTCTCAGTATCACTCATACACTCAGTGGCTATTTCATTAGGTACTTCCTCTATCAATGAAGTGGTTACTGAGTTTCTATTTGTGGTCTTCTACTGCTGTAGCCCATTTAGTTCAAGGTTCAACATGTTCTGCGTTCAGAGATGCTCCTTGGACACCACTGTTGTAATCCATGATTATTTGAGTTACTGTCTCCTTCCTGTTGGCCTGATGCAGTCTGGCCATTCTCCTCTGACCATTCTCATTAATAAAGTTTTTTTTTCACCTGCAGAACTACCACTCAGTACATGTATTTTGTTTTTCAAACCATTCTCCGTGAACTCTGGAGTCCTGATGATGGGTTTCTACCTGATACATCAACTGTTAACTCTTTTCCATAGATGCTACCTAGCCTGCAGAGTTCATCCAGCATTTTGTGTGTGTTACTTGAATTTCCAGCATCTGCAGATTTTCTTGTGTTTGTGAAACTTTAGGGACTGTTTTGCATGAAAATCCCAGATGATCAGCAATTTTTGAGAAACCCAAACCCACTCCACCTGGCGCTAACAATCATTCCACGGTCAAAGTCACTTCGATCACCCATTATGCTGTTTTGTCTAAACAACAATTGAACCTTTTGACCATGTGTAACATGCTGTAAGGTTTCACTGCCAAGGCTGATGTAATGGCTTCCATGTAATGTTCCACTGTTAAGGTAGTTGTTTCTCTGTAGTAGTAATGTTTGTGTTATGACTAGAGAGAACGGGGCCTTGGAATACGGGGACTATCCAATGGGAGAAATGTTGTTCTTTCTTGTGTATCTGGGAGGCGGGTCTTTCGTTGGGCAGCGATGGAGAGAGAGGACGCAAATGGAGAGAGTTGGAAGACCACTGGATGGAGTGGGCTGTGGAGCAAGTGTCTGAGGGCCGGCTACACTCGGAGGTCGAAGGGAACAAATGAACAGACAGTGAGCTCCAACAATGTATAATAGACAGTTTCATGAGAATGGACCCTTTTCTTTTTTTGTTTCTATATTAACCATATAGTCAAATAAAGAATTATAAAGGTCAATCGTTTAATTGCATATTGTGTCCTGTCGGATATTTTGCGGTGCAAATTTGTAACCGGGCAACACATCACGCAGCATCCGCACAAAAGATATTTCTCAGTTTGGCGGGTCCATAAGTTCTTTTCCCCTAGTCGAACATGTGCTGGCCGAGCCAGAGGTTTACAATTATGGGGGCTCATCTGGGATTGATTCCATTGGATATAGCGTGATTGCCCTGAACATTGAACCAGTGGGTTGTGTGTTTAAATTTGTGTTGGTATGGATGCTGCTGGGGTAGAGTAGTGGTGCACTTCTGTGGGGTTACCGGTTACTAAGGCATGCGTGCTGAGTGGGGTGGATATTTGTACCCTGAATGAATTGTTAATTTGATTTTTGAGTATGGTTAAAGCTATTGGCAAAGTTGAAATTGTAGTGCTAAGTTTTGATAAAATGGTGGAGCAGACCTCTCAGTTGTTAGTTGAGTGGCAGTGCACTGATGACATAAAGCGACAGAGACCGGTTGAAATTTGAATGGTTGGGCTGCTGATGTGAGAGCTGTCAGGTTGCAGTCTCCCATAGTGACAGCTGTCAATTATCTGTGAGCACTGGACAATGCTTTTGGCCTGACGCGAATGGAGCATGTTGTAAGTCCGCTGGATGGAGTGGTGCGAGGGTCTGAGGGCCGGTTACGCTTGGAGGTCGACAGGAACCAATGAACAAATAGTGAGCTCCAATGATGCATGATAGACTTTTCCCTTAAAGTGGGCCCTTTTACTTTTTATTTTTTTTACTAACCCTCTATCCAGATTAAGATTTGTAAAGCAATCATTTAATTGCATATTGTGTACTGTTTGATATTTTGTGGTTCGGATTTGTAACTGGGCATCACATCACGCAGCATCCACACAAACGGGATTTCTCAGTTTGGTGGGGCCAGAAGTTGTTTTCCCCTAGACAAACGTGTGCCGGCCGAGCCTGAGGCTTACAGATGTCTGTATGCTGTTGCGCATTAAGTTGCTATCACATGATTAGCTAGTTAGCTATTTACATTAATAAGCAGGTATACAAGTGTATCTAATAAAGTGGCTATTGAGTGTATTTAAACCTAATTAGAATCAATATACAAAGTTTACCATCTCCAATCTTTGTTTCCCTTTATATTTTGTTCAGAAGAGAAAATATTGCTTGAATACTTGTTCACCTTCTTGCATCTGACAAGGAATAAAATGAACTTTGCTTCCAAATTTTGAGCATTGCCAAACCGATGTAAGGGATTTTACTGACCAATCATACTTTCAGAGTGTAATATATTGTAAATGTATCCAAATCAGTGTAATTAAGAATTGTAAAGTTTTGAATTGAAATAGGTCAGGAGTAAAGGCGCTCGTCCCTTTAAACTTGACATTCCATTTATTAGTTCGTGATGGTCTGTAACTAGGTTCACTGTTCTGTCCTTCACCAATGACAATCTGATCTAAAGTTTGAAGATTAGCTTTATTTGTCACATGTACAATGAAACATAGAGTGTCAATGACCAACACAATCTGAGGATGTGCTGGGGGCAGCCTACAAGTACTGCCATACTTCCAGGGCCAATGTAGCAAGCCCACTATTTCTAACCCTTACCCTGAGAAGGATGTCTCAATGGAATGAGATGAGGAGATATATTTAAAGTGGAGGCTGATAGGTTCTTCAGTAATAAGGGTTATGAAGGAGATACAGGAGAATGGGGTTGAGAGGGATAATAAATCAGTCATGATTAAATGACAGAGCAGACTCATTGGGTGGAATGGCCTAATTCTGTTCCTATGTTGTAGTCTTTTGGTGTAACGTGGGAAGAAATTGGAGTACCCAAAGGAAAACTGAATAGTCACTGGGAGAAGATACAATTTCTTTACAGAAAGCAGCAGAATTGAACCTGGGATGTTGGTATTTAACTATTACATGACCATATTCAAATTCATGATGATCTGCCGGTGGATGTTTTCTACACAGCCTTTAATAAAGCATCCAACAAGATTCCTCAGAGTGGGTTGTTTCAGAAAATGGGATCCACTGTGAATTAACAGATTTCATTCAAGATTGGCTTGTTCACAGAAGACAGTGGGTACTTGTGAGGAGTGTTACTCTGGCTGGAGGTCTGTGCACAGTGATGTTTATACGTATCAGTGCTGGGACCTCTACAACACCACCTGGTATAGAGGGGCCTCTGCACGGAATTGTAAAAAGCTTCAGAGGATTGTAAACTCCATTATAGGTGCCAGCCTGCTCACCATCGAGGACACCTTTACAAAGTGATGACTCAAGAAAGTGGTATCCACCATTAAGAAACCCCACCAGCCAGAGCATGCTCTCCTCACATAACTCCCATTGGAGAGGGGCCTGAAAATATGCACTCAACATTTTAGGAACAGCTTCTGACCTTCCACAATTCAATGTCTGAGCAGACAGTGAGCCATGAACACTACCTCGCTATATCTGCTTTCTTTTCTATCTCTTGTCTCTAATCTGCATCTCACAAAACATAAAAATGTTTATGTGACCATTGATGCCAGGCAGACAATCACTGAAGAATATTGATAATGGTTGGAGCCACCTGTTTTATAAAGACACTGACCAGAAGAAGGCTTTGGCAAACTACTTCTGTAGAAACATTTGCCAAGAGCAATCATGATCACGAGACCACGATCATCTACTTCATATGACACAGCACATAATGATGATGGTGATACACTCTTATTGTAGTTTATAGTAAATTTCATGTATTACTCTGTACTGGTGCTCCAAAAAAACACGTTTCACAACATATGTCAGATATGTCAATAATAATAAGCCTGGTTTTAATTCTGATAGTGATCTTTCTTATTTACGATACAAGTTTATCCAAATCATTTAAATGTAAGTGGGCTGCTTAAGCTTGAAGACAGCACAGAGATTGAGGTAGTTGTGGATAGTGAGGAGGGTTGTCAGCAGGATATACATCCCTTGGAAATATGGATGGAGAAATGGCAGGTGGCAGTTAATCTGGGTAAACTGATGGGGTGCATTGTGTGAGGTCAGATGCAATGGAATGGCCAGGCTAACACTGAGAAACGTAGAAACTCCCAGATACCTAAATAAACTTATGTAATCTTTTAAGCAGAGAAATTAGTTTAGCACAGGCTCTTCAGCTCTTCATGTTTGCCAACCTTTGAACCAACTCTAACATCAAACAAATTGCTCTCTCCATTATAGCCCTCCATTTATTTTTCAACTATGTGCTTATCTAAGAATTCCTTAAATGTCCCTAACGTCCCCAATTGCCTTTTTCACAACCCCGACAGGGCATTCCATGCAGCAACCACTCTCTGTGTATAAAAAAAAAACATACCTCTGACATCCCTTCTATAATTTCCTCCAGTCACTTTAAAATTATGCTCCCTCATATTAGTCATTTTTGAATTGAATTGACTACATTACTTACATCCTTCATATACATGAAGAGTAAAAATCTTTACATAACATCACTGTCTGAATGTGCAATTTGTAGTAAGTAGTATGTACAACAGGACAGTCAATATCACATTGTATCTGCTTGAATTAAGCAGTCTGATGGCCTGGTGGAAGAAGCTGTCCCAGAACCTGTTGATCCTGGCTTTTATGTTGTGTTACCTTTTCCCTGATGGTAGCAGCTGGAACAGTTTGTGGTTGGGGTGACTTGGATCCCCAGTGATCCTTCAAACCCTTTTTTATACACCAATCTTTGTAAACGTCCTGAATAGTGGGAAGTTCCCATCTACAGATGTGCTGGGCTGTCTGCACCCCTCTGTGCAGAGTCCTGTGATCGAGGGAAGTACAGTTCCCATACCAGGCAGTGATGCTGCCAGTCATTTCTGCCCTGGGAAAAGGTTTCTGTCTATCCACTCAATCCATGCCTCTAAACATCTTATACATTATTAATCACCCTCCTGAGTTTTTATGCCTTGGTTCAGAATGCCCCATAATATTCCAGTCGGTGGTCAACTAGAACATACGGCCGTACAGCATATAGAGTAGAGTGCGGGCCCTTTTGCCCACGATACTGTGCCAACCTTCCATCCTACACCATACACTTTTGTAGCCACTCTCTGTCTTAACAATCCTCCATTGGAAGAATGTGATCCATCTATAACCAGCCTTTGCTCTTTCAAAAATTCCAAATTAAAATACTGTTTTATGAAAAGGGAAAATAAAGGTCCTAGAACTATATCATAAAATTTAATCATTGACGATTATTTTAAACTAGCTAAAGCTGCTATTTGTGTCTTACAAGACCACGTTCTGATATCAAAATCTTCTTCCATCATATTTAAATGTTTCTTGTGCTTCCCAGGGCCAGGTGTTGACTGGTTGTGTGAAGTACCCCTGCAACTGGCACAAATTTCTACTGCTGACATGATGTTATTGTGGAACGCAATTTACTGAGTTAGATCATCTCACCATTTGCAACTCTGGGATTATTTGCAACACGTGTGGTAGAGTTCTCTGGAATAGTGATGCTGAGTGCAAATAATTGCACCAGTGAATGCAACTGTCTAGGACAATATTTTGTGTTAAACATGATCACTTTAATCAAATCAAGTCAAGTCAAATCACGTCATTTTTATTGTCATTTCGACCATAACTGCTGGTACAGTACATAGTAAAACTGAGACAACATTTTTTCAGGACCATGGTAATACATGGCACAGTACAAAAAGAAGACTGAACTACGTAAAAAACAACACAGAAAAAAATACTACACTAGACTGCAGACCTACCCAGGACTGTATAAGGTGCAAAAAACAGTTCAGGCATTACAATAAATAATTAACAAGACAGTAAGGTGTCAGTCCAGGCTGTGGGTATTGAGGAGTCTGATAGCTTGGGGGAAGAAACTGTTACATAGTCTGGTCGTGAGAGCCCAAATGCTTTAGCGCCTTTTCCCAGATGGCAGGAGGGAGAAGAGTTTGTATGAGGGGTGCGTGGGGCCCTTCATAATGCTGTTTGCTTTGCAGATGCAGCGTGTAGTGTAAATGTCCATAATTGCAGGAAGAGAGACCCCGATGATCTTCTCAACTGACCTTACTACCCGCTGCAGGGTCTTGCAATCTGAGACGGTGCAATTTCCGAACTAGACAGTGATGCAGTTGCTCAGGATACTTTCAATACAAACCCCAGAATGTGATGAGGATGGGGGGTGGGAGATGGACTTTCCGCAGCCTTCGCAGAAAGTAGAGACAATGCTGGGCTTTCTTTGCTATAGAGCTGGTATTGAGGGATCAGGTGAGATTCTCCACCTGGTGAACACCAAGGAATTTGGTGCTTTTAACGATCTCTACAAAGAAGCCGTCGATGTTCAGCGGGGAGTGGTCACTCCGTGCCCCCCTGAAGTCAACAACCATCTCTTTTGCTTTGTTCACATTCAGAGACAGGTTGTTGGTTCTGCACCAGTCCGTTAGCCGCTGCACCTCCTCTCTGTAAGCTGACTCATCGTTCTTGCTGATGAGACCCACCACAGTCAATAGACAGTACGTGCAGGAGTAGGCCATTCGGCCCTTCTAGCCAGCACCACCATTCACTGTGATCACGGCTGATCATACACTATCAGTACCCTGTTCCTGCCCCCTCCCCATATCCCTTGACCCTGCTATCTATAAGAGCTCTATCTAACTCTCTCTTCAATGCATCCAGAGACTTGGCCTCCACTGCCTTCTGGGGCAGAGCATTCCACATACCCACCACTCTCTGGATATGTCGTGGCATCGGCAAGCTTGATGATGTGGCTTGAGCTGTCTGTTGCAGCACAGTCATGGGTCAGCAGAGTGAACAACAGTGGACTGAGCACACTCGTGCTCAGTTGTGATGGTGTTGGAGATGCTGCCTCCGATCCGGACTGACTGAGGTCTCCCAGTCAGGAAGTCTAGGATCCAGTTGCAGAGGGAGGTGTTCAGGCCCAGTAGTCTTAGCTTTCCAATCAGTTTCTGAGGGATGATTGCGTTGAATGCTGAACTGCAATCTATGCACAACATTCAAACGTATGTGTCTTTTTTGTCCAGGTGGGTTAGGGCCAGGTGGAGGGTGATGGCAGTGGTGTCGTCTGTTGAGCGGTTGGGATGGTACAAATCATCACCTTGTATGGAAACACCAATACACATAAATGTAAAATCCTTGAAGAAGTGATGGATACAGCCTGGTTCAACACAGAAAAAAGCCCTCCCTACCATTGAGCACATCTACAAGGAGCACTACCACAAGAAATCACCATCCCTCATCAAGAATCCCTCACCATCCAGGTCATGCACTTCTTGCTTGGTCTTTTAAGAGGCTGTTAGATAGGTACAAGGAGCTTAGCATTAGGGAAATTCCAGACAGTTTTTAGAGTAGCTTCCATGGTCAGCACAACATTGTGGGTCAAAGGGCCTGTAATGTGCTGTAAATTTCTATGTTTTATGCTGCTACCACTAGGAAGGAAGTACAGGAGCTTTAGGCCCCAACCCAGCACATTTAGGAACAGTTATTACCCTACAACTATCAGGCTCCTGAACCAGCAAGGATGACTTCACTCACCTCAACACAGAATTAATTTCACAACCTATGGACTCATTTTAAAGGACTCGACAACTCAAGTTCTCAGTATTATTTATTACTTAGTTCTTCCTCTTATTTATATCATTATTTATGTCCTTTTTGTATTTGTGTCCGGTTTGTCTTCTTTTGCACATTGTTTGTTTATCCATCTTTATGTGCAGTTTTTCACTGATTCCGTTGTATTTCTTTGTATCTACTGCGAATGCCTGCAGAAAAATAAATCTTGGTGTTATTTCATAAGATATAGGTACTTTGATAATAAATTTATCTTGAAATGAAGACTACCTAATGTGTTTCTCCCAAAGTCTACTTGTAGTGTAATTTCTCTGTAATTAGAAGCATTAGTCCAAGATTTTGTATTATAAAGATTAGGAAAATATGGATTTTTTGTCAGTTTTGTAAAGTAGTGTAGAAGTGTTATCTCACTGATCCTTGGGCAGTACTTCCACCCTTGATTAAATACTCTGTATATACAAAGCCAGTTTTTAGTTTGCAAATTACAAGTGCCCAATTATAGAAATAAAAAGAAATATGCATTATCTGTAATAGTATCCTGCCAAAGTTTATGCCCCAAGAACAATTTCCCAGTAATTCTGTGCAAAAATATATTTTAATTAGAACATTGAACATAGTACAGCATGGTACAGACCCTCTGGCCATAATGTTGTGTTGACCTTTTAACCTACTCTAAGATCATTCTAACCCTTCCCTGGAATATAACCCTCTATTTTTCTATCATCCTTATACCTATCTAAGAGGCTCTTTAATGTTCCTAATGTATCTGTCGCTACCTCCACCCCTGGCTGCACACTCCACGCACTCACCACTCTCTGTTTTTTGAAAAAAAAACTTACCGCTGACATCCGCTTTACTTTCCTCATAATCCCCTTAAACATACCCTCTCATATAGTCATTTCTGCCCTCTGGCTATCCATCTGTTCTATGCCTCTTATTGTCATTTCCAGGGCACAAGTGTAAAGGAGAACAAAGTAATTGCTACTCTAGCTCTGATACAATGCAAATAAAAAGAATGAGGATAATATTAAATCATTATCATTATCATCATTATGTGCTGTGTCATGACATGGGTGATCATAGTCTATGACCACGATTGTTCTTGGCAAGTTCTTCTACAGAAGTGGTTTGCCATTGCCCTCTTATGAGCAGTTTCTTTAAAGCTGGTTGACCACAGCCGTTATCAATACTCTTCCGAGATTGTCTGCCTGGCATCAGTGGTTGCATAACCAGGACTGTGATATGCACCAGTTGCTCATACGACCATCCACCACCTGCTCCCATGACTTTACATGACCCTGATCGGGGGTGGGGGGGGGGCTAAGCAGGTGGTGCACCTTTCCCAAGGGTGACCTGCAGGTTAGCAGAGGGAAGGAGCGCCTTACACCACGTTTGGTAGAGACTTTTCTCCACCCACCATCCATTTAAATACATAAGATATCTTATGTATAGAGATTAATTGTATGTCCATAAAGTGACACCTGACACAGGAGTGTCTTACATAAGATGAATCTGACAGGAAATGATAAAGTAGTGATGGTTGGGGTTGTGGAAGGGTGGGTGGAGGTGTTGTGCCTTTCTATTTGGGGAAGTTTTAAATCTGGTGGTCCGGGTATGGATGCTGTGTAGCTTCCTCCCTAATGGGAGTGGGACAAACAGTCCATGAGCATCTTGTACAATATTTGTGCACTTCAATTAGTAGATGCACCTGAAGAGTATACAAGTTGAAATTCGATTTAAAACCATAAAGATCCTCTGCTCTTTGGATATTTTTCTGGTATTAAAATCTTCTCCCACCATAATTAATTATTTCTCATGTCTCTGCAGACATCCTTGCTTGAGCTACCTCTGAAATTAGTATAAGGTTTCAGTCGGGAGTCGATTGCATTGGGAAAACACAGAGCTGTAACACTGGGATCATTGTGCTCTTCTTTTCAATTCCCGTCATCCTCCTTGCGCTTCTGTCACACTTGCACATTCTCGTCTTTGCCTTCAATCACTTCTATGATCTGCAATTCTCTATTTCCTAGAATCAGGTTTATTATCACTGGCATATGTTGTGAGATGTGTTGTATTGTGGCAGCAGTACATGAAGAATTACCATAGCTTACAAAAATTTTACAAAACAGTTACAACTCTGCAACTCATGTTTCTCAGAAAAATTTATTTTTTATTTGCACAATTTGTCTTATTTTGCACATTGGTTGTTTGTCAGTCTTTGTTTATGGCTTTTCATAGATTCTATTGTATTTCTGTATTTTCTTGTAAATGCTTACAAGAAAATTAATCTCAAGGTAGAATATGGTAACATATAGGTTCTTGGATAATAAATATACTTTGACTTTGGAAAATAAATAACCAGTACAGAAATGGAATAGAGAGGGAGTGTTCACGGACTATTAATTAATCTGATGGTGGAGAGGAAGTAGATGTTCCTAAAATACTAAGTGTGGGTTTTTGGGCTCCTATAGCCCCATCTTAGCTTTCTCCCATCTCAGCAACCATCCTAAGAAAGCACACTTGTCTAGTTCTGGTCAATGTTTCATCTTCTGTCCATTTCTTTGCTCTTTGATGGCAATGCCTTCACTTTTTGTGATGCATATGTCTGGAATTGCCTCCTTAAGTATCTTTTATCCTTTTACCTCTGTGATTTATTTATTTATTGAGATACAAGGTGGAATCGGTCCTTCCGGCCCTTTGAGACACGCCACCCAGTAACCCTGACTTAATCCTAGCCGAATCATGGGGCAATTAATAATGACCAATTTAACCTACCAACCTCTTTAGACTGTGCATCCAGAAAAACCCACACAGTCATAGGGGGAATGTATAAGCTTCTTACAGTCAGTGGCAGGAATTGAACCTGCAGCTCCTATAATGTAAGGCATTGTGCTACCATGTTGCCTGTGTGATGGTGTTGAATGGTAGTATAGCGGTTAACATAATGCTGCTGCAGCTCCAGCTGCCCAGACTCAATTCTGCTGCTTTATATAAGGAGTTTGTATGTCTCCTCTGGGTGCCCCAGTTCCCCCCCCATTTCAAAGACATGCAGTTAATTGTCACATGGGTGTACAGTCTTGTTGGGCTGAAGGGCCTGCTACCATGGTATATCTCAAAAAAAAAAGGTGAGAAAGCACAAGAGACCCACTGTCTTAAATTGTTTGTTTTCTGTAGTACAAGTTTAGCTTTAACATCTGTGTGTACCCATGTAGTTGCTGAGGCTTTTTAAGGCATTGGCCAGACAACACTTGGAGTATTGTAAGAAGTTCTGTGATCCTTATCTAAGAGAAGATGTGCTGGCATTGGAGATGTTCCAGAGGAAGCTTGTGTGAATGATTCCAGGAATGAAAGGATTAATGTTTAAGAAGTGTTTGATGGCTCTGGGCTTGTACTCAATGGAGTTAAGAAGGATGGGGGGAGTGGTATCTCATTGAAATCTATTGCTTATTGAAAGGCTTAGATAGAGTGGATGTGGAAAGGATATTTCTCATAGCAGGAGATTATAGGGCCAGAAGGCACAGCCTCAGAATTGAGGGCCATCTATTTAGAATAGAGTTGAGGAGGAATTTTTTTAGCCTGAGGGCAGCGAATCTGTGTAATTTATTGCCACAGATAGCTATGGAGGCCGTGTCATTGTATATTTTAAGTGGAGGTTGAAAAATTCTTGATTATTAAGGTTGTCAAAGGTTACAGGGAAAAAACAGGAGAATGGGGTTCAGAGGGTTAATAAATTGGCCACAATGGAATAGTGGAGCATTCTTAATGGACCAAGTGGCCTAACACTGCTCCTGTGTCTTATGGTCTATATATAATGTTATCACTGCCCCTGCTATTAATTGAAGGATGGGTATCCACATTAAAGACTGCTTCAATGGAAACCTAAACTTTGATACTTAGCAAATTAAGTCTAATCAAAGAGCCTCTAGAGAACATGGTTTCAAATCTGATTTGATGCTGTCCCTATAAACAACTTTCATACTTTGCTCTGGAGGTACTGCATGTAAATCACTGCATTTTGGCAAGTATTGGGTAGGTCATATGGAGTACTAGTTGTTGGATTCAAAGCTGTAATGCTTGCATCTTCATCATGATAGGAGTTACCTAATGGATGCATAGAATAAGACAATGATGGATGGTATTAATTAGTTACTTAATTACTTTAATAAACAGTGTGATAGGACGTAAACAATACCATCTCTGTGTGTGACTAATTTGCAAGGCAAGGTGTTCTGTGCAGATGACTCTGTGTACTTGGATTGTCTTTGATCCATCTGAAATTTGAAATACCGAGGTTAGTGCTGGGGGATAAACACAAATCTATCACCTTCCCCTCCCCCATTTATTTCTGGCATCTTCCCCCCTTCCTTTCTCCTCCTGATGAAGGGTCTCAGCCCATTTCCATAGATGCTGCCTGACCTACTGAGTTTCTCCAGCATTCTATGTGTGTTGCTCTGGATTTCCAGCATCTGCAGAATCTCTTGTGTTTTCCATTTCATTACATACACCTTTGTTCAGAGAACACGGAAAAATGTAGTCACAGTGAAGAGCATTGCTATGAATCCTAGGGTGAATGTAAAGTCGGTTAGAAACATCTATTTAAATTTAAAGTACAGTAGAATAGTCTTTCTGCTTTTCTCTCCCTGCGGTTGCTGCCTGGACTGCTGAACATTTGATAGAACAGTACAGCAGAGGTAAAGGATTTTCAGCCCACAATATCTACGATGCCCAGTCAACAAAGGTTGAAATCAATGAGGATGAGAGAGGAAGACAAGCAGGTGTTCAGTGCTGTCTGCTTACATGTGACCTCCCTCTCCCTCTTTCCCTCCTGTCTGATGCTGCTGGAAGAAGGGAGAAGTCTCTGCTGCCAGAGGATGTTACCGGAATCTTGCGTCTTGGGCAAAGTTTAACCAACGCAGTTTGTGAATTGGACTCTGCAGTTCGTGTTGTGTATTTGTGGTTTCAGATTACTCCTTTTTACAGCTGTCTTGTGTGAGTTTGACTGGTGCAGATTGGCTCTGTGGCCTACAGTCAATGAATGACACAGTGCTCACTTGAACTGCACTGAACTAAACTGAACACTTCTAGACTGTTCCAAGGACTCTGTAGTTTGATGTTTAATATTCTGTCTGTTTTTCTCTCTTTTTGCCTTTTGCAACATTTTTTTTTTGTTCATTGGATGTTTGATGTTTTCTTTGAACAGATTCCAAGGTGTTTCTTTGTTTGGTGGTTGGCTGTAGGAAGAAGGATCTCAGAGTTGTATACTACATGCATACTTTGATATTAAATCTTTGAACTAAACCAATGAGCTGGGGTGTTGTCTACACCCCTCCATTCTCTACATGTTCATATGCCCATCCAAATTAATCTTAAACATTGCTTTCATATCTGCTTCTACCAACACTTTGGGCAACATGTCCCAGGCACCTATCAGATAAAGATTAGCTTTATTTGTCACATGTACATCAAAACATTCAGTAAACTGTGTCATTTGTGTCAATAGCCAATAGTTAGAATTGTGCTGGGAGCAGCCTGCAAGCATCACCATGCCTTTGGCATCAATGCAACACTTTTACAGTGCCAGCAACCTGGGTCCAATTCCCACCGATGTCTGTAAGGAGTTCGTACATTTCTCCATCACTGCGCAGGTTCCCTCTGTGTGTTCCAGTTTTGTTCCACATTCCAAAGCTTGCAAGTTTGTAGATTAATGGGAGTAATTGGGTGGCATGGGCTAGTTGGGCTGGAAGGGCCTGTTGCCATGCTGTATTTCTAAATAAAGTACTTTTAAAACTTTCTAATCCTAACCTGTATGGCTTTGGAATCTGGGGGGATCCGGAGCACCCAAAAGAACCCGGTGCAGGAACAGGGAGAACATAGTAACTCCATACAGACAGCGGCAAGAATCAAGCCCAGACTGGGAATCACTGGATCTGTAAATGGATTTTGCTAACTACTGCACTACCATGCAGTCACTAGGGACTCTGGGTAAATAGTCAGTACTGAGGTCCCTTTGGTGGGACTGAAGCCCCTTAGTACCACTTGATGCTCATTCAGTCGTTCTCATTCTTTTCAGTGTTCTGATTGTGTGTTCTCCCCGCATCTGCGTGAGATTCTACTGGGTTCTCTGATTTTCTTCCACAGTCAGAGATGAGCAGGTTCAAAGGTCTATTGGCCATTGGAAAATTCCCCGAGTATGTAAGTGAGTCTGGGTGGTGGGGCGGAGATATGTCCCAATGAAAAGTCGTGAAAGGCGCTCCTTCCCTCCACTAACCTGCAGAATTTTACCAGTCACCACATCCGCTTCTGAGTCTACTTGTAAATGAAGAAGATATGATTCTCACACAAGAAGTCCTGTGAAATAATGATCCCAGGAATCTGAATGTTGAAACGGTGTTAACTGTAGAGTTGCTGATGATGAGTGAGTGGAGAGGAGACTAATTTCTCCAGAATTCCATATGTATTTCATTCTTATTTTTCGCATGTGCCTGCATTTGGCCCATATCTCTCTAAACCTTTCCCATCCATGTACCTGCCCCAGGTTCAGTTTGGAAGGTAATATAGAACATCTTCTGTTAAAGGAAATGATTAGAGCTGAAAGGTGAATTGGTTGACCTAGTCTCAAAGGGGGATTGATGAAAAATAAGCTGTGTTCATGTAGGTTCTTGTATGGCTTATGGGTCAAAGCGGCTGAGTATTTAAATTCTACGAAAGGCCAGAAAATTGAAATCCCAATTATTTTCTTTAATCATGGTTAAAGAAGCAGTCACAAGTCTTTTTTTTAATATATCGCCTCCCTTTTTTCTTAAATTCCTTAAATGGAAGGTAATCTATTAATAGAAGCAGTAATATTTAATAAAATTATGGCTCATCTGCCTAATCTGATGACCTTTCCTCCCTGTTCCTATCAAGAATCTAATTACCTTTACTTTAATATATTCAAAATCTCTGTTTCCAATGTCTTTTGAAGATGAGAGTTCCAAAGACGTTATCATCTGAAAGACAAAAAACATAGAACATAGAACAGTACCATACAGAAATAGGCCATTCAGCCCACAATGTTGTGCTGAACCAATTAAAAAACAAATTAAAAACATCCAACCACTAGTCCCTCCTACCTACACCACATCCATATCCCTCCATCTTCCTTATATCCAAATGCCTATCCAAATGTTTCTTAAAAACCTCTAATGTATTTGCTTACACCATTGTATCGGGCAGCACATTCCAGGCTTCCACGACTCTCTGAGTGAAAAACTGACCCTCACATCCCCCTTGAACCTACCTCCTCTCTCACCTTTAATACATGCCTTCTGGTATTAGATATTTCATCCCTGGGAAACAGATGCTCTCTGTCCACTCTATCTATACCTCTCAAAATCTTATAGATCTCTCCCAGATCTCCCCTCAGCCTCCCAATACTCCAGAGAAAACAGCCCAAGTTTATCCAGCCTCTAGTGATTGCACATGCCCTCTAAATCAGGCAACGTGTTGGTAAACCTCTTCTGCACCCTCTCCAAAGCCTCAACATCCTTCCTATAGTGAGGCAACCAGAATTATAAGTAATGCTCCAGATGTGGTCTAATCAGAGTTTTATAAAGTCGCAACATAATCTCCTGCCTTTCAAATTCAATCACTCAACAAATCAAAGCAAGCATTCTATAAGCCTTTTTAACTGCCTTAAAGACCTGTGTGCCACTCTCAAGGAGCTATGAACTTGGATCCCAAGATCTCTCTGCTCAGCAACACTTTTAAGGATCCTGCTCTTTAACAATGTACTATTAGCATTTGCATTTTCAGCTCTTACCTGCAACTGATCTACAGAATATCACCACTGTATTCTTTGCTAGTCTTCTCCACCATCCACAACTCCACCAATCTTGTTATTATCTGCAAATTTACTAACCTACCCACATGCATTTTCATCCTGGTCATTTTTGTACTTCACAATCAACAGAGGTCCTAGCACAGTTCCCTTTGGAGCTCCACTAATTACAGACCTCCATCTCAAATGATCCCTTCAACCACCACCCTCTGCCTTCTATGCAGAAGCCAGTTCTGAATCCAGACAGCCAAATCATCATGGATCCCATGCATCTTAATCTTCTGGATTATTCTCCCATGAGGAACTTTGTCAAACATCACATAGACAACCGCCCACTGCCATACATTCATCAATCTCTCTCATCACCTTGTCAAAAAACTCAATAAAATTGTTAAGGCACAATCTGCCCCACACAAAGCCATGCTGGCACTCCCTGATTAGCCCATGGGTTTCCAAATGATCATATATCCTATCCCTAAGAATTTTCTGCAGGAATTTCCCTACAACTGATGTGATACTTACTGGTCTTCTCCGAACTCCCAGAATCAAAATCAGAATCAGGTTTATTATCACTGTCATACATACACTGGAGTGGAACCCAGTGTGGTGTTCTGCTGCTGTAGCCCATCCACTTCAAAGTTTGGTGTGTTGGGCATTCAGAGGTGCTCATCTGCACAGCACAGTTGTAATGTGTGGCTATTTGAGTTCTGTCACTTTCCTGCCAGTTTGAGCTAATCTAGCCATTCTCCTCTGATCTCAGTCATTAACAAGGCATTTTCACCCACAGAACTGCAGCTTACTGGATTTGTTTTGGTTTTTTTTTGCACCAGTCTCCGTAAACTCGACAAACTGTTGTGTGTGAAAATCTCAGGAGATCAGCAATTTCTGCGACGCTCAAACCGCCCCGTATGGCACCAACAGTCATTCCATGGTCAAAGTCCCTTAGATCACACTTCTTTACAATTTGGTCTAAAGAAAAACTGAACCTCTTGACCATGTCTGCATGCTTTTTATGCATTGCATGTCTGCCATGTGATTGGCTGAATAGATATTACATTACTGAGCAGGTGTACAGTTATACCTAATAAAGTGGCCACTGAGTGTATGTCATGCAATTTGCTTTGTGGCAACAGTGCAGTGCAATATATAAAATATACTATAAATTACAATAAAATATATACATATAAATATGTATATATAAGTAGTGCAAAAAAACACATGAGATAGTGTTCGAGGACTATTTAGAGATCTGATGACAGAGGGAACGAATCTGTCCTTCAAACATTCACTGTGTGTCTCCCGTATATAAACTCCCGTATATTCTCTCTGATTGCAGTAATGATGAGACGGCATGTCCTGCGTGGTGTGGATCTTCATGATGCATGCTACCTTCTTGAGGCACTGTCTATTGAAGATATCCTCAATTGTAGTCGAGACACCTCAATACTTCATTGGAGAGTTTACCAAAAACTCCATCTGCATATTTCTGGGAGGACGACCTTCCATTGGTCCTTGTTGACCATGGTTGTTATGTCCTAATTACATCAAAATGCAAGGTAGTGCAGCATGATATGGAGAACAAGTTCTTCGCCCATACTACAGGCTCCCCTTCTCCATGCAGCCAAAGAATCGGAATCAGAACCAATTTATTGCCAGTATGTGAAACATACCAGAATTGATTGTTGTTCAGTGACAAGCAGAAAACACAGGACAGTACCATAAAGATAACACAATAGCAGCCAACAATTTACATGTCAGTAGTGCAAACAGCCATGAGCAATCAACAATTAGCAGAATGGTCACATGTACAAATGTCAGTAAACAACCTTAAATAAATGTGAACATATGAACAGACTAAATAATTCTCACCAGGACAAAGAGACTAGGAAAGGCCTTTTAACGGATGTTCTGTAGGGGTATTTAGGGTATTGCACCTGAGTGAGTTCTTTTGTGAAGATGGATGCCTACAAGCAAGATGCTCCAACAAACTGTATCAGTCTCTGCCATCCTAAGGATTGGCAGAGGCCGATGCGGTTTGACACCAATGGTATTGCAGGAGTTGCCACTAAATTTAACATCGGACTGCCTTACACTCCAGCTCCAGATTTTTCCTTGAGGTTTTCTCCTGAAGCTTTCCCCATGAGTCGGTATAGCTGCAAGGCAGAGAAGGCCCAAGATCAGAGTTTTCCTTCTCCTAGATGAACTGCCAACCATGGCTGACGAGCTCCGTCTGCCCAAATTGTCAGATTTTAAGGCACCAGTAACTGGCCTTTGCCCCTTCTCTTGTCAGTGGAATCTTTTCCACTGGGCTTAGTTGCTAAGCCACACGTGAAGGCCAGGAGCTGGACTTGGTTGTCAGAGGCTATTTGAGACATATGCCATTGAGAGCTTTTAATAGGTTGTGGAAGCTTATTCTCACAACTCCTCCCCACAGCTCTGACAACTTTAAGGAACCTACCCTTTTCTAGCTGTTATCTGAATGAGAATTAGAATGTTAACGCACATTGCAATGATTTCTTATCGGCATTCCGGATTTTTTTTCTTCCAAGACTCAATGGTAAAAATCACACCTCCAAAGTTGGAAGTTGGAGATCCCCTCCGGAGATGGGCACACAGCTCAGTTAGTGTTCTGCTGAAGTACCGGGGAGCCCTGTGCTCTCAGCAGTGCAGCCCTTCAGGACAGAAAATGAAGCAAATCTGCTGAGCTCTGCCTGATGGATAAGATCATACCAAAGCAATTCTCCAGTGTAACCTTACTCGGAGAATTGTGTTCATTTCTGGTCACCTCATTATAGGAAGGATGCAGAAGCTGGAGGGATAGTTCTGCAGAAGATTTTCAGTCTCAATTGACCATTACCTACTGTTGTAACTATATTCCCACATTTGAAATTCTCCCATTAGTGGAAATCATTAGGCCATAAGATATAGTAGATTGTGGCAATTTGGCCCATTGAGTATACTCCACCATTGAATCATGGCTGGTCCAATTTTCCTCTTGGTTTCTATCTCCTGCATGTTCCCTATATCCCTTCATGCCCTGATTAATCAAGTATCTATCAACTTCTGCCTTAAATACTCAAAAACTTGGCCTCCACAGCCCCTGAATTCTACAGATTCACCACCCATTGGCCTAAGAAATTCCTCCTTCTCTCAGTTCTAAATTGACATCCCTGCATACACTCACAATTGTCCTTCCTGTCTACCTCATCGTGCCTCTTACATTTTGTCTACCCACACTGTACTCTCTCTGCAACTGTATTTATTTTACCTATTTAGAGATACAGCACAGTAACAGGCCCATCTAGCCTAAGGAGCCCGCACTGCCCAGTGACCAATTAACTGACCAACCCTTAGATGTTTGGAATGCAGGAGGAAAGCAGAGCACCCATAGGAAGCCCACATGATGATTTGGAGAATGTAGACTCCTAACAGACGGTGCCAGAATTTAGCTCTGAACTTCCATGTCCTGAGCTGTGGTAAAGTCATGATAAACTGATACACTACTGTGGCCTAGTTGTGTCAATCCACACCTGGACCACACCCCTGTACGTACTATCCAAACTTCTCTAAAGTGTTACAAGTGAGCTCAAATCCTCCACTTCCAGTGGCAGCTGGTGCCACATAGACACCAGCCTCTGAGTAAAGAAATTGCTCTTCAGACTCCCCTTAAATATTTCACTTTTCACTGTTAACCCATGACCTCTATTTCTAGTCTCACCCAACCCAATTTGAGAATTCCACAGATTCACTATTTTCTGGGGAAAAGCCGTTCATCCTAAACCTGCTCCTATGAACGTATTGGTCATGTCCTCTGCTTCTAGTGTCACTTAGCAGTGAAACCATCTTTCCTAACTCTATCTTATCGAACATTTTGTAATATTGCATGATCCTTTCTCATTCTGCTGAATACCAATTCTGCCGGCAGCTTGTTCCAGACTCACACCACAATCAAAGATCCCCCTCAGATTCCCCTTAAATATTCCATCTTTCTCCCTTAACCGATGACCTCTAGTTGAAGCCTTACCCAACCACAGTAGAAAAAAGCCTGCTTGCATTCATCCTATCTATACCCCTCATTAGTGTGTATCCACATTCATTTGGTATTGGAGTCAACAAGACACTGATACCTAATGATCTGCTTTTAGTCTCAGTGTACTTTAGAGCTCAGAGAGGTTTGACCGAGGACATGACAGCAACAGCTTTTCCACTTCCACCAAGTGAACACCCAGCTGAGGTCTCAGGGTACTACTAGTCCAATAGGAGGGCTCAGTGGGGCAAACATGGGAGAAGGAGGGAGGGAGGGAATGAGGACTGGATAGCAGCAGCTCGCAGTAGGGCAGGAAGGGCTGGAGTCTGCAGCACTGGCACTTGGGGAGGCCTCAGTGGGGGTGAACACAATGGATCGAGGGAGGGGATGGCAGCTGGACAGAGGCAGCACGCAGAAAGAAAGGAAGAGTTGGAGTCTGCATTGCTGGTGTTCAGTGAGACTGAGAAACCTCACATTGTTTATTTTATCTACTAGGAACCTTGTGTTTCAGAAAAAAAACACTCCTCCTCCTTCTAGACTCCAAATGATGTACAGTACTGTGCAAAGGTCTTAGGCACATACATATAGCTAGGGAGGCTAAGACTTTTGCTCAGTGTTGTATTTGTTAATGTGGAGCAGAGAGTGTGGTTCTAAATCTGGTGGGAGCAAATGATGTTGGAGCGCCAAGGGAAGGGTGTGGAATAGGCGGCTGAGAAGGAGTGTCGGGGTGGAGGAGGGTGTGGTGTGAGTGCAGATGCACCCAGCCCTGAGATACCAGGCAAGGTCATTTGATTACAAGCAATAGGTTTATTGATCATGACAAAATATCTCACTGGTGCTTCCCGCTTCCTTCCCCTTTTCCGAACCATGATTCCTCTCTTTCTGCCCCTTTCCCACTCTCAGTCCACAATAGAGACCTGTATCAGAATCAGGTTTGTCATCACTCACATATGTCATGAAATTTATTATTTTTTGAGGCAGCAGTAAGTGCAATACATAAAATTACTACAGTACTGTGCAGAAGTGTGTGTGTATATATATATATATACCTGAAACTTTTCCACAGTACTGTAAATCTAATTTCTTTATCTGATAGTGGTTGGACAATAGGGAACCAGAAAAAGACCATTCACTTTCTGTGGCAAGATTTACTTAAGCTTTTAAATGTAAAAGTTTTGAATTTTTTTAAAGCACATGTACCAGACTAGGTAACAGCTTCCTCCTCAGGCTGTGTGACTAATGAATACCCTGCCACCACCAAGGGCTCGTCACCAGGACAACACGCTGTTTACTGTACTGTTTGTTTATCTGTGCTGTGCTTTGCCACAAGTATTTTGAATTGTATTTTATTAACTTGTTTATAGTATAATATTTTGGTTTATGTGCTGTGTGTGATACATATTGTGTAGGAGCACCATGGTCCAGAGGAACGTTTTGTTTGATTGTATACATGTACAGTCAGATGACAATAACCTTGGATGAGTTTTTCCTTTAATACTTAATTTATGTTTCATTTTTTACAGTTTTGAAGTGAATTTGAATGTATGTAAACATCGAGGGAGATCTAATAACAGTAACAGCTGGCAAAGCTTGAGAGGCTGAGGACAGAACTTTTCTGGTGGTCAAAGCTATTGTATCAGTGTGGCATTCATGTCAGGAGAGGCATTGTGTGGCCTAATTCTCATTGATGGGTGTATGCAGGGCTCCCACTTGGCTCTGTGCCCTGGTCACACTGGAAGAGACTACGGGCAATCACAGTGCCTCTTGTTACATGGACACTGACTTTTCTGGTAATAGGGTCAAGGAGGGACAGTTAAGAGACTTTTAGATAGGCACATGAATGGATGAAAAATTATGTGGGAGGGAAGGATTAAAATGATCTTGCAGTAGGTTAAAGGGTTCCACAAAATCATGGGCAAAAAGACCATTCTCTACTGTTCGATGTTCTTTAAAAAAAAAAGTACAAAAACTATTTCAGAGATGAGAAAGTGAGCTTGTTTCCATATTATATATTCTCCAACCAAGAAAACAGATAATCTAGCCCCTATTAATTTCGGTGTTCTAACTCCATCTAACAAGTTTTCAGGTAATATCACCTTAATGGTCCACATCTGAAATAATGATGAGTCAAAGTAGAGGAAGGAGACAGAGAGCTGGGTTGCCTGGTGTCCTGACAACAAGCTTCCTTCAGTGTCAATGAAACAAAAGAGCTAGTTATTGACTTCAGGAAGAGGGATGGTGCTGCTGTCCACAACAACAGTGTTGAGGTTGAGGGGATTGAGAGTTTCTTGTTGAACATCACCAATAGTTTGCCCTGGTCCAACCACATTGACGTCACAGTCAAGAAAGCTCGCCAAAGTCTTTAATTCCTCCGGAGGCTAAAGAAATTCAGCATGTCCTCATCAACTCTTACCAATTTTTATTGATGTACCTTTGTAAGTGTTCTGTCTGGGTGAATGATGGTTTGGCATGGCAGCTGGACTCTTTGTAACCATGGAAAACTGCAAAGAGTTGTAGACACAGCTCAGCACGTCACAGGAACCAGCCTCCCCCCAAAGACCATCTACACTTTCTGCTGCCTTAATAAAGCAGCCATCTCATCAAAGTCCAACCCAGCCTGGACATTCTCTCTGCTCTCTGCTCACATTGAGCAGAAGATATAAATGCCTGAAAGCACATATCCCCAGACTCAAGGAAAGTTTCTATCCTGCTGTTATCAGACTCTTGTATGATAAGAAGGACTCTTGACCTCACAAACTACCTTGTTATGATCTGGAGCATTATTGTTTGCTTGCACTGTACAATTCAGTAGCTTTTACACTCTATTCTGCACTGTTTTTGTCTTATTCTAGCTCAATGCACTGTGTAGTGATCTGATCTGTATAAACAATATGTGTGACAAACTTTTCACTGTCATAAGTGCAAGAGATTCTACAGATGCTGAATGTCTTAAGCAACACATAAAATGTTGCAGCAACTCGGCAGGTCAGGCAGAATCTACTGAGGGGAATAAACAGTCAACGTTTCGGGCCAAGTCCTGATGATGAGTATTGACTTGAAATACTGACTGCTTATTATCTCCATAGATATTGCCTGACCTGCTGAGTTCCTCCAGTATTTTGTGTATGTTGCTCAAGCTTTTCCCTACCTTGGCACATGTAACAATAATATACTAGTACCAACTATACCTTGTTGAGTGTGATTTTCTTTAACTTTGACACATCATATTATCTCGAAAGGTCCACATGAATGCAAATTGCTTCTCAATCAAAATGGAGATGGGCTTGAGTTCTTTTCTGGATAATAACTATATTTTACTCATTCACCAATCATGTAGCTTTTACGATCTTTGCTGATATTTTAGTTTGAGTAATAGGTATGTCCTAGATTTCTGGTTGTAATGACAATGAAACTGTAAGTGTACACAGTCCTTACAATGGGAAGGAGATGTCAGTGTAGGATTTTTCTCTGTGGGTAATTGAACAGTGAAATGCTAAAGTCACATATCCTTCTGAAGCTGCAATTGTCCTGTAACTTAGTTCAATGAAAATGCTTGAATTGATTAAAAAAAACTTACAGTACAATCAGCATGAACTGTTTTTGGTCCAAAGTTCCAGCATGTATTGTACTGTGTTTGTAAAAAAGCATTTAATTGCAGTCTCATCAACACTCCCCCCTCCCCCATTCAGCATATCTACAAAGGTTGCTAAAGGCCACAAGAAAGCCGCACCCACCATCCAAGGAATGTTCTCTTCTCACGACTGCCATCAGGAAGGAGGTATAGTGCCCACACCACCAGGTTCAGGAGCAGTTATTACCTTCAACCATCAGGCTCCTGAACCAATGTGGATAACTTCACTCACAACAGTGAATACAGCTCACTTTCAATGACCCTACAACTCATGTTTTATGTTTTATTTAGAGATACAGTATGGTGACAGGCCCAATGAAACTGTGACACACCATTAGACCAATTAACCTATTAACCAGTACATCTTTGCGACATGGGAGGCAACCAGGGCAACCGGAGGAAGCCTACCCAGTCATGGGGAGAATGAACAGACTTCTTTCAGACAGCCACAGAACTCCCATGCTTGGACAGTGGTGGGAATTGAACTCCCAATGTGATCAGTGGCGCTGTAAAGCGTTACACTACCCACTATGCTATTGTGGATTGCTTTATGATTATATTTACTATTACCTTATATACTCATACCTCAGTGAGCTTCACATGAGCAGGGAATTCCATTATACCCCAGTATACATGACAATAAGTTGATCTAAGTCTGATAATGATTCAGGAATTAGGCTGGACTACAATCACTCTTTACTTTTTAGCTAGATCACAAACATAACCTTCCTTCCCTTTTCCAGTTCCTGTTCTACATTATACATTTACATTTAAAACTGTTGTCCAAAACTAAAAACAAGTGCTCCAAACAAAGTTCTCAGGACACTTTAGAGTCCTTTAGACTGAATTTTGGATCAATGTACCATCTCCCCAAGCCTTGATTGGAAAAAAAAAAGTCTGAAGTAAAAGTTCAAAGTACATTTATTCTCAAAGTATGTATACAGTTAGCCCTCCTTATCCGTGGGTTCTGCATTGGAAAAATCCGTAAGCTGACTTTGTTCGTCCCGCGTCTTGTTCGTTTGCTACTTGTGTTGTGAGTGAGAGGAAGGAGTTTAAGGCTAGTAAGGGATGGCTGGCTAGCTATGTAAAGCTCTTGAGCCTAAAAAACTTAAAGATCACGGGAAAATCAGGATCGGCTGATGCCGAGGCGACATCAGCGTTCCCAGAAGAGCTACGATGGTTGATTCTGTACTGAACATGTACAGACTTTTTTCTTGTCATTATTCCCTAAACAATACAGTATAATGACTATTTACATAGCATGTACATTGTATTAGGTATTATAAGTAATCTAGAGATGATTTAAAGTATACGGGAGGATGAGCATAGGTTATATGCACATATATGCTATGCCATTTTATGTAAGGGACTTGAGCATCCGCATTTTTTTGTATCCGTGGGGGGGACCCGGAATCAATCCCCCGCGGATAAGGAGGGCCGACTGTACATTACACAACCTTGAGATTTGTCTCCTTACAGGCAGCCACAAAAAAACAGAAACCCGGAAGAACTCGTCAAAGATGACCGTCAAACCCCCAAGGTGCAGAGAGAAAAAACCAAACAAATTGTACAGCAATAAGAGCAAGCTAGTAGCTTACAGAACTGAAGTCCACTAAAGAGATTCTGTCCAAAGACACAAAGCCACAGACCCTCAGTTGAAGTTAAAACTGCATGTAGGTGGCCTAAAAGACTACCTTTGCTAAGATCCAATTAATGTTGCAACCCTACTTCATAAGCATAAGTTAAAGCCTGTTTTACAAATGTAATATACTTTGACAAGACATGAAAGACTGGGAGCAGCTCATGGCATTTGGTCTAATTGGGAAGTCAAGGCAGCTGATGAGGGCCACAGAGCCTGTGTAATGGCATATTGTTTCATAACTTCAGCTGTTTGAAAATCGGACAGATTTTCTGAAATGTAATTAAATTCTTTAAAGAAAAAGGATCATAAGTGGCAATTACCAACTCTACAGCATGACAGCAGCAATACAATTCATTTAACTTGTATTAACACTCAAAAGAACCTCCAATCCTTCAGAAGTGAAACAGAATCAGATCAAAATAATAAATCCAAGGATGTGACATATTAATCATGCACCATCTATCACTGTATTACTCAATCTTCTGAACTACTTTGGAGGGACGGCTGAGTAGTGTAACAGTTACTACACCATCAGCAATTCCCGCCACAGTCTGTGATGATTTTGTATGTTCTCCCCATGAAAGTGTGTGTCTCCTCTAGGTGCTCTGGTTTCCTCCCACATTCCAAAGACGTACGAGTTGGTAGGTTAGTTGGCAAAATCGATATAATTGGGTGGCATAGGCCTTTTACTGTGCTAAATCTATGAATAAATACATTAAATTACAGTGAGTTGTCCCAGGTAGGGGGAGGCTGCTACTATGCTGTGCCACTGAATAAAATGCCCATCACTCTGTGGAAAAGTGGTATGTGGAGTTAATCAAAGCAATATGTGTGCGTTAATTTAGAGACATAAGATGCAGGTGCTAGAATCTGGAGCAACAATCTTCTGGAGAAACTCCAGAGATAGAGCAGAATCTGTGGGGAGACGTCTCGTGATGAATCATGCATTAGGACTGAGAGGGGAGATGGACAGTACTGAGAGGGAAAGAGGAAGGGTAAGGCAGGAGCCTCAGCTGCTTAGTGGACTGAGAAAGGGTGAAAGATGACAGGCAGGTTTCAACAGGTGTAAGTCATTTATTAAACACTGAACTAGATGGCTTTCTACTTGGAAGAATGATTTATTGAAAAAAAACAGTATGCAATTTAAAGTCCAAATACTGCAGTTGCTGTAAAGCTGAAGTCCAACATAGAAATTGCACAGTGTGTTTAATACCTGGAACACACTGCCAGAGGAAGAGATGGAATCAGATAAAACCACTGTGCTTAAGGGGTGTTTAGACAGACACTTTAGGAAGACAAGGTTTGGAGGATACAGTGCTGATGTGGACAAATTGGATTATTGTAGCTGTACAAAAAGGCTGGCATGGATGCAATGTGCAGAAAGGCTTTTTTGTGCTTTTGGCTCTGAAACTCCTTCCCTCTATAGATATTGATGGACTAGTTGACTATGTTCAGTGCTACTTCCTCAATTTCATTCGGGCTGTAGTTACTGAAGTGGATGAAGTTAACTAATGAAAATTTCAGTATTACTTTAATCTTAGGGTTGTGTACTGCACACATACTTTGATAATAAATGTACTTTGAACTTACTGATGAATATTAATGTTAAGTTCAGATCAGACAGTGGAAGAAAAAAATAACTGAGCCTTGTAAACTATGAGTTACTTTGAATTAAGAGTTTAAAAAGGTCAATAACCAGCAAAAGCATCAGATGGAACAGAGATCTTAATTGCATGACCAAGATGGTGCGGTCTTTCATTGATTCTATTATGGTTATTTATTGTATTATGGATTTATTGAGTTACACCCACAGGAAACGCATAGTTATATTGTTAGACCGCACTTGGAATATTGTCAACAGTTTTGGGCTCCATATCTCAGGCAGGATATGTTGTCACTGGAGAGAACCCAGAGGAGATTCACGAGGATGATTCTGGGAATGAAGGGAATAACACTTAAGGAGCATTTGGCAGCTTTGGGCCTGTACTCACTGGAATTTAGAAGAATGTGGTGGGATTTCATTGAAATCAACTAAATGTTGAAAGGACTAGATAAGCTGGATGTGGAGAGGATGTTTCCTGTGGTGGGGCTGTCCAGAGCTAGAGGGCACAGCCTCAAATTTGAGGGGTGATCTTTTAGGACAGAGATAACGAGGGATTTTTTTAGCCAAAGAGTGGTGAATCTGTGGAATGCTCTGCCACAGACTGCGGTGGAGGTCAAGTCCGTGAGTATATTTACAGCGGAAGTTGATCATTCCTTGATTGGTTAGGGCATCAGAGGAAAGAGTGAGAAGGCAGGTGTATGAGATTGAGTGGGATCCAGGATCAGCCATGATGGAATGACAGAGCAGACTTGATGAGATGAATGGTCTAATTTTGCTCCTATGTTTTATGGTCTCTTATATGGTGATATACAGTATATGTATTTTGATAATAAACTTATTTTGACCTTTTTTTGAATAAAATTGATTTGTGTGATTGGCTTGTAAAAGGTAAATAAATATGTCCTGGAACTCTCAACTTAAAGCTGCATAAAATAGTGTAGTTGGAAGTTGCCGCACAGCAGTAAGGAGGAGATGTGTATATATTTCTTGCATGTCTTAATAGCTGTTTGAAAATTTGGTTCTAACCTTTCTGCAGTACTTTTGTCTGTTTTTGTGCTTTTCTTTTTGTTCTACATTAAGCATTAACAGAAGGGCATCACCTACAACTCTTCTCTCCAGCTGCTGACTGACATCCTGAGTATTTTCAGCATTCTCTTTTGTCTCAGCTTTTCAGTAACTGCGGTGTTGTAGAGTTATACAGCATAGAAATGGGGCCCTCAGCCCAACTGTTCCATACCAACCAACACACACACAAAATGCTGAGAAGCCCAGCAGATCAGGCAACATCTATGGAAATAAATATATAATTGACATTTTAATTGAGACCAGTTTCAGGTCTGGAAAGGAAAGAGGAAGATGCCAGAATAAAAGATGAGAGAGTGGGGGGTGGCAGTGGAGGGTAGGAGAATACATAGTTAGAAGGTGAAAAAGGGAAGCCAGGTGAGTGGGGAAGGTAAAGGGCTGGAGAAGATGGAACCTGATAGGAGAGGAGAGTGGACCATAGGAGAAATGGAAGAAGGTAGGACATTGAGGAGAGGTGATAAGCAGATGAAGAGGTGAGAGGATAGAGTGGGGAATAGAAGAAGAGAGAAGGTGAAGGGATATTTTTTACTTGAAGGAGAAATCAATCTTCATGCCATCAGGTTAGAGGCTACCTAAATGGAACATGAGGTGTTGCTCCTCCAACCTGAGAGTAGCCTGGTCATGGCACAAGTGGAAGCCATGGATTGACATGTTGGACCTGGAATGGGGACTGGAGTTAAAATGGTTGGCCACCAGGAAATTCTGCTTTTGCTGGACGAACAGGGATGCTTGACAAAGCAGTTCCCACTATTTACATCAGGTCTCAAAACCTTAGAGGAGGCAAGATCAGGAGCAGTGGATACAAGAGATGACCCCAGAAGATTCACAGGTGAAGAGTTGCCTCGCTTGGGTAGCCTATCTGGGGCACTGAATGGAGGTGAGGAACGAAGTAAATTGGCAGGTGTAGCATATCTGTCACTTGCAAGATATGTGCCAGGAGATCTTTCATTTTTCCATGTTTTTTGGCCCATACTCCTCTAAATCAGGGTTTCCCAAAGTAAGGTCCATGTATTAGTGGTATTGGTCCATGGCATATATAAGGTTGTGAACCTCTGTTCCTATTCATGTACCTGTCCAAGTGTCTTGTACATGTTTCTCCATTGTCTAACAGTAGTTTGTATATTCTTGCATTAATTGCATGTGTTTCCTCCTGTTGCTCCAGTTTCCTCCCACATTCCAAAGATAGACTGGTTAGTAGGTCAATTAAACACATGGGTGTGTTTGGGCATTGTGTGCTTGTTGGGCCGGAAGGGTCTGTTACCATGTTGTATCACTAAATAAAATTCTAAAAGTTTAAAAAAAAGTTCCTATTGTACCTGCCTTGACTACTTCCTCTGCCACTTTGTGCCAAGAGTCTTGTACTGAGCACCGTTAGGGTGGAAAATGTTCCCTCGACTCTGACCCATATGCACCCCACCACAGGTTCTGATTAAATTTCTTTCCTCTCACTTTGAGCATATGTTCCCAAGTTCTTGATTCCCAGCCCCCCGGGAAAAAGACTGTGTGCATTCACATCGTCTATCCTCCTCTTGATTTTATACACCTCTAAAAGATTTCCCCCTCCCATTCTTCTATGCCCCAGTGAATAAAATCCTACCCTGCTCAATCTCTCTCTCTAACTCAGTCCCTCAAGCCCTGGCAACAGCCTCGTAAATATCCTCTGCACTTTCTCCAGATTAATAGCACCTTTCCTGCAGCAGACAAGTTTCCTTTTAGTTCTTTCACTTGTAAAACAACCCTCATTTATATAAAAATAATAATTACAGTGAGAGAATTAATATTTAATCTTATTCTGTGTTGGCTGCAATAACCATCTCTGAGCAAAATCCAGACATTGAACATTCTGCCTACCATTATTTTTGTCCTGTCTAGTTTTTAATTGCCCATTAGCAGGACACAGGCAAAACACATGAGGCATTATCGTGTAGCAGTTAGCACAAGGCTTTACAATGCAGGTGATCAAAGTTCAATTTCCACCACTGCTAGTAAGGAGATTGTACTATCTCCCTGTGACTGTGTGGGTTTCCTCTGGGTGCTCTGGTTTCCTCACACAGTCCAAAGACATACCAATTGGTAGGTTAATTGGTTATTATAAATTGTCCTGTTATGAGGCTTGGATTAAGTTGAGGGTTGCTGGAGACACAGTTCGAAGGGCTAGAACGGCCTACTCCACACTGCATCTCAATAAATAAAATTTAATTTTTTTTTGTCTATAACATGTTGATAAGAAATGTGAACCATGAATTTGTCAGCTGGTTGCTGGGATGAAAAGCTGAGCTGGCTGTTTAAGTCAGCTGTGAATAACTGGTTCTTCAAAGGAATATGATAAAGAAGGACTATCACACATCATTGTCACATATTATTAATTTTTCATCAATCAGTTCCAGTTGATTAATAGTTTGCTTAACTAAATATAAATTAACCACAGTATTATTCTTTTTGTCAAAAATAAAAATGCAAATTCCGTGGAGGAAATTATGAAGAGAAGGTTTGCCATATATAATGCATAAAGCTGAAATGTTTAAGGGTTTTCTCACAGATAATTCTTGTCCAACTTTTGATGAATTATGTAGAGGGAAAGAGAGATGGATTGAGCGAAAGTCTCTGCTACAAGTCTACTTAAATACTGAGGAAGCTGTTGATAGAGCTGAGTACTTGCAGTGAACCTGGTGAATCTCAGGGCAGTATATGGTGACATATCTAAAATGCTGGTGGAACTCAGCAGGCCAGGCAGCATCTATAGGAAGAAGTACAGTTGATGTTTCAGGTCGAGACCCTTCGTCAGGACTAATAGAAAAAAGAGATAGTAAGAGATTTGAAAGTGTGAGGGGGAGGGGATTCCCGAAAGGAGGAGGAGGGATGAAGCTAAGAGCTGGGAAGTTGATTGGCAAAAGGGATACAAGGCTGGAGAAGGGGGAGTATCATAGGACGGAAAGCCTTGGAAGAAAGAAAAGGGGGAGGGGAGCACCAGAGGAAGATGGAAAGAGAGAGAAAAAATAGGGATGAGGTTAGAAGGGGAGGAAAGGCATTAACAGAAGTTAGAGAAATTAATAGAGAAAACATGAACATTGAAGTGCATATTGATATATGCACTTTTTTGTTAACTTGTACATAGGCACAATATTTTTCTATCTGTTAATATTATTGTGTTAATATTATTTTATGTGTTGTATATGATAGATGAACTATCAATGTTCCCCAAGGAACATTGTTTTGTTTAGCCATATACATATGTAAAGTTAAACGACAATAAACTTGAATTGCAACTTGAACTTGAAATGTTACTGACTAGTGGGGTTATTGAAAACCAATTAAAGATCTTTGACAGTCAAATGTATTTATTTGTCACATATACATCAAAACATTCAGTGAAATTTGTCATTTGCATTAACAACCAATATGAAATGCCAGATGTTAAAGCTGAAGTGGGGAGATGGAAGGCCAGAGAATTTAAGAAGGTGGGGTTAGGTAGGATGAGCAAGACCCAATGTTTATGAAAAAGAAAAAGGAAAAATGAGTTTATTGTCATTTGCACAACTATGTGTCTGCACAAGTGCAATGAAAAACTTGCTTGCAGGCAAGCAGCATCAGATAAGCAGTATCCACAAGAAAATATCTAATTTAAGCATAAAATATGCACACAGGAAATGCTGGAGGAGCTCAGCAGGTCAAGTAGCATTGATGGAGAGAAAAAATACAGCTGGCATTTTGGGCCAATGCCATTCATCAGGACTGGAAAGGAAGAGGGCAGAAGCCCGAATAAGTAGATGGAAGGAGAGGAAGGAGCACTACCTGGCAGATGAAAGAAGAATAATTAGAACATAAAAAAGAACAAAGTTAATCTTAGTACAGAGTAGTCAGTGTTAATAGTTTTGCTGAACTGTAATCATTAACATTTGGCTGGTTGGTTCAAGAATTGAATGGTTGAAGTGAAGTGGCTGTTCTTGAATCTGGTGGTGTGGGGCTTCAGGCTTTAGTGCTTCCTGCTTGATGTTAGCGTCAAGAAGATGGCATGAACCGACTGATGAGTACTGCATAGATTCTAACAAGACTTCCAACTGTGTCCCCACATGGCAGACAGGCAAATATTTGAATGCTGTTCCAGGGAAGAGGATTCAATGGTTTGGCACCTGGTTGATGTGCTTCACAGATCTATCTGCTGTGCCTTCACACCAGGTCATGGGCCTTCAAGACTTTTCTACTGCGTGGGACCCTGTTGGAAGTCTCGCTTCAATCTATGTAGGCACCATCAATCAAGTGTCAGCTTTATTCACCATCTACATTTCTGTGTATTAGGAATTTGCTGTGGTGTGTTGATCCAACATATAACAGAAAACAACATTCAACATATAAAGAATCAATAATTAAATTTAAAAAAAGTTTTAAGTTTTAAAGTACAGATATGGACTAAAATTTGCATAAATACTAATATGCATTTACAATGTAAACAACATTATAAAAGGTGGCTTGAAGTATTTACAGTACAGTGTAGTGACTGACGTGGAAAGGGTTGGGGTGAGAACTAGAATGGGTGATTACATGAAATGCCAGCGGGAAGAAACTTCTATGATAAGTGAATTTTTTTTGTTGTTTTAATAGCCTTAAAGTGCTTTTCGGAAGGGTTTGTTTTTTGGAAAGGACAGATTGCTGGGTGGGTAACGTCTGCAATGATTTTCCTGCCCACTACTTTGTCCTAGACATGCAAGTCCAGCAGTGCTGGTAGACAATAGCCAAGGAGCTTTTCTGCTGTCCTGACAGTATATTGTGACACAGGGTCATCTTCGTTGTATGCACTCCCCCTCCCTGCACTCTGCTGCTTTCCTTTACCTCATCTTCAGCATTAAAAGCTTCTGGGATACTTTGAAAATAAAGAGCAAGAAGAACCTAACGCCAATAAAAGGAGACAAAATATTCTGGTTGCGAGAAACTGCGTACTTTAAAGTAATGCCCTAGATCAGTGTTTTGAATAATATAAGATTCTTTCTCTTGGAGCAGCAGGCTCTGCGGCAGTTCTGTAACTTGCCTTCCATCATCGAACCCAATCCCCTCCCCGAGGACAATATTATTAGAGCAGTACAGACTTCTTTTTACTTCACTCAGCTGTGTCTGCATTTGGTGTGCTTTTATTTTGTCTTAAAGTGTCCCGCAGATTAATGTCATTTTGAATGCTGTGCTGTTTTACCTTGGGAGATGCTCATTAATTTCAATGAACTGTCCACTGTGAGAGTGCTATTGGAGCTGCTAAAATCAGCTTTGTAGTTTCTCAGTGTTTTTTTTTTGTGTTGCTTTCTCTTTGGAAGCAAACTCTGTTTAATATTGTAACAGCAGTGCACAGTTACAATCTTCTTTAATGTGGCTCAAAATAAGTTCCAAGGGATTTCGCAGGAACGTTGCAAAATGAATTTGTGAAAATTTGGTATGTCACCTAAAACAATCACAGATATCTACCAATCTATCATGCTGAGCATCCTAACCAGCTAGGTCACCATTTGGTAGTGGAGGGATGGGGTGGGGGGGGGGGGGCACAAGAGTTGCCTCTGCTGCCCAGGATCAAAGTAAGCTGCAAAGAGTGGAAAAATTAATCAGCTCCATCATGGACTCTGTCCAGGACATCTTCAATGAGCGGTGCCTTAAAAAGGCAGTGTCCATCATAAGAACCCCCGCCACCCAGGACATGCCTTGTTCTCCTTGTTTCTATCAAGAAGGAGGTACAGAAGTCAGAAGGTACACACTCAGCAATTCAGGAGCAGCTTCTTCCTCTCTGCCATCAAATTTCTGAATGGGTATGAGCACTACCTCACTACTTTTATTTTTCACAACTTATTTAAATTAACTATTTTTATATTTTTTAATGTAATTCACTGATTTTTTGACTGTAATTATGTATTGCATTGTATTTCTGCCACAAAGTTAACACACTTCATGACCTATGCTTGTGATATTAAGCCCGATTCTGATTTTAATATTTGTCACTGACCCCTGTAAAGCGATATTGGAAGAAAAGTTACATAGAAGCATAGAAAACCTGCAGCACAATACAGGACCTTCGACCCACAAAGTTGTGTCGAACATGTCCCTACCTTAGAAATTACCAGGCTTACCCATAGCTATCCATTTTTCTAAGCTCCATGTACCTATCCAAAAGTCTCTAAAAAGATCCCATCGTATCCACCTCCACCACCATTGCTGGCAGCCCATTCCACGCACTCACCACTCTCTGAGTTAAAAAACTTACCCCTGACATCTCCTCTGTACCTACTCCCCAGCACCTTAAACCTGTGTCCTCTTGTGGCAACCATTTCAGCCCTGGGAAAAAGACTCTGACTATCCACAGGATCAATGCCTCTCATCATCTTATATACCTTTGGAAATAAAAAACAAAAGTCCGATAACAGGAACCTGAAATAACAACAGAAAATGCTGAAGCACTGAGCAGGTCAAGCAGTATCTGTGCAGAGAAACATTATTAATGTTTCAACTTAAAGATCCTTCATCAAAGTTAATCTTACTTGTCAACCTAAAATACTAACTGTGTTTGCATTTCTATCAATGCTACCTGATCTGGTGAGTGCTTCTAGAATTTTCGTTTTCAGTGGAACAAAAGCTTGTTCAATGAGGTAGATTTTTACAGAGCACCTCTTCGCTGAAGTTCCATATTAGTTAGTAGTTTCCCCCAGATTGTCGAAATTGTCCAAACCTTCTGAAGTAAAAAAAAAAGATGAGGGGATATCCGACCAGATGTGAGTTTGTGAGGCATCATACTGGAGGCTGGGATGAAAAATCTTGGGACAAAATTTAACGAAAAATATGGTTTCAGTAGCACACACAAAATTCTGGAGGAAATTAGCAGGATAGACAGCAGCTATCATCATCATTATGTGCCGTGGTGTATGATCATAAGAAAATAAGATGCAAGAACAGAATTGGGCCATTTGACCCATCAAGTCTGCTCACCATTTCACGAGGCTGATCCATTTCCCTCTCAGCCCCATTCTCCTGCCTTTTCCCCACATCCCTTCATTCCCAGGCTGATTGAGAATCTGTCAACATCTGCCTGAAATATACTCATTGACTTGGCCTCCTCAGTCACTGATGATGACAAATTCACTACTCTCCAGCTAAAGAAAACCCTCATCTCCGTTCTAACTGGATGCTCCTGTATTCTGAGCCTTTCTCCTCTAGTCCTAGACTCCCCCACCATTGGAAACAGTCTCTCCCCATCCAGTCTATTGGGACTTTTCAATATTTGATAAGTTTCAATGTGATCCCCCACTCATTTTTCTAAGTTCTAGTAAGGGCAGACCCGTAGTTATCAAATGCTTCTCATATGATAAACCTTTCAGTCCCAGAATAATTTTCATGACATGAGCAATCATGGTCTTCTGTCTGTCTTTAATCTGCTTATTCTTTTCTCTATCCATCACTCTGATTGTCCTTGTTGTGTCTGTGCACAATGAAATAATTAAATAAAATAAATTAAACCAATTAAATAAAAGTACACGTGGGTAATGGCTTTAGGTGGTATATTCACATTGCAATGAGCGAATGAGAGAGAACAACCCGCATGCACAGGTCCATATGTAGTGCTAAGGGAGGTGGGGTCTGTGCTCTAAAAGAAATAGATCCATACATTACACTTATTCCCCATTGAGACTAATGCAACATAAATCTGTATATGTACAAAACATTCAATTTTCCTTTCATAAACCCATATTCCAAATAAACATGCTTTCACAATAACATTCCATAACTAACTTTGCAGTTTTGAAAGTTCAGTCTTTTCCGTGGCACTCTGCTTCTTTCAGGATAGTGCCTTTGTGCCTGTGCAATGGCACCAGGTTTAGCAGGTACCTTGTCAATGATAACAATCTCGTTGGGCTGCTGGGCCTGTGGAGTGGCATCAGGTTTGGTAGGTGTATTTTCTAAGACAGCGTTCTCAGTTCCCAGTGTCAGTGGCATCACTATTGAGAAGTAAGTCTGGTGACTGTAATGTGTCCGTCTTTTGGATTCATTTGACTCAGGTATTCTTCTGTTGAGCATCCAGTATCTGGTCCAAATGATGTCTCCATGTCTGATCTCCAGTGTGTACATCAGTGGTCCAGTTTTTGTAGTTATCCTACAGGGTGTTCACTTGTCTTCTCGGTAATCAGCTGTTAGGACTTTCTATCCACTCTTGAAGTTCCTTGCTGCTTCACTTTTCAGCTGGCTAAGCTGTTTATTCTGTACTTCCCTCTAGAAGTCTGGTTTCTGAAGATCTATGTGAGATCTTAGGTTCCTGTTCATGAACAGTATTACAGGTGTTTGATTTGTTGGTTGCATGAACTGAGTTCTGATGCACAAGAAGGAAATTGTCCACCTTGTGCTGTAGGGGAATGTCTTCCTTGTCTATTGCTTTTCCTGGTGTTCACCTGGCAGAGAATCTCACCTGGTCCCTCAACACCAGCTCCATAGCCAAGAAAGCCCATCAGCATCTCCACATTCTGTAAAGGCTGAGGAAAGTCCATCTCCCACCCCCCATCCTCACCACATTCTACAGGGGTTGTATTGAGAGTATCCTGAGCATCTGCATCACTGCCTGGTTCGGGAATTGCACTGTCTCGGATTGCAAGACCCTTCAGTGGATAGTGAGGTCAGCTGAGAAGATCATTGGGGTCTCTCTTCCTGCCATTACAGACATTTACACCACATGCTGCGTCTGCAAAGCAAACAGCATTATGAAAGACCCCACGCACCCCTGATACAAACTTTTCTCCTTCCTGCCATCTGGCAAAAGGTACTGAAGCATTTGGGCTCTCAAGCCAGACTGTGCAACAGTTTCTTCCCCCAAGCCATCAGACTCCTCAATACCCAGAGTCTAGACCAGGCATGGGCAAACTACGGCCTGCGGGCCATATGTGGCCCGTTAAGCTTTTTAATCCGGCCTGCAGAACTTGATGAAATTATATTAATAAACCTTGTTAACGTTTTCTCCCCGCAATTCTGGCGTTTTCCCAATAGATGACACACTCTATATACATTGACCTTTGTTGAGGTGCAGCGTATTACTCCACATTTGCGCTTTACTTTGTGACCTTGTGGCGACCCATTTCCTGGCACATCCGAACCGGCTCACAATTAGCCAGTGTTCCGGCTAAGGGAGATAGCCTGCGGGGATTTGCAAGCACAGGGCTCTGCATACCAGCGCGCACTCCCTGCTTTGTCATTGTGTGGGTCGTTGTTGAGTTTTGGCACAGGGGACAATTGAATAAGAAGGAGCAGGACAAGTAGACCTGCATCTCCTACCGTTTTTGAAATAAAGACAGTCAGGAGGAGAGTGATGATGATAATATCTTGAAGGATAACAGAATTTTCAGTGCTTTAAAATAATAACTGTTACTATTAAAAAACGCTGTATTTTATTCATTTAATTTTCAGTGTTTTAAAAGTCATTTCAATAAATAGCTAAATACCATGGGACTTCAAAGACAGATATTTTGTTGTAATGCATTTGTTCATTTTCAATTGAAATTAAAGCAAATGTTTTCTATATATCCCATGATATTTTATTTTCTCTTATGAGGTGTATTACCAAAACACTCCGTCCATCTGCTCCTGGTCCGGCCCCCCTGTCAAATTTTAGAACCCTTTGTGGCCCTCAAGTCAAAAAGTTTGCCCACCCCTGGTCTAGACTGACATATATGTCCTTTATTATTATACTGAAATTTGTCCTCTATTGTGTCTATTGCCTTGTTTATAATTTATTTATTTATTAATTAGTTATTGTACTGCCCTGCACTATTTAGAGCACTTTATGTAGTCTTGTGTAGGTCTGTAGTCTAGTGTAGTTTTTATGTTATTTTACTTAGTCTAGTGTAGCCTTGTGCTGTCTCACATAGCCTACTGTAGTTTTGTGTTGTTTCATGTAGCACCAGGGTCCTGGAGGAACGCTGTTTCATTTTTACTGTGTACTGTACCAGCAGTTTATGGTTGAAATGACAATAAAAAACAACTTGACTTAATGGACTTCTTGAAGGTTTGGAAAAACCTTTCAGCTAACCCATTTGTTGCTGGGTGGTGAAGAGCTAACTTGAGATGTCTGATGTCATTTTTCTCATGAATAGTTGAAATTCTTCTGACGTGTGTGGTGGTCTGTTGTCACTCATAATTTGCTCTGTTAGGCTGTTTCTGGCCATGGTAGTCCTCAGGACAGAGACAGTCTTTGCTGATATGGTTGACTTCATCAGTATAACCTCTGGCCACTTTGATTGAGCATCCACCGCAATCAGAACCATGGAGTCCATGAATAATCCAGTAAAGTCAATATGCATTCTTTGACAAGGTTAAGATGGCCACCCCCATGGATGTAACATTGCCTGTGGGGGTGCATTTTGAACTTTTTGGCATTTCAAACAGCTTTTGGCCAGGTCTTCAATCTGTTTGCCTATTCCCAGTCACCACACATAGCACTGATCGAAACTCTTCATCTTGACTGTACGCAGGTGTCCTTCATGCAGAATTTCTAACTCTCTGGTGTGCAGTTTAGAGGGACCCACAACTCGAGGTTCACACATGAGCATTCTAGACAGTTGGTTTCGTCTCACTGTGAACTCTGGGAACATTGGCTTGCCATGAGCTGGCTACCTTTGCGTAGCGGGTTCATAGACTTCTGACAATATCAGGTCATTTCTTGTTTCCCTTTATATTTTGGAATTAGTTACCAGCAACTTGTCCACCAATGGGTCACAGTATGTCTCTTTCACCAATCAACTTCTTAGTTCTTTGCTTCATCACTGCCCCCTCCAGGAATGACCTATCGCTTGTTGTTTCTCTCTCCCCCTCCCCCCACCTTTCCAATCTACTCCTCAGCTTTTTTTCTTCAGTCCTGCAAAAGCGTTTTGGCTCGAAATGTTGACTGTGCTTTTATCCATAGATGCTGCTTGGCCTGCCGAGTTCCTCCAGCACTTTGTGTATAAAGCTCTAACTGTTGTGTTTGGTCTCCATATGTCACATTTACTTTTCAGTTTGCCTTTGGGAGACATGGTTTCACCTGGGTAAGTCTTTAGCATCACTGAGTTCTTCTCTAATGGCATCTGGCTGTGGAATTACGGACAAAGCTGACCTTATATCCAGCTTCATTTTCAGATTTTCACCGGATACATCTATTGTAATCCAGAAAATGTTGTGATCTGCTTCAGTGATACTATGCAGTACTAGGCATGAGACTTCACCTTTGTCAGACTCACTGTTGTCTGATTCTGTTTTACATTCAGTAACTTTATGCATTTGTTTAGTTTTGTGTTTGAGATTTTTCACTTGGCTGTGCTTTTTGCCCGCCTTGCTCACTCTCTCTATGTGAACTTCTCTGACTCTTTCTGCACACTTTTTGTTTGAACCAGCAGTCATTTGCATCTTTGGAGGATTTGCCACATCGATACCATTTTTGGTTTTTTGCACCTTTCAGGGACATTTTGTGAATTTTACATTCTAACCTTTTCTGTAGTTCTGCTGTATCCTTTGCTGCAGTCACTATCAAATGTCGCAATGGTCTATGCCCATTCTAAGGATAGGTCACTTTCGGACAGCAGCTTCTGTTGGGTGCTTTGTTGATGCATGCCACATACACGCCTGTTACTTAATACATCTGTAAAGTCATAATACTGGGAAAGTTTGCGCAGTTTCACAAAGTATTCCAAAAGGATTTCATCTTTTGATTAATGCAACACACACAAAATGGTGGTGGAACGTAGCAGGCCAGGCAGCATCTATAGGAAGAAGTACAGTCAATGTTTTGGGCTGAGACCCTTTGTCAGGACTCTGCCCAAAACATCGCCTGTACTTCTTCCTATAGATGCTGACTGGCCTACTGCATTCCACCAGCGTTTTGTGTGTATTGCTTGAATTTCCAGCATCTGCAGATTTCCTCATGTTTTCATCTTTTGATTGGTTCCTTTTGAAAAATTTAGATCTCCCGGCTATTACCAGTGGTTTAGGGCTCAAATGACTTTGTAAAACTGTAACAATTTCAGTTCTGGTTGCCTCATTACAGGAAGGATTTGGATGCTATAGAGAGTGTGAAGAGGAGATTTGCAAGGAAGTTGCCTGGATCGAGAGCTTGCCTTATGAGAGTAGGTCGTGAACTTGGCCTTTTCTCCTTTGAGCGATGGAGGATGAGGGGTGACCTGATAGAAGTGCAGAAGATGATGAGAGGCATTGATCATGTGGATAGCCAGAGGCTTTTGTCCAGGGATGAAATATCTAACACAAGGGGGCATAGTTTTCAGGTGCTTGGAATGAGGTACAAGAGGGATGCCAGAGGTAAGTTCTTCACAAGGAGAGTGGCGGTTGCATGGAATGCACTGCTAGCGAAGGTGGTAGAGGTGGATAAAATAGGGTCTTTTAAGAGCCTCTTAGATGGGTACATGGAGATGAGAAAAATAGAGGGCTATTTGGTAGGGAAATTCTAGGCAGTCTCTAGAGTAGGTTACATGGTTGGCACAACATTGTGGGCCGAAGGGCCTGTAATGTGCTGTAGATTTCTATGTTCTATGTTCTCTGTACTAAGTTGCGTAAGAAATTGTACATTCTTGGGCCCATTAAGCTAAGAATGTAGGAGCTTTCTTTTGCTCCTCCGCGTTGCTAACATTACAACACAGTTCAACCCTCTCGATATACGACCCCTAGCCTTCATTAGCGCTATCAAATCTGTCAAACTTTACTGACTGAAGCTATCGCCATATTATTTTCACCTTAAATTCAACGCATTGTCCACTGTTACTCACACATTTGTTAGCATCTGTGGTGCCCTTCTCGTGTTTAACTTCTACTGTTTCATCCCGTAACTGTTGGTGCAGTTCATGATATACTCTGACATGGAGGCTCGTACTCATCTACAGTTTGTTGAGTCTGTGCACAACTATATATCGATTAAATAAAAGCACAGATGCAGGAGATGGCTTTAATTGATGTATTAATATTGCAACATGAGAAGGAGAGAGAGAGAGAACAATGTACGTGTGTAGTCAACAACACATGTTCAGACAACAGATCAATACATAGAATACATAGTGCAAGGCAAGGGGGTTATTGGTCTAAACAAACTAGTTGCATACATTACAATACTTAGTAAATTTTCCTTCAGAAATGGTTTGCCATTTCCTACTTCTTTGTAGAAGATTAAGTCTTCTACAAGAAGACGTTGTAGTCTTCTACAAAGAAAACTTGTGTCTTTACAAGAAGGGTGACCCCAGCCATTATCAATACCCTTTAGAGATGGTCTGCCTGGCATCAGTGGTCACATAACCAAGCCTTGAGATATTCACTAGTTGCTCCCATGGCTTCACATGACCCTGATCGGGTGGATTCAGTGGGGGGGGGGGGGGCTATGCAGCTACTGCACCTTGCCGAATTGTGACCTGCAGGCTAATGGAAGGAAGGAGCACTTACACCTCTCCAGCCCACCATCCTGCAGCATGTATGGAGAGGAATAAAGAGTTGAAGTTTTGTCTAAAGCATTTCTTCAGAGCTGGAAAAGAATGAGGAAGAGGTCAGAATTAGAAGGTGGAAGGAAGTGAAGGGGAACAAGCTGGAATCTCCATATTGTTTGTGAACTTCATTTATTGTCTTAATGTGAGTTGTACAAGAGACAATACATAACAATCCAGTCGCTAGGATTTCACCATCCCCAAACCAAAATGGAATGAATTCCTTTAAGATGTGTGTTATTTTCTTTTCTAAAAATGTGAAAATAAAAATATTGATAGTGAGTTCAAGGTAAGTTTTTTAGGAAAGCTATTTTGCTAATTGTGCACAATATATTGCCTGTCTGGAGTAATATGTGCTGAAATCGGGTCTGATGGCATTTAGCTGACAAGTAATCTCAACAAATTGTCTATTGCTGAATTGCTGAAGTGTATTTCTACAGATGGTGAGAAGTTTGCAGAGTATTTCTAGCATCCTTTTATCATAGAACATATGTCCCACATTACATAACAGTGGAAATGTATTACATACTAAATGGCAACTTTCCCTGATAACTAACATTTCTGCTACCTTTTTCAAAGCAACTCCTCCTACCCTCAGTTCTAGGCTATGATGCTGTCATTTGCTAAACAAATGTTCTCCACCTGCTCTTCAGCCCCCGTCACTTTTCAGTCATGTCCCCACTTCAACCTGCAGTCTGATAGTTGTGACCTCTTGGGCAATTGCTGGATGTTTGCTTCTTCATTCATGGTGTGACATGGTCGTGTAGCAGTTAGTGCAAACTCATTATGGCATAGCCATAAGGGTTCTATCCTTGCTGCTGTCTGTAAGGAGTTTGTATTTTCTCACTGTGATTGGGTGGGTTTCTTCCAGGCCCTCGTGTTTCCTCCCACAGTCCAAAGACGTACAGGCATACAGGTTACGATTGGTAATTTATAGACAGGCAATGTTAGCACTGGAAGCATGGAGACAGTTGTAAGCTGCCCCCAGAACACTCTCGGTCTTTGTTGGTTGTTGATGGCCAATTATATATTTCTCAGCATGTTCCTCTTTTCTTTATCTTCCCACTCCAGTGTGCAGCCCATCTCCTTGAGAACATGTGAGAAATGTCACATCAGACCCTTAGTTCCACTAGAGGCCGTCCGTTGGTTGGGGTTGACTATAGGGGTTGGTTCCTTGCCATCTACGTGATATGCAAGCTTACTATGCCAGCCTGGGCAGTATGATATGGAGAGCAAGCTGTTTCCCATGCAGTAGGCTCCACCTCTTCACACAGCTGATGACCCAAAGGATGGAAAAGGCCGATACAGTTTGGCAGTATCAATTGCATTGAGTTGCCAGTCAGCATTGAACTCAATAGAGAACTACCTTAGGGAGTTCAGCTCCGGATTTATCCCTTGGGGATTACTCCTGAAGCCTGCCTCATGAGTGGGTGCAGCCACAAGGCCATTGAGGTTTGTGTTCAGAGTTTTCCTTCTAGATGAGCTGCCAACCACTGCTGACAAGCCCCATCTGCCTGAAGCAACTGATTTTAAAGCGCCAGTAATCTGCCTTTGCCCATTCTCCTGTCAGTAAAAACGGTTCCACTGGGCTTAGTAGTTAAACCACAGTTGAAGACCAGGAGCTGGACTTGGTTGTCACAGGCTACTTGACATGCAAGCTATTACAAGCATTTTATAGGTAATAGGGGCTTACTCTGCTATTTTCCTGGCTATGACAACCTTAAGGAACCTTCCTGTCATTCACATGCAGTAAATAATGCAAGTAGGATCTTTGGCCCATCAAGTTCATACTGATTATGAATTTCCTATTTTGATTAATCCTATTAAAATTTAACATTTATAAGAATGTTGCTAGGACAAGGACCTGAGTTATTGGGAAAGGTTGAATAGATTTGGATTTTATTCCCCGGGAAGTCAGAAAATGAGGGGAGATTTGATAAAGCGATAGAAAGATATGAGGGGTAAAGGTAAGGTAAATGCAAGCAGGCATTTTTCACTGAGCTTTGTGATACCAGAACTGAAGGTCATAGTTTAAGGGTGAAAGGTGAAATATTTAAGGGGAACCTGAGCGAGGAGCTTCTTCGTTCAGAGGGTGATGCGCATATGGAATGAGGTGCTAGCGGAAGTGGTCGTTGTATGTTTGCTTGCAATGCTTAAGAGAGATCAGGGTAAAGAACATTGATGGGAGGGGTATGGAGAAACATGGTCTAGTTGGGACGAGAGAATAGCTGTTTGGCATGAACTAGATGGGCTGAAAGGCCTGCTTACATGCTGTAGTACTTTATGACTCTATAAGTCCTGATGCAGGTTTCCAAACTGAAATGTTAGTAATTCCTTTCTTTCCACAGATGTCTCTCAACCTGTTCAGTCCTCTAGCAGACTGCTTGTTACTTTAGGTTCTGGCGTCTGCAGCCTTTCCTGTCTCCTCTTCATTCTACTAACTGTCCCATAAATGCCTGATAGATGTCATTCTTTAGCATGCCACAGTTTTGTCTTCAAAACTATTTCACCCTCCCAGAGCTTTGCGATCAAAATTGCTAAAGAATTATTAGTAGATTTTAGATAAATACAAGAGATGCTGCAGATGCTGGAAATCCAGAGTAACACAGACAAAATGCTTGAGAAACTCAGCAGGTCAGGCTGCATCAATGGAGAGGAATAAAGTACTGGATTTTTCAGGCTGAGATTTTTCATCAGAAAAAGTGATTTAGAGATTTTTTAAATTTAAAACATGTGGATTATGGACTCATCATTGCAAAGGCTGGTGCTTTTTTGATGGAGAGAGCTATTACAGTACAATGAATCTGACTGCATAGGAGTAATCACATAATAGAATTAATCACACAGCGAGAGATATTAAAGAAGTTACTTTAGAAATAGAGCTGCAATTTTTTTTTGTTAGCAATTACAAATCTCTGGTGCAAGGTCTACATTTGTTTGATACATAGAGTCTTTCAGTGTGGAAACAGGCCCTTGAGACTACCCTGTCCAAGTAACTATCAGGCATCCGTCTATAATAATTCCATTTACCAGCTGTCTGTAATTCAGGTACTCAGGTAACTTTGGCATGTCATCAAAAATCTCAGCAAATTTCTGCAGATGTGTAGTGGAAAGTGCACTGACTGGCTACATTACAGCCTGCAAGGGGGAACACCAAAGCCTTTGAGTGGAAAATCCTACAAAAGATAATGGATTTGGCCCAGTGCGTCACGGATAAAGCCCTCCCAACCACTGAGCATGTCTACGTGAAATGTTGCCATACAAAAGCAGCATCCATCATCAGAGACCCTCACCACCCGGGGTGTGCGCTTGCTGCCATCAGGGAGAAGGTACAAGGGCATCAGGACTCGTACCACCAGGTTCAAGAACAGTTACTACCATCGGGCTCTTGAACAACAGCAGCTAACTACATTCATTTAAGGGTTCTTTTATCTTGTTATTTCATGCTTGTTATTTATTGCTATTTATTTATATCTGCATTTGCACAGTTTGCTGTCCATTGATCTTGTTTACGGTTTCTGTTCTATAGATTTTCGAAGTGTGCCTACTGAAAAAGAATCTCAGGGTTGTATGTGGTGACATGTATGTACACTGAAAATAAATTGTACTTTCAACTTTGATCTTGACAATTAAATGTGAGAGCTCCAAACCCCACCCCTCCTTAGGGTGTGAGTTCCAGATTTCAAGCACACTGGATGTGGGGGGGAAAGCCTTCTTTATATCCCCTCTCCTTAACTTAAATCCATACTATTGGGCTGTAGCTGCCATCGCAGTGGGGATAGGTTTACTGCTTCTGTGGGAATGTCCTCAAAAAGTTGGCATTCATGATTAAGGGCACCCATCATCCAGGACATGCCCTCTTCTCATTATTACCTTCACGGAGGAGGTACAGGAGCCTGAAGACATAAACTCAACAATTCAGCAACAGCTTCTTCCCCTCTACCATCAGATTTCTGAATGGATAATGAGCCCATGTAAACTTCCTCACTTTTTTCATTTTTTTGCTCTCTTTTCGTACTAATATATATACTTATAAGTTATTTTTTTAACATTATGTATTGAAATGTACTGCTACAGCAAAACAACTATTTTCACAATTTAAAATTTCATGCCAATTCTGATTCTAACTACCCTATCTAACACATTCAGTTGATGTGCAGGATTCGTCATGAGGAATCGTATTCTTGACTTGTTTTGACTGATTGATTCTTCCAGAGGATATCTGGAGATACCGGCCTGTTAGATAGGCTGATGCACAGGTCATTGTAGTTGGAGGTAGGTCAGTCATTGTACAGTGCAACCACATAGCATGCAACCAAGACCTATCACGACTCAGGGAACTGGATGACCTTACCAGGATACTGAATTCTTAGAAAGGCTTCCCTAACTTCGGTGAATTCCATCACTAATCAAGTTGCCCTGCTGCTGTGAGCTTGCCAGCACACAATCTGTTACCTCTCTAATTCTTGAGACTCCAGTTGGATTCTGCTAAGTGTAACCTCATTAGAGATGAAAGGATGCCTTGTGTCAATTTCAGAATCAGGTTTAATATCACTAACATACATATGTCATGAAAAATGTTGTTTTGCGACAGCAGCAATACATAAAAATACTATAAGTTACAATAAAACATATACAATAAATAAAATAATAATGCAAAAAGAGCAAAATAGTGAGGTTGTTTATATAGTTTCATTACCCATTCAGAAATCTAATAGCGGTGGGGAAAAAAAGCTGTTACTAAACCATTCAGTGTGTGTCCTCAGACTCCTGTACCTTGATGGAAAAGAATTGCACTGAGGGGAGGGCATGTCCTGGATGATGAGGGTCCTTAATGACGGACTCTGCCTTTTTATGGCATCACCTTTTTGAAGATGTCTTCAGTGCTGGGGAGGCTAGAGTCCATGATAGAGCTGCCCAAATTTGCAAAGTTCTACAATTCCATACCAGATGGCGATACAACCAGTTAGAATGCTATCCAAGATATCTGTAGAAATGTGTGAGAGTCTTTGATGACATACCAAGTCTCTTCAAATATAGCTATTTCCTTGCCTTCTTTGTAATGAAATCAATTATGTTGGGGCTAGAACAGATCTTCAGAGATGTTGGCATCCAGGAATTTAAACATGTAGCTATGAAAAGGATCTTATTCTTAAGTTTGCAATGTAAGAATTTCTTACTTGTATGTGGATCCTGAAATAACCTGCATTTTTGTTTACATATGATCTTTGAGTATTCCACCATTGAGTGTATTTACATCCCATTACTGAGTACATTTCCATGGAGCACTGCAACAAGACAACAGCATCTATCATCGAAGAGCCCCACCATCCAAGCCATTCTCTCTGCTCGATACTACCTTAGGGCAGGAGGTGCAGGGGCCTTGGGTTCCACACCACCAGGTTCAGGAACAGTTATTACTCTGCAATCATCAGCTTCCAGAACCAGCATGAATAACCTCACTTACCACAACACTGAACCTACAGACTCACTTTCAAGGACTCTTTTGCAACTCATTTTCTCAATATTAATTTTTAAAATTTGCACTATTTGGCTTATTTTGCACATTTTTGTTTGTTAGTCCTTGTATAGAGTTTCTCAGAGATACTGTTGTGTATCTTTATTTTTCCCGTAAATGCCTGCAAGAAAATGAATCTCATGGTAGTGCACTACATGATAATACATATATGTACTTTGATAATAAATTTACTTTGAACTTTGAACTCTATTTTGATCTTTAACAGTCCCTTGGGATAAAGGATGTTTTTTTTCCCCCTGGCTACTGTGTCCAAAGGGGGCATCAGATTTGTGCAAAGATAGGCAAATTGTAGTTGGGTAGCTTCTGAGGCAGACAACTTCATCCACCTTTTTATGCTAGGTCTCACTGTCTTTCTGACTAAAGAATGCCAGTGAAAGTTTGATCTTGTTATACCTATTTTATGTATTGACTAATACTTTTACACCTACTTCCACTGCACGGGTTGATATGGTGGTAAAGAAAGTCTTTGGCATAATTAACATCATCATTATCATTTTATGTGCTATCCTATAACCACGATTGTTCTTGACAAATTTTTCTACAGAAATTGTTTTCATTACCTTCTTCTGGGAGGCTTCTTCACAAGAACTCACAACTCTAGTGCCCTGAGCTGTAATAGTATCAGCACTTTGGTCTTTTTTATTTGCATTCACTTAGTTACATTACAAAGATCAAATGCTTACCATCCAAGAGATCTGACCCCAAACCTGGTTCATTACCTAGCAATAGATCCAGTACGGCCTCCACTCTAGTTCCCTGCCTACATACAGTTATCATCATTACATGACGTGTCATATGATGTGGGCCATCATGGTCATTTCTCTATCTATGACCATGATTGTTCTTGGCAAATATTTATATAGAAGTGATTTGTCATTGCCTTCTTCCAGGCTGAGTCCTTACAAGATAGGTAACCTCAGGCACTTCAAAGATTGCCCGCCTGGCTTCAACGACCAGTATTTGTTATATACAGCAGCAGCTCATATGACCATCCACCACCTGCTCCCATGCCTTCATGTGACCCTGATCGGTGAGGCTAAGTAGGTGCTACACTTTGTCCAAAGGTGACCTGCAAGCCAGCAGAGGGAATGAACACCTTAGACATCCTTTGGTAGAGATGAAACCCTGTCACCTGGGATGCTTGCCTTTATTAGTTGAGATATTAAGGTCAAAGGTCAGGAAGTTATAAAACTCTAGTTAGGTTGCATTTTGAGTATTGTACTCAGTTCTGGTGACTACATTTTTAGAAGAAGTTGGAGGCTTTGGAGAGTATGCAAAAGATGTTTACAAAGATGCTGCTTGGATTAGAGAGCATAAGGACAAACTTGAGTTGTTTCCTTTGAAGCATCAAGGACTGAGGGGAGATATGAGAGGGGTTTAGAAATTTATGAGAGGTATAGATAGAGTAGGCAGCCAGTATCTTTTTCTCAGGTTTGAAGTGCCTAATGTTAGAGGGCATGCATTTAACATGAGAGGGTGTAAATTCAAAGGAGATGTGCAGGACAACTTCATTCTTGCATGGAGTGGTGGATCCCTCATTGCCTGGGTGGTAGTGGAAGCAAATACAACAGAGGTCTTTGAGGGGTTCATGAATTTGGAGGGGATGGAAGAATTCAGACAGAAGGAATCCTGTGTGCCTCACGATGCAACAATTCTCAGGTGTAAATATATTTTAATCGTCTCTTCAATCTTAAATGATGCTGCCCCACTGTTCTATTCTATTTTTCTTATAACCTTCCACTTAACCTATTTTTGTGCAATAAGCTCTCTGCTTCTGGCTATCCCAATTGTACACTGTCTCTTACGGCTTTTGAAATTAGAATAGAGCATCTTTAAAGAAAAGCCACATGTTTTTCCAACTCAGTCTTTGTTATGCATTTATCATTTCTCCCTACTATCCTTTCTTTTGCAAGATATCCAAAACTTAAAACTCATACTTTAAGATAGCAAATGGAGAATTTGAAAATGAAACATTACACTTTCTCAGGCATGTATTTTGTATGATCACTGAACTGAAACAGCCAGCAAACTTTTGTTAATTAAAAAGAAAATCGCTTATAAAAATGCCAAAAGCACTTGGGAACAAATGATTTTGCTCTATCACGATCATTTGTGTTCATCACACCTTTTCAGTAACCAGCTTACAGAACATATAACTCAATTTTGTGGGCACCATTTCAGGGGACAATTATTTGTAGGTTTTACTGAGACACTTAGTGATAATGTTCAAAGTAAATTTATCGTCCAGGTATGTATATGTCACCATATACTACCCTGAAATTCATTTTCTTGCAGGCATTCACAGTAGCTATAAAGAAACACAATAGTCAATGAAAAACTACACACGAGCAATGATGAATAAACAACCAATGTGCATAAGAAGACATACTTAGCAATTATAAAATAAAATAAATAATAATATATCAATAAGTAATAAAGAAAAGTAATAAATCATATTCAGAACATCATTTGTAAAGTCCTTAAAAGTGAGTCTATAGATTGTAGAATATTTCAGCATTCAGGTGAGTGAAGTTATCCATGCTAGTTCAGTAGCCTGATGGTTGAGGGATAATAATTGTTCCTGAACCTTGTGGTGAGTGAATTAAGGCTTCTGTATCTTCTTCCTGATAGCAGTAGTGAGAAGAGAGCATGGCCTAGATGGTGGGATTCTTGATGATGGGTGCTATTTTTCTGTGACAGTGCTCCTTGTGTATTTTCTCAATGATGAGGAAAGATTTGCCTGTGATGTACTGGGAAGTATTCGCTACATTTTGTATCCAAATAAGACGGTGACATTTTAATATTCAAAAATTAAGGTCTTAGCACAGAAAGCAAGTTAATCAAGCTTTTCTTCACAAGTCCCAATAAACCACTAGTAGTTGCAAATAGAATTCCTAGAGGAAAAAATGGCAAAAAATACATGTGTTTCAAGTGAAATCTAACTGAAGAGAAAACAGAAAGTGTACTGCAGATGCTGTGGTCAAATCAAGATGTACAAAAAAACTGGGTGAACTCAGCAAGTCGGGCAGCATCCGTTGAAAGGAGCATTCAACATTTTGGGTCAGGACGAATGGTCTTGACCTGAAACGTTGACTGCTCCTTTCAACGGATGCTGCCCGACCTGCTGAGTTTATCCAGATTTTTTGGACTAACTGAAGAGAATTTGTCACTGCCTCGTTTTCTAAATCTTTAAATTCTTTTATTCAATAAATAATGGTGTTCTTAAGATGCTAGCTTTTGCATAATCCCCCTCAGCTAAGAGGAAGCATTTCAATTCTTTTATGTGAGCTAAGATGTATACTTATTTAAATTTTTGAGGTTTTGAATAGATGTTTTGTGACCATTTCATCACTGTATCATGAAAGCTGATTAATTTCAGATGATAAAGTTTTAAATGTTAAGGGTTTCTTTTTAAACTTTGCATAAGCTCTGACATCTAATTAAACCATTTTTGTTTCAGCAGCGAAAGGAACCAAAACATGAACATTCAGATCACTTTGGTGGCTCTTACTTATTTCTCTGTCAGTGAAAGTTTGAAGACTGTGTCTAAAAGAAATCTAGGTAAGTCAGAATGCCTTCTTTTTAAATATTGCTCTGTTCCTTTTGATCCACCCATTGCTATTGAGGAGTCAGTTACACGCCAGAAACCACATTTTTTTATTCAATTAATTTTTAATGCAGCTTTCAAGCTATATTCAGTTAAATGCTGATTTTAATCATAATTGTAAGCCAACCTCATATGTTATTGAAATTTTTAAAACTGTTTTCCAAAATAACATTAGCACAGTCTGATTAACCCTCATCTGTAATTGAGCCTGCAAAACCAGACTTCTTATAATCATCTTTGAAATTTAATCAACAATTTTGATAACTTTATTGCCACTGTGCTTCCAATTATTCTTTGTTCTTCTACTTTTAATTGTAACTTTGATGTTATCTGAAAGTCATTCAATGAAGATTCCATAGACAGCCAAAAGAAATATGACAGCTACCTTTTAGAGCTCTAAGTGTATGAAATTATTAGTTCTCTGCACAGATGTTGTATAGCATCTGTTCTGTATAAAGACATCAAATGCATATAATGAGAATTGCACAGGTTTCAATAAGCAAGAGGACTGTTTAGTGGTTGCATGTTTTGATGTATTCCAGGATGTTCTCGGTAAGCAAACAGATATTTAAAACCACGAATTCCCTTAAAAATAAAGATTTAAAGGATTCCAAAATAAGCAATGTCTCAATTTCAAGAAAAAAAATGGAGACTTGGGATCTTCTTTTGACTATTGTAATAATTTCTTCCTAGTATGTGGATATCTTTTTTTCCTAACTAAAAAGATCACTGGTGCTTTGTACTTAGAACATAATACTTATGTAGTGGGAGACAACTTTTGTAAAACAAAAGCTGTAGTGTAGATCAGATGGGTCAAATAGCCTGAAGCTGTTTGTTAACATCTAAGCAAATATGGAAAACTGTGATCATGTCTATACAATGGATTGAGATTAACTGGGCCATCGTTTAATTGGGGCAGCTGCTTATCTTGGACAACTCTTAGAGAGCAAAAATAAGCAAACTAATAGCTGGGAATCTTTTGGTTTCTTAGAGGCACTATGCCACTTAATTGAGGGAGGAGACTGTTGGCGAAAATTTCTAACCTGCGTCAGTTTTGTGTGCTTGTGTGGCCATTAGACACTGCACCATGCTTAAAGCAAGCTGTTTATAAATGGTGTATGTTTGCGTTTTAATAGCAGTGATTTTTTTCACTAATAGTTGGTGAGAAATAAGCAAAAAAACAATTCAGCACTGTTCTGCTCACTGCAGTTTCAAGTTTGCAGGCTTGGAGATGCCAGGAATGGCTGGGAGAGAAAGCAAAGTGATATTGCTACTTTAACAAGTTAGGACCTGTGAAGTGTTTGAAGTTAGACAATCATCTAGAATGTCACAATGAAAATGAAGACTTGGAGGATGCAATCATTGAAAGCATTATTTGAAGTCAGTCCATTATCTGCACTAGGTGCCTGCCCTGATTTTGTTCATTTGCGGTAAATCAAAAAAACACAGCAGTGTACAATGGACGAATTCCTCCGTCAATAACTATAGGAACTAATACAAAACTTTATAGTATTGTAGTAGTGATCCAATACTTTCTGTATTTCATTTAGTACATATTTTGTTACTCAGTTAAATGGTAGTTTGTCTTTTTTTATACTATTTTAACTATTTCATGAAACTTCAACTAACTGTGGCAGCCATTTAATTGGGTCAAAATGCACTGGTCCTGATGTGTCCCAATTAACCAAAATCCATTATATTGCTATCTGTTGCAAGAATAAAGAACACGCAATATTGAAATTTTACCATTTCTTGACTCTTATAATCTGATATTTAGTTCAATTGTGTCTATCTTATAAGCATCAGTGATGTATGACTTGCTAATCTTGTTTGATCAACTTTGGATTAAAATGATTATACCTATCAGATCTTCTGTGTTTTGTCTTGAGAGCTCTATTAGTCTCAATAGTTTTATAAGTCCTCATGTATCGATGCATCATTCAATTATCCCTGACTCTGTCAAGCACTATCGATTCTTTGCTGTAATCAGTAAGAGAGGTGTTTCCATAACAATCGATAGAAAGCAAAGCAGATTTTGAACAGCTTTAAGCTCCCATTGCTCTTAGTCAGTTTACAAGATGTAAAATCAGGCAGATTCTCAACCAAAATAGAAACCCTAAGTTTCATTGTTCTGTGCAAATACAGAGGGAGTTTTAATCTTTCAGTTGTTTAACTTTTTATTAACTAAAAACATTGCACAAATATGTTCATGTTCATTTCTGTTAACAATGATATGTATTTTTACTTTAATGAAATTATATCAAAATCAGAGAAGAATACAGTATAGGAACAGGCCTTTCTGCCACAGTGTCTACACCAATCATAATATCATCTCTCTGCACATGGTCTATAGCTCTCAATTGTGTGCCTGTTCATGTGTCTGCCTAAGTGATTCAAATATCTACCATGGCAGTGCATTCCAGGCACCTACTCCTCTGTATTTAAAAAAAAGAAATCCTGCCTCATAAACCTTTTTTAAACTTTCTGCCCTCTCACCTGAAGCCCAAGACCTCATTTCCACTCTGAAAATGGATTTTGTCCATCTACATCAAGTGTGCCTCTCATAATTTTATTTATTTTTTACTCTGATATTCCAGAGAAAACAACACACACTTGTCAAACCTCTTGTATTAGCTAATACCCTCCCAATCCATTTAATATCCTGGTGAAACACTTCTGCACCCTCTCTAAGCCCTCCATGTCATTCCTCCATTTAATCAACCAGAACTACACATAATGTGGCATAACCAAAGTTTCATACTATTACAAAATAGTTTTCCAACTATGATTACTTAAACCCCGACTGCTGAAGGCAAGCGTGCCAGGCATCTACTTTACCACCCTATCCACTCATGTTACCATTTTCACAGTTATGGACTAGTACCACAATGTTCCTAAAGTTCTTGAAATTTGCTGTATAAGTTTCCCTTGTGTTTGACCTCCTAAAATGCATTACCTCACACTTGTCTGGGTTAAATTCCAACTGTAATTTCTCCACCTCAAATTTTCCAAATGATTTGTATTGTAGTGTATATTTTGGCAGCTTTCCTCTCTAAGTAGAACTCTACCAATTTTCACATCATCTACAAACTTACGAATTAGATCACCTACATTTTCATTTCTAAATATATAGTACTTGCAAAAGTATTAGGTACATAAATATAAGACTTTTGGACAGTACTGTATATATCATAAGCAGAGATCCCAGGAGTGATCCTTGTGAAAAGCATCAAGTCATAAATCTCCAGTTAGAAAAGCACCCATCTACCACTACCTCTGTCACTTAAGACCATGTCAATTTTGTATCCAATTTCTCAACAGGCTATGTCTTAATCTTCCAAGCCAGTTAACCAGGAGAGACCTTGTCAAATGCTTTACTGAAGTCTATGTAGACAGCATCCACTCCCTTACACCCATCAATCATTTCTGTCATCTCCTCAAGAAAAAATTTCACTCAAGTTTGTGAGACTGAAACACCCTCACCCAAAACCAGGCTGACTTTTCCTAATAGGTCCATGCTTTTCAAATGTGATATATATATATTGAGTTGCATTATCAAGAAAATCTGCTTTGACAGTTCAATATTTCAAATTTTTAGAAAAATTGCAGTGTATTAAAACATCTGTTACACAGCATCCGTGTTAAAATGTTTGTATTTTTAAGAGAGCTTGTCACAATTTGATTAAAGCGCCCAAGAATGAGTTTATCACAAAATAATAAGTATTTTAAATTACAGTATTATCCATCTGTCATGAATATGCAGATTTTAATTACTGAAAATAATTTCTTAACAATATACACAGATACTTTCATAGTTTGTTCAACAGTTGTCAGTCCTTGGTATTTTTTAAACCTCATTTGAATTATAATGATTTCTCTACAACACTTAAAAGAATCAGCTTGGTTTTGATGCTGTTTTAAATATCTGCAAACATTATAATGTTTGACTGAAGAGTCTCTGGCACATCACTTGATCAATGCCTCTTATCATCTTGTACTCCTATATCAAGTGACAAATTCAGATATGTAAACAAATTCAGGTACTGTTGTCACTGCTCTGAGGTTAGGATTAACACACATGAAATAATAACAATAAAATATTTATAGAATACTTTTCATAAAGACGATGTACTTCAAAAGTCTCATCCTCCTTCACTTCAAAGAGAAACACCCTAGTTATCTATTGTTGTGTATTATCAGGCTGGAATGATTCAGCCTTGGAGAAGTCCATTCTGCATCAGTTTAGCAACATGAGTAGAATAATTGTTGGTCATCTATTGATAACATCATTCAAACATACTCTCACCAAAGGCAACTGTGAAGATTGAAGGGAAATTAATGATAGGAATATAGGTGCAACCAATGTACGTCCATACACACAGAAGTACACTTGCACACCTGCACATTAAGGCAAATATCTAATCAGCCAATCATGTGGAAGCAACTCAATTCATTAATGCATTGAGACTTGATAAAGAGGTTCAGTTGATGTTCAGACCAAACATCAGAATGGAGAAGAAATATGATCTAAGTGACTTTGACCAGGAAATGATAGTTGGTGCCAGGCAGGGTAGTTTGAGTAATTTAGAAACTGCTAATCTCCTGGGATTTTCATACATAACAGTTTCTAGAATTCATAGGGAATGGTGCAAGAAAGATCCAGTGTGTGGCTTTTCCCTAGTCAAAACACATTGTTAATGAGAGAGATCAGTGGATAATGGCCAGACTGACTCAAACAGATTGGAAGGTGACAGTAACTCAATCATATTACATCATAACTGGTGTATAAAAGAGTATCTCTGAATGCACAACATGTCAAACCATGATGTGGATTGGCATTAGAGATGTTGGTGTATCTAAAAGGCATGCCTAATAAAGTGGCTAATGAGTGTACTTTGCAGAAATGGAATCTCTTTCTGTGGTAATTATACTCCTCAGAATGATCAAATGATCTGTAAAACATTTCTTTCAATAGGTCCACATGACTAAGCTTTGGCTCATTTTCTTGCTGCACACCTTGTAAAAATGATGCAGTGTATCAATACCTTAATCAGAAAAGTAATTGATTTTATTCAAACTTAAGATACATTTTTGCCCTATGATAAATAATGTACAGAGCTCTGCAGATGCAGTTAAAAAGTACTCTGGGGATATTAAGGGGATGGAATTAAGTGAATAAATCCCATGTCTGCACTTGAATATTCTGTGGTTTAAGGTTATACACAAACATGATCATGCTTAATTACTAACATATTTGAGTTAAAAAGAAAAAGATTTGCAATAACAAGAGAACAATTTAAGATAATGGCGAAAAACTCTGGTTATCAGTCTAGTACATTAAGGATTCTTTGAGTGCCTAATCAATTTACACTAAGCGTCTAAGCAACACATACAAAATGCTAGAGGAACTCAGCAGGCCAGGCAACATCTATGGAAAGGAATAAACAATCAATGTTTCAATCAAGACCCTCCGACAGGACTCTTGCACCCCCTAAACTAAATGCCCACATGGAGAGAGCAGAGTGCAATCACTAAACTCACATAGTGCTCTACAATTTCGCTATTTAAGATATTTTGAAATTGAGTGAAAGATTAAGAAGTTTTCAGAATATTAAAGTGGCTTTATCAATAAGATTAAGCAAGCCAAGTCCAGTTTATTTTCATCTAACTATAGGTATGTACAACCAAATGAAACAATGGTACACCCACAATACGCATGTCACATTCAGCATTGAAAACAAAATATTTCCATAAGTATGGTAGTGAAATATTATTCAAAATGCATATAGTGTGCAGAATAGGTAAAGACTAAGCAGCTCTCTGTCCCAGTGACAAGACTTCGGTGGTGACAGGGTATTCATTAGACTCATAGCCTGATACCCAGTGTGGCAGTCCCAGTCCTGATGCTCCTGTATCTCCTTCCTGATGGTAGTCAGTCAAAGAGATTATCAGATGGGTGGTAGAGATCTTCAAGAATGCTTTGGGCCTTCCATTGACAACACTCATGGTAAGTGTCCCAAGTGGGCAGAAGGAGATACTGACAATCCTCTCAGTAGTTTTTACTATTCTCCGCAGGGTCCTGCAGTCTGAGGCCCTGCTGCTTCCATTACACACAATAATGAAGACAGACAGGACCCTCCTGCAGCAGGTTTTTATAAGCCTTGCATGCCTCACTCTTCTCAGAAGTGTAGATGTGTTGTGTCTTCTTGCCTAATGAGGAGGTATTGTGGGTCTGTAGGTTTTCGCAAATAAAACAAAGTGAGGCAATTTATTTTTATTAAAACCCATAACACATTTTATTGAACTCCAAAAATTGCACACAAAAAAGTGCCCTAAAAATCTTTACAGAATAACATCATCATATCAGACCGGTCTCTTACAGTGAAACCCTAACTCAAATGTCAGAGGTTGTAAATTATGTACATTTCCACCAATTGCGTTATGCTACAGGTCCAGGTTAGTTTGTCCATTATGTGCACACCAAGAATCTATCTACTCTTCAGTGATGGATCAAGTGCCTCTACCTTTTCAGGTGTTTGCAAAGATTCAGTACGTCACCAACAACTTCGGCAAAGTTCAATAGATAACACACTGAAGAGTGTTCTAACCTGTCGCATCACGGCCTTGTATGGAAATACCAATGCCCATGAATGAAAAAAAGATGACAGAATGTGGTGGCTACAGCTCCGCCCAACACAGGAAAGGAGCATCCATCATCGAAGACCCCCACCATCCAGGCTCTGATCTTGTCTTGCTGCTACTATTGGAGAGGAGGTACAAAAGCTTTAGGTCCCACACAGCCAGATTCATGAACAGTTGTTATCTGTCAAGCTCCTGAATCTACAAAGAGAACATAATTCACCACTAATCGCAACTGATTCTATGACCTAAAGACTTACTTTGAAGGACTCTTTGTAACTCATGATCTAATTTTTTTTTATTTGCACAGTTTGTCTTTTTTGCACATTGCTTGTTTGACAGTCTTTGATTATATATGGTCTGCCATAAATTTTTTTTGTAATATTTTCCCTGTAAACGCCTGCAAGAAAATGAATCACAAGGTATTCTATGGCAACATGTACGTACTGTGATAATAAATTTTCTTTTAACTTTGAAACTGGGCCATTATTTAATTGCTAAAGTGATCATACAGCTCAAACAGCAAGTGAGACTGATTGTTATGTTTATTTTAGAAAATGAATTTATCAGGATTAAATCTGTGCAAGACAATGTCCTGCCTAGTAACATGTCTAATGGTTATTCGTCTTTACATCACATCTGTACAGAGTGGCTACTTTATTAGGCACACCTGTACACCTCACACTGCAAATATCTAATCAGCCAATCATGAAAGCAGCAACTCAATGCATAAAATCATGCACGCAGGGCGCAGGGGTTCAGATCAACGAGCAGAATGTGGAAGAAATGTGCTCTAAGTGACTGAATGTCGAATGATTTCTGGTGGCAGACAAACCACCGCAAACAGGGTGGTTTGAGTATCTTAGTAACTGCTGACCATTTAACCGGAGTTTTATAGAGCTGCAACATCACCTCATACTGTATTACAGGGCATGATCTAATTCAGTAGCAGAATGCACATGAGGGTCTGTCCTAAGCGATAGTTGGAGGGAGTGCCACTGGGGGTATTTAAAGAGGAGGTGAAAGAGGGGGAAAAGGTCAACAGGAAGAGAAGCAAAGGTGAGTTGAAGGTGGCTGAAGGGAGGCTTGAGTGGTACATAAAGACATTCTATTTGTATGTTCCATATAGTAATGTCACCAGTTTATGTGAAATATTTATAATGGCTGTGTTTGTCCATAGTATCAACACTGACGGGCAATATGAGTTTTTAAAATCAAAAAGCAGTTGCATCGGGGCATTTCCACTCTCTCGTCCTCAAAAGTTCAGGTCTGGTGGTACAAATAGCCAAGACAAATAAGGTTGCAATGGATGGCCATGATTTCCTCTGCACCTTGTCATGACCTTCACTCTCCATGGTGCTTTGGAGGAGCAGCTTCTTGATGATTGATTCTCACTGTTTATCTCATCCACCCAGTCTGCCGGAGCTGTCTTTGCATGCTCGGGCAGACATGTCCTTATCTGACAGAGGTATGAGGCCTGCTGACAACCCTCAACTGGTCGTCCACCTGTTGGAGCAGTGTTGCATCCACAAAGCTACTTGGAGCCACAGGTGAGAGTTAAGTGTCCAGTAGGGTCCAAAGGTGAGTGAGCTGACCCCAGTTAGACAGGACCAAGTTCAAAGTAAATTTATTATCAAAATACATATATGTCACATATATGAGATTTGTTTTCTTGTGGGCATACATATAATATCCAAAAAACACAATTGAATCCACGAAAGGACGCATCTGGCAGGATGGACAGACAGTCAGTATGCAAAAAAAAACCCAAACTGTGCAAATTTAAGAGGGGAAAAGGAAAGAGCCCAATCACTAGAGGTGTTCCCCCTCCCTGGACAGCCTAGGCAGCCCTGTACAAAGTGTACTATCTTACAAAATGAGAACTGAAATTGGTGTCCTTTGATGCTTCTTTGGCAGCCCAGGAAATTAACTTTGTGTTAATAGACTAGCAATAGTATTTATATTAATAAATACAGTGCCTATAAAAAATATACACCTCCCTTAGAAGTTTTCATGTTTTATTGTTTTACAGCTTTGAATCACAGTGCATTTACTTTGGCTTTTTTGACACTGGTCAACAGAACAAGACTCTTTATTGTCAAGGTGAAAGCAGATCTTTACAAAGGGATCTAAATTTATTAAAAATGTACAACACTAAATAAATGATTACATAAGTAGTCCCTCCCTTAATATTACACACCAATTAATCACTATTGCAGCCAATTGGTTTTAGAAGTCACGTAATTAGTTAAATGGAGATCTGTTTTGTTGACCTGTATGAAGTCAAGGTGTTTCAATTGATTGTAGTAAAAATACACCTGTATCTGGAAGGTTCATTATGTGGTGAGTCAGTATCCTGGTAAAAATTACATCATCAAGGCAAAAGAATAGTCCAAGCAACTCTGTAAAAAGGTTATTGAAAAGCACAAGTCAGGAGACAGATGCAAGAAAATTCCCAAGTCACTGAATATCCCTTGGAGTACAGTTAAGTTAATTATCAAGAAAGAATATGGCACAACTATATATTTGACTAGTGCAGGCCATCCTCAAAAACTGAGAGACCCTGCAAGAAGGGGACTGGTGAGAGAGGACACCCAGAGACTTATGACAACTCTGGAGGAGTTACAAGCTTCCGTGGCTGAGGTGGGAGAGACTGCACATACAACAACTGTTGCCTCAGTGCTTTACCAGTCACAGCTTTATGGGAGAGGCAAAGAGAAAGCCACTGTTGAAAAAACACACATGAAATCTCAGCTGCAGTTTGCAAAAAGGCATGTAGGAGACAGAAGTCAGCTGGAGGGTTCTATGGTCTGATGAAATCAAAATTGAGCTTTTTGGCCATCAGACTAAATGCTACGTTTGGCATAAGCTAAACACTGCACATCATCAAAAACACACCATCCCTGTTGTGAAGCATGGTGGTGGCTGTATCATGCTGTGGGGATGCTTCTCTGCATCAGGCCCTGGAAGGCTTGTGAGGGTAGTGGGTAAAACGAATGCAGCAAAATACAGGGAAATCCTGGAGGAAAACTTGCAAGCAAACTGTGACTTGGAAAAAGGTTTGTTTTCCAGCAAGACAATGGCCCCAAGCAGAAATCCAAAGCTACACAGGAATGGGTTAAAAACAACAAAGTTAATGTCCTGAACAGGCCAAGTTAGAGTCCAGACCTCATCCAATTGAGAATTTATGGCTGAGCTTGAAAAAGACTGTCCTTTCATGATCCCCTTGCAATCTGACAGAGCTTGAACAGTTTTGTAAAGAAGCATGGGGAAAAATTGTATTGTTCAAGTGTGGAAAGTTGATAGAGTCCTATCCAAACAGACTCCAGGCTGTACTTGCTGCCAAAGGCACATCTATTAACTACTGACTTGAAGGGAGTGAACACATATGCAATCAATTATTTTGTGCTTTATATTTGTAATTAACTTAGATAACTTTGTAGAGATCCATTTTCACTTTGATACAAAAGCCCTTTTCTGTTAATCAATGTCAAAAAAGCCAAATTATATCCACTTTGAATTAATGCTGTAAAACAATAAAACATGAAAACTTCCAAAGGGGGTGAATGCTTCTTATGGACACTGTGTATATTTGTCCTCATTATTCCTTTTTGTACTTTATTTTCTCATTTATTGTAATATTACATCTTGATACAGTTCTGCTGCAAAACAGCTACCTTCACATCATATAAGACAGTGATAATAATATTACTTTGAGTTTCTAATTTGTATTGTTTTCTTTTTGTTATTTTTTAAGTGTAGAGGATTGATTAGAACCTGTATTCACTCCATTTAAAAGATGAAGTGCTCTAGGACCAGAATGCAACAAACATGTTTTGGGACTAATCAGATAATGCCTTATTGGACTTAGCTGCACCAATTGTTGACTGAAACCACTTCTTGATGCCCTGTAATCCTTCCAGCAATTAATAGAAATCTTTCCCCTCTTAGCCAAAGGAAATGAGCTCTTTCTATTTTGTCAGTGTGGGATTCAGTTAAAACTACTTGTTTTTCTAAATAAGTCAGTACAGCTTGTCAGTCATGTTCCTTATCTATAAACCCGGTAACGTCCTCATCAATCTCTTTCTGCCTCTCCAATGCCACAAGAAAAGTGCTGGTTAGAAATGTAGAATTAGGCATGCCTTTGATTGATTTGACTTTCTGTAATTGCCTGGATAATGAACCTCTCCTTAAGGAGGAAATTAGAAGATATATTCTGGAAGTACTCATTCTGCCTCTTTGGAAGGACCAGAGGCAGCCTTTCTGTGTGTGTGAGTGGTAGGGTAGGAAAGGGCTTATTTGATGTTATTGCTGTTGCTGATTCAGATTATTTATTTATCAGATGTACATTCAAACATACATTGATATGTGTTGTTTATGTTAACAACCAACACACCCAAAGGTGTTCCGTGGACAGCCCACAAGTGTTGCCACACATTCTAGTGCCAACATAATGTGCCCAAAATGTTCTAACATACAAGTAACAATAACAACTGCTGAACACTGTGGACATGCTATATCGACAGTGGAATGTGTGTCGGTACTTGTGGTCTGCCCCAGTGTATCCTTGGGTGTGTTGATTGTTAATGCAAATGACACATTTTGCTCTACGTTTTGATATACATGTAACTGCATCTGAATTGTCACCACTGACCTCAACACAAACTGCAATTGTTACCTTTTCTTCTAATCTCTACTCTAGCCTCTTACTTCCTCTCCTCACCAAATCATGGTGACCCCCTCCTTCTCTTTCTCCCATGGTCCACACCCTGTGTTATCAGATTCCTTCCTCTTTAGCCTGTTACCTTTTCCATCTATCATCTTTCAACTTCTTACTTCATACCCCCTCCCCCACCCACCTGGTTTCAACTATCACCTTCTAGCTTGTCCTCCTTCCCCTCCCCCACCTTCTTACCCTGGCACTTTCTCCCTTCCTTTCCAGTCCTGATGAAGAGTCAATGTCCAAACCATCGACTGCTTATTCATTTCCATAGATGCTGCCCGACCTGCTGAGTTCCTCCAGCATTTTGTGTGTGTTGCTCTGGATTTCCAGCATCTGCAGAATCTCTTGTATTTGCAGTTTAACTTTAACTAATTTCCCTTGAAATCCTTAACCAATGAAGGCCTATTGATCTCTGGCCTGAGAGCCCCAATGCACCAGTATCTATTGTCACTGTGGGAGAGAGGGAAATCTCAATGAGGACACTTCCTGAATGAAATCATTCTCCACAGGCATCCTCCTAAAGTATCATTTTAGATGTAATGTATTCTTTGGCTTGGTGCCAAACTTCCAGCTTTTCGTAAAATCAGAATTATATTACATAATGACACCGGAAAACCTCACCCACAATGATAACTATTATAGTACAACTGTTGCATAAATTTGTATTATATCCTCAGTCTGGTTTTCACTACCCTAGTTTGATGAGCTAATTAACAGATACCTTCACATTTTTCATCAAAGCTGCATTTTCTGGCAACTTATCTCAAACATTCCCTTTTATTATTAAAGCATGGCAGTGTTTCACAGTTTTGTCAGAATTTTAGGGTGACCCAAATAATTAGTGTTGGAGTACCTTCTTTCTGCAAATGAGAGGGTGATGCTCTTGGGGTCATTCACTCAAGCTGGCCGTGTCTGAATGAATGGTGAATGTTTAAAAAAAAAATTAATAAAGTATACTGCCACGTTCTAGTCTACCTTGAGTTTTGTTGGAAAGAGCTAATGCATTGTCTGAACTTAGAGGGGGCATGTTAGTATGGTGGTTAGAGTAAAGTTATTACAGAGCCAGTGACCCAGTGTCAACTTCTACCGCTTCCTGTAAAGAGTTTGTACATTCTCTCTGTGAAATGGGCAGCTTCGGTTTCCTTCCACGTTCCAAAGGTGAGTGAGTTAGTAGGTTAATTAGTCACGTGGGCTGGAAGGGTCTGTTACCACCCTGTATCTCTAAGTAGAAAAATAAACTTGAAGTTGACGCAGTCATTGGAACGTTGTCTATTTTGATGGAATGAAAGCAAGTTGCAGCCCATCATGTCAATACTAACAAAATAAATGTATTTTCGGCGAATCACACTTCCCAGCTCCTGAATGAATGTTTTGCAGGTTACTGGTACTCATTAAGGTGTGGTGAAGGGTTCTATCTAATCGTCTTTTAACGTTAGTATTTCTTTTTGTACGACTTCAGACAGTACAGCAAATGTTTCAGTATTCTGCTATTTCTGCCCTCATTTTTGTATTTATTGTTATATACCAGTGTCAGACTGGCACACTGCTCCAACACACAAAGTAAACCAGGTGAGTGTACCTAGCAGCCTCATAGTGAAATAGGGACATGCCTGTCCTAGCATGCGTAGCCAGCTCCAGCGGACTGAGTGGATGAGATCTACAGCGTGATCCAGCAGCCAGGAAGGTGGTTGTGCTCCATGAAGGGCAAAGGGAATGACAAGGTGTGGAAGAAGTCAGGACTATGCATACCACTGGACCTGAACTTCTGAGGTGGAGAAAGTGGAACTGCCACAATACAATGGCTTTTCCACTTTATAAACTCTCCTGCACAGTTTTTCTGTCATCATCAGACACAAAGGACAACCACCATAGTGTTTATACTGGGAACATCATACAAGCATGTAATTTCGTTGCATCCTGGTGTATGTGGCAAAAAAAACCTAATCTAAACAGATTTAGAACTCTGGCACTTGTTGACTCAAATTAGTATTTTCTCTTGCCTTTCCTAATCCTACCAATTAATTTAAATCTATCCTTCCTGCTTGCTGGGGGATGAGATGGTCTTTGTTTTGCCTGGTTTTAGGCTCTGCATAATCTTATGCAGATTAGTTAAAAGTTCTTACCTTTCCTCCAAAGTAACAACCCAGCCTAGCCAGCCAGCCTGAAATTCTCCAGCCATCAAAATGTCTTCATAAATCCTTTCTGCATTCTCTCCGGAGTAATTATTCTGTCCCCACCATTGAGTACATTTACAGAAACCAATGATGTTACGAAAACAAGCATTTTTTCTGGTCTGCTACTGTCAAGGATTATTGGGCACACACCTCAAGGTCTTCCTGAACTTCTCACGTCCCAGTCCACCAGTTATTGTATACTCTTTTCACAAATGCTCTATGTTGCATTTCTTAGGATTGAATTCCATGTGCCATCACTGGCCCCTGCTCACCAGTCCTTCAGATATCTTTTTGCAGTCTAGTCATCTTCATTGGCAACCCATATACTTTATACATCAATGCATTAAATTTGGTTCCTGAAGTGCCACAGTATGAGTATATTTACATAGAGTTCTGCCACAAGAAAGCAGCGTCCATCATTGAGTACCCTCACCATCCAGGCCGTGGTCTCTTCTCAATACTACCATCGGGAATGAGGTACAGAAGCTTTGAGTACAACTCTCCCAGGTTCAAGAACAGTTATTACCTAACAACTGAATGGACATGGATAACTTCATTCATCACTACTCTGAATTGATTCTATAATCTATTGATTCACTTTTTACAACTAGTGTTCTCAGTATTATTTTTTATTTCCATAGTTTGTCTTCTTTTACACATTGATCGGTTGTCAGTCTTTGTCAGTTAATGTATCATATTTATAAAACTCTATTGTATTTCTTTCTTTTTCCTTTTAGATACCTGAATGGAAATGAATCTCGGGGTAGTCTACTGTACTTACTTCGATAATAAATTTACCTTGATCTTTGTGGTCTGGTAACTAGAACTGTACATAGTACACTGGCTTTGGCCTGATTACTGTTTCAGAGTCATAGAGGGTTGCACCACAGAAACAGGCCATTTGGCCCTACTCATCCATGCTAAGCAGCATGCCCATCTAAGCTGGTCCAATTTGTCTGCATTTGACTTATCTCCCTTCGATCTGCTCCTGTCCCTGCACCTGTCCCAATATCTTTTACATGTTCTTATTTACATGTTGCAATCACTTTTGGCTGTTCCTTCCATCTGGGCATCAGCCTCCATGTGAAGAAGCTTTGTACAGTTCTTGCAAGATCTAACAGATCCAGAATTCTATTCTTGACCAATAAGGATAAATTCAAATTCAGGTTCTGATTTATTTATTACATGTACATCAAAACATGCAGTAAAAAAGTGTCATTTTTGTTCATAACTAACACACCCAAGGGTGTGCAAGGGGCAATCCATAAGTGTTGCCACACATTTTGGCACCAACATAGCATGCCCACCATATTCAGAAGAACAATACAGGCAACACACCAACAGAACAAAACAAGACGACAACAGCAAAAGAAGCCCCTTTTCCACCCTTCCATTCATCCACCCCACTCTCCTTCCCCCATCTCTCCCTCTCTCTCTCTCACACACACACACACGAGAATAAAATCAGGCCTATGAGGCATTATATAGTTAAACCATTTTCCCAGTATGAATCAAATTGTTCCAGCTTACGATTAACAGATGCTGTTATCTTCTCCATTTTGTAAATGTCCATTGTAATTTCAATTGTAAACACATTGAACTTCATACATTAAAATAAAATAGGAGAAGGAAGGAGGGTTAATTATATCTGTGAAAGAATGGACAATAGTATGGAGGTAAAATGGAAGTGTACCAGTTCACAGAAATGGAGGGAGTTTGGATGGAAAAACTTGATAAGATATTTTATTACACCCTCTCAGAAATCCCATTATGATAGTAACCTCCCTGTTTGCTGGAGAAATTGTGGAAATCAAAATGCAAATCATTATCATATTTTTTGGGACTGCCCTGTTATCAAAAACTATTGGAGGGGGATACACAATGCCCTACAAGACATCTTTAAATGTGAAATACCCTTAGAGAGTAAGACCATATATTTTGGGTATATACCTCAAGAATGCTGAAAAGAGATTAATATTTAATGAATATACTGTTGGTGGCTGGTAAAGACTCTTACTAGGAAATGGTTATCACAGGAGAGCCCAACTTTAAATGCATGGATGGAATGGATTTTCTTCACAGCCGTACATGAAAACAGAGGATGCCCCAAAGAATTCAATGACCATTAAATGTTATAAGCCCAAAGTACCCCCCACCCCAGCTCCCCTTCCCTGCACTTAAGTGGCAGCAAGCAACGATTCCCCCTCCCCCACCAGCAACAAAAAGCACCGGCACCCACCACCAAGCACTCAAGTGTCCAGCAAAGCGACAGCAAAGACTACTTGCTCATCTGGTATTCAACATACCACATCTCTTCCAAGTACGGGAGAAAAAGATGTCTCTGTTTCACAGCGAGAGGGGAGATATAACAAACATCTGGCTGGTTTACAATGTTAAAAGTACGTTGCATCGCTTTTTCTGAGCTCTGTGTCCAAAGAACTCAGGTCTCTGGGCAGATAGCCATAGATCCTCCGACTCCCATGGCACACCGATCCCCTGCCAGGACACCGACCTTCGATCTGCCCGTCTCCAGAGCCACGAAATCTCGGACCTGTCAAGGTGAGCGAAGCTCTTCGGCCACGCTCTTGGCATGTCAAGTAACGGCCAGTTGTGAAACGCCAAGAGTGGCTCCCATTCCCACAAACAACCAAAGTCAGCGTGCAACTCCAAGTCGGGGTCTTCAAAAGAACCCCGAAGGGAAAAACAGAGGTATTAAAGATGGAAATAGAACTGTTTCTGAAGATGCGAGCAAAGGAGTCGCCGCTTAGTGTCATCATGACTAAGCTCCGCCCTCCATTCTCCGTGTTTATTGTCACATGTACCAATGTACAGTAAGAGGCTTGTCTTGCTTAATGGTCATACAAATAAAAACCTACCCTAATTGTCTGCTCTGTTACCGTCAAGGTTTTCCGGACACACACCTCAAGGTATCCCAGAACTTCTCACGTCCCAGTCCACCAGTTATTGTATACTCTTTGCACAAATGCTTTATGCCACAATTCTTAGGATTGAAGTCCACGTGCCACCACTGGCCCCTGCTCACCAGTCCTTCAGATATCTTTTGCAGTCTAGTCATCTTTATTGGCAACCCACATGTCATTATCAGAAAACTTGTAATAGTGTTCATTGCATGTTCTAAATCATCGATGTGTAATATGAAAAGAAAGGACTGAATTGTAGGTTCTATGGAACACCACTGCATACAGCCATCCAGTCACTAAAATTCCCATAGGCTACTGGCTTTTGTTTTAATCCAATGTCTCCTTCTCTTTCGAAGGAGATCAATGTGCCATGTCAGCCTTTCAAGGTTTGGGTGCAGGATCCTCTGAGAATATATGAAAACTACAGCAAAATATCAGGACAGCTGGAAAGGTCATGGCCCACAGTCTACCATTACTGCAGAACTTGTGCACATCCAAGACAAAAAAAGTGGGCAGGAAAATAATTGTGGGCACGACCCATGCAGAATCAAAATCAGGTTTAATATTATTGGCACGTGTTATGAAATCTGTTGTTTTTGCAGCAGCAGTACATTGCAATAAATATTAATAAAAACTGAATTACAATAAATATATGCATATTCATATTTATATTAAACAGTTAAATTACATTAGTGCAAAAGAGTGTTGAGGTAGTGTTCATAGTTTGAATGTCCATTCAGAAATGTGATGGTAGAGGGAAAATCTGAACTGAAAGGGGAAATCATTCTTTGACTCAGTGAGTGTGTGCCTTCAGGCTCCTGTACCTGATGGTAGCAGAGAGAAGAGGACCTGTCCTGTGTGATGTTGGATGACGCTTTTTTGAGACATTACTCCTTGAAAACGTCCATGATGCTGGGGAGGCTAGTGTCCATGACGGAGCTTATTGTTCATTACTTTATGAAGTTTCTTTCAGTCCAGTGCAGAAGAGCCCTCATAACAGATGGTGATGCGGCCAGTTAGAATGCTCTCCATGGTACATCTGTAGAAATTTTCAAATGTCTTTGGTGACATACCAAATCTCCTCAAAGTCCTAATGAAATTAAATTGACTTTATTTCTCACATCCTTCCCATATGTGAGGCATAAAAATCTTTAGGTTACGTCTCAATTATAATAAATAGAGCCACAAAGTAGAAACATAAATAGAAACCGATGGACAGCTGAAGAAGAAGAATAAATAAATAGAGCAGTCAATGTAACATAGAAATACACCGAAATCAGCGTGAGTTAATCAGTCTGATAGCCCGGTGGAAGAAGCTGTTCCAGAGCCTGCCAGTCCTGGCTTTTATGTTGTGGTACCGTTTCCCGGATGGAAGCAGCTGGAATAGATTGTGGTTGGGATGACTCGAGTCCCCAATGATCTTTTGGGCCCTTTTTTCACACCTTTGTAAATTTGTAAATTTCCTGAATTATGGGAAATTCACAACTACAGATGCATTGGGCTGTCGCCCCACTCTCTGCAGAGTCCTGTGATTAAGGGAGGTACAGCAGTGATGCAGCCAGTCAGGATGCTCTCAACTATGCCCCTGTAGAAAGGTTTTAGGATTTGGGGGCCCATACCAAATTTTCTCAACCATCTGAGGTGAAGTAGACATTGTTGTGTCTTTTCACCACACAGCTGGTGTGTACAGACCACGTGAGGTCCTTGGTGATGTGGATGCCGAGGAACTTGAAGCTGTTTACCCTCTCAACCTCAGATCCATTGATATCAATATAGCTTAGCCTGTTACCATTCCTCCTGTAATCCACAGTCACTGCCAAGCCTACTTTGTAACTGCATCAATATATTGGGCCCAGGATAGATCCTTAGAGATGTTGACAGCCAGGAACTTGAATTTGCTCACTCTTTTCACTTTTGATCCCTTTATGAAATGTAGTGTGCAACCTGCCTTTTCCAAAACCTCCTTTCTGGAAAGTGCTGTTAAAAGAAAAACTTTATGCCACTTTATGACATAGGATTGGAAGGTGTAGAATCTCTATGGGTTGAGTTAAGAAATGGCAAGGTTAAAAGGACCCTAATGGCATTTGTATACAGGCCTCCAAACAGCAGCCCGGATATGGATTACAAATTACAGCAGGAGATAAAAAAGGTGTGTCAGAAAGGCAATGTCATGATAATCATTGGGGATTTTAACATGAAAGTGGATTGCGCAAACCAGGTCAGTACTAGACCTCAAGAGAGAGAATTTGTAGATTGTCTAAGGGATGGCTTTTTAAAAAAGCTTGTTGTTGAGCCCACTGGGGGATCGGTTGTGTAGGACTGGGTGTTGTGCAATGATTCGGAGGTGATAATAGAGCTTAAGGTTAAGGAACCCTTATGGAAGAGTGATCACAATATGATCGAGTTCACATTGAAATTTGAGAGGGAAAAAATAAAATCCAATGTGTCACTATTTTCAGTGGAATAAAGGAAATTACAATGGCATGAGAGGGGAACTGGCTGAAGTTGACTGGAAAGGGATATTTCCAGGAAGGACAGCAGAGCAGCAATGGCTGGAGTTTCTGTGAAAATTGAGGGAAGTGCAAGACAGATATATTCCAAATTAGAGGAAATTCCCTTCCCTTTGACACTTCCGTGGCTGACAAATGAAGTCAGAGCCAAAGTAAAAACAAAAAAGAGGGCATACAAGGAAGCCAGAGCTAGTGGGAAGACAGAGGGTTGAGAAGCTTTTAAAAACTTGTAGAAGGAAACTATGAGTGTCATTACAAAGGAAAAGATGAATTATGAAAGGAAGCTAGTGACTAATATCAAAGAAGATACTGAAAGCTTTTTTAATTATATAAAGGGTAATAGAGAGTCGAGGGTAGACATAAGACAAATACAAAATGATGCTACAGATAATGTAATAAGAGATGCAGAGATGGCAGAGGAACTGAATGTGTATTATGCATCAGTCTTCACAGTGGAAAACGTCTGCAGTATATCAGACATTCAAGAGTGTCAGGGAAGTGAAGTTTCTGCAGTGAAAATTAAAACTGAAAAAGTGCTCAGGAAGCTTAATGGTCTGAGGGTGGATAAATCTCCTAGTCCTGACGGAATGTACCTTTGGGTTCTGAAGGAACTAGCTGGAGAGATTGTGGAGGCATTAACAATTTTCTTTCAAGAATCGATAGATTCTGGCATTGTACCGGATGACTGGAAAATTGAAAATGTTACTCTTCTATTTAAGATGGGTGGGAGGCAGCAGGAAGGAAACTATAGATCTGTTAACATGACATCAGTGGTTGGGAAGTTGTTGGAATTGATTGTTAGGGATGAGATTACAGAGCACTTGGAGGCACATGACAGGAAAGTCCAAAGCCAGCATGGTTTCCTGAAAGGAAAATCCTGCCTGACAAGCCTACTTCAATTCTTTGAGGAAATTACAAGCAGGGTAGATAAAGGAGACACAGTAGATGTAGTGTACTTGGATTTTCAGAAGGCCTTTGACAAGGTGCTGCACATGAGGCTGCTTAGCAAGAAAAGAGCCCATGGAATTACAGGTAAGTTACTATCATGGGTGGAGCATTGGCTGGTTGGCAGAAAACAGAGAGTGGGAATAAAGGGATCCTATTCTGGTTGGCTGCCGGTTACCAGTGGAGTTCCACAGGGGTTGGGACCACTGTTTTTTACGATATATGTCAATGATTTGGACTACGGTATTATTGGATTTGTGTCTAAATTTGCCGATGATACAAAGATAGGTGGAGGAGCAGGTAGTGTTGAGGAAACAGAGAGCCTGCAGAGAGACTTAGATAGTTTAAGGAAATAGGCAAAGAAGTGGCAAATGAAATACAATGTTGTAAAGTATATGGTCATGCACTTTGGTGGAAGAAATAAATGGGCAGACTATTATTTAGATGGGGAGGGAATTCAAAATGCAGAGATGCAAAGGCACATGGGAGCCCTTGTGAAAGATACCCTAAAGGTTAAGCTCCAGTTTGAATCAGTTGTGAAGAAGGGAAATGCAATGTTGGCATTCATTTCTAGAGGTATAGAATATAAGAGCAGGGATGTGATGTTGAGACTCTATAAGGCACCTGTGAGAATTGTGTGCAGTTTTGGGCTCCTTATTTTAGAAAGGATATACTGACATTGGAGAGGGTTCAGAGAAGATTCACGAGAATGATTCTAGGAATGAAAGGGTTACCTTATGAGGAATGTCTGGCAGCTCTTGGGCTGTATTGCCTGGAGTTCAGGAGAATGAGGGAGGATCTCATAGAAACAGTCCGAATGTTAAAAGGCCTGAACAGGTTAGATATGGCAAAGTTATTTCCCATTGTAGGGGATTCTAGGACAACAGGGTACGACTTCAGGTTTGAAGGACATCCATTTAGAACTGAGAAGTGGAGAAATTACTTTAGTCAGAGGGTGGTAAATCTGTAAAATTTGTTGCCACCAGGAGCTGTGGAGGCCAGATCATTGGGTGTATTCAAGGCAGAGATAGATAGGTTCTTGATTAGCCAGGGCATAAAAGGGTATGGGGTGAAGGAAGTGGTGTGGGGATGACAGGAAGAATTGGATCAGCCCATGATTGAATGGTGGAACAGACTCAATAAGCTGAATGGCCTACTTCTGCTCCTAAATCTTATGGTCTTGTCTTAAAAGTTCCTTTCCCCAAGCAGTTAATCTGATCAACCATTTCATTTAACCACCATCGATTTTTCTCATCAGTGCACTGTACTGTAAGCACTTTAAACCACTTTTTATAATACTGGTTATAATGTAAATGCACGCTGGTGATTATGTATTTATGCACATTTTATTCCATATCCATTTTTAAATTCTAACTTTAATTTTCATTTAATTCTTAATTCTTTACAACTGCTGAATGTTGTTATTTTGTGCTATGTATCACACCCTGACACCACACCACATCAAAATCTAATGCATACAAATGTACACCCATTGGCCACATTATCAAATACCTTCTCTACCTAATAAAATGGCCATTGATTGTTCATTGTCTTCTAATGCTATAGCCCTGCTATTTCAATGTTCAAGGCTTAGTGCATTCAAAGATGTTCTGCACATTAACTGTTGTAATGTATAGTTATTTCAGTTACTGTTAACCTTCCTGTTAGTTTAAACCAGTCTGGCCATTCTCCTTTAAACTCTCTCATTAACAAGGCATTTTTGTCCACATAACTGCCACTCACTGGATGGTTTTTGTTTTTCACACCATCTATGTAAATGCGAGAGACTATTGTGCATGAAACTCCCAGGAGATCTGCAGTTTTGTGATACTCAAACCACCCCATCTAGCACCAACAGTCAGTCCATAGTCAAAGTTTTTAAATCACTTAGGTCAGTTTCTTCCCCATTTTGATGCTTTGTTTGAACAGCAACTGAACCTCTTGACCCTGTCTTCATGCTTTTATGCATTGAGTTGCTGCCACATGATTGGCTGATTATATATTTGCATTAAATAAGTTGTTTTTCCTTATAAAGTGGCCACAGAGTGTATATGGTGAATAAAATTGAACCTTTATCCTTGATATGAATTGTTTTACTGAAATCCATGTTTACCATATCGACTGTTAGATACACTGCTCTATGCCCTTGACTGTGTGGCTTGGCATAGCTCAAATGCCATCTATAAATTTGCTGATGATACATCCATTGTTGGTAGAATCTCAGATGGAGATGAGATATACCAGCTGGTTGAGTGGTGGCACAACAACAACCTTGCATTCAACACCAGTAAGACCAAAGAGATGATAGTGGATTTCAGGAAGGGTAAGACGAGGGAGTATGAACCAATACTCATAGAGGGATCAGAAGAGGAAAGAATGAGCAATAGAAAATTCCTGGGTGTCAGGATCTCTGTGAATCTAACCTGGTCCCAGCATATTGATGCAGCCATAAAGAAGGCAAGACAGTGGCTATATTTCATTAGGAGTTTGAGGAGCTTTGGTTTGCCACCAAAAACTCTCAAAAATCTCTACAGATGTACCATAGAGAGCATTCTATGAAACACTGTTTGGTGTGCAGGGGCTACTGCACAGGTTCAAAAGAAACTACAAAAAGTTGTAAAGTCAGTCAGCTCCATCTTGGGAACTAGCCTCTGTAGTACGCAAGACACCTTCAAGGAGCAGTACCTCAGAAAGGTGGCGTCCATTATTAAGGACCCCCATCACCCTAGAACATGACCTCTTCACATTGCTACCATCAGGAAGATGGTACAGAAGCCTGACGGCACATACTCAGCGATTCAGGAACAGCTTCTTCCCCTTTGCCATCTGATTCCTAAATGGACATTGAACCCATGGTCTTAAAGAAAGGGGCATCAATGAGGACAACTTTGTTATCATGATAACAAGCAATCTCCCAGCTGGCACAAGAATTACTACAGTACAAATTTATAACTAACAGGTAATTGAAGCAAAAAATCACACCTCCAAATTTTTCTTAGCAGAGCCAAATTGAGGCTGGTGTAGTGTGTTTGATTGAAATTCTTTTAAGGAATATTCAGTTTCATTTTCTTTTCTGTAGCAATCATGGGTTATGCAGCCATGGTACAATAGAGATATTCACAGCAGCCTTTTTGCCTGTGAGCAATTCTGCAATTCTCAAAATGGAAAACTCTGCAAAATGGAAAATTTTGTTTACAAAACATTACTCCCCATTTTGATTCTAATTTAATGCATATTATTTTCTCTGAAATTTCCACGTGCTAGGTAAAATTTTGAGGGTTTATAATTCTGTGCATTCCCCAGACTATCTGTTCGTTTTTAGATTCACTTTACAAGGAGCTTCTAAAGAGTAGAAATGGAGTGGATTTCATTATGTTACACATTAGATGGAAATAATAACCTGAATTACTGTATTATTATAGAGTTGGAGATCTGTCTGTGTTTATGGTGGGTGTAATGTTAAGTGCTGAGGTAATGGTTTTTCTGTAGCTGCGATGTTTGGGTTATAACTACTGATAACGGGTGGCTAACCAATGGGGAGAAATGTTATTCTTTCTTGTATGTCTGGGAGCGGGGTTTTCGCGGGCTTTCGGTCGAGAAGAGTGAAGAGGAACGATGAGTGCGGAGAGTGCTCGGTAATCACTGGACAGCATATACAGGAATTCGAGGATGGGTGCTGGGAGGGTGGGGGAAGACTGGCTGGGTTGTTTTTATTTTGTTTTGTTGTTGTGTTGTTGTTGATCTGTTGTTATTGTGCGCATGTTATGTTGCTGCTGGAATCCATTGGCAACACTTGCAGGGTGTCCCTGCATGTTCTTTGGTGTGTTGATTGTCAGCATAAATAACATATTTCACTAGATATATCCACATCATTATCATCATCATTATGGTGTAAGTGATCATGCTCTTTCCATGCCCATGATTGTCCTTGGCAAATTTTTCAACCAAAGTGGTTTACCATTGCCTCCTTCTGGGCAGTGTCTTTACAAGACGGGTGACCCCAGCATTATCAATACTCTTCGGAGATTGTCTGCCTGGTGTCAGTATTTATGTAACCAGGACTTGTGATATGCACTGGCTGGTCCTATGACCATCCATCACCTGCTCACAGGGTTTTACATGACCCTAATCCGGAGGCTAAGCAGGTGCTAAACCTTGCCTAGGAGTGACCTGCAGGCCAGCAGAGGGAAGGAGCGCCTTATTCCTCCTTAGGTGGAGACATAGCTTCACTTTGCCACCCAATATTCCCATCTACATATGATAAATAAATCTGAATCAGTTTCATTTCTTGCAGGCTTTCACAGCAGAGAAGAGAAATGCAATATCATTGTAGCCCACCTGGCTTGCCGCTCACGTTCATTTAGGGGAATCAGCTTTCAGCCCTGCCAAACAGGGTATTCAAGTTTGGGTGGATGCTGTGTAATGTACCCCAATGCAAAATATCAGACAGTACACAACGTGCAATTAAATGATTACGCTTTATATCTCTTACTTTGCTATGTGGTTAGCAGAGAAACAAAATATAAAAGAAAAAGGCGCCACTTCTATTAAATAGTTCATGCACAAAAATCGTTGGAGCCCACACCTCAGGTATTCCTCCATAAACGGCCTCCGCTGAAGTGTTGCTGACCTCCGGACTCTCGAATTCCTGTATACAGCATCCAGTGATTACCGAGCACTCTCCGCACTCGTCCTTCCTCTTCACTCTCCTCGACCGAAAGCCCGCGAAAGCCCCGCTCCCAGACATACATGAAAGAATAACATTTCTCCCCATTGGTTAGCCACCCGTTATAAGTAGTTATAACCCAAACATCGCAGCTACAGAAAAACCATTACCTCAGCACTTAACATTACAGAGAAACCATTACATTCACCTTAGCAGTTAACAGTACAGAGAAGCAATTAGTTAATTAAAGATGAACTCCACACAGTCAAAGACTGACAAATGCCAAATGTGCAAAAGAAGACAAACTCTGCAAATATGAAAAAAAGCACTAAATAAATAAGTAAATAAGCACACATTCACTGTGCCAACAGAGATATTGCTTGGACTCAAGCTCCTGAGTTATAGGGGAAGTTTGAATAGTTTAAGATGTTATTCCCTATAGCACAGAGAATGAGGGGGAGATTTGAGAGGTATACAAAATTATGAGGGGTATAGATAGGGTAAACGCAAGTAAGTTTTTCCACTGATGTTGGGTGAAGCTAGAAATAGATTGACGGGTTAAGGGTGAAAGGTGAAATGTTTAAGGGGAACCTGACAGGGAGCTTATTCACTCAAAGGGTGTGAAACAGGCTGCCAGTGAAGTAAATGTGGCTTCGATTTCACCAATTATGATTTACGCCAAGATTCAAAATAAATTTATTGTCAAACTATGTATACAGAACACAACTCTGGGGTTCATCCGTCTGCCCGCAGGCAGTCATGAGAGAAAAGGAACATCACAGAACATGCTCAAGAAAACATGAAACACACAATCCGTGAAAAAAAATAACAGATTGTGCAAATGGTAATGTGCAAGTGGAACACATAGAATATCAAACATCAAACCAGGGGACCAGCAGTATTCAGTTCAGTTTAGTTCAGTGTCACGCCACTAGTCCGCCGAAGGATGGGTATATGGATGGGAGAGGTATGGAGGGCTATGGTTTGAGGGAAATAGTTAGAGTAATGGACTAGATGTGCTGACAAGCCTGTTTTTGAGCTGTAGTGTTCCATATTTCTATGACTAGCCATTCCTCAGCACAAATCTTAAGCAGATCTTCTTGTTTCCAGGCTTAATACTGGACAGACCCCATTGTTTGCTCTATCTCAGGACTTCTAACTCCAACATTACAGTGAAAGGGCATAATGTCGGGTCATGTGAATGCTTGGCCATGATCAATGTGTTGTTATTGTGTCAGAGCACCATCAATACTCACTCTGCTTGCCATCAATCAATATCTTTGTTAAGCAATCCGTTCTTCTCCAGTAGTTTTGTTTCAAGGCTTCCTAATCTCTAGACAAACTTATTGAGCACAATTTTCCCAATCAATTCTTTGGTTGTGGAAGATCCTGTACGTGTATGGAGTGTACGTACCGGTTGTGGGTGAATGGAGATGTGTGATTTTCTCTGGGCAGTTTCAGGGTTCCATCCTTGTCCCCTACTCATATTTATAAATTGGTGTGTGGGAGACTGAAGAGTGCTCTCATAGTAATGTGTAAAATCGTGAGGAGCATGGATAGGATGAATGCAGTATTTTCCCCATCAAAGGGAAAGAAAAACATCGGGAGAATGGGGAAAAATTTAAAAGGAACCTGAAAAACAACTTCTTCATGAAGAGGTTGTGTGTATAAGGAACAAACTGCCAGAGGCTGAACATGTGAAAGATATTCAGACAGTATATGCATAGAAAATACATATATAGTAAAACATAGTTCTTTGTGAACATTTTGTCATCAATTTGTGCAATTCATCGTTAACTTCGACCAGACCTCCACTCCACGCTCAAAGTCCAGTGACGTGGATGTTGGGTGTCTCAGACTGGTGGCTTCCAGGATCAGATGTTCGTGTGAGTAGGAGGCATGAAGAATGGTCAGCAGGTGAGCCTGGAGCTTGGCTAGTAATCATCTAGTCTGTGGATGTACACTGAAGATCAAAGCCCAAGGGGTGATTGGAATTTGAAGCCTGATGACTGGGAATAGGGGATTGGAGACTGGAGGCCTGAATTGGAGTTGGAGGAGTGTGAGTGTGCGTGTGTGTGTGTGAGAGAGAGAGAGAGAGAGAGAGAGAGAGAGAGAGAGAGAAAAGGGACTTGATTTGGTTTTGTTGTTCTGTTGCTTGTTGTGTTCGTTATTGTTCTAGTAAGCGTTGTGGGCATGCTGTGATGGTGCCAGAATGTGTGGTGACACTTATGGGCTGCCTCTCCACTTTCTTTGGTGTGTTGGTTGACACATTTCACTGTATATTTCCACGTACATGTGATAAATCTGAATCGGAATCACAGAGTGCCAGAGAAACTATGATGAAATGTCTTGGCCTGAAATGTAAGCTCTTTATTTCTCTTCCCGTATTTTCTTATTCTGTCATCTTTCCCCTTCCTTTCAAGTCCTAATGAAGGATCTGTTTATTCGTTTCCATAGTTGCTACCTGACCTGCTGAGTTTCTCCAACATTTTGTGTGTGTTGCTCTGCATTTCCAGTATCCACAGAATCTTTGTGTCTGTGAATCAGAATCAGATTTTTTTTTCATGAAGAACTAGAGGGAAATGCTTTTTTTTTCTTAGAATAATCAATGGTAAAGAGCAATTTGTAGCAATGCCAATGTTAGTTCTGATGGTAAGCCGCTGATAATAAGCTTGGGCTAAACATAGCTCCACATCAATTTTATTGCATTTAAATTTTGCACTAGTACTTTTAAGTTTGGCTTGATGCCTGCATGAAATAATGTGACCCTAGGACTTAAACACCATGAGCAACACTTTGGCAACATAATGGTGTACTAAGAAGCTGATTATTTGGGATACTTGCACATTCAGATGGAGCTGATACTCTAATTGCAATGCTAATCTATGTCACTGATCACAGCTGTAGGAACTGAAAAATATGCAAAGTAAGCCAATATTAGCATATCAAAGGAGTCATCAAAGGTTCTAATCTAATTTATATTTTAATGTTTAGATTTTACTGAGTAGCTGATCCTATCAAAATTACATCTTGTTCAGATTGATCATTCAAAATACGTATAATGTGCATTTTCTGTTTTTTGTATGAATAATTAAAGTTGAAAAAAGCAGCATACACATATCACTGTGGCATATGACTGGGTAAGAAAATCTAACCAACCTCCAAGTAAATAGAGTTTTATTTTCTCTCGGTCAGTTTGTTAAGGTTGATTGCCTTGAATTCAGCTTCCCTCTTCAGGATTAGAATGTAATCAGTTCACAACCTGGAGCATGGATTATACCAGGATTAAAATCTGAATACAGTTATTACAGTTTCACTTGTAATGCGTTTGCCTTTTTCCGTAATGAGGCAAAATGGGAATCCCTTATTAGCAGAGGCGTATTTGCTGAATAGGGTTTTGTGTACAGGTTTTAGGGAAAAGAGAAAATAATTTTATTACACAAGATTTCCACTTGGCTACAGATTTCCCTGGCAATATTGTTACATCCTTTAATCTTAAGAAGTGAAATTTAATGTTACAGACAGCAACTTAACTGAATTTGATTGTGGTATTTTCTCAATGTTTGGTTGCATTTTAAATTTATCCAACTTTTACAGCTTAATCCAATGGACTGGGGATTCATTGGTGGATCAGACAAATTTTGATGATGGCCATAACCAGTTCTTTATACTCATATCTCATGCAAGACAAAAAGAGGCCACTTTAGTAGGTACACCTGTACACCTGCTTGTTAATATAAATATATAATCAGTCAGTCGTGTGCAGCAACTCAATGCAAAAAAGCACACAGGGTCAAGAGGTTCATTTGTTGTTTGGACTAAATATCAGAATGGGAAAGAAACGTAATCAGAATCAAGTTTATTATCATCGGCACGTGTTGTGAAATTTGTTAACTTAGCAGCTGCAGTGCCATGCAATGCATGATAATATAGAGAGAAAAAAGTAAATCAATTACAGTAAGTATACTGTGTGTGTGTGTGTGTATATATATATATATATATATATATATATATATATAATAGATTAAAATGGTGCAAAATCAGAAGCAATATATATTCTTAAAAATCTAAGTGACTTTGACCACAGAATGATTGTTGGTACCAGATGGGGTTGTTTGAATATCTCAGAAACTGCTGATCTCTTGGGATTGTTATGCATAAAAGTCTCTAGAAAGATTGGTGTGAAAAAACAAAACAATCATCCAGTGAGCAGCGTTTCTGTGGGCAAAATGCCCTGTTAATGAGAGAGGTCAGAGGAGAATGGTGAGACTGGTTCAGGATGTCAGCAAGGCGACAGTAACACAAATAGCCAGGCATTACGACAGTGGTGTGCAGTAGAACATCTCTGAATGCAAAACATGTTGAACCTTGATGGGATGGGCTACAGTGGCAGAAGACTAGAAATGTACACTCAGAGGCCACTTGATCAGGTACACGATGTAAATAAAGTGGTCACAGAGTGTACTTCTACACTAAAATAGAGCAATTTGGTATTGTTAAAATCTGATCAACACTTCAACACTTTGGCTATCCATTTGTTTCCCTTATTTTGGAAATGGCTTATATTTCTGTTCAACATCCCATCTCCCCATCAGAGAAAACTGAAATGTAATTTCCAGATCTTTCCTATTTTGGAAATCTTTTCAATATCATCTTTTTTTGTAAACTCTCTGTGCTCCTGGCTTTTTCCCTGGATAGTGTGTTGGTTTTAGTATCCTTGTAGTAGAACCATGTATTGGTGAAATATTTAAGTTTATCTTGCGTCCGCATTTTCAGGTTCTGTTCTTTTAAATAGCTGAATAATTCTCCACGGCTTTATTTCTCATGAAGATGGTTATTGAATAACTTTCAATCTTTTTGTGCCGTTACTTTCTGCTTGCACATATCTCAGAAAGGACCTGTTGTCAATGGGGAAAGTCCAGAGGAGGTTCATGAGGATGATTCCGGGACTGAAGGGTTAGCATATGAGGAGCGTTGGACAGCTTTGGGCTTCTACTCACTGGAATTCAGAAGAATGCATGGGATGTGATTGAAACTTACTGAATGTTGTAAGGACTAAATAATGTGTATGTGGAGAGCATGTTTCCTATGGTGGGTGTATCCAGAACTAGAGAGCATAGTCTCAAAATTGAGAGACGACCTTTTAGATCAGAAATAGGGAGGAATTCTTTTACCCATAGAGTAGTGAATCTGTAAAATGCTCTGCCACAGATTGTCCCTGGGTATATTTAAGGCAGAAGTTGATTGTTTCCTGATCAGTCAGGGCATCAAAGCCTATGGAGAGAAGGCACGTGTATGGGGTTGAATGGGATCCATATTCAGCCATGATGGAATGGCGAAACAGACTAGATGGGCGGAACGGCCTAATTCTTTTCCTATGTCTTATGGTCTCTTATGGTCTTACTCAGTCCATTGTTCTGCAGTGTCCCCTCTGCAGATATTGCCAAGGGTTCATATGATCTGTTCAGAGAGGCTTTGTAAGTAGTGAGTTTCAATGGCTTTGTGTTTGGGAGTTTATAAACTGTCCACTTTTATAGCTTGAAAAAGTGGGAAGCAGAATACTTTCTTAACTTCCTCATTGGTGTCTTGTTGATGTGGAACCAAGCCATACAGTAGGAAATGTAAAATATTTATATCTATGAATACAGCATCCGGTTTATATAAATAACGCTTATTAGCTGAACAACTTAGACCTGTGTGAGAGCCTTCTTGCATTTATTCCATCTATATATATATATATATAAAATAAGTCATGCAAAAAGAGTGCAAAAATAATGAAGTAGTTCTCCTGCTCTCCAGGGAAAACAGTCATAACCTATTCAACATTTCCCTATAACTCAGGTCTTCAAGAACCGGTAACATCCTTCCTTGTAAATTTTCTCTATACTATTTTAATCTTATTGATATCTTTCCTGTAGGTAGGTGACCAGAATTGCAAATGGTACTCCGAATTGGGTCTCACTAAAGTCTTGTACAATTTCAACATAACACTTCAACTCCTGTACTTAATACTTTGATTTATGAATGCCAATGTGCCAAAAGCTTTCTTTATGATCCTATCTACTGTGACACCACTTTCAAGAATAATAGATCTGTATTCCCAGATCCCTCAGTTCTACTGCACTCACTGTGTAAATCCTATCACAAACAAGAGAAAATCTGCAGATTGTGGAAATTCAAACAGTGCGCAGAAAATACTGGAGGAACTCAGCTGGCCAGGCAGCATCTATGGAAAGGAGTACCAATGATGTTTTGGGACAAGACCCTTCATCAGGACTGGAGAAAATAAAAGATGAGGAGTCAGAATAAGAATGTGGGAGGGGCAAGGCAGGAAGAAACGCAAGGTGTCAGGTGAATCTGGGGAGGGGTGAAGTTAAGAGCTGGGAAGTTGATTGGTGAAAGTGATACAGGGCTGGAGAAGGGGGAATCTGATAGGAGAGGACAGAAGACAAGGAAGGAGAAGGAGGACCAGAGGGAGGTGATGGGCAGGTAAGGAGATAAGGTGAGAGAGGGGAATGGGGAATGGTGAAGTAGAGGGGGTGGAGCATTAGTGGAAGTTTGTTCGTGCCATCCCAAAGTGATTTGTCCTCCCAAAGTGCAACACCCCACACTTGTCTACATTAAATTCCATCTACAAATGGAAGGGGGAATCTGATAGGAGAGGACAGAAGACAAGGAAGGAGAAGGAGGACCAGAGGGAGGTGATGGGCAGGTAAGGAGATAAGGTGAGAGAGGGGAATGGGGAATGGTGAAGTAGAGGGGGTGGAGCATTAGTGGAAGTTTGTTCGTGCCATCCCAAAGTGATTTGTCCTCCCAAAGTGCAACACCCCACACTTGTCTACATTAAATTCCATCTACAAATGGAAACAATAGGATTATATAATTCCAAACTACTCTGTGACCACTTTATTAGGCATTCAGAGATGCTCCTTTGCACACCACTGTTGTAACAAATGATTATTTGAGCTACTGTCGTCTTCCCGTCTGCTTGAACTAGTCTGGCCATTCTCCTCTGAACTCTCTCATTAACAAGGCATTTTTGCCCACAGATCTGCCATTCACTGGATTTTTTTTGTTTTTCACACCATTTTTGAACTCAAGAGACTATTGTGCATGAAAATCCTAGGAGATCAGCAATGTCTGGGATTCTCAAACTAACCCTTCTAATAAGAACAATCATTCCACAATCAAAGTCACTTAGATCACATTTCTTCCCTATTCTGATGTTTGTTCTGAACAATAACTGAACCTCTTGACAATGTATGCGTATTTTTAGGCATTGAGTTGCTGCCACATAATTGGCTGATTAGATATTTGCATTAACGAGCAGGTGCAGAGGGGTACCTAATAAAGTGGCCACTGAATGTTTTTCCAAGTAAGACAAAATAAAGAAACACCAGCAAGAAAATACTGTGTGTGTCAGCAAGAAAATGAATTTTAGGGTTGTATATAGTGGCATATACTCTCTGTACTTTGATAAAAATTTACTTTGAACTTAGAATTGCATTCCTGTGACAGTTTATGTGGTTCATCTTGACCATCAGGGACATTGGATAAAGTGGATAGCACCCAGCTACGGGATTCATTTTCATGTCAGATATGAAACACGCAATGCGTATGGCATGCTTTGTGAAGGTTGGTCTGTTGTCACCAGTTTGGAGGTCAGTGGTGGCATTAGTATGCACTCCCTGGCGCTGGACCCTGACCCTGATCTGTCAAGGACTGTGTGGTGGCTGCCTGATCATCAGAATCCCCTTTTAAAATAAAGTCACACACAGACGTTCTCTATTAAGAGAATAACCCCTCAGGTGAGTGCACTACAACATACTTGTACCTTGTTTTGGATTTTCACTGCAACTGTGCATCACACAAACTTTGCTCCTCACCCTCCCCGACACCTTATTAAAGACACCAATCTACTCCGAGCTCAGAAAACTGCAAACCATCATAGCCTTGCCTACTTGTCATATTTTGTGGAATTTATCTCTGCATATATTCACTCCAGCTATAATTCCCTATTTTTCCTCATTTGTGGATTTGAAGTAATGAACATTTTGTATATTTCAGGAATATTTTATTAGCAGTGTCATTTTCATCTAGATTCTCTATGAACATTGCTAGTGGGCTCAGGCAATAGTGTCAGTACAGCAGGGTTTATTCTGCCAATGTTTGTTGATGGAAGCTTCTCTGAGAATGCCATACCATGTCAACATATCATAAATCGCCTCCAATTGCTGGCATTCCTCTGTACCCTCTGTAGTCTTTTCTTTTGGTTGCTGTCTCCTTGAGGTCCATTTGCCAAGGCAGAATTGTATGGGCTAACATCTGCGCCGAAGATACTTCTTGCCTCTTGGCTTTGCGTCTCTCTGTAGAAGAAACAGATGGTGCATTATTGGTGTTACAGTTAAATTGTGCTAAGTGCTGCATCCTTGCCAAATTAAAATATGCATTTGTGCTGTATCACTGCCTCTCCCCAGATAATCGTAATACACAGCAGCAATTGCATTCAAAATAGCATAACGCTGAGTTAAATCGGTTGCTCTGCTCTGACCTCTGTCTTCACTTAAATCTTCTTCAATTTCCCTGGAAAGGGTATTTTCGAGCGTTGCTTCACCAGGAAGATTAAGGTCATGGTAGTCTTCATTACAGCTTCTAATGTGTATCCTCATGGTAGCAATGAAGGTAATGCACAGTGATAATCCAACCGTGCTGGCTGCATACACAAAATGCTGGAGGAACTCCGCATGTCAGCCTGTTCCAAATTAGATATTCCATTGCATTTGAACAAACTATAGCTTGGCACGGTAGTGTAGCAGTTAGCGTAACACAATTACAATGCCAGGTACCCGGGTTCAATTCCCACTGCTGTTTGTGCATTTTCTCCATGACCCTGTGGGTTTCCTCTGGGGGCTCCTGCATCCTTCCACATTCGAAAGATGGAGGGGTTAGGGTTAGTAAATTGTGGGCTTATTATTTCGGTGCCAGAAGTGTAACAACCACTTATCTTTGTGCATCATATTAAATGACATGAAAATTACACATTAAAAAAGAACTGCAGATAATGGATAGCTGAAATAAAATCACAAAGTGCTGGAAATATTTACCAGGTCAGGCAGTATCTGTGGAAAGGGAAATGGAGCTAATGTTTCAAGTCAGAGACCCTTTATCAGAATGCATTGGTCTTAACAATTTGTTATTCTTGGGCAGTCTGGTAGTGTGGTGGTTAATGTAACACTATGAAAGTGATACATCATTACTAGTGAACAGAAAACCAGAGGAAAAACTGTTTTGATTACATGTTGGATGATCCCAATATTAATGGAAACCTTGGTTGCCAAATACTGTATAGTCTCCAGTTAAAGAGTTGTACTGAGCTTTGGAACATAAAAGACAAAAAGGAAGGGGAAACAATTGTTTATTATATGAAGTTGTAGTTGTTGGTGAAGGCACTGTTTCTCGTTGTTTGTGTTCCTGTGAAAAAAATATTCATTGGAACGTCTTTATGTACAGAATAGTTTGCACTTCGGAAGAAAAAGTCTATACTTGCTGGCTTTCGAGACAATGATTGAGCAGAAGAGCCTATCCTGAAGGACACTGACAACAAACTGTTACCAGTCAACAAAAGATGTGGGTGGCACATTCAGAATTTTATTGAATAGCAGAAAGAAAAAAAAGCAAAATTAATCAATCATCCTGAGTGTTCACACAGGATAAAGTAGCAGCATCTGGCACCTATCAGAGTGCACAGCCTCAGAATGGAAGGGCCTCCCAATACAACAGAGATGAGGATGAATTTCTTTAAGCAGGAGGTAGTAATCTGTACATTCATTGCCACAGACAGCTGTGGAGGCCAAGTAATTGAGTAGGTTTAAAGTACAGGTTGATAGGTTCTTGATTAGTAAGGGCATTAAATATTATGGGGAGAAGGTAGGAGAATTGATTTGAGAGGGATAATAAATCAGCTATGACAGCATGTTGGTGAGGCTCAGTGGGCTGAATGGCCTAATTCTGTTATTATGTCTCAAGGTTTTATGGTCTTATTCTGCACTGGACATTGTAGTGATCAGGTCCTTGCTAAAATATATTTACGTTATTGCAAAATCTTTACTGAAGCAACACAGCAGAGTGATACCAGAGAATGTAATAGTTTTTCTTTCTATTTGACACATTCTTTTATGTACTCAAAGTGTGACACCCCAACACAGCTTTATTGATCCACTTGAAAATGGGCTTATCAACAAAGAATGTCAATTTTACCTGTGGTTTTCTGCCCGACATTTGGGAAATCAGATCATAAATCACAAGAAGTGACTCGATAAAATGTTCAGCTGTTTCATTAGTTTTCTAGAGAACATCAATCAGTCTCTATGGAAATTATGTACTTTTTAAAAATATCTCTAAAGATTTTTAAATCATACGGAGTAGGAAGCAGTGGAATTTGAAGACCTTCCTCAACATATTGTCAAACTGCAATGTTAATTCCAATGGCAGAATGTGCTCAACTTTACGTCAGAGACATTTCAAGTGAGATTATTTTTAATCTACCATTGAAGTGTGCAGACGTACTGTTTGTTCAGTGGACACAACTTTCACTTGAGTGTTTACGATATGTTTTGTGCTGCTTCAGTTGATTACACTTGGGATACAGAGATACAATCAGCACAGCAGAACAGAAATTGTCAGGCCTCATGTCTTCATTACGACCCGATGGGAAATGAACCACACAGCAAGCTTTAACGGGAGAAATGTGTCATTGTCAGCCAGTGTTGGACACACAAATACAGACAGACACATACACCTCACTCACTGTTCCTCACACTCTCTCACACAGACACACACACACACACACACACACTCACACTCTCTCACATTCACACACACACATTGACTCACACCCTTTCACACTCGCATGTGCACACACTCACATTCTTCTTGGCTACCACACAACTAAATAAATTCAGCTAATACATTTTAGACAAATTTGCTTCACACCCACACTTGGCTTAACAATCTATAGTTGGATATGATTATTAATATTAACTAACAAAACTAGTGACACTGATTTTAGTTTTGGCCTATAAAGGGAATGTAATTATGCTGTGATTGACTTGGACAAGGTGCTGAAGAGGTTGATGGGGATGTTGCTAGAATTGGAATATTGAGAACAGAGAATGAATAAGCTTGGGGTTGAATCAATGAAGGCTGAAGGCAAATATCTGAGGCATGGAACATTATGAGGGATGTGGATAGATTAAATGGAAAGGGGACACAAAGAAAGATTTTGCATGATGCATTTAGTTTATTGCAGTGGAAAATATTCTGATATGGAGAAAGGACTGCACAGGATCAGAAAAAGCAGCAGAGTGTTACAAACACAGCCACCTCCATGATGGGTACTAACCTCTCCAGCATTGAGGACATCTTCAAAGTCGATGCTTCAGAAATGTGGCATCCATCATTATGGACCCCTATCTCCCAGAGCACGCCTTCTTTTCATTGCTACCATGATAGAGGAAATACAGGAGATTGAAACACTCCCTGTGTTGTAAGAAAAGCTTCTTCCCCTCAACCATCAGATTTCTGAACAGAAAATATACTAAGAACATTTGGCTGCTTTTTCCATTACTTATTTAACATTTTTAATATTTTAATAACTATTTATGTTATATTTTATGTATTGCATTGTACTGCTGCTACAAAACAAAAAATCATGCTATATATTCATGATAATGAATCTGATTCTGATTGAGATTTTGATACTGGTTGGAGCAGTCTAGAGCTCAGTCTGAAGTGGCTGATCACACTGAAAATGCACTTCAACAGCAAAGACCTCTTGATTTTTTGGGTAAGTTGTGGAATGTAGAATTTGGCTCTGATGGCTTCTTGTCCAACACTGACACAATGGGCTGAATAGTCTCCTTTGGTGTTGTGTTTATTTTTGTGCAGTCATTTCGATGTGATGTAACCTAAATGCAGGAGTGTTTAGATACGCACATAGGTCCAGCTTTGGGTATACTTAAAGCAGAGGTTGATAGGTTCTTGATTAGGAAGGGCATCAAATTCTATGAGGAGCAGGCTGGGGAATGGGGTTGAGATAGGTAACAAACCAGCCATGATGGCCTAATTCTGCTCCATGCCTTGTGATCTTCAGCTGAAATCTCTGCTTCAGAACTGCGATAAAGAGTCACCATTTAGGGCCTAGACCCTTCATCAGTCTCAATGAAAGGTCTTGGCCAGAAACATCGACTCTTTATTCCTCTCCATAGTCATACCTGATCTGCTGAGTTCCTACAGCATGTTGTGTGTATTTCTCTGGATTTCCAGTGTCTGCAGGACCTCGTGTGTTCAGGACTGAAGGTGGAAAGGGAAGATGACTAATCTAAAGAGGAGAGGGGGACTGGCAAGACAGCAGCCTGGGGTTGAGGTGATTGGTGAGTCAAGGAGGGCTGAATGATGATGGGTTGGTGGAACCAAGAAGGGAAGGGGAGGAGGTTAGAGCTGGGAATTGCTAGATGAGGATTAAAACAACTGTCAGTGGTGGTGGTGTTAAGTACCGAACTACAGAACACAGGACTGCTAGGAAAGTCCAGAGCTGACTTTCGAACAAGTAAATATTTAGTGACTTCGAGCAATTAGCTGAGGTTTATAGGTTGTCCAGGTGGCACCATTTAAATACTTGCAAAACGCTGGAGGAACTCAGCAGATCAGGCAGCATCTATAGAGAGGAATAAACAGTCAACATCAGGACTGGAAAGAAAGGGTAAGGAAGCCAGAACAAGAAGGCTGGAGGAGAGGAAAGAGTATAACCTAGCAGGTGACAGATGAAACCAGGTGTGGGGGAAGATAGGTAGGTGGGAGAGGGGATAAAGTTAGAAGCTGGAATGTGATAGTTGGAAAAGGCAAAAGGGCTGAAGAAGGAATTTGATAGGAGAGTGGACTGTAATAGAAAGAGAAGAGGGGGTAGTGGACAGGGGAGGAGAAGAAAAGGGGTGAGACAAAAGCCAGAATGGGGAATGGAAAAAAAAAAGAGAGAAAGTTAAGAGAAATTGATGTTCATCCATCAGGATGGTGAAGAATTTTGTAAAATTATTTATCTGTCACTTTTTAAAGTTATTTTCCTCACCAAATAAATCTTCTAGCTTCTGGTATACTGATTTTTCACTTTAGATTTCTCAGTGGCTGATTTATTAGTAAATCAGAAATGCAGTTTAAGATTGCAATATGCATCATTGAAACAATGCAGACTTGTGTAGTTTTGTATTGGAACATGTAGCAGGCAAATGATATTGAGCAGCTAGACATTTTGATTACATTTTCCATATATTCCTTGCAGTAGGTAATAAAATCTCATCCAAGTATCTCATTATACTGACTTTTATAATTTTTTGCTGGAATAGGATTTCTAATGGATTTGCATCTGTGAGGTGTCAAGGTTTTGCACTGAGAGGGTAGTGTGTGAAAATTTATATTTCATGAGTTAGTCTCTATCCTCCAGAGCTTTAATAGTTGTGGGAAAGGATCGTCAAGGCAGACTGCATATTGATTAATTAATGTAGTGAAATTGATTTTGGAGTTACTTTGGCAGAAATTGTTGCCAACATTTATAACATAAGCGAAAGGTAGATTTAATTAAGTTGAACCAAAATGGTTTGGGGGCTTCACCCTATTCAATTGCTTTTCAGTGACATCGTCTTCTAAGATTTATACTCCCATGAACTAATTTTTTTTGGTTTCTAATGTAAATTAAGATGTAAAAGTTACAAACAAATAGCCATTCTTACAATTAATTCTGATTCTGCTATAGTGTTTGTTCCTATTGTATGTTTGGATTTTATTTAGTTTGCTCTATTCAAATTCTTCAAATAATTTGTAAATCTGGATAATACACTCAGTGGAAACTTCATTAGGTAAAGAAGGAACCCAATAAAGTGGCCACTGAGTGTATGTTCAAACTTCAAAAGTTCAAAGTAAATGTATTATCGAAGTACATATATGCCACCATATATGTAACTCTGAGATTCATTTTCTTGTGGGCACACTCAATAAATCTATAATAAAATAATAACCATAGCTGAATCAATGAAAGACCACACCAACTTGGATGTTTGACCAGTGTGCAAAAGACAACAAACTGTGCAAATACAAAAATAAAGAAATAAATAGTAATAAATACAGTAAATAGCCTATAAATACTGAGAACATGAGATGAAAAGTCCTTGAAAGTGAGTCAATTGGTTGTGGGAATATTTCAATCAAGGGTCAGGTGAATTTGCGTGAAGTTGTCCCCATTGGTTTAAGAGCCTGATGGTTGAGAGGTAATAGCTCTTCCTGAACCTGGTAGTGTGAGTGCTGAGGCTTCTGTGCTGCTTTCCTGGTGGCAGCAGTGAGAAAATAGCATGTCCTGAGTGGTGGGAGTCCCTGACGATGGATGCTGGTTTCTTGCAACAGCATTTCACGTGGGCGTGTCAGTGGTGGGGAGGGCTTTATCCGTGATCAACTGGGCCACATCAAGTACTTTTTGTAGGATTTTCCATTCAAAAGCATTGCTGTTTCCATAGCAGGTTGTGATGCAGCCAGTCAATATACTTGCCACTGCACATCTATAGAAGTTTGTCAAAGTTTTAGATGACATGCCAAATTTTCACAAATTCCTAAAGAAATAGAGGTGCTGCTGTGCTTTCTCCATAATTGCACTTATATGCCGGGCCCAGAATAAGTCCTCCAAAATAATAACACTTAGGTTTAGAATTTAAAATTGATTACCCTCTCCATCACTGAAACTCCAATGAAGGCTGGCTCATGGACCTCTGGTTTCCTTCTCTTGAAGTCAACAATCAACTCCTTGGTCTTTCTGACAATGAGGAAGAGGTTGTCGTCCGGCCAGATTTTCTATCTACCTCCTATGTGCTGATTCATCACCACCTTTGATTTAGCCTATGATAGTGGCGTCATCAACAAACTTGAATATGGCATTGAAGCTATGAGCTACACGGTCACAGTATGTTCATGATCTTCTGCCACTGTAGCCCATCCACTTCACAGTTCAGTGTGTTGTGTATTCAGAGATGCTCTTCTGCACACCGCTGTTGCAACATGTGGTTATTTGAGTTACTGTCACCCTCCTATCAGCTTAAACCAGTCTGGCCATTCTCCTCCTACCTCTCTCATTAACATTTTTGCCCATAGGGCTGCCATTCACTTGATACCTTCTGTTTCTCACACCATTCTCTGTAAGCTCTAGAGACTGTTATGTGTGAAAATCCCAGCAGACCAGTAGTTTCCGAGATACTCGAACCACCCTGTCTGCCACACATAATCATTCTGTATTAAAAAACATAAAATGCTGGCAGAACTCAGCAGGCCAGGCAGCATCTATGGGAGGAGGTAATAACGACGTTTCGGGCCGAAATCCTTCATCAGGAGTGAAGTAACATGGGATGGTCGAGGGGGGATAAGAAGTGTGGGGAGGGATAAAGTAGATTGCTGGGAAGTGATAGGCTGGAGGGAAATAGGCTGGGGAAAGGTGGAGAATTATGGGAAATAAAAGAGAAAGAAAGGTAGGGCTGTGGGGGAGAGATTATAGTGAGGGGGGAAGAGAGAGAAAGAGAACTAGACTAAAATAATAGATAGGGATGGGGGTAAGGGTGGGGGGGCAGGGGTATCAACGGAGGTCAGTGAGTTGGATGTTTATGCCGGCAGGAAGGAGGCTACCTAGGCGGGAGATAAGGTATTGCTCCATCGACCTGCGTGTGGCCTCATCTTGACGGTAGAGGAGGCCATGGACAGACATGTCAGAGTGGGAGTGGAATTGAATTGATGTGTGACCACAGGGAGATCCCGCCACTGCCGGAGGACCGAGTGCTGGTGTTCGGTGAAACGGTCTCCCAGTCTGCAGTGGGTCTCCCCAATGTATAAATGGCCACATCGGGAGCACTGGATACAGTATATCACCCCAGTTGGACCGGCGCCATCATTACTTCCAGTTTCCAGAGTAAACCGCCTGCATTGCCCACTGGGAACTGAACTTCTTTATTATCTACATATATATTAACACACATTTCATGGTCAAAGTCACTTAGATCACATTTCTTGTTGATCCAAACAACAACTGAACCTTTTGACTGTGTCTGCATGCTGTTATACATTAAGTTGCTGCCACAGGATTGGCTGATTAGCTAATAGCATTAACAGAAATATGTACCGAAGAACATGGTCACAATGTATTTTGTTTCTCGTTTTCCCCCTGAATTTCAAGGGAAAATATTTAGACTCTATATATACCTCTGAATATTTAATATTTTCCTCTACATTTTAGAGGTAATTTAATTAAATTGAATAGTTTTTGATCCTAGAAGTTAATTTGCAATCAATCACAGTTCAAACAAATTCAGAAGTAAGGGGAAAATTTTCCAAACTTCGAGAGCTAAATAATATCTTTTGTGTGGAACATATTGATTCATAGCAATAATGAAAGATTATGAGCTAACAGTGGGAGAGAAAATCAGAGATTTTAATGTTTATAGTCAATGATCTTTCAGTCGAGCTTTGAAAAATAACCAACGGGATGTATGCTTAGCCCACTGCTCTTCTCTGTCTATATCCATAATAGTGTAGCTAGGCATAGCTCAAACACCATCTAAAAATTTGCTGGTGATACAACCATCGTTGGCATAATCTCAGGTGGGTACAAGAAGGGCATACAGGAAGGAGATAGCTGAGTGATGCTGCAGAAATAAGCTTGCACTCATGTCAGTGACCGAAGAGCTAATTGTGGACTTCAGACAGGGGAAGACTAGGGAACATGAAGCAAACCTCCTATAGGGATCAGAAGTGGTGAGAGTGAGCAATTTCAAGTTCTTGGGTGTCAAAATCTCTTGAGGGTCTCAGTTGGTTTCAGCATATCAATGCAGCTATAAAGAAGGCAAGAGAACAGTTATATTTCATTAGGAGTTTGAGGAGATTTGGTTTATCACCTAAAACACTCGAAAACCTCTACAGATGGACCATGGAGAGCATTCTGACTGGTTGCAACAACATCTAGTATGTGCGGGGAGGGGATTGCTACTGCACTGGATCAAAGTGAACTGCAGAGAGCGGTAAAATTAATCAGCTTCACCATGGGTTCTAGCCTCCGTAGTATCCAAGACATCTTCAAGGAGCCGTGCATTAGAAAGACGACATCCACTGTTAAGGCTGCCCATCGCTCTGGAAATGCCCTCTTCTCACTGTTACCATCAGGATGGAGGTACAGAAGCCTGAAGGCTCACACTCAGTGATTCAGCAACAGCTTCCTTCCCCTCTGACATATGATTTTTAAATGGACATTGAACTCATGAACACTACTTCTCTTATTTTTAATTGCAGTTTTGCTCTATGTATATTAATTTAAATATTCAATATACATATATATACTTACTGTAATTGTTTTTTTCTATATTTCTCGTGTATTGCATTGTACTGCTGCTAAGTTAAGAAATTTCACGACATATACCAGTGATATTAAACATGATTATCATTCTGAATAAGTTATATGATACATAGAAAATGGAGAAGAAAGGTAGGGATAAAAGGGCTATGATTGTTTTATAATACAAGAGTGGTTATTTGAAGAATTGGATAGTGTTGAGAGCAGGGTGTGTAATATGTCCTGTAGAAAGAGACTTCTAGCTCTGTGCAGCGTGTCTGGACTAGTGTATAGTCCCAGGGACAGAGATGTTAGAGTGGACATGGGCGTTATTTGACTGCGCATGAATGTAAAAAGCTGCAGAGTGTAGTGGACTCTGCCCAATGTATCACAGGAACATCACACCCTATCATGAGTAGGATTTAAAGAGGTGCTACATCAAGAAGGCAACATCCATCCCTATCTGGTCAATGCCATTTTCTCTCAGCTACCACTAAGCAGGAGGTAGAAGCGCTTGAATTTCCACACCAACAGGTTCAAGAACAGCAACTACTCCTTAACCATTTGGTTCCTGGACCAGCCGGCAAAACCCTAAACACCACAACAGTTTAGCAACACTCTGACCTCTCCTGAAGGAGGGTCTTGTCCTGAAACATTAATTTCCATAGATGCTGCCTGACCTGCTGAGTTCCTCCAGCATTTTGTGTCTGTTACTATAAAACAGTAAGACCGTAAGCCACAGGTGCAGAATTAGGCCATCTGGCCCATCGAGTTTGTTCCACCATTCAATCATGGCTGGTCCTTTTTTTTAATCTCCTCCTCAACCCCAGTATCCGGCCTTCTCCCATAACATTTGATGCCATGTCCAATCAAGAACCTATCAATCTCTGCCTCAAATACCCCCAACAATCTGGTCTCCGCAGCTGCATGTGATGACAAATTCCACAAATTCACCACCCTTCTGGCTAAAGAAATTTCTCCCCATCTCTGTTTTGAAAGGGTGCCCCTCTATACTGAGGCTGTGCTCTCTTGTCCTAGACTGTCCTACCGTGGGAAACATCCTTTCCACATCTACTCTGTCTAGGTCTTTCAACATTCAAAAGTTTTCAATGAGGTTCCCCCCCTCATCCTTCTGAATTCCAGCATCTGTAGACCCTCAGACTCTCATTCCTGGAATCATCCTTCTGAACCACTTCTGGACCCTCACCAATGCCAGCACATCTTTTCTAAGATGAGGAGCCCAAAACTGTCACAATACTTAAGGTGAGGCCTCACCAGTGCCTTATAAAGCCTCAGCATCAGATCCTTGCTCTTGTATTCTAGAGCTCTGGAAATGAGTGCTAACATGGATCACCGACTCAATCTGCAAGTTAACCTCCAGGGTGTCCTGCGCAAGGACTCCCAAGTCCCTTTGCATCTCAGAATCCTGGATTTTCTCCCCATTTAGAAAATAATCTGCAAATTTATTTCTACTACCAAAGTGCACGACCATGCATTTTCCAACATTGTATTTCATTTGCCACTTTCTTGTCCATTCTCCTAATCTGTCTAAGTCCTTCTGTATCCTACCTGTTTCCTCAACACTACCTGCCCCTCCATCAATCTTCATATCATCTGCAAACTTGGCAACAAAGCCATTTTTTATCAATTATGCTATTGTTTGCACTGTTGTAACTATATGTTGTAATTATGTGGTTTTGTGCAGGTCTTGTAGCTTTAGTTTTTGGTCTTGTTTTTGTCTGGTGGACTTGGAGCTCCTTTCCAGGGAATGTGCTAGACGGTAGCACGATATTAATATGCAGCAGCCTCTCCAGACTCTACATTGGGGATTGCCAAATGTTACGTGGATTTTCTGGTGTAGTCTGTTTTGTTATATGCTTTTTTGATATCATTCTGGGGGAACGTTGTCTCGTTTTTTAACTGCATTGCATTTGTGGTTTCTGAATGACAATAAACTGAATCTGAATCTATTTCATCATATAAATCATTAAAAGATGTGGTCCCAACACTGACTCCTGTGGAACAGCACTAGTCACTGGCAACCAACCAGTAAAGGATCCTTTTATTCCCACTCGTTGCCTCCTACCAATCAGCCAATGCTCTAACCATGTTAGTAACTTCCCTGTAATACCATGGGTTCTTAACTTGGTAAGCAATCTCATGTGTGGCATCATGTCAAAGGTCTTCTGAAAGTCCAAATAGATAACATCCCCTGCATCCTCTTTATCTATCCTACTTGTAATCTCCTCAAAGAATTCCAACAGTTTCGTCAGGCAGGATTTTCCTGGAATGAAACCATGCTGACTTTGTCCTGGGTCACCAAGTACTCCATCACTTCACCCTTAACAATTGACTCTAACATTTTCCCAACTGCTGAGCTCAGGCTAACTGGTCTATAATTTCCTTTCTGCTGCCTTCCTCCTTTCTAAGTAAAGTAACATTTGCAATTTTTCAGTCCTCTGGCAGCATGTCAGAGTTCAGTGATGTTTGAAAGATCATTTCTAATGTCACCACAATCTCTAACGCTACCTTTTTCAGAACCCTAATGTGCAGTTCCTCTGGTCTGGGTGACTTACATACTTCTAGGTCTTTTGGCTTTGTGAACACCTTCTCTCTTGTAACTGTAACTTCACCCACATCTCTTCCTTCACATACTACAACATCAGGTATTCGACTATGACCACTCTGATCGCTTCACTCTAACATGTAGACTTTTTTTTGTTATAATTGTGTTATCCATTGTAAAAAAATGTATAATTTAATTTAATTTAGTATAAATTGTCCTCCTCTTGCGCCAAGATGAGTACACTCTCGGGGTGGAGGAACAATACCTTAAATTCTGTCTGAATAGCTTCCAACCTGATGGTATGAATATTGATTTCTCCTTTTTAAAAAAAAATCCCTCCACCTTCCCTCTTCTTCTGTTCATCACTCTGTCCTCTTACCTGCCTATCACCTCTGCCTGGATCCCATCTTCCATCCTTTTCTCTTGAGTTCCACTCTGATCTCCTATCAGATGCCTTCCTCTCCAGCCCTGTATCTTTCCTACCCAGCTGACTTCACCTTTCCCCTTATAGCTATGCTTGTATCTCTCCCCACAACTTGTTTATTCAGGCAACCTTCCCCTTCCTTTCCAGTCCTGAAGAAGGGTCTCGGCCCAAAACATGGACTGCTTATTCACTCCCATAGATGTTGCCTCACTTGCTGAGTTCCTCTGGCATTTTGTGTGTGTGTTGTTCCATATAATTTATTTTATGTTTTTCTAGTGATTGCTGCTCATACGATGCTGCCGAAAGTAAGTTTTTCATTGCACCTGTGCAGACGTGGATTTGTGCGTTTGACAATAAACTTGACACAGTTGAAAATGCATGCTGCCGAAGATGACAAGTGTCATTTCAAAAGGAGGTCTTCTTTAAACAAACAAGAGAAAATGTGCAGATACTGGAAATCAAAGCAACACACACAAAATTCTAGTGGAACTCAGCAGGTCAGGCTGTATCCATGGAAAAGAGTAAACTGTCAACGTTTCAGGCTGATGATGAAGGGTCCTGGCCTAAAGTTACTCTTTACCATAGACACTGCCTGGGTATCTGAGTTCCTCCAGCATTTTGTGTGTGTTGCTCGGCCTTCTGTAGAGCTCGCTTTCAGCTGATGCCATTTGACCTTCAATGGATTTTCTGCAATTTCTTCCTTTTATTTCCGACTTCCAACATCAAAGTATCGCCCTCTTGTATTGGTAAGGGTCAGAGAGAGACACTTTGAACTTCAGTTTACATACTGAATGAACAACACACACATTACATAACAATCATAATGCAACAACAGAGTCTGCATTACATAATAATCTTGAGCAGCAGGCTGAAAGAGAAATGCAGAGTACAGTGTGCAAAGAGAAAGATGCTTCTTCAGTTTAAACACAATATATCGGGGGTAGGGGCTAAGCTGCTTAATACAGAAGTGGTCAAGAAATGCTACTTCACACAGTGATCAATAGAATTATACTCTTGTTTGAGGGGCAGCATTGTGCAAAAGGTAGCCAGATATGGCAATCTGCTTTTGCTTTAGTTATTTAACTTTATGTACCTATACTGATGTGCTGAATAAACCAAATAGGTTTTCCCTTCAGCACTTCATGATTTGTATGTATAACATTGAATTGTTAACCACAATATATTTAGTTCTCTTTCAGTATGTTGATATAGCCAAAATTAAATTGGAAAAGTAAATATGCATTTGCACAGAAGGTCTGTTTTGTGCATTATAGAACATAGAACGATACATTACAATTATTTTATCCTGTCTCCTCCTTATTAAGAGCAAAGAACAAGCATACCCCTGGTGATTCAGTGAAGATTTGTCCAAATATTGAGTGCTGAGTTTAAATTGTGGGTATTCAAGTCATCATGCAAGCCTGGGAGTACGTTAGGAGCCTGGTTGTAGTAGCAGCTGTACCAGCATAGGGCGTGTCCACTTGCATCTGGCCCTTTTTAATCTGAAAGATGTGTGGATTTCATTTCAATGGAAAAACAGTGTTCTAGTTACAGTCATAGTCAGAGAGCATAGCAGCAAAGAATCAGGCCCTTTGGCCCATCTAGTGCATGCTGAACTGTTGTTCTGACTAATCCTGTTGATTTGTATCTGGACCATAGCCCTCCATACTCCTCCCACCATAAACTTATCCAAAATTCTCTTTACTGTTGCAATTTAACCCACTTCCATCACTTCCACTGGCAGCTTACTCCACACTCTCACCATCCTCTGAGTGAGGAAGATTCCCTTATGTTCCCCTTAGATATTTCACCTTTCACCCTTTATCCATGATTTTTAGTTCTAGTCTCACCCAACCTCAGTGGAAAAAGCCTGCTTGCATTTATCCTGTTTATACCCCTCATAATTTTGTATCCTTCTATTCCCTGTAGCATAGGAGAATGAGGGGACTTTTGATAAAGTCCTTGACCTTTCCAACCTTTCCCCATAACTCAGATCTTCAAGGCTTGATAACTTTCCTGTTGGTAGGTGACCAGAACTGCAGACAACACTTTTAATTAGGCCTCACCAATGTCTTATACACCTTCAACATTACATCCAAACTCCTGTATTCCATACTGTGATTTAGGAAGGCCAATGTGCCAAAAGCTTTCTTTAAAACCCTATCTACCTGTGATGCTATTTTCATGGAATCCAAAATCACTACTCTGACCTGACAAAACTCAAATGGAAGCAGACTGTTGACTGAAACCAATAGGACAAAATTACTTCCGATTTATTTGATTAGGTAAAATAGAAAAAAAAATCTAACCCCTCCATTTCTTCGTGCTCCCACACATTTTGCAGTTTTTTAATGTTGCAGTCAATGAAATATTGTGAATATAATTCACAGAACATTTTGTTAATTAACATCCAGACACTTCTGTTCCCTGGGAAGCATCAAATCCAATAAAAGGCCATAACCTTTCTATTATCACTCGATGGCATTTCCATTGCCAGCTCCCAACCTGTCAACGTCCTGGAAAATAAAATTTAGCAGAACTTCAAACAAAATACAGACTTAAATGCCAATATGATGAGATGGAGTATAAGGCTTTATATCCTGAAGCAGGTGGCTCATTTCCCCAATCAATCTGTTGAATGTCATTAGTCACAGTTCAGGAATGTTCCAGAATACTCTTCTGTTCTCTGGATTCATGCAGTTCCAGTAAGTCTTGAAAAACTTGATGTCTTCAAATTTGAAGCAGCATATATGACCATCAACTTAAACACAACTTAAAACATTTACCTGTAAGGCGAGTGTACCACAATGGAGGCATGACAGCATTACGTTTAATGTTACGCTTTACCACGTCAGCCAACAGAAGTTTGGAGTTCATTTCCTGATGTTTTCTTTAAGGAGCTTGTAAATTCTCAAGAGGTGTACATTGGTTTCCTCTGAATGATCTGGTTTCCTCCTACAAAGCATATGGGTTAGAGTCTCAAATTTACCCGGTCCATTTCCGACACCTCCCTTCCCTTTCTTGATCCCTCTGTCTCTGTCTCTAGACACAGCTTATCTACTGATGTCTGTTGTAAGCCCATTGACTCTTACAGCTACCAGGGCTATACCTCTTCCCACCTTGTTACTTGTAAAAATGTCATCCTCTTCTCTCAATTCCCCAGTTTCCATCACATCTACTCTCAGGATGAGGCTTTTCATTCTAGAACTAAGAAGATGTCTTCTTCAAAGAAAGGGACTTCCCTTCCTCAACCATCAGTGCTTCCCTCAACCACATCTCTTCCATTTCACTTATGTCTGCACTCAACCCATCCTCCTGCCACCCCACCAACCTCCCCATTCAGCACATAATTCTCCATCATTTTCGCCATCTCCAGCGAGATCCAACCACCAAGCACATCCTTCCTTCCACCCCCCCCCCCCCCACATTCTGCTTTCCACAGGGATAACTCCCTTGTCCATTCATCCCTCCCCACTGATCTCGCTTCTGGCACTTTTCCTTGCAAGCAGGACAAGAGCTACACCTGCCCCTACACCTACTCCCATTCAGATCCCTAAGAAGTTCTTCCAGGTGAGGCAACTGTTCACCTGTGACTCTGTTGGGGTTATCTACAGTATCCAGCACTCCTGGTGTGGCCTCCTGTTTATCGGTGAGACCTGATGCAGATTGGGAGACCTCTTTGACAAGCACCTACCAGAAAATCCTACCAATCTGCTAGAAAAAAGCAGGATCGCCCATGTCCAACCATTTTAATTCCACTTCCCGTTTCCATCCCGACATGTCAGTCCATGGTATCCTCTACTGTTGTGATGAAGCCACACTCAGATTGGAGGAGCAATAATTTATATTCCATCTGGGTAGCCTCCAACCTGATGGCATGAACATTGATTTCTCAAACTTCCAGTAATGTTCCCCCTCCCCACTACTACATCATTCCTCATTCCCACTTTTCATCTCTCACCTTATCTCTTTACCTGCCCATCACCCCCCTCTTGTGCTCTCCCCCTTTTCTTTATTCCATGACCTCTGTTCTGTCCCATCTGATACCCCACTCTCCAGCCTTATATCACTTGCACCAATAAACTTCCCAGCTCCTTACTTCACCCCTTCCTGCCTCCCGATTTCACCTATCACCTTGTGGTTCTCCCTCCCCTCCCCCACCTTGTTACTCTACTGATGTCTATTGTAAACCCACCGACTCTCACAGCTACCAGGACAATACCTCTCCCCACCCTGTTACTTGTAAACATGTCATCCTCTCCTCTCCATTCCCCAGTATCCAGGTAAATTTGAGGCTCTAACCCATAAGCCTTATAAGAGGAAACCAGATCATTCAGAGGAAACCTACATGCACTTCATGAGAATTTACTTTCTTACTCTGACTCCTCATCTTTTTTTTTCCATTTTCAGCCTTCTCTGTACTCTTTTCCACAGATGCTGCCTGACCTGCTGAATTCCTCCAGCATTTTGTTTCTCGTTACTTGGATTTCCAGCATCTGCAGATTTTCTCTTGTTTGGGTTAGAATAAGTGAATTTTGGGCATACCAGATTGGCGCTGGAAGAACATCCTCAGACTGTGTTGGTTGTTGACACAAATGACACATTTCACTGTATGTTTCAATGTGCATATGACAAATAAAGCTAATCTTTATCTTCATGCCCTAAGGCACCGGTTTTAACTCTGTTGTTTGATGTTCTGAAAGGGCAAATGTACCTTTGTAGATCGTAGTTGAAATATTATCTCCAAGTTCTTGTGCAAGTCCTAATTAGACCATCTTATACTACAAAAAGATGCTGATAACCCTCTATCCTGTGGTTTGGAAATCTTGATGTTTTAGCACCTGGCTTACTGGGTGCAAGGATTGAGTTCCTTTCAACACTCTGTGGTATTCATAAGCTGAATACATACATTCTTTTACCAAGGAAAAGGAAATCAAAACCTACAGGCCATGTTTGAAGTGAAAGCGGAAAGATATAAAAGGGGTAATTGTCCTGAGGAGCAATTTCTTCACTCAGGTGGTGATGTGTATTTTGAATGAGCTGCAGCAGCAGCTGTAGTCATTTAGAAAGGCACATGGACAGGAATTGTTTAGAGTGGGGATTCCCAACCTCTTTTATGCCATGGACCCCTGCTGGTCCCCAGGTTGGGAATCCCTGGTTTCAGGGATATGGGGCCAAACACAGGCAAATAGGACATGTTTAGGTGGTACCTTAGTTGGCATTGATGATAATATATCTGGCATGATGGACTTGCAGAGCGGAGTTGATGGGCTGCATCACCTAATTCTGCTCCTGTGTCCTGTGGAATTAGTTGTGCTGAAGGATCTATTTCACTCTGACACTGAAAGATGATTCCGGCCGTTGAGTCTATGCCAGATCTGAGAGAAATCTGATTTTCTCCACTAACTTCCCTGTGATCTATTATCCCTCACAGGACCATCACAGGCCCCTGCATCTTCTACCACCCAATGTTCCAGGACAATTTACAGTCGGTAAAACCAATTAAAAATTAACAGTAGTGCAGTGGTTAGTGTAACGCTTTTCAGTGCTAGCAACCCTGGTTCAATTCCACCACTGTCCATCAGATGTTTGCATGGTCTCCCCGGCACTGCACGGGTTTCCTCCGGGAACTCCAGTTTTCTCCCGCATTCTGCTTAGGGTTTGTAAGTTGTGGGAATGGTATGTTGGTGCTGGAAGCATGGCGGCATTTGTGGGCTGCCCCAGCACATCCTCGGACTGTTTTCATCATTGATGCAAAAAGATTTCACTTTGTATCTTTATGTAATATGGCCAATAAAGCAAATCTGTAATCTTTATTAGCAAGCACATAGTTTCCATGGGGAATGAAACCAGAACATCCAAAAGAAATCTATACTAGCAGCACCAGAGTTCCTGATCAAATCCCAATTGCTGGATCTTCTTTTTTTTTTCTTTTTTTTTTTTTTCATTTTTAAGTAGTTACAAAATGAAGTATGGAAAAACAATGTATATAACCCTTCCCCCCTCCCCTTATCCCCTCCCCCCTAACTGCCCTATAGAAAAAAAAGAAAGAAAGAATGCCTGGTTGTTGGAAGATCTCCACATGCTCCATGGAATTCGTAATAACTTTAATATGTATATTTATTTCTTTCCCCAAATAACCAATTGTTTCATCTTCAGAACATTTATAGATTTAATCCTGTCTTTTGTAAATAAGGGCTCCAAATTTTCAGAAATGTTTCATATTTATCTCTTAAATTATAAGTATTTTTTTCTAATGGAATACAACCATAAATTTCTTTCTTCCAAGAATCTATACTTAAATATGTATCCGATTTCCAAGTAACTGCAATAGCTTTTTTGGCTACTGCCAGTGCAATTTTTATAAATTCTTTCTGGTATTTATTTAGTTTGAGTTTTGGTTTTATCCCTTCAATATCACCTAATAAGAGTAATATTGGATTATGAGGAAATTGTGTTCCTGTAATTTGTTCCAGTAAAAGTCTTAAATTTGTCCAAAAAGGTTGAATTTTAGAACAAGACCATGTAGAATGTAAAAAAGTACCAGTTTCCTGGTTACATCGGAAACACTGATCCGATAAGTTTGGATTTAATTTATTTATTTTTTGTGGTGTAATATATAATTGTAGAAAACTATACTGCACTAATCTTAACCGAACATTTATTGTATTTGTCATGCTATCAAGACATAGTCTTGACCAATTTGTTTCTTCAATTTTAATATTCAAATCACTTTCCCATTTTTGTCTTGACTTATGAACTCCTTGTTTAATTGCCTGTTTTTGAATCAAATTATACATACAAGATACAATTTTTTTAATATTTCCTTTTTGAATTAAAATTTCTATTTCATTAGGTTTCGGCAATAACATTGTTTGACCTAATTTTTCTCTTAAATAAGCCCTTAATTGAAAGTAACAAAATAAAGTATTATTTGATACTTTATATTTATTCTTTAATTGATCAAATGACATTAATATACCTCCTTCAAAACAATTCCCTATATATCTAATCCCTTTTTGAATCCAATTATATAAAAGTTGATTGTCCATTGTGAAAGGAATAAGTCTATTTTGAATTAAAGATCTCTTTGCTAATAAAGATTTTTTTGTCTCATCATCAACATTTATCTTATTCCATAAATCAATCAAATCTTTTGATATAGGAGATTCTTTCTTTTCCCGTATCCATTTAGATTCCCATTTGTATATAAAATCTTCTGGTACGTTTTCTCCTATTTTATCTTGTTCTATTCTAACCCATGCCGGTTTATCTTTCTCGAAAAAAGATGCAATAAATCTAAGTTGATTTGCTTTATAATAATTCTTAATATTTGGAAGTTGTAATCCTCCTAGATCAAATTTCCATGTCAATTTTTCCAACAATATTCTTGACATTTTACCTTTCCAGAGAAATTTCCTCACATATTTGTTTAACTCTTGAAAAAACTTCTGGGGTAATTGTATTGGTAATGATTGAAATAAATATTGTAGTCTAGGGAATATATTCATTTTTATAGTATTTACTCTACCTACTAATGTTATTGGTAATGCCATCCATTTATCAAGATCTTCCTGAATTTTTTTCAAAAGTGGTAAATAATTTAATTTGTATAAGTTTTTTATGTCATTATCAACTCTTATACCTAAATATTTTATACCATTTGCTGGCCATCTAAATTGAGTTATTAATCGACATTGATTATAATCTCCTTTAGTAAGAGGTAAAATTTCACTTTTATCCCAATTTATTTTATAACCCGATATTTTCCCATATTCTTCTAATCTATAGGATAATTTGCGTAGTGAATGTAGTGGATCTGTTAAATAAAGTAAATCAGCAAATAAGTTAATCTTGTATTCTTCCTGATTAACTCTGAAACCCTTAATATCTGGGTGCATTCTAATTAATTCAGCTAGTGGTTCTATTGCCAACGCAAACAAAGCAGGTGATAATGGGCAACCTTGCCTAGTTGATCTTGTTAACTGAAATGATGTTGAAATTTGGCCATTTGTCACTACTTTAGCTTTGGGATTAGTATTTAAGGTTTTAATCCATTTTATAAATGATGCTCCTAATCCATATTTTTCCAATACCTTAAATAAAAAATCCCATTCCAATCTATCAAATGCTTTTTCTGCATCTAAAGCAACTGCCACACTCATTTCCTCCCTCTTTTGCGCTAAATGGATTATACTAAATAACCGGGTTACATTATCTGCCGATTGTCTATTTTTGATAAATCCTGTTTGATCCATATGCACTAATTTTGGTAAGCATTTAGATAATCTATTAGATAAGATTTTTGCTATTATTTTATAATCGGTGTTTAATAAAGAAATAGGTCTATATGATGCTGGTTTTAAAAGGTCTCTATCTTTTTTTGGCAATACTATTAAAATAGCTGTTGAAAAAGATTCTGGAAGTTTATGCGTTCTTTCCGCTTGATATATTAACTCCATAAAAGGAGGAATTAATAAATCTTTAAACTTTTTATAAAATTCAGGTGGAAAACCATCTTCTCCTGGAGATTTATCACTTTGAAGTGATCCCAAAGCTTCCTCAACTTCCTTCAATGTAAAAGGCGTATCTAATCCCTTTTGTTCTCCTGTATTTAATTTTGGAAGAGTTATTTGTGATAAAAATTCTTCTATCTTAACATCATCATTCTTTGATTCTGATTTATACAACTCAGAATAAAAATTCTTAAAAGCCTCATTAATTTCTAGAGGCTTATAAGTAATTTCATTCACTTTTGTTCGAATTGCATTTATTGCTTTGGAAATCTGATCTGTTTTTAACTGCCATGCAAGAACTTTATGTGATCTTTCACCTAGTTCATAATATCTCTGTTTAGTTCTCATAATTACTTTTTCTGTTCAATATGTCTGGAGTGTATTATATTTTAACTTCTTATTAATAAGTTGTCTTCGTTTTTCTTCTGTCATATTTCTTTGAGATTCTTTTTCTAATTTTATAATCTCTTTTTCCAATTGATCTATTTCTATCATATATTCCTTCTTAATTTTAGAAGTATAACTTATTATCTGGCCTCTCAAATATGCTTTCATTGCTTCCCATAATATAAATTTATCATCAACTGAATGTAAATTTGTATCTAAAAAGAACTGAATCTGCTTTTTCATAAAATCACAAAAATCTTGACGTTTTAATAGAATTGAATTAAATCTCCATCTATAAATTGATTCCTCTTTATCTATCATTGTCATTGTCATTATTAAAGGAGAGTGATCAGACAATATTCTTGCTTTATATTCCACATTTTTCACTCTATCTTGAGTATTTGTTGATAATAGGAAAAAATCTATCCTAGAGTATGTTTTATGTCTATTTGAATAGAATGAATAATCCCTTTCTTTTGGATTGATTCTTCTCCATATATCAATCAAATTTAAATCTTTCATCAATGATAGAGTTAATTTTGCTACTTTTGATTTTGTAATAGCCTTTGTTGATCTATCTAAAACTGGATCTAAACAAAAATTAAAATCTCCACCTATTAATATTTTATCATGTGCGTTAGCCAAATTCAAAAAAACCTCCTGTATAAATTTTACATCATTTTCATTTGGTGCATAAATATTCATAAGAGTCCATAGTTCTGAAAAAATTTGACAATGTATAATTAAATATCTTCCTGCCGAATCAGTTAATACATTTTATATTTTAATTGGTAAATTTTTATTAACCAAAATTGCAACTCCTCTCGCCTTTGAGTTAAATGAAGCTGCAATAACATTTCCAACCCAGTCTCTTTTTAATTTCTGATGTTTTATATCCGTTAAATGAGTTTCTTGTAAGAAAGCTATATCTATTTTCATTTTTTTAATATATGTTAAAATTCTTTTTCTTTTTATTGGTCCATTAAGCCCATTAACATTAAAACTTTAAAAATTCAATAGATTAGTCATTATTTTTAATTATGTTGCTCCAATCTATAATAATATCTAATCTTTCAACTTTCATTGTATCCTGGGAAATCTTTTTAGAAGTCTCCATGTTGCTGTGTGTGTCCCCACCAATCATCCAGGCAAAAGAATAGAAGAAAAATAGAAAGTAAAGAAAAAAACAAAATACCCCCCTACTAATGTTGTGAAAGAAAAAAAACACAACATTACCCCCCTCTATTGTACGGGTCATGGCAATCGCCATGATTACACACGTGAATCCCGTAGTAACCGATTCAAAGCTCCCCAGCCCCCCGCAACATAAAAAGTATATATATAAAAAAAAACATACTACTCTCAGTTATTATTTCTAAAATTTTACTTTTCTCCCTTATATCATCCTTAAATGTCCATCAGTTCCATTCACTATCTCTGTCTTCATCTTTAACCATTACATTTAAAAGTCTCTACGCTTAATTAGCGAAGAGATGGGAGTTTTTGTGCGAACACCTCCGCTTCTCGATAATCAGAAAAAAATCTTTTTCCCTCCTCCAAAAAAATTATCAGTGTTGCTGGGTGACGCATTAAAAACTTATAACCTTTTTTCCATAAAACATTTTTAGCTGGGTTGAATTCTTTCTTTCTCTTCAAAAGGTTATAACTTATATCAGGATAAAAAAGAACTGGTTTCTCTGCTGTCATCAATGGACCTTTTCTTCTTTTAGCACCTTGGGCAGCTGCCTTCAAAATCTTTTCTTTATCCTGGTATCTTAAACATCTTATCAGAATTGATCGCGGATTTTGATCATCTTGAGATCTTGGTCTTAAGGCTCTGTGCACCCTTTCAATCTCAATTGAAGTTTCTTCTCCCATTTCCAATTTTTCAGGTATCCATTTTTGAAAAAAATTTATTGGGTCTTCTCCTTCGGTACCTTCTTTAAGTCCAACAATTTTAATATTGTTGCGTCTACTAAAATTTTCGAGCTTATCAATTTTTCCCACGAGTTGTTTTCTTTCTGATGTCCAGGCATCATTATCATCTTCCATCTTCTTCATTCTTCCATCCATTTCTTCCACTTTGACTTCCAAATCTGTAATTTTCTTTTCCATTTTTTCCTGTTTCTTTGTCATTTTATCAAACATAGCCTCCATTTTTGTTATTTTTTTCTTTAATTACTTTTAATGCATTTAATTTTTCTAATTTATGCATTATTTGCCTCAAAGTTTTTTTTGTGTTTTCAGAGGAACTTTCATCTTCTTCTTCTTCTCCATCTTGGTCTGATTTTTCCAGAGAGTCCGACTCTCTCTCAGACTCACTTTCACTGTCGGTTTCAGTCGTTGCTGGGTTTTGTAGTTCTGGTTGCACTCATTTGCGCATGCTCGTTCCTTTACGCTTGCACAGTTCTCGTTGATCTTTTCCTTTAGAAATGGCCAATGCTGCCGCGGTCTCCTTTTCTGTTTCACCGGTGGTGTGTTGTACCTGAGTCCGCGGTTCTTCGGTAGAAGTAGGCCTTGATTCTGTTCCAACTTGAGCGGTCTTTGCGGAAGTAGTTTTCTTCATCCTCTGTTTATGAGGCATAGCTTAAAACAATCCAGAGTAGTTTATGAGTAACCTTAAAAAAGTATTGATTGACTTTTCTTCACTTAAACATTAATTTATTAACTTTTTTACGGGAGGGCTGAGTTCCAGCGTCTCGATCCTACGTCATCACGTGACGTCTCCAATTGCTGGATCTTTGAAACAACCTGTTGCACCACTGTGCCATATATCTATCTCTTTGTACACTCACTGACCACTTTATTAGGTACACCCGTACACCTGCTTGTTAATGCAAATATCTAATCAGCCAATCATGTGGCAGCAACTCAATGCATAAATGCATGCAGACATGCTCAAGAGGTTCAGTTGCTGGTCCGACCAAACATCAGAATGGCAAAGAAATGTGATGCAAGTGACTTTTGCCATGGAATGATTGTTGGTGCCAGATGGGGTGGTTTGAGTATCTTAGAAACTGCTGATCTCCTGGGATTTTCACACACAGCAGTGAAAATGGTTGCATTGGGTTTACAGAGAATAGTGTAAAAAACTAAAGAAAAATCCAGTTCTGCATGTGAAAATGCCTTGTTACTGAGAAAAGTCAGAGAAAAATGGCCAGACTGGTTCAAGTTGACAGAAAGGTGACGGTAATTCAGATAACCATGCATTACAACAGTGGTGTACAGAAGAGCATCTCTGATTGCACAACATATTGCACTTTGAACTGGATGAGCTACAACAAGAGAAGCCCACAAACATACACTCATTGGCCACTTTATTAGAGACAGATGGTGTCTAATCAAGTGGCTGCTAAGTGTACGAGTGTATCACTGTGTATGTATTTCCTGCTTACCAACCTTCAGTAGTTGGAAGCAGGTTCTCTTTATCTGCTCCACCTAAACTCATTGTGAGTTCAAGCTTTCCTCAAACTAATCTGATCTTGTCTTTCTCTGCTCAGAGGAGAACAACCTCAGCTTTTTCATTCCATCCACATAACTCTAATCCCTCCAAACAGAACCAAAATCAAGTTTATTATTACTGGCGTATGTTGTGAAATGTTTTTGTCTTGTGGCAGCAGTACATTGCAATACATAAAAGTAGAAACTATAAATTTACAATAAAAATATATTATAAAATTAAGTTAAGTAAATAGTGCAAATAGATAGCAAAAAATGAAAAGTGAGATAGTGTACATGTCCATTCAGAAATCTGATGGCAGTGGAGAAGAAACTGTTCCTGAAACACTGAATATGTGTCTTCAGGCTCCTGTACCTCCTCATCAACGGTTGCATTGAGAACCTGAATCTAACTTCTATTTCTGTCTTAATAAATCCCAAATGTCTACTTGCCCATCTTTAACTGTGGTGCCTCAAATTGATTGCCAGATTCCATTAATGCTATACTGATATAGCACACCATCCTGGCATTTGTAGAAACATTAACAAGACATTTTAAAACTCTATTTGCTGATATTAAGAGCATTACATTCTAAATGACAACATTCAGATGTTGAACACACAATTTGTAGCGTGGAATGCAGAACTCAAAATACTGCTTTAATTGAGAGTGTGATTATTGGCTCAATTAATTTTCAAAGTGTATGATCTTCACATTTTTAATCAGTTTGCACTGCATTAGAATGTGTTTTCTGTTTGGGGGTTGGGTTGTGAGTGAGGGCATTCGTTGCCTGATCTGCTAATGCAGAACTTCACTCACAGAGCTGATACCCATCTGGATGTATGAACGTCCCTTCACATTTTATTCAGCTGTCTTCCCACCTTCCTCTCCAGTCCTGATGAAGGGTCTTGGTCAGAAATGTCATCTGTACTGCCTGATCTGCTGAGATCACCCAATATTCTGTGCGTGTCTTATGAGAACCACTTGCAATATCTGGGATGTCATCTAAAACTTTGACAAACTTTTATCAAATTGCAGTGGTGAAGGTATTGGCTGGTTGCATCATGGTCTGCTTTGGACACACCATGGCTGTTGAATGGAAAATCGTACCGTCCAGGTCATCATGGGTAGAGCCCATACAATCATTGAGCACAGCTGTATGGAGCACTGTTGAAGAGAAATGGTATCCATCATCAAGGACTTCCACCATCAATGTCAAGCTGTTTTCTCGTTACTGCCGCCAGGAAGAAAGTGAGGTGAGGTAAGGGCCTCCAGTGGTCAGGGTTGACCATCGATACTGTGTCCTCACTGGATAGATACACAAGCCTGGGCGGTATGATATGGAGAGCAAGTTGTTGCCCATGTATGAAGCACCCCCCCTCCATCCATCTGCTGAACCCAAAGGAATGGCAGAGACCGATACAGTTTGGGACCAGCCATGTTGCAAGAGTTGCCAGTCATCATTGAGCTCAATGTAAGACTGCTTTAGGGACTCCAGCCCTGGATTTTTCCTCTGGGTTTACTCCCGAAGCCTTCCCCATAAGTGGGTATATCTGCAAGGCAGAGGAGGTTTGAGTTCAGAGTTTTCCTTCTCCTAGACGAGATGGCTGACGAGCCCCATCTGCCCGAAGTGACTGGCTTTATAGCGCAGTAACCGGCCTTTACCCATTCTTCTGACAGTAGAAACTGTTCCACCAGGCTTAGTAGCTAAGCCACACATAAAGCCCAGGACCTGGACTTGGTTGTCAAAAGTTATTTGAGGCGCACATCATTGGGAACATCTAGTAGGTAGTGGGAGCTTGCCCCATTACCACTTCTGGCTATAACAACCTTAAGGAAGGAAGTACAGGAGCCTTAATTCCCATACCACCAAGTTCAGGAATAGTGATTCCCTCTCAAACATTAGGCTCTTGAACCAAACGGGATAACTTCACTTGACATCACTCATCCACAAACTATGGATTTACATTCAAGGACTCTTGTTCTCATGTTCCCAATACTTATTGTTTGTTTATTTATTTTTATTTATTTATTATTATTATTATTGTTGTTGTTTTAATTTTATATTTGTTCATCTTGTTGTTTGCACACTTGTTGCTTGTCTGACTTGTTGGGGAGGTTTTTCACGGAATCTATTGTGTTTCTTTGCATTTACTGTGAATGCTGACAGGAAAATGAATGTCAGGATTATATACGGTGAAATAAACTGTATGTACTCTGCTAATAAATTTACTTTGAACTTCGAAGTATTGATCGGTGCATTTCTAGCCAGCAGTCTGTAGCTTTCAATAAAGCAGAAGTTGAATCTGGCCTGACTACTTTCAAGTCCCTGGTATATTTAAATGTGGTCATGCAAACCTGAATGATAGAATAGTCTGTGGATGCCCCTTGCACTTATCTACACCCAGAGGCTGATCTTGGAGCCAAGATTGGCAGCTTGGCGGCATGGCAGCATAGTGGTGAGCATAACGTTTTACAGTGCCAGTGACTGGCAGAACTCCTCGCACATTCCAGAGACATAGGATTACTATACGATATTGGCACCAGAAGCATGGCAATACTAACAGGCTGCTCTCAGTACATCTTCATTCTGTGTTGACACTAACAATGCATTTCACTGAATGTTTCAATGTAAATATGATAAATAAGGCTAATCTTAATCTCATCCACTGGAGGAGAGGACAAGCCTTACACTTTGTATTTAGAAGTCAATTATCCTCCCACTGCTCCACACAACTCTCTGACAATAAATAATCATGGCAAGATACAGTACATGATTGATGAAACCCACCATCACCAACAAGCCTTTGGGATTCAAGAAAGGTGCAGTTGAGGATCAAGACCTCAGACCTGCCTAAAGACTCCTGTTCCATCAGTCAGCAGTGTTCCCCTGTCATGCTATTTATTTATTTTTGTTGAGCACAGTAACAGGCCCTTCTGTCCTAACAGGCTCACAGCACCAATTACACCCATGTGACAAATTAACCTACTAATCTGTACGTCTCTGGAATATGGGAGGAAACTAGAGTACCCAAAGAAAACCCAAGTTGTTATGGGGAAAACATAAAAACTTCTTAGAGGAGAGCAGTGAAAAGTGAACCTGGATTGCTGGTATTATGCTAACTGCTACAGTACTGTGCCTCCTCTATATGGTACTGAAGCATGAACTATCTGCAGCAGGTAGTTCAAGTCATAGGAGAGATACAGCCAAAGATAAAACCAAAAAACCCTCCAAACACACTGGAAAGGTAAGCAAGGTGATGTTCATGTCCTTACCCAGGCCATTGACTCCAGCTCTAAAGTCCTAGTTGTACTCAGCCATATTGGGTAGGTCACATCATTCATTTGCCTAACATCTTCCAAAGTTATCGCACTATTTAGTGGATGTGGAGAGGCTATTTCTTACTGTGGGGGAATAGAGGACAATTTTCAGAATAGAAGGACATCCCTTTAGAACAGAGATGAAGGGGGATTTATTTAACCAGAAGATGTTGAATCTGTGAAATTCATTGCCACTGATGGCTGTGGAGGCCAAGTCACTGGGTGCCATCAGGGAAGATGTACAGGAGACTGAAGGCATGCTGTCAACAATTCAGGATTAGCTTCCTTCCCTCTGCCGTTAGATTTCTGAATGGACATTGACCCCATGTACAATATATCACCAGTTTTTTCTCTTGTTGCACTACTTAATTGATTTAGGTTTTTGAATATATATGCTTACTATAACTTACAGTTTTTATTAATATTTAGTGCAATGTACTGCTGCTACGTAACAACACATTTCACAATGTCTGCCGATAATATTAAAACTGATTCTGATTCTGATATATTTAAAGCAGAGGTTAACATCTTTTTGAGTAGTAAGGGCTTCAAATGTTACAGAGAGAAGGGAAGAGAATAGGGTTGAGAGGAATAATAAAGAGCCACCAAGGGATAGCAGAGCACTCGGGCTGAGGGGCCCAATTCTGCTCCTATCTCGTATGGTCTTAAGGCATGCTTTTGTGAGCTCTGGCAAAGCCAGCAGGCTCAGGATGGCAAAACAATTTACTTCATCAGTTCTTCGGACCACCTTAACCATCGCAATTTGATTTTTCCTTCACCTTCTGCACTACAGAGTATCAATATCCTGACTGTGCCACAGAATGCTGATGTTGTTCATTTAATCGCATGCTACAAAATTTATCCACTTTTGATGAGACGTTGCATCAAATTCTCCTTTGCAGGTGGCCATAAAGTGTCCCAAGGCACTGATTTGAAATAGAGTTGGGGAGTTATCCTCATTTTTGCAATCAATACAGATATCGAATCACTATCATTTCTTGTGGCGTTGAGGCCCGTGAGTCGAAATGGAAGTCTGGAAGCCGAGGCCAGTTGTCAGGAGAGAAGTCTGCAGGTCACTGCAAATCCGTCGGGGAAGCTAAAATCTTGTGTCCACTTGGAGTTAAAAGACTGTGTACCTTTTGCGGGTGGGCTGGAGGAACGGAATTTGTTTTGCTGTTGTTTTATTGCTTCATGTGTTTGGATTTGTTTAGCCAAGCATTCTGGGCATGCTCTGCTGATGCCAGAATGTACGGTGACCCTTGCAGGCTGCCCCCATCACACCTTCAGGTGTGTTGGTTGTCAATGTTAATTAAATATTTCACTGTACATTTCTATGATAATCTTGAATCTTGCGTCCAGTAACTATCACATGTTTATGGGATTTTGCTGTGTACAGATTGGTCACTATGTAGATTTCCAAAAGACTTAATTGGCAGGAAACTACTCTGGGACTTTCTGAACTTGGAACAGGCCTTTGGTCCACAGTGTCTGTGCTGAACATAATATTGAAATAATCTACATCTCTTCTGCATGTACATCCCTGTGAATGCAACATTGTTACATCTTGGGATGCCACAGTTTGGAGTTCAATTCCGGTGTCCTCTGTAAGAAGCATATATGTTCTTCTCATGAATGTATGGGTTTCCTCTGGGTCTCTATTTTACTCCCACAGTCCAAAGTTGTACTAGTTAATAGGTTAATTGGAACAACTTTGACCCTAGATAGAGTGGATGTGAAACCAATGTTTCCTTTGGTGGGGGAGTCTAGAATCAGAGGGCACAGCCTCAAAATAGAGAAGCATCCATTTTGAACAGAGACAAGAAGTAAATTATTTAACCAGAGGGTGGAGAATCTGTGCAATTCATTGCCACAAGCAACTGTGGGCGACACATCACTAGGTGCGCATAAGGTGGAGGTTGATATGTTCTCGATTAGTCAGGCTGGGAAAGGTTATGGGGAGAAGGCAGCAGAATGGGATGAAGAAGGGAAGTGGATCAGCCATGATGAAATGGCGGAGCCATCTCAATAGGCTGAATTCTCTTCCTATGTCTGATGGTCATTGTAAATTGTCCTGTCATTAGGACTACAGGACAGTGCTGCTCATTAGACTGGAAGGACCTGTTTCATGTTGTATCCCTAAACAAATAAATAAATAGCAAGCAACACACACATAATGCTGGTGGAACACAGCAGGCCAGGCAGCATCTATAGGAAGAAGCACTGTCAATGTTTCGGGCCGTGACCCTTCGTCAGGACCTGGCCCGAAACGTCGGCAGTGCTTCTTCCTATAGATGCTGCCTGGTCTGCTGCGTTCCACCAGCATTTTGTGTGTGTTGCTTGAATTTCCAGCATCTGCAGATTTCCACGTGTTTGCTAAATAAATAACAATATCATATTCCTAGCAAACAGCTTCTGAGACAGCAGTTTTGTACTTTCTTCTATCACTACTCCCTTGCAGCCCTTTCTATACAAAAAACAAATCTTGTCCTACATATCTCCTCTAAACTTTCCTCAACTCATCTTAAAGAAGGGATTCCCAACTTGTTATACACCAAGGACCAATACCATTAACCAAGGGGCCCATGGACCCCAGATAAGTCTTTAAGTATTTGACATTTCTACCCTGAGGAAAAAACAGATTCTGACTTTCCACCTTGTCTCTTTATAAACCTCTGTCATTACCATTACCATTATACTTTATTGTCACCAAACAATTGATACTAGAGCGTACAATCATCACAGCGATATTTGTTTCTGCGCTTCGCACTCCCTGAAGTACAAATTGAAGTAAGTATAATAAAAATTCTAATTATAAATCATAATTAGAAAATAGAAAAGGGAAAGTAAGGTTGTGCAAGTCAGGTCCAGATATTTGGAAGGTACGGTCCAGTTCCGGGTCAGGATCTGTTCAGCAGTCTTATCACAGCTGGAAAGAAGCTGTTCCCAAATCTGGCCGTATGTATCCTCATGCTCCTGAACCTTCTCCCGGAGGGAAGTGGGACAAAAAGTGTGGGTGGGTCTTGTCCTTGATTATCCTGGCAGCACTGCTCCGACAGCGTGTGGTGTAAAGTGAGACCAAGGATGGAAAACTGGTTTGTGTGATGTGCTGGGCTGTGTTCACGATCTTCTGCAGCTTCTTCTGGTCTTGGACATGTCTCCCCTCAGACTCGGATGCTCAGAGAAAGTGAATGTGAAAGGTGCTATAGAAATTGCATAAACACAATAGGCTCTAAAGATGAGTAATACACACAAACTGCTGGAGGAACTCAGTAGTTCAGGCAGCATCCATGGAGGAGAATAAGCAGTCAATGTTTCCAGCCTTCATCAGGACTTGAAAGGAAGGGGGAAGAAGGCAGATTAAGAAGGTGGGGGGAGGGGAAGGAGCGTAAGCTAGAAGGTGAAAGCTGAGACCAGGTGGGTGGGGGGATGGAGATGAGGTACGAAGCTGGGAGGTGATAGGTAGAAAGGAAAAGGGCTGAAGAAGTAGGAACCTGATTGGAGAGGATATTGGACCATGGGAGTAAGGGATGGAGGAGGGGAATTGTTACTTTCTATACCCATGTCTGTAATTAAGATTTGTTGCTCTGTGGAGAAGATACGGCATATTTATTCCTCCATTTCTAATTAAAATCTGTTGGAACGCTAATTTGTTAGGCTTTAAGTGCAAGCAGTTTGTTCTAGGCACTTAATAAAACCACTCTACTTCTTAAATGAATTCCTGTTTGAGAGGTCTAAATCTGTTGGCCATATCGGTGGTTATTCTAAAATCTAATCGCTTAAGGTGGTAATTTTCCACTCTAAATGTTTATTGGGTATAGCCTGTGAACGTTGGGCAGTACGGTGTTTATTGTATTGCAGAAGGGATTTTATACCAATATTTTTGTGTTGGACCTCATTTATTCTGACATGTTAGTGGGCAGTCAGGGACTAACCAAAGAATGAACAGTATATGTGAGGATTAAATTGCATTGCTTTTACATTTGTCGTTCAACACCTCAGAATTCAAAGCAATTTTCAGCAATAGAGGCTGGAATGAATGTGTACTGGACTCCTAAATGAACAATGTGATCTCTAAGAAGCTCTTGAAATAACACATATACAATAGTGTCTAATTTCCTTTTGAAATATAGTTTTATCCAGTAATTTTAACTCTACAAAACTTGGAAATTGCAAAATTTTATATTAACGTAATTCCTTACTTAAAATATATTGTACTGTGCAGATATCGTAGGCACATATGTGTAGTTAGGATCCCTTAGACTTTTACATTGTATTGTATTTGTTAACGTGGAGCAGAGGGCAAGTTTGTAAATCTGGTAGGAGCAAAGTATGTTGGGAGTGGTGAGGGTGGAAGTGTGAGACAGGCAGCAGAGGAGTGCCAGGGATGGGGAGTGACATGGGTTCAGACACACCTATCCTTGAGACACTGGGCAAGGTCATTTGATTCCAAACAATTGGTTTATTGATTATTACAGAATGTCTCTCTGGTGCTTCCCACACCCTCTACTCTTCCGTTCCCTTTTCCCAACCATGATTCTCCTCTCTCTGCCCCCTTCTCACTCTCAGTCCATAATAAACACACCTAGAACATAGAAGTCTGCCTCACATTACAGGCTCATTGGCCCACATGTTCTACCAACCATCTAACCAGTGTCAGAATCAGGTTTATCATCATTCACATATGTCATTTTTTTGTGGCAGTACAATTCAATGCATAAAATTACGACAGTACTCTGTAAAAGTCTTAGGCTCCCTAGCTATATACATGTGCATAAGACTTTTACACAATATTGTATAGTTTTCATGAAAATGGAGATCTAAATATCATCATAAATCTCCACAACTAGTTAAGTTTATTTCTCACCTCTCTTTTTCTGCAAAAAAACCCCAAAATATTGGAAATATTTAGCAAGTTTGGTGGCATCTGTTGAGATAAAGAGAGTTAATGGTTCATACTGATGGAGGGTCTTGGACCAAAACCTTGACTGTTTATTCCTCTCCGTAGATGCTGCCTGACCTACTGAGTTTCTCTAGCATTTGAAATGTGCTGCTCTGGGTTTCCAACATCTGTGTTTATAATGGTGCAACTGATTATTAAATCAACTCCACAGAACATATTTGCTTCTTTCCTGATTTACATTAGTGATCTAGATATTACACACAGTTCTGGTCGCCCCATTATAGGAAGGATGTCTAGGCTTTGGAGAGGGTGCAGAAGAGGTTTACCAGGATGCGGCCTGGACTAGTAGGTATGTGCTATAATGAGATTTTGGACAAACCTGGGTTGTTTACTCTGGACCAGTAGAGAAAGGGGAGATCTAATTGAGGTTTATAAGATTATGAGAGGCATAGGCAATATCTTTTTCCTAGAGTTGAAACGTCTCATGTCATAGGGCAGGTATTTAAGGTCTGAGAGAGGAAAATTTCAAATTTAATGTGTTTTACATTGAGGGTGGTACATAAGTGGAATGTGCTGCTGGGAGTGGCGGTAGAGGCAGAAACAATGGACGCCATGGTAGCGGAGTGGTCAACATGGCACTATTTCAGCTTGGGGCAATGGAGAGCAGAGTTCAACTCAGACATCATCTGTAAGGAGTCCGTGTGTCCTCTCCATGAAACGCCCGAGTTTTCTCTGAGTGTTCCGGTTTCCTCCCACAGTCCATTGTAAATTGGCCCATGGTTAGGCTTGGGTTAAATTGAGAGTTGTTGGGCAGCATGACTTGAAGGGTCGGGAGGGCCTATTCTGCATTGTATCTCAATAAAATAAAATTAGAGACTTTTAAGAGACATTTAGATATACGCATGAACGAGAGGAAAGTGGAAGGATATGATACTTATGTGGGCAACAGAGACTAGTTAGCCATTTGATTACTAAGTTATTTGTTTTGGCTTAAGGTGTGGGGTGAAAGGCCTGTTACTGCGCCGTATCTGTGCTATGTTCTATTGCAGTGCTGTTCCACATTCTGTTCTGGTGCAGTCTGAGCCTGAAGTCAAGAGTTTATTATCATGTAAATACTATTAGGTACAGTTAAATGACAAAATTGCTGCAGCATCAGAGTGGCGTGTATGGACAAACAACGCACTGAAATAAATTATAAATAAATTGTATAAGACAGTGATGATAAAAAAGACTGCAATGCAAGGGAGCAGTGCAAAAAAGAACTCACACAATCAGAGTCTCGGATAAGTTGGAATCTAAATTCTACCTCAGAAAGAATAACAAGGATGCATTAGTAGCTAGCCAAGCACGAATCATTTTTGAGCAAGGAGAGTCCATTTATTTTTGTGCATTATGTTAAATGACATGAAGATTATATTCAAAAACTGCAGATGCTGGATAGCTGAAGTATAAACACAACATGGTGGAACTATTCATCAGGTCAGGTAGTATCTGTGGAAAGAAAACAAAGACAATGTTTCAAATCAGAGACCCTTATCAAAGTAGGAAGGTCTCAATAATTTATTAATTGTGGGCAGCATGGTAGCATAGCGGTTAGAGTAACGCTATTACAGCGCCAGTAACCCAGGTTCAGTTCTGCCGCTGTCTGTGTGGAGTGCGTATGTTCACCCTGTGACTATGTGGGTTTCCTTCAGGTGCTCTGGTTAAATGGTCACACGAGTGTAAACAGGCAGAGTGTTCTCATTGGGCCGGAAGGGCCCGTTACTACACTGAATTTATAATTAACATTACATTCTTCTTTTCAAATCCATCCATGTTCTCCCAGCCTATCTCTCTGCAAGTCAACCTTTCTTATCTTTGGGGCAACCCCCCCCCCCCTTAGTTGCCCCTCCATCGCTAGCCAAGTTCCTGGATGGTGTAGCCTCGAGCTCTGGAATTCCCTTCCTGAATCCCTCTGCATCTTTTCTCCTCCTAATCTAACTCCATCATTGGGAGTTTTGGACCAGAGCGTAGACTACAAAATGTAACGTGCGGCACTTCTGAAATCATGAAACAAAAATGAAGCTCTTCCTCTCTGACTAACCCGCGTTTAAGTGCAGACTGGAAAGGTTTCCTTTAATGTACTACTACGTAATCTGCCTTCACACAGAGAGATAATATGCTAGCATTGTCAGGCACACAACATCTTATTACTTGAAATATTGGGTTTAGATCTGGTTGCTTTATTATCAGAAGGATGTAGAAGCTTTAGAGAGGGTGCAGAGGAGATTTAGCTGGATTAGAGAATATATTTTATGAGGATAGTTTGTTTGAGTGAGGGCTTTTCTCTTTGATGCTGAGGAGGATGGGTGGCAACTTGATAGAAGTGTGTGTGTGGCCTCCGTCGGTCGTGGTCGACCATGGGTGCTGCGCCTCTGGTAGTCACCAGGAGTGGCTTCTCCAGGACGCAAGCCAGGGCAGAGTTGATATGGAGATCCATCTGTAGCACTGTTGAAAACAGCATCAAAACCAATCAAAGCTCCTCTTCTAACATGGCCTTAAGAAGATCACCTGTTGAAATGTTGCTGTATGTGGTGTCTGCTGTGTCAGTGGCTGCTTTAGTACCTTTTCTATGGCCATTATCAGACCTTATTGACTGGCACCCTTAGAAAGGGAAAGGCACAATTTGAATGCAAGTTTTACTGTTTTTTATATATATTTCAGACCTTTTAATCCATAATAATCTTTTCAGAATGTCATCTCACTGATTTTCCATATCACATTAAGAATAACAGGGGCTCGAAGTAAAATGAGTCTCTTGACTGCAATCGATTCCAATTTCTCCTAAAATATTTATCTGCAGTTTTTATATTTAGTCACTTTTGACTAGATTTTAACCCTAAAAATGGATCATTTCAATTCAGGTGAAAGAGTAAATACTAAAATTACAAAACTGCAAAAGAATATTGATTCAAGACATGGGCAGCCAATCCTGTTTTAGAAAGTGGTCAAGTGATTTAAATATGTTAATGACACTGGAAGCCTCAGATTTACAAACAAGAGAAAATCTGCAGATGCTGGAACTCCAAGCAAAACACACAATATGCTGAAGGAACTCAGTTGGCCAGGCAGCATCTATGGAAAAGAGTAAAGTCAACGTTTTTGGCTGAGATCCTTCATCGGGACATTTGGGTGGTCTGTACTATAGCCACGTTAACGTGGTCATACCTTTCTCATTTCTCAGCTCCACCCATAATACCTCGCTAGTCAAGTTCTCCAGTCTGACCTGCTGTGACATCTTCCCTGATTAGTAACACCACCCCTCCTCCTTTAATCCTGCCCACTCTGACACGTCTAACACAACAGAACCCTGGAACCACGTCTTATCAATGGCTACATCATAATTCCAGATGTCGTTCCATGCCCTGAGCTCATTTGCCTTTCCTATGATACTTTTTGAGTTGAAATATATGTAGCTCAAGACATCAGTTGCACCATGCTCATCCTTTTGAATCCTGACTTTGTCTGAGATCTTAGCAACATCTGCCTCCATAGCCTCTCCACTAACTGTTCTTGGACACTGGTTCCCATCCCCCTGCAACTCTAAACTCCATTGTGCAGCATCAACAAATCTTCTAGCTATTTGACCCCTTCCAATTTCAGGTGCAAACCGCCGCTTCTCTACAGATCCTACTTTTCCTGGAAGAGAACCAAATGATCCAAAAATATTACGTCCACCCTCCTACACCAATTCCTTAGCTGCGTATTAAACTGCATTATCTTCCTAGTTCTGACCTCACTAGCATGTGGCAGGGGTAGCAACCTGAGATCACAACCCTGGAGATCACCACCCTGGAGGTTCTGCCCTTTCCTTAAGCACACCCTCATCACTCATCTTATCCATGTCATTGGTACCTTCAGAGACACAACCTTTGGCTGCTCACCGTCCTGCTTAAGAATGTTGAGGACTCAATCTGACGTGTTCCAGACTCTGGCAGCCAGGAGGCAACATACCATCTGGGAATCTCGTTCTCGCCCACAGAGCCTCCTGTCGGTTCCCCTACGAATTTCCAATCACCATCGTGCTCCTCTTCTTCCCCCCTTCCCTTCTGAGTCACAGAGGCAGACTCAGTGCCTGACACCCTAATGCTGTGATTTTCCTCCGTTAGGTCATTCCCCCCTCAACAGTATACAATTGGGTATACCTGTTGTTGAGTGGGATGGCTACATGGGGACTCTGCACTGGTTGTTTAACCCTTTTCCCCTTCCTAACTGTCACCAGTTTCCTGTGTCCTGCACCTTGGATGTAACCACCTCTTTATATGTCCTATCTCTCACCCCTTCAGCCTCCCGACTGATCCAGAGCTCAACCAGTTCCAGCTCCAGCTCCACTCCGCAACACGGATTGTTAGAAGCCGCAGTTGGATGCACTTCTTGCATTTGAGGTCATTAGGGACTTCGGAGGTCTATCTGTCCTTCCCACATCTGTCAAGAGGAACATTCAACTATCCTACCTCTACTGTCCTAACTAAGCAGATAGAAAGGAGAGGGAAAAAATACTTTAGCTACAGCTTTTCTTTTTTTTTGCTTTATCTGGCTGAAGCCTCTCTTCGCTGAAGCTTTGAAGAGGTAAAGCCTCAAAAATTCCATGCTAACTCTGTCCACTCATATGATCGCCACTGCGCTGGCCCCTTCCTTCCTTTAATCTGCTATTGCTAATCAATCCCAAACACCGATTGATCACTGGCCAGAGGTCAACTTACACTGCTGCGATCCAATACTGCCTTTTTCTACTTGGTCTGGGGACCTGATTAAAACACCCCCCCCCCCCAAACCTCAAATGTGCAGATATGGTCACTGATCAGAGCTCAGTTTATCATGGTGGAGATGCTTGGGAGTTCATGATATATCAAGAGCAATGGGATCTGGTGTCTAGCCACCTGACACTTAGCCTCTGGTAAGGGCACTCATGATGGTAAGGTTGAGTGGGAGGTTCCAGATGAAGAGTGATCCAACCAAGATCTTAACGATGGAGGTGGTGGAAAATGATGACACAACACGACAGCAGTGAATGTGGAGGAGGGCTTCAGCAATGAAGGGTTCCCAGTTGTCTTGCATTCCATGCCACTGGACACTGATTGTACTCTGTCAAGTACAATGTGGTGACTGCTCATGTATCAGCCTCCCCAAGTTAAACAAAGTCATGCACAGGTGTTCTCCATTAAGGGAATCCACCCTAACAACCCAGCTATGTGAATCCCAGATCGGTCTCTACAGCTATCTGAGGACCCACCAACAGACAACTCTTTTGGAGAGCATCATATTCAACTTGAGTGATTCCAGGTACTAGTTGTTCTGTAGACTAGAGTCCACAATGTTGTACCAAACTAATTAAGCTAGTTCACTAAGCTTACCCTTTCTGCCTACACAATGCCCATATCTCTCTATTCATTGCATAGTCATGTATCTATCTAAGAGTCTCTTCAGGAAACTTGTATCTTGCCTCTATGACAACTCCTGGCAGTGCACTTCAGACACCCACCCTCTGTATAAAAAGAAACTTGCTCTACAAATCTCCACTGAACTTAACCCCCTGACCCCTAATATTAGACATTATTTGCTGCTCCAGAGAAAACAAGTCAATCTCTCCATATAGCAGCTGCCCTTGAATGCAGACAACAATATGGTAATCCTCTCCAAAGCCTCAACATCTTTCCCATAATGGGCTGATCAGAACTGAATGCAATATGCCAGATGTGACCTAACCAGGGTTTTTATGAAGCGGCAACTTAACTTCCTGACGATTAAACTCTATCCCTCAACTAAAGTATGCCGTATGCCTTCTTTACCCACTATCAACCCTTGCAACCACTTTTAGAGAGCTATGGACTTGGACCCCAAGATCTCTTTGAACATCAACAATGTTATTTACTACATACTGTCTCTGTACGTTTGATCCCCCTGAGTGCAACACCTTGCACTTGGCCATATTGAACTCCATCTGCCATTTCTGGTCCCATTGTTGCAAACACGATTTTCCAGGATGCTGCCTAGATTAGAGAGCATATTGCATGAGAATAGTTTGAGAAAGCTAAGGTTTTTGTCTTTGGAGAGAAGGACGATGAGAAGTGAGTTGATAGAGCTGTACAAGTTGATACAAAGCGTAGATAGATTGGGCAGTTTGAGCCTTTTTTTCTAGGGCAGAAATGGTTAATATGAAAGGGCATAACATTAAGGTGTTTAGGGAAAAGTATACGGAGGATGTCAGAAGTAAGTTTTGACATAGAGAGTGGTGGTTGCTAGGGGCAGTGATAGAGGCAGATACTTAAAGGACATTTAAGACACTCATAGTTAGGTACATGTATGAATGAAAAATCGAGGGCTTTGTAGGAGAGAATGATCTTAGGGTCAGCACAATATCATGAACCAAAGAGCCTGTACTATCTGTACTGTTCTACATTCCTTTCTGATCTATATCCTGCCATGTCCTCTGACAATCTTCTGCACTTTCCACAATGCCACCAATCAACATCACCAGCCAACCTATTACATTGAATAATATATTGATTTCTGTATGTTCCAGTGAGGCATTGGAGTTTTCAATGGGAAATCCTAAAAAAGGTAGTAGATTTGACCCAGTACATTATGAGTAAAGCCGTCCCAACCATTAAGCACATCTACGTGAAACACTGTTGATGGAAAGTAGCACCTATCATTGAGAACCCCACCACCTAGGTCATGCTGTCTTCTCACAGACAGGACTTGCCTCACCAGGTTCAAGAACAGTGACTACTTTTCAACTATCAGGCTCTTGAATAAAAGGGAATAACTACACTCACTTGCCTCATCATGGGAATGTTCCTACAACCAATGATTTCACCCTAAGGACCCTTTATTTCATTATCTCATGTTCTCGTTGTTTATATTTTCATTTGCACAGTCTGCTGCCTTGGGAACTCTAGCTGGTCTTTCATTGACCCTGTTATAGTCACTATTTAATAGATTTGCTGAGCATAACCATAAGAAAATGAATCTCAGGGTTATATATGCACTTTGATAATAAAGCTTACTTTGAACTTTGAGTTTCAAGGTACACCAGGTGAATGGCCACAGTGATTAGTACTTCAGTGTCATGTTGTGTCCAAGGTGTTAATAAAGATTAAAAAGATCAGCTTTATTTGTCACATGTAGGTCAAGATGCAGTGAAATGCGCCATTTGTGTCAAATCAAATCAGTGAGGATTGTGCTTGGCAGCCCGCAATTGTCATCATGATTCCAGTGCCAGCAAAGCATGCCCAAAACGTAATTCTTTGCAGTGTAGAGAAGGAAGCCGGGGAGAATGTACAAATTCTTTACAGACAGTGGTGGGAGTCAAACCCCGATCTTATGGATGGCACCATAAAGCATTCCTTTTAACAGCCACACTATCATTTGTTATGTGCCATGTATGCAAAGGGCAATCATGGTCTTTCCATGACCATGATGGTTCTTGGCAAAATTTTCTACAGAAGTGGTTTGCCATTGCTGTCTTCATCTGGGCAGTGTCTTTACAAAGTGGGTGACCCCAGCCTTTATCAATACTCTTCAGAGATTGTCTGACTGGTGTCAGTGGTCACATAACCAGGACATGTGATACGCATCGACTGGTCATCCGACCTTCCATCACCTGCTCCCACGGCTTCATGTGACCTTGATCAGGGGGACTAAACAGGTGCTACCTCTTGCCCAAGGGTGATCTGCAGGCTAGCAGAAGGAAGGAGTAACACATCTTAGAGGCAGATGCATTTCTACCCCGCCACACTACCATGCTGTCAGTAAAAAAAAACTACATCAGGATATGAACTCACACCTCCAGGGCAAAACAATCTGAATTCCAAAACTAATTGCAGTCTTGCCGGATTTGCTGATGTTGCTGAATTTGAGACAATGATGCAAAGTAAGCACTTGGTAAAAGACACACACATACACAGTATATAAAAAGTTCTGTAGCTGTGTGTTACAAGTTACACAGATTCCCCAAGTGAAAGAGGAAAAGCCACACTTTGTAAGAGAACGACTGAACTGGATCTTTGGAAGTCTAACTGAACTATCTTTGGAGTTTAGAAGATTAAACATTGATGTTATTGAAACATATAAGAGCCTTTGAAATATGACAGTGTAGATTTAGAGATACTTCTAGCAGAAGGAGAATATATATATAAAATAAATTAAATGACTGGCATGAAAAGAAATCAAAAGAAAAGGAAAATATAGTGAGGTAGTGTATATGGGTTTATTGTCCATTCAGAAATCAGATGATTAGGGATGATTCCAGGATTAGCAAACATCCTCTTGTAATTGTGTGAATGCAATTCTCAGCTTTTCCAATCTACTCTATTTCTTATACTGAATCTGTGCATTTACTGTTCTGCAAATTATTTTATGATCCATCTTCAGCATGTTCAGAAAGGCTTGATGTTGGCATGATTGGAGTAGAAGTGATTGCTCCTTTTTGCTTACCTCCCCAACTAGCTCTGCACTCCCAGCTCATTGTACCTTACTGGTTTAGAGAGTTTGACCTCTTATTGATTGAGCAGACTTGCTGAATGTTCATTGAGCTGAAACATTGCCTGGCCTGCTGAGCATTTCTGCTGCTTTCTGCTTTGTGTGTGCTAAAGTGAGCAAGTGAGTGGGAAGCATCGATCTGAATTTGAGAGCTTGAGCTTTACGTGTTGTCAAGACATTTAGGATGTGAAAGGTTTAGAGAGGGTGCAGAGATTTGCCAGGATGCCTTCTGGAGTGGAGGACGTGTCTTATGAGCATAGGTTGAACAAGCTAGCACTTTCCTCTTTGAGAAGGAGGAGGATGAGAGGTGACTTAATAGAGGTCTACAAGAGGATCGAGTTGACAGCTAGAGACTTTTGCCTAGGGCAGAAATGGTGAATACAGGTGGGCATAATTTTAAAGTGATTGGAGGAAGCAACACGTGGGGGAGATTTCAGGGGTAGGTTTTTTACACAGAATGCCCAGTGGTGGTGGTAGAGGCAGGTACATTGGGACATTTAAGAGTCTCTTAAATAGGTTAGTTAGCTACTGACCCTTGTGCTGCTGGCACTCAGAGCATCAGTGAAGGTCATACCATCACACCATACCAATATAGAAGGATTCTTCATTACTATTTCCATACAAAGTTTTTAACCAGTCAGGGTTGTTAGTCCTGAACTGAACCCCTGAACCCGGTGAACTGGTGCACCACTCTTTGTCTGGCCTTTACCTTCTGATCTGTTTGGCACGGGTGACTCTACCAGGAGCCAAAGCTCAAGGCTCTGACTGTAGGCAACATAGCTCTTTGGGTCATTGAGGCACACAAGCCCCCAAGCCCTACGACAGGGCTGTGGTCCTCTTGGGGAAGATAGCCACATGAATAAAAGAAAAATTGAGGCTTATGTGGGAGCGAAGGTTTAGCTTGATTTTAGAGTAGTCTAAAGGCTTGGCACGTGCTGGGCTGATGGGTCATTGTTGTGCTGTAGAGTTCTGTGTTCTAAGACTAAGGCATCATCTACATATTACTTCAGGACATGCATTGGATTTGTGGATTATCCTTTAGTTGGAAGAGGACTGTTGTTGAATTCATGTATGCACAGCTAAGTTAACAAGGTCTAGGAAAGTGAGTCTTCAATGTTGCACCCTATGGATATTAATTGGTTCAGAAACCTTCTACACTTGACAAGGTTTCCTAGGCTTCAATCTCTCGGTGCAACGATTTTTTCAGGTTTCTCTTCCCCCCCTGTACGCCTTCACTTAATGAGTCATTACAGTGAATGACAAGACATTCGGTAATTCTTCTGTGCAAACTGCAGTGTAACCACTTCATTACCACTCCTTCCATTTATCATCACCTACTGCGTGTCCAAGTAGTGTATCATAATGCATGCATTATCCTGTGTTTCTCATTTATCTAGCATTCCTGCACAAATCAATTGTGAAAAAGGGAAAGGAAGAGAGAGACAGGCCTGAACAGTTTGCTGTTTAAGCTTTGAACTGTGACTGCTTGTTTTCAGCTCCACTCTGTTTCTCTCCAGTGGCAGAGGATGAAGGAAAATCTGATAGAGTTTCATAAGATTGTGAGAGGGATAGATAAATTAGAAATACAGTATCTGTTTCCCAGAGTTGAAATGTCTAGTACCAGAGGGTATGCATTTAAGTTGGTAGAGAATAATTTCAAAAGAGATGTGAGGGGCAAGACTTTTACACAGACAGTGGAAAGTGCTGCCTGTAGTGGTGGTACAGGCAGATACATTAGGGACTTTTAACAGGCGTTTAGAATAGGCACATATACATATATAATTGTGTGGTCGTGTTTTTACTCATAATCTACATATGCTTTCGTATGTGAGGACTGGTCCTCAAAGCCACAGTATCACTTTGCAAGTGTCGTGGGTCACCCAGCAGATGATATCAAAGGGCAGCGGGGCCTGGACTATATATTCTGCATTGTTGTATTTGTACTGATGAAACTGATGATTTGTTGACTTGTATGTGCAAGGACTGTGGGGGTGGGGATGTGGTGAGCATATGTGATTGTGATCTTTTGTGTGCTCACTGTGTGTGACTGTTGGCAATGTATCTTTGCACCTTGATCCCGTAGTAACACTGTATCATTTGGATGCATTCATGAGTATCCGTGTGTGGTTAAGTGATGATTAAACTTGAAATGAATTTTTACATGAACGTGAAGAAAATGGAAGGATATGGGCATTTTATAGGCAGAAGGGATTACATTAGCTGGCCATTTGATGACTAATTTAGTTGGTTTGGCACAAAATTGTGGGCTGAAGGGCCTGTTCCTGTGCTGTACTGTTCAATGTATTTTATCTTGTGTTTCAGTTCATTCTGACTACGTTCACAGAAAGAAATTTGGCTATTATGTGTTCTATTCCTACTCGTGGTTTTTAAAATTAAATATAAAGCAATTTTTTGTGATTTTTTTTTAAAGAAAAATTGTTGACTTTGTACACACGTGCATATCTCACTACCCTTACCATTACAACATCCACATAAGCCTTTCCCCTCCACTGACCCTCTGCAGTTTTTACTCCCCTACACCTCCACCATGCAAGGCCACTTTATGCTTACACTCCACATCTCATATCTACACTGATATCGTCACTGTCCTAAGACTTTACTTTATTTTGGTACGTTTCCACCCTGTGTTTTCGTATAAGACCAGAAATAGACCATTAGGCCCATCAAGTCTGCTCCATCTTTTCATCATGGCTGGTGCACTTCCCTCTCAGCCTCAATCTCCTGCCTTGTCCCCATATCAATTCATGCCCTGACCAATCAAGAATCTGTCAACCTCTGCCTTAGCCTCCATAGCCATCTGTGACAATAAATTCCACAGATTCATCACTCTCTGGCTATAGAAATTCCTCCTCTCTGTTCTAAATGGACATCCCTCTATTCTGAGGCTGTATCCTCACCATAGTAAACATCCATTCCAATTCTACTCTGTCAAGGCCTTTCAACATTCGATAGGTTTCAATGAGATCTCCCGCCCCCCCCCCCCCCAAGTTATTCTGAATTCTATTGTGTACAGGCCCAGAGCCAAAGAGTATGCCCTGCTGTTACCTACAAGAGTTCCTCTTGCCAAGAGTCACTTTGTCACTTCATCAGTTCATGTCAGAGTCACCTTATGTTCAGATACATTATGTTCATACAATCAGTCTATGTACATAAGATAATCTTATGTACTGTATATACGGTCACACATAACAGTTATTTGTACATTGTGTTTTATAGGATTTCATATATATAAATATATATATATATATATATTTGTTTTTTATATGCTTATTGTGTATGTTTTATACTGCATTGAATCCCAAGTAACAATCATTTTGTTCTCCTTTACATCTACACGGAACACTGTCACAGGAAAGCAGCATCCATCGTCAGCAACCCCCAGCAACCAGATCATTGGTTCAAAGGTCCCATTTAATATCAGAGAATGTATACAGTATACAACCTGAAATTCGTACTTTAAACAAAAATCCTCAACACAGAAAAAAAACCCAAAGAATGAATGACAGAAAAACACTAGAACCCTAAACCCCCACCCCCTTTCCCATGCACAAGCAGCAGTAAAGCATCAACCTTCCTCCAACCCCCCCCGCCCTCCGTCTCCCAAATTGTTTCAGCAGGAAGCAGCAGCACCCACCATGCACAGTGCAAGCAATAACAAAACTACAGTCCATAACCCAGCATTCTGACATGCCTCAAGCTCTCTCTTTCTCACAAACAAGGGAGAGAGAGGTATCACTCCTTCCACAGTGAGATGGGAGGTCAACCTCTCTCTGTTTTGATGCTACAGTCTGCAGCTTTGCTTTTATTTCTGATTCAAGAATCGGCAGCAAACTCTCTCCATCAAGAGAAAGAGAGAGAGCAAGTGATCACTCGACTGCCAAGGCCTCCGACAGCTGCACACGCCATTTCAATGTTTTAATCTTCCACAATGCTTCGGCTGGCACCACCAGCAAGGAATCGGGACCCAGGCTGCTCCTGGAGCTATTGAAATGCTAGGCTGTTCAGCAAGCTCCAAGAACAAGAAACCACTGCTGTGAAGAATCGCAGTTAGAGTGCAGCTGTAGATCACGGACTCCAACAGAACCCCAGCCAGCTTGAAAAGGAACAGTGAAAAAAGAAACATTAAAGAGAGGAATTTAAGCTGTTTCGCAGATAAACTTGAAGAAGTCACCCTCTGATACCCTCTTAGCTCCTCGAACATTCTGTCAATTTATCATCAAAGTATGCATATGACACTATATACATACCTGAGATTCATTTTCTTGTGTACATTCACAGTAGATACAATAGAATCAATGAAAAACTGCACAGAAAGATGGACAAACAACCAATGGCCAAAAGAAGACGAACTGTACTAATAGAAAAAAACCCAAATATTTAGTAAATAAAGAAAGAGAGAAAGAAATACTGAGAACATGATTTGTAAGTTGTAGCGTCCTTGAAGTGAGTCTATAGATTGTGAAACCAGTTTAGCGTTATTAATAATAATACTTATTTATAGATCCACCTTCTTGCAGATGATGTAGTTCAAATGCTTTACAATAGGATAAAGTGCAAACATGAAAACAGAATAAAAATAAATAGGAATATAAAAGGCAAAAATATGTTTGTTAAAATCAAGGTTAAAAAAATAGGTTTTGAGCTGGTGTTTAAAAGTGTCAACTGAGTCTGCATCCCTTATAGTTTTAGGTATTGAACTGCAAAGTTTAGAAGTGTAGTTTATAATACTGTATCTGATCTGTCAATCATCGTTTGAGAAAGATTGTTGAAATTTAAGAGACTGGTGGAAGGAGGCCTGAGAGCTCAAGCAGGATAATGAAATGAAAGTGAATCTGTGATGTGTTCAGGTCCCTAGAGTTTTAAGAACAAGTAAGAGAACTATAAAATAATTCAAAAAGATATTGGAAGCCAATACAGACTAGTTAGGATAGGAGTGATATGTTCCCTCAACGTGATTTTGGTTAAAAGTCTAGCAGTCATGTTCTGAGTGAGTTGAAGTTTGTCAATTTACTACTTTGGAAGGCCAGTAAAAAAAAGTGCATTGCAGTAATCTAGTCTATTTTTTGTAAAGGTGTGAATTTGTTTTTCAGCATCCATGCAAGGACAAAAACGGATGGACCTTTGCAATATTTCTTAAGTGTAGAAATGTGGCTTTATATGGAATTTAAAACTCAAATCAGAATCAAGGGTAACACCTTGTGTTATCCTTGATTCAGATTCTGTTGAAGTGAGTGAGGTTATCCATGCTAGTTTAGGAGCCTGATCATTGAAGGGTAATAACTATTCCTGAACCTGGTGGTGTGGGACCTAAGGCTCTTGTACCTCCTTTATGATGGCAATAGTAAGAAGAGAGCATGACCCGGGGTAGTGGAGGTCCTTGATGATGGGTGTTGCTTATTTGTGGTAGCTTTTCTTGTAGACATGCTCAATGATGGGGCTGTTTTTTTCTGTGATGGACTGGGGGCTGTATCCATTACTTTTTGTAGCTATTCCATTCATGGGCATTGGTGCTTTCATACCAGGTGATTATGCAACCAGTCAAGATACTTTCCACTGTACGTCTATAGAAATTTGTCAAAGTTGTAGATAACATGTTGAATCTATTCAGTTTCTAAGAAAGTAGAGTGCTGCTATATCTTCTTTGTAATGGCACTTAAGTTCTGGTCCCAGGACAGATGCTCTGAAGTAATAACACGACGAAATTAAAGTTGTGAAATTGCAACTATTTGGACTTTTACAGTGAATTTTACTTCAGAAATGTGTGCATGTGATTTGGGGATGAAGAAAACGCATTATTGGCCAATTTCGGAACATCACAGAAACATGTTGGCTGGATCCAGACTCACTCTTTCCAAAAGGGAGTGAACCAAACTCCATCAGAAGCAGATGAGCATGTGGGCAGAGGGAAAGATTACCTGAGGGCTGGGTCTCCTGTCTATTACTATATACTAACTTGAGATTAATTTTATTTTATGTAGTTACAAGCAAAGAAATACCATAGAATTTTAAATAAAAAAGAACTATACATAAACAGACAAAAAAAACAATGCAAAGAAATACAACATAGAATGTAGAACACTTATGCACAGTACCGGCACTCCAGTCCACAATATTCTGCCAACCATTTAGTATACTCTAAGATCAAACAAACCTTTCCCAAAGTTCAAAGTAAAATTTATTATCAGAGTACGTACATGTCACCTCATACAACCCTGAGATTTTTTTTTTGCTGGCATTCTTAGCAAATCTATAGAACAGTAACTGTAGACTGTAAACTTTAAGAACTATGAATTGTAAGCAAACTGTGCAAATGTAGATATAAATAAGTAGCAATAAGTAACAAGCCTGAAATTAAAAAATGTATTAGAATCCTTAAATGAGTGTACCTATCCCTTCCGTTCAAGAGCTTGATGGTTGAGAGTATTAACTGTTCTTGAACTTGGTGGTGCGAGTACTGAGGTTCTTGTACCTTCTACCTGATGGCAGCAAGAGAAAAGAGCATGGCCAGGATGGTGAGGATGTTTGATAATGGAGGCTACTTTCCTACAGCAACACTTCATGAAGATATGCTCTGTGGTTGTGGGGGGGGGGGGGCTGTTTCGGCTGCAATGAACTTTATTTCCGAATTTACTTCCTTTTGTAGGATTTTCTGCTCAAAGGGATTGGTATTCTCATACCAGGCCATAATACAACCAATAAGTACACTTCCCACCACACATCTATAGAAGTTTGCCAAGGTTTTTGATGACATGCCAAACCTCCACAGACTCCTGAGGAAGTAGAGGTGCTGTTGCGCTTTCTTTGTAATAACATAAAGTGTGTCCAGGACAGGTCTTCTGAGGTAGTGATGCCTAGGAATTTAAAGTTACTGGCCCTCTCTGCCTCTGATCTTCCGAGGACCACTGGCTCGTAGACCTCTGGTTTTCCTCTCCTGAAGTCTACAATCAGTTCTTTGGTCTTATTGACGGTGAGAGTGTGTTGTTATTATACCACTCAGCCAAGTTTTCAGTCTCCCTCCTGTATGCTGGTTCATCACCTCACCTTTGATACAGCCCACCACAGAGATGTCATCAGCAAACTTGTATATGGTGTTGGGGCTGTCACAGGTGTAAAGCGATTAGAGCAGGGGGCCAATGATGGAGATTGTGGAGGAGATGTTTTTGCCAATCTGAACTGAGTGGGGTCTACAAGTGAGAAGATCTGGAATTTAATTGCACAAGGGGGTTCTGAGGCCCAGGTCTTGGAGTTTACTGATTAGAGGGGATGATGGTGTTAAATGCTGAGCTGTAATCAATAAGGTGCATCCTGAAGTATGCATCTTTGCTGAGCAGGTTTGTGTGAAGAGCCAATGAGATAGCATCTGCTGTAGTCCTGTTGGTTAAGTAGGCGAACTGGAGTGGATCCAAGTCACCATTCAGACACGAGCTGATATGTTTCAACACCAGCCTCTCAAAACACTTCAGCATTGTAGATGTAAGTACCACAGGGCGATAGTCATATAGACAGGTTACCATGATCTTCTTGGGCACCGGAATGATTGAAGGCTGCTTGAAGCAGGTGGGTACCACATAATGCCAGAGCAAGAGGTTGAAGAGATCCATGAATATGCCAGCCAGTTAGAAGGCACAGGTCTTCAGTACTCAGTCCAATACTCCGTCCGGGCTGCATACTTTCCTTGGGTTCACTCTCTTGAAGGCACCCTGCACGTTATCTTCAAATACTGACACCAAAGGGTCATTGGGAGACATGGGGGTACATGATTGTTTCTCCCTGTTCTGGTGGTCAAATGAGCTCATCTGGAAGTGAAGCTTCACTGTCCCCTATATCACAAGATTTAACTTTGTAGATGGTGATGGCATTCAAACCCTGCCACAGCTGTCGAGCATTCCTCGTTGATTCCAGTCTAGTCCAGAATCTCCACTTCACCTGAGAGTTGGCTGTCCAGAGATCATACCTGAACCTCTTGTAGCAATCTTGATCTCCGGACTTGAATGCTCCTGATCTGGCTCTCGGCAAATTCTGGATTTCATTGTTCACGCAAGGCTTCTGATTGGGGTAAATGCTGAATGATTTTGTGGGGACACACTCATCCACAACTGTTTTAATAATGTCTGTAACAACCCTGGTGTAGTCATTCAGGTCCTCAGATGAGTTCTTGAACACGGCCCTGTCCAGTGACTCAAAGCAAATCGGTAACTGTTCCTCAGCCTCCTGCAACCACGTCTCAGTTGTCTTGATCTCTGGAACTTTGCTTTTTAGGCTCTGTCTGTATGCAAGTAGTAGGAGTACAGCCAAATGATCCGACCTACCAGGTAGGAACAATAGGCCTTCCTTATCGTAGTGTAGCAGTGGTTTAGTGTGTTGGGACCACTGGTGAAACAGGTTACTTACTTGTGATAATTGGGCATGATTTTCTTCAAACAGGCCTAGTTAAAGTCACCAACTATAATTTGAAATGTTTTGGGATGAGCTGTTTCTTGATTACAGAGAGCATTGTGCAGTTTCACGAATTCCTACTTGTATTTGGCCGCTGATGGTATGCAAACTGCGGTCTGGATCATGGATGAGAACTCTTGAGGCAAGTAGGATGGGCTACATTTAATCATTAGTTGTTCTAACTCATGAGAACAAGAAGTTGCATAACCCCAGTGTCTTTGGACCAATGAGAATTGTCTGAAAGAGCATATGCCACCTCCTCTTTCCTTGCCAGAATTTGAGGTTTGATCCATTCTGAAAATTGTAAAACCTCCTGGTTGGATAGCTGCATCCAGTGTGTTCACTGTTAACCAAGTCTCGGTGCAACAAACAACTGAGATCTGCCTCATCTGCCTCTGATACAGCAGTCTTGCCCTGAGATCACCAAACTTATTTGCATGTGACTGTGCATTCACCAACAAGATGCGAGGCAAAGGAAGCATCATCCCCCTGTGCTTCAGTCTGATTTGAATCCAGCTTCTCCTGCCACGTTTTTGGCCATGGTGTTGACCCTTAAGGGTGCTGCTTTAACTGCTCTTCATTTAACCATCAATCATGAGATCTGAAGATCATTGATGTAGTTTTGTGCTCTGTTGTCAAGAGGAAATTTACATGCTACCGATTGTAGTGAAAGTAGTTTAGAAGGAGTATATTTAAGAGGAAAACTTTTACAATTTCCTGCAGCCCGCAGAGAGTCGCTGATATACACTGGCGTTATCTTGTATTGCCTCCTACATAACTCCAAATTTTTCAAATATTTATGTGCCTATCTAAGAGTTTCTTAATTGTTCAAAATAATAATGAGGGCATGAGGTATATAAAGTACTTGAATTGAGTCTGTAGGATGGAGAATCAGTTCAATGTTGAGGTGAGTGGAGTTATTCGCATCGGTTCAGGAGCCAGATGGCTATAGGGTCATAACTGATCCTGACCCTGGTGGTTTTGTCTCCTGTATGGTGATAGAAGTAAGAAGACAGCATAGTGTAGATGGTGGGAGTCTTTGATAATGGATGCTGCTTTCTTGTGCCAGTGCTCCGTACATACTATTGAAGAGCTTTGTTCAGCCATAAACACTTAAGTATCTCCTCAGCTAAAATCAAGGTTCTCCATTTTGTTTTTGGCTCTTATTTGAAAATTTATTTCTGAATTGAATCAAATTCTATCCCTGCAAAGAGGTTTCATTTCATTTGAGTTTTGTGAACACTTGTCATTTGGGTGAGACAATATAAGTATGTCAGGCAATTAAGATGACACGGCACAGAGTGAAACGTTATGTAGCAGCAATTCCACTCTACATAATATAAAATTACATAGGTGAGAAAGAAAAATATTTGCATTTATATTATGCACTTTCTGCCTCTTTCCAAGAAATTCCCAAGTCCTCTACAGCTAATTAAGTACTTTTAAAATGTCATTCCTGTTGAAGTGCACTCAGCACGTTCTAACAAACAGCTCTGTCATTACAACAACATTGTTTTTTATAAGTATTCTGTAAAACATTGAGAATTGTACTGCTCTGTTTTATTAAAATGTTGGGATTTTTTTACTCAGACGTGTAAACTGCTACTATACCACAAGATTACAGACCAAGTACATGTATATTTCAGTGCAATGAAAATCTTACCTGCAGTGGCATCATAGAGCGGAGAATTTTTTTCTAAAGAGCACAGTCTGAACAAACAAAACAGAAGAGATTTTGCAAAGCTTGAAATACAAAGTAACACATACAAAGTGCTGGAGGAACACAGCAGGTCAGGCAGCATCTATAGAAGTTAATAAAGTTTCGGCATTTTGGGCTGAGATCCTTCATCAGGACTCAACAGAAGACTAGCAAACAAAACAGAACAAACTGAAGTTCATTTTAGTACAAAGTGATGAAAGTGGTCATAGTGTTGCCAAGCACAATAGCTAGACACGGCTCCAATGCCATATTCAAGTTTGCTGATGACGCCACTGTAGTAGGCCAAAACAAAGGTGGTGACAAATCAGGAGGGAGATTGAAAATCTGGCTGAGTGGTGCCACAACAATAACCTTTTACTTAATGTCAGCAAGACCAAGGACCTGATTAATGACTTCAAGAGGAGGAAACTAGAGGTCCATGAGCCAGTCCTCGATGCAGAATCAGAGGCAGAGAGGGCCAACAGCTTTAAATTCCTGGTGTTATTATTTCGGGGGCTGTCCTGGACCCAGCACATAAGTACAATTATGAAGAAAGCTTGGCAACACCTCTACTTACTTAGGAGTTCATGAAGATTCAGCAGGACATCTAAAACATTGACAAACTTCTATAGATATGTGGTGGGGAGTATATTGACAAGATGCATCACAGCCTGGTATGGAAACACCAATGCCCTTGAATGGAAAATTCTGCAAAAAGTAGTGGATATGGCTCAGTCCATCGTTGGTAAAGTCCTCCCCATCATTGATTACATCTACATGAAGCACTACTGTAGGATGCATGATCAGGGCCCACCACCTCCTGGGTCATGTTGTTATCTATGCTGATTCAAGAGCCTATTGGTTGAAGGATTATAAGAGATAAAAGATGAAAGATAAAGATTAGCTTTATTTGTCACATGTACATTGAAACATAGTGTGAAGTGTGTCATTTTGCATCAGATCAAATCAATGAAGATTGTGCCAGGCAGCTTGCATGTGTCACATATCCCGCACCAACATAGCATGCCCAAAACTCACTGACCCTAACCCATACGCCTTTGGAATATGGAAGGAAAATGGAGCACATGAAGGAAACCAATGTGGTCATGTGGAGAATGTACAAATTCCTTATAGACAGTGGTAGGAACTGAACCATGAAGTTACAGCTGACTGTTGTAAAGAGTTGTGCTTAACTGTCACTCTACCATGTCACCTATATAATGGGACCTACCCAGTGCAGGTCCACAACCAAAGCGCTGGCTTGATATTTTTATTGCCTGCATCTTCCGATGCTTTGTACCACGATCCAATTCTCAATACATAAATACAAGATATTTTGAAGATGCAGGAAGTCTAATGCAATACACATAAAAACTGCTGGAGGAACTCAGCCGATCAGGCAGCATCTACGGAGAGGAATAAACAGCAAAACCCTTTCCCCCTTTCTAACCATCCACCCATTCACACACACATATGCTGTGATCATTAATTTAATTTGACTTTCCCATTGACTTGACTTTGCAAGACATTCTCATTTGTTGGAAAGCTTGAGCGATGCACACTAATTTCCTGGTTTCCATCAGCTGGTCAGGCAGCATCAGTTCAAAGTTGAAAGTAAATTCATTATAAAAGTACATTTATGTCACTATATACTACTCTAAGATTCACTTCCTTGTGGACATTCACAGAAACTACAAAGAAACACACAGGAGTCAATGAAAAGCAACACACAACAAAGATGGATGAACAACCAATGGACCAAACAGTTGGTGTTTCGGTTCAATACCCTATACCTTTGGTTACAACCGTGAGCTGATTTAATGGCAGAATAGGTGCAAGGAATGAATGGCTTACTCTTTTTGCTCATTCTCATATTATTTTTCTGGTGAGGATGAATTATTCAGATTCAGATTCAGATTCAGATTCAGATTATTGTCATTTAGAAACCACAAATGCAGTGTAGTTAAAAAATGAGACAGCGTTCCTCCAGAATGATATCACAAAAGCACATGACAAAACAGACTACACCAGAAAATCCACATAACATTTGGCAATCCCCAATCCAGAGTCCAAAGAGGCTGCTGTGTATTAATATTGCGCTACCATCTTAGTGAGTTACCCGGAAAGGAACTCCAAATCCACCAGACAAAACAAGACCAAAAACTAAAGCTACAAGACCTGCACAAAACCACATAGTTACAACATATAGTTACAACAGTGCAAACAATAGCATAATTGATAAAAAACCAGACCATGAGCACAGCAAAAATAGTCTAAAGATGTTAAAAGATAATAAGTTCGAAAGAAACCACCACACAGTTTCCACCTCAGGGTCCTGATAGACTCATCATCCCACGCAGGCGGCAGAAGGGAATACCCCCGCTATGGACTTCCACAGTGCTGGACTCAAACTCGCAGATGCAGCACACAATGAAAGCTCTGTCAAACCCAGCCTCGCAGACACAACACACAGTGAAAGTGACCTGACTGCGGCAGACTCCGAATCCGTTGAACCTCTGAGCCTCCAACCATCCCCTCCGGCACAGCTTCACCATCCTCTGCTGAGCGTATTAAGATGCCCCCGCCAACGGCCACCGGCAACGCGACACCGAGGACTGGGGGCCTGTTCTTCCCAGCAGAGTCCCGTACCTCACAGCAGCAGCAGCAACGAAGAGGGCCTTCCTGGAGATTTCCAGATGTTCCTCCGTGCTCTCACATCCATTTTTCATCAGACTAGGATTGCGCATGGCACCCCGCTTAACAAATAAAACAAATAAAATATCAGCTTTGGAGTGGCCGCTGCAAGCTGTGTCGCGCTGTCATTTTGAAGGTCATGAAGTCACGAAGACTTTATCATAAGTATGATAAAGTCTTGGAGGAATACAGCACAGAGGCCCTTTCCAAATCAGTAAATCCACATTGAGTTTTAGTCACCTATTTACACCAGTCGAAGATTAGCCCCTTTCTCTTTGCATTTTAACAACTCCCCCATTTTTGAGTATTTAATATTTCAGTAATATTAGGGTAATATTATAAATATATTGTTTGATTAAGCATTCATTGTTGTTTACATAATGCATTATGGGCTATATGTCAAAGTACGTAAATATCATACGTCATTAACCCACGTGTCATAGGTGGGCAACTTGCTTAAACATACGTGAGTTATTGCCAACTCTGTGTTTTCCTTTAATTAGTTTTATGTCCTGAAGTTATAAAAGATAACTGTGACAATGAGGTACTGTCAATGTGATCCTGAGATGACTACCTGCCTGTTGAAGTGCAGCGAGATGTTCGAGTTAAAAGAAGCGCAGTAAGCTTTCTTCGCAAGAGAAGACGTAGAGTTATAAAAGACAGAAAGTGGAAAATTCACAGGTTCATAAACAGTGAGATATTCATTTAAAATACAGAACTGGTTGGCTACATCAGAAAGATAGATGTGTTTAATTGCACAAAGGATACAGGCAGTCCCTGGGCTATGAATGAGTTCCGTTCCTGAGTCCGTCTTTAAGTCGGATTTGTACATAAGTCGGAACAGGTACATCCAGTATTATTTAGCATCAGTTAGTCAAATGTTTGTCTTAGTATACAGTATATATTTTACCTTTCTATGCATATAAAACACTTAAGAAACATATATATTCAAATAATTAAATCGCAGTGTTGCTTAGTAATAATTGTAGCTTTCATCAGGGCAGGGCCTTTCACATGCTCCACTATTCTCACTTTATCAATTATTCTTTAAAATTGTTCCGATCATTGACTGACTCTAGCCTAATGCTTTTCTAATGGCCAATGGCATTTCACCTCTTTCCAAATGCTTTATTATTTTCACTTTATTTTCAATTGTGATCACTTCCCGTCAATGGAACAGAAACACTGTAAGCAGCGGGTCCCGAGCTCCGCCGGGTCCTAAGGAGCAGTGTTCTGAATTCCCTGGGTACTAAAGTCCATCGCACTGAGACAGGTTAAATGAGACAAGTGGGGGCTGTGCTGGATTTGGGTATTTGATCCTCTTCAATATTGTGTGGGGGAATTTAAACTGGAGGTGGCAGTGTTTCTTTTACAAGGCAGAGTTGCGAGCTCGATGTTAACCCGGCATGGATGGAGAGCATACTGGGGAGCAGACTGTCACTGGATAGAACTTAGGAACTTCCATTCTCGAGCCTGGCGCTGATCTCACTGCGCCACTGGCCGACCGGAAAAGGGGGGGGGCGGGGTCAGGATGAATCTTGCTAAGAAAAATTTAAGCCAAATACAAATTTACACATGCAATACAGCGGCACTGGCAATAACTTAAAATGGTGGACAGCGTCATGATCCGACTTAAAATGGTGGACAATGTACTCCTTCCTCGGTTCGTATGTACAAGTTGTTCATAAGTCGGACGTTCATAACTCAGGGACTATCTGTATGTACACTGAGAGAAGTGAGCAGTATATTAATGCAAATGAAATAGCCAATGAAAAGTGAGTGTCAGTTTTGCTGAGTGCATTAGGTTTAAAGGCATATAGTTTGTTTAAAAGTTTGACTGTTCCAACCAAACCAGCCTAAATGATCTCTGGTGATATTGTGAACTTCCTGCAGCAGCATTTGTAACCAAAACCATTGTTGATTGCAGAATGCTTTGGGTTTCATAAGCAGAATCAAAAGGAAGGGCAGTCCAGTTCAACATTCTTGACTGAATTGAAGGGATTGTCAATTCAGTGATGAGCTTAATGATGCACTTAGAGATCATTTAGCTTGTGGAATCGTACAGCAAAGCATTCAGAACAGCTCCTAACTGAAGCACAACTTACATTTGAAAGAGCAATTGAAATTGCCATATCAATGGAAACAGCAGACAAAGATGCAATTGAATTGCATTCAGGAATGACACTGAGTGTGCATGAAACTCCAAAGTCTAAACAGAAATTGGCCTGGTTAGAAAAAAAACTGTGTTACCATTGTAGCAGAGCTCACATACAGCAGAAAAATGCAGCTTTAAAGACAAAACTTGCAGAAAATGCTACACAGTAGATCACATACAAAGAATCTGTCAGGCAGACAAAAATAACTGGGCTGCACAAGGAGGAGATAAAGATAAAAACTCCCGTTGCAGTTTCAAAATGAGCACTAATCTGTATCTGGTTGATGAAACATCTGATAATGATGAAAGTGACACAGTATCCTTGAGATTTACAATGTGAAACTCATAGTAGACAAGCTATGTGGCTTACACCAGAACTGAGCACCAAATTAATTTCAATAGAATTGGACACTGGCTCGTCTGTTTCAGTCATTCCGCAAAAAGAGTTTGAATGGCATTTAAAGATACTAAACTAAAGCCTGCAGATATTTATCTATTAACTTGTAAGATGACTCCTGTGAGAATGACATTTGTGACGGTGAAATACAACAACCAACAAGGCACATTGAGCTTGTATGTGGTAAAAACTGGAGGGCCTGCATTATGGCAACATGAGCAACGGAGACAGCAACAAATTGATTGGAGATCCCTACACAATTTGCATGCCAGATCCTCTGCAGTAAATTCAACTGAAAGTGAATAATGAAAGGCACTGAATGATGCCACAGCAGTGTTCATGGATGGCATTAGAAATATCTAGTGTAAAATAGTGTTAAATCAAAATGCCACACCCATATTTTGCAAGGTCTGTTTGGTTCCTTACTACTTACTTACTGCCCTTTATGCCACTGGGCTTTAGGAATGAAGCCATCTCCGTCTGTCCAAATAGTCACACTCAGATGTAGAAGTCTTCCACACTCTCCATTGCTGTTTCTATATCAAATTTATTTTACCACTCAGAGTTGTGAAAACGAGCTGACCACTGAACCTGGAGGAACTGGTTCCTTCATACTATCCATGATAATGTATCCAGTGAGCTAGTTTGCAAGGTGGCTGAAGGAATTCTTGCCAAGTTTGAATGGAGCCCGTGTGCAATGCTAGTGGTTCCAGTAGACAAAAACAAAATGGGTCTGTCAAGATCTGTGGTGATTTTAAGCTCTACATCAACCCAGAACAGAAAGTAGCTCAATACCCTGGCCAGGGTAGGAGATAACTTTGCACACCTTCTGGACGAAAACACTTCAGCAAAGGCTTACCTATAGATGGAGGTAGAAGAAGATCCAAAGTGCTTCTCACCATAAGCACTCACTAGAGGCTTTAGTACTATAATAGGCCTATTTTTGGAGTAGCTTCTGCACCTGCACTCTGGCAGAAAGCTATGTACCAGGTGCTGCAGGCACTCAGTGTAATCTGGATGACATTATTGTTACCAATAAGAATGACAAGGAACGTCTTCAGAATCTGAAGACAGTTTAAATTATGCCACAATGCCACAACCAACAACTCAGCAGCTATGCTATTCTGAGTCTGTCCCTTGTGTTCATGCTTGGATCTCCTCAAACCCAGTCCAGGAGAAGCAGCTGAGACAAATTAAAGTATCCTCAAACAAGAAGGTTCAATGTTTCTCTCCTGAACAAGCAGTTCTGGTGAGGGACTACAGAGATGATCAAAAGTGGGTAACGGGAAAGATTAGGGACCCTACTGTATTTGATATCATATGGAGATGATACATCAATCAGTTGAGGACAGCAATGTTGATTGTTAAGAAGAAAGGTGGCCAGGACCTCTTCCAGCAGTCCCAGAGTCAACTCTTACAATCACCATGGATAGGGCCGCAGAACCTGAGATTATTTCACAGCCATAAGTCTCACCTGCCAAGCAGACTGATCCTCCTTGTCAGGAAAGATGTTATCCCACAATCTCACAAGAGCAAGAAAGCCTCCACAATGACTAAATCTTTAGGCCAGAACAGGACAATGTAAACTTTAGTATGCTGTTAATTTCTATATAGTATACTGTAATATAATGTGTATGTGTAGGTGTGTGTGTGTGTATGTGTGTGTGTGTGTATGTGTGTGTGTATATATATATATATATGTACATAATACACACATACACAGAATAAGGCCATTTTGTTCTGACATTTCATTATAGAAACATACAGGCCCTTCGGCCCACAAAGTTGTGCTGAACATGTCCTGACCTCAGAAATTACTAGCCTTACCCATAGCCCTCTATTTTTCTAAGCTCCATATACCTATCCAAAAGACTCTCAAAAGACCCTATTGTACCCGCCTCCACCACTGTTGCCGGCAGCCCATTCCATGCACTCACCACTCTCTGATTAAAAACTTAACCCTGACATCTCTGTATCTATTCCCCAACCCACCTTAAACATGTTCTCTTGGGTCAACCATTTCAGCCCTGAGAAAAAGCCTCTGACCATCCACATGATCAATGCCTCTCATCATCTTCTACACCTCTATCAGGTCACCTCTCATCCTCCATCACTCAAAGGAGAAAAGGCTGAGTTCACTCAACTTATTGCCATGCTCCCCAATCCAGGCAACATCCTTGTAGATCTCCTCTGCACTTTTTCTATGGCTTCCACATCCTTCCTGTAGTGAGGCAACCAGAACTGAGCACAGTACTCCAAGTGGGGTCTGACCAAGGTCCTATATAGCTGCAACATTACCTCTCAGCTCCTAAATTCAATTCCACGATTGATGAAGACCAATACACAGTACGTCTTCTTATCCACAGAGTCGACCTGTGCAGCTGCTTTGAGCGTCCTATGGACTCAGACCCCAAGATCCCTCTGACCATTTTCCAAAGCCCCAATCTCCTGCCTTATCCCTGTATCCTTTCACCTCATGTCTAATCAAGAATCTATCAACCTCTGCTTTAAATATAACCAATGACTTGACCCCCATAACTGCCTGTAAGTATTTCAGTAATATTGTAAATATATTGTTTGATTAGGCATTCTTTGTTGTTTAAATAATGCATTGGGGGTTATATGTAAAAACATGTAAACAGCACGTCATCACATCATCATATCATATATCACTTGAAGTAAAACCTACTGTACACAAGTTATTATGGCTTTTCAATTATTTTCAATTAGTTGTATGCTTTGTAGTTACAAAACCTACCGTTTATATGCACATGAGGGGTCATTTGCAGTTGCCTGTTATGTCTTTGTGAGGTCAGATGAAACAGCAGCAGCTGATGGAAACCCACAGAGTCTCAGAAATAACTTTTCCGTGTAGCCTTATGTAGGTGTATAAAATTATGAGGGGTATAGACAGGGTGAATGCATGCAGACTTTTACCCTTGGGAAGAATGACTAAAATCTAGAAGGCATAAGTTTAAGGTCAGAGGTGAAAGATTTTAAATATATCAAGGGGCAACTTTTACTTAATTGTTTATTTATTGAGATGCAGTGTGGAACTGGCCATTCAAGCTGCACTGTCCAGCAATCCCCTAATTTAATCCTAGACTAATCACAGGACAATTTACAATGACCAATTAACAAACCAACTGGTACATCTTTGGACTGTGGGAGGAAACTGGAGCAGCCAGAGGGAACTCATGCAGTCACAGGGAGAATGTACAAATTCTTTACAGTCTTCGTGCAGAGAGAAGAATGAGCTGACAGAGGAAGTGGTAGAGGCAAGCACCAAAGCAGCATCTCAAAGACATTTGGACAGGTACAGAGATAGAAAAGGTTTAGAGGAACATTTGACAAACATGGAGAAATCAGACAAGTATCATGATCGGCTTGGGTAAGTTGGGCCAAAGAGCCTGTTTACTCCATGGTTCTACAAACGTGCAAATTCTGCACAGACAACACCAGAGAATAGTGGTAAACCCAGGTCTCTGGCACTGTGATGCAGTAGGTTCCTATCTGCACTACTATTCTACCCCAAATAATTTATTAATTTTTGGTGTTGATTCCAACTGCAATATATATTTATTGGAACAGTCAAATCAGAATCAGATTTATTATCAAAGATTCTGCTGGTGCTAACCACCACGACGGAGCACAATGGTAGCATAATGGGTGGCACAACGCAATTTCAGCTTGGGGTGTCAGAGTTCAGAGTTCAATTCTGGCATCCTCTGTAAGAAAGTTTGTATGATTTTCTTCCTGTTTCATCTGAGTGCTCTGGTTTCCTCTCATTGTCCAAAGGTGTGAGGAAAAGATGTACCGGTTAGTAGGTTAATTGTTCATTGTAAATTGTCCTCTGCTCTATCTCTAAATAAATAATTAATAAATGAGACACACAGAATGCTGGAGGAGCTCAGCAGCAACTGTGGAGGGAAATGCCTAGACCCTTTATCAGAGTCTGTCCTGATGAAACGTCTCTGTCCAAGAAACCAACTGTTCACTTCCCTCCATAGCTGCTGCCTGATCTGCTGAGTTCCTCCAGCATTTTGTGTGTGTTAATCGTTTATTATCACTGAAATATGATGTGAAATTTGTTGTTTTGTGGCAGCAGAACCAAGATATAAAAATTGCAAAAAAATAATTAAGTAACAAATTTACAAATAAAACAAATAACAAGATAGTGTTCATGGGTTTGAGAATGTGCATCGTGCTTATTTGAGTTGTCTGAGGGGAAGGAAAAGCAGGGACTGGTCTGAAAGTTGTGGTGGGTAACAACACCAATTGGGTGATGTCTGTAGAAGTGATTGTTCCACAGTACTAAGGGAAACTACATGGCAGCTGGGAGACAGCCGGTTAAATCTTTTACCAGACCATTGTTTGCCGTGTTACGACTGACAGGGATATCTTCAGAACAGATGGAATAATCAGTCCCGTGCTGATGGAATTCATTCTGACAGATTAATCAAGTGGAAGTATTGAAGGATGAAGATGGCAGTGAACAGTAATCATCTCTCTCCGCTGAGGATTCCATTCTGGTGGTCGGAGACACTGAGTTGGGAGATACAGGGGCACTGCTGGTAGAGCTGCTGCCACAGAGTCCCAGAGGCCTGGGTTTGATCCTGACCTCAGGAGTTGCCTGTTTGGAGTTTCTGCAGTGTCCTTGTGACCATATGGGGTTCTTTCCCATAAGTCCCAATTTCCTCCCACATTCCTTAAGGTGTGTGGGTGACCAAGGTTAATTGGCTGCTGTAATTTGCTCCTAGTGTGTAGCTGCGTGATAGTATCTTGGTGGGGGGTGTGAAGGGTTGATCAGAGTGTGGAGAGAATAAAAGGAAAATGAATTAAATTAGAATGTCTGCTTGATGGTGTTGGATCAAGTGATATTGGTGGTTACAACCATCTTATTGAGTGTTACAGGAGCAAAGAATGAACAAAGAAAAGACAAAAAAAAAAGAAATCGTGGTCATCTCATATTCAAAATAGAGTCAACAAAATTTAATTGGTAACAATTAACCTATAAATTCTGAGTCCTCCGTTGGTCAGGGTCAACCATGGATATTGTGTCCTATCTAACTAGATATACAAGCCAGGGCAGTACAACATGGAAGGCAAGCTGTTATCCATAGCACATGCTCCCCCTCACTAGCTTTCTGATGAACCTAAAGGAATGGCAGAGACTGATACAGTTTGGCACCAGTGGCATGAAGTGTGATGCATATGGAAGCTGTACTCCATTTGTGATGTTACTGAGACAAGTGGGCCTACAGCTCCTCTTTGGTAACATACCAAATTCCTCAAACTCCTAATGATGTATAGCCACCAGTGTACCTCTTCATAACTGGACCACCGTATCAGGCCCAGGGCTGATCTTTTGGGATGCTGACCCACAGGAACTGGAAGCTGCTCATTCTTTCCACTGCTGACTGCTCAGTGAGGATTTGTGCATTTCTAACTTCCTGGCCCACAAACACCTGCAGTACATGATGAAACCCCTTCTGCTACAAATTCTGTGCTTAGATGTGAAAGACAGGAGTGTTTATAGAGCCATGGAACACTACAGCACAGAAACAGGCCCTTCAGTCCATATAGTCAATGCTAAACTATTATTCTGCCTAGTCTCATTGACCTGCTCCAGGACCATAGTCCTATGTTCCTCTCCCACCATGTACCTATGCAAATTTCTCTTAAATGATGAAATCGAATGCACATCCACCACTTCCGCAGGCAGCTCATTTCACTCTGTCGCCACCTTCTGAATGAAGAAGTTTCCCTTCATGTTCCCCTTAAATATTTCACCTTTCACCCTTAATCCATGACCTCTGGTTCTAGTCTCACCCAATCTCAGTGGAAAAAGTCTGCCTGCATTTAGTCCAGCTATACCCCTTGTAATTTTGTATACCTGTATCTAATCTCCCCTTGTTCTCCTATGCTCCGGGGAATAAAGCGGGAAGACTGATACTAATGATTCAAAGTTTGCCTCCTCTCCATCTTCTGTCTGGTCAGTGTGCTCACTATCTTTTCCATCACCTGCCTGATTTTGTTTTGGAAGATTATGCCTGTCTGCAATTCTACATATCATTAGAAGGCTTGGGTGCTGAGGCATGTAACCATGAACAGACTGAAGATCTAAAGATCAGCTTTATTTGTCATAGGTACATTAAAACATTGAAACATACAGTGAAATACATCATTTGCGTCAAGGATGCATAGGGGAAGCCCACAAGTGTTGCCATACTTCCAGCACTAAAATCACACTCCAAAGCTGTATATGTTTAGAATGTGGGAGAAAATGAGAGCACATGGAGGAAACACAAGGAAATCTGCAGATGCTGGAAATTCAAGCAACACACACAGAATGCTGGTGGAACGCAGCAGGCCAGGCAGCATCTCTAGGGGTTGAGATGTTTCGGGCCAAGACTTTTCGTCAGGACTAATTGAAAGGAAAGATAGTAAGAGATTTGAAAGTAGGAGGGGGAGGGGGAAATGTGAAATGATAGAAGACCAGAGGGGGTGGGGTGAAGCTGAGAGCCGGAAAGGTGATTGGCAAAAGGGATTCAGAGCTGGAGAAGGGAAAGGATCATGGGACAGGTGGCCTCGGGAGAAAGAAAGGAGGAGGGAAGCACCAGAGGGAGATGGAGAACAGGCAGAGTGATGGGCAGAAAGAGAGAAAAAAACAGGAGGGGGGAGAAAAACTAAATATTTCAGGGATGGAATAAGAAGGGGAGGAGGGGCATTAACGGAAGTTAGAGATGTCAATGTTCATGCCATCAGGTTGGAGGCTACCCAGCCGGTATATAAGGTGTATAAGGTATATAAGGTGTAACCTTATATACCGGCTGGGTAGCCTCCAACCTGATGGCATATCAGGGATGGGGTAAGAAAGGGAGGAGGGGCATTAACAGAAGTTAGAGAAGTCAATGGGAGAATGTACAAACTCCTTACAAACCCAACTTCCAGCTTGAATTGTAGAGTGTTATGCTATTTGCTGTGCTACTGTGCTGCCCCTGAAGCTGTGGGGTGCATCAGGAGCCAGTTCCCTTTGACAATAGATGTGTTTTCACAGAACTATAATTTGGAAGGAGAAAAGGTGACAAATTTAAATTAACTAGTCCACCTTCCTTATTGGCTATAATGACAGCATATCAGAAGACTATTGTTGAAAACAAGTTACATGTGAAACCAAAAAAAGAATTTCTGTGCTCATTTCACTTTGAATAGTTCTTCTTTACTTCCTCAGCAATGACCTCTTTGAGGCTTGCATAGATTAATGATTCAGAATATTCTCATTCACCCATATCCATCATTATCAATTCCACCTTCCTCACTTTGAGCAGAGTGTTGCATTAACAGAGCCAGCCTGGAAGTGACTGATTACTGTGTTTAGTTGACCTTTTCTGGTCTTCAGTTCGAAGCTGTCACTACTCAAACAGAATTTTTCAAGCATGCTCCGCAGACGTTCGTTAAATAATTCAATTATTCAGAACGCTCATTTGGATATGTAAAGCTGTATACAGAGTGGAGTGATTTTACCAAGAGGATATTCAACAGGTTGGGCAAGATCTGTGGAAAGAAGAAATATTAATATTTTAGAATTGGTGAAACACCTTTTCACTCTCCTTAGATGCTGTCTGACCTGCTGAGTGTTTGTAGCATTATCTATTCTCATTTTGTTTCCAAGGTACTCCAGCCCATTGGAGTCGGTCTGTCCTAATCAATAACTGTTCATAAATTTCTGCAGTACTTTCCCAATTCTTATGATGAAATTTTAATTATATTCACAGTGCTGAGACTGAATGCAGCACTGTGATGATTCTTGATTATTAAGGGTTTCAAAGGATATGGAGACAAGGGTTTGAGAGGGAAAATGAATCAGTGATGATGGAATGGTGAAGCAGAATGGATGGGTTGAATACCTAAGTCTCTCCTGTTTCTTATGGTCTTATGGTGTTCAGATGGCAAGTGGAAAATATCTTGTCCGTTTTACACCTGTACAAGGAGGTTAAATCGCCCAGGTTAGCAGGTCCCAGAATTGGGGTCCACGTGGACAGGAGGTGCAAGGGCTGATGACCCCCCCCCCCCATGCAGGAATTTGGGGTCCCAGTTATCTGCGAATCCTGAGGTCAATACAGAAGGTCGAAAATTGGAATTGGAAGGTCCAGAAGTTTGCCCGATGACCGAAGCCCCAAGTCCGAGAGTTTGGGAGTTCAGCTAGGAATTTGGAGCCCCAGTCTCCATGAGTTTGTGAGTCCACTGGAGGTTGGAGAACTGTTTGTGCTGGTGGCTAGGAGGGCAGAAAGGGGCTTGTTGTGTTGCTGTTGTTCTGTTGTTGCTATTGTTGCTTGTTCTACTGAATATAGTGGTGATGTTGTGTTGTCACTTGTGAGCTGCCTCCAGCACACCCCTAGTTTGAATTAGCTGTTAACACAAATGACACATTTCGATGTCTGGTTCGATGTACATCTGATCAATAAGTAAATCTAAGTCTGAGTTCCAGCAAAACCATCCATGGGAATGGAGACACTCTGATGCAGATCATTAATTTACTGAAGCATATTGCAGGAACCATCACCCAGAATTTCTTGCAGTTTGCATTCTGGGTGAGATGCTGAGGTTGCTCTTTCAAACGGCCACATTTGGAGTACCGTGTGCAGTCTGGTCACCCTGTGAGAGGGTGGCTGGCATTGAACTGGAAGAGACACAAAGAAGATTTACGAGGTTGTTATGCAAACTGAAGGCTTTGAGTTATCAAGAGAGGCTGGATAGGTTGGAACTTTTTCCCTGGAGCGTGAGAGGCTAAGGGGGTGACTATATTGAGGTTGATTTAAATTGTGAGGGGCATAGATAAGGTGAATATAGACTCAAGGTTAGGGGAGTCCAAAACTGAAGGACACATTTTGAAGTGAGAGGGAAAAGATTAAAAAGAGACTTGAGTTTTTTTTTCCCACACAGAAAGTATATAGAATGATAAACCTAAGAAAATATGCAGGTGCTGGAAATCTAAAGCAACACACACACGATTTGAGAGGAACTTATCAAGTCAGGCAGCGTCATGTCCAAGATCACTGGCTTTAAACTTGTGTGAGAACTGGCTGCATTTCCCTCCTTTATATGTAATTACATTGAAGTCCATAGAACTGATTGTGAAAAGTGCGAATAGTGACAGATACTCTCATGCCAGGCTGGTGCAGGCTGAAAATCTATCCCAGAGACACCTATTCTGACACCTCAGATCATCAGTCAGATTAATATCAGCTCAGAGCACTGTGGTTTGTGCTGCTGATTCAAAGCTGCAGGGAACTGAGAAAATCTGAAGTGGAGGTCAATAGGAATTTGTTTTGTAAGGGTGTCAAAGGATATGGGAGAAGGCAGGAGATTGGGGTTGAGTGGGATAATAAATCAGCGATGATCATGTGGTAGAACAGACTTGATAGGGTATATAGATCTAATTCTGTTCCTATTATCTTATGGTCCTATGTTCAAATTCCCATGTGAGTGTGCACATTCTCTCTGTAACTGTAGCTTTCCTCTAGGTTCTCCAGTTTCCTCCTAAATCCCAGAGACATGTCAGTGGATTCATTGACTGCTGGACTGTTGGTAGCGGACAAATCAAACAAAATGGTGACTAGATAAGTCTCGCCACCGTCGAGGATATCTTCTAAAGGCAATGCCTCAAAAGGATGGCATCCATTATTAAGGACACTCATCACCCAGGATATCCTCTTTCCTCATTACCACAGTCAGAGAGAAGGTGCAGGAGCCTGAAGAGATATGCTTCAAGTGTTGGGAACAGCTTCTTCTCATTTGCCTTCAGATTTCTGAATGGACAATTGAACAATTAACCCGTGAACACTACCTCCCTACTTTTGCTCTCTGTTTGCACAACTTATTTAATTTTTATATATATATATGAATTTTATCTATATTTCTTATTGTGATTTAAAGTTTTTTTTTATATATTGCACTGTATTGTTGCTACAAAACATCAAATTTAATAATATATGTCAGTGATTTTAAAGCTGATCCTGTAATGTAGGGGTGTAGGGATCAAAGAAGAGAGAAAATATAGATTTGATTGAACTCTTGTGAACTGTCATAGACATGATGGGCTGAATGGCCTCATTGTGTGTCATTATAGAATTGTAAACTCTGAAAAAGGCAGGCTGTTGACTTCAAACATTAACTCTAGCATTTTCTTCCGTTGCATAGTTCCTACATCCATAGAATTTGACTTTGATCTTTTATTCTACATCAGTCTAGAAGCCATTCTTGCACTATCATCTTGGAAGCTATCATCTTGAGTTTAATACATTAATGAATACAGTAGTATTGTTGAAACATTTATGTAGATTCATATTTCAGCAGATGCAGGAAGAGTAAACCTTTTTTGATAAGTGTGTATATTTTCAAACCAAATGAAGAGGCAGTGTAACCGTGAAAATAAGTTGTTGATGTAAGGTTAAATATCATTGTGTTTTGAATTGATTTGAACACAAATAGGGAATAAATGAGGCTGGTGTTCATACCACTGATAAACACTTCAATATATTCACAAACAAGAGAAATCTGCAGATGCTGGAAATCCCAACAGCCCACACAGAAGGCTGAAGGAACTCAGCAGGCCAGGCACCATCTGTGAAAAAGAATAAACAGTCGACATTTTGGGCTGAAACTTTAATATGGGATTGGATAAAAAGCCCTGATTTTTCATCCAGTCCTGTTGAAGGCAGTCAGCTTGAAAAGTCGACTGTTTACTCTTTTCCGTAGCTGTGGCCTGGCCTGCTGAGTTCCTCCAGTATTTTGTGTGGGTAGCATGTAATTGAAAATTCCTTGTTACTGGGAGAGGTCATTGGAGAATGACCAGAATGGTTCAAGCTGACAGTGACTCAAATAACCGTGTGTTACCAATAACAGTGGTGTGCAGAGGAGCATCTCTGAACACACAACATGTCAAACCTAGAGGTGAATAGGTTACAGTAGCAGAAGACCACAAATATACACTCAGTGGCCACTTTCTTAGACAACGGTAGGTACCTTAGAAAGTGGCTACTGAGTGTATACACTAGAGTTAAATGTAGCCACTGCAAAAAAAAAATGAAGCATGTCCATTTGCCAAAACATATATGTTCCAAGGTATAGCCCATTTAAAAATAATCTGGATTGTAATCAAATTTGAACACATTAAACATTAATTATAGCTACTGTCAAAGCAGCACAGTGGGAAATGGGAATTAATGGAAGCCACTGAACTGTGGCATATTGGAAAGGTAGAAATCTTATTCCTGAATTGAGAATGACAGTGGGGTGTTCTCAGCAGTTGTTCACAAAATTTATTTATTTATTTTGAGATCCAACACGGAACAAGTCCTTCTGGCCTTTCTGGCCCGTTGAGTCATGCTGCCCCAAAAACTGCTGACAATCCCTGATTTAACCCCAGCCTATTCGCAGGCAATTTACAAAGGCCAATTAGCCTACCAACTGGTACATCTTTGGACTGTGGGAAGAAACTGGAGCACCTGGAGGAAACACACGCATTCCATAGGAGGAGGCACAGGCTCCTTTAATTGAGTCAACAATATAGATACAGCAGTCAAAAATACCAGGAGACCTCTCAAAGCATTGGTTAGTCTGAAGATCTGATGGAAGGTCAGAATATTGAAGTGTTGGATTCTGCACATTGCTTCGATTCAGAGTGCAATTTGCCTGTCTGCTGCTGTGACCCTTTGTGGAGAACAGCCTCTCCACACTCAATTTTATATTTATTTGTTTGTCACATGTGCCTCAAAACGTAACATGAAATGTGTTTTCTGTGCTAACGACCAACACACCCAAATATGCATTGGAGACATCCATGCATTTCTGGCACCAGCATAGCATGCCCACAATACTCGGCCAAACAACACAAAACACACAAAACAGAACATATCATTAAATAAAAATAGCACTCCTTTCTTCTCTCCCACCCACCCACACATGGACACTCCAGGCCTCTGGGTCTCCAGAATTCAGCCATCAGGCAAGAACTTCTCGACTTCTAATCAACCTTCAGGCTTCAACCTTCATTACCGAGTGCTCAACTCACTGATGACCTCCAATGTCTGAGTATATTGCCTCAAACCAGCCTTTCTATTAATTCTGTCTATATTTTTCTACTGTCTCAGGACAACAGCCCACATAATCACCTCCCACCCTGGTCAGTCTCTCTTCTCTCTGCTACCATCAGGTAGAAGAAAAATAAACTGGAAAACATATGCCGTGAGACTTAAAAACAACTTCTATCCTGCCATAACAAACCCTTGAACAGACTTCTTACAATAACGATGAACTCTTGATTCCTCATTCTATCTTGTCCTGGCTCTTACATATTACATGTCTACCAGCACTGCACTTTACTGTAACACTACATTCAGAATGATAGTATAGTGTTCTCTATCTGCAAAGACCTAAACTCAAACTATTTTAAGCCGTATCTGATATAGATATCTATACATGCACTCACTATAGTGAGGTTATTCTGTGTCTACCTACTGTGTCTCCAAATTTGAGGAAGGACATTCTTGCTATTGAGGGAGTGCAGTGTAGGTTCACGAGGTTGATTCCTGGGATGGCGGGACTGTCATATGTTGAACGATTGGAGCAACTGGGCTTGTATACACTGGAATGTAGAAGGATGAGAGGGGATCTGATTGAAACATATAAGTTTATTAAGGCATTGGACTCGCTTGAGGCAGGAAACATATTCCCGATGTTGGGGGAGGCCACAGTTTAGGAATAAGGGGTAGGCCATTTAGAACAGAGTTCAGGAAAAACTTTTTCACCCAGAGAGTTGTGGATCTATGGAATGCTCTGCCTCAGAAGGCAGTGGAGGCCAATTCTCTGGATGCTTTCAAGAAAGAGTTTGATAGAACTCAAAGATAGTGGGGTCAAGGGATATGGGGGGAAGGCAGGAACGGGGTACTGATTGCAGTTGATCAGCCATGACCACATTAAATGGCAGTGCTGGCTCGAAGGGCCAAATGGCCTACTCCTGCACCTATTGACTATTGTTTATTTTCAAGGACTAGCTTACTTCCCTGCCTACACCCTGCAGTGAGATTTAAATGCCAAAACCTATTGTTGATGGTGGTGGGGTACATACCAAAGGCGGTGTAGGGCATTCTTTCCCTCCACTAGCCTGCATGTCACCATTAGGCAAGGTGTAGCACCTGCTTAGCCCCCGATCAGGGTCACATGGAGCCGTGGGAGCTGGTGGGGGATGGTCATATGAGCAGCTGGTGCACATCACAAGTCCTGGTTATGTGACCACTGACTCCAGGCAGACAACCTCTGAAGAGTATTGATAATAGCTGGGGTCACCCGGCTTGTAAAGACACTGCCCAGAAGAAAGCAATGGCAAGCCATTCCTGTAGAAAAATTTGCCAATGACAATCATAGTCATGGAAAGACCATGATAGTCTATGTCATACAACATGGTGCATAACAAACAAATTCACTGTTGAGTAGTCAGCAAGCCATCCCTATCAAGGAGGAGGTAGTTCCAGCTAACAAAGTAGTTTAAACACAGTTATTTTATTTTTAATCATACTTGTATGAATTCATTAAATAATCTGAACACATATTAACAATCGCAAAGGAATTCTAATTTATAAAAGATTTCTGAATTACGAAAGATTTACAAACTACAAAGTATTTCCTAACACACGTATAATTCTTTTTTTTTGTAATTTATTTTTTACTAGAAGAACATACAAACAAATTGCAGATGAGAATGTCATCTGTTGCAGAAACTGGTTGACGAATAAATTCTAGTTCTTCTTTCTCTAAATCCATCTTTCTGTTGTTCTCCTTGTTATATCTCATAACTCCCACTCTCCACCCTTTCCATATTTATAGCTATTTTCTACTTGATGAATCAACGGTATTTGATGTTTTACCAATACTTATGTGGGAACAAAGTAATTCACTCAGATGATCTTAAAAACATCCATATGAAATGCTATGAGGGCTTACCCCCTGAGTATGCAAACATCCCAACTTTTAACCATGTTTGATGTGCTAAGCGACATAACCCTTGTGTTTTGTGTTTGGCTAATGGAGACGAGGCTCAATGCCTCCAACTTCAAACCGATTATTGTTTGCAATTTACATTCAGAACTGGGGACTAGTTCTTGTTTACCACATAAAGCTGAGCTAAGAATATTTGTTAAAAGTTTAACTTTATGACCAACAACTTTGACCTTTTGGAAAGGTTATGCAGCTGTGCTAGAATGTTGAGTTTAGCAATAAACCTGTCGAGTCTTAAAAAGTGAACATCCATCACATCAAAATCGGAATTTGGTTTAATATCAAGACATATGTCAAGAAATTTGATATTTTGCAGCATTGCATTGCCTTACATTAAAATAACTTTAAATTACAATATGAGGTTCATAGATAGGGCAAATGCAAGCAGGCTTTTTCCACTGATGTTGGGTGAGAGGAAAACATGGGTTAATGGTGAAAGGTAAAATATTTAAGGAGAACATGAGGAGAAAACTTCTCCACTCAGAGGGTGGTGAGAGTGTGGAATGAGTTGCCAGTGCAAGTGGTGGATGTGGGTTCAATTTCAACATTTGTGGGAAATTTGTATAGGTCCGTGAATGGGGCAGCTATGGAGGGCAGTTTGATGGAACTTAGGGAGAAAAATAGTTCAACATGGCATTAGAAAAAATACTTGGATATGTAGTGCAAAAAGGGAGCAAAAATATTGAGATGTTGTTCATTGGTTGGTTCATTGTTCATTCAGAAATCTAATCATGGAGGGGAAGAAGCTGTCCTAAAAAGTTGAGTGTGTGTGCATCCAGTTTTTTAGTTTGTACTATGTTGATGTACTTACTGTAGGTATGGAATGAGGTACCCGAATGGCACACAAACAAGAAAGAAATCTGTACACCATATTTCAGTATATCTGACCATAAAAAGAACACTACACTGCAATGACTCTTCTAGGGATGCCCACGCTGAAGAAGTTTAAATCTTCCCTTTGAAGGGAGTTACTACTTTGTACTTCTAACTCCCCTTCCTTCCACATTCTTACTGTGACTTTTTCCCAGTCCTGATGAAGCATCTCAGCCTGAAATGCCAACTGTTTACTCTTTACCATAGAGGCTGACTGGCTGCTGAATCCCTCCAGCATTTTGCCAATGTCTATGCACACAGCAGAGGTCAGGATTGATCCCGAGTCTGGGATGTTTGAGGGAGCATGTGCACTATAATGCTATTTAACTAATTACTTTTCTGAAGTTTTCAATCTTGAACAAGTAACATACTGCCCACAATCCAGCAATTACCCTTCAGTCATCTTGATTTATTTGTGTATCAACATTAAGGTACATGTACTGTACATGCTCCTTTAGAATTGCTGTCATTAAGTTTTTTTCCTTAGTAACAAGTAGCAGCAAGAGGAACCCAATCAGTTCCTTGTCTTTACTCCACAATTGATCAAGTTCTTAGTCAATTATTAACCTTTGCACTCCTTTGCTGCACAAAGCCTCATGGGTCCTGATGACGAACCTTGACCTGAAGTTTCACCTTTTTATTCATTTCCATGGATGGTGCCTGACCTGCTGAGTTTCTCCAGCATTTTGTTGCTCTGGGTTTCCAGTATCTGCATATATCTTATGCTCTTGATTCCTCTACAATCCTACAGATGCATATCAATAGAACTGCAGTGGCTAGTATAGGATCATGGGGCATGGGAATAAGTCTTATGGCCCAACTGGTCTATCTATCCAAGATGCTCCCCCTTAGCTACCAGTAGTTCCATTTGCCTATGTTTAACCTACATCCCTTACATCAGGGGTTTCCAATCTTTTTATGCCATGGACTAATACCATTAAGCAAGGTGAGATGGACCCCAGGCTGAGATCCCCTGCTCTAAATCATTAGGTGGCACGTGGCATGGTGGTTAGCGTAATACTTTACAGTGCCAGCGAGTGGGTTCAGTCCCTGTTGCTGCCTGTAACAAGCTTGTCTGGTGTCCCCAAGACAGTGTGGGCTTCCTTTGTTACCGCCCACATTCTAAAGATGTAAGGTTTAGGATTGTAAGCTGTGGACCTGCTATGTTGGCATGGAAACATGCAAACACGTGTGGGCTGCCCCTGGACATCCTGTGGTTGTTGACACAAACGACATGTTTCACTGTATGTTTCAATGTTTTGATGTTCATGTGACAAATGAAGCAAATCTCTTTAACCTATCTGTGTAACTTTCCGAGTTTCTAGTAAACGTTGTTACTGCACTAGCCTCAGGCAGCACTTGCTCTGGTAGTTTGTTCCTTATCTGCACCCTGTCTGCATGATGAAATTGCCTCTCAGGCTCCTTTAAAGATTTCACACCATGCGTCTGTACTTTAAAACCCATTTTCCACACCCATAATCTTGCTTCAACTCATCACCACTTTGAAAAGTCTGCTTTGACTTTAATATGGGAGCCTTTCCTGGTGTTGGAAGACTGTCCACGTGTGTAGGAAGGGAGGATAGGTGTTCATTTTGCTGCTGTTTTGTCGCTTGTTGTTGTTCTCTGTGTGCCCTGCAGAGTATTTGGGCATACCATGTTGGCACCAGAATATGTGGCAACCCTTGTGGTCTGCCCCAGCAAGGTATAAGACCGTAAGACATAGGAGCAGAATTAGGCCATTCGGGCCATCACATCTGCTCTGCCATTCCATCATGCTGATTTATTTTCCATCTCAACCCCATTCAAAATTCAAAGTAATTTTATTATCAAAGTACATATATGCCACCACATACTACCCTGAAATTAATTTTCTTGTAGGAATTCACAGTAGATACCAAGAAATACAATAGAATCTTTGAGAAATGAGACACAAACAAAAATGTACAGAGAACCAATGTGCAAAAGAAGACAAACTGTGCAAATACAAATAAATAATATTGAGAGCATTAGTTGTAATGTTCCTGAAAGTGAGATCGTAGATTGTGGAATCCGTTTATGCTGAGGAGAGTGAATCTATCCATTCTGGTTCAGGACCCTGATGGTTGATGGGTAATAACTGTTACTGAACTTGATGGTGTTGTACCTCTTTCCTGATGGAAACAGCTAAATAGGAGTATGGCCTGGATGGATGTGGGTCAAGATGGTGGACACTGCTTTCTTGTGGCAGCACTCCTTCTAGACGAGCTCGGTAGTGGGAAAGGCATTTCCTGTCACCAGCTAGGCTATTCTCCTGCATTTTCCTCTATCACCTTTGATACCCTATCTAAATCCACATTAAATATGTCCAATGATCTGGACTCCCCAGTCATTTGTGGCAATGAAACCCAAAGATTCACCACCTTCTGACTTAAGAAATGCCTCATCATTTCTGTCCCAAAGGGATGTTCTTGTATTCTGAGGCTGTTCCTCTGGTCCTGGATGTCCCACTTTTGGAAGCATGCTCTCCAGGTTAGTTCTACTCAGTCTTTTTGATATTCGATAGTTTTCCATGAGATCGCCCCTCATTTTACTCATCTCCAGGGAATACATCTTAGGTTGTGTTGGTCGTGTATGCAAATGATACATTTCACTGTATGTTTCAAAGTACATATGATAAATGATTTGATCTGATCTTGAAATCAATTGGATTTTTTTTGGTCAACTCACTGCCTCTTCATACCTGATTGGAAGAACGGAATGCATTTGGGATATTTTTGTGATAAAAGATTCTCTCTGATAATGCGATGAGTGTGTCTTGGGTAAATAATATATGTTGATTGCATCTTCAAACCTGAGTGATTAAATTCTATGTATAAAACAACATTAATCCTGTTCTATCACCTCAATTTCTCATTCTCAAAATAAGTTTATAGACAATGGTGTCCCTGTGGAACATAATTGGTGTTTTTTTTTAAATTTTAAGCTCATTATTTTCGCATTAGCTGCCTAATCTCTGTTTTTTAAGTAAATCTGAAGATGGTCATCAGGGGGATTGACGCCTGCTGTTTCTGGTTGGCATAGAAGAAAGTATTCATTGTGTTGCAAATTGATGCTACAGAATTTGAGATCAGCAAATAAAGAACCCAGCACTGATTCAGTTAAATGGATTGGTTTTTGAATGATATTCAGGACCAGCGGGAGGAATGTGGGAGGTCCTGTGTGGAATCTCAGCTCAAGTGGAAATTGGTCTGTTTTGATGTGTTGTCACCAATTCTACATGGTTTTGGCAATTAATTGCAAACTGTTTCTGAACTGTAAACCATAAAGTTGGACGACAGAACAGTACAAAGTCAATAAAAGAATCATTCATCAATGTTAAGCTTTTATGTACTCACAGTTCAGATATTGAAGTTCTGCTGGAGAACTTGCATCATTTTCTACATCTCAGAAATTCATGGCTTAAGCAAACACACGGCGTGCAAGATAATTCCTTGATGCATGGTTTTGTGCAAACAATTCTGTAAACAGAACCTATTTATAAGGCAATGTGGGCAGAATTTCATGCCACAATGCAGAGCGTTCACCATGCAATCAGATCACCTCCCTACATCACGACTGAGTTTCTGTAATGATGACCAGTCAGCTGATTGATAAGTATATAAAGGCCAAGTATTAGGAAGGACACACCACAGGTGAACAGTGCACTGATGATGTCTCCTCATATGGCGATGAAACGTTTGCAAATGGATTGTCATGGTCAGAGAACAGCTCGACCCAACAGATCAAGACTTGGTTCACTCTAATTTAGAGTCAGGTTATGGCTTTCCACCTCAGTAAAGCCTGTCAAGGAGGCCACCATGGTCTCGTTCCCCCCCAATGTGTGGCATTTACCAGGAGTGTTGTTCTAATTCTGAAGGATCTGAATTATTGTTGAGGATCCCTACCACCCGTCCCACAATGTGTTCACCCACTCGTGCCTGGAAGGAGGTACTGGAGCATCAGGACTAGAACTGCCAGACTGGGTGACAGCTTCTTTCCTCAGACTATGAGGCTAATGAATGCCCTGCCACCACTGAAGTCTCGTCACTAAGACAACGAGCTGTTTACTGTTTAATGTGCTGTTTACTGCTTACCTGCACTGTACACTTCGCATGCAATTTGAATTATATTTTATTAATTTAGTTGTGATAATATTCTATTTTATGTGCTGTGTGAGATATTTGCATTGTGCACTGTGTTCAGGAGAAACATTGTTTCTTTTGGTTGTGTATATGTACAGTCAGAAGACAATAAGTTTGCACTTGAATGCATTCTAGGTATCACACAGAGGTGTATACAGGGGCAGCATGGTAGCTTAGGGCAATGCTATTACAGAGCCCACAGCCAGAGTTCAATCCCTGCTGCTGTTTGTCAGGAGTTTGCACATTCTCCCTGTGATTGTGCAGGTTTACTCCGGGTGTTCTAGGTTCCTTCCACATTCCAAACATGCAAGGGTTAGTAGGTTAATTAGTCACATGGGTGTAATTGGGTGGTGTGGGCCTATTGGCTTGGAAAGGCCTGTTACTGTGTTGGTACCTCTAAATAAAAGATGAAAATAATAAGCAAATGAGTAAATAAATACAGCATGTGAACAGGTCCTTTGGCCCACAGATACCCTGCTTTACTAACCCCATTTAATTCTTCCTGCATTCCCATCAAGCCACTCCTAATTCAATCAATAACTGATGCTCTGGTTATTGAGGTCATCCATTGAGCTTTTGGCAGAGACTAATTTGATTTTTCAGTTTTTTAGGGATAGCTTTGGGGATAGAGTGGGGAGTTCAGAATCAGGTTTATTATCATTGGCATGTTTCGTGAAATTTGTTAACTTATCAGCAGTAGTTCAATGCAGTACGTAATAAGAAGAAGAAAAAATAATAATAAATAAGTAAATCAATTACAGTTGAATAGATTAAAAATCATGCAAAAACAGAAATATATATTAAGAAAGTGAGGTAGCGTTCACAGGTTCAATGTCCATTTAGGAATCGGATGGCAGAGGGGAAGAAGCTGTTCTTGAATCGCTGAGTGTGTGCCTTCAGGCTTCTGTACCTCCTACCTGATGGTAACAGTGAGAAAAGGGCATGCCCTGGGTGCTGGAGGTCCTTATTAATAATGGATGTGGCCTTTCTGAGACACCACTCCTTGATAATGTTCTTTGTACTTTGTAGTCTAGTACCCAAGATGGAGCCAACTAAATTTACAACCTTCTGGAGCTTCTTTTGGTCCTGTGCAGTAGACCCCCTCCCCCATAACAGACAATAATGCAGCCTGTCAGAATGCTCTCCACAGTATATCTATAGAAGTTTTTGAGTGTATTTGTTGATGTACCAAATCTCTTCCAACTCCTAATGAAGTATAACTGCTGTCTTGCCTTCTTTATAATTACATCGATATGTTGGGACCAGGTTAGATCCTGAGAGATTTTGACACCCAGGAACTTGAAGCTGCTCATTCTCTCCACTTCTGATCCCTCTATGAGGGTTGGTATGTGTTCCTTCATCTTACCCTTCCTGAAGTCCACAATCAGCTCTTTCGTCTTACTGACGTTTAGTGCAAGGTTATGATACCACTCCATCAGTTGACATATCTCACTCCTGTATACCCTTTTGTCTCCATCTGAGATTCTATTATCAGCAAATTTATAAATGGTATTTCAGCTATGCCTGGGCACATAGTTATGGGAATAAAGAGAGTAGAGCAGTAGGCTGAGCACATACCCCTGAGATGCACCAGTGTTGATCATCAGTGTGGAGGAGATGTTATCACCAATCCGCACAGATTGTGGTCTTCCAGTTAGGAAGTTAAGGATCCAATTGCAAAGGGAGGAACAGAGGCCCAGGTTCTATAACTTTTCAATCAGGCTTGTGGGAGTGAGGGTATTAAATACTGAGCTTTAGCCGATGAACAGCATCCTGATGTAGGTGTTTGTGTTGTCCAGGTGGACTAAGGCCGTGTGAAGAGCCATTGAGATTGCATCTGCCTTTGACTTATTGTGGCGATAGGCAAATTGCAATAGGTCCAGGTCCTTGCTGAGGCAGGAGTTCAGTCTAGTCATGACCAACCTCTCAAAGCTTTTCATCACTGTAGATGTGAGTGCTACTGGGCAATAGTCATTAAGGCAGCTCACATTATTCTGCCTGATTATTCATTCCTGATGAAGGGCTTTGGCCCAAAATGTCGTCACTACCTCCTCCCATAAATGCTGTCTGGCCTGCTGAGTTCTGCCAGCATTTTGTGTTTTTATCACATTATTCTTCTTTGACACTGGTATAATTGTTGCCTTTTTGATGCAAGTGGGATCTTCTGCCTGTAGCAGTGAGAGTTTGAAAATGCCATTAAGTACTCCCACTAGTTGGTTGACACAGGTTTTCAGAGCCTTACCAGATACTCCATTGGCACCTTCTGCTTTGTGAGGGTTCATCCTCTTTAAGGACAGTCTAACATTGGCCTCTGAGACAGAGATCACGAGGTCACTGGGTGCAGCAGGGATCTTCACAGCTGTAGTTATATTCTCCCTTTCAACTCAGGCACAGAAGGCGTTGAGTTCATCTGGTAGTGAAACATAGCTACCATTCATGCTGTCGGGTTTCGCTTTGTAGGAAGAAATGTCTTGCAAACCCTGCCAGAGTTGTTTTACATCTGATGTCGCCTCAAGCATCATTCAAAATTGCCTCTTCACCCTTGAAATAGTCCCTCGCAAATCATACCTGGGTTTGTGTACAGACTTGGGCTGCCAGATTTGAATGCCACAGATCCAGCCTTCAACAGATGACTTATCTCTTGGGTCATCCACAGCTTTTGGTTTGGGAATGTACAGTAAGTCTTTGTGGGCACACACTTATCCACACAGGTTTTAATGAAGTTGGTAACAGCTGCAGCATACTCATCCAGGTTCAAAGATGAATCAGGTTATGGGTCAGGTTAGTGTTTAGGGACAATGAGTGAGTGTTAGAGGCCAAGGACAGTAAATGAAGAGTCAGGAGCAGGATCTGGAGTTCAGTCCAGATCAGGATGCAACATGGTCAAAGGCCAGTGATCCCATTGGTTGGTTTGGCAGGCAATGAGACTAATGATCCACAGGTCAGCAAATCCCGGGTCAGAGCTTTACTTGGGCAGAAGGCACGATAACCAGTGGTCACCCCCAGTTGGTGAGTCCCTGCCAGGGAGGTCGGTGTATGTTTGAACTTGAGACCCTAATGTCAAGCCCTGTGATTGATGAATCCTGTCTATTTGGAGACCCAATGACTGCAAGTCCAGGCAAGTTCCAGCGTCAAGGACTGGAGTCCTGGAGGTGGCCTGTCCTGGGCTTGGAGGCCTGTCTGTGTATGTGATTGGCTAATTAGATGAATGAGAAAGGGGCTTGCTTTGTTGCTGTGCGTCGCTTGTGTTGTTCTGCTGAATAGTGTGCTGAATATTTGAGAGACTTGTGGGCTGCCTCCGGCACATAATTGGAGGATTGTGTTAGATGTTAACACAAACACATTTTGACTGTACATGTGATACTATAATTATATGTGCTGTGTGTGACTGTGTTTTTTATTATATTTTTTCTATTTTTATATTTCAAAAATTCAAAGTACATTTATAATCAAAGTATGTATAAATTATACAACCCTGAGATTTGCCTACTCACAGGTACCCACAAAGCAAGAAATCTGAAAGAACCCAATTAAAGAAAAAAAAGAATAAAAATAAAAAGAAAAGACCAACACCCGATACGGAAGAGAAAGAAAAAACACGACTCATGTAAACAATTAAAGTGAACATCAACAACAACTTTGCATAGTTTATTGGGGTTTTTCTGCATGATGTCCATTCTGTTGGGTGCAGTCTTTCATTGATTCTATTATGGTTATTTGGATTTATTGAGTATGCCTGCAGGAAAACAATTCTCAGTGTTGTACTTTAATAATAAATTTACTTTGAACTTTGAACTTTTTCATCACCAGTATCCACATTGTATCCACCAGTATCCACCACATCCACATAGGATATTTGATATTACCATCCAGTTTTGATCACATCAGAATAAGTACTGACAGCTCCCACAAGATGCCAATCAATATTTCAATGCCTTTTATTATTAAGAAAACACAGACAAGCAGTGTCAGATAACCACCTCTTCTGTAACTCCATAATTAATAAAAATACCTCGTGTTGACTGGAAGCCAAGTTAATCATTTTGAATTCCTTCTGCTTTTAAATTAACTACAATCGAAATTTCTCCATAGTTACAGAAGCAAATAATATAATGGTATTACACCAAATCACTCTGGGCCCTCTCAGAGACATTAATCCTCACAAACATCCAGGATTCCATCCCTGCCAAAAACATAGAACGTTTCATTAATCTCATTTTCATTACGTCCATTATGTATCCAGTGTCAAATTGTGTTCATTGCTTCAGAGAAACCAGCATGATCGGTTCTCCATTCTGCCTCTTTACATATAAATTCAGCCTTATTGACTCAATTTTCAGTGCAATGTTTCTAACAATAAATAAAATGATTTGGCCATGATATTGAAAACTCAGGCGATAATGAAGATGGAGAGTCAGAAGACCTAAATATTCGCTCAGTGTTAGATGAGTTGTTCGAAGTTCAAATTTGAAAGTTCAATGTAAATTTATTATCAAAGTTCATATAGGTCATCATATACAATTGTGCGATTCATCTTCTTGTGGGCACACCCAATAAATCCACACTAGACTAATAACAATAATAGAATCAGTAGAAGACTGCACCAACTTTGGCATTTAACCAGTGAGAAAAAAAAACAACAATCTGTGCAAATGCAAAATAAATAAATAATCCGAAACATACCGAGAACATGAGATGAAGAGTCATTGAAAGTGGTTGTGGGTACAGTTCAGAGATGGACAAATGAAGCTGAGTGAATTTACTCCCTCCAGTTCAAGAGCCTGATGGTTGAGGTGTAATAACTGTCCCTAAACCCAGTGGTGTGTGTTCTGAGTTTCCTGTGCCTTCTTCCTGATGGCAGCAGTAAGAAGAGATAGGGGTCCCATCTCTTGGGTGGTAGTGCAGTTCCCTGATGATGGATTCTGCTTTTCTGTGACAACATTGCATGTAAATATGCTCAGTGGAGAGGGCTTTACCCATAATGGACTGGGAGGTATTCACTACATTTGTAGGATTTTCCATTAAAGGGCAGTGGTGTATCCATAGCGGACTGTGATGCAGTCAGTCAATATATTCTCCACCACACATGCATTGAAGTTTGTTGAAGTTTTATATGTCATGCTGAATCTTTGCAAACGTCTAAGGAAATAGAAGTGCTGTTGTAGTTTTTTTCATAATTGCACTTACATGCTGAGTCTAGGACAGGTCCTCTGAAATGATAAAACCAACCCTTTCCACCGCTGAGGACAGGCTCATGGTCCTCCAGTTTCCTCCTGAAGTCAATAGTCAGCTCTCTGGTCCTGCAGACATTGTGTGAGTGTTTGTTGCTGTGGCCCCATTCTCCCTTCTATATACTGATTTATCACCATCTTTGATTCAGCCAGTGACAATCACTGAATCGAAGGCACTTTACAGCGCCAGCTGTAAAATCAGGGTTGGATTTCTGTTGCGGTCTGTAAGGAGTTTGTACGTTTTCTCTGTGACTGCGTGGGATTCTTCTGGGTGCTCTGGTGGCCTCCCACATTTGAAAGATATACGGTTAGGATTATTGGGTTACAGGCTGCCCAACACAACCTTCGCTGATTTGATGCAAGTGATATATTTTGCTGTATGTTTCAATGTTTCTACGTAATTCTGACAAATGAAGCTAATCTTAGAATCGTACCTGTTATTTCCTTCTTGGAAAGAATCTGTTGTCCTTTCCTGACTAGCAATTTGACCTGTACAAAAGTGACAGGTTGCACCTGAACTCAAAGGCAACTAGTATTCTTGTGGGCACCTTTATTCAAGCTGTTGGGGAGGGTTTAAACTAAGTTGACAGGCGGTGGAAACCAGAGTGAAGGGACTCAGGATAGGATGGATGGGCTGAGAAGTAGCAGATAGAGTTCAACCCAGGTAAGTGTGAGGTGGTTCATTTTGGTAGGTCAAATATGATGGCCGAATATAGCATTAATGGCAAGGCAATTGGCAATGTGTAGGATCAGAAGGATCTTAGGGTCTGAGTCCATAGGACACTCAAAGCTGCTACACAGCTTGACTCTGTGGTTAAGAAGGCATAAGGTGCATTGGCCTTCATCAATCGTGGGACTGAGTTTAAGAGCCGAGAGGTGATGTTGCAGCTATATAGGATCCTGGTCAGACCCCACTTGGAGCACTGTGCTCAATTCTGGTCACTACAGGAAGGATGTGGAAAGGGTGAAGGGGAGATTTACAAGGATGTTGCCTGGGTTGGGGAGCATGCCTTATGAGAATAGGTTGAGTGAACTCAGCCTTTTCTCCTTGGAGTGATGGAAGTTGACTGATGGAGTGATGGAAGTGTACAAGATAATGAGAGGCATTGATCGTGTGGATAGTCAGAGGTTTTTTGCCCAGGGCTGAAATGGCTAGCATGAGAGGGCATATTTTTAAGATGCTTGGAAGTAGGTACAGAGGAGATATCAGGGGTAAGTTTTTTTATGCAGAGAGTGGTGGAATGTGTGGAATGAGTGGTGGAGGCAGAAACGATAGGGGCTTTTAAGAGACTCCTGTATAGTACATGACATTTAGAAAAATGGAAGGCTATGGGTAAGCCTAGGTAGTTCTAAGGTAAGGACATGTTTGGCACAGTTTTGTGGGCCAAAGGGCCTGTAACATGCTGTAGGTTTTCTATGTTTCTATGTAAAAAAAAAACAAAGATAGCATACAGTCAGACTGTCAAGCAGAGTAGCCGGATGATAGGACAGATTGACAGCCAGCAAGGTGAGTATCAGTGCATTAGGGATGCAGAATCAAAAAGGGAGGCAAATGCAGTACTCAGAGTGTTATATCTGAATGCACAGAGTATAAAATATATGGTGGATGATCTAGTTGCAGTGTTACAGGATGTCAGGTATGATATTGTGGCCATTGTGGCTGAAAGATGGTTGTAGTTGGGAGCTGAATGTCCAAAGTTACATGTTGTATCAGAGGGATAGGAAGGTAGGCAGAGAGGGTGACATGGCTCTAGTGGTAAAGAGTGGCATCAAATCAGTAGAAAGAAGTGACCTAACATCAGAAGTTGTTGAATCCTTATCAGTTGAGTTAAGAAACTGCAAGGGTAAAAGGACCAAACGGCGGTTATATATGGGTATCCCAAAATTAGGTGTGATGTGAGCCACAATTACAATAGGATACAGAAAAGGTGCATCAAAAGGGCATTGTTATGATGGTCATGGAATATTTCAACAAGCAGATTGATTGGGAAAATCAGTTTGGTAATGGAGGTCACAAGAGTGAGGTTGTTGAATGCCTATGGGATAATTTTTTAGAGCAGTTTGTCATTCAGCCTACTAGGGAATCAGCTATAGTGGATTGGGTGCTACGTAATAAACTGGAGGTGATTAGGGAGCTTAAGGTAAAAGAACCCATAGGAGGCAGTGATTACAATATGACTGAGTTAAGATTGAAACTTGATAGGGAGAAAGTAAAGTCTAACATAACAGTATCTCAGTGAGTAAAGGAATTTACAGTGGTATGAGGGAAGAGCTGGCCAAAGGAAATTGGAAAGAGATGCTGTAAGTGGTAACAACAGAGCAGCAATGGATTGAATTTCTGGGAAATATGAGGACAGTGCAGGACAGATGTATTCCAAAAATGAAGAAATACTCAAATGGCAAAATAGTACAACTGTGGTTGACAAGGGAAGTCAAAGCTAATGGAAAAGCAAAAGAGAAGGCCTACAACAAAGCAAAAATTACTGGAAGGATAGAGGATTGGGAAGTTTTTAAAAACCTACAGAGAACAACTTAAAGATACATTACGAGGGAAAAGATGAAATATGAAAGCAAGCAATCAAATATTATAAAAGTGGATAGCAAATGATTTTTCAAAAGTGCAAACAATAAAAAAGTATTGAGGGTGGCTATAGGACCACTAGAAAATGAGGCAGGAGAAATAATAACAATGGACAAGGAGACGGCAGATGAACTAAATGAGTATTTTGCTTCAGTCTTCACTGTGGAAGACACCAGCAGTGTGCCAGGTGTTGAAGGGTGTGAGGGAAGAGAAGTGAGTGCAGTTACTATTATAAGGAAGAAGGTGCTCAAAAAGCTGAAAGACCTAAGGGTACATAAGTCACCTGGACTAGCGGAACTGCATGTTAGGATTTGAAAGAGGTAGCAGTAGAGATTGTAGAGGTATTAGAAAAGATCATTCAAAAATCATTGGACTCTGGCATGGTGCCAGAGGACTGGAAAATTGCAAATGCTGCTTCACTCTTTAAAAAAGGAGGAAGGCAGCAGAAAAAAAAAAGTTATAGACCATTTAGTCTGACCTCAGTGGTTGGGAAGATGTTGGAGTCAATTGTTGAGAATGAGTTATGGAGTACTTGGTGACACAAGACAAGACAAAGTCAGCATGGTTTCCTTAAGGGAAAATCTTGCCTGACAAATCTGTTGGAATTCTTTAAGAGATTACACATAGGATAGACAAAGGGGATGCAGTGGATGTTGTATATTTGATCTTTCAAAAGGCCTTTAACAAGGTGCCATACATGAGGCGGCTTATCAAGTTAAGAGCCCGTGGTATTACAGGAACGTTACTGGCATGGTTAGAGCATTGCCTGATTGGTAGGAGTGGGAATAAAAAGATCCTTTTCTGGTAGTCTGCGAGTAACTTGTGGAGTTTCGCAGGGGTCGGTGTTGGGACCACTTTTTTATGCTGTATATCAATGATTCAGGTGATGGAATAGATGACTTTGTTGCCAACAACAGGTAGGCTGCAGATGGAACTTAGATTAGGAGAATTGGCAAGAAAGTGGCAAATAAAGTACATGGTCATGCACTTTGGTAGTAGAAATAAGTGTGCAGACTATTTTCTAAACAAGGAGAAAATCCAAAAATGTGAGACGTAAATGGACTTGGGACTCCTTGTGCAGAGCACCCTAAAGGTTAACTTATAGGTTGAGTCAATGGTGAGGAAGGCAAATGAAATGTTAGTATTTCTTGTAAAAGGTCGAGAATATACGAGCAGGGATGTGATGCTGAGGCTTTATGAGACACTGGTGAGGGCTCACCTTGAGTATTGTGAAGAGTTTTGGGCTCCTTGTGTAAGAAAAGGTGTGCTGGCAATCGACAGAGTTCAGAGGAGGTTCCCAAGGATGAATCAGGGAATGAAAGGGTTATATAGGGAAAGTTTGATGGCTCTAGGTCTGTGCTCACTTAAATTTAGAAGAATGAGGTGGATCGCATTAAAACCTTTCGAATGTTGAAAGGCCTAGACAGAGTAGATGAGGAAAGGATATTTCCCATGGGGGGGGGAGTCTAAGACAAGAGGGCATAGTCTCAACATAGAGGGAGATCATTTAAGAAAGGGATGTGGAAAAAATTATTTAGCCAGTGCGTGGTAAATTTATGGAATTTGTTACCACAGGCAGTTGTGGATGTCAGGTCAATGGGTGTATTTAAGGCAGAGCTTTAAAGTTTCTTGATTGGCCACAGCTTCAAAGGTTATCAGGAGAAGGCCAGGGAGTGGGGTTGAGGAGGAGAAAAAGGGTTCAGCCTTGCATGAATGGAGTCAAAATGGCCTACTTCTGCTCCTATGTCTTGTGGTCTTATAGCTGACTCCAGACCCAGAACAATTGAGTGAAACTTGTCTGACTTCTGGCATACAGGACCATCAACTGAGGAGTGATTGGGTTGAAGGAAGTTCACTGCACCTTCGAAGAATGGGAATCTAATTAAAATGTGAACAATTCTGACACAGCTTAGGGGAGTAAAGACAGTGTTGGGAGATTCAGGTCCAACCTGAGGAGAAATTTCTTTATAGATGGGGGGTGACATTGTGGCTTTATCTGCTACAGAGGGCTGTAGAATCCAGGTCAATAAAATGTTAAAGGCGATCACAAGACCCTGCAGCTGATAGTGAGGTCAGCTGAGAAGATCATCAGGGTCTCTCTTCCCGCCATCATGGACATTTACACTACACACTGCATTCGCAAAGGAAACAGCATTATGTAGGACCCCATGCACCCCTCATACAATCTCTTCTTCCTCCTGCCATCTGGGAAAAGGCTCCGAAGCATTCGGGCTCTCACGGCCAGACTATGTAACAGTTTCTTCCCCCAAGCTATCAGACTTCTCAATGCCCGAAGCCTGGACTGACACCTTGCCCTATTGTCCTGTTTATTATTTATTGTAATGCCTGCACTGTTTATGTGCACTTTATGTAGTCCTGTGTACATCTATAGTCTAGTGTAGCTTTCTCTGTGTTGTTTTTTTTTACATTGTTCAGTCTAGTTTTTGTACTGTGTCATGTAACACCATGGTCCTGAAAAAAGTCGTCTCATATTTACTATGTACTGTACCAGCAGTTATGGTCAAAATGACAATAAAAGTGAATTGACTTGACTTGATGGATGCAGATCTGGATACAAAGACATTGAGTGGAATGAGTGCAACATAGTATTGAGAGAGTTACAAACGCAAGAAAATCTGCAGATGCTGGAAATCCAAACAACACACCCAGTGCTGAAGGAACTTAAAAAGCCAGGCAATGTCTACGGAAAAGGTTCGGGCCGAGGCCCTTCATGGGGACCCGGGTTGTTGAGTTCGTGCAGCATTTGGTGCATTGTTATTAAGAGACTTGATTGACTATGACCAAACCAAATGATGGATAGGTTTGAAACACTGAATTCTTCCTGGTGTCTTCAGAAATGACCTATTGACACATTCTATTCTGTTGCAATTAGAAATAGGGATAATTTAGTGATGTATTCTTCCTGAAAAAGGAATAAAATAAAGAAAGCTTTCTAGATTGTATGAATCTTTCATTTTATACTTGGAACGTTATCGAAGACTGCAGGAAGATGTGAATGCAGAAATGCTGTCTTCAGTGTTGAAGCTGTTGTAATCACAGGGCAGGAGGTATCTGTCCCAGGCATGGATACATAACACAGTACAGACCCTTTAGCCCATGACGTTTTAAGATCAATCTATCACTCCCTCCTACTTTGCAGTTCATTCTTCTATCATTTATCAGCCTATCAAAAAGTCTCTTAAATGTCCCAAATGTATTTGTTTCTACCACCAACCCTGGTGGTGCGTTCCATGCACCCACTACTCTGTGTGTAAAAAGAACTACTTTCTGATGATCCCCCTTACATATTTCCTTCACTGTTTGAAAAGTAGGACGTTTTGATAAATAACAGCTTAATGTTACTATTGCTATTTCTGTACCTTTGTGCCCAGCTTCAGCCAACTCTTTTTGTACTCAAATCCATTGTACTTGATGGTTCATCACGGGCAAAGCCCTCCCCACCAGTGAGCACATCTCCAAGGAGCACTGCTGCACAAAAGCAGCATCCAATATCACGGACTCCCAATATCCAGACCATGCTCTCTTCTCACTGCTGCCATCAGGGAGAAGGTAGAGAAGCCTTAGGTCCCACACCACCAGTTTCAGAAACAGTTCTTATTCTTGAACCATCAGCCTCCTGAAACAATGTGGATAACTTCAACTATCTCACCGTCTGAACTGATCTCACAATCTGTGGACTCACTTTCAAAGGGCTCGACAACTTGGGTTCTCAGTTTTATTTATTTATTTTAATGTGCACAGTTTGCCTTCTTTTGCACCTTGGTTCTTTGCCACTCAGCCTTTGGATGTAATTTTTCTTTGATTCTCTGTTCTACTGCAAATTACCACTGCTGCCTGCAAGGAGTCTGTACATTCTCCCTGTGATGGTGTAGGTTTATCCGAGTCCTCCAGTTTCCCCTCACAATCCAAAGACATACCGGTTGATAGGTTAGTTGGACATTGTACTTTGTCCCGTGATTAGGCTAGGGTTAAATTGGGGGTTACTGGGTGGTGTGGCTTGAAGGGTCGGAAGAGCCTATTCTGCACTGTATCTCAATGAAAATGAAAATTTTAAAAATAAACCTCAAGGAAGTACAAGGAAGTAAACCTCAAGGAAATATGGATACTTTGATAGTAAATGTATTTTGAACTTCAAACTTTGAACTTTGAATTCCTGCAGATGAGGAACAATATACAGCATGATGCAATGTTATTCTTGTTCCTAATATAATGGTTAAATCCAGCATTTTACTGTAATTTTTAATATGGAAATAAATTGAAAGAATTGACTTAATAATAGCTATCAATTTCCAAAGTAAGCAGTTTACTGTTGAGTTACACAGTTGTACTAAATTGTGAAAAATTCCAGTGTTTTGCCAGCTGGATGTGATGAATTGAATTGATTAAGTGAGTATAATTGATTTATTATTGTCACAAGGATGCCACACATCAGGCTGCTGACCAAGGTTAGAGCCTATGGTATTACAGGAAAGATACTAGTGTGGACAGTTCAAATCTGAACTAATTTGACAAACTGTGGACTAACTTTCAAAGACTCTCTAACTCGTGTTTTCAGTTTATTTGTTTATTTACTTAGTTATTTAGATGGTTATTATAGTTTGTCTTCTTTTGGACGTTGGTTGTTTATTGGGCATTCTGTGTAGCTTTTCATTTTCATTACATTTCTTTGACTTAGAATGCTGAAAAGGAACTGGATCTCAGGGTAGTATATGGTGACATACTATAAACATAGTTTGATTTATTTTGAACTTTGATGATTTGCTGATCGGCAGATGGTAAAGAGTGGGAATAAAGGGGGTATTTCCTGGTTGGCTGCTGGTGACTAGTGGTGTTCAGCAGGGGCTGGTGTTGCGTTCGCTTCTTTTTTACATCATAGGTCAATGATCTGGATGACAGAATTGATAGCTTTCTGGCCAAGATTGCAGATGGTACAGAGATAGGTGGAGGAACAAATAAATGTTGAGGAAGGAGGAAGTTTGCAGAAGGACTTGAACAGAATATGGGCAAAGATGTGGCAGATGGAATACAGCACAGGTGGAATACGGTCATGCACTTTCTACGACGGAATAAAGGTACAGACTACATTCAAAATTGGGTACAAATTCAGAAATTGGAAGTGCAAAGGAACTTGGGAGTACTAGTGCAGGATTCCCTAAAGGTTAACATGCAGATCGAGTTGGTAGTAAGGAAAGCAAATGCAATGTTAGCATTTATTTTGAGAGGTCTAGAATATAAAACCAAGGGTGTAGTGCTGAGGTTTAATAAGGCATTGTTCAGATAGCATATAGAATATCACAAGCAGTTTTGCTCCCCTTATCTAAGAAAAATTCTGTTTGTATTGGAGAGGGTCCAGAGGAGGTTTACGCGAATGATCCTAGGAATGAATGAGTTAATGCATCAGGAGCATATGATGGTTTTGGACATGAACTCACTGCAGTTTAGAAGAAGGAAGGAGATTGAAGCCTGTTGAATATTGAAAGGGCTACATGGAAAGAATGTGGAAAGGATGTTTCCTATAGTGGGTGCATATAGGAATAAGAGGACATCCCTTTAGGACAGCGATATGGAGGAATTTGTTTAGCCAGGTGCTGGTGAATCTGTGGAATTCATTGCCACAGGCAGCTGTGGAGGCCAAGTCATTGGATATATTTAAAGCGGAGGTTGATAGATTCTTGATTAGTAAAGGTATCAAAGGTTACGGGGATAAGGAAGAAGAGTGGGATTGAGAGGGACAATGATGGAATACCCCATTTCTACTTCTGTGACTTATGGTCTTAAGTGCCAGGATACAGTGAAAAACTTTGCTATGCATGCCATCCACCCTGGCATTTTCATCCCATTAGTGCATTGAGGCAGTATACAAGGTACATGCAATAACAGAATGCGGAAAAGATGTTACCGTTGTAGAAAACGTTCAGGCAGATATAAAATTGCAAGGCCGTAATGAAAAAGATTGTAAAATTGAGAGCCAATCTCATCGTACAGGGAGTCTGTTCAATAAGCTTATAACAGCGGGGTAGCAGCTGTCCTTAAGCCTGGTGGTAAGTGCTTTCAGGCTTTTGCATCTGCTGGGTGGGAAGGGGAAAGGAGAGAATGTTCAGGGTAGGAGAGGTCTTTGATTATGTAGGCTGCTCTATCAAGGCAGTGAGCGGCACAGAGGGGAGGCTGGCATTTGTGATGTGCTCAGCTCTGTCCACTGCTCTGTGGTTAACTGTCATTGAGCAGAACATTTGCCAGTGCAAGCTCTAATACATCTGGATAGGATGCTTTCTGTGATGCACCATTGAAAATTGGTGAGGAATATAGGAACACACCATTGAGGACACAGTTGAGGAGGGTTTGACTTGTAATATTTCCAATGGGGTGAAATGGGGACACTACTTTTTCCCTCATCAGGGAGGGAGAGAGAGAGGAGACAGAGCCTGTAGTATGTCGAATACTGGGTGAATGAGTACTGCAAGATGGTGTCCTTATTGATGCTTTGCTGCACACTTGAGTGCTTGGTGGTCGGGGGGTGGGGGATGCTGATGCTTTTTTGCTGGTGGGAGAGGGGGATCATTGCTTTCCTGCTGCTCATGCATGGGAGGGGGAGCTGGGGGGCATTGGGGTTCTAACGTTTAACTGTCATTCATTCTTTGGGGAACCCCTCTGTTTTCATGGATGTTTGCAAAGAAAAAGAATATCAGGATGTATATTGTATGCATTTCTCTACCATTAAATGTTACGATTGAAATCTTATTGATTTCTTTTAAAAGGTTGGTATTTTTAACTTTATCTGGCCTTTGTCAATTGTTTGCCAGGAAAATAAACTTGAATTAGAAATTCTAGTGTGTCTGATTAAATAAGTATGACTTTTAAAGAAATCACAGGCTATTGTCAAAGTCTTTCTTTTACCACCACTCCAGTCTCCACAAATTTAATTTTCAACCAAGAAAATGAGTGACTGTCACTACCAGACCCTCACAGACCAAAATTTAATTCTTGGCAAGGCACCAATCCATCTGAACTTCCTCTCCCAAACCCATGACTACATCACAAAATCATTCCACCCTTTCAATCCTAAAAGATGTCAAAATAGTACACGTACTTCATCTGTGAGTCAGTCAATTGTGCTGATGGCACAATTTTGTCGCTAGGGACTCTACAAATGCTGGATATTCAGAGAAACAAATACAAAATACAGGAGGAAATGTGCAGGTCAGGCAGCATCTATGGAAAGGAATAAACAGTCGCTGTTTCAGGCTGAGATGTTTCATCCGAGCTGGAAAAGAAGGGGGAAGAAGCCAGAATAATAAGGTGGGGGGGGGCAAGGAGTATAAGCTGGCAGGTGATGGGTTAAACCAGGTGAGAGGGAAGGTGGGTGGGTGAAGTGGGAGGGGGAATGAAGTGGAAAAACTGAGAGGTGATAGATGGAAAAAGTAAAGGGCTGACGAAGAAGAATTTAATAGGAAAGGAGAGTTGACCATAGGATATAGGGAAGGAAGAAGGGCACCAGAGGGAGATGATGGGAAGCTGAGGAGAAAAGGAAGGTAAGAAGGGAGACATTGGGGAATTGAATAAAAGAAAAGGGGAAGCAAGAAACAAATTACATGAAGTTAGAGAAATTGACGTTCATGCCGTCAAGTTGTAGGGTACTCAGACAGAATATGAAGTGTTGCTTCTGTACCAGAAAATGTCCTCATCATGACTGTAGAAGAGGCCATGGACCAACATTATCAGAATGGGAATGGAAAGTAGAATTTAAATAAGTGGCCACCAGGAAATCCTAACTTCTGTAGTGGACAGACTGGAGGTACTCATTGAATTAATTCCCCACTCAATATTGGGTCTCACCGATGTAGAGGAGCCCACACACAGCGCACCAAATACAGAAAATTATGCTGACTGACTCACAGGTGAAGTACGTGCACTATTTTGACATCTTTTAAGATTGAAAGGTTGGAATGATTTTGTGATGTAGTCATGGGTTTGGGAGAGGAAGTTCAGATGGATTGGTGCCTTGCCAAGAATTAAATTTTGGTCTGGGAGGGTCTGGTAGTGATCGGAACCATGGCTCATAGTTGCAGGGGTAAGGAATGGGTATGTACACAGGGGAATGTCACAAGTCGACTGTGGATCAAGGGTAAGTTAATCCAGGAAGTTTCCCATCATATTTCTGGAACTGTGTAAAATTTCCATAACAAATTTGAATTTGCTTCATTGAATTAATGCTATATTTTTAAGCAGGTATATTTTAATTCTTCAGGTATCACCATTGAAGCTGTATGGTCCACAAATCTTTCCCTGATAATTTCTATTACTGAATGGTATATTCAAATGAAATCATTTCTTATGTACACATTTAAAGATTTTAAAGATAAAATTAGTTGTATTTGTCACATGTACAATACTGTGGGAAGTCTTGGGCACATATATTCAGCAAGGGTGCCTAAGACTGTTGCACAATACCGTACTTCAGCAAGATGAAAAATAGAGTGAAAAGCAGCATTTGCTTCAACGACCAACAGAGTTGGAGATGTGCTGGGGCGGGGGCAGCCTGGAGGTGAAGCCATGCTTCTTGCACTAATATCAGCATGCCCACAACTTACTAACCCTTACTGGCTTGTCTTTGCCGTGTGGAAGGAAAGCAGAGCAGGCAGAATTTGGGTGTTATAATGATCATATGGTAGGAATGTAAATCAGTAGACTTCAAACTGTGATTCAAACCTGTTCTGATAACCTGAACCATTAAGTATTTGTTGAGTCAGTGCTAATTAAGCCTCATGAAGATTGGTCCATTAGACCTGCTGTTGACCATAATCAGTCCTCGCATTGATAAGGTGTCAACGTATCACAGAGCCTTGTTTTTCATACCTGAATTCTAAAATTCTTTGGGTTGATTGTGCTGATTTTCCTAGATGACAATCAACAGAATCATTACATTGAAATTGATGTCAATGAGAAGGCAGGAACATTAAAGCATTAGAGCAACAATGTGGCATTGTACTGACTGTTGAAAGGAATGGAGGAATAAGCTAAAAAACTAGAGCTTACGTAAATGAATTTAATGAACCTAGTTCAGATCCTCATTTGACATGTTTGACAAAAGTACTGTGCAGATAGTACCTTTTTATAAGAACTTTGATGTGTAAAGCTTTTATGCTGATGTTTCCTATTTGGGAGCTCCTGAAGCAATGTTTCATTTTTTTTTTGATGAGTAAAGAATGTGTTCTCATTACAGAATATCTCTCTCGTGCTTCCTTCTCCCTCTCCTCTCTTTCCTCAACTATGATTCCCCTCTGAATGCCCCGTCCCGCTCTTAGTTCACCATAAAGATCCGTATCAGAAATAGGTTTATCATCACTCACATATGTCATGAAATTACTGCAGTACTGTGCAACACATAAAATTCTGTGCAAAAGTCTTAAGCACTTAACCTATATGCAAAACACAAAAATCAGGAGCTCCTCATGAAGGGTTTTGGCCCGAAACATCGTCACTACCTCCTCCCATAGATGCTGTCTGGCCTGCTGAGTTCTGCCAGCATTTTGTGTTTTGTATTTATTTCCAGCATCTGCAGATTCACTCATGTAACCTATACACAGTGGCATGCAAAAGTCTGGGCACCAGTGGTCAAAATTTCTGTTACTGTGTATAGCTAAGTGACTAAAAGATGTCCTGATTTCCAAAAGGCATAAGGTTAAAGATGACACATTCCTTTAATATTTTAAGCAAGATTACTTATTCTGCACCCTTTTTTCTCCAAACATATCTTTGCTCATTGTGGTCAAAAAGTTCTATTTTAACTTCATCAGTCCACAGGACTTGTTTCCAAAATGCACCAGGCTTGTTTAGATGTTCCTTTGCAAACACCTGATGCTGAATTTTGTGGTGAGGACGCAGGAAAGGGTTTCTTCTGATGACTGTTACGTGAAGGTCATATTTGTGCGGGTGTCGCTGCACAGTAGAACAGTGCACCATCACTAAAGAGTCTGCTAAATCTTCCTGAAGGTCTTTTGCAGTCAAACAGGGGTTTTAATTTGCCTTTCTAGCAATCCTGTGAGCTGTTCTCTTGGAAAGTTTACTTGGTCTTCCAGACCTCAAACTGACATCCAGCGTTCCTGTTAACTGATATTTCTTAATTTCATTATGAACTGAGGAAGCGGCTACCTGAAAATGCTTTGCTATCTTCTTATAGCCTTCTCCTGCTTTGTGGGCATTATTTATTTTAATTTTCAGAGTGCTAGGCAGCTGCTTAGAGGAGACCATGGCTGCTGATTGTTGGGATAAGGTTTGAGGGGTCAGGGTATTTATAAAGCTTTGAAATTTGCGTCACCTGGCCTTTCTTAATGATGACTGTGAACAAGCCATAGCCCCAACAAGCTAATTAAGGTCTGAGACCTTGGTAAAAGTTATCTGAGAGCTCAAATCTCTTGGGGTGCCCAAACTTTTGCATGGTGCTCCTTTATTTTTTTCTACTCTAAAATTGTACAAAACAAAAATAATATACTAGTCTTGCTTAAAATGTTGAAAAGAATGTATCATGTTTAACTTTATGACTTTTGGAAATCAGTTCATCTTCTACTCACTTAAAATTTCACAATAACAGAAATTTTGACTAGGGGTGCCCAAACTTTTGCATGCCACTATATATGTGCCTAAGACTGCACAGTACTGTATATTATTTCTGGAGGTTATATTGGGAACCATTAGGTAAGAGAATGGAACCAGATGGGGACGAGATCCTGTAGGTGAAATATTTGGCTAGTGGGTGGGGGCTGGGCCCTGGACTGCAGGTTGGAAGCCAGATGTCTGAGAGTCTAGTGACTAGAGGCTCAGAGGTGGCTTATCCTGGGGCTGGAGGCCTGTCTGTGTAGGTGTGAAGTAGGTGGGAGGATGGGAAGGCTTTAATTTGTTTTTGTCCTGCCAAAAGATTTTGGCTCAAAACATCAACTGTACTCTTTTCCATAGATGCTGATTGGCCTGCTGAGTTCCTCCAATTTGTGTCTGTTGCTTAAATATCCAACATCTGCAGATTTTCTCTTGTTTTGTTGTTACTGTTGCTGCTCGTCTTGTTGTGTTGAACATTATGAGAATGCTCTGTTTAGCTGGAATGTGCCACAGTACTTGCGGGTTGACCCCAACACATGCTTTAGCGTGTTGGTCTCTCTTGCAAATGACACATTCAGATTTATGTTTTGATGTACTGTATATGTGATAGATAAGTTTGAATCTGAATCTGGACTGAGGTCTTGAGAAATCGAGAGATAATGTGGAGGGGAGCTAAGAAGAATTGCCCTCATCTCATCCTTGGGCAGTTTGGCTATTAATACAAATGACTTATTTCACTGTATGTTTCGATGTATATGTGATAAATAAACCTGAATCTGAAATCTCCATCAGGAGGGAGATGAAAATGGGTGATGAGAAGCTGGAAGGAGGATATGATTTTGGAAAGTGATCATCTTCCTTACTTATAGCCCATTACACCACTGGCATTTAGGCCAGCAATGAAGTTCCTCCATCTCTGGTGGTGTTCAAGGCTTCCTTCATCATGTCAATAGCTTCCCCTCAGTTTTCACAGAAATCAGTAATGCAAGTTCTGAGTGGACGCTCAGGAATATCGTCACACTCAGTTGTAAAAGGATTCTTCAGTGCTATTTCCGTAATAATTTTGTCTTACCAGTCAGGGTTGTTACCCCCAAACCCGGAGGACCAGAGAATCTCTACCTTTTAATCTTCTTGGCATGGGTGACCCTGCCAAGAGCCAAAACATGAAGGCCTGACTCCAGCCAGCACAACACTCTGGATCATCGAAGCCACAAGACTCCAAACAATGACGAGACTCCAGTCCTCTTGGAGGGAATAGCATCTAGATGCTCCATATGCCAGCATTTGCCCTCTCTTGATTCTCTGTCTATCTGATGTTAGAATGGGGGAGAGAGGGATATGTCTGACTCTGATTAGAAGGTTTAAACCCCATCTGTTTTTGGGTATCAAGCTTCAGGCCTTATTTCTGAATTAAATCATTATATAAAGTGATGTTAATGCCTCTGGTGCTCCCCTCCCACTTTCTTTCTCCCTAGGCCTCTCGTTCCATAATCCTTTCCCTTCTTCAGCTGTGTATCCCTTTTGCCAATCAACTTTCCAGCTCTTAGCTTCATCCTTCCCCCTCCTGTCTGCTATCATTTCAGATCTCCCCCTCCCCCTTTCCCTCTTTCAAATCTCTTACTATCGCTTCTTTCAGTTAGTCCTGACAAAACGTCTCGGCCCAAAACGTCGACTGTACTTCTTCCTATAGATACTGCTTGGCCTGCTGCATTCCACCAGCATTTTGTGTGTGTTGCTTTAATGCCTGTTTAACGCTCTTAGTTGTTGTGTCCCGTTCACCTGCTTGTCTGTGGTGTGTCCTTAGACTACTTTGCTAGCATATCAACTTACACCAGTATTACCTCTGCCATTAAACACCTGATGACAATTCAATTACTCTTAAGGAAATAGTTTATGGCTTATACATTTTCTGCCCTGACCTTTGATTAGAGCTATTTGTTAAACCAGATATGAGACAGCAGTGGGAAATTGCTATCACAACTGGATACATCAACTGAAATATTTTAACTGGAACTGAGAGATAATTGTGTTTCTGTTGAAACAATTTGTCAAAGTGTATTCAGGCTATGATTTTGACCAGCTTACAATGAAGACCTCAAATTATGAATTCTTCAGTGTGGACATTTGCACTTTTTTGCCATTGGTGGGTATCTTAAGGACTTTTTTTTGGCAGCAAAAAATAATCTTCATATTCAATCTGTTTATTTTTTCTGCCTTGAGTTAAGCTTGTCTCTTCTCAAAATAAGCCAGTAATTCAATGAGCTGCAAAGAACATCAAAAGTCTAGATTAATTCTTGATCTCCCTGAACTCACTCAGAAATACGACTGTTGGTTATAACTTACTGGTCAGATGGCATTTGGAAGTAATTTTGGGGTCCATATCTAAAAAATCATTTACTGGACTCGGAGAATGAACTCATGAATGAAAAGCTTAACTTATGAGGAATGTTTGATGTCCCTGGATCTATAGTCAATGGAAAATCCAGAAGGAGTGAGGGGGCAATCTCATTGAAACTCATTGATGTGGAGGGAATGTTTCCTCTAGTGGAAGACTTTAGGATCCAAGAACACAGCCTCAGAATAAAGAGATGATCCTGTCAAACTATGATGAGGAATTTCTTCAGACTTTGGGTAATAAATCTGTGGAATTCATTGCAAGAGAGAGCTGAAGAGGCATTCAGTCTATTGAAGGCAGAGATTGAAAGGTTCAAGACTGGTAAGGGGTTAATGTTGATAGGAAGAAGGTAGGAGAATAGGGTTAAAAGCAATGATTGAATGGTGGACCATACTCAATAGAATGAATAGCACATCTGCTTCTATATCTTTTGGTCTCTCAGTTTATCTTCTCGATGCTCTTGGACTTGTTTCTTTTATCTCCCTGCACCATTCTTTCTCTGCTACTGTAACACTTACTTTTACAAAGTCCACATTAAATTTAGTATCAAAGTACATATATGTCAGCATAAGATAATCTGAGATTCATTTTCTTGCGAGCATTCACAATGGAACAGAGAAATACAATAGAATCTGTGAAAAATACACACAAAGACTGACAAACAACATATGTGGAAAAGGAGACAAACTGTAAAATACAAAAGTAATAAATAAATAATACTGAGAACACGAGTTGTAGAATCATTAAAAGTGAGTACATAGGTTGTGGAATTAGCTGAGGTGAGTGAAATGATCCACACTGATACAGGAACCTGAAGGTAGAGGGTAATAACTGTTCCTGAATCTGGTGATGTGGGACCTAAAGCTCTTGTATCTCCTTCTTGAAGGCGGCAACGAGGAGAGACCACGGTGTGGATGATGGTAATCCCTGATGATCAGATATGGCTTCTTGTGTTGGTGCTTCTTGTAGAGATGCTAAGTGATGAGGAGACCTTTTCCAATGTTGGCAGTATTCATGACTTTTTCACAGGCTTTCCCATACTTTTGCATTGGTGCTTCCATACCTGCCCATGATGTAACCAATCTGTATATTCTTCACAGCGCATCTATGGAAGTTTGTCAAAGGTTTAAATGATATGCTGAATCTGTGCAAAATTCTAAGAAAGTGGAGGCTTTGCCATGCCCTCTTTGCAATGACAAGTGCTGGTCCCAAGAGAGATCCTCTGAAATGATAATGGCTGGAATTTAAAGTTACTGTCCCTCTCCACCTCTGATCCCCTTATGAGCCAGTCCTCATTTACCACTGATTTCTTCTGCCTATAACCAGTAAGCAGCTCTTGTTTTTTCTGACGTTGAGTGAGATTTCATCTGACCTTGATGCTTTAATAAATGATAAATGAATGCGTGCAAGCAAAACCCTTTCATTGAATTTTAGTGCATGAGTCAGTAATAAACCAGCAGCAATACCAATACCGATTTCATCTGCCTTTTGTAATTCAAGTATTTTCAACTGGACCATGCTAAGACCACCAAACTCAAAAATAGTAACTTCCCCAACTTCCCCAACACCCCAACACCTTCATCTACTAACAATCTATCAACACTACCATTTCCAGAGTCACTTTATGTACAGACTTTCATGTGCCTAGCATTATTTTATGGATATATATATATGTACGTAACCTATGTTATACATTTATAGTTATTGTATTTATTTTATTGTTGTGTTCTTTACTTTCTTGTTATTTTTTGTGCTACATTGGATTCAGAGTACCAATTATTTTGTTCTCTTTTGCACTTCTGTGCTGTAAATGACATTAAACAATATTGAATCTTAAACATAAATTGATTTCAAAAGCCTGCATGTAGTAGGCTCAGTTTCCTTACCAATTCTGAGTGGCCTTTCTGGAAACAAGCATGAGAAGTGAGTTCAATCAGATTCGGTTGAGAAGTCCTTTTCCTCATTCCAATTAATGGTCAGTCAATGCTCTCTCTCTTGGTTTTAAAGAGCTAAGTATGTTCCTTACGGTGCAAAATCAATAAACATCCAGGAAGAGGGGCGATCTTATTGAATGTTGCCAGGTACAGCAAGGCCTGTATAGAATGTATATGGAGAGCATGTTACCATTAGTAGGTGAGTCTAGAATCCAATGATTCAACCTTAGAATAAAGGAATGCCCTTTAAAACTGAGATGAGGGGGAATTCTTCAGCCAAAGGATGGTGAATTTGTGAGATTCATTACCAGAAGGCTGTGGATACCAATTCATTGGTTGTATTTCAGACAGCTCTTGATTGGTAAGGATGTAAGGGTTACAGCGAGGAGGTGGAACAATGGGATTGGAAAAAAAGAAGGTATGTTTGAATGGTAGAATGGACTTGATAATTTGAATAGCCTAATTCCCCTGCAACAACTTATTTGCTCACATCTTGTCAAAAGCAACTAGGGATGGTCAATTCAATCTGGTTTCATATACTTTGAATGAATTTTTTTTTAAAAATCCATTTCAGGACTGCTCCAGGTTGGATGCAGAGGAGATAACAAGGACCAGAAAATTGTAGCAACGAGGAAGGATTCTTTTTGTTGTAGTATTTGAGACAGAGGACTTTAAAGAAGTACATAAAATAATGAGAGCTTCGATAGAGCAACAAGGGTAAACCTGTTTCTATTAGCAGAAGGGTCAAAAGCCGATGGCTGTGGAGTTAAAATAATTGGCAGAAGGGATAATAGGTGAGAACAGGCAATACAGGATACAAGAAAGAGTGGTAGAGACAGAAATCCTCAACACATTTAAATGTTACTCTTTTGGAAGTTCGTAGAGTACGACAACAGAGTGCTGGCCTCTTTGGCCTATCTAGTCCGTACCAGCCTGATTTTCTGCCTAGTCCCATATGCCTGCACATAGACTGTAGCCATCCATATCTCTCCCATCCATATATCTATCCAAGCTTCTTGTAAATGTTACAATTGAAGCTACATTTACCACTTCCATTGGCAGCTCCTTCCACAATCACATCACTCTCTGAGTGAAGAACTTTCCACTCGAATTCTCCTTCAGTAGTTTGACTTTCACTCTTAACCTATGACCTGTTGTTCTGGTCTCACACAGCCTGAGGGGAAAAAGCCTGCAAGTATTTGCTTATCAACTCTGCCACCCACTGTAAGGAGTTTGTACGTTCTGCTTGAGATCACATGGTTTTCCTTCAGATGCTCTGGTTTCCTCCCAAATTCCAAAGACGTACAGGTTGGCAAGTTAATTAGTTACTTCTAGGTCATTGGGCAGTGCAGGCTCGTTGGTCAGGAAGGATCTGTAACCATGCTGTATTTCTAATGAACAGTCAATGTTTCGGGTCGAGATCTTTCATCTTTAGCTGTCGCATGATATGCTGAGTTGCTGCAGCATTTTGTGTGTTGAATAAGTAAATGTTCATGGGTCATTCAGAAATCTGATGGCAGATGGGAAGAAACTGTTCCTGAGTCACTGAGAATCCTTTGGCTCCTGTACCATATGGCACAATCATCACTGATAGATACTTCAGTCTCGAGGTCCTATCCCTTCCAGACATTTTTGATGGTGGACCCCTTTGGGAAGAATTTGTTTGGAATGTGAAAAGTGGAGCGGGAGGAAATAAAGTGTGACTAATTGATTTCAATAATGTAGGATTTCAATAATGTGAGGAGGATAAGCTTCTGAATGTGAAAGCTGGTTGGGAGAAAGATGGATAGGAATTCCAGGATACATTATTTATGACAGCGCTAGCATTACACTATTGTAAATTTATGCAACTATGTCATCTAAGCACTTTGTGTCCACTTGTACATCTGCGGAATATTTTTATTAACTGTTAACATTATTGTGTTAATACAACTTTATCTGTGTATGTAATATATGTACTGTGGTTTGCTCCTTTGTCTCAGTGAAACCTTGTTACTTTTAGGTGTCTACGTGTTTGGGTGAATCAATTGAACTTGTAATTAAACTCTCTGGTTCTGGGACTGAGAAATAAGAAGGACACATTGGCTGAAAAGAAAAGAAAACATATGGAAAGGAATCTGAACTCTTGAGTATTTCCATCACTCAGCTTTCATTTCATATTTCCAGAATCTGCAGTATAGTTTTTGTTTTAAAATAAATTATCCCTTCACATTCCCATTCCCATGAACAGGAACTTGTTCAAAACAGTGTCTCAGTTAACAGATACTTCTAGTCTGTTCTGCTGTTGATTTGGTACATCCACAAACCTGCTCAGAACACTAGCTTCCTCCTCCCTGCTGAGGTCTGAACTAGTTCAGATCACAGCACAGTCAGGTGGCGATCCCTCGAGCACAGACTCCCCAAGAGGATATTCCGGATCCTGGATGTTAAAACTTTTATTCACTGCACTGCTTTGATCCCTGGTGTAAATGAACACTGTCTGCAAATCACAGCTTCAGGTACTGCAGGATGGGAATTCATCTGTAGAGTGATCTTCCACGGACTTTGCATGGGACTGATTGCTTCCCCAGGTAGTCTTCGCAAATCCCACATGGCACTTCTCCAATCAAATATCACTGGCCATTGACAGCATCTTGCTGGAAGGTTTATTCTGTAGAAATCCACTTGGGAGTTCAACACACTCTCCTTCCCAACTCCTGTTTGCTGATCAGGAATAAATAGTTTGTATTAGATTAATATATCTGGAAAATTTCAATAAAAAAACACTAGCTTGCTGTAGCTTTATCTAAACCGAGTAAGTAGCAAATGCTTACACTGTATAGCCATCTGCTCTTACTCTCTATTTCACAGTGCATAAGTACCATGCTCAGCTGGGACCGAGGTCTCAAACAATATCTCATTCAGTTGTGTAAACTGCATCCCGGTTGGGGCCTATCATACAATGCCTAATTTGATGAAGTCATGTGGGTGTGTGTCTGGATCCTTGCATCCCACTCTCTTCCTTTTGTTAGCTATGCTTTCAAGCTAAATTCACTTGTCAGGCTGTGGATAAACACCAGATTGTGTAGCTGTACTCTGCTTCTAAACTGGCATGTTTTACATCCTTATCCATCTGCATATCATCTCCTTTGAGGTTCCGTCACCCTCTTAACACAAAATGGAGAGTTGTGCTTCATGGATCTACCCCTGAAAATTCTTCAGCATGTACACTTACTCACTTTGCAGCTTCTGACCTCTGATAAAGATGCTGTGATAATTGCTTGGGCAAATATGAGGTGGTCCAGACAGTATCTAATATTTGCTTATAGTAAGTGTTCAGTGCAAATGATGAGTTGATCTTGTTAGTCTTGGCCTATGCTTCATGTGCCTATGCCTTAGCACTTCGACAGAATAACGTTTTGCAGCATTGTGCCTCCCAGCAACCTCAAGGCCTTGGAATACCTGAAACTTTAACAGTTTCTCTTTCCTCAGATGTAGCCAGACCTACATAGTGTGTTCACCATTTTCTATTTTCAAATTTCCAACAGTTTATTGTTTCACTTCCATCACAAGGTCTGGTTGTCCACAACAACTGAAAGGCCTGATCACTGCTGCAACAGTGTCACAGAGACTAGGCCCTAGCTGTCAGGAATTTAGAAACCAATGAAAAATTCAAGTAGTTAAAGAAACATTAACAAGAATTTAGAAAATAATTACACTAAATTATTCATTGAATGAAAAGTAATTTAAATTTTAAAACTAATTAAATGTAGAAGAAAAACCTTCTAATAAGTCAATGGCTGCAGTAGATGTGGCAGGTGGTAAGGGGTCAGATGTTCCTCAGGTAGGCCCATTAACAATATTTAAAAGCCACCTAGATAAAAGTACATGTATTGGAGATGAATGTGGGCCAAATGCACTCAGATGGACTAACACACTGGGCAACACAGTCAGCATCATTGAGTTGGGTTGAGGGGCCTCTTTTCATGCTGTGTGACTTTATGACTCACCTACTACAGTGCACAGATAGAGTGGGAGTCTGGACACCTACGTACATCTGACTCGCAGTTGGTTCTGTGCTTCTGTACTGCAATGCACAGGAGTGGATTGTGCTGGTACAGCCAACTAGCAGTTCTCACAGGACCCACAGGTGGCCTTATTAAATAAATACAAGAGATCCTGTAGATACTGGAAGTATTAAGCGATATCCTTAAAATTCTGGAGAAACTCATTTATGAAGGAGAACACACAGTTGAGATTTTGGGCGGAGACCCTTCATCAGTTTCAGCCTAAAACATTGGCTCTTTATTCCCTTCCATAGTTGTGGTTTGACTTGCTGAGTTCCTCCAGGAGTTTCTGTGTGGTGGCCCCTGTCGTTTTATTTCCCCCACTTTTTCCCTTAGCTCACTTTGGTTTCATTCTCACCTTGACATTGGTGCAGCCACCTTAGATAATCACTTCCAATCTTGACCCTTGCATGCTGCCTTGGTAACAGGCATATTTTGATTTATTCCGAGAGCAGTGTTTGAAGAAACGTTCTCTGTATGTTCTGAAATGCATTTGTTGCAATGTCTGACATTTTTCCCCTCAGGTTTGAAAGGTGAAGAAAGCTTGAAACCTTTTTTTTTCCAGTTTAAAATCTCTCTGCTAAAATGAGAATGTAATATCAATGTATATGCTTTATCCTTGAAGTAGTGTAATTATTTGAAGAAATTGGATGGTATAATGGATGATCCTTGTTCTTCCGATTGTCTTAATGCTGATTGAATGATAATTTCCACTGATACAGAAGTGCTGTTGTGAATACATACTGTTTTTCTATTGGTTATTAGATATCCTCAGATAGACTCTGTACAGAAAAGCAGCACTAGAAAATGTAATGATGCCAAGAAACCTTCTATAGCCTGCTGGCTGGTGGAGCAACTTTGTTAATTGTTACCGAGTGCAAACAATCTGCCTAAGAATATAGGACCATAGGAAACATCAGTAGGCATAATCAATCAACTGCTTAAGGTAATTTGATCTTGGCCTCAGGTCCACTTTCTTAACTATTCCCCATTATCCTTGACTTTATTATCTAAAAATCTCAGTCTTGAATAAATTTAGTGACTCAGCACTCCAGGAGAAGATATCCCTTCTCTTTGGGCGTTGTTTTCCTCTTTTCCTAGTTTAAGTTTCCCTCACAATGGGAAACATACTTTCTCTATCTATCTTCAAAGATTCAAAGGTACAATTTAATGCCAGAGAAATATATATAATATACATCCTGAAATGCTTTTTCTTCACAACCATCCACAAAAGCAGAGGGGTGCCCCAAGAATGAACAACAGTTAAATGTTAGAACACCAAACTCTTGTAGTTTTTCTTTCAATAAAGTCACCTTTTTCAGATTAAACAGGCTGGAAGAAGGTTTTATGTTCAGCATAAATACCAGAATTGCTTTGTTGGGTTGAATAGCCTACTTGTCCAAATTCTCACTATGTCTCCCCTCTTACTTCTCTTCTTCTCACCTGCCTATCACTTTCCCCGGTATTCTTCCTTCTTCACTTTCTCCATTGGTCCACTCTGTTCTCCTATCACATTCTTTCTTCTTCAGCCCTTTACTTTTTCCACCTATCAGCTCCCCTTCCCCTCCCCTCACATTCTTTTTCTGGCTTCTTCACCCTTTCCAGTCCTGATGAAAAGTGTCGGCCAAAAATTTTGACTGTTCATTCCTTTCCATAGAAGCTGCCTGACCTGCTGTGTTCCTCTAGCATTTTGTGTTTGTAACTCTGGATTTCCAGCATCTGAACAATCCCTATGGTCTATTCCTGTAACCCTATTCTTGTACTTTACTCCATCTGATAATTTGGTTGACTGTTTTTAAGGATAAACTATTGTTATGATTAGAGATGTAGGGTTTAGCTTTGCCTATACCAGGCATGTCAAAATTCATGTCAGAACCATTTTATCTTTTTCCCTTAGTAGACAAAAGAAAAAAATGATTGATATATTACTTTCAGTAAAACACACATTGTTAAGGAAAATTGCTGGCTATGATGTGACAATATTAGTCCAATTACGCTGCACTCCCAGCTGCAGGATTGAATGTTTCACTTTGAGCAGAATACAATTAGTAAAGTTTCCACACTTTGTAAGATACATGTAGCATCCACTTTAAAATTAACCTGAATATTTTATTTTGTGGAAGTGACAAAATATTTTCTCATTACCACAGTATGAGAGCAGAAAAGCATAATTTAAATCACAGAGAGCCCATAATTATGGCGAACTATGGAAAATATTAACTGAGGTCAATTGTAAATCAAAGTATTGACATTTTCAATTAAGTTTTGTTTTAATATTCTGTATTGCAGCCACTGAGATGGAAAATAGGTGCAACAGGAACAAAGCCTTATGAAAAATACACTCAGTGGCCACTTTATTAGGTACTCCTGTAAACCTGCTCATGTATGCACTTATCTAGTCAGTCAATTATGTGGTAGCAACTCAATACATAAACACATGCAGACATGATCAATGTTGTTGTTCAGATCAATCGGGCCAAACATCAGAATGGGGAAGAAATGTGACTGAAGTGGCTTTGACTGCGAAATGATCGTCAGTGACAGATGGGCTGGTTTGAGGATCTCAGAAGTTGCTGAGCTCCAATGATTTTCACACACAACACTCTCTGGAGTTCACAGAGAATAGTGAGGAAAACAAAAACAGAGTGTGCGGCAGTTCTGAGGGTGAAAATGCTTTGTTTATGAGCAAAGTCAGAGGAGGATTACAACAGTTGTTCAAGCTGACAGGAATGTGAACCACATGTTACAATAGTCATGTGCAGAAGAGTATCTCTAAAAGCACAACACATTGAACCTTGAAGTGGGTGGGCTACAGCAGCAGGACACCATAAATGTGAACTCATTGGCAACGTTATTAGGTACAAGAGATGCCTAATAAAGTGACTACTAAGTGTAGAATGATGGAGGATAATTTGGTTATGGTCATGTTGAAAACTCAGAGTCATGCTGCGAGGAAAGAAGCCCTTCAGCCCATCTAGTCACTGTTAAACAGGATTCCTAGTCGCATATGCCTGTGTTAAGCCTGTATCCCTCTACACTTTTCCAATCCAATGTAAATGTTTAAATGCCTTTTAAAAATGTTGTTAATGTACCTGCCCTAACCACCGGCAGCTCATTCTGTCTACAGACCACTTCCTGGGTGAAAAAGCTGCTCTTCTGATGCATATTAAGTATCTGCATCTCACCTTAAACCTATATCTTCTAATTCTTGATTCCCCAACCTTGGGAAAACGATTGTGTTCACTCAGCCCATCTATGTCTCTTATAATTGTGCATACCTCTATAATAATACCCCTCATCCACCTGCACTCCAATGAAGAGAAAAGTCTCAAACTATTCAATCACTCTTGACAACTCAGTCCTTAGTGGCCAGCATCATCCTCATAGATCTCCTCTGCCGAGATGCTTAGAGTTGAGCACCTGAGTTACAGGGAGAGGTTGAATAGATTAGGAATTTATAGGAGAGTGAAGTATTGTCAGTAATTTTATATATACATTTGACATTTTGGGCTGGGACCCTTCATTGGGTCTGGAAAAAAAGATACGATCAGTGTAAGAAGGTGGGGGAGGGGAGGAAGACGTGCAAGGTGGTAGGTGATAGGTGAAACTGGGAGAGTGGGGGTGGGTGAAGTAAAGAGCTGAGCAATTGATTGGTGAAAGAAACAAAGGGCTGGAGAAGGGAGAATCTGATAGGAGAGGGTAGAAGGCCATGAAGAAAGGGAAGGAGAAGGAGGACCGGGGGGGGGGTGGGGGGGGTTGTTGAACAGTTAAAAAAAAAGGTGGGAGAGGGAAACCGGAATGATTAAAAGGGGGGGGGGGCATTACTGGATTTTTGAGAAATCAATGTTCATGCCGTTAGGTTGGAGGCTACCCAGACGAAATATAAGATGTTGTTCCTCCAACTTCAGTGTGGCTTCGTTGTGGCAATACAGGAGTCCATGGACTGATATGCCGGAATGGGAAGCTGAATTGAAGTTTGTGGCTACCAGGAGATACCACTTTATCTCATGAGTGGAGCATAGGTGCTTGGTGAAGCAGTCTCCCAATATACGTCAGGTCTCACCAGATACAGTAGATGTTTCGCATCACCTGGAAGGACTGTGTGGGACCCTGAATGGTAATGAGGGAGGAGGTGTAGGCGCAGTTTTAGCACTTGTTCCTCTTGCAAGGGTAAGTGCCAGGATCAATGGGGAGTGGACAAGGGAGTCATGTGGGGAGTGAGTCCTATGGAAAGCAGAAAGTACAGGAAAGGGAAAGATGTTCTTGGTGGTGGAAACCCCTTGGAGATGGTGGAAGTTACGGAGAATTATGTGCTGGACTCGGAGGCTGGTGGGGTGGTAGGTGAGGACAAGAGGAACTGTATCCCTGGTGGGGTGGTGGGAGGATGGGGTGAGAGCAGATGTGCGTGAAAAGTAAGAAATGTGGGTGAGGGCAGCATTGATGGTGAAAGATGGCAAGCCTTTTTCCTTGAAAAAGGAGGACATCTCATTAGTTCTGGAAGCCTCATCCTGAGAGCAGACACAGCAGAGACAGAGGAACTGCGAGAGTCTCCAGCCCTTTATCTCCTTCACCAATCAACTTCCCAGCTCTTCACTTCACCCACCTCCCCCTCAACCGTTTTCACCTATCACCAACCACCTTGTACTTCTTCCTCCCCTCTCCCCACCTTCTTGCCCTGACTTCTCATCCTTTTTTCTAGTCCTGATGAAGGGTCTCAGTCCAAAACTCAGTATAGAATATAAAAGCAAAGAAATAATGCTGAGCCTTTATAAGACACTAGTCAGGCCACATTTGGTGTGTGTATTGTCAGTAGTTTTGGCTCCGTATCTCAGGAAGTGTGTGTTGTCATTGGAGAGAGTCCAGATGGGTTTTGCAAGGATGATTCCAAGAATAAAAGGGTTAACGTATCTTGGAGACACCTGATTTGCACATTTTGGCTTTTATTTCTCTTATAGCTAGGAGGGCATTGTTGCTTAGGTGGAAGGATGTTGCTCTGCCTCCTCATGCTCAATGGCTAAGCGATGTTATGTCATGCTCAATGGCATCCTTCCAATAGCAGGGTGACTACAAATGTTCCAAATGTGGCTTCATCAACATCTACAAATGCAATGTAGCATCCATCATTGTACTCGATGCCCTGACTGATGAAGGCCAGTGTGCCAGAAGTCTAGCATAACTTTTACTCCAGGACTTTTCCATTTCCTCGTGGTATCAACCTATACCTGTGTAGCTCTCTAACCTTCAGCCTTAGTACATAACTTAGAAACAAAGATACTTGGTCTGTTAGGATGTATCTATGCACATCCTCAGGCTGAGTACTATTACTCACAATAAATCCTCAAAATATCAGGGTGGACTTGTTGCCTTGTACTTTCTCAAAACATTCCCACATTCCAGACTAACACAGTTTATCTTACAAACTTCCATTTTGTATATCACATTTTAGCATATACCAAGGAGGAATCAAATTAAACTCTTTCCTTACAATGGTTGGAAAGCTCATTCTCTTGTATCTTCTGGCCAATAGGAGAGGGGAGAAGAAAGAAGTGAGGGTGGGATTGGACCTTGTTTTCTTTTCAGCTGCTTTCTCGAAATAGCAGGAAAGCTGATTTACAGGGTGTACTGGCACGTGTTCACAAGTCTCTACAGTTCCTTGGGGTTTTGGCCAGTAACCATTTCTGTCCAAGCCTTTGCCAGGGGCATCTGTTGCCTGCTTCCAAATTCACTTCCACCACCCCTACTCACACCTCCAGTGAGGGGGAAACTGTCAAAGTCAGAAATCATTGGTTCCTGTTCCTCCGCCTGAGAGAACAAACAACGACAATTTCCATCACTTTGAGATGAGACTAATAGGGTGATAATTAGCCAGATTTATCTATGGCCAGATGGTTCTTGTTGAGAGTCACTACTTTATGTGCTCTTGGAGCAGTGTGAGATCACTCATGGAAGTTTATGAAAATTGAGAAAAAGAATTGTAGATGCTGCAAACCTAGAATAAAAACAGAAAATGCTGGGAATACTCAGCAGTCAGACTGCATCAGTTGAAGGATAAAATGAGGATTTCTAGCATTTTCTCTTTCTGCTCTTTAAAGTTTCAAGAACAGCTACTTTCCTTAATTATTTAGTCCTTGAACCATCAGCAAAACACTAATGACTAAAGTTCAGCAACACTTTGACCTCTTTGTCCTCAGTGCACTTTTTTGTTCTAATTGTGTTCTATCTTCTTTAAAAAAAAGTATATAATTGATGTTTTTCTTGTGAATGTTGCTTACATGATGGTATGTACCGACGGGACAAGTAAGCTTTCATTGCACTTGTGCATGTATCAATGAACTCAACTTTAGAATCAGAATCAGGTTTAATATCTCCAGCATATGTCGTGAAGTTTGTTAACTTAGCAGCAGCAGTACAATGCAGTACATGAAAATAAACAGGGAAAAAAGGTACACTAATTACAGTAAGTATATATGGTCATTAAATACTTAAATTAAAAATAGTACAAAAATAGAAACAATAAAAGTGAGATAGTGTTCATGAGTTCAATGTCCATTTAGGAATCTGATGGCAGAGAGGAAGAAACGGTTCCTGAAATGCCGAGTGTCTGCCTTTAGGCTTCTGTACCTCTATCCTGATGCAAACAATGAGGAGAAGGTATTTCCTAGGTCATGGGGGTCCTTACTTAATAAAGCACGCTGTATTTCTGAGGCACTGCTCCGTGAAGGTGCCTTGAATGCTATGGAGGCTAATACCCAAGATGGAGCTGACTAATTTTACATCTTTCTGTAGCTTCTTTTAATCCTGCGCAATAGCCCCCCACCCCCTTACCAGACAGTGATGCAGCCTTTCAGAATGATCTCCATGGTACACCTAGAAACTGAAAAAAAAAACTACAGCGCAATACAGGCCCTTTGGTCCACAAAGCTGTGCCGAACATGTACTTAATTTAGAAATTACCTAGGATTACCCATGCACCCTATTTTTCTAAGCTCCATGTACTTATCCAAGAATCTCTTAAAAGACCCTATCGTATCCACCTCCACCACCATTGCCGGCAGCCCATTCCACACACTCAGCACTCTGAGTAAAAAACTTACCCCTGACGTCTCCTCTGAACCTACTTCCAAGCACCTTAGAACTGTGTTCTCTGTAGAAGTTTTTGACTTTAAAGTTTATCTTTTTCAGATCACTCTATGGAGAATGCATATGATGTTGATGAGTGATTAATAATCTCATCCTTTCATGACAGTTTTAATGTACAGTGAAAGAACAATTGGAGATGGTCCAGATTTTGAAGACTGTGTCACTACCACATCAGCCCTTATCCTTGAGGCTCTGTGAAACACCTCAATCTTGAAACCAATCCTTATCACTGAGGTTCTGTGGAACTTCCACCTCAATCCTTATCATTGAGGCTGTGTAGGATGTCAGACCTCCTGTTGTGTAGTGTTTGTATCATGTTCTGTGGTATGATCCTAGTGGAGCGAAGCCAAATCTTGCCCACAAGTAGATAACAAACATTGTCAACTTGTTCACCCCTACTAGTCCTTGCTTGGCCAACTGTCAATAATATCAATGTTTCTGATATTCAAATGTTATTAAAAATTATGTAATTAATTACAATATTGAAGCAACACTTCAATAACATTTAAAAATGTTCCAGTTTAAGATGGCGCAGGTAAAGCTCTGCGACTACTGGTTGGTGGCAATAAAACAAAGGAAACAATTAAATACATTATTAATCATACTTCTTCTGCTAAACAATCACTGCAAACAATAATCTGTAACCTTCCTGTCAGAGTTCAGCTTTTGAACCACCTATATGACCTGACATTTTTGCGGTGTGAACTGAAGTCTCCAAGGTGCAGGATGGTTGTGGCAAAGCATGTACAGGCCAAATCGAGGCTACAGGATCCAGGTCCAAGAGTAGAGAATGACCTAATGTTTGGCCATCTCTGGAGCAGACTTGGAGGCAATTTGCGGCAGCAGAACCGAGACGAGTCGTGGCAGAGCTCGGGTTAGAGAGCGATGAAAGACCTGAGGTTTGATCAATTTTCGTGCTAGGTGAATTGGAAAGGTCAAGTTTGGCCAAATCGAGGCAGCGGGGCTCGGGCCCAAGAGCATATCGTAGTGGCAGGGCCTGGGTCTGAGAGCAAGGAACGACTGAGTTTTAGATTTAAGTGCCAGTCCAGATTGATAACGTCAGGATGTTGGTGCTGGAGGCAAGGGACATGCTAGTTCAGCTCAATGCTCCATGAGATTTACTCATCTCTGGACTGAACTGAGACCATGGCCTGAAACTAACAGACTTCTGTGGACTCACTTTCGTGAACTTTAGTTCTGAAAACTACTTGCTTACTTTTATTGTTTGCACAATTTGATTTTTTTTTTCTCTCTGCATACTGGGTGTTTGACAATTCTCTTTTGTTTTAATGGGTTCTACTGGGTTTCTTTGTTTTGTGGCTGCTAATAAGGAGTCAAATCTCAAGGTTGTATAAAGTATATGTACTTTGATAATAAATGTACTTTGAATGTTGAAAAAAAAACAATTAATAAAAGTTCCCTTTTAATGACAACTCTTATCGTTTCAGTGGAATGGAGAACTCACGGAGGGATATTTAACAGAATTGTTTGTGTGAATTCTTATTAGTAATATTGGTGACCACCCCCCACCATAAATTCATCCTCTCCCTCTAGACTCAACTCTAGAGCACAGTTGAGAAAACTAACACTTTTATCAGCTCTTCTGAAGTCTCTGATTGGGCAAAAAATAGTGCTGTAAAGAAAGCTTTTGCCGCATTGGCCTGCATAAATCAAAGTATTAAGTACAGGAGATGGGACGTTATGTCAAAGTTTTAAAAGACATTGATGAGGCCTAATTTGGAGTATTGTGTTTAGTTTTGGTCCCCTACCTACCCGAAAGATGGAAGTAAGTTTGCAAGAGTACAGCGAAAATTTACAAGGATGTTGCTGAGTCTGTAGGACATGAGTTATAAGGAAAGATTGAATAGGTTAGGACTTAATTCCTTAGAACATAGAAGATTGAGAGGAGATTTGATAGAGATTTTCAAAATGATGAGGGATTTAGATAGGGTAAAGGCAAGCAGGCTTTTTTCCAGTAGGGTTTGGTGGGACTACAATCAGAAGTCATGGATTAAGGGTGAAAGGTGAAAGGTTTAAGGCATACAGGAGGGAAAACTTCTTCACTCAGAAGGTTGTGAGAGAATGGAATATGAGCTGCCAGAACAGATTGTGTATGCAAGCTTAATTTCAACATTTAAGCAAAGTTTGGTTAAGTACATGGATGGTTCGGTACCATCCAAGCAGGGTATGGAGGGCTGTGATCCCTGTGCAGTCATTTGGAGTAGGCAGTTTAAATAGTTTCAACGTAGTCCAGAAGGGCCAAAGGGCCTGTTTCTGTCATGTACTTTTCTATGACTCTAAAGGCCAGCTGGTGGTGCAGAGACAGTGAGTCTGGACTTTGAGGTGAGTGATCTCGGGTTCAAATCCGGCTGGTTCCTTGCAAGCTTTCCATCTGTGCTGGGCTGAGTGTTGAGCTAGCAACTTGACCTCATAAGAAAAATGGAGAAATGCTAAAGAAATAGTAAGGTTGCCATCTGATGCACCACAAAGTGTGGAGAGGAACTCAAAAAAGACAAGTTTGAAGAGAACTTCCATCACAGTTAAAAGATTATTGAATGGTACCTTAGCACGATAAGCTAGATTTTTGAACTCACAATCTACCTTGTTATGTTCTTGCACCTTATTGTCTACCTGCACTGCAGCTTTTACACTCTATTTTGCATTCTGTTATTGTTTTACCTTGCGGTATCTCAATGCACTGTGTACTGATCTGTATGAACTGTATGCAAGACAAGCTTTTCACTGCACCTTGATACATGTGACAATAATAAACCAATTCTAATTATATTACGACTTCTAATGTTCTTGATAAACCCAAAGATTCCGCCGGCTCTTTTGATGAAATGGAAGTATTTATTCTAGTAATTGCTGATTTTTTTCCTCTTCTTTCTCCATAAAATCCAAGTTGATCTCTCTGGATGATACATTAATTATCCAAAATTAGTCCTCTGCAAAGTGACACAGAATTGGGCAGAATGCCCAAGATTCCTGGACTTAATGCATAAACTATTACGTTCTTACTCACTCACCCTCCTCCCCAAGGGAAAATAGCAGAGTGCAAATTAAATGCCTGTTTTCAAATGTGGAAAGGTTTTCAGAAGTAGTTGTTTCAGATGGAGTCATGTGAACTAATTTCAATTAGACATGACTTTTGCTTTGTGAAGATTGTCAGGAAAGTAGGTGCCAATACCTATTTTTACTGTGATAATCAGTAATTTCAATGACTTGGTGTGTCATCCAAAAGATATCATCAGCTGTTCAGAAACAAGCCATTAACCCCACTTTCAAAGGTCAAATTCATTAATGACTCTCTCTGCCTCCTACTTAAACTCATTTATTTGGTAACAGGTTGTGGTGGCATCATCCATCTCATCTTGGACCACATATCTCCTTGGCTGTGGTTGCTACCTCAAGCAATCCTCAGCGGGAGATGCACATTCACAATTATCCATCATGGATTATTCTAAGGATATCAGAGGTCAACAGCACTGTTATTTACATTGTCCTGAATATAGTTTACAAGAGTAGAATATTTTATTTGGATTTCTTGCAAGAACGCTACAACTCATTTTCTCAAAACTATTTATTTAATTACGTTATTTTATCTATAGTTATTTATTTATTGATTAAGATACAGCACAGTACAGGTATAGGTAATTCTAGCCCTTCCAGCCATGACACCCAGCAAACCCCCAATTTAACCCTAGCCTAATCAGGCAACAATTTACAATGCCCAAGCAACCTATCAAACAGTGCATCTTTGGCCTGTGGGAGGAAACCAGAGACCTGGAGGAAACCCACCTGGTTATGGGGAGAACTTACAATCTCCATACAGACAGTGGTGGGAAATGAACCCAGGTCGCTGGCATTTTCTTTGTATGTGCACAGTTTGTCTTCTTTTGGACATTGGTTGTTTGTAACCTTGTTAGTATTTTTTGATTGATTCTTTTTAATTTATTTGTCCTACTGTGAATACCTGTAAGAAAATGAACCTCAGGTTAGTACACACAGTATATGGTGATAATTATCCATTTTGATAATAAATTTACTTTGAACTTTAAATATTAACCTTCTGGAGAAACTAGAATATTACAATTAAACTTGTCCAATGTGCACATAAATGTTAGAGCTCATTTCTGGAGTAGTTGGATGTATTGATTTACTAACGTGTAGAACCCAAATTCTGTGTAAAAGATGCCAGCCCCAGTTCAAACTTCCCTTGAAGTCCATCTGGAATGAACTGGCTTTCTCAGTGGTATTAGCCCTTCCTCCTTGGAGCCACTCATCTACGCAAAAAACTTCTTACAACAGGGTCTCACCTTCAAAAGGCATTTTGCAGCATCTTCCCTTGTACCCCCGCCTCACAGCTCCACCAAAAGACCCCAAACCAGACCACTGTCCTTCACAAGTCTGATCCCACTGAGCTCTCCCGAATCTTCCACTGGGCGGAAAGTTACATTTGGCTGACACAACATTCCCAAATTTGACAACACAGCTCCTTATCTTTAGCTGAAGCCAAAACACGACTACTGATAGGACATGCTGCTTTTGCAGAAAATTGCTAAAATAAAAATATCTCATAGCATTGCAGTAGAAATCTTAACCAAGGCATTACATATAATAGTTAAATTAAACGATAAGTGCAAATACAGCAAAAAAAAGAGTAGCGATGTCATGTTTATGGACTGAGTGTCAATTCAGAACTTGGATGGCAGAGCAGGAGTTGTTACTGAATTGTTGAGGCTTTGGCACCTCCTTTCTGATGGTAACAATGAGAAGAGGGCATGTACTGGGTGGTGGAGATCCTTAATGATGGACACCCACCTTTCTGAGGAGAAGCTCCTTAAAGATGTCCTGGATGCTATGGAGGCTAGTGCCCATGATGGAGCTGACTAATTTTACAGCTCTCTGCAGCTTGCTTCAATCTTGTGCAATAGCCACCCACCCCCCCCCCCCACCCAACCCCATCTGGAAAGTGATGCAGCCTGGCAGAATGCTCTCCATAGTACATCTGCAGGAATTTGCAGGTGTTTTAGGTAACATACCATATCTCTTCAAACTCCTAATGAAATATAGTCATTGTCTTTATAGCTACAATGATATGTTGAGTCCAGCATAGATCCTCAGAAACAGTGATACTCAAGAATTTGAAATTGCTCACTCTATCCACTTCTGATCCCTCTATGAGGGTTGGTTTGAGTTCTCCCATCTTACCCTTCCTGAAGTCCACCATCAGCTCTTTAGTCTTACTGACATTAAGAATGCAGCTGCAGAGGGAGGTACAGAAGGCCAGCTTCTGTAGCTTATTGATCATGACTGTCGGAATGATGGTGTTAAACGCTGAGCTGTAGTCAAGAAACAGCATTCAGACACAGGAATTTGTATTGTCCAGGTGATCCATGGCTGTGTGGAGAGCCAATGACATCATGTCCACTGTAGACCTAATGTGGTAATAGATAAATTAAATCCTGATCAGCAATTGCTGATACTGTAATAGTGTTGCACTAACTACTACATGATTGGGCCATCTCTAGGTAGTCTAAATATTACATCTCTAATCTCTTGGTGCAAAGTGAATCATACTTTCCGTGAAATTGTGACTTTGCTTGAGAAGCAGGCACACTGGATTACTCTGCTGTTCAATGTGAGCAAGGCGTTATCACTTGTAAATTAGTGTTTCATATTTAGACATGTTCCAATGATGCAGTGAGGCATCAAAGAAAGAGTTTTAAAGGTTGTTCCTAGACTAGACCAGGCCAGGTATCAGAAAACATTTTCTCAATATTATTTGATTGTTTATTTATTTTTCAAACATACTTGGACAGTTGGTTGGCTTTTACTCATTGCTTGCTTGTCAATCTTTGTGTGTAGCTTTACATTCTATTGTATTTGTATGTTCAACTGTGAATGCCTGCATAAAAATGAATCCCAATGTAGTATATGGTGACGTACACATACTTTGATTATAAATTTGCTTTGAACTGTTCACATTGTGAAGTGAATCTAAAGTTATGGACCGCCATGAATGAGGAGAAACAGGGGTCTCTGGGCCCCATATCATTGCATTAGTGGTATGGAGCATCAAGAGATATAAAAGCACTGGAGGATGGGAGATTTGTAGTAAGACATGGGATTGGGACTTATGGTAATTTTCAAGTAGGATGTTGTGCTGGGAAAATGAGAGAATCGGAGTCGCAGGCAGACTTTTGTGAAGGAATCTGTTAACTGTGGAAAGTAGGTGGGGTGAAGGTGCTGTATTGAGCGACATAGTAATAGGGTTTACCTACACAAAGATAGATAACCCTGGTCACCATGACAACTAGCTGTTAGATTTGTGCCCGTACAGCTAGGCAGAGTTGAAGTGTACAAGATGTTGGTAAGATGGTGTTTGAAGTATGGTGTACAGTTTTCATCACCCTGTTATAGGGAAGACATCAAATATTGCAGAAATGATTTACGAGGATGTTGCCAGGTCTCAAGAGCCTGTGTTATAGCTAAAAATTGGGGAAACTAGGACTTATTCCTTAAAGGAGATTGAGGAGTGACTTTATAGAGGTGTATAAAATCATGAAGGGCATATTCGGTACAAGAGTGGAACCCAGTGAGGTCTTTCGCTGCTGTAGTCCATCCACTTCAACATTCAACGTCGTGTGTTCAGAGATGCTTTTCTGCATATCATTGTTTTAATACATTTTTTTATTTCAGTTACCGTCGCCCTTCTGTCAGCATGAAAGTCTGGCCACGTTCACCTGACATCTCTCATTAACAAGGTGTTTTTGCTCCCCACTCACTGGACGTTCTTTTTATTTTTCATATTATTCCTAGTATACCCTAGAGCAGCGGTTTACAAGCTGGGATCCATGGGTCCCTTGGTTAATGGTAAAGGCGCATAGCATATAAAAAGTTGGGGACCCTGGTATAGAGACTGTTGGGCATAAAAATCCCAGTAGATTAGCAGTATCTGGGATACTCAAACCATCATGTGGCACCAACAATCTTCCCCTGGACAAAATAATTGAGATCACATTTTATCTCCATTTTGATGTTTGGTCAGAACAATAACTGAACTTCTTGACCATATCTGCATGCTTTCATACTATGAGATGCTGCCACATAATTGGCTGATTAGATTTTTCACATTAACAAGCAGGTGTGTACAGGTGTAGGTGGTGAGAATGGTACAGTAATTTTTCGAGGTAAGGGAACTAAAAACAAGAGGGCAGGGGTTTAGGGTGAGAGGAGAAAGACGTAAAAAGAACCTGAGGGTCAACTTCCTTTGCAGAGGATGGTGAGTATGTGGAATGAGCTGTCAGGGAAAGTAGTTGACGGAAGTACAATAACAACATTTAAAAACACTTGGGTAAGTGCATGGAAAGGAGATATTTAAAGTGATGTGGTCAAACGGGACTAATATTGGTAGGTACTGTTGGATCTCTGTTTGATTTCTGATCCATAAGGATCTTCCAGGGGATAAGAATGATGAGTTGTCTTAATTCTTAAGATTTCAGTTACTTTTAAAGTACAAATATACAAAACACTAAACAAATTAAAAAAAGAACTGAGAAATGATGCTAAGAAGTAAGAGATGTTTAAACAATAGAATAAAAATGTCATTTTTATAGATAAGATAAAGAAAATTCCTCAGATAGTGATAAATGACTTAATAGGCTACATAATGATAACTATTGCAACACATGGGTAATGCCCTAATATTTAGCCAATGAAAAATGAGAAAGATGATAAACCATTAGTTTAGCTGCTATACTGCTTTCTGCCAGTGAGTGTGAAAAATAGATGACTTTGTTAAAAAGTACAAATCTTATACTATTATTTAAAAAAAAACAATGGTTTCCAACAGTACCATGCTTGGCATGAATGCATTGGGCCAAAGGTCCCGATTCTGTGTTGTGCGAGTTTATGACTTGAGGTGGGCCCTTCAGCCCATCACATCATGCTGGCCATCAAGCCACTACTGCATTGGTCCCCTATGTTGGTTGTTGTTTGGCATCACACACCATTCTTACAATCTCATTCCATCAAATGCACAGAACGCCCTGATCAAACCTGCAGGTGTATGCAATGGGCTTTTGCTAAAATTCAGCCACAAAACGCACAGAGTTGTGGATCCACTGAAAAGGACTTCTAGCCTCAAGCCTATTTAGTTAAAATTAAATTATAGCAGAGGAACTATTACACTAATAGGTATGAACAGCAGACCATCAAATAATAAAGAAGAGGTAGTTAAATGATCATGCAGGTAGACTGCAGAAAGATACAAGGCTCTGGAGTAATGATAATGGGAATTGGTTTTATTAATATAGAATGGAATAGGAAGTTAAAGGGTAAATTGGAGGAAGTGTGTGTGTACAGAAGAAATTTCCAGCTCATTGCCCTTTTATAAATCTTGGTGCTGCCCTCTTTATGTACCGTATCCAAGGCTCACTCCATGTCAAATCCTTCAGTTACATGCTCCCTGATTCTCTTTATCATCTGGAGATATTTTATCAGAGAGTATGAATTGAAATCAATTAGGACCAGAGTGGTAAGTGACTGGGTGTTCAGCGCCATTGCCTGCATTTCATTGGTCTCCTCCTCTCTCTCAGTAGCTGCTTCTGGAGGAAAGAGATGGAGTATTTCTCACACTGCTGTGGACTGTGGACTCATTTTGAAGGACTCTGTGGTTTATGTTATATGAGTTTCTGATTTCTGGATACTTGTTATTGCTATTTTACACAATCTGATCAGGGCGCTTCAGTGCAGACCGGCTCTGCGGCCTACAGTCAACGGATACCACAGAACTAAACTGACACTCCTGTACTGTTTCGAGGAATCTATAGTTTGTTGCTTAATATTCTTAATTATTTGCTCGCTTTTTGCCATTTGTGTGATTTGTTCTTTTTTTTTGCATGTTGGGTGTTTGATGTTTTCTTTGAACAAGTTCCATGATGCTTCTTTGTTTTGTGGCTACCTGTGGGGAGGTTGAATCTCAGGGTTGTATACTGTATACATACTTTGATAATATATGTACTTTGAATCACATAGATGTACCAGTCTCCTTTGTATGTGAGAAGATCGTTTGCTCGCACATGTTTTCCATCTGTTAGATATGAAAGTATATGTTGCTAAGCAACACATGTAGTGCTGAAGGAACTCAACAAGTCAGACAGCATCTATGGAAAGAAATAAACAGTTGACATTTCGGACCAAACCCCCTCATCAGGGCTGAAACATTGACTGTTTATTCCCCTCCGTGGATACCGTCGGATCTGCTGAGTTCCTCCAACACTTTATATGTATTGCTCAAGATTTCCAGCATTTTCAGAATCTCTTGTGTTTATGAATCTATGAAACAGGATAAGAATTACTTTATTGCCAGTATGTGAAACGCACCAGAATTAATCATGGTTTGTTGCCAAGCATAAAACAGGAAAATATCATAAGAGACAACACAATAGCAAGCAACAATTTGGAAGACAATAGTGCAAACACATGTGAGAAAGCAACAATTAGCAGAATGGTCACAGGCACAGACATCAATAATCAAACTTAAATAAATGTGAACATATAAACAGACTCAATAATTATCAACAGAACAAGGAGAGCAGGAAAGAAGTTGGGCAGGGACGGTCAGGGCATTACACCTGAGAGAGTTTTGTTGAGAAGCTGGATAGCTACAGGAAAGAGGCTTCGGAGATGATGATTAGTCCTGGTGGTGATGGACTTGTAGCATCTCACTGAAGGCAATTTGGTGAAGAGATGACTGCTGGGGTGGGTGGAGTCAGCAGTAATTTGTTCAGCTCTTTTCTTTGCTCTGGTGATGAACAGGTCTTTCTATGTTGGTAGCTGACAGCCAGTGATCTCCACTGACTGGACCACTCACTGCAACCTGGATTTGGAGAGGGAGGAGACAGCGGGAAACCAAATGATGATAGAGGTGGTCACAGCACTCTCACTGCTGGATGGGTAAAAATTCATCAGGATATGTTGAGTCATTAAATTTACTAAAAACGTAGAACAATTAATTCTTTTCAAGGGCAATTGGTGATAATCAGTTCTGGTTTGGTAAGATTCAGATGCAGGTTTTTTTAATTTATCATATGTATATTGAAACATACAGTGAAATGCGTTGTTTGCGTTAAGAACCATCATCACACATGGATGTACTGAGGGCAGCCTGCAATGTTGCAACATATTTCAGTGCCAGCGTAGCCTGCCTATCATGTTCAGCAGAACAACAACACAAATCTTTTTCCTTTCTCCCACCCACCCACTCATTCACACACACACACACACACACACACACACACACACACACACACACACACACACACACACACACACACACACACACACACACACACACACACACACACACACACACACACACACACACACACACACACACACACGCCTCCAACACCAGACAGGCTGCTGCCGGGGCTCCTGCCTCCAGTGGACTGGCGAGTGACAGACATCAAGCCTCTGACTTTCCCAGTGGGCTCACAGCCTCACAGACCCATCGTATCACGACTTCTGGACTCGCTGACTTAGACTCAGGCTTCACTCATCGACCTTCAGGTTTCAATTTTCAGTATCAACACGGGGATACCGATTTCTTAAATGCATGGTTTTCCTTTCATCAATCTGTTCTCACTCTGCCAAATATTAACATACTTTTCCAGATGTTCTGTTATGAAAATCTACATTCAGTTCCAGCAATTCCCCAACTTTTGAAGTAAGACTAACAGATTGGAATTCGGAGACATATGGCTGAATCTGGAAAAACAATCAAACTGCTACTGGAACACATCGGCTCAAGCAGTATCTGTGGGGCTGAGGGGGTGTGCCAGCATTTCAGGTCAGAACCCTTCACCAGGATTGAGAGTGAAGAAGAGTGATGGCCAATATATAGAGGAGAAAGGAAGGGGTAAGACAGGAGTCTGAGGTGGACCAATGAAGTTACTCCTTGTTTTCTGTCACTCTTCTTAAGCATGAGGTGACATTTGCTTCTCTACAACCTCCTGCATGAACCATTCTGGAAACTAGTATTAATTGAGGAATATCATCCACTAATTCTGTAGCCACCTCTTTGAAAACTCAGGGGCAAACCTTATTGGACCCTTGGGATTTATTCTTCAGTACTATATATTCTATAATTTCCTTCAATTTCACATTCTCAGTTGACACGGTTTTGGAATTGGAATTGGTTTATTATTCTCACATGTACTGAGATATGGTGAAATGCTTGTCATGCAGACTGTTCATACATATCAAATCATCTCTGTTGTTTCAGATCACAAATCATTGTATTTTCTGGTGTATGCATTTTTTTCAACAATGCCAAGCAGTTTTGGAGCTCCTTAAATTCACCTACCTACTCTGCAGGACAGAATTCTGCAATTTGAACCTGTCTGTAGTCACAGTATTAGAGAAGCATTAATGTTCAAATTTATCCCTGCATATTAATTTTCTAACAAGTTGAAATGTAGCCTTAGGCTGACCATTTAGAATTAATGTGTGCTTAACCCTAGCCATATGTGTTCCAGTTGGTCTAGTCGCTCCTGATTCTGTTAATAAGACCATATGTAGCTCAATGTCCTGACAGTCTGAAATATATGTTCAGTGGCCACTTTATTAGGTAAAGGAAGTGCCTAATAAGGTGGCCGGTGAATGTATTTTTGTATGTTCATGCTTCTCTGTTTCTGTAGCCCATCCATTTCAAGGTTTGAAGTGTTGTGCATCCAGAGATTGCCTTCTGAACACCACTGTTCTAACACGTTGCTGTTGCCTTCCTGTCAGCTTGAACCAGTCTGGCCATTCTCTTCTGACCTCTTCATTAACCAGGTGTTTTTGCCCACAGAATTTATTTTTTCCTTTCTCACACCATACTCTGCAAATTCTACAGACTGTTGTATGTGAAAACTCCCAGGAGATCAGCAGTATCTGAGATACTCAAACCACCCCGTCTGGCACCAACAATCATTCCACAATCAGAGTCACTCAGATCACATTTTTATCCACATTCTGATGTTTAGTTTGAACAACAACTGAACCTCTTGACCGTGTCTGCATGCTTTTATGGACTTAGTTTCTGCCACATGATTGGCTGATTAGATATTTGCATTAATGAGCAAGTGGAGCAGTGTACTAATAAAGTGGCCACAGAGCATATAACAGTATAGTAGCAGTTAACAAAATGTTAAATGTGTACCTGGAATCAAACCAGAATGCCTGTGACTTCTCTGCATTCATATCTTCATGATTCTTCATGGCATAGAGTAGAACAGAGGTAACGAGTTATTTATTTAGCCAGAGAGTAGTGAATCTATGGAATGCTCTGCCACCGACTGCGGTAGAGGCCAAGTCCATGGGTATACTTAAAGCAAAGTTGATCATTTCCTGATCAGTCAGGGCATCAAAGGATATGGCGAGAAGGCAGGTGTGTGGGGTTGAGTGGGATCCAGCATCAATCATCATGGAATGGCAGAGCAGAGTCAATGGGCTGAATGGCCTAATTCAGCTTCCATATCTTATGGCTTTATACTACACTTAAAACATGATTAAAACCCCTCACCATCTGGAACATGCCCTCTTCTCATTGCTACCACCGGGGATAAGGTAGAGTTTCAGCTTCTTAGCAACAGCTTCTGGCTCTCCACTATCAGATTTCTGAACAGACCAATGAACACTAACTTACTCTTTGCTCTCTTATTGCACAACTTATTTATTTGTTATATATTTCTCATTGTGGCTTATTTTTATGTTTTACACTTGATTGCCGCCTCAAAACAACAAATTTCATGACATACAGTACAGTATGTCAGTTGTAACAAACCTGATTCTGTTTTTAAAAAAACAATATTAGACAGGTACATGAACAGGAAAATTTGCGAGCCATAGGGGCAAATGCAGGGAATTGAGAAGAGTTCAATTAGACAGCTTGGTCACAAACATAAGAGATTCTGCTGATGCTGGAAATCTTGAGCTGCTCACATAGAACGCTGGAGGATCTCAGCAAGTCAGGCATCATCTATGGAGAGGAATAAACAGTTGACATTTCAGGCCAAGAACCTTCACCCGGTCTCTTGATCAGCATGGATGAGTGGGGCCAGAGGGCCTGTATCCATGCTGAGTAACTTTGACTCATCTTATCAACACTGTCAGAGTAATCCCTTCCCCTGTAACTTGTACTCTCCCCAAGCTCCCTCCTCATTCTCCCATTAGACGTATACATAAGGGGCAACATACACCAGCCAATTAACCTATCAACAAGCAGAGTGTTGGGAAGTAGACCTCATCCATCTGTTCAAAGTTATTGTCATTGGAGTGAATGTCTCCTTGAATGTGTCCACACATCTTCACAACGTCGCTGAAGATCTGCCAGTGGCTCAGCAGTTGAATTGCCAAATTTGTAATCAAGAGATTTGGACTAGCATTCCACAGGCCTGAGTTAAAATCCTTCCAAGGTACTATGAAATTAATATTCATATTAATAATCTGGAAATTTGTGGTGAGAGGTTAAAATGGCTGGTAACCACCATCCAGGCTATGCTCTCTTCTCACTGCTGCCTTCTGGAAGGAGGTACAGGATTATTAGGTCCTGCACCATCAAGTTCAAGAATGGTTATTACACTTTAACCATCAGGCTTTAGTGTGGATAACTTCACTCACTGAACTGATTCCACAACCAATAGCTCACTTTCAAGGTCTCCACAACTCATGTGTTCAGTATTATTTATTTACTATTTATTACTTTTTTGGTATTTCAGTTTGTCTTCTTTTGCACGTTGTCTGTTTGTTACTCTTTATTTGTGTGATGCATTCCATTATGTTTCTTTATGCTGCTATGAATGCCTCAAGAAAATAAATCTTATTGTAGTATATGGTGACATATATTGTAACAAGAGAATCCATTTGCAGAGTAAAGTTTAGAACTAAGTCAGATGCAGACTCAGACTTGAAATGGAGAAGGAGACACAAACAAAATCCAAAGGTGAAATCCCAAACAGTACTAGAAATGAAATTCCTACAATTGAGTACTGAGTGCTCAGCATGACGCCTTTAAGTACCGACTTTCCATGAAGGAATGTGACAGGCAATAATTGGCAGTCTGAATCTTAAAGAGACAGCAGCAGTAAAACCATACCCTGGGGAAGTGGATTGATGAAACTTGGATGTCTGCCACTGTTCAGTCAGCACCATGACAATATATGTACTTTGATAATAAATTTATTTTCAACTTTGAACTTTGAAGCAGAAAACTATTATATTGTCATTACAAACAAATGTGATTTACTAATGTTCTTCAGGAGAGGAAATCTGTCGTCCTCAGCAGACTATGCCATATCTAGCTCCAGGCCCATGTTGTGTTATTAACTTATCTCACCTCTGTTATGGCTTAACAAGTTATCATTTATACCAGTACTTAAATAAGAATCAGGTTTATTAATACTGACATAGTGTGTAGAACATAGAATAACCATATAACATATAACAATTACAGCATGGAAACAGGCCATCTCAGCTCTTCTAGTCCATGCTGAACACTTACTCTCACCTACCTGCACTCAGCCCATAACCCTCCATTCCTTTCCTGTTCATATACCTATCCAATTTTTTTTAAATGACAAAATCAAACCTGCCTCTACCACTTCTACTGGAAGCTTGTTCAACATAGCTACCACTCTCAGAGTAAAGAAATTCCCTCTCGTGTTACCCTTAAACTTTTGTCCCTTAACTCTCAACTCATGTTCTCTTGTTTGAATCTCCCCTACTCTCAATGGAAAAACCCTAACCACGTCAACTCTATCTATCCCCCTCATAATTTTAAATTCCTCTATCAAGTTCCCCCTCAACCTTCTATGCTCCAAAGAATAAAGTCCTAACTTGTTCAACCTTTCTCTGTAACTTAGGTGCTGAAACCCAGGTAACAGTACAGCACAGTACAGGCCCTTCACCCCACAATGTTGTGCCAACTCTTAAGGGTCGTATGCCATAAAGTTTGTTGTATTGTGGCAGCAGGACATAAAAAAGGCATAAAAATGTGCTAAATAAATGAACAAACAAACAAATAAATAAGCAAATAGTTTAGATAGATGAATAGTGCAGAAGATGAATAATGAAGTAGCCATTTAAACAGAGAAAGAATAAAAATTAAATTCCCTCGCCAATGGGAAACCTTTCAGCAGAACGAATGTGGTTCAAGAAGAGAACACATCACCTTCTCAGGTGTAATTAGGAGGATGCAGTAAATGTTGTGGTGCACCATCAATAACTCTCTCTGAGACGTAAAGGCGAGATATTGGCTTTTATTGACTGGAAGAAAGAACAAGCAGAGGTTGACCACCATACTACATGCTGGAGACAGAGCGGCCGGGCTCAGGCCTCGATCGCCTTTATACAATGGTCTGTGGGAGGAGCTTCAGGAGCAGTCAGCGGGGGCATGTCCAGACAGGTATATGTAATTCACCACACATTGGCCGTATGGATAGCATCCAGGTTTTGAGAAGAAAGAAACAGAATCACACCTAGGTGATTTACCATATTGCAAGTGTTATATAAAGACAACATTTTGGTTTATATAAATTAACATCCACTATCTGAAGGGCAACATTTACTCTTAAGTACCTGGTTATCTTTAAGTGGAATTCTTAAAGATAATAGGATACTTAAATGATTACTATTAATCAACATTGCTTGATCAGCACAAGGAACAATGCAGGCATTAAATGCAGTCCCTATGTGATTATTGTAAAATGCTCAGAGCCAGAACCACTTGCAGCATCTAAGTTTTGCAAGTCTGTTAATTAAAAAAGCCAAAAACTATCCTGCAAGTTTCCCTTACCACATTGTAAAATGTTGCCATCTCACAGCAATGCCACAGTTCGGTGAACGTAAAAGATCATGGGATCTTGGGAAGAAAATAGAGGAGGTCTCCAATGGTTTGCCTGCAGTCAGTTTGGGTCTTCATTACCAATTTATACTGAAATATTTCTACTTACGACAAAGCCAGTTTTGCTAGGGTTCTGCAGATAAGAACGGCAAACAAAAAAGGGAAAGTAAGGGAGAAAAAGATAGCAAAAAGAATAGAGCAGCATGGCAGTGTTGTGGTTAGTGCAACACTTTATAGTGTCATTTGAAAGATCAGGGTTTGTTTCCTGTCACTGTCTGTAAGCAGTCTGCACATTCTCCCCACGTCCACGTCAGTTTCCTCCGCGTGCTTTGGTTTCTTCCGGCATTCCAAAAGTGTACAGGTTGGGGGGAATGGCTGCTGTCGGAAGTGTGTGATTTGATTTGACACAAATGAAGCATTTCACTGTGTGTTTCGATATTTTGATGTACATGTGACAAAATAAGCTAATCATTTTTTAATCTCTCAATATAATGTACAAGCCCCTAATAGTGGCAGATAATTAATGGGAAAACATTTTGCATAAAATATTTTAGATTAGTAAAATTCTCAGTAAACATAAAAATGATCAAGTGTAAAAGAAATTTAATTGGAGGGAGTGTCCTCTATTAGTACTAAGCAAGCAGTGTAATGAGTCTACATGTTGTACTTGTGATGTTCAATCTCATTGACTTCAATAGAATTGAATTTGTGAAATGGAGTGCGATGCATATCCACTTTTACATGGTACATTTCATGTAACTGACACAGGACAAATTTCAAGTCAAGTGTGCAAGCATTTAATTCACTTCATAGTTCACTTTAAGTTTGTTCTCAAAAATGATGTCAAGAATTAGGCAATGTGGCTTTTTTGAAAAATAACATTGGTAATTGATGAAGCTTAATGTATTCTAAGGCATATTTCTATTACTTTCAACTGTTTTAAGAGATCGTAAGTGTTTCTAAAGAAATGACTATGTTCAGTAAGATTCATTGTCAGAATCAAAATGCAGAATTAATATGTGTTCAGAGCTCACAATATGAATTCTAATGAAGGGATAGTGATAAGGCTGTCAGTGCACCTGACATACTGACATGAAAAATCAATAACTATTTTTTTAAGCTGGTAATAGTTTTCTTTTGGATCATGAGCTTAATTGGTTTTCCCATAAATATTTCAACACCAACAGACGCTCTTTGCCAGTATGAAACCATCACATTAACTTTCAAATTGTTTGCTTAGAGCATTGTTTCTTCCATTTAACATGCTAAAAAGGATTAAATATTGGGCCGGGATGCAGGTAACATTAATTCAGTTGTATGCCTTTGATCTTATGGGAGGCTGCACAGATTGCAGCTTCAGGTTTTGGGATCTGAGTGCAGGTAAATGGAAAAGGGCTTAACTTGGTACAGTATATGTGTTTAGGATTGCCACATGCACAAAGGTACAGTGAAAAACTTACCTTAAATTTAGAGATATCGCGGGGTAACAGGCTCCTCCAACCCAATGAGCCTGTTGCACTCAAATTTCACCCATGTGACCAATTAACGTACTAACCTGTACGTCTTTGGAATGTGAGAGGAAACCAGAGCACCCAGAGGAACTCACACAGTTACAGGGAGAGTGCACAAACGTCTTACACAAAGTGGATGGAATTAAACCCAGGTCACCTATGCTGTAGTACATTGTGCTAATCAGTACACTACCATGCTGCCATGATACACTCCATGCCATCCACACAACCAGTACAGGTCATTCCACTATATCAGTCCATCCAGTTTGGATAAGGGGCAAACAACAGAAGAATGCAGAATAAAGTATACACAGAACATAGTGTTAAGACTAGAGGTGAAAGTTTTAAGAAGAAACTTAAAGGCATCATATTTTACGAAGCAAATGGTGGATAGCTGTCAGAGGAAATGGTTGAGGCCAGTACATTAGACACACACACATTACTGTAAAAAAAAGTCTTAGGCATATATACGTTAATAGCTAGGGTGCCTGAGACTTTTTGCACGGTAATGTTTTTACCAACATGGAGCTGATGGTGAGTTTGTAAATCTGGCAGGAGCAAAGGATTTTGTGAAAGGTGATGATGGAGTGCCATGGGAGGGGTGTGGGATAGTGTCAAAGAAGGAGTTCAGGGGTGGGGGAGGGGGTGACACAGATGCAGACACACCAAACCCTGAGACACAAGAACAAGGTCATTTGAATCCAGACAATTAGTTTATTGACCATTTCAGAATGTTTCTCTGATGCTTCCCACATCATGCCCTCTTTCTTCCCCTTTTCCCAAGCATGATTCCCCTCTCCCACTCTCATACCACAGTAGAGAAACATTTCAGAACCAAATCTATCATCACTCACATAGGTCATGAAATTTGATTTTTTAAGCAGCAGCATTACCATGTGATACCTAAAGTTACTACAGTACTGTGCAAAAGTCTCGGGCACTCTTCCTATAGACACATGCCTAAAACTTTTGTACAGTTTTGTAGAATAAGTATGTGGACACATACATGGCTGGCAAGAGATTAGTGGGATATGGGCCACGAACTGGGAAATGGGATTAGCTTGAATGTTGGTCAGCATGGACAAGTGTTGGCTGAATGGCGTTGTTCCATTCTGTTCAACTCCATGACTCCATAAAATGGTTAAATTCATTTCATCCCAAGGACAAATCTGGAATAGTTTTGTTTATTTTGAACTAGCTTGCTGCATGGGGGCAATGTGATGGCCTTTTACAGGTGGCAGTCATTCTGAATGGAAAATACTATCAATATTCTGAATTTGTTCTGTTCCTTGCAATGTTATTTTTTGACTTAGGATGCAGCTAGAGTATGGATTGCAATACATCAAAGTTCAATGTTCAAGGTAAATTTATTATCAAAGTACATATATGTCACCAGATAATATCCTGAAATGTATTTTCTTGCAGGAATTTACAGTAGAACAAAAAAATGGAATTAATGAAAAACTGCTCACAAAACTGAAATTGATGTGTAAAAGACAAACTGTGGAAATACTGAAAAATTAATAATAAGTAAATAAATGTTGAGAAATTCCTTGATTTTTTTTAGGAGACTTAGTTAAGTAGGTTAGTACATTATTTCCTAGAATATAGAAGAAAGAGTAGAGATTTGATAGTGGTATATAAAATTATGAGGAGTATAGATAGATTAAATGTAAGCAGACTTTTTCAAGCGAGGTTGGGTGAGACTGGCGCTAAAGTTCATGAGTTAAGGGTGAAAGGTGAAATGTTTATTATTTATTTATTGGGATACTATGCTGAATAGGCCCTTCCGGCCCTTCGAACCTCGCCAGCCAGCAATCCCCTGATTTAATCCCAGCCTAATCATGGGACAATTTACAATGAGTAATTAACCTACAAAACTGAAAGTCTTTGGACTGTACGTGGAAACCAGACCACCCATAGAAAACTCACGCAGTCAGGGGTAGAAAGTGCAAACTCCTTACAGACAGCAGCAGGAATTGAACCTGGGTCACCGGTACTGTAATGTGTTTTGCTAACCATTACACTACCGTGTTGGGCCATGTTTAAGGGGAACATGAGGGGAGAACTTCTTCACTCAGAGTGTGGTGAGAGTGTGGATTGAACTGCCAATGGAAGTGCTAGATGCGGACAACACACACAAAATGCTGGAGGAACTCAGCGGGCTAGGCATCATCTGTGGAAAAGAGTACAGTCAATGTTTTGGGCTGAAACCCTTCACCAATCCTGCCAAAGGTTTTTGGCTTGAAACATTGACTACTCTTTTCCATAGATGCTGCCTGGCCTGCTGAGTTCCTCCAGCATTTTGTGTGTGTTGCTTGGATTTCCAGCATTTGCAGATTTTCTCTGGTTAGTGATGGATGTGGGTTTGATTTCAACATTTAAGAGAGATTTGGACAGGTAGATGGATCTGAGAAATATGGAAGGGAAATGGTCCAGGTGCAGTTCGATGGGACTTGGCAGACTACATGGGCTGAAAGGTCTGTTTCTGTGCTGTAATATTCTATGACTCTAACATGGTTTGTAGGATCCTACAAACTACAATAGTAAAGCATTTACTTCAATTGTAATTAACAAGAACATTCAGTTAATTCCGAGAAGCTGTTAACCACCAGAAATCTAATGTTTTATCAGTGTTGTTGTTCACAGCATTTGTTTCTTTGACTTTCTCATTATTTCCATTCCTACCCATTGTATGATTTCCAGAAAAATCTAATAGACAAGCGAATGCTCTTAGCATTACTCCTGTCTCAATGGAGAATCCATGTCAGTTTCCAGATGCACCTTTTGTGGTGCTTGTATCCATAAGTTAAGATGCGTGACACTCATTATTAATTGAAGCCAGTGCTTGTGTCCGACACTCAGTGTTTCATTGCATTAATACACAAATGCATTTCATCACCTCCAATGAGCTATCTTAGGTCTGGAGGAACATGTTTCTTTGCAATAATTCTAGATATGCTTCACCTGAATATAAATTGTTGCTTTATTGTAACTGGGGCAATTTTGAAGGAAACTCTGCCTTCAGACTATTGAAGCTATTCAAAATGACAAATTGATTTAGTCAGTTTTCATCCCATTATAAGTTATACGTTATTTCATTATGCTCATTATAACAGTTATTTCATCTTTGAATGTTCTTCCCACTTTCAATGAACCAATCAAGTTAATTTGTTACAGAAGTAATATGCTGGATGATTACAATTGTACCTTACCTTGAATAGAATAATGACTTGTACAACACATAACTGATGTGCAAATTAACTGCCTGCTTTTGATTTGGAGAATTCTTAGCTACGCATTGACAAAATTGCACTGTTAAAAAACAGAAATTAATAACTTTTGGAATAGGTTTATCAGCCTTTTAATCTGCATGGTTAAAATTATGATCTTTTTCATGCTGATGCATATTTCATGCTATTCAGTAGCATGTCTCCATGTTCCCAATGTTGAAAAGTATTTGAGAAAGGAATCAGAAAGACATTAGCATCTTGTTCAGCTTCACATGGATGGGCCCACCGACCTAGATTTGGTTTGGTTGTAAAATTTTCATTGTGTTTTATTACTGCATCCTTCCCCATCTCTGAAATCTCCAACATGATAATTGTTCAAAAGGTTTGAACTTTTCTTAATCACATTCCATTCTGATTATCCATTGTTAAGGCTGCAGAAGGTGAAAAAGGGGTTTACTGGGATGCTGCCTGGATTAGAGAGCATATGCTATGAAGAGAAGTTGGACAAACTTGCTTTGTTATGTCTGGACTGGTGGAGGCTGAGGGTTGGGGTGAAAGAAGTTTATAGATTATAAGAGACAGAGTAGATAACCAGTATCTTTCTTTCTGGAAATGTATCATCTAATACTTGAGGAAATGCATTTAAAGTGAAAGGGAGAAAATTCAAAAAGATGTGTGGGAGCAAGTTAGTTTTTGCACAGAAGGGTGGGTGCCTGGAATATGCAGCCAGGGGTGGGGGTTGGGGCAGATATAATAGACGTATTTAAGAGCCTCTTAGATAGGAACATGAATGTGTAAATAATGGAGGGATATGCACACTGTGCACGCAGAAGTGATTAGTTCAGATACATGCTTAATTACTAATATAATTGGTTTGACACAACATCATAGAACCAAAGGGCTTGTTCCTGCACTGTATTGTTCTACATTTTAATTCTGCTCTTTTATTCACTTCTGCATTTCTTGTTCTACCATTGATATCGTCACTTACCAAGGCCTCCATGCATCTCTCCACTTCTCCACCTCTTCGCAGTCCTTTTGTCAGGTTTTTGAGCACCAAACCCAATGAGTCTTGAAATCAATTTTAGTTTGATAATCACTTCCTTACCATTCTTGGATAACTCCTAGAACGCCAGAAGAACTCAGCAGGTCAGCGGACATCTATACGGGGAAGCAGACATTCAGCATTTTGGGTAGAGACTCCTTCATCAGGAACCAAACCTATGACTGTCCATTTCCCTCCATAGTTTCTGCCTGCCCAGATTCAGATTCATTCTTATCAATTTATCAAATGTCTATCAAAACATACAGTGAAATGCATTGTTAGCAACCATTAGCAACCTAAGAATGTACAGTGGGCCACCCACAAATGTCACCAGTGACAACACATTCCAGACTCACTGAGTTCCTCCAGCATTTGGTGTGTTTCTCCAGATTTCCAGCACCAACAGTTAGTCTTCTTGTTCCACTTAACCTCCTTAGGATGTTTCATTACATTTCCAGATGGATTATAATGGAAGTTCCAGTAGTTCTAAAACCCAAACAAAATGAATGGTTATGCTGGCTGAATTGTCACTGAACAAAAGCCTACCAATCTGATTCTTGGCCAACTCTACTAACTGGTATTGCAGATAAATAAATTGTGAGATTTAACATTGCAGTCTGTGCTCTGGCCTGATGGAATTTGTTCTATCCATCCATCAATACATTTCTACACATTCTTTTTTAGCCTGCCTCGTTCCTTTCTTATTTTATTTAGATAAATGGCACAGCCCACAAGCCCACGATACCCATGTGAACAATTAACCTCCTAGTTCATATGTCTTTGTGGGCTGAAGGGCCTGTATTGTGCTGTAGGTTTTCTATGTTTTTAGAATATGGAGAGGAATTTGAAGGAAACACATGCAGTCACAAGGAGAATGTACAAACCCCTTACCGACTGTGGCAGCAATTCAACCCAGTTTACTGGCATTGTAATAGCATTATGTGAACTGCTATGATACCATGCTACCCCTTTTCTCAGTAATAAAAAATAATCATCTCATTATTCCATTCAAACACTCCAGTTTTGGCATTCACTGTTACTATCTGTTAATGTTAAAGTGTCAGTCTCAGTTTCAACATTTCACTCACACTGTAGACTCACTTCATGCCTTCTGCCATTTGCTGATGTAACAATTGGGCATTTAAACAGGGGTTATTGTATTTTATTGACAAATGCCTCTGCAATGGATTTTGGGTAAAGCTTGACAGATGATTAATGAATGTAATTTAGTGGGGTTTATTAAGGCGCTAATTAAGATACTGGTTAGGCAGAAACTTTAGTACTCTAACCTACTTTCTTGTCTTTCCCTAAAGGGTTTTTCCAGTAATGGTCAGAATTAATGTGGCCACTTAGCTATATAGAGTTTGATACTCAAACATGAGGAAATCTGCAGATGCTGGAAATGCAAACAACACACACACAAAATGCTGGTGGAACACAGCAGGCCAGGCAGCATGTATAAGGAGAAGCACTGTCGACGTTTCAGTCCGAGACCCTTCGTCAGGACTAACTGAAAGGAAAGACACTAAGAGATTTTGAAAGTAGTGGGGGGAGGGGGAAATGCGAAATGATAAGAGACCAGAGGGGTCCTTGTAAGCAGAACAAGTGCTACACCTGCCCTTATGCTTCCTCCCTCACCACCATTCAGATCCCTAGACAGTCCTTCCAGGTGAGGCGACACTTCACCTGTGAGTCGGTTGGTGTGGTATACTGCGTTCGGTGCTCCCAGTGTGGCCTTTTATATATTGGTGAGACCCGACACAGACTGGGAGACCGTTTCACTGAACACCTATGCTCGGTCCGCTAGAGAAAGCAGGATCTCCCAGTGGCCACACATTTTAATTCCACGTCCCATTCCCATTCTGATATGTCTATCCATGGCCTCCTCTACTGTCAAGATGAAGCCACACTCAGGTTGGAGGAACAACACCTTATATACTGTGTGGGTAGCTGCCAACCTGATGGCATGAACATTGACTTCTCTAACTTCCGTTAATGCCCCTCCTCCCCTTCTTACCCCATCCCTGACATATTTAGTTGTTTTTTTCTCTCCCTCTCTGCCCATCACTCTGCCTGTTCTCCATCTCCCTCTGGTGCTCCCCCCCTCCCTTTCTTTCTCCTGAGGCCTCCTGTCCCATGATCCTTTCCCTTCTCCAGCTCTGTATCACTTTCGCCAATCAGCTTTCCAGCTCTTAGCTTCATCCCACCCCCTCCGGTCTTCTCCTATCATTTCATATTTTTCCCTCCCCCCCCTCCACTACATTCAAATCTCTTAGTGTCTTTCCTTTTAGTTAGTCCTGATGAAAGGTCTCGGCCCAAAACTTCGACAGTGCTTCTCATTATAGATGCTGCCTGGCTTGCTGTGTTCCACCAGCATTTTGTGTGTGTTGGAGTTTGATACTGTTATGTGCTGGTAACATTAAGTCTGGGCTGGTTTGGGGAAAAATGATGTGTGTAAGTTCAGTCAGAAATTTTGAAGCTGATTTGACGTAAATAAATAAAATGTAAAAAATACTGCAGATGCTGGAATGAAGACATGAAAATAGACAGCAGGACTGGCAGCATATTTGGAGGAAGAAAGAGAATCAGGTTTTCAGGTTGATGAACTTTCTTTGATGTAGTTTCATAAGTTTTGTTGTAAACTTATCAATAGATGCTGATTTATGTTGGAACATAAATCCAACTTTAAGATCGAGCCAACACAAGCATTATCCAAAAAAAAATGTGTAAATAAAACAAGAACTCCATCACACTCTTTACCACTGAGGCCATCATCATTCACGTCATGTGCTCTTCTCATTACAACCATAAGGGAGGAGGTACCTGATAACTTGAACTCCAATGTTTTACTAATAACTTCTTCACAAAATTTCTGAACAGACCATGAAACTTGCCATTCCTCTTTTCACTATCTGTCTACTGTCATATTTATGACTTATAGTGATTTATTTCTTGTACTGTACTGCTACCTTAAAATCTTCACATTTATCAACAAATACATTATAAATAAATTTCACAACATATGATAATAAACCTGATTCTGTTTCTGACATTGAAGCATGCCCCACCTTAGCCAACTGTCAAGTAGGACAAAAAGTTTGAATGTTTCTGAATTTCTCATGTTCAAATCGTATGGGTAATTAAAGAATTAAAACGTCTTAGAACATTAAATGAAATAAGCTTTCACAAATAATTCTGGAGTTTTAAATATCTGACTAAATTCAATGTGGAAAGAGCAAAAACCTGACTCCTTCCTGGTGGATTCTGCTGTGCAAGAGATGTGGGAAAGTTACCACAGTTTTGTGTTTTGTTACTGATCTTGAAAAGGAACCTGACATCAGAGTGCTTGTGGAAAATTGCTAGAGAGAATGGATACATAACTGGTACATACTTCACATGCCCATGGACACCCTACACTTGGTGACAGAGAAACTATCAGAAAGATTCAAAGCACATTTACTATCAAAAAATGTATAAATCAGGCACCCTGAAACTTGTCTGCTTACAGGTAGCTAGAAAGCAAGAAACCCCAATAACCCAGTTAAAAAATGACAAAAGCTATTGTGCAGAGAAAGAGAAAAAGCACATTCACATCATACAAACAACAGAAGCAAGCCAACAGCATTCCAAACCTAAATGAATCCTAGATCTGCTCACGGAGCAGTTGGAGTAGGCCCAAGCCTTCGTCCCCAGTACAGCACACCAGCTGCCCTTGCAGCGAGTCTCCTCTCTCCACGCCACTGACGTTGTCCAAGGGAAGGGCAAGGGCTGATACAGCTTGGCACCAGTGTCGTCACAGGTGTTGCCAGAATGAGGTTGAAGGCAACATCAGACTGCCTTAGGGACTCCAGGTCCGGATTTGTCCTCAGGGTTTACTCTCGAAGCCTTTCCCATGAGTGGCTATGGACGCAAGGCAGTGGAGGTTTGAAATCAGAGTTTTCCCTCTCTTAGAAGGACTGCCTTCCCAGGCTGATGAGCTCCATCTACCTGAATATATATAAAAAATGTTAAATATGTAGTGCAAAACTGAGAAAAAACTAACAAGGTAGTGTTCATGAGTTCAATGTCCATTCAGACATCTGGTGACAGAAGGGAGGAAGCTACTCCTGAATTGTTGAGTCTGTGTCTTCAGGCTCCTGTATCCAGGCTTCTGTGTTCAGGATCCTGCACCTAGAAGATCAAGTCCATCACTGATGGGGCAGTAACTGGTTAATTTGCAGGGCTAGTAGCCATAATCAGGACCATTGATCCAGAGACAGCAATGGGAATCCCAGGAAAGTAACTGGGACCTTAAACCTCAATAATTAAAAAAAAACAACAGTTTTGAAATTAAAAGGCTGATTATCATGAACAAAACTGGGTTAATGTCCTTCAGGGACCAAAACCTACCATCCTCCCTGGTTTTCTCTGTACCAGTTTTAAACTGCAGACCAACAACAGGGCTAATTCCAAACTACCCTCTCTGTTGAGACTATTGGCAGCATTAGCGTTAATGTAAACATCTAAAGAATAAATGAATTAAAAACTGAGGCATCCCACATTAAGCTGAATACAGACTTGGGTATATAACAATTTTTTTTTTCAATGCAGTGTTTCTTTCTCTGTCTGATTTTTTTTCTTCAGTCCTTTACTCTTCCACCCATCATCTCCCAGCTTTATTCCCCCTCCCAATATACCCCTCACCTGGTTTCACCTATCACTTGCCAGCTTGTACTGCTTCCCCTCCCTCCACCTCCTTCTTTTGTTTTCTTTCCCCTTCCTTCCCAGTCCTAAAGAAGGGTCTCAGCCTGAAAAGTGGACCGTTTAGTTCCTTCCACAGATGCTGCCTGACCTGCTGAGTCCTACAGCACTCCGTGTGCTTTGCTCTGGATTTCCAGTATCTGCAGAATCTCTTGTGCTTTTGAAACTTGACCTTTCTTTGTTAACTGTTAAATATGTGAATATGTAAAAAGCTGGATCTTAATCCCTGAACAAGACAAATTTTGTTTTGATTTTGTTCTTTGGGAATTAGGAGAGTTTGAGACTGAATGGAAGAGATTTCAAATTAAAATGAAATGAAGTATTATTTTACCTGTGTTACGAAATGCAATAGTTTTTTTTCTTCTCCCGTGTTGAGATTAATGTAATGTACCTTTTGGGAGTCTCTTCACAGCTGTGTGTAATTCTATCAATCTTTCTACTTCAAAACTGTTCTGCATATAAACCAAGTCAAGAAAAGAGCATGAAATGTAGCAGCTGTTTTGTTGCTCTTCCAGTGGGTGATCCAGTTCATTTCTCTCCAGAGATTAGTGAAGCTAAAATAGTGGCCGCCGAAAACAGGAACAGGAACCAAGACGTACTATTAACTCATTGCCGTTGCTTCCGACACAGGCTGCAAACCAGCCTCATGCTGTTGGCTAATTTGCGTGATTTCTGTGTGCATCCATTGCGAACTGTTCACTTCAGCAGGGGTTTTGTGCTGTCTAAAGTCAGCCTGCACCCCTTAAAGGGAAAGTGCACTGCAAATATAATAAACAGAGGAAATATTTTTCCACATGTCCATCTGGACTCTATAACATCTGAGGAATATTTAAGTAAGAGCAAGTGAAGGATTTAGTTTTATCTGTCTTGTCCACTATCAGCCTTGATGGAATGGTGGAGCAGAGTCGATAGGTATAATGTTCAATTCTGCTCATATGTCGCATGGTCTTATGTTCACTGTTGCTACCCATGGGTAAGAATATTTCCCCATCTTTAAAAGGCATGATGACCCATCTTTTTGAAGATGCAAGGGTTCAGATGAATGTATTATCTGGTTAATTAGTAATTCAGTTGTGTTTTTTGGCTTTCTGTTAGTTGTTTCGAGTCTTACAGGGTGATCAGGTGGTATGGTCAGGTGTCAGAAAGATCAGGAATGCAGACTGTCACTGTTAATGTGAGGGATACATGATTTAAGTGAGGTCTTATACTGAGACCTTCTTTGCTACAACAAGTATTATCACCTAATAAGATACTTCAAGATAATCTGCACCCCACAACTAGTACTGTCCCCTTACACACACACACACACACACACACACACACACACACACACACACACACACACACACACTCACACAAAGAGGCAGACTGACAGACACACAAAGAGACAGGCTGACAGACAGATACACACACACAAAGTGACAGACAGATACAGGCACACAGACAGACACACACACTGACAGATGCAGACGCACAAAGAGACAGACAGACAGATACGGACACACAAAGAGACAGGCTCACACACACACACACAATGCTGCCACATGCCTGTCCTCTGCTAGTCTCTCACTCCATCCTGGATATTCCAACCCCACCTCCCCCCCCTCAAACAGTGCTTCAAGTGGGATAACACAAAACTAATTCAATATACATCACCTGCTGAATTCAGGCAAAGTCAGTGAGGACAAAGGAGGCTACCTGTATGCAAAATATGACCTTGTCAGCAGTATATCCCACTCTACTGGGGAGACCATTCCTCATTTCATTGGCTACAGATGTCTCAACCACCTCTAGTATGGAATCCATCCTCAGTGTTTGTAAATCACAGAGCTCCCCTGTTCTCAGCATTTCAGCATGGCCGTGGAAGTAGAGCCAAGATGTAAGAAGGTAGATCATCATCACATTCCCCAGGACAATTAAGAATGGGCAACAAATGCTGTACTCACCAGTGGGACAGAACATTGTAGCACAGAAAAGACTCTTTGTCCCACAATGTTCTGCCAACCTTTCGAACCTTCTCTAAGATGAATCTGACCCTTCCCACCTACATAACTCTATTTTCGGTTCATCCATGTGGTTATCTAAGAGTTTTTTAAATGCCTCTAATATATCTATATCTACCATCACCCCTGACAGGGCATTCCACACCCCGCCATTCTCACTGTCAAAAACCTACCCCCCCAGACGTTCCTCCAATCAACTTGAAATTATGGCCCCGGTCTGTTTCTGCTGTGGGGAAAAAGTCCTTGGCTGTTCATTTATGCCTTTTCTCATCTTCTACACCAGTAGAAGATGTGTTAAATCTCCTCTCATCCTTCTATGCCCCATGCTTACTGTCATCTGGAATTCACTATCAAAAGGAGATGGCAGGAAAGAGAAACAGTCATCACAGCAAAAAGAAAGTACCTGTTGCAGCCTTTGATGTACTGCAGCCTCTAAGGTTAAGTACTAAGAGCAGAAAAGCCGAATGGAGATTAATGGCTGAATGGCCTCCTGCCTTTCAAATTTCCATGATTCTCTGATGGATTAGCTGAAGTAAGACTGTATTGAATACTTCTCCTTGCTCTCACTTGGAAAGTAGATTTGAATTTAAACAAAACAATCACACAAATGTATCCTCCTATCTATTCAGCACTACTTTGCTCCACCGTGTAGAAAACTGTCGCCTGTAGCGATTACATAATTGACCAGTTGATGTATTCTTGCTGGTGTTGATTGGCAGAGAAAGGGCCTTCAAGGTAAGTGTATAAATTGGTGAAAAATTTGTAACCCATTTAAACAACTCTCGTGAGACATTCAATAGGCTATCTTCAAGCTGTTCGCTATGAGGTTTACTTCCATGGACTGAAATATTATTCAATCCTATTCCGCAAGACCAAACAAGGTTTAAGTAAGGTGGGGAGTCCAACCATCACTGCACTGCAAAATGATGGGCACCTGCTTTAGGGAGCAAGGTAGTGAAAAGGGAAAATTTAATATCCTTTTCAGTAAAATTGCAAGCAACTCTATCCTTGCTGATCTGATTTAACACAAAAACAATGAATGTCACTGTATGTTTTGATGACTGCCTGAAAGCAGTTTGTACGATTTCCCCGTGGCCACATGGGTTTCCTCCGGGTGTGCCGGTTTCCTCCCACAGTCCAAAGATGTATCACTTGGTAGGGTAATCGGTGATAGTAAATTGTCCTGTGATTAGGCTCAGAGTAAATCAAGGTATTTCAACATGCAGGTGGACTGGGAGAATCAGGTAGGTGCTGGACCCCAGGATAGGGAGTTTGTGGAGTGTCTAAGGGATGTATTTTTGGAACAGCTTGTGCTTGATCCAACCAGGAACGAGGCTATTTTGGACTTGGTGATGTGTAATGAACAGGAATTGATAAGTGATCTTGAAGTAAAGGAGCCATTAGGAAGTAGTGATCATAACATGATAAGTTTTTATCTACAATTTGAGAGGGATAGGGGCAGATCAGAGGTGTCAGTGTTGCAATTAAATAAAGGAGACTACGGAGCCATGAGGGAAGAGCTGGCCAAAGTTAAATGGGCGGATGCCCTGGCAGGAAAGACAGTGGATCAGCAGTGGCAGATATTCTTGGGCATAATACAAAAGATGCAAATGCAGTTCATTCCAATGAGAAGGAAGGATTCAAAGAGGGGGAAGGGGCCACAGTGATTGACAAAGGAAGTCAGAGATTGTATAGCATTAAAGAAAAAGAAGTATGACAGGGCTATGATGAGTGGGAATACAGATGATTGGGAAAGTTTTAAGGAACAACAGATCTTAACTAAAAAAAGCAATATGGAGAGAAAAAATCAGGTATGAGCTCAGTCTATCCAGGAATATAAAAGGGGATAGCAAAAGCTTTTTTAGCTATGTGAAGAGAAAGAAGATAGTTAAGAACAATGTTGGCCCCTTGAAGAATGAATTGGGAGAAATTGTTATGGGAAACAGGGAAATGGCAACAGAATTTAATGCATACTTTAGATCTGTCTTCACCAGGGAGGACACAAGCAATCTCCCAGATGTATGGATGGGCCAGGGTCATAAGATATCAGAGGAATTGAGACAGATTGACATTAGGAAAGAAACTGTGATGAGTAGACTGGTAGGACTGAAGGCTAATAAATCCCCGGGTCCAGATGGTCTGCATCCGAGGGTTCTAAAAGAGGTGGCTCAGGAAATTGCGGATGCATTGGTAATCATTTTCTAATGTTCCTTAGATTCAGGATCAGTTCCTGAAGATTGGAGAGTGGCTAATGTTGTCCCACTTTTCAAGAAGGGAGGGAAGGAGAAAACGGAGAACTATCGCCCTGTTAGCCTAAAGTCAGTCGTGGGGAAGATGCTTGAGTCCATTATTAAGGACGAAATAGTGGCACATCTAATGGCAGAAATAGGATTAGGCCGAGCCAGCATGGAACTACCAAGAGCAAATCATGCTTGACTAATCTGTTGGAGTTTTTTGAGGGTGTAACAAGGATGTTAGACGAGGGTAAGCCAGTAGATGTTGTGTACCTAGATTTTCAGAAGGCATTCGATAAGGTGCCACATAGGAGATTGGTGAGTAAAATCAGAGCTCATGGCATTGGGGGCAGGGTTTCAACATGGATAGAAAACTGGTTGGCAGATAGAAAGCAAAGGGTAACAGTGAATGGGTGTTTCTCAGACTGGCTGGAGGTGACTAGTGGGGTACCACAGGGCTTTGTATTGGGACCACAGCTCTTTACAATTTATGTCAATGATTTAGATGAGGGCATTGAAAACTATATCAGCAAGTTTGCTGACGATACTAAACTGGGTGGCAGTGTGACATGCGAAGAGGACGTTAGGAGAATACAGGGAGACTTGGAAAGGCTGAGTGAGTGGGCAGATACTTGACAGATGTCATTCAATGTGAATAAATGTGAAGTTATCCACTTTGGAAGCTGGAACAAGAGGGCAGGGTATTGTCTGAACGGTGTCGAGTTAGGTAAGGGAGAAATGCAAAGAGACCTAGGAGTCCTAGTTCACCAGTCAATGAAGGTGAATGAGCAAGTGCAACAGGCAGTGAAGAGGGCAAATGGAATGTTGGCCTTTGTTACAAGGGGAATTGAATACAAGAGCAAGGATGTTCTTTTGCATTTGTACAGGGCCCTGGTGAGACCACACCTGGAATATTGTGTACAGTTTTGGTCTCCAGGTTTAAGGAAGGACATTCTGGCAATTGAGGAAGTGCAGCGTAGATTCACTAGGTTGATTCCTGGGATGGCAGGGCTGTCTTACGCAGAGAGATTGGAGAGATTGGGCTTGTACATGCTGGAATTGAGGAGATTGAGAGGGGATCTGATTGAAACGTTTAAGATAATTAAAGGATTTGATAGGATTGAGGCAGGAAATATGTTCCAGATGTTGGGAGAGTCCAGTACCAGAGGGCATGGATTGAGAATAAGAGGTCATTTATTTAAAACGGAGTTGAGGAAGAGCTTCTTCTCCCAGAGAGTTGTGGAGGTGTGGAATGCACTGCCTCGGAAGACAGTGGAGGCCAATTCTCTGGAGGCTTTCAAGAAGGAGCTGGATAGATATCTGATGGATAGGGGAATCAAGGGATATGGGGACAAGGCAGGGACTGGGTATTGATAGTGAATGATCAGCCATGATCTCAGAATGGTGGTGCAGACTCGAGGGGCCGAATGGACTACTTCTGCACCTATTGTCTATTGTCTATTGTATTTCTGGACAGCAAGGCTCGAAGGGCCAGAAGGGCCTATTCTGCACTGCATCTCAATAAAAAACAAAGCTGATCTAATCTTTAAAATCTTTAAACTTGTCTTGCTGCTACAAATGAAATCTATTATGACATATGAACTGACCAATGCATCACAGACTTGGGGCACAATGGTAGCAACATGATTAGTATAATGTTATCAAAGCTCAGGACGTTCCAGAATTCTGTTTGTACAATATCACCGCGACTATGTGAGTTTCCTCTTAATGCTCTGGTTTCCTCCCACATTCCAAAGACATACCAGTTATTAGATTATTTTGTAATTTTATATTGTCCTGTGTTTAGGTTAGTGTTAAATAGGTGGGTTGCTGGGTGGTGTGACTTGTTGGGCCGGAAAGGTCTGTTCTGCACCAGATCTCTAAATAAATAAATAAATATTGGTGATAATCAACCAGATTGGATTCTGATTCTAGGTGGTGGTAGAGACAGGTACATTAGGGAGTTCTAAGAGAGACTTAGATAGACCCATGAATGTGAGGTAAATGGAAGAATATGGACATTGTGTAGGCAGAGGAAGTTTAGTTGGTCATTTGATTACAGGTACTAATTTAATTAGTTTGGCACAACATTGTGAGCCAAAGGGCCTGTTCTTTCATTGTACTGTACTGCTGTATGTTCTATTTATTTTTCACTTCCCTGCCCACCCTTCATATTTATTTTGGACATACGAGGCCTTTCAGCCCTGATGGCCCTCAGAGGAAATTTGAGCACCAAGAGGCCACAGGTTGAATAAGCAAATTCCACAGAGACAGCTGCCAGTCAAGATCAAACTTGAATTCCTAGTGTTGTGAGGCAGAGGCCACACCAGCTGCCTTTTCATTCTATATTGTGATCAGTAAAGGAAGGTATTCCAATCCTCCTCTTAAACTGAAAAGATTTGAGGGTGATAGGTGAAGCCACCCACCTGGCTTCACTTCTCCTTTTAGCATGTTCTCCTCCTCCTTCCTCCAGCTTTTTATTCTTACATCTTCCCCATTCGGAAAGAATGACCTTGGCTCGAAACATCAACTGTTTATTCACTTCCATAGACGCTGCCCGAGCTGGTGAGTTCCTACAGCATTTTGTGTGTGTTGCTCTAGATTTCTAGCTTCTGCATTACGATTAGATTTATTTGTCACATGTACTTCAGAACATCAAAACATAAAGTGAAATGCCTTGTCTTGCATCAACATCCAGCACAATCCAAGGATGTGCTGGGGGTAGCCCGTAAGTGTTACCATGCTCCAGTGCCAACACAGCATGCCCACATTTTACCAATCCTAACTTGTGTATCTTTATAATGTGGAAGGAAATCGGATCACCTGGAAAAAATCCCATGTAATCACAGGGAAAATGCACAAATTCCTTACAGACAGCTGTGGAAATTGAACCCTGATCTTCCAGCTGATGCCAAAGAACAATGCAACCAACGGTGACATCTCGCAGACAGTTCACAAAACTACTTCTTCACTTCTTTTTTCAAATATGATTCTACCACTAAGCCGCATGCAACTGGAACTTGCCATTTACATTTCGATGGGCCAATTAAGTGATCTGGTGTTTTTCTGTCTCTGGGAGAGTTTAGTGAAGTTGGGAGGGCAGTGTGCACCCTGGATTCTGGAAGATTGGGGAGCTCACGATTAACTCCATTACTTCTCTCCAGCTGAGGTATCAAGCAACGCTGAAGTCGACAAAGGTGAAAGCGGAGGATGGCCATGTGTTCGGTGACATCTGTCATTATTTGACTGGTCTTCCTGTTAGCTGCTATTGAAGGATAGGGGGGATTTGGCAATGGGTAGGTACTAGTTGTGATAGGGCTGAGGAAGGGGAAAACAGAAATAAATCAAAGATAGCGTGCAACAGAGATTATAGAAAGAACAGGCAGGAGATGGGGCTTAATCAAAGCCAGTGGCTGACTTACAGTTGAATAGAGGCGTGGTGCAGTTAAAACAGAAAGCACCAAATACTGGACTGAGAGTATTGAATTTGAATGCACACAGCACAGGAATAAAATAGACGATCTTGAAATTCAGCTACAGATTGGCAAATATGACATTGTGGCCATCTCTGAAACTTGGGTAAAGGATGGCTGCCATTGGGAGCTGAACATCCATGGATATGCAGTACATTGGAAAGATAGGTTAGTAGGCAGAAGGGGTGGTGTGGCTCTGTATATAAGAAATAATATGAAATCATTGGAAAGAGATGACAAAGGATTGGAAGGTGTAGAGTCTCTATGAGTCTCTATGGCAAGGGTAAAGGACCCTAATGACACTTGCGTACAGGGCTCCAAACAATAGCCGGGATATGGATTACAAAATACTGCAGGATGTAGAAAAAGCATGTCAGAAAGGTAATGTCATGATAATCATTGGGGATTTTAACATGAAAGTGGGTTGGGAAAATCAGGCCAGTACTGGACCTCAAGAAAGAGAATTTGTAAAATGCCCAAGGGATGGCTTTTTATAACAGCTTGTTTTGAGCCCACTAGGGGATCGGGTGTGCTGGATTGGGTGTTGTGCAATGCTCCAAAGCCTAATGTTAAGGAATCCGTAGGGAACAGTGATCACAATAAGATCGAGTTCTCTTTGAAATTTGAGAAGGAGAAACTAAATTCCAAAGTGTCGGTATTTCAGTGGAATAAAAGAAATTACAATGGCATGACAGTGGAACTGGCCAAAATTGACTGGAAAGGGACACTAGCAGGAAAGAGCAGAGCAGCAATGGCGAAAAATCAGGGAAGTGCATGACAGATATATCCCAAATAAGAAGAAATTTTCAAAAGGAAGAAGGACACTACCTTGGCTGACAAGGAAGCCAGAGCAGTGGGATGATAAAGGATTGGGGAGCTTTTAAAAACTTGCAGAAGGAAACTAAGAAGGTCATTCGGAAGGAAAAGATGAATTAATGAGAAGAAGCTGGCAACTAATATCAAAGAAGATACTAAAAGCTTTATTAAGTATATAAAGAGTAAAAGAGAGTCGAGGGTAGATATAGGACCAGTACAAAATTATACTGGAGCTATTATAATGACAGATGCAGAGATGGCAGAGAAACTGAATGTGTATTTTGCATCAGTCTTCACAGTGGAAAACATCTGGAGTATACTGGACTTTAAGGTATGTCAGGGAAATAAAGTATGAGCAATGAAAATTACAACTGAGAAGGTGCTCAGGAAGCTTAATGGTCTGAGGGTGGATAAATCTCCTGGGCCTGATGGAATGTACCCTTGGGTTCTGAAGGAAGTAGCTGGAGAGATTGCGGAGGCATTAACGATGACCTTTCAAGAATTGATAGATTCTGCCATTGTACCAGATGATTGGAAAATTGCAAATGTTACTCCGCAATTTAAGAAGGGTGGGAAGCAGCAGAAAAGAAACTATAGACCTGTTAGCCTGACATCAGTGGTTGGGAAGTTGTTGGAATCGATTGTTAGGGAGGACCTGGTGGCACATGACAAGACAGCCCAAAACCAGCATGGTTTCCTGAAAGGAAAATCCTGCCTGACAAGCCTACTTCAATTCTTTGAGGAAATTACAAGCAGGGTAGACAAAGGAGATGGAGTAGATGTAGTGTACCTGGATTTTCAGAAGGCCTTTGACAAGGTGCTGCACATGAAGCCGCATAGCAAGATAAGAGCCCATGGAATTACAGGGAAGTTATGAGCATGGGTGGAGCATTGGCTGGTCGGCAGAAAACAGAGAGTGGGAATAAAGGGATCCTATTCTGGCTGACTGCCAGTTGCCAGTGGAGTTCCACAGGGGTCACTGTTGGGACTGCTGTTTTTTTACGATGTATGTCAATGATTTGGACTATGGGATTAATGGATTTGTGGCCAAATTTACCAATGATACAAAGATAGGTGGAGGAGTGGGTAGTGTTGAGGAAACAGAGAGCCTGCAAGAGATACTTAGATAATTTGAGGGAATGACCAAAGAAGTGGCAAGTAAAATACAATGTTGCAAAGTGTATGGTCATGCACTTTGGTGGAAGAAATAAACGGGCAGACTATTATTCAGATGGGGAGGGAATTCAAAATGCAGAGGTGCAAAGGGATTTGGGAGTCCTTGTGCAGGATACCCAAAAGGTTAACCTCCAGGTTGTGTCGGTTGCGAAGAAGGCGAATGGAATGTTGGCATTAATTTCTAGAGGTATAGAATATAAAAGCATGGATGTGATGTTGAGGCTCTAGAAGGCATTAGTGAGACCCCACTTGGAGTATTGTGTGCAGTTATAGGCTCCTTATTTTAGAAAGGATATACTGACATTAGAGAGGGTTCAGAGAAGATTCACGAGAATGATTCCAGGAATGAAAGAGTTACTGTATGTGGAATGCCTGGCAGCTCTTGGGCTGTATTCCCTGGAGTTCAGGAGAATGAGGGGGAGATCTCATAGAAACATTCCAAATGTTAAAAGGCCTGAACAGGTTCGATATGGCAAAGTTATTTCCCATGGTAGGGGATTCTAGGACAAGAGGGCATGGCTTCAGGATTGAAGGACGTCCTTTTAGAAGTAAGATGTGTAGAAATTACTTTAGTCAGAGGGTGGTAAATCTGTGGAATTTGTTGCCACAAGCAACTGTAGAGGTCAAGTCATTTGGTGCATTTAATGCAGAGATAGATAGGTTCTTAATTAGCCAGGGCATCAAAAGGTATGGGGTGAAAGCAGGGGAGTGGGGATGACTGGAAGAATTGGATCAGCCCATGATTGAATGGTGGAGCAGATTCAATGTGCTGAATGGCCTACTTCTTCCTACATCTTATGGTCTTATAGCCAGTTTAGGATTCTTGCGATCAACATCACAAGGATTGATTGGCATGTCTGAGGACTCATATTAGGGGACCTTGACATTCATGTTGCTTGTGCTTCTGGATCCTGGTTCCTTTTTGTTGTTGTTTTTAAGCAGTTTGATCATGGAGATTGATACAGTCTGGGGTGCTTTGGTGAAGAAAGGCCCTGCAGCATGACACTGAACTGAACTAAAATGAGTACTACTCGACTCCCGGTTTGATGTCGATATCCTACATGCTGTCTGTTTGCTCTTTGCTGTTAGCACAATTTTTTTTCTTTTTTTGTACAGTTGGTGTTTTCTTGAACAGATCCCATGGTGTTTCTTTGTTTCTTGTCTACTTGTGGGAGGATAAATCTCAGAATTGTATCCTGTGTACACACCTTGCTAATTAATTGACTTTGGCCTTGTGAGGTATTGCACTGACCATGCTGCCCCAACGCTACCGTTCTGCCCTGTGCTGAGATGACCCACTGAGGTGTCGACATGCCTCCGATACCCAAATAGCACGCCCAAAATTTACTAACCACTACGTCTTTGGAATTAAACTTTGGAAGGAATCTGGAGCAGTCAGAGGAAACGCACACAGTCAAGGAGAAAACGTACAATCTCCTTACAGACAATGGTGGGAATAGAATTTGGACTACAGCAGCTGCAAGGTGTTACACTAACCATTATACTACCGTGTGAGGGGTGAACAGTGATCAATAGTAGTCCAGACAAAGGTTCTCGGCAGGAAATATCGACTGTTTATTTCTCCTCCTAATGTGCTGACTGACTTGTTTCTCCCCCATTTTGTGAGTGTTGCTTAAGATTTCCAGCACCTGCAGACTCTCTTGTATTTACAGTGGAAAAAGGGGCTGGAGTGGGGGGGGAGGTTGGTGGGAGGTGGAAGCAATAATGGGCTGCAGATGATAGGATTTGACAGAAGAGGGAGCATGGATCAAGTGAAGGAGGAGGTGGTGGTGACATGAATAATCGAGAGAGGGGCCAAATAGGAGGAGCATGTGAGTGATTGCCAGAGAGAATGGCTGGAGGAGGAATCCAAGATGGCACCAGTGATGAATGTGACCAACAGTGACATCCTGCAGATGTGTTCACAAAACTACTTCTTCTCCTTCCTCTTTTCAATATGCTTCTACAACTAAACTATGTGTGATTGGAACCCATAAATTACATTTTTGTGATGTGTTTTTGGGCTGACTGAGTGACCTCGTACTTTTGCTGTCTTTGGGGGAGTTCAATGACATTGAGAGTGTGGTTTAGCATAGAGTGTGCAGTCCAATGGCAGAGTGCAAACCCAAGATTGGCTCCGTTACTCGTCGCCAATTAACGCATTGAGTGACATTGAAACTGACGAGGATGAGAGCAGAAGGCATGCTGGTGTTCAGCACCATCTGATCACTTTTGATCAGTCTCCCACTCTCTTTCACCCACTGCTGGAGGAAGGTGCAGGGGTCCTTGGTCTTGGGCAAGATTTTTTTGGCATGCCTTGTGAATGTGGACTCATTCTTAGAGGAATCTGCAGATGATGTCACTTGTTTCTGTTTCTGGTTACACTTTTTTACTGCTATTTTGAGTGATTTAATTGGGGCATTTCAGCACAGACTGGTTCTTCAGCCTGCAGTCAATGAATGTTTTCTTTTTTGTCTTGTAATTTTATCCTCAAATGGACTGCCCAGCCTAATTTTTTTTGTTTTATGTTAGTTTAGTGGTTTTTTTTCCCTCTTATTATATAAAATTTCCTGTCTTTTTTTTTGTATGAATTGCCAAGAGGAGGTTGTGGTTCTTTATTTATATGTAATAGTTCAATATAACATTTACATGACTTTAGTTGTTTTGTACGTTTATGTATTTGATACAACTTCTCCTCTGATTTGTATTTACTCATTTTAAAAAAATCAATAAAAAAAGATTGAAAATATAAAAAAAGAAAAATGAATAACAGCGCTAAGCCAAAATATAAACTTCCAAACAGTTTCAAGAACTCTGTGTGTTTTCATGTTTAATATTCTGGGTGTTATTGACTCGCTTTTTGTTGTTTATGTGCGTGGTGTTTAATGTTTTCTTTGAATGCAATCCATGGTGTTTCTTTGTTTTGTGGCTGCCTGCATGAAGACAGACCTCAGGGTTGCAGACTGTTTACATGGTGAGTAAGTATACTTGGAGAGAGGAAAGGAGCAGAGTGAGGGGGCAGGGTATCTGATATTAGAGAAATCAATATTCATGTGATCACATTGATAGACTATGACAATGTTGGTCCTCTTGTTTGCATTTAGCTTCAGCCTTGTGGTGGAGACATTTGAAGTCAGGCAGGCCACTGTGGGGATGGGGAGGGGTTATGACCTGACTTGCCACCAGGAGCTTCAGAAGACCATGGCAGATGGAGTTACTCTATCGCATTTTGTGCATTCAAGAATTTCTACATCTTTGTATCTTTCTTTGCCCTTTCATCAATCTGTGTATGCATTCAACTTTGCAAAAGTCCCAGAATAAAATATAATTCATATTTCACTGTTCCTAACCTAATAAAGTAAATTCCTAGCCACTGCCACAGATAATGTACACTGAAAAGCCCAGTCAGTTTAATACAAAAATTACTGCCAAGAAAACAAGTGAATTTCTGCCTCAGATAAATTGTATGACCATTATTTACAACATGTTATTTCAAGCATAATGTCAGCCACAGTGCTTCATTTAGTTAAACCCAGAGTTTAGAGATTTGTTTTTATCCTTTCCCACTCATTTGGCTAATCTTCTGACCTATTCCTGAAAACTTGGATGAGAGGGCCACAATTAAATATCTTGCCTGCAAATGAGCTTCTCACACAGTGCAACACTTCTTCAGTTCTAAGCACAAGAGAGTCTGCAGATGCTGGAGATCCAGAGTAACACACCAAATGCTGGAGGAAATGTGCAGGAGAGGCTGCTTCTATGGAGAGGAATAAAGAGTTGGTTTCAATACCCTTCATCAAGACTGGAAATGAAGGAGAAAGAAGACTTCTTCTCTCTTCCTTTACTATCTTGATACAAAACATTGACTGTTTATTAATACTGCCTGATCTGCTGAGTTCTCCTAGCATTTTTTGTGTTACTTCCACAGTTCTGCATTGGAGTGAGAGCTAATGAACATTGTTTAATCTTAATGGTGCAATTCTATTAAATTAATTTAATGAGATATATCAATGATTTGCAAAGTAGTAAATTGCTTAGTGTAATCAATGTTTTATCAATAAAGTCAAGCTCGATGCAGCCTGGCCATTTCAGTCATTAAACATAGAAGAGCAGAACACAGGAACAAGCTCTTTGGCCCACAATCTCTGTGCTGTAATGACAATTTAAACTGCATATGCTTTATCCTTCCAGACCTACTCTATGGAAGGAGTGGCAGCTTCTTAATGTGGCACCTGAACATTCAGCCTTTTGCCTTATCGCTTAGGCCTTGAATCGTACTGATCATAAGACATAGGAGAAGGATTATGCCAGTAAACCTATCGTGTCTCCTCTGCCATTTGATCATACTGATTTCTTTTCCCTCTCAATACCATTGTCCTGCCTTCACCTCCTTTGACACCCTTAATAATCAACCTCTGTTTTAAGTATATATATATTTACAGATTTGCATGCTCGGTTTGAAGAATTTCTTCCCTATTTCTTTTCAAGATGGATGTCTTGATGCCTTGTATTCTGCAGCTGTGCCCTTTGACCCTCCCACTATTGGAAACATTCTCTACATGCCCACTCCTTCATAATTCAATATTCAATAGAAATAAAGACTAAGGAAAATATTACCATTTACTGTTTGATGCTGTAGTTTGGATTTAGAAAACATAGAAAACCTACAGCACAATACAGGCCCTTTGGCTCACAAAGTTGTGCCAAACGTGTTGTGCCTACCTTAGCAACTACTAAGCTTACCCATAGCCCTCTATTTTTCAAAGCTCCATGTACCTATCCAAAAGTCTCTTAAAAGACCCTGTTGTATCTGCCTCCACCCCCATTGCTGGCAGCTCATTCCACTCTCGGAGTAAAAAACTTACCTTTGACATCTCCTCTATATCTACTCCGCAGCATTTTAAACCTGTGTCCTCTTGTGGCAACCATTTCAGCCTTGGGAGAAAGCCTCTGTCTATCCACACGATCAATGCCTCTCATCATCTTATACACCTCCATCAGGTCATCTCTCATTCTCCATTGCTCCAAGGAGAAAAGGCCGAGTTCACTCAGCCTTTTCTCATAAGGCATGCTCCCCAAATCAGGCAACATCCTTGTAAATTTCCTCTGCACCCTGTCTATGGCTTCCACATCCTTCCTGTAGCGATGCGACCAGAACTGAGCACAGTACTCCAAGTGGGATCTGACCAGGGTCCTATATACCTCTGTCTCACTGCCACTACATTACCTCTTGGTTCCTAAATTCAATCCCATGATTGATGAAGGCCAATGCACCGTAGGCCTTCTTAACCACAGAGTCAACCTTTGCAGATGCTTTAAGCATCCTCTGGATCCCTGTGATCCCTCACACTGCCAGGAGGCTTACCATTAATACTATATTCAACCATCATATTTGACCTACCAATATCTGGGTTGAACTCCATCTGCCACTTCTCAGCCCAGTTTTACATCCTATCAATGTCCCGTTGTAACCTGTGACAGCCCTTCACACTATCCACAACTCACCCAACCTTTATGTCATCATCAAATTTAAAAACCCATCTCTCCACTTCCTCATCCTGGTCATTTATAAGTATCATGAAGAGTAAGGGTCCCAGAACAGATCCCTGAGGCACTCCACTGGTCACCAACCTCCATGCAGAATATGACCTGTCTACAACCATTCTTTGCCTTCTGTGGGCAAGCCATTTCGAGATCCACAAAGCAAGGTCCCCTTGGATCCCATGCCTCCTTACTTTCTCAATAAGCCTCGCATGGGCTACCTTATCAAATGCTTTGCTGAAATCCATATATACTACTTCTACTACTCTTCCTTCATCAGTGTATTTAGTCACATTTTCAAACAATTCAATCAGGCTCGTAAGCCATGGCTTGCCCCTGACAAAGCCATGCTGACTATTCCTGATCATATTATACCTCTCCAAATGTTCATAAATCCTGCCTCTCAGGATCTTCTCCATCAACTTACCAGTCACTGATGTACGACTCACTGGTCTATAATTTCCTGGGCTATCTCTACTCACTTTCTTGAATAAAGGAACAACATCCACAATCCTCCAATCCTCTGGAACCTCACCCGTCCCCATTGATGATACAAAGATCATCACCAGAGGCTCAGCAATCTCCTCCCTCTCCTTCCCCAGTAGCCTGGGGTACATCTCATCCGGTCCCGGCAGCTTAGCCAATTTGATGCTTTCCAAAAGCTCCAGCACAACCACTTTCTTAATAGCTACATGCTCAAGCTTTTCAGTCTGCTGCAAGTCAGTGCTACAATCACCAAGATCCTTTTCCATAGTGAATACTGAAGTAAAGTATTCATTAAGTGCCTCTGCTATTTCCTCCAGTTCCATACACACTTTCCCACTGTCACACTTGATAGGTCCTATTCCTTCATGTCTTATCCTCTTGTTCTTCACATACTTGTAGAATTCCTTGGGGTTTTCCTTAATCCTGCTCACTATACCTTCTCACGGCCCCTTTTGGCTCTCCTAATTTCCTTTTTAAGATCCTTCCTATTAGCTTTATAGTCTTCTAGATCCCTAACATTACCTAGCTCTCTGAACCTTTTGTAAGCTTTTCTTTTCTTCTTGACTAGATTTATTACAGCGTTTGTACACCATGGTTCCTGTACCCTACCATAACTTCCCTGTCTCATTGGAACATACCTATGCAGAACTCCACACAAATATCCCCTGAACATTTGCCACATGGGCTAACATGGGTCCCTCAAAATAAGTATGATTACAAAGCTAACCATGATGTCAAAAATCAAATACTAGAAGCTGTGGGTTTAAGGTGAGAGGATTAAAGTTTTTAAAGGAGACTTACAAGGCAAGTTTTTCTTGATGTTGAGAGTAGTAGGTGCTTGGAATGTGGTACTAGGGGAGGTGTGGAATCAGTCATGTTGTTCAAGATGTATTCAAATGCTTCAGATATATCCAGACAAGCATTTACTTTGTGCAGATTAAGTTTGTCTTCTAGTCAGCACAACCATTGTAGGCCAAAGAGCCTGGTCCTCTGCTCCAGGGGTTTCAACCTGGGATCCATGGATGCCTTGCTTAATTTTATTGGTCCATGCCATAAAGTAAGTTGGAAGCCCCTGCTCTACTCTATTGTTCTATATCCTACATTCTATTATTCAAATGGCACTGATCCAGCTAGTTTGAATAGTCATGTTTATAGTTAAAACATTGATTAAAGATTGAAAGATTCAAAGATTCATTTTACTATCAAAGTATAAATGTAGAAGACAACTCGGAGATTCATCTTTTCCAGATAGCCAGAAAATAGAAAATGCAAGGAAGTTGTTGAAAAAAAGACTTCAGTTCCTCCCGCATAAAAACAAAAAAGAAACAAAACCTCACAAACCCCCAACCCCCTCCCTCACACAAAAAACAGCAAATCGTCCACACAGAAAAAAAATAGCAACAATAACATCAAACCCCCAACCCTCTCACTTTACACAAAAAAACTAACAGAGCATCCACACGGAAAAATGTCAACAAGAACACCAACCCCCATATCCCAGCCCCTCTCTCACACATAAAAATTATCATATCACCCATCGAGAAACCGGCAACAAGAAAGAACACACTGAAATCTGAAGGAGACCAATATAAACTACGGTCAACACCAATAATCACATAAAATTTAGAATTTCGATAATGTCCTCCGTCAGTATTGAGGAGAGTGACTGCTCAAACACAGGCCTTCTGTAGGGAGTGACACAGCAGCGATTTACTACTTTGGAATTCATTTGCACATCTCTTCAAATTAGTTTGGAGTAATTAAACCATTAAGATTATTTATGTTTATTAACTGTCCACAAACCAGTTTGTTTATTCCAGGTGGATTTTGAAAAACATGATTTTTTTGTCAAATGGCAAATTGCAAAACCGAAACTTCCAACCCTTCAAGCCACATCACCCAGTATTCCCTCGATTTAACCCTAGACCAATCACAGGACAATTTACAGCGATCAATTAACCTACCAACTGGTACGACTTTGGACTGTGGGAGGAAACTGGAGCACCTGGCGAAAACCTACACAGTCACAGGGAGAACGTAGAAGCTCCTTACAGGCAGTGGCGAAAATTGAACCCGTGTTGCTGGTACTGTAAAGTGCTGTGCTAACCACATTCCTCAATTGTTATTAATTAGATGTCAAAGAAGATGGGTTATTTGAATTTACACTGCATTCCCAATGATAATATGTATCATAGAACAGCAGGGTATCAGACCCTTTAGTCAATTGAGACCATATTAGCCATTCACCACCTGATGCACTCATCCCATGGTGCTTACATCTTTCAAAATATTAACTCATTATTTTGAATGAGAAAGTGATTAGGAAATTAAATCTTGGGAGTTATCACCTTCTGACAGCCTTATAATGTTTTTTTAGAGGAATTTACAACCAGACAGTGAAGATTGTTAATGTTCATAATTTCTCACTGATGTTTCGTCATTTCCTGTTGTCTGCTCAGCTGATTTCATGGTGAAATTTTCTTTTATTTCCTTTGACCAGTAAATTCAAAAGGAAACTACTGCATAGGCTAGAAACCTGGAATTTTTTAAAAAATCATGCAGAAAGTTTGGGAAATATTCAGGAGGTCAGGTGGCATTTGTGGACAGAAAAAATATAATTTTATGACTTATCAAAAATGGAAGAAATGTTATTACATTGCCAGTTGAAGTTGGGTACCGGGGCTTTGCTGGCCATTCATTACAGCGGTCTCTTAAGCTCCTTGGAGTTGAAGGACTGCAGTGCAGAAGAGCCACCAAGAACATTCTGGAGGCTGCTGAAAAGGTCTCATGGCGGCTGTGGATCCGGAGGCAGGATCCGTGGATTAGTGCGCCACTTGGACACAAGTCAGGGGCTGATCACCCCCGGCTGGGTCGCCCAGGCGAGGGAACCCGAAACATCCTATGACTCTGGGTTCATCACTGAAGACGTGTCCAAGTAGCACCAGAAGGTGTATTCTACAACTAATATTCTCTATTTTTATTCCAAATGTAATTCCTAGTGTGCAATACAACTAAAAACCTAACCTTAAACACGAGATGCTGCAGATACTGGGAATCTTGAACAACACCTACAAAATGCTGGAGGAGCTGGTGCAAAATCAATGGAGAGGAATAAATAGTCAATGTTTTAATCAGAGATCTTGACACAAAACATTGACTGTTTATTCCTCTCCATTGATGCTGCCTGGCTTACCTAGTTCCTCCAGAATTTTGTGTGTGTTGCTAAGTCTAATTTGTTTGGTTGGTTTAGTCAGCGTGTATAGGTTTTATGCAAAATTTCTGGATATTGAATAACAAGGGAGCTATGCTGCTCGATTCTGCTTTATCACTTCACAAGTACAAGTCCTGATGAAGGTTTTCCATCTTTTGTACGTCGACTGTTTATTCACTTCCATAGATGCTGCCTGACCTGCTGAGATCATCCAGCGTGTTGTGGGTGTGGCTTTGGATTTTGAGCATCTACAACACTTGTCCAGATATGGCAACAGTTAAAGAACACCTCTCAACATAGGCGGTACCCAAAAGTTCTACAAGGAAAAGGGTCACATACTAAAGAGATTTAGTAAGGTATCCAAAGCTTCATGCGAGGACATGAATACCAGGCATCTTGAGGTACAAAACGGAAGTGAATTTGGTGGAGAAATTTGTGGAAGAACTTCCAGAAAACAGATATAGCACATAGCATGGCGATAAATGAAAAAGGAATAATAAGATCAGAGACAAAAGGTGGTAGTTTAAGATGGTGATGGACTGGAGAAGGTTATAGTAAGTACAAACACAAGCACTGTGGCCGCATTTGGAGTATTGTGGAAAGGGTAAACAGTCGACATTTCAGGCCGAGACCCTTCATCAGAACTTGCTGATCATTATGAGTCCTGATGAAGGGTCTCTGTCTGAAACAGCGACTGTTTACTCTTTTCCATAGATGCTGCCTGGCCTGCTGAGTTCCTCCAGCATTTTCTGTGTATTGCTTTGATTTCCAGCATCTGCAGATTTTCTCTAGCTTGGAGTACTGTGTTCAGTTTTGGTCACCCTGTTACAGGAAAGATGTTCTTACACCAAAAAGACTTACAAGCACATTACCAGAACCTGAGTGAGTGAGTCATAGGGAGAGTTCAGACAGGATATGACTTCATTCCCTAGACTGTAGGAGACTGTGAGGTGATCAAATAGAAGTGTATAAAATCATGAGGGCACACATGGGATGAGTGCACTCATTCTTTTTCCTGGAGTTGAGAGAGGACAATAGGGCAGAGGTTTAAGAAGAGATGGGAAAGATTTAATAGGAATGTGAAAGGCAATTTTTTTTAACGTAAAAGATGTTATCTATGTGCAAGTGTGTGGAGGGTTCGAGATACGTTTCTACCAAAGGGGGTGTGAGGTGCTCCTTCCATCTTCTAGCCTGCAGGTCACCCTCGGGAAAGGTGCAGTACCTGATTAGCAACCCCCCCCCCCCCTCCCGATCAGCATCACATGAAGCCATGGGATCAGGTGGTGGATGGTTGTACAAGCAGCTGGTGCATTTCACAAATCCTTGTTATGCGACCACAAATGCCAGGCGGATGACTTTTAAAGAGTATTGATAATGGTTGGCGTCACCTGTCTTATAAAGGCACTGCTCAAAAGAATGCAATGGCAAGGAAATTCTGGAGAACAGCTTGGCAAGAACAATCATGATCATGGAAAGATCAAGCTCACCCATGTCATATGACATGGTACCTAATGAATGAACAACCATGTGCAATGAGCAGTGAGAGGAAGTAGTTTGGGCAGGTACAAAGAGAAATTTAAAGGCACTGGACAGGTATGTGGGTTGGGAAATTTTAGGAGGTTATGAGCAAATGCTAGAAAATGGGACTTGCTTGGAAGAGTAAACTTGGTCAACATGGACCAGTTGGGCCAAAGGGTTTATATCCATGCTGTGTAACCTCTATGTCCAACTCTAAAAATATCAGAAGTATTTGCTGACTTTGACTCAATGATTCCAAATATCTGAGCAAAGATCAGTTGATGGTGTATTTGGGATACAGAGAGCAGGTTTCCAGACAGCAGAGGATGGTTGATTGAAAGCTGGCTGGGGAGAACAGTTCAATAATTGTTGCCATTTAGTTATTAGTTGTGTGCAAGCAACAAAGACAAAATAAACTCTGGCTGCCATCCATTTCAACTAGATAACCAGCCATCTTAATTTCACCTTGTACTCATTGCATCCCACTTACCCTTAATTACCTCGACCTTTTGCAGCCCACTCAGACTCCCGCTCCCTTCACCCTTGACCTGCAAATTGCTTTTATGGTTCAACACTTTGAATCAAGGTGAGGCGTTCGGTAAATTCTTGATATGGTGTCTTGATTTACTCCAGCTACAAATGGAAGCTCTTTGAATTAGAGATACATTTTTTTGAAGTTGTTTTGGAGTTGCAATTTTTATTCTGTGAATCAGAAATTCTGACCCAGTAAACCAAAAATGTGAAGGAGTTACTGAATTCATGAGAATAGCAAAAAAAGGATTCTAGAAATAAATATTTTGCTGAGATACGAAATGTTGTATGCTAACTCCAATTCCCAAACCGAAAGTTCTGTCCTCTCACACCTTACTATTAACCATAAGACGTAAGAGCAGAATTAGGTCACTTGGCCCAACATGTCCGCTTTGCCTTCCATCATGGCTGATTCATTTCCATCTCTACCCCATTCTCTTGCTTTCTTCCTGTATTCATTCATGCCAGAAATGATCAAGAATCTAGCAACCTCCACTTTAAATATACCCAATGACTTGGCCTCCACAGCTGCTGTGGCAATAAATTCCACAGATTATCCACACTTTGCTCAAGAAATTCCACCTCATATCTATTTTAAATAGATGTCCCTTTATTACGAGGTTGTGCCCTCTCGTCCTAGATCTCCCCAGTAAAAGAAACATCCTCTCCACATCCACTCTATCTAGGCTTTTCAACATCTGATAGGTTTCAAAGAGACCACCCCCCATTCTTCTAAATCCCAGGAAATACAGGTCTACAGCCATCAAATGCTCCTCTTATAATAACTATTTCATTCTGAAATCTTATGAAACCTGGAAGTATGTACCACCTGGCTCAAGGAGAGCATCTATCTCACAATCACATCTCTTGGATGATAATATTTTTCTTTTCTTCACAATCTACCTCACCATGGCCTTGAATTTTATTGTCTGCCTGCAATGGACTTTCTCTGTAGCTCTAATACTTTATTCAGCACTTTGTTATTGTTTTTTTCTCTTGTACTACAATGCGATGAAATGATCAGTATGGATGCAATGCAAAATAACTAACCAATTTACCAGAACTTACATTAATGTTCTCCTCTGCAGCCACAAAAACCTGTTTGTGCAGTAGTATTTCTATCTCGCGATTAACCCATTATCAGTTTAGATAATTGAACTATTAAGTTTTTTTTTCTCTGCAATACACCTAGTTGCCACTTTTTTAGGTACCACCTACGTTTGTAGTCTTTGCCTGCCGTAGCTCACTCACTTCAAGTTTCGATGTGTTGTGCATTTAGACATACTCTTCTGCAGACCACTGTTGTAACACATGGTTAAAGTTTGAGTTACTGTCACCTTCCTGTCAGCCTGAACTCGTCTGGCCATTCTCCTTTGACTTCTCTCATTAACAAGGTTTTTTTGCCCACAGAGCTGCCACTTACTAGATTTTTTTAAAAGTTTTTTTTTGCACCATTCTCTCGAAACTCCAGAGACTGTTGTGCAGAAAAATCCCAAGAAGGCAGCAGTTTCTGAGATATTCAAATCACCCCATCCGTTACCAGCAATCATTCCATGGTCAAAGTCACTTAGATCACATTTCTTCCTCATTCTGATGTTTTTGCTGAACAGCAAGTAAACATTTTGATCATGTCTGCATGCCTTTATGCACTGATATGCTGCTGCGTGGTTGGCTGATTAGCTATTTGCATTAATGAGCAGGTGTACCTAATAAAGTGACCAGTGAGCGTATATCTGATGTCAAGAAGCCCGATATTGAAATCTCACAACTATATTTGCATCTGCAATTCCTTCTTGTTTTCTAGACCATAACATATTTAGCTTCCCTTCCAATTGTCATTTTCTGCTTGCTACAGAACCACTTAAGCTCCATCTGCCCTTTCAGTCAAAGCACATCTGTTATTCCACACAAACATAGCTCTCTTAAGATTTAACTGACAGCCTCAGCATTAAGTAAAATTAATGTCCTTCCTAAGTCTGTCACAGCTTTGACTTGCAGGAGCCATTGCATTTGGATTCTTTCAAAGTGTTGCTATGAAAGCACATGGAGGATAGGTAAGCCACTTGAATCTTGTCAAGATCTTGCTCCTGACTACTACCAGAGAGCGAAATTTCAGTCAAATAATGGTTAAGAACCAGAAGAGATCTTTGCTTGGCTGTTAGAGGAGAGTGTTAGTGGGATGGTTTGATTCTAGGAGAAAAGCAACCTCTGACTTTCTTCCCTATTCCCTACTCCCAGTGGCCAAACATTTTAATTCCCATTCCCATTCCTGTACTGCCATGTCGACCCATGGCCTCCTCTTGTGCCAAGTTAAGGTCACACTAGGGGTGGAGGAGCAACACATATTCTGTCTGGGTACCCTCCAACCTGGATGGCATGAGTATCCATTTCTCCTTCAGGTGAACAAATCCCCCCTCCCCCTCTATTGCCCACTTTGATTTTTTACTTCTTCTCACCTGCCTATTACTTTCCTCAGGTCCCCTCCTCCTTCCCTTTCTCCTATTGTCCACTCTCCTCTGCTATCAGATTCCTCCTTCTTTAGCCCTTGATCTGGCTTCACCTATCACCTTCCAGTTAGCCTCTTTCCCCTCCCCCCCACCTTTTTTATTCTGCCATTTCCCTCTTCTTTCTCAGTCCTGAAGAAGGGTTTTGGCCTGAACCACCATTTACTGTTCTCCACAGATGCTGCCTGATCTGTTGAGTTCGTCCAATGTTCTGTGTCTGTTTTTTTTAATATGGTATTTCTGTTTTTGCACATTCTTTAAGTCTATTCAACACATTTAATTGTTTTATTTATTTGTTATTATTATGATATTTTCTCGCTGCTAGATTATGTATTGCATTAAACTGCTATTGCTAAGTTAACAAATTTCACTTCACATGCCAATGATAATAAACCTGATTCTGATTCTATTGCCTCAGATTTTGATGAAGACTGGGTGGTTCAAATTGACTCTCTCACCATTACAAAGAAACATTATGTTTTTAGCCAAATATTCAATATATAGGTCAAATCTTACTGGGAAAATATATTGTTTAATTTGGCCCTGAACAATGGAGCAATTGAAGAGTCAAATACATCATGGGTAGGAAGTCAGATATAGGCCAGGTAAGTGCTTCTTTTGTCATAGAATCATAGAGTCAAAGAAACGTATAGCATTGAAACAGGCCCTATGTCCCATCTAGTCTATGCCAAATTATTTAAACTGCTTAGTCCTATCAACCTGCATCCAGAACATAACCTTTCATACATTTCCCATCCAAACCTCTCTTAAACTGTGAAATTACAATAAAATGATAATGATGATGATGATGATGATAATAATAATAATAATAATAATAATAATAATAATAATAATAATAATAATAATAATAATAATAATAATAATAATAATAATAATAATAATAATAATAATAATTGTTTATCAAGTCCTTCAGGACATTATAGAATTGCTAGTTTGTTTAGACTGTTCAAAAGTAACGGCCTGCAGTCAATGAATGGTAGCACTAAATTGATCTGAACTAAACTGAATATTCGTAGACTGTTTTGAGGACTCAGCAATTTGATGTTTGATATTTTGTGTGTTAGTTGCTTGTTTTTTTGCCATTTGTGCGATTTGTTCTTTTTTTTCACTGGTTGGTTGTTTGATGCTTTCTTTGAATGGGTTACATTTTTTTTTGATTTGTGGCTGTCTGTGGGAAGTCAATTCTCAGGGTTGTATACTGCATATATACTTTGACAATAAATAAACTTTGCATCTTTGAAACTTTGTAAAGTACATTTCTAAAGGTAAATTATAGGTTGCAGATTGATAATACTTCAGATGAAATAAGTCTGGGGCTTTTGTGAGCTGCCTACAAAACGTCTTCACGTCGTTGATCACTGCATAAGCGACATTTCACCTTTAGCTGTGCCATTGCTTTCAAGAGCTCATTTGCACATTAATTAGCCATTAAACTCAGAACAGAAATTGAGGTGGGAGCTCAACATCTGTATTTATTTAATTGATGTCACGATAATATTAACTTATTCATTTTGTGTTGCAATAATTGTTAATAGAAGACTAGAGGTATTCTTTACCTTTGCTTCATATAGCAAATAATTCAAATTGTTCTCCCTTGTGTAATAACTAATTGCAAAAGATATTCAAATTGTCAGCATTATGATTTGATTTCTTGGGTTGCATTTTTTTTTACTTCAAAACCTCTTTATCTTTCACTGTTTTTATTTCTTTTCCATCCCGGAATTCTCATAAAGAATTCTTTCTCCGTTGTCAAATATAATTGGTTAATGAAATAGGTTATTGGTTCTGTGGTTTAGTATGATCCCAGATGCTTTCAGTTGCCAAAGCTTAAGCACACATACTAGCAACCATTTACAGCTGAGGGTAGATATCCCACTAACACTCCATAAGTTGAAGTCCCAGCGCTTTGGAAAATTAGATATGTTTTATTTATATAAAATAAATCTGGGTAGCCTCCAACCTTCAGATAAAAAAAAATCCCTCCCTCTCCCCTCTTCTTGTATTCCCCATTCTGACCTCTTAACTCTTCTTGCTTGCCTATCACCTCCCACTGGGTTCCTTTCTCCTATCAGTTTTTCTTCTTCTCCGGTCCTTTATCTTTCCAACCCACATGGCTTTACCTTCTAGCTATCCTCCTTCCCTTTACCCCACCTTTTTATTCTGGTATCTTTCTATCTTTTGTTCCAGTCCTGAAGAAGGGTCTCAGTCTGAAACATTGACTATCTATTCTTTTCCTTAGATGCTGCCTGACTTCTGAGCTCCTCCAGCATTTGTGTGTGTTGCTTTGGATTTCCAGCATCTGTAGACTTTCGTATGTTTATTTATTTATCTCCTTATTCATCCCTATCAAAAAAATTGCAATGTACATTATGAATAATTCATTGATTTTTAGTGGGATTGGAATTAGAATTTTTATTGTTACATTAAGTGACAACTGGTGAAAAAACTTGACCTTTATGCTGCTCATATAGATCACATAGTGCACTGAGGTAAAACAAGGTCAAACAATAACAACGCAGAGCGGTGATGTAGGGTTTTGGCCTGAAATATCAACTGTTTATTCTCTCCATAAATGCTGCCTGGCCTGCTGAGTCCCTTCAGCCTTCAGAATAAGATGTAATGGCCACAAAGAAAGTGCAGTGCAGATAAACAAATACAGTAGGTTCAAGATCATAATAAGACAGATTGTGACATCCAAGATATCATACTAAGGAAGTATTTAATGATTTTATAACTATTTATTAGACTTATAAGAGCATCACTCTTCTGTTACCTGAAATATGCCAACCATTTTATACCCACCAAGTTCCTATTCAACAAGGTGATAATGGCTGGAAGTTCTAGTGAAAAGAATAAAAAAAAACAGAATTGTGCAAATGTCGTTCAGAAATGTAAGCCAGTCAGCTTCTGCAGTGAGAGAAATAGCATTAATACTTTAGTCTGGGAATCTTCATCAGAACAGAGAAAAAGGGAAACAAAGCTAGTTTTCAGTAGCAGAGAAAGTGGGGTGGGACGGGTAGAACAATGGGATAAGGCTGTAATGTTGCCTAAATGAGGAATATTGCCTCATGAATCAAAACAGTGCTGTGTGAGCTCTTACAAGCATCGGAGTGGGCAGATGAAACCTCCATGTTACATCTCATCTTGGTGCGCATCTCACCACACAGCTCTCCCTCTGTATTGCATTTGAATGGCAGTCCAGAGCAGATGCTCAATCTCCTGCAACAGCACCTAGGCTTAAAACCTTCCGACTCAGAGGCACCATCCACACTGAGACATTTGGCAATAAATACTTTTTGCACATAGAACATAGAATAATACAACACAGAACAGCATTTCAGCCCACGCTGCTTTGCCAAACTTCTAATCTACTGCAAGATCAATTTAACCCTTCCCGCCCACACGCAGCAGCCCCCACCATTCTTATTTCATTCATGTGCTCATCTAAGAATCTTTTAAATGCCCCGAGTGCATCTGCCTCTCCCACCATCCCTGGCAGCACCTTCCAAACACCCACCACTCTCAGTGCAAAACAAACTACCTGTGATATTCTCCAATCAACTTCAAATTCTGCCTTGTTTTTTTTTAAATTTATGCCTTGATCATGTTGTTTTGTATGTTCTATCTGTCATCTGTTTGTATGTGTGTGTGTGAGTGAGTTTGCTGTGTGCCTGTGTCTCTCCTCAGGTGATACTCTCTGTTTGTGTGATTCAGCATGCCACTGTCTATTCCTATCGATTACAAAGAGAGCCTCTTTTTGTCACTGTATTTATGTGTGTGTATCTGTCTGTCACTGTGTGTGTGTGTGTGTGTGTGTGTGTGTGTGTGTGTGTGTGTGTGTGTGTGTGTGTGTCTTTGTGAGAGAGAAAGAGAGTACTTAGAGAAAAATTGTTGTTCCCCTTATCATTTACACTAATCCTACACTAATCACATTATTTTCTTCAAATGTTCTCAACAACCTTCTCCAGATTCCACGACATACCTACACACACAGGAAAAAGCTGCAGTAGCCTACCAACCTTCAGACCATTAGGATAATGGAACTATCTAGAGCACCCAGAGGAAACCCACACAGGGAGAACAAGCAAACTCCACCCAGATCTCTGGCGCTGCAAGGCATCAACCTCACTAGGGTCTCACGAGTGTAATTATCTGTGTTTCTGTACTCACTGGCCAGTTTATTAGATACACATGTATATCTGCTTGTACTGCAAATATCTAGTCAGCCAATCATGTGGCAACAATTCAATGAATAGAAACATGCAGACACTCAATTGTTGTTAGACAAAAATCGGAATGGGGAAGAAATGTGATTTAAGTGACTTTGGCTATGGAATGATTGGAGTGCCAGAGAGGGTAGTTAGATTATCTCAGTACTGCTGAGCTCCTGGGATCTTCATGCAAAACAGTCAAGAGTTTACAGAAAATGGTCCAAAAAACAAAAACCATCCAGTGAGCAGCAGTTCTGTGGATGAGATTGACTTGTTAATGAGTGAGGTGAGAGGAGAATGGCCAGACTGGTTCAAGCTGACGGGGTGGGGGGGGGGTGACAGTAACTCAAAGAACCACGTGTTACAACAGTGATGTGCAGAAGAGCATCTCTGGCATCTCTGAATGCACAACATGTCAAACCTTGAAGTGGATGGGCTACAGAAACAGAAGACCACAAACATACACTCAGTGGCCACTTAATAGGTACAGGATGTATCTAATAAAGTGGACACAGAGTATATCTGGTAAGTCAGTTTGTGTATTTTCATCAATTTGTGTGTGTATGTAGTTTATTCACATGATCTTAAATCAGTCTCTGAATAATTAATTATTATATCTTGAATTTTACATTTCAATTATAATTCCCTTGATAGAGAGCTAAGCAAATACAACTGATGAACAGATAATTTTGCAATGTAAACAGCAGTAGCAATGACTCACGTGGATCTTTAGTGTTCCAAGGGTTTGTAATTACTGTATCACTCTCAGAATCTGAAGATCTGAAGCAACCTGTTGTGTTTTAGCAATCCATTTCAGGAATTGTACATGAAAGGTAGCCTCTTACTGCTGTCAAAGTTTTTCATTGTTTATTTCCTTGTCATCCTGTCCCAAGCATCAGGAATTTAGTTGCATAATTCAGTGTGATGGAAGCCAGCAAAAAATTTCTTTTGATTGGGAACCTGGTCTATAGACTAAATAGATTAATTAACGCCTGGCTGTCAGCTGCAAGGCCTGTCACTAACCACTGTCATCGAGGGGATAATTTGTCACAAAAAAAGATTCAAAAGGAATGTCAGACTCCAGTGCATCATTTCTTAATGAATATAAATGGGATGGACATTGAATATTTCACAGTGAAGTCTTCTGTTCATTATACAGTTGCACATCAGTTATAAAGCATGAATGTGAAGACCCAACATATCATTCAAATTATGCATTGAATGTTTGCTATTCCATTAGTCCTGAATGACACCGGTTATTTGTAGTCAGGTACTTTAATCGCATTGCCTGTACACGCTGTTTACAAAATATAACTTCCTGATAGTAAAATTTCAATATTTTAGCTTTATATACACTGGAACAATCCAAGTGGTATTTGATAATTTGACAATAGACCAGTGTCAAGTTATTTGATCTTAGTAAATAATGTGGAGCAGAATTAGGCCACTCAGCCTATTGAGTCTGCCTGGCCATTCAATCATAGCTGCTTATTTTCCCCCTCGGCCTCATTCTTCAGCTTTCTCCTGCAACCTTTGATGCAGTTACAGATCAAGAACCTATCAACCTCCAATATAAATATAGCCTCCTTAGCCATCTGTGGCAATGAATTCCACAGATTCATCACCCTCTAGCTGAAGAAATTTCTCCTCATCTCTGTCTGTTGTGACATCAATCTATTCTGAGACTGATAGATGAATATGAAACATCTGAGATATCATGTAAAGAAAATAGATCATAACCAAATACAGCTCAATAGTAAAATATTAATTTTTAATATTTTGGTTTGAAACACATCTGGAAAATTTGCAAAGAAAAATAAGAATCGAAATGACAAATTTTAGAAAGCACTGTACACTCAAACACATTTAAATTAACACTACCAGGTACAGAAGGAGGAAGAGAAATAACAGAGCTAAAAAATTTACACAACAGTCAGATAAAACTTCTAAGCATATATTTTCATCAACAAAAACAGGAGTCAGCACTCTATGTGAGCATACTTAATTCTGCTAAGAAGTACACACCACTCAACAAATGGAAGTATAACTGAGAAAAGTGAGAAAAAAAAATTACTACAGCAAAAAAAGTTAACCAACAGGAGAGCCTGACCATCCACAGAAGATATCCCCACAATCTGAGCCGACTGGGAGTTGGCGTTAATGTAAACATTAACCTTGCCTTCCTTGCTAATGACACTGCTTACAAGTTAACCTTTTTCTTGTAGGGGAAACTATGCCCAGAATTGTTTTTTTTTTAAATCAATAGATTTGCGACAAGGATGTATCAACTGCCTGGCTCAGACTTGGAGACTTCTTCCTAAGAAGGGTTCCCTTTGCCAATACAGGATCAGGAGGCAAACACAAAAAAAAAATCAAAAGTACATAATAAAAGATCAGCAAATGCAGAAAATTCTGAGAGAAACCGGAAACAATTCAACACATTATGGACTTCTGCAGTAATTTAATTCAATCTGATTACTTATACAAGCACTATCAGGTGGAAAACGTCATTCACGAAAATCTTGCTTTAAAATACAAACTCAGAGAAGATACCATACAAGATACCATACCATACCTATGAATACAGGTCTGATCCAGTTTTAGAGCCAGAGTCCCACAAATTATGTAATGACCAATTCATCATTACAGATCAGACAATCCATAATAACCATCCGGATATAATATTACAGGATAAACAAGCAAGAACAACTTATTTAATAGACATAGCCAGTCCAAGTACATCTAACGTACAGAAAACTATAAGTGAAAAACATGAGAAATATGTGGAGGGAAAAGGAGAAATTGAAAGATTGTAGAACATGAACAGACTATACATTGCCCCTGTAGCAATATCTACAACCGGTATCATCCCAAAACCACTACCCAACAGCATTAAACAATTAGGCCTACATGCCAATATTTATGTAAATCTCCAGAAAGCCACAATGCTAAACATGGCTAGAATAATCCAAAAGTTCCTAGCAATTGAGAAATGAGTCTGCTTGGCTATGCCCATGCCTGGAGTTTTACCAGCACAAGCTAAGAATTTTTTTTAAAAATAATTATATATAACATAACACTTTCATTCCAGGTTCATTCTTGTAAACCACCTCAGGAACTTCTTCAATGCCAAGGATAAGGATTTAAGATAAGGATCCAAAGGTGATCATAATATTCCAAATGTGGTCCGACCAGTGCCCCAACACTACATCCTTATTTTTATATTCTAATTCTCTTGAAATTAATATAAACATTACAGTTGCTTTCCTTATTACCAACTCAACTTACAAATTAACCTTTTATTTGTAGAGAAAATCATGCCCAGAATAGCTTCACAAAAAAATCTGTAAACTTTCATATAAATTTCAGCCACATTTGGTTACATCCCAGCAAAAATATTGGTGCTTCTTAGTTCAAGTTATAGAAACATAAAATACCAGCACAATACAGAACCTTCAGCCCACAATGCTGTGCCAAACATGTACTTACTTTAGAAATAACTAGGCTTACACATAGCCCTCTATTTTTCTAAGCTCCATGTACCTATTCAGGTGTCTCTTAAAGGACCCCATCGTATCCACCTCCACCGCCATCACTGGCAGCCCATTCCGCACACTCACCACGTTCTACGTTAAAAAACTTACCCCTGACATCTCCTCTGCACCCACTTCCAAGCACTTCATTTAAAGGTGATGTGAGTACCTCTGGATTATCTGGGATAGTTTACTTAACCTAGATGAAACTTACAGGAGGGGAAGTAGGAACTTTATCTGCATTCATTTTGCATCCCTTGGTGAATGTCTGCTGTAGGGAGGGACCAATTTTGAGCAGTTTTGGGACCCTTATCTAAGAAAGAATGTGCTAGTGTTGCAGAGGGTTCAGAGGCGGTTCATGAGAATGATCCCGGGAATGAAAACATATGAGGAGCGTTCAATGGTTCTCCGCCTATACTCTGGGAGCTTAGAAGAATGGAGTGGGTGGGGGAGGGATCTCATTGAAACCTATCAATATTGAAGAGCCTAGATGGAGTGGGTTTTCTCTTTCATGGAGGAGTCTCGGACCAGGGTGCACAAACTTGGAATACAAGGACATTTCTTTAGAATTGAGATGAGGAGGAATTTCTTCATTCAGAGGATGGTGAGTCTGTGGAAATCATTGCCACAGCTGACTGTGAAAGCCAAATCATTGGGTATATTTAAAGCTCAGTTTGATAGGGTCTTGATTAGTCAGGGTGTCAAAGATTAAAGAGAGAAGGCGGGAGTTTACATGTAAAATCCCAACCACTGTATGTCTTCCCACCACTGGAAGTCAGTGTAGCTCAGACTGAAGTATCAATACCAGCATCAGTAAGAGCTCTGGGCAGTGGTATTTTGGGGAACTCAAACTATTTTGGTTCCTTTCAGTAAGGAGGCAATTACTGAAGGAAGATGGTGAGTTTGCAGCTAAAAACCTCCCAGTTTGCCCAATGCAGGCAACACGACCCCATGATTTTAACTAAGCGGCAAGGAATCACCCCCTTGTCCATTTTATCCAAAAGCCACTTTATATCAAAAGAATTACAAATATTGCTAACCTGAAATAAAAAGAAACTAACTAAAAATGTTGGGAATATCCAACTGGTCAGTCAGCATCTGAGGACAGGGAAATAGAGTGAATATTTCAGATCAGAAACTCTTCAGCTGAACTGAACAATAAAAAAAGAGAAATATTTTTGGGTTAATTGCACTGACAATGAAGTATAATGACCCTCTGACTGCCCTGTTGACTAGGTCTCATCCTTTATACGGATATCCCTTTGTTCCGATCCTTACAATTTTAAAAATGATCTCTTTGGCTCATTTTTCCTATCTCTAATGAAGAGTCATTGACTTGGGAGATTAACTCTGTCTCTCTTTCACAGATGGTGCCTGACCTGCTGAGAATTTACAACATTTTCTCATTTGTTGGCACATTTACGCTGCTACATTTGTGTCTTAGGACTTTGAGTGGATCTTATATCAGTGACCTTGAATCAGAGAAGCTGCTGATGCTTCCTGGCACAAGATCTAATGCCACAAAGTGCTGTGGCAGCTGATGTATTTTTCCAGCTTTCCTTGTAGCTGGATTCATCTGGTAACTGCAGGGATATGAAGACCCACCACTGTGTTGGACCCCTCCTCCTTCCCACTCTTCAAACTTGAGACACTCTTTTTGAAAAAGCATCCCCCGGGACGTCCGCCACCTGCCCTTTATTGTTGCGACACCTCCTCAAACGTACAATTCCAGTGAAGGAAATCATGTATCATGTTGCCATAAACACAAGAGATTCTGCAATATGCTGGAAATCCAGACAATGCTGGAGGAAATCAAAGGGTCAAAGGGTCAAAGATTCAAAGTTTCATTCATTATCAAAGTATACAACTCTGAAATTCTTCAGTTCTCTGGGTAGCCATCAAACCAAGAAAGAAAAAGAAAAGTAAAAGCAGCACGATCATCTACACCAATATCCCACATCCGCAAAAGAAAAAGAAAAATAAAAATGGAACAGGCATATGGACCCCCAAATCCTCCCCCCACCCCCCCGGCACAGAGAGAAATGAGCAAAACAGATCAGGCATATCAATTCCCACATCCCTCTTCCCGCACAAAAACCAAACAAAACGGATCAGGCACATCGATCCTCCAAATATCTCCTCCCGCATAAAAAAAAATGAGCAAAACAGACAGGCACATCAACCCCCAAATCTGCGCTCTTGGACAAAAGGAACAAGAAGATCAAGCAATAAAACACAGAATATAAAATCTGTAAGACCGAAAAATAGAGTGTATAGGTCAAAGTTCAAAGCCAAAATGCAGGAAAAAAAATCTGGACTGGACTCTCTGGGCCCAAAAGCAGCGACATTTTCCTTTCGGGTACAGGGCAACTGATCAATAGACAGGCAGGCAGCACTCACTCTCTGCACTCACTGCAAAGCTTCAATATCCACTGTCGCTTTAAATGGCTAACAATGGGAGCTTTAATTGCTGAAATGGAGCCAAACATTAGCTTACACCCAATCTTCAGCCTGCCTGTTACAAGGTCCATGCACACTGTCTCCCAGATTCCACTTGGAGACTGAAGAGTGCTGGAGCATCTAAGAGATCTCCAAACTTCCACATTTGCCTTGTTGTTTCAGTGGCCCTCATTGCTTTTATCAGCAAATAACGAAGCTAGACTCAGCAAAATAGGGTCAAACGTCAGCTTACACACCATGCTGCAGCCTCCTTGCCTCGAGGTTCACTCATGCTGTCTCTACCTTCTGGAATGTCAGAGATTACAGAGCGCTGAAGCACCCAAATGATCTTCAAAGAGGAAAACACGGGCTGGACAGGAATAAATAAAATTAAAAGTTCTAAGTAGATTTATTGTCAAAGTCAATATATATCACCATATACAACTCCTAGATTTGTTTTCTGGTAGACAAACTGAGCAAATCTAAGAAACGGAACAGAAGTAATGGAAGACTGCACTGAACAAGACAGACAACTAACATTGCAAAAGACAACAAACTGTGCAACTACAAAAGAAAAAGAAAGAAATAATATCAATAAATCAATAAGCAATAAATATCAAGAACATGAGATGAAGAGTCGTTGGAACTGTCTACGGTCTGTACGTGAGGAAATCGAGGATCCAATAGCACAACGAGGGATTGAGGGCAAGATCGAGAAGTTTATTGACTAACTGTGAGGGGATGATAGTAATGAATGCCAAGCTGAAGTTTATATAGAGCATCCTGATCAATGTTCCCTCAAATTTGTAATGACCAGTGTGTGTGTGCAAAAATCTTGTGCTGTGCAATATTTTGCCCAGTGACAACCACAACATGTGAACATTGAATTTTATATATAGAAGCGTTCATTTTAGCAGCTAGCAAAACACTGTCAATAAGAACTTTGACCTCCTCTGGGTTTGATTGTTTGCACTCTCATAAAACATATGTCATGGGCCTATAGCAGGTAATGAAGGATTTTCTCGCTGGAGTTTTTGCACATTGTCCACATGTGATTGGCTTGCTAAATTATGCTTTAAAAATCAAGTTTCCAACTATCACTCCACCTCTTTCCGCTTGCAAATTCTCCAGCAAATATTGCATTGCAACAATGCACGCGGATAACACCAGTTTCTGGATTCTACATACAGATTTCGTGTAGCTGCATGTTCCTGACCTCATGAGCTTTTGGTGTAGTAATTTCTACCATTTCATTAAGCCATTCTGCTTTAAATGAACTAACAGTTCATTTGCGCTTCACACCCTTTGCTTCTTTGGAATTTAACACAGTGAATCAATAATTTCTTCAATGAAAACTGTATAAATAAGCCATTTCTAAAATCTGCAGACAAATCATTGCAAATTCCACATTGTCAATATTGTCTGCATCAGAAATGGAAAATGAAATGTGATTGTGAAATATACTTACTATGCCAATGAGAAAGAGAGTGACAACCTGTTGTGCGCAGTTTCAATTTCTTTGTGTGAAAGTAGCAGAAGAGGGAAAATTGATCATGATGTATGCATCTTTGCTGTCCAGATGTTCCAGGGTTGAGTGACGAACCAATGAATTAGCATCTGTGCCCGTAGGCAAATTGGAGTGGATCAAAGTCGCAAGCAGAAACAGTTGATGTTTCAGGCTGATACCCTTCATCAAGCCCAAAGCATCAGTGATTTATTCCCCTCTATGGATGCTGCCTGGTCTGCTGAGTACCTGCAGCATTTTGCATGTTGCTCTAGTTTCTGTCTACACTTCTTGCAATCTCAGTAATTGACCAGACTAATCAAAGACCTATCCACCCTAGACATCCTCTCTTCTTCCCTCTCCTCTCAGGCGGATAAGAAGTCTGAAAGCACATACCACCAGGCTCATCCGACTCTTGAAAAGGTCTCTTTTGAAATTAGGTTCAAAGTATATTTATTATCAAGGTACATATAGATTGGTCAAACAGGCTGGTGGCGTAGTGGTATCAGCGCTGGACTTCGGGGCGAGAGGTCCCGAGTTCAAATCCGGCTGGCTCCCTTGCACACTCTCCATCTGTGCCTGGGTTGAGTGTCGAGCTAGCAACTCGACCTCGTAAAAAAAAACCTGGAGAGGGATGGGCTCCGCCAGGTTTCAGATGCCCAAGACACGCTGTACGATGACCAATCACCAAAAAGATCGGTTCAAAAAGCTTGTCATGGCGGTGCCCCGATGACTCCACCAGGAGATAAGGGCGCACACACACATGTATATAAGTTAATATACTGTCTACTGACTTGAGATTCATTTTCTTCCATTGACAGAAAAAACAAATACAATATTATTTTGTGAACTATACATAAAGACAAGGACTCACAAACACCACTGTGCAAAAGAAGACAAACTGTGCATATAAAAATAATATTAAAAACATCAGCTAAAGAGTCCTTGAAAGCGAGTTTCTAGATAGTAGAAGCGGTTGAGAATAGCATTGACTGGTTAACTATAGCCGTTCTGTGGCCTGATATTGATAGGTTAATAACTGTTCCTGAACTTTGTGGTGTGGGACCTAGGGCCTATGTACCTCCTGCCTGATAATAGCAGTTTGGATGGTGGGGTCTTTGATGATGGTTTCTGCTTTCTTGTGGCAGTGCTCCATGTAAATGAACTCACTGATGGGGAGAGCATTGCATGTAATGGACTGGGCTGTATTGACAACTTCCAATAGCCTCACCTCATTATGACCTTGCACCATATGGCTTATTGGCTCTGGACTTTCTCTGTAACTTTTGCACTTTATTCTACAGTGTTAGTGTTTTACATTGTTCTATCTCAACACACTGTAATGATCTAATCTGTAGGAATGTTATGCAAGACAAACTTTTCACTGTATCTTGGTACCGTAACAATCGTAAAACAATTCCAATTCCAGAGTGATTCCCTCAACATCTTGGTGTCAGCCTCAGGGTTTACTGAGTCTTGTTGGTCAGAATCAGGATCAGGCTTAATATCATCAGCATATCTGGCACCAACAATCATTCCACAGTCAAAGTCACTTAGATCACATTTCTTCCCGTTCTGATGTTTGGTCAGAACAACAGAGAACCTCCTGGCTGCGTATGCATTGAGTTGCTGCAACATGATTGGCTGATTAGATATTTGGATTAACGAACGGGTATATGGGAAGTACCTGATAAAGTGGCCACTGATTGTATGCTGTGCAATATGCTGTTTTGTGGTAGCAGTATAGTGCAATACATACAATGAACTATAAATTGCACTAAGAAATATGTATATCACAATATATATGCAAATACTAAATAAGGAAGCATGTTGTTACTATCTCTTTCACCCTGAAAAACTGGATCTTTAACCAGTAAAAACAGTTCAGGAGGAATCGAGAACATGCAATCATTAATGTGGAATAGTTGACACTGATGTTGCTTTTCTTTGCTGTACGCTGTGATGCACACCACAGTTGCCTGATTAGCATATGGTGCTTCTTTCCTTGCGTACGCTGGCAAAGTACACTGAGACACCAATTCCCTGAGCAACTCCATTTAAAGGGAATTTGAATCAACACCCAGAAACTTCAATGCTCTGGCTTTGTCACCACATAATAATTCAGCATGGCCTTACATTTCAATCATTTCTTATATTTCAACAAAATTTCAGTGGTAACCAAGTTAGCCAGACGCAGCTGTCTTCATGCATGAATCAGTAATAGCCTGGAGCCCGAGAATAGCAGGTGTTCATCAATATGAATTTGTCTTCTTCATTTCCTTATACACATCTGCATTTTATACTTCGTGTCTATTCGCTTCGAGAAGTATCCTGTATAATAATAGTCAACCCGAGCTGTTTTGTCACATTCCTATATTGGTGATGCTTAAGTTGCAATCAGGAAGGTGTGATCAGCTTCTTCACCACATAACTTGGACATTAATTAACTTTCCAAAGGGGGAAGATTACGTCCATTATAATTAAAATATTATCAACTCTTTAGCTGTTTCCTTTATCAGAGGTACTGCCTGAACTGTTGTGTGCGTCCAACACTTTCTGCTTTGTTCTAGACTGCTATTCTGGAATCACACAGTGTGTGGCAATTTGTTTTTCCAATTGCTGTTAGCTTACTAATTTCATGGAGAAGTGAGAGAGGGCCCCCTTGGAGTCAACACCTGCTTCATTATAAGTGTTAGAGATTCTGCAGCTGCTGGAAATCCAGAGCAACACATAGAAAATGCAGGGCGAAATCTTAACCAGGCAGGAGAAGAATAAACAGTCAATGTTTCAGGCTGAGACCTTTCATCAGGACTGGAAGGGAAGGGAGAAGAGGATAGAATAAGAAGGTGGGGGAATGGAGGTACAAGCTGGCAGGAGATAGCAGAGACCAGGTGAGTGGCTAGAGAAGCAGTTGGTGAAGTGAGAAGCTGGGAAGTAATAGGTGGAAAAGGTAAAGTGCTGAAGAAGAAGACATCTGATAGGAAAGGACAGTGGACCATGAAAGAAAGGGAAAGAGGAGGGGAACCAGAGGAAGGTGATGGGTAGGAAAGGAGAATAGAAGAGGTAAGAGCGTAACCAGAATAGTGAGTGGAAAAAATAGGAGAGAAGATGGAGAAATTGCTGGAAGTTAGAGATATTGATTTCCATGTCATTAGGTTGAAGGCCACCCAAACAGAACATGAGACATTGCTCCTCCAACCTCAGAGTGGCCACATCATATCAGTACAGGAGGTCATGGACTGACATGTTGGAATGGGAATAGGGAGTTGAATTGAAAAAGGTGGACACTGTGACATCCTATATTTTGTGGCAGAGTGAAGGTGCTTAACACAGCGTTTCTCCAACCTGTGTCAGGTCTCACCTGAATTGGCCGCACATTGAGCTTCGTGGTAGGATCCTATTGGAGTCGGTTCATTATTTGGGTCCTTCACTGAATCCATTTACAAAGGTTGCAGTATGCAAATGTGCAATCCTCAGTACTTGGTCAGTGCCTACTTCGGTATTGTATTGGTTTACTAGCCAGAATAACAATTTGGAATGGACTGGATGGGTCGATGGGGCTGATTCCTTGCTGTATGGCTCCATGCTGAGGTACAGTGAAAATCTTTTATTAGTATGCCAGCCAGGCAGATCTTACCACCCATGAGTACATCAGGGTGATAAAAACAAAGCAGAAGTACAGAATAGAGTGATGTAGTTACAACCGAAGTTCAAAGCAGGTGAACAAATAAAGTGCAAGAGCACAATTGGAAATCAAGAGTTCGTCTTTAGTGTATGAGAGGTCTGTTTAAGAGTCTGAGTAGAAACTCTTCATAAATCTGCTCATATCTGGAAATTTCCAGAGACAGTGATGTCAGTGTGTAAGATTAGTTTGACGCAATCATGGCCAAAATGGGCCTCAACGATTGATAGAGTCATAGAGTTGTACAACACTACAGCACCGTTGGTCCATCCAGTCAAGGCTTAACTATTATTCTGCCCAGTCTTATTGACCTGCACCCAGACCATTGCCTTCAATACCCCTCCCATCCATGTACTTATCCAAATTTCTCTTAAATGTTGTAATCAAATCCACACGCACCACAACTGCTGATGAAAGATCTCAACCCAAAATGTTGACTGTTCATTACACTCCATAGATGGTGCCTCAGCTGCTGAGTTCCTCCTGCATTTGGTGAGTTACTATATGTTTTTAAGATTGGGTCAAAGATTTAGCAGCCACTCTACAGAAACCATCTGGGCCACTGAAAAAGATTGTCAATTACTTCCTGTTTACTAAAGTATTCATTGGAGTGAACCATTTGCCAATGTTTTCAGATTTTGCTATAGTTAGTGAAGCCAGTAGGAAGCATTGTGGAAGAAGTACAGCTGGTGATCCAATGCACACCAAAGGGTTTTTCTGCACAGTATAGAATGGGAAGAACCCGCAATATTTTTGATATTGCTCTTTTGTACAAATGACAATTGGACAACTTCTTCATCAAAAACCTAATTTGTTCCTCCAGCATTTTGTGTTTATTGTTCTTTATCAAAAATATGCGGCCCAGTGATTTGTTCAGAAGTTCAGCTCAAGGCATTGGGTCACTGGCCCTAGGAGCCACAGTGGTGAAGCTGAACATATAGCAGATAGAAGGGAGCCACATCTGAACCCAGAGGTCACTGACCAGGTGTCACAGCGTGAGGTGGTGGGAAATAGATTGAAACATCGAAGTCCACAATGGATGGACTTGAATCAGAATCATTATCAGGTTTACTATCACTGACATATGCTGTGAAATTTGTTGTTTTGTGGTTATAATACGGTACAATACATAAAAAATCACATTGCAATAAGAAATATTTAACAAGTAGTGCAAGAAGAGAGCAAAGAGTGAGCATAGGTTCATGGACCATTCAGAAATCTGATTGTGGTGGGTAAGAAACTGTTCCTAAAATGTTGTGTGTGCATCTTTAGACTTCTGTACCTCTTCCGTCATAAGAACATAAGGAATAGGAGCAGGGATAGACCATCTGACCTGTCATTTAATACAATCATGGTTGATCTGGCCATGAACTCATTACCACCTACTTGCCTTTTTCCCATAACCCTTAATTCCCCTACTGTGCAAAAAAAAAGCTAGCAAAGAGAAGAGGGCATGTCCTGGATTGCCACATTCTTGAGGCATCACCTTTTGAAGATCTGCTTGATGGCGAAGGGGCTAGTGCCTGTGATGGAGCTGGCTGAGTCTACAACCTTCTGCAGCTTTTTACAGACCTGGACATTAGCACCACCAAACCAGACAGTGATGCAAATGCCCTCTGCAGCCCATCTATAGATTGTTAGATTCTGTGGTGAAATACCAAATCTCCTCAAATTCCTGATGAAAAATAGCTGCTGGCATGCCTTCCTCATAACTGCATCAATATTTTGGGCCCAAAAAAGATCTTCAGAGCTGTTGATACCCAGGAACTTGAAGCTGCTTATTTTTCCACTGCTGTCCACTCAATAAGAACTGGTTTATGTTCTCCTAAATTCACTTTCCTGAAGTCTACAGTCAGTTCTTTGGTTTCAATAGCATTGATTGCAAGATTGCTGTTGCAACACCACTCAACACCACTAGGTAATCTGTCTCAGTACTGTATACCACCTCATTACCAAATGAAATTCTGCCAACAATAGTTGTGTCAGAGAGCAAAAATAGTGAGTCAATGTTTATAGTTCAAGGGTTGATTGATTGCAAATTCCATCATGAGCACCAGCCTCCCCAGCATCGAGGACATCTTCAAAAGACGATGCCTCAGAAAGGCTGCATCCATCATTAAGGATCCCCATCACCCAGGACATGCCCTCTTCTTATTCTTATCAGGGAAGGGGTACAGGAGCCTGAAAACATTATACTGTTAATAAGTGTTTGTAAGGTATAAAGCATTGATCCCTCCACATTAACCTTTTGATTTCCTTTGGTATCTTTAAAGTAATTTTCGAACATTAAGCATTTCCTTTCTACTCTGCAACCATCAGGATTTTATAAAGTTGTAGTTCCATTACAGTTTATTTTCAAATGTATTGACTGTTGCTTCTTGATAGCTTCTTGAAAGGACTGAGAGAGGAAGTGAAATAACGGGATATCAAGAAAGAAAATGAAAAAGATGTTTTGGGCAAGTGATTGTAGACTGGGTTTTTCCAATGTTTTCTCCCAGATGACTTTGCCTCTTTATTTCTAGCTTCCTCTTTAAAGCACACCTTAAACCTGTCTCTTAAACTATGTGGCATCTGTCGTTCTCGAGAGACCATGGATCTGCGCCTGGAGTTTCCAGGGCGCAGGCCTGGGCAGGGTTGTATGAGAGACCGGCAGTTGCCCAAGCTGCAGGCCTTCCCCTCTCCTCGCCACCGATGTTGTCCAAGGACCCATGCAGCTTGGCTGCCGATGACGTCGCAGAGCAATGTGTTGTTAAGTGCCTTGCTCAAGGATACAAACATGCTGCCTCAGCTGAGGCTCGAACCAGTGACCTTCAGGTTACTAGTCTGATGACTTGCCCACTAGGCCACGTGCCAACACATGCACTAACATGCACAAAATACTGAAGGAACTCAGCAGGTCAGGCTGCATCCATGGACAGGAAAAAAGGCTGATATTTCGGGCTGAAAGCCTTTCCACAGTGTCTCTGAGTGTCTTTATTCATCCAGCATTTTGTGTGTGCCTCTCTGGATTTCCAGCTTCTGCAAAATCTCTTGCATTGTATTACTTTATACTTGATGAAGTTCAATCATTCAGTTTAGGACCCAATCATTTAATCATCCAATCAAGCATCCTATCTTGTTTGACATTCCTCCAGTGATGTGCTTTCTAAGTTGTATATTGATGCTTGCTGTTGTCTTCTTATAATAATATTGAAGCACAGATGGTGCTCAATTTAAAACACAAATTTGTAGTCATACCAGTTTCCACTCAAAGTGATTATTTCCTTAACTTTCCATCAGTGCCTATGGAGAAATCAAAAGACCATGAGCAGAATTAGGACAATTCAGCCCATCGAGTCTGCTCTGCCATTCCATCATGGCTGAATTATTATCCTTCTCAACACCATTTTTCTGCCTTCTCCCTGTAACCTTTGACGCCTTTACTAAACAAGAACTTATTAGCCTCTTCTTTAAACATACCCAGAAACTTGGCATTCAAAGCCAGACATAGCAAAGAATTCTAGAGATTCAAAAGATATTCTGCCTTATTTCTAAAATACCTTAAGACTTGGCCTCCACTGCTATCTGTGGCAATGAATTTAATAGATTCACCACCCTCTGGCTGAAGAAATTCCTCTTCATCTCTGTTCTAAAGGGACGTCCTTCTATCGTGAGACTGTGCAAGACTTCCCCACTATAGGAAACATCCTCTCCACGTCCACTCTTTCTAGGCCTCTCCCTGTTTAATGGGTTTCCTCTCCCTCTAATTCCTGTCCACAAATAGGATCAAATCCTGTCAGAATACTGAACTCTAGATGAAGCAGCAAGGGACCGTAGAATGTTTTATTTAGTAAAGAGTTTTATTTAAATTCCTCTGATGTTTTCAGAAAAGAGAAAAAGAGCTTCTTGACTCAGTGGATCTTTGAGAAGTGGCAGATTAGATTAATTCAAGTAGGCTTAAAGTGTGTATTTAATAACATGGATGTTGAAAATGATTAAAAGAAGCAGTAACTTTCCAAGCGAAGCATTCCCATGAGTGGCAATTTGTCCATAAAACTGAATAATAACATAGCGTTATGTATCCGGGTCAAAGTTATAGAACATAGAACATTACAGCAAGGTACAGGCCCTTTGGTCCATGGTGTTAAGCCAACCTACTCGAAGATCAATTTAACCTTTCCCTCCTACATAATCCGTCAGTTTTTCTGTTATCCATTTTCTTTAAACTGACATAGAGCAGAGATTCTAGCAGAGAAAAGATGACTTTGGCAGCTCAAAACCTGTTGCAAATTGAACTCTGATCTTTCACCCAATGGTGATGGTGGGGGTGGGGTTGTTATTAGCCATGGATGTTGCATCCTAGCTGTCTGTGTTATGTGTGCAAGCCAGAGCAGTATGATCAAGCTGTTGTCCATGCAGAAGACTCCCCCTCTCAACACAGCTGATAATCCAAGGGAATGCAGTTTGGCACCAGTGGCATCACAGGTGGGGTCAGTCAACGTTGAGCTCAACATAGGACTGCCTTAAGGCCTCCAGCTCTGGATGTTTCCTCGGGGTTTAATCCCAAAGCCTTCCCCATGAGTGAGTATAGCTGCTAGGCAGTGGAAGTTTGAGATCAGAGTTTTCTTTCTACTAGATGGCTGGTGAGTCCCATCTGCCTGAATTTCCTTAGAAAGATTCCAGTGTCAGTTTCAGTGCACCTGTATCCTTGAGTGTGTGTGTGTGTGTGTGTGTATGTGTGTGATCCACATTTTTACTGTTGTTACCTTGCAGCAAGATGATTTACTTTACATAATTTGTTCCCATTTTGATGTTTTTTATAAAAACATATATATGATCTCATAAAATGAAGCCTCAGAAAGAAGGCTTGCTGTGTTGTGTTATGGAGTCATGGTATAAAGGTATCCCTGAACTATACTTCCACAAATCTTTCTAGCAATGGATCTGAATAACTTGTCCTATCATTCTCAGTTTGGTTCTTTTACAGTTTCATATCTGTACTTCATGGCTGTCAATCGTTCAGTCACTGGAAAAAGTTTAACTTTATTCGTCTGTAAAGCCTCTCCATGATCTTGAGCTCCTTTGTTAAATCTCCCCCTTAATCTCCCAGATCCTAGAAGAACAATCTTTGCTCTTTGGTTTCTCTACAGATTCTTTTAAATCTCACTTGCACCATCTCTAACCTGGATCAGAGTAGCATAAGTGATGAGTTCCTGCATGAGGAAACATGCAATTGAAGATCATGATGAAGCTACATAATTATTGTAAGGACTCAAACTCTCTCCCAGCTGATTCTATCTGCAAAAAACACCCTCATATTATCTGTCTGGGCTTTCCCTTCCTGCCCTGTCTCACTTTGTCTACCCCTCCACCTGATTCTGTCAGTCCATCATTCCTGCCTTATCTGGTTCCAATGACATGCACTGGCCTCCATTCCCCCCTCACCTTTCCAAACTGCGCCTGGTTCCTACTGCCTAATTTTTTCCTTTCCTTATTTGTTTTCCACTTATCTATCCAGATTTAGATTTATTTATCATGTGTATATTGGAATATACAAGAAAATATGTAATTTGCATTAACAACCAACGATGTGCTGGGGACAGTCCGTAAGTGTCACTACACATTCTGGCATCAACATACCATATCCACAATGCTCAGCGGACCAACACAGAGCAAAACAAGTAACAAAACAACAACAGCAAAACAAGCCCCTTTGTTCACTCATACTCCCCACGCACAAACCTTCAACCCCGGGAAAAGCTGCCTTCTGCCTCCTGTGGATTCAGATTGGGTCTTTGATTTACCGAACAAATTGGCAGATTCAGGGCACTGGCAATCAGGCCTCGACCTCCAGACCGCCAAACAACCTTCAGGCCTTGATCTTCTGCACAACCCCAGGACTCACTGATCACTGAATACTAGACCTCAAACTCTGGACTTGCCAGTGATGTGACCCCCAAAGGCAGATGACTTTGCACTCTTGATAACACACACAAAATGCTGGGGGAACTCAGCAGGCCAGGCGGCATCTAGGGAAAAGAGCACAGTCGATGTTTCAGTCCTGCTGAACAGTCTCAGCCTGAGCATCTGCAGATTTTCTTTTGTGTGTTCTTTCGATGATATCCTGGGCCTCCTGCCGCGTATGTTCTGCCATATTTAGCTCAGTTGCTGGGATTTTTGTTTGGGGGAACTTTTGGATTGATTTCTAGTCCCTGATTCCTACGGGGATAGCTGCATGATTCCCACAGAAATTCCTTCACCTCCTACCTTGGACTGGTTAGGCTGCCAGATTTTTGCTGGCTGAGAGGAGCCCAGGTAAAAATGGATGTGTTCTTAACAAACTGTGCTCTTCTCCCTTTCTCCCTTTTTTGCTTTCGCAGCTGCTCCACCCTCCTGAGCTTATGCAGCTGTTTTCTGGTTCGTTCTTTGACACCTTTTTTTTCGTCAGCTGAGCTGTTTTTGAATTTTGTTCAGGGTCTTTATCTCACTTCTCAGATGGTGAGTCTCTCTCTCTCTCCCTCCTGTTTGGTTGCCTTGACGATTTAAGATCCCCTTTCTTCTCCACTGGGCCGAATCACTCTTTAGCAAAGTTGGACACAATGGCTGCAAGGGAGTTGATTTTCCTGTAGACAGGCCCTGCCAATTTCACTTCCAAGATGCAATCCAGGTTGTCATTGAACTGCTTCCAAGATACATTGTCTGATGGTCTAAGCCATCTGATCTTCTCCTTCTTTGAATGGATTAGGGTCTCAGAGTCGGTACTTACTTGGTCTCTTCTTTGGCATTGGGGCATCTCTGGTGCGAAGTGATCTTCAGGTCAGTGGGGTGCTTCCTGGCTGGAGTTCTCCATTGTCTCACCAGATGCCAAGTCTGTGCATAGCACTCGAGTCACCTTCATTCCACAGCTGGATCTGCTTTAATGTATCTTGAGGCCATTAATGTTTTTGCAAATGTTGCCGCTATGGCCCTTTGCAATGAATGCCTCCCCTGTCAGTGTTGTTTGCTTGACTCTTCTCATTGCCGTATTTCCAGTCCTGGCTATTGCTGTTTCATTAGTCCTTTCGAGTCTCTCATCCTCCCCCTCCCCTCCGAGAGACTCTGGAAGTATTTAGTTGTGTTAACACCATGGAATATAAAACTATGGTTGAATTCTGATGTATTAACTCAAGGTTCTTTTGAAAGTCAAGGAAGAGGCATAAAACTTGTTGCTTTGTGATCATCTTATGAAGGATTAATAAAACAATGAGAATTGGAAATTGGGAAAAGCAGAGGTCTAGTAGAGTAAGGGAAAGAAGATGCAAAGATAGCGTGCCAATATATTCAGCAATTTTTATACCATAGATAAGAAACATTCTGTTCAAATTGTAGATCAGAATCAGGTTTATTATCACCAGCATGTGGCATGAAATTTGTTAACTTGGCAGCAGCAGTTCAATGCAATACATGATAATATAGAAAGAAAAAATATAAATGAGTAAATCAATTACAGTAAATATATATGTATACTGAATAGATCAAATAATGCAATAACAAAAATAATAAATGTTAAAAATGAGGTTGTGTTTATGGGTTCAATGTCCATTTAGGAATTGTAGGGCAGAGGGGAAGAAGCTGGTCCTGAATTGCTCAGTGTGTGCATCCAGGCTTCTCTAAACACAAAGTACACTGCAGATCAACATGTACAAACAAGCTGGACGAACTCAGCAGGTCGGGAAGTATCCGTTGAAACGAGCAGTCAACGTTTTGGGCCGAGACCCTTCGTCAGGACAGGCTTCTCTGCCTTCTTCCTGATGGTAACAATGAGATGAGGACATGCCCTGAGAGATGAGGGCCCTTAATAATGCTCCTTGAAGATGTCTTAATCAATCAGATAGCCCCTATTCAAATAATGTGATAGCAAAAGAAGCTTCCAGAATTAGGCAAAGAGCTGTAACCACTAGGGGACATGCTGAACAATTGCATATACATACTATACAGTTAAATGTATATAGGTAGTCATATAAAATACAAACATACCATTAATATCTGTTTTGCATAGACTGGAGTAGCACCACAATCTCATTATTTTAAGCAAAGACAATAAAGTTCTATTCTGTTCTAATTGTTCTAATTGTTAAACTGCAAGGAGAATAACAATTGTACAGTCTAATCCAACACAACTGATCCTTTTCACCTCCAAACATCAAGTGAGGAATGGTTCATGGACCTTTGGCTTCTTACTCCTATAGTTAATATGGGTTATATGTGTAACTCCAGAGCCATCAAAGATTGATTCTAAACTGAAAGCTTCTAGATAGCCACCCAGTTAAATGGAAATTTCAAAATAATAATAATAAAAATAATAACTTATGTATAGAGATCTCTTCATACAGACAATGTAGTTCAAAGTGGTTTACAATGGGATAAAATGCCAGTATGAACATAAAATAAAAGATAAAGATAAATATGAAAATAAAACAGAAAAGAGGTTTGTTAAAGCAAGTTGAATCTATAAATTTTGAGCTGCTGTTTAAAAATGTCAACTGAATCTGCATCTGTTATAGTTTTGGTATTGAATTCCACAATTTAGAAATGTAGTGTCAAAAATATGACCTAGCCATTATCTTTTGAGAGACACACAAGTGAATCAGCAGATGCTGGATCTTTTGAGAGAGATGGTTTAAATTTAAGAGATTGATAGAGGAAGACCTGAAAGCTTGAGCAGGATTATAAAATTAAAGTGATTCTGTGATGTACTCTGGTTACAGTCTAGTGAAAGCTTTAAAAACAAGTAAGAAAACTTCAAAATCAATTCTTAAAGATATTAGAAGCAAATGCAGAGTAGCTAGAAGGGGAGAATACCAATCTGCGGCAGCCTTTTCAGCAATCCCCGCTTTCTATGACACTTCCCTAAGTGTGGTACCAGAACTAAATGCATTACTCAGCTGGAGGCCAAAACCAACTCACCTTTGCCCCAGGACCATTCCTCACACACCAGCCCTGACCATAAGACAATAAGCATAGGAGAAGAATTAGGCCATTTGGCACACATATTCTGCCATTCCATCATGGCTGATACATTATCCCACACAATACAGGACTTCTATGGACTTCTCTCCATAACCTTAAATGCCCTTACTGATCAAGAACCTGTCAACTCCTGCTTTAAATATACCCAATGACTTGGTCTCCATGATTGTCTGTGGCAATTTATTCCGCTGATTCACCACCCACTGGCTAAAGAAGTTCCTCCATGCCTCTGTTTTAAAGAGACATCCTTCCATTCTGAGGCTGTGCTCTCTGGTCCTAGACTCCCCTATGATAAGAAACACCCTCTCCAAGTTCAGTCTACTTTCTCCTTTCAATATTCAAGAAGTTTCAGTGAGATCCACCTCATTCTTCTAAACTATAGACCCTGAGCCATCAAACTCTCCTCAGGCATTAAGCCTTTCATTCTCTGCATCCATCTCACCTAGACTATTTTCATACTGCTTCTCCCACCTGGAATATTATTGGGCAGGAAATGAAATATAAAAGCAGAGTATAGTCCGCTTAGGAAAAAAGTGATGCCTCAAAAAGGTGGCATCCATCATCAAGGTCCCCCATTACTCAGGACCTACCATTTTCTCATTGCTACCATCAGTGAGGAGGTACAGGAGCCGAAAGACACACACTCTGCATTTTAGGAACAGCTTCTTGCCCTCCACCAACAGATTTGGAACAGGAAATGAACCAAATCATGAACACTATGTCACTGTTCTCACCCTCTTCTTGCACTACATATTTAATTTATTTTTTTTTAATATTGAAGAGGATGGGCTACAACAGTAAAAGAGCACTAACATACACTCAGTGGCCGCTCTACTAGGAACAAGAAGTATCTAATATAGTGGTTACTAAGTGTATTTTGCTTTCTGTTTTAATTTTGTAACCTCAATATAATTATGTACGGCATGATCAGTTTGGATGGCACACAAAGCTTTTCACTGTATCTCAGTACGTGTGACAGTATTAAAATAATTCCAATAACAATGTCCTGTCATCACAGCTAGTGATTAAACACTTGCTTATAACCTGAAAATTTACATTTCCTTCCCCTCCCAAGAAGAAATCTGACCTGCTAAGACAGCAGAGCAGGACAACATACCATGCACGACCAATCTTCAAATCATGTCACTCAAGGAATGGGCTCATACTTCTGTTGTGACTGTATGTGCTGTCGTAACTTTACCTGCCACGTGTGACTGAAAGTATTGTATTTTGCATCTTGGCCCTAGAGGAATGCTGATTTGTTTAGCTGAATACATGAGTATGGTTGAATGACAATTAAACTTGAACTTGCATTGAACTTGAAGTATTTCCACTCTTTTGTGCCTTTATTCTTTTTTTTTGCTTTCAGCCAATTTCTTAACTATTCCCGGGTTTTGACTTGTCAGTAAAATTTGTCCACTCTGCAATACTTGGAATAATTCAGTGACATTAACTGCTTTAATAGTATCACACTGTGATTCATTACATCAAGTAAAATTGCACAGCATCTGGAAATTGTATTTCAGGCTTCCACTTATTCCTTTCAAGGGTCTGCAACTTGCAAAATATGTTCAAAACCATTTTTTTCTTGGACTTTAGTCTTAATTTAATATTTTGTGCCATTCTCATTCCCATGGTGTATTCATCTTTAAAATGACTGCAATAAGTCATGTAGAAAAAGACTGATTTTTTGATTGTACTCAATTATCATGGGTTCTTCCAAATCCCTTGTTCTATTTCCTTTGTCAATAGCTTCAAAGTAAATTTGGAAATTGTGAACTAGATGGACAATAAAATGGATATATCAGACTGAGGTCTTCAATGAGCTGAAAGACAAAATTCTCACTATAAACTCAAAAGATTCTGCAGTTGCTGGAAATCCAGGGCAACATACGTAAAATGCTGGAGTAACTCAGCAGGTCAGGCTGCATCTATGAAAATTAGTAAACAGTTGATATTTTGGGGTGAAAACCTTCATTGGGACTCAAAAGGAAGGGGAACCCAGAGAAAGAAAATAAGGGGAGGGGAAGGACAGAATAGTAGGTGATAGATGAAGTCAACTAGTTGGCGAGGGGTGATGAAGTGAGAAGCTGGAAGGTGAGGGGTGGAAAAGACAAAAGGCTGTAGAAAACTGATACAAGAGGAGAGTGGAAAGGGAAGGAGGAGAGGCACCACAAAGTGGTGATAGGCAGGTGAGGAGAAGAGGTAAGAGGCCAGAGAGGGAATTGAAGAAGATGCAAGGAGAAGGGGAAAAAAAAGTCCAGGAATCAATGTTCATGCCATCAGATTGGAAGTGACTGAGACGGAATATGAGGTGTTGCTCCTTCAACCTGAGAGTGGCCTCATTGTGGTAGAAGAGGACACCATGGACCAACATGTTGGAATGGGAATGGGAACAGGAATTAAAGTGATTGGGCACCAGGAAATTGTACTTTTTGCAGATGGATCAGAGGTGCTCACTAAATTTTTCTCATCAGACTGGTTGTTCCTCCTTAAAGAGAATTCATTGGCTTTAGCTCAGTTTTCAGAGCTTAGAAATTGAAAGCTGCTGTGTAAATACAAATTTGTGTTCTGCTTCTATTTGCATTCTCCCCTTTGTTCTTCTTCTACCCTTATTTATCTTTTCATTAATTTACTCTCTCTTTCTTTATTCTATTCACTTTCTACAAAATGAATAACATTCCAAATTCTTGGCCAGGATGGAACATAATTGTGCACATAATCTTCATCAGCATTTGGAGTCTCTTGTGTCTCCCTAACATAATAATGGTAAACACAAGAGATTCTGCTGGTGCTGGAAATCCAGAACAACATATACAAAATGCTGGAGGAACTTAGTAGGCCAGGCAACATCAATGGAAAGGAACAAACAGTCGATGTTTCAGGCAGAGATCCTTCATTGGGATTGGAAAGGCAGAGGGCAGAAGCCAGGTTAAGATGGGGTGGAGGGTGGGGTCGTGAGGAGAAGGGGAACAAGCTAGAGGAAGGTAGGTGAAACCAGTTGGAAGGAAGAAGAGTGGGTGGCGGAGGGAGAGGATGAAGTGAAAAGCTGGGAGGCGATAGGTGTAAAAGGTAAAGGGCTGAAGAAGAAGGAATGTGAAAGAGGGCGGCCAAGGGAGAAGAAGGAGTACCTGAGGGAAGTGATGGTCAGGTGAGGAGAAGCGAAGGGATAAGAGGGGAGCCAGAAAGGGAAATTGAAAAGGAGATTTGGGAATGGGGAAGAAATACTGTTTTTTCACTTCAAGATCTAGCTAAATTCATTGACCTGGTACTATTTATTTGGAAGATTATGGAGCAGGTCATGTTTAAAATCTATTTAGATGAACCCCTGAAGCAGTAAGGTCACACACTGGGAGCAATAAAGTACGATTCGCCTTGCTAGTTCTTTTTTGACCAACGCAAGCAATCCAGCCAGATGGTCCCCACATGTGCTGTAAATTTCTATGACTGTATGATTTCATAAATCAAATAATTGCTTTTCAAATCATTCAGGTGTTTTACACGTGTATTGACAAGGCTTCAAGGTTATGGTGTTTATTTCATGTCTGCAATATGCTTTAAGTGTGAATACACTGTCTGCTCTGCACCTCTGATTAAACAGTATCTGTAATGTGATCTGTTTGGACAGGAGAGCCAGGAGATGTGTCTGCTTTGCAGCGACATTGTATGGGTATTGGTCTGTTACTTTTGCATATACTAGGATAAAGTGAAGAGCTTTTATTTGTGTGACATCTAGATAGCTCATTCATAATGAACATACAGTACTGTGCAAAGTCCTAGGCATATATATATAACCAGACTTAGTAATACTCTACAAAGAACAGAAGAAATCAATAGTAATAGCTATGGAAATCCTGAATGGCACCAACATCAGAAAAAAGAATATGAGAAGCTGGAGAAATTGCAGTGCTTGAAAGAGCAGATAGAATGATGCGGAAGGTTAAAACCAGAGTAATCCCAGTCGTGATAGGAGTAATTGGACCAGTGATACTTGGACTGGTAAAGTGCCCCCCCCCCCACAAACTCTGGGAACAACATCTGAGATCTCGGTCCAGAAGAGCACACTACTAGAAACAGCAAGGATACTGCGCCAAACCCTCAAGCTCCCAGGCCTCTGAGAGGACCCAAGTTTGAGGGGAAAATGCACCACCCATAAGAGGTGATTAAAAATTTTCTTTAAAATATATAGCGAGATGATTGGAAAACAGAAATAAGAGTGTTTGATAACTGGAAAGATGTAATATACAGCACTGTGTAAAAGTCTTAGGCACCCTAGCTCTATATATAAATACCTAGATATTTACACAGTATGGTAGAACATAGAACATCAGAACACAGTCTAGACACTTTGGCCACAACATGCGTCAACTTTTTAACCTACCCTTACCTATTTGTTGCATGAGTACAGAAGGTAGTTAAAAAGGAAAATAGAATGCAGTGTATAGTGTTGTAGTTATGGAGAAAGTGCTGAGTAGATAGACAAATACATTGCAAAAGTCGTCTTGAGTTGTTTGGGAGATCAAGATTTTTAAAGTTTACCTTTTGGATATGAGAGGGCTATTCAAATGTCTGATGTCCAATGATAAAGTTGTCATTGAACAAGATGGTATGTGTTCTCATCTTTTTGTATCATTTGCCCAATGGAAGAAGGGAGAGGAGAGAATGGCTGGGATGGGAGGAGTTACATTGGCTCACTTCCACAGGCAGCAGGAAATGTAGACTGAGTCAAAGGAGGGGAGGCTAGTATGTGTGATGAACTTGGTTGTTGTTAACAACACTCTGCAATTTCTTGTCGTGGTTAATGGTTGTCTGCTACATTCAGTTTGCGGCAAAAGCTTAGACAGTCAATTTGATTAAAGACATTGAAATGTCTGTCATTCTAAATGCAGTAACCATGCTATCTGAAGCATTCCAAATAATGAAACAGATGGTGAAATGCCATTTTCATGATGTTAAGTTCAGTTTATTATTATTGAACTATATACATGTATACCACCAAATGAAACAAAGTTGCCCTAGAACAAGGTGCACAACACAGTACATAGAACTCACACAAAACACAAAGTAATATTACCAGAAAAATATAAACAAGTAAACAAATAATGAGGTGTATTGATGACACAAGTTAAAAAAATAAACAATATAATGTTACTGATGCTTCAAACATGATGAAACCTGGATGATGGCGGGGATCTCAATAGTCTCACGGCTTGTGGGAGATTCTGTTTCCTTTCCAAACAGTTCTTGTCCTGATGCTGTAGTACCTCCTGCTGATAGTAGGGAGTCAAAGAGATTGTTGGACAGAAGAGAGGGATCGTTGACAATGCTAAGGGCCCTGTACACAGTGCTCCTGATAAGTATCTCTGATGGTTGGAAGAGAGATCCCAGTGATCCTGTCAGTCGCCCATGCAAACCGTTGTAAGGACTTGCGGTCAGATGCCTTGTAAGACCAGATGGTGATGCAGCTTGTCAGGGCACTTGCAATGGTGCTCTTGTACAAACTGGTTAAACTAGATGGTGGGGGGCGGGGGGTGGGGTGAGCCTTATTAGCAATCAGAGGTCGCAACCTGAACAATGATTGTTGGTTGGTTGTGCTTAGCAGGGTGTCTGTCGCATTGAGAAATTACCTTGAATAATGGGCTGCATTAATCTTACCTACCTTGGCAGCAGAACCAACCCACTATTTCAAAGTTTAAAGTTCAAAGTAAATTTATTATCGAAGTAGATATATGCCACCATATATATCCCTGAAATTTGTTTTATTCCGGGCATACTAGTAAATCTAAGAACCATACTAGAATCAATGGAAGTCTGCGTCCAAAAAGATAGACAATCAATCAATGTACAAAAGACAATGAATTGTGCAAATTGAAAAATTAAAAAATATAATAATAAATACATAAGCAATAAGTATTGAGAATATGAAATGAAGAGTCCTTGAAAGTGAATCTCCAGGTTGTGGGGACAATTCATTGATGGGGCAAGTGAAGCTGAATGAGTTATTCCCACTGTCAAAAAGCCTGATGGTTGAGTGATGAATTGTTCGTGAACCCAGTAGTGTGAGTCCTATGGCTCCTGTACCTTCTCCCTGATGGCATCAGTGAAAAGAGAACAGGATCCGGTTGTTGGGGTCTCTGAAGATGAATGCTGCTTTCCTACGATAGCGCTCCAAGTGGATGTGCTCAGTGGTGGGGAGGGCTTTATCCACGATTAACTGGGCCGTATCCACTACTTTTGGGAGGATTTTCTGTTCAGGGGCATTGGTGTTTCCATACCAGGCTGTGATGCAACCAGACAATATACCGTCCACACCTATAGAAGTTTGTCAAAGATTTAGAATGTTCGTAAACTTCTAAGGAAGTAGAGGCGCAGCCGTGCTTTCTTCGTAATTGCACTTGTGTTCTGGGCCCAGGACAGATCCTCTGTGATGATATCAGCAGTGAGTTTAAACCTTTGATTCCCCAATGAAGACTGGCTCATTGACCTCCAACTTCCTTCTCCTGAAGTCAACATTCAGTGCATCAGTGTTCTCATATATTATCCAGGCTGATGCACATTAAATGAATATAGTATGTTACTGCACAGTGCAGGGCCTTTGGCCCACAATGCTGGGCTGGCCTTTTAACCTACAGTAAGGTCAATTTAACCCTCCCATCCCACATAGCTCTTCACTTTCCTGTCATCCGTGTGCCTATCTGAAAGTTTCTTAAATCTGCTTAAGTTAGGGCAGTGGCTGCACATCGTGGCTGTTCAAGATAGACTTCTGTTGCAATGCTTTCAGATTGTGGAAGCGATTCAACCACACAAACTGAAAGTGTGTAATGCTAAGCAACCAGCATTAGACAGTACTGTGTGAAAGTTTTAAGCACAGAAATATAGCTACTGTACTTAACACATTTGCACAGCACTGTGTATTGGTTAAAATGGGAAGGTGGTTAGGAAATAGAAATAAGAGTAATACACACAAAATGCTGGAGGAACTCAGCAGGCCAAGGAGCATCAATGGAAAAGAGTACAGTCAACATTTTGGGCAGAGACCCTTCAGCAGGACCGGAGTAAGAAAGATGAGGAGTCAGAGTTAAAGAGGTGGAGGGATGGGAGGGTGAAACACAAGGTGATTGGTGAATCCGAGAGGGGGAGGATTGAATCTAAGAGCTCAGAAGTTGATTGGTGAAAGAGATACAGGACTGGAGAAGGGGGAATCTGGCCCTCTGGCCAAAGAAATTCCTCCTTATCTCTGTTCAAAATTGACATCCCTCTGTTCTGAGGCTGATTGTATACTCACCCACTATAGGAAACACCTTCCCCACATCCACTCTATCTCGGCCTTTCAACATTTGATAGGTTTTAGTGGGATGCCCCCTCGTTCTTCTAACTTTCTTCCTCGTTCCAGTGAATATAGGCTCAGAGCCTTCAAACACTCCTCATTTGTTAACCATTCATTCCCAGAACCATTCTCATGAATCACCCCTGGACCCTTGCTCACTATACTCCGTGTGGTCTGACCAATGCTTTCTAAACTCTGAATATTACATCCTATTCTGTCCTCTGGCAATGAATACTAACATTGCATTTGCCTTCCCTACCACTGACACAGATTCTAAATCAGAGTTATTATTGCTGATTTAGATGCCATGGAGTTTATTGCTTTGTGGCAGCAGTACAGTCCAAAGACATAAAAGGACCATAAATCACAAAAATAAGTTAATAATACTAAACAAGTAATAAATAAGTAGTAATAAATAAATAGGTTGTTCAGAAATCTGATTGTGGAGGAGAAGAAACTGCTTCTGAATCAGTGACTGTAGGTCTTCAGGCTCCTATACTTCCCTATGGCTGTAACAAGAGGAGGGCGCTTCACAGAGAATGTGATGGATGCCTCCTCGTTGAGAGACCATCTCCTGTAGCTGTCCTCGATGGTGCAAAGGGCTGTGGCTGAGTCTTTCCGGGAGTCTCAACAAACTTTTGCTGGTTAGTTCTGTCAAAGATTCTTATTTCCTTGAGGACTGAGTTTGTACAGAACGTGATTATTATAGAGCTTGTAGAGCAGAAAAGGAAGTCTTGGAGTTATATTGCACATTCCATGATCTCTAATCACTCCAAAATGGATTATGGTAGTGAGTTAATTACCTGGACAGAAGAGTTTGAAAAAAGAACAAACAGGTGATGTTCAAAATATCTCTTCATCAAAGACGGTGTACTGCCTCTGCTGATTTCTGTTTTACAACTATTCATCCAGTGCAAATTCTGAAAATGTTGGTGTAGCGATCACGGATGTTGCGCCAAGCAGGCTGCTCCAAGCTCAACATCAGATCACCCACAACAGCTTTTATGTTGTGTTACCTCTGGGGGAGGTGGCACCCACCAGGAAATTATGTTGCCTGTTGGTATGCTCAGGGTAAAACAGAGAAAATGCTGGAGGTTCCAACCTTGTCCCGAAACATCGACTATTTATTCCTCTCCATAGTTGCTGCCTGACCTGCTGAGTTCCTCCAGCATTTCAAAGTATTTAAAGTATAAAGTACATTTATTATCATTACTCTAGATTTCCAGCTTCTGCGGAATCTCTTGTGTTATATTTGAATCTGTAGAATGTTCAATTCACCTTTACATGGTGATGTGAATGTGAAATCAGTCACTCACAGTCGTGTTCCACGTATTTATCTCCTTTGCCAGTCTAAGTGGACATTTTAGAAGCGGTTTACAGTATTTGATGAATGCAGAATAAAAGGCAGAGGACACACTACAGGACTCAGCATTGAGACCAGTGGAAGGATTTACACGGTGAAAGTAGTGTTTCGCACAGAGACTTTGCCAGCCTTAGTTTGTTACCCAAGGCAACGGAAACCCAAATGCTGGTTGCTCCAACTGTTTGTTACCCCTCATACATCTTAATAAGAGCTGAATGCTGTGATCTGGGCTCAAAGTTCAAAGAAAATTTATTATGAAAGTGCATATGTGTGACCATATAGAACCTTAAGATTCATTTTATTGCAGGCTTTCACAGTAAATTCAAAGGAACACAATCAAATTAATGAAAAACCACACACAAGATGGACAAATAACTGATGTGCAAAAGACAACAAACTATGCAAATACAAAAATAAAAAAATAAAAAAAGTAATAATAATGAATAAATGAGCAATAAGTATTGGGAACATGAGATGAGGAGTCCTTGAAAGTGAAGCCATAGGGAACAGTTCAGTGATGGGGCAAATGAAGCTGACTGAAGTTATCCTCTCCGGTTCAAGAGCCTGATGGCTGAGAGGTAATAAAAGTTCCTGAACCTCGTGGTGTGGGTGCTGAAACTCCTGTACCTCCTTTCTGATGATGCTTTCCTGCATATCAGTCCTTGTGGGTGTGTTGAATGGCGGAGAAGGTTTTGCTTGTGATAGACTGGGCTGTATCCCTTAGTTTTTGTAGGGTTTCTATTCAAGGGCTTTGGTCTTTTCAGACCAGGCTGGGCTGTGATGCAATCCTCTCCACTATGCATCTGCAGAAGTTTGAGACGACACGCTAAATTTTGCAAACTTCTTAGAAAGTAGAGGTGTGGCCGTGCCTTCTTTGTAATGACACTTTCATGCTGGATTCTCTGAAATAACCATATAACCATATAACTATCACAGCACAGAAACAGGCCATCTTGGCCTTCCTAGTCCGTGCCGAACTCTTAATCTCACCTAGTCCCACCTACCCGCACTCAGCCCATAACCCTCCACTCCTTTCCTGTCCATATACCTATCAAATAGTAACATTAAGGAATTTAAATGTGCAAATCCTTCTCACTTCTGATTCCCCTGATGAAGACTGGCTCATGGACCTCAGGTTTCCTCCTCCTATAGTCAATAATCTGCTCTTTGGTTTTACTGATATTGATATCATAAGCAGACATACCCAATGTATAAATGCCTTGAAAATTTACATATTCTGCAGCAATAGTGCAGTAGTTTAAAGTTCAAGGTTTAAAGTAACATACTGATAATAAGTATTTAACATTTCAAGTCTATTTCAAGCATGACAGATTACATCAATTTAATGACAAAATGATAAACAAGTCTAAATGTAGAAAGAAGATAAAATCTGCAGGTACTGGAAATCAAAGCAACACACACAAAATGCTAGAGGAACTCAGTAGGCCAGGTAGTATTTGTGGAAAGGAGTACAGTGGAAGAGATAAGGAGGAGATAAAGTGAGAGGAAAATGGGAATGCAGAATGGTGAAGGGGGGCGATTACCAGAAGTTTGAGGAATCAGTGTTCATGCCATCAGGTTGGAGGCTACCCAGACAGAATATAAGCTGTTGCTGCTCCACCCTGAGTGTGGCCTCATTATGACAGTAGAGGAGGCCATGGACTGACATGTTGGAGTGGGAATGGGAAGTGGAATTAAAATGGGTGGCAATGGGAGAGCTCATTTTTTCTGGTGGACAGAACGTAGGTGCTCAGCAAAGCAGTCTCCCAGTCGATGTCGGGTCTCATCGATATATAGAATCATGGATGAAGTGCCACCTCAGCTGGAAGGACTGTTTGGGGCCCTGAATGGTAGTGACAGAGCAGGTGTGGCACTTGTGCCACTTGCAAGGATAAGTTCCAGGAGGGAGATCAGTGGAGATGGACGACTGGACATGTGGCGGAAGGGGAAGAGGTGCTTGGTGGTGGGAAACTATTGGAGATGGCAGAAGTTACGGAGCATTATGTGCTGGAGGCAGAGCTGGTGGGGTGGTAGGGTGAGGACAAGAGGAACCCTATCCCTAGTAGGGTTAGGGCAGATGTGAGCAGAATGGAAGAGATGCAGTTATGGGGGAGGTGGAGAAGGAGTACAAACTGGCAGGTGATGGAGAAACCAGGTGAGAAGGGTGGTGGATGACTGGGGGTGGTGAGTAAGAAACTGAATAGGGATATGTGGAAATGGAAAAGAACTGAAAAAGGAGGAGTCTACTAGGAGAGGACAGAGAAAGATGGAAGAAAGGGAAGTAGGGGGAACACCAAAAGGAGGTGACAGGCAGGTGAGGAGAAGGGAAGGAATATGAGGGGAAACAGAATGGGGAACAGAAAATGAGAGAAAGGTGCTGAGAAATTACTGCCGCCTGACCTGCTGAGTTCCTCCAGCATTTTGTGTGTGTTACTCAGGGTTTCCAGCACCTGCAGATTTTCTTGTGTTTATGATTGGATAGGAATTTAAACAGCAATGTTCTTAAGGCTGAATGTCCAGGCTTTCAAGTTCCTTTATCTTCTTCTATTAGGTAGAAGAGGAAAGGGAATGGCCAGGATAGCTGTTAGCCCTCCTGAAGCAGAACACACCGTGAAGATGTATTTTGTCTTTGGGGAGCCTCTTCCACTGTTACCATGCAGAGTATGCTTTAAGTGATCAGTGTGCCAGTGATGCAGCAGCTATGAGCTTTTCAAATGTTTCCCAACAGTAGTCATGTGAGTCCTATATTTTCATGTTTAGGTGTGTAAACCATCAATAATGTAGCTTTTAATGTCTTTTTTTGGCTGACTTCACAGTTTTTGTAGGGAATCCAAAACTAGGACTAAATGATAGCACTTCAGAAGAAGGTAAAATCCAATTTCTAGGTGTGCGTTTTTCTTTCAAAATGAACAGAGGACAAAGCAATGGTCAGACAGTGCATTTTCAGCCTTCATACATCATTCTTCGGAGATTGCAAAATTAAATCCAATATAAAGTATCCTGCCACTGTCTCAATGCCCATGTATTCATCATAGAGCTCCAGTGATCCAGGTGAAAAATATTTCATGTCAAAATATAAGCATTGTACCACTGCCGGTTGTTGCTCTGTGTTGTTTTGTGGTTGAAAACCACAGTGTCTGCAGTAGTCACCCAGAGGTGGTGATGCTGGAGGCATTGTGGCAGGGTATCGATGCTGGATGAAGGCAGACCTCTCCCGTTTGTGCTGCTCTCCAGTGTTTGCTTGGTGGAAGTTAAGCTGGATTGCCTTTGTCTGCAGCTGCCCTTTTTTTAAGGGCATAATGATCGGACTGCTGCGGACTTGTTCTCGATGACAACATCCCAAACACTTATCATTTTTCAGGGTATGACACTCAGGGACATGGGTCATATTTTTTGTTCAATAGTTTAATAGTTCAATTGTTCTATTTAATATTAGAGAAATGTATGCAATATGCATCCTGAAATTCTTGTTCTTCATAGATATTCACGAAAACAGGAGAGTGCCCTGAAGAATGAGTGACAGTAAAAATGTGAGAATCCCACACACAAGCAGCAGCAAAGCATCAACCCTACCCAACCACCACTTACGTCCGCATGAAAGCATCAGCATCCTCCACCCACCAAACAATAGCAAAGCCCCCAAGAAAGACCATGATCTGCAGTACAGCAAAAACTAATCATTCACCCAGCAACTCAACATATCACAGGCTCTCCCTCTCGCTAATAAAAGGAGAGAGTTGTTTTCACAGTGAAAACAACTCAATGATTTGCGATGATAAAGTTTCTTGCATCACTTTTCTTCTGAGTTCTCAGACTCGAGAATCGGCAACAAACTGTCCCCCACCGTCGAGAGAGAGAGAGCACACTTCACTGAGTACAGAGCCTCTGGCAGCTGATCCACTGTTCCTGATGTACCGGCACAGAGTCAGCTCGTCCACAGGGCTGCAAAGCCTCGGAACCCTGAAGGTGTGCTCGGCTTCTAGGCTGCATCCTTGGGATTTCGAAAAGCGGCTGGTCGCGAGCCCCTGGGAGCGGGTCCCACCACCGCAAAGAACCAAATTCTGAGTTGTAACTCCAGGTCAGGGTCTCCGACAGAACCCCATCCGCCCTGAAAAGGAAGGAGAGAGACATTAAAGGTAGAAATTAAGCTGTTTCCGCAGATGAGTTTGAAGGAGTTAGTTGCTGTTGAGAGCCTTTGTAGCTCCGCCCCATCTGTGTGTGTGTGACTATTTGTGATGTGGGCGAAGCAAATACCAAAACAAGCCTCATTCATCTCACTCACTCACACACACACACACACACACTCACTCACTCTCCTCTAACAACAAGAGAGGCTATGTTCCTATGTTCTTTGGCCTCCAGCGGTTGCAAATTTGGACTTGATAATGCGGGAGGAGACCAGCATGGACAAGATGGGCTGAAGGGCCTGTTTCTGTGCTGTATTTTTCAATGACTATGACAGCCAGATGAAACCCAGGCAGTTGCAGAGAACATGGAAACTCCACCTAGCCATTATCGGTGGTTGGGATTGAACTCACATCTTAGGCACTGTTAGGCAATGGTTTTATTAGCTACAGCAGAATGTTGCTTATTTCTTGCAAGGAATGGGCGTACATCCAATATTAGAGGGTCTAATCACTGGTTTCTTGGGGATATAAGAAAAGGGTCCATTTAAACAGACATTCTGAACTGGAGTCATCAGTATTTTGTGGGAAGTTGGCTGATGTGGTGTTGCTCCATTCCAGGTAAGGCAGTGCACCAGGGACCATACTTGCTCTCCCACATGGATATCAAATATCCCATGGTATTATTCATTATAATCATAGAGTCATACAGTTATTCAAAATGAAAAGAGGCTTGAACCCAACTTCAAAGGACAGTGCTGATGTTCTCTGGTGCCATCTTGAAGAGCTTGCTTAGTAACACCACATCAGCCGAACTCCCAAGTTACTTGCCTGAATTAATTGCATTTGCCTGCATTTGCCCCGCATCCCTCTAAACCTCTCCCAAATCTGCCCAAATGTTTTTGTGTTTCCAATCATTCTAATTCTAAACCCCTCTAGCATTTCCTCTGGCAGCTTCTTTCATATACCCACCACTCTCTGTGTCAAAAACCTATCCATCAGCTCCTCTTAAACCTTTACACTCTCACCTTAAATATTTGCCCTGAGAAAATAACTGTTACAGTCTACCCCATCGCAACCCCTACAAGGGCATCATTCAGCCTTTTCTGTACAAACTACAAAAATGTATTCATAAAATACAGGGATTTACAAGACTGTGAACAATTTCAAATTAAAATATGTTTATTAATATATAGAAAACATATAATTCCCTGGGGGCCAACCATGCCCAGAAATCCCTCACTGTACCAATAGTGACCACATATTTCATCTGCAAGGACACACAGGCACAAACGTACTGCAACACTGGAAGAGGGGTGAGCAGTTGGCTCAGGCAAAGCACTCGACTGCCACTCAACTGTACCTGTATGTGACCATCTTGGAGCAAACTCCCCATTAAAACCCCCGAGTGATCCAATCCCTTCCATACTGAGAGCCTATATATCGGGAGTATGGGGCTGAAGTGCAGCCAAAGCCTCTTCAGATATTTAAACAGAACCTGAAAACCCTTCAGCCTTCATCTTTCTGGGGAAAACAATGCTAGTCTAACCAATCACTCCTTATAACTCAGTCCTGCAGTCCTGGTAACATTCCTGTGACTTTTCTCTGCTCTGAAAAATTGAGGTTCTGGCCAATATTTATTTTGTAGTCAACAGAGTTTACGCATCCATTATCACAGATAAACTCTATTTGGGATGGCACTGTGGTGAACTAAGTGTGCCTGTCTGGATACGCCCCCTGTTGACTGCTCCTGTGGCTCCTCCCACAGGCCTCTGTATAAAGGCGATCTGAGGCCTATGCTCGGCCTCAGTCTCCAGGATGTAGTATGATGGTCACTCACTTTTGGTTCCTTCTTCCAGTCAATAAAAGCCGATATCTCGCCTTTACATCTCAGAGTGAGTTATTGATGGTGCATCAATTTTATTGACTGGAAGTTTAAAACATGGAAACCGTTTTACGTCCGGAAAGGTTGGATTTGGACCCTCAAGACCCTGAAGCAGCTCTTGCCTTTGAACTCTGGCTTGCATGCTTCCAATCGTACTTGAAGGAGGTTAGTGCAACTGAACCCGCCGTTATGCACAGAATTCTCCTCTCGAGGGTCACTCCAAAAGTTTACTCCATTATCCGGGACCTGCCGACCTACGATGGGGCACTGGATGACCTCAAAAGGCAGTACCTGCGGCCGTTGAACACCGTCTACGCAAGACATCGTTTAGCTACCTGGCGAATCGTGTGCTGAGTTTCTCCGAGCACTACAGACACTCGTCCGAACTTGTGACGGCAAGACGCTCACGGCAGAACAGCATGCGGAGCTGCTGGTGGGAGACGCCTTTGTGATGGGACTGAGGTCAGTGTACATGCGCCAGCGGCTGCTGGAAAATGCCAATCTGACCTTACGCTCGGTGATCGAGACAGCCAACACTCTGGAAGCTGCTCTGCACAATGCTGACGCTGTCCAGTCGCGCGGTTCCATGGACACCTCAGACCCTGCCACCGGCGGATCCCGGGAGCGAATTCGCCAACGCCGCTGCCAGTCGCTATTCCACGAGCTCCCCGAACCTGACCACGGCTGCGGCCCGTCAGAAGCCTGTGCTTTGTTATTTCTGTGGACTCAAAAAGCACTCCCGACAACGCTGTCCAGCGCGAGGAGCGACCTGCTCTAGCTGCGGAAAGCGGGGCCATTTCGCCAAGGTCTGTAAGTCTAAACTACGAGCGGAGTGCAGCGCTGCGGGTGAGACGTGGGGGCCGCCATCTTGCATGCCCGGATGTGGGCGGCCATCTTTGTCGGCATCAGCATGCCCCGCCCCCGACCCTCCGATGCTTACCGGGCACCATGACGGCGATTCAACTCTGGCCACTGTAACTCTTGACCAAAGCGCCCCACACCAGCTTGCAAGGTCCATGATGGATATCCGGGTGGAAGGGCACAGGACTAGATGCCTGTTTGACATGGGCAGCATTGAGAGTTTTATTCACCCAGACACAGTGCAACGCTGCGGACTCGCAACACGGTCGGTAAGTCGGAGGATCAATTTGGCTTCTGGGTCGCATTCCGCAGACATCTGGGTGGGTTGTGTCGCGACATTGGTGGTTCAAGGCACAGAATATCGGAACTTTGCGCTACTTGTCATGCCTAAACTGTGCGCACCTGTGCTATTGGGGCTGGGCTTCCTGAGCCATCTCGAAAGTGTGACTATGGTATATGACGGGCCCCTCCCACCACTCACTGTCTGGAATCCTCAGTTTTGTGGGACTTCATCTCTACTGACCACAGACACACACGGGCCCACACATCCCATCCAGCACCATGCCGACAGCTGCGCTACTGACACCACTTGCAGTGTCTCCACCCTCAAGGTCCCTCCTCCACCGCTGTTTGTCACCCTGACCCCCGACTGTAAACCTGTGGCAACTAAAAGCAGGAGGTGCAGCAAGGGGGACAGGGCCTTCATTCATTCAGAGGTGCAGCGGCTGCTCAGGGAGGGGATCATTGAGCCAAGCTCAAGCCCTTGGAGGGCCCAGGTGGTTGTTGTTCGGACTGGGCAGAAAAATAGGATGGTGGTGGACTATAGTCAAACCATCAATAGGTTCATGCAGCTTGACGCGTAACCCCTACCCCGCATCGCGGATATGGTCAACCAGATAGCTCAGTACAAGGTGTACTTGACAATAGATCTGAAATCCACTTATCACCAGCTCCCCATCCGCCCAGAGGACCGCCCCTACACCACCTTCGAGGCGGGCGGCAGGCTCTTTCACTTCCTGCGCGTCCCCTTCGGTGTCACGAATGGTGTCTCTGTCTTCCAGAGGGAAATGGACCGGATGGTGGACCAGTGCCAACTGAAGGCCACATTTCCCTATCTGGATAACATCACCATCTGTGGTCACGACTGGCCAGATCACGACGCCAACCTCCAACGATTTCTCCAAGTGGCCGAAGCTCTGAACCTTACTTATAACAGGGACAAGTGTGTGTTTAGAACCACCCGCCTTGCTATCCTTGGGTATGTCATGGAAAATGGGGTTATTGGCCCTGATCCCGACCGTATGCGCCGCCTGTTAGAACTCCCTCTTCCCACCACTCTCAAAGCCATCAGAGGGTGTCTGGGTTTTTTTTCCTATTACGCCCAATGGGTCCCCCATTACGCAGACAAGGCACGCCCCCTGGTCAAGTCTACCACGTTTCCCCTCTCTGCTGAGGTCCGCGCGGCCTTCAGCTGCATTGAAGAGGACATTGCCAAAGCTACGATGCATGCGGTGGACGAGACCGTTCCCTTCCAAGTGGTGTGTGACGCTTCTGATTTCACTCTGGCTGCTACCCTCAATCAGGCAGGCAGTCCAGTAGCATTCTTTTCTCGCACCCTCCAAGGCTCTGAAATTCGGCACTCCATGGTGGAGAAAGAAGCCCAGGCCATAGTGGAGGCTGTTAGGCACTGGAGGCACTATCTTGCTGGCAAAAGGTTCACCTTACTGACCGACCAGCGCTCAGTTGCGTTCATGTTCAGCAACCAACAGCGGGGCAAAATCAAAAATGATAAGCTTTTGCGGTGGAGAATAGAACTCTCCACCTACAACTATGATATCCTGTACCGGCCTGGCAGACTCAATGAGCCCCCTAATGCCCTATCCCGGGGAACGTGTGCTAGCACACAGCTCGACCAGCTGTACGCCCTTCATGCACAACTTTGCCATCCAGGGGTCACCCGATTTTACCATTTTGTGAAAGCTCGGAACCTGCCGTACTCCCTGGAGGACATCAGGACGATGACCAGGGACTGCCAAATTTGTGCTGAGTGCAAACTGCACTTCTACCGTCCTGACACGGCGCAACTTATCAAGGCCACCTGCCCCTTTGAGCGACTGAGTGTTGACTTTAAGGGCCCCCTTCCCTCCACTGACGGCAATGTCTATTTTCTCAATGTTATCGACGAGTACTCGCGGTTCCCCTTTGCCATCCCCTGCCCCGACACCACTGCCACGTCCGTCAAAAAAGCCCTGCGCCAGCCCTTCACTCTGTTCGGGTATCCCTGCTATATCCACAGTGATAGAGGGTCCTCCTTTATGAGTGACGAGCTGTGCCAGTACCTGCTAGCTAGGGGCATTGCTACTAGTCGGACCACGAGTTATAATCCCCGGGGTAATGGACAGGTGGAGCGGGAGAATGCCATGGTGTGGAAGGCCACACCTTTAGCCCTTAAGTCAAAAGGGTTGCCGGTCTCTCGATGGCAGGAGGTCCTCCCTGAGGTAGTCCACTCTATCCGCTTTCTGTTATGTACGTCCACCAATGCCACCCCTCATGAATGCCTATTCTCTTTTCCCAGGAAGTCTGTCACTGGGACCACCCTACCAGTTTGGCTGACGTCCCCGGGGCCAGTGCTGCTCCGGAAACATGTGAGGAGCAATAAATACTCCCCGCTGGTCGAGAGGGTTCACCTTCTACATGCGAACCCCCAGTATGCCTATGTGGTCTTACCTGATGGGCGGGAGGACACGGTCTCAATCCACGACCTGGCACCCGCAGGTACAGCAGACCACTACCCTGAAGACTCTCCGGTAACTATGAACCCTGCACCTGAGGTGACACCGTGCTCACCAGGCCCTACACAGACTCCTCACGACACTTATAGCTTACCAGGCCCTACACAGACTCCTCACGACACCTATGTACCGGGCGTTTCATACACATTTATACCAGGCGCCTCACACATGCGTGAGGGACCACTGGCACCTAGTGGGCTGGAACCAGCACAACCTCCGTCTCCTGTGCAATCACCAATGCCGCCGGCATCCGTGCAATCACAGCCGGTGCTACGTAGATCGCAGCGACAGACTCGACCACCTGATAGACTTGACTTGTAAGAAACTTCACCACATGGGGACTCTTTTAAACAAGGGGGGGGTGAATGTGGTGAACTACGTGTGCCTGTGTGGACACACCCCCTGCTGACTGCTCCTGTGGCTCCTCCCACAGGCCCCTGTATAAAGGCGATCGAGGCCTGATGCTCGTCCTCAGTCTCCAGGATGTAGTATGATGGTCACTCACTTCTGGTTCCTTCTTCCAGTCAATAAAAGCCGATATCTCACCTTACGTGTCAGAGTGAGTTATTGATGGTGCATCTGGCACAGTAACATAGCTGTTAACATAACGCTATAACAACGCCAGCAATCTGGGTTCAATTCATGCCACTCTCTGTAAGGAGTTTGATCACCTGCCTTGTGACCTCATGGATTTCCTCCAATGCTCGACTTTCCTCCCACATTCATAGAGGTTAGAAGCCTAATACTGTGCTTTAAGTCTCTGAATTATGTTTCTGACATTGGGATCTTCCTGTTCATAAGCTGTTTCCTGTGTAATATACTTGTTTATAAGGCCCTGATAGGGATACATACACAAAGTTATATAGCAAGCAAATAGAAACGTCATTAAGATGGTAAAGTTGGAATACAAAGGATAAGTTAGCCAATATATTAAAGAGGATACCAAAAATTCCTTCAGATACAAAGTGTAAAAGAGAGGTGAGATTGGATATTGGGCCACTGAGAAACGATGCTGGAGAGGTAGTAATGGGGGACAACGAAATGGTGGACAAACTGAATAAGTATTTTGCATCAGTCTTCATTATGGAAGACACTGGCAATATGGTGGAAGTTCCAGGTGAAGTGTGTGGAGTTATCAGAGGTTTCTTGGGAAACTGAAAGGTCTAAATGTAGATAAGTCACCTGGACCAGATGGTGTACTCTCCAGAATTTGAAAGAGATGGCTGAAGAGATTGTGGTGGCATTAGTAATGATCTTTCAAGGATCACTAGTTTCTGGAATGGTTCCAGAAGACTGGAAAATTGCAAACGTCATTCCACTCTCCAAGAAGGTAGAGATGTAGAAGAAAAGAGAAGTCTGTATAGGGCAGAACGTCTGATCTCAGTGGTTGGGAAGATGTTGGAGTCAAATATTAAGGATGAGGTCTCGAGGTACTTGGAGGCGCATCATAAAATTTGCTGTAGTCAGCATGATTTCTTCAAGGGCAAATCTGTTGGAATTCTTTGAAGAAATACCAGGCAGGATAGACAAAGCGGAATCACTTGATGTTGAATATTTGGATTTTCAGAAGGCCTTTGACAAGGTGCCACACATGAGGCTGCTTTACAAGGTACAAACCCCTGGTATTACAGAAAAGATTCTAACATGGATAAAGCAGTAGTTGATTAGCAAAGTGGCAAAGAGTGGGAATGAAAGCAGCCTTTTCTAGCTGGCTGCTGGTGACTAGTGGTGTTCCTTAGGGTTCTGTATTGGGACTGATTCTTTTTAGGTTATATGTCAATGATTTGGATGATGGAATTGATGGCTTTGTTGCAAGGTTTGCTAACAATATGAAGATAGTTGGAAGGGCAGGTGGTTTTGAGGAAGCAGAAAGGCTACAGAAGGACTTAGACATATTAGGAGAATGGGCAAAGAAGTGGCAGATGGAATACAATGCTGGGAAGTGTATGGGCATGCACTTTGGTAAACAAAATGAAAGTGTTGACTATTTTCTAAATGGAGGGAAAATACGAAAAAAATGAGGTGAAAAGAGACTTGGGAGACTTTGTGCAGGATTCCCTAAAGGTTCACTTGCACATTGAGTCAGTGGTAAGGAAGGCAAATGCAATGTTAGCATTCATTTTGACAAGAATATAAAAGCAAGGATGTAACGTTGAGACTAAAACACTGATGAGGTCTCACTTAGTGTATTGTAAGCACGTTTGGGGTTCTTACCTTAGAAAGGTTGTGCTGAAACTGGAGAGGTTTCAATGGAGAATCAGAATCAGAATCAGGTTTATTATCACCGGCATGTGACGTGAAATTTGTTAACTTAGCAGCAGCAGTTCAATGCAATACATATTCTAGCATAGAGAGAAAACAGTAATAATACATAAAATTAAACATAATAATAAATAAACAAGTAAATCAATTACATATATTGAATAGATTAAAAAAATGTGCAGAAACAGAAATACTGTATATTAAAAAAGTGAGGTAGTGTTCAAAGAGGGGAAGAAGCTGTTCCTGAATCACTGAGTGTGTGCCTTCAGGCTTTTGTACCTCCTACCTGATGGTAACAGTGAGAAAAGAGCATGCTCTGGGTGCTGGAGGTCCTTAATAATGGAAGCTGCCTTTCTGAATCACTACTCCCTAAACATGTCCAGGGTACTTTGTAGGCTAGTGCCCAAGATGGAGCTAACTAGACTTACAACCTTCTGCAACTTCTTTCGGTCCTGTGCAGTAGCCCCTCCATACCAGACAGTCATGTATCCTGTCATAATGCTCTCCATGGCACAGCTGTAGAAGTTTTTGAGTATATTTGCTGACATGCCAAATCTCTTAAAGCTCCTAATAAAGTATAGCCACTGTCTTGCCTTCTTTATGACTACATCGATATATTGGGACCAGGTTAGATCCTCAGAGATCTTGACACCCAAGAACTTGAAACTGCTCACTCTCTCCACTTGGGTTCTTTCACCTTACCCTTCCTGAAGTCCACAATCAGCTCTTTCGACTTACTGATGTTAAGTGACAGGTTGGAGCTGTGACACCATTCCACCAGTTCACATACTGTACCTCACTCCTGTATGCCCTCTCATCACCACCTTAGATTCTACCTACAATGGTTGTATCGTCAGCAAATTTGTAAATGGGATTTGAGCTATGCCTAGCCACGCAGTTATGTGTATATAGAGAGTAGAACAGTGAGCTAAGCACACACCCCTGAGGTACGCCAGTGTTGATTGTCAGTGAGGAGGATACGTTATCACCAATCCACAGAGACTGTGGTCTTCCAGTTAGGAAGTTGAGGATCCAATTGCAGAAGGAGGTACAGAGACCCAGGTTCTGCAGCTTCTAGATCAGGATTCACAAAAATGATTCCAGGATTGAATAGCTTGTCATATGAACAACATTTGATGGCTCTGGGTCTGTATTCACTAAAGTTCAAAAGAATGAGAGGTGACCTCATTGAAACCTATCGAGTGGTGAAAGGCCTTGATAGAGTGGATGAGGAGAGGATGTTTCCTATGGTGGAACAGTGTAAGACCAGAGGACACAGCCTGAGAATAGAGGGAAATCCTTTTGAAATGGAGGTGAGTAGAGATTCTTTAGCCAGAGAGTGGTAAATCTGTGGAATTCTTTGCCACAGGCAGTTGTGGAGGCCAAGTCGTAATGTATATTTAAGCAGAAGTTTATAGATTCTTGATTGGTCAGGGCGTGAAGGGATACGAGGAGAAGGCAAGAGATTGGGGCTGAGAGGGAAATGGATCAGCCATGATGAAATGGCGGAGCAGATGTGATGGGCCAAATTGCCTAATTCTGCTCCTATATCTTATGGCTTTATGGTCTATACCACTACTCAAATGCTAATAATTCATTCTAATGACCACCATCCTTAAGTGCATTTATTATGAATTTTGCAACTCTTTCCAACTCCAAACATCAAACTAGATTTTCAAAATGATGATAGTAAATAATTTTAAATGTTTTTGTTTATATTATGAGGTTATCACTTGCTTTTCACTCAGTTCTAATATTAAGAACTACAATTTGTGTTCCTGGATCCAATATTCGACATAGTCCCCTCATCAGAGCCCATCCTGTTTAAGAAATTAACTTGGAAGCTTTATATCTCATTCTCTCCTCCAGCCCACTAATATAGACCCTTTCTAGTAAAGCATTTCTAAACACTCTCCTGAGTTTTTATGCCTGGGTACAAAATGTCCCACATAATATTCCAGTTGGTGGTCAACTAAAACATAGAACACAGAACAGTACAGTATAGTACAGGCAGTTTAGCCCATGATGTTGTGCTAACTTTTCAACCTACTTGAAGCTAACCTTTCCCTCCAACATAGCCTTCCATTTTCTACCATCTATGTGCCTATCTAAAAGTTTCTTTAATGTTCCTAATGAATCTACGTCTTTTTCCACTCGGAGTGGCATGTTCCTCGCATCTCCCACTCGCTTCATAAAAAACTACCTCTGACACCCTCCCTATACTTTCTGCAAATCGCCATATATTGTACCCTCTCATATTAGCCAATTCTGCCCTGGGAAAGAAAGTGCACTCAGTCTGTGCCTCTGATCATCTTGTAGAACTATCAAGTCAACTCATATCTTCCTTCACTCCAAAGAGATACACTCAGACTTGCTCAGCCTATCCCCATGCTCTCTAATCAAAACGGCATCCAGGTAAATCTCCTCAGCACCCTCTCTAAAGCTTTCAAATGCTTTCTATAATGAGACAACAATATTTGAAATCTGGTTTGACCAGTGTTTGAGAGTTTCAACATTACCTTATGAATCTTGACCATATAAATGTGTCATTCAGTTGAACGTGTCTCTGCCAGTTATACAGTTCCACAAAAAACTCATCCCATTGACTCTTGAAACATCATTCATTGCATTGTGTTACATGATCTTGCTTCATTACTTGCTTCATCATAAATGGACCTATGTTACCTGCCTCAATTTTCTCAAATGTTACCAGATTCAATCATGTGGTAAAGAATTTTCTCCAGAATACTCTGGTGGATTTTTTTTTAATGATTATATGACAAAAAGTTTTGACCCAAAATGCTGACTGTTTATTCCCCTCCATAGATGCTGCCTGACCTGCTGAGTTCCTCCAGCATTTTACGTGTATTGCTTAAGATATCCAGTATCCGCAGAATCTTTTGTGTTTATGACTTCTTTAGCTATTTCCATTTTCTGCTGGTGGAAGTACTTTCTACTTAACCCCATCTAACCTCTTACTATCTGCAACAGAAAAAAACCTCTTTCTGAACAGTTAATCAGTTTGAGAACGAGCCCCAGCCGGTTTAGTTGTTCCTTATCTTTCTGTGCAGAGCAACTTGGAGTTTATACCACTTATAATCTTTTGCATTAAACTAATGACCTGGAAAACATCAGTTTAATTTCCACCCTGCAGCTGGGGTATCTAAATTTAGTTAATTACTTAATTCAAACCGGAATAAAACTTAGTTTCAGTAAATCAAGACAGAAAAATATCGAGATGTTACAAAAGCCCATCTGGTTTACAAATGTACTTCGAAGAAGAGCAACTTCAGAGCTGGTCTCATAGCTCCAACCATACCAATACATTATTATTAATTATTAATTGTTCATTGATGGGGGGGAGGAAGCAACTTATTTCCAGTTTAGATTCAGGAGTTGAGTTTATTTATTATATGTACATTGAAGCGTACTGTGAACTGCATTGTTTTTGTGAACAACCAACACACCTGAGGGTGTGTTAGAGGGCTGCCCGCAAGTGTTGCCACACATTCCATTGCCGACATAGCATACCCTTAATGCTCGACAGTGGCAACACAGAACAAAACAAGCAACAACTCCACACCAAAAAGAAGTTTCTTACATCTCACACATATACACAGGCAGGCAGACACACACACTCTCACACACAAAGAGACAGACAGGCACACCCCCACCCCCACACACAATGAGACAGACAGACAGACACACACACACACACACACACACACACACACACACATACACACCCCCCCACATACAAAGAGACAGACAGACAGACACACACACACACACACACACACACACACACACACACACACACACACACACACACACACCACCACCACCACCACCACCACCACCACCACCACCACCACCCTCCAGCACTGGGCATTTGGCTGCCTCAGTGGACTTACAGAGGTTCGCAAACCCAAGGTCCAGACAACAGGTTTTGAATTCTGGACTTAATCATGGGGGAGACACATTACATCAAATGTGGAATTGTGAAGATGATGATGAGACACCTTGAACCACTTTAGACTTTGAAGATGGATCACCACCAACTTCTGAAGGTGGTAAATTCCCACTTCTGATGATGAATGGAAAAAAGGAGCCTAAGCTTTACATGTACACCATTTCATGTTAACCATTTCATGCTCTAAGCTCTAAAGGGCTCCCCAGCATTTGCTGAAGAGGATGTCATTTCTTTATATGAAAGGAAATATAATTACATTAAATAAGTTACCAAGATCTACAATCTAGGGAATTTTTTTTAAAAAGCAGAATTGCTTTGATTCATTCACTGGAAAGACAGATAACGTAATTGGCAGGTTTCAGATGATTGATACATTTGAGCCGTTGTAACTGTACCCAGCTCAGTAAAATTGAGTAATGGGTTTTGACCTCATGCTATTTCTGAAATTCATTGGAGTTTTAGTATTAGTGCTTCTGCCATTCCATTAGAGGCACAAAGCTTTAATCATAATATGTGGAAGATTCAAATTACAGTGGTAATATTCAATTGAATTTCTGGAGAGGGGTCTGGTCTGGAAGGAACACATTTAGAAGCCCATGAGTACACTTTACTCAGCTTTTATGGCCATGATTTTGTACTGCCAGATAATAATGTGCAGCATGTAACTAGATTTTCAACTGGCTCTGTACTATTCTCAAGCTGGGGAAGAGAGAAGGCTACCACAACTTAAAAATCATAATTTGCTTTATTGTAAATAGCCTCAAATGATACCTTATGGAAATACAGCTATTTTAAAAGAACAAAAATATATGTATAAATATTGAAAATCTGGAAGAAAAACTACAGAGGTTCCTCAGCATTTCTGTTGGAAAGTAACCCTATGGCAAGAACTGGGACATTTCATTTTGATGGCATGTCAGTATTAAAAGTCAACTTGTGGCTTAGTGGACTTTGGGGTGAAAGCTCCCAAGTGCGAATCCAGCCGGCTCCCGTGAATGCTTTCCATCCATCTGGGTTGACTGCTGAGCTAGCAACTTGACCTCATAAAAAAGAAATTGCCTGCTACAGAAACATCAACAGCAAAAAGTTGATGGCCTATGCTGTCTCATGAGTTGAAAGGCAATTTCTTTCATTCTCTTTTCAGTATTAAAATGAAACTGGTCAATTTGTTTTGTTTTCTCTCCATGGATGCTGCCTGACCTAGAAAAGTTTCTCTTGCATTTTCATTGCAACACACACAAAATTGTGGAGGAACTCAACAGATTAGACAGCACCTGTGGAAAGTAATACACAGTGGACGTTTCGGACTAAGACCCTTCAATAGGATTTGCATTTTCAGAGTTAAATTATGTTTTTTTTTTAAATAGGCTTATTCAGATAAACCTATTGTTGAAAAGGAAAATGTGGTTCTCAACTCATAGAAACCAGAATAAAGGTGTTAAAGCATTAGAAATGGAACAAAAATGAGGGAGATTCAAAGTTTAAAGTAAATTTATTATCAAAGTACATATACTATAGTCCACCAAATATTACTCTGAGATTCATTTTTTCACAAGCATTTACAGTAGAGAAAAATACAACAGAATTAGTGAAAAATGCACACAAACCAAAGACCGACAAGCAACTATGTGCAAAAGAAGACAAAGTGCCAATACATAAAAACAAACAAAAATAAATAACGAAATACTTACCTGCCTACATACATTCTGAAAGTATGAATTACAGAGCTCTCAAAGGCGAGTCTATAGGTTGTGGAATCATTTCAGTGTTGAGTGAAGTTATCCATGCTGGTTCATGAGCTTGATGGTTGAAGTGTAATAATTGTTCCTGAACCTAGTGTTGGTAGGGCTAGTAGAGAAAGTAGCAGATAAAATAGGGAAAGATGGTTAAATAATACCAGGCACTGCAGCTGGGCAACCAACTGCAGTCGATAATTGAGTGTAGGGAGGATGATCTCTGAGAGAACAACAGTTTTTACTTTGTGGCTGCTTGTAAGGAGACAAATCTCAGGGATGTATATAGTATAAATATTTTGATAATATATGTACTTTGAACTTTGGATACCTCATAGGCAATATCTTAGCCACAAAGGATCTTCATCTGAATTTGAAACATATTGATGAAGAATGAACTGTGTATGTTACTATTTCGTATATTGGGTTGGTGATCATGGTGTCTAGCGAATGGACTGCAACTTCAGAGAAATTACTTTTCAAAGACAGGTGAAATCTTATTATGTCATCATTTTGTCAGCTGGAACAGTAAATGAACAAATTTTTTGTCTTTAGCTCCAAATTGCGACAGACAGTGAGCTTATTCAAGAGTCTATTTTAGGAACTGCATAACAGGTCGGTTCACATAGGGAGATGTGGCCAACTGGATTGGATGCTCCCTAGGCTAATTGTTGTCAGCATTCAGGTTTATAACTGACTTGATTTTTACTTTGCTTGTAATCTATATTAATTTCAGGTGAGTGGTTGTCTTTTTATATTGAATCTCGTTATAAAACATACAAAACAGAAAGAGACCATTTGTCCTAACCAATGCATGCCAGTATTTATGCTCAACTTATCAGCCTAACCATCTTCCTCCTCTCTACACTAAACCTTTCTTTTCCTCATACAATACTGTACAAAAGTTTTTGGCACATGTAAAAAACATTCTGTAAAGCGAAGATGCTTTCAAACATACTGAAATGAAAAATTTCTAATTATCAAAAAATTACTATAAAGAGCAGTAAACAATAAAAAAAAAGCTAAATCAAATCACTATTTGGTGTGATCACCCCTAGCCCTTAAAATTGCATCAATTCTTTTAGGTATACTGTTGTGCAGTATTTTAAGAAAATCAGCTGGCATCCTCTTCCAAGCATCTTGGAGAACTTTGCACATTTCTTCTGCAGACTTTGGTCGTCACACTTGTTTCTGTTTCTCTAGGTCATCTCAGACAGCCACAGTAATGTTGAGATCAGGGCTCTGTGGATGCCATACCGTCTGACACCATATAGAAAATCTAGGGCGCCTAAGACTTTTGCACAGTACTGTACAGTTATTTAGCTTTCCCTTAACTGGTTCTATATTATTCATCTTAACTGTAGCCCTGGTATTGAGTTGCACAGAATTAGTTTTCCATGGGCAAAGAAGTTCCTTAATTATTTCTGGTTGCATGGGTGGCTTTGCCAATTTGTTAGTTGATGACCAATCCAGATTCTGAATCCCATAACGACAGCTGAATAACTGAAATAAATCTGTAACAATAAAAAGTATTACAGAGTCAGAAATCAATGCCAGTTCCTTGACAACAGCAAGCCATTTCTCTCTCGTAAAATGTTCAAGGTTTTATTGTTGCTAGTCCTCTTGATTTTACAAAAGACTTGATTCCAATCTAATGGTCTGAAGAGGCTTACATTTATTCATTTGCTTTTTATACTCTTTTGCTTTTATCTAGATAGCTAAAGAGAATCTGGACCAATGGTGTCAATGAAGGGTCTCAGTCTCAAATGTTAACTGTTCATTTCCCTCCATGGATTCTGCCTGATTTTCTGAGTTCCTCCAGCATTTTGTGTGTGTTCCTTCAGATTTTCAGCACTTGCTTTCTCTCTTGTGTCTCTGTGGGATCTTAGTATATGGGATCATCTCTGGCATTGATTACCATCCCATATTTGCAATTAGATGCTGGTGTTGAATCTTCTCTTTGAACAGCTGTAGTCCTTCTGCTATTGACTGTGGTAGCTCTGAGACTGGGACTCAGTGACAATAAGTGAAGAATGATCTATTATTTAAACATCTCTACAGATCTTTGCCACTGTCTGCCCTATTTTTGTGCTTTAGATTATGGGGGTGATTGATAGAAGGAGTCAATTTTAGAAAACCTCACATTTATTTTTCCTACATTTACACAGTTAGTCCAGCGGTCGTGGAGCATACGGATCCCTTCTTTGTAGAAGGTGGCATCTTGGACCTCCAGAAGTGGTCCACAGCATGGAGTGATTGGTAAGTTTGTGGCCTAAGGAAGAAGGAGTTGAGTTATTAACTTCAAACTTCCTGCATTTTCACTCAAAGACATAAATTGTACGTGCATATAACGAGAGCTGTATAACACATCGCCTTCTAACTTAGGCCATGAAATAATCAATCACCCCCACTATAGACCACCTGGAGGTCCAAGACTCTCTCGCTACATGCATGGAAAGTTCAACCCTTTGAGTGATTAAGCAGAAAGTTTGAAGTTAATAACTTATCTCCGCCTATCTTAGGCCATGAACTTATCAATCAACCCTGCTGTGGACCACTTCTACAAAGAATACTCCATGACCACTGGATTAGGTGTGTACATGTAGGAGGGAACTATGTTGAAAAATAAATGGGCTAGTTTTTCTAAAATTGAATCCTTCTACCTTAGGCCACGAACTTATCAATCACCCCTCGTATATCTAATTCTGTAACATCTGTGTGATAATTTGCACCATTCTTCTGGAATGCTGACTTTGATTCTGATTTCTGGGAATATACCTAGTTTGGATGAGATATCTCAGACAGCATGGAAACAAAAACCAGAATCAGAATGAAAATCCACACTGTGCTTTGTGGCAGCAGTGCGATACATATGATATACTATAAACCACGATAGGGCACGGGCTTTTATCAGTAAGGAAGACACCTACTCCTGCCCTCTTGCACAGGTGGGGAGCACAGTAGAAGAACTTCCAGTGTGGGTCTCCAATGCTGCCTCTGTTCATCATGGGTGTGTCATGGCCAGTATAACTCTGTGTAAGGAAGCTTCCTGATTGGTTCTAACATACTGGAGCTCCATTGAATTAAGCCAACTCCATATGCAACCATAAGACAGTGGTGCTCTCAGTCTCCTGCTGCTCTTGCCCTTCTGGCAGCATGTCATTGTGAACTGTGGAGGTGCCATCGGGTCAAGAGCTGTTGTGCGTTTTTATTAAAGTCGCTACAATAGATTTCAGAGTTAGATTGTAATACAATGATGTGGCGTTTGCTGCCACCAACTGAGAATGATTTCCAAGGTAATGGAACTTGGGCTCGATTACTCTTTGAGAATTGTGTGTAATTTCGGAATCAGAACTTCAAAAAAGTTCTGGTGGAAGTGCCACCACACTCTACATGAGTAATAAGTGAGAAGGTTCGATGTAAAATAAACTTTGAGCAGGATGGAACATTTTCTTAGATAAAAGGGAACATAAAGTCTGCAGGTGCTCAAAATCCAAGGTTAAATGTACAAAATGCTGGAGGGACTCAGCAGGTCAGGCAGCATCTAAGGTAGGGACATGTTTGACACAACTTTGTGGACAGACAGGCCTGTATTGTACTGTAGGTTTTCTACGTTTCTATGAAATGAATAAGCAGTTGAACTTTCAGGCCAAGAGGTCCTGATGAAGGATCTCAGCCCAAAAATTGACTGACCTGCAGAGTTCCTCCTGCATTTTGTGTGTTTTGTCATAAAATTACACAGGATGGAGTGGCAATTTTTGAAACTTGATTCCACTCATTTCACTGAAGCTGGATTACAGATACTTACTGTGGCTAATAAAGTGGCTACAGTGTATATGTTTGTGGTCTTCTGTTGTTGCCCATCAAGGTACAATGTGGTATGTGTTCAGAGATGCTTCACTGCACCCACACAGAAGTGTTGCAACTTGGTCATTTGAGTTACTGTCGCCTTCCTGTCAGCTTGAGCCAGTCTGGCCGTTCTCCCTTGACCTCTCTCAATGCATTTTTGCCCATAGAACTGCCACTCGCTGGATGTCTTTTTTTTGTTTCTCGCATCATTCTCTGTAAACTCTAAAAACTGTTGTCCGTGAAAATTTCAGATTAGCAGTTTCAGAAATACTCAGACCACCCCAATTGTCACCAACAATCATTCTTCAGTCAAAATGACCTGGATCACATTTCTTCCCCATTCTGATGTTTGGTCTGAACAGCAATTCAACCTCTTGATTATGTTTGCATCCATTTATGCATTGAGTTGATGTGTCTGCATGCATTTATGCATTGAGTTGCTGCCTCATGATTGGCTGATTTTTGAGCAGGTGTAAAGGTATAGCTAATAAAATGGCCTCTGAGTGCACATTGGTGAGCAACAAGGACAGACTTCAGCCTGAGTGGTTTAGTACAGGTGAATGCCAAACCCACACAAAATGGTGGATCTCAAGAGTTTCAAATAAACATGAAGCCTTATTTGAAGATGAAGGATGTCAGCAAGCTGAGACTCTTCATCATGTTGAGACAGAATCTGATGAAGGGTCATGGCCCAAAACATTGATTCTTTTCCTCTCCATAGGTGCTGCCTGAACTATTGAGTTCCTTCAGTATTTTGTCTGTTACTTTGAATTTCCAGCATCTGCAGAAACACTTATCCTTATGAATGTTAAATAATTCTGCCGCTGTCTGTATGGAGCTTGTATGTTCTCCCCATGAGCGCAAGGGTTTCTTCCATATATTCCAGTTTCTGCCCACATTCCAAAGATCGAGATTAGGAGGTTTGTTGGTTACATGGGTGTAATTGGATGGGGCAGAGTTGTTGGGCCAGAAAAGCCTGATTCCATGGCCGTGTCTCGAAATAATTAAAAATAAAAGGGTACCATAGGGAGACCGAATAAAGAACTGGAGAATGCTGAGAACATGGGACTTGATGCCATACAGGCGTCAGGGTGTTGCATTTTAAGAACAATTTTTCTTTTCATATGATGGGAGCATGGTGGCATAGTGGTTACACAGTATTATAGCAGCTCAAAACATTGGAATTTGGAGTTGAATTCTGATGCCATCTGTATGGAGTTTGTTTACTTCTCTGTGTTTTCTCTGAGTGCTCCGGTTTTCTCCCACAATCCAAAAAGGTAACTTCTAGATGGCTATTTGGTCATTATAAGTAGTCCCGTGATTGAGAGATTGAGGCCTTGGGTGGTCAGGGTTGACCATGGCTGTTGTGCTCCAGCTGTCTAGATATGGAGAGTAAGCTGTTGTCCATGTAGTAAGCTTCCCCTCTCCACACGTCTGATGAACCCAAAGAAATGGCAGAGACAAGTACAGTTTAGTACCAGCAGCACTGCAGGGGTTGCCAGGCAGTGTTTAATTCAGCGTAGGACTGCCTTAGGGACTCCAGCCCCGAATTTTTCCCTCAGGTTTACACCCAAAGCCTTCCCCATGAGTAGGTATAGCCACAGGTTAGTGGAGGTGTGATGAGATCAGTGTTTTCCTTCTCCTGGATGAGCTGCCACCACAGCAGACAAGCCTCAACTCTCTGAAGTGACTGGTTTTAAGGCGCCAGTAACCCACCTGTCAGGGGAAGCGGTTCCACCGGGCTTAGTAGCTAAGCCACACATGAAGGTGAGGAGCTGGACTTGGTTGTCAGAGGCTACTTGAGGTGCCCACCATTGGGAGCATTTAATAGGTTGTGGGAGCTTGACCCCATTATCACCCCTAGCTATAATGATGTTAAGGAACCAATGTTACTAGGCTAAGGTTAAATAGGTGGATTACTAGTAGGTGTGGCTCATTGTACCAGAAGGGCCTGTTCCACACTGAATCTCTAAATATATACTTGAGTAAATAAGAAGAATGAAATAGAAAGATACGGAAACAAAGTTGGAAGAAAAGATGTGAATATGTTGTGCATGAACCTCACTGTAGATCTTTGGTGCTCACGATCGTACTTATGGTTTTAGGTTACAGCTAATCCTGCAATATCTATGTGACAGCTTGCACCACTCTTCTGGAACAATGAGTTCAATTCTCATTTTTGAAAATGTACCTAATTTGAGTGAGGTATCTCAGTATGGAAAGTAAAGCCTGACTTACTCTCACTCACAGAATCATATCTTTCTATCAATAAGTCAGAATCCTCCATTTCTCGCAAGGCATGGGTTTTATCATCAGTAAGGAGGACTACTCCCTCCACCCCCCACCAAAGGTGGGAGCACAGTGGAGCAAAATGGCTGACGGGGTGTCTCCAACACTCTGAACCACATTAGAGCCTCGTGGTCACTTTAACTGTGTATAAGGAAGCTTCCTGATTATATTGGAATTATTAGCACTTCGCTAGATTAAACAAACTCCATACTCAAGAAGCACCAGGAATAGCAAAGGTGCAGACTGCCTTCTCCTTGTGATGTTCAGTGTTAATCGACATTGACTTGGTAACATCACTATTCTCTGCTGTTGGATTTGGATGTAGAATTGTTATTTTTCGGGTAGTTGAACTCTCCTATGCTTGCTTGTATTTTTATACAATCACCGATATACATGTAATTGTTCAGTAAATTTTCCAGTAATTACAATACAGTTGGTGCAGGACATTAGCATAGTGATTAGTGTAATAATTTACAATGGCAACGACCGGAAGATTGCGGTTCAGTTCCTGCCACTGTCTAGAAGGAGTTTTAATACACTTCCTACAAACTTCTAAGGATTTTATATGCCTCTATTTAATATAAAGGTGTATAAAATCATGAAGAATATACAGTGGGTGAATGTACACACTATTTTCCCAAGGCTGATGAATCAAGAACTCAACAACATAAAAAGAATGCAGAATAAAGCGTAACAGCTACAGAGATGTTATTCATTCAGATAGCTATCCTTGGCCTAGTTATCAGAATGAATAACAACTTTGCTATGTGTAATTCATACAAAAATGTATTTTGTACATTGTGCCCTTTGCTGGATAAGTCCCACTGGCATGGCACAGTGCTGCTGACTGGCAAGCTGCTTCCTATCTCTGCTGACAGTGCTGAGTTTGCATGTTCTCCGTTACCTTGTGGATATCCACTGCCTCTTCCATTTTACATTCATGCCCAAAAGGCAGTTGACTTGGTCGGGCAACTGGCCACTGTAAATTGTCCCCAGTGTGCAGGTGAGTAGTCGAATCTGGGAGCAATTGATGGGAACATGGAAGAATAAAATATGACTGGTTTAAATTCAGTGTTTAATAATCAAAGACTGCACTCTGGTTGAGTGTCCAAACTGGGTACTCTTTCATTGATTTTGTTATGGTTATTATTCTATAGATTTATTGAGTATACTCACAAGGAAATCTCAAGATTGTATATGGTGACAGATATGTATTTTGATCATAAGTTTACTTTGAACTTTTGAACTTTGGCACAAACTCAGTGAGACAAAGGACTGGTTTTGTTACCAATGATTCCAGAGCTTCAGGTCTTGAGGGTGCATCAGTCAAATTGAACCACACTATTCTGGATTATGTAGCATGAAGAGAAACATAAAAATGAGTTTTATTGGTCACATGTCTGGTGAAATGTGTTGTTTGTGTCAATGACCAACACAGTTCAGGGATGTGCTGGGGCAGCTGACAAGAATTGCTTCTGGCAGCAACAGAGCATGCCCACTACTTGGTAACCCTAACCCGTATGCCTTTGAAATGAGAAGGAAACCGGAGTACCCGGAGGAAACCAATGTGGTTATGGAGAGTACGTACAAACTCGGTGGGAATTGAACTATGATCTTACAGCTGGCGCTGTAAAGCATTGCACTAATGATTATATTACCATGCTGCCCCAACTGTGGATTAACAGCAGAAGCACTGAAGGTAAATTCATTTGTGGTGATATTGAATTTGCTGACCACAAAGTTTTAAATTTAAACAAAAATCTTAAGCCCTATCCGATATAAATAGACACGGTTACCCCCACTAAAGAAAGGTTAAGCTGTAGCTATCTACTCATTCAAAAACTCCCCTGTCTATCCTCTACAGTGAGCTTAGCTGCCGGTAATCACTATTTGAGCAGTGGGTCCCCCCATCCTACCAAGGAGATGCCTCCACCTATCAACATAGTTTCAACACATTTCATTTCTTTTTAGTGATACATGTTGAAATCCAGACAAAACTCAAAAGGACACCTTTAAAACTCACGGAAGGCTTTTATCTTAAAAAACATTTCTAAGTTACAAACAATTTCTAAAACACAAAGGATTTCCAAAGCATCGGTACAATTCCTATATATATGTATGTATATACACACACACACACACACACACACACACACATACAGTACATACTTACTGTAATTCACATATATATTGTATATACAAACACAAAAAAGTAGTGAGGTAGTGTTCATGGGTTCAATTTCCATTCAGAAATCAGACAGCAAAGGGGAAGAAGCTGTTTTCTTGAATCATTGAATATGTGCCTTTAGTTTCTTGTACCTCCTCCCTGATAGTAGCAATAAAAAGTGGACGTGTCCAGGGTGATGATGGTCTTAACGATTGCTCCTTTTTTTAATAATTTTTTTTTAATTTCATTTTCAAACGATTGCTCCTTGAAGATGTCCAGGATGTTGGAGAGGCTAGTGCCTATCATGGAGCTGGCACAGTTTACAACTTTCTTCAGCTTATTTCGATCCTGTGCAGAGCTCCCCCACCCCGTATCATATGGTGATGTAGCCAGTTAGAATGCTGTCCAGGATACATCTGTAGAAATGCCTGAGTACCAAATTTCCTCAAACTCCCAATGAAATATAGCCACTATTGAGCCTTCTTTATAATTGCATTGATATGTTGAGCCCAGGATAGATCCTCAAGGATGTTGACACTCATGAACTTGAAATTGCATGCTCTTTCCTCTTCTGATCCCCCTCTGAGGGCTGGTGTGTGTTCCCTTGTCTTTCCCTTTCTGAAATCCACAATTGGCTCTTTGGTCTTACCAACATTATGTGCAAGGTTGCTGCTGCTACAGTACTCAATCAGCTGATCTATTTCACTCCTGTACACCTTCTCTTCACCATCTGAAATCTTGCCAATAATAGTTGAGTTGTCAGCAAATTTATAGATTTATAGAATTTATAGATTCTAGTCACCCCATCATTCTGTCATTCTTCTTGATGTTCTTTAACCATTCCTCATAAGCTGAGATGCTCTCTACATTTATACTGTTTTCCTGCCACTTGGGGGACTTCACATGTATGTGATATTTTTTCAGATGCTTTTTTACATAAAGAGTCTAAGATTTTCTGGGGGATACAGTTTCAAGGTAATTAATACTGTGAAACTGATTCAATGAGTATATCAACCTTCAAACTACTAACAGATTGATATGCTAAGTGATAGTATCCAGCTGGTCTGCAAGCTTTCTTGAACTAAATAACTTAGCCAGCTTGTCTGGTTTGAAACAAGCCCAATTAAATAACCTAATTGTCTTACTCTGTATCTCTTGAGAAGTCAGTCCAGGTGCTGTGGTTTGGCATCCTGTGCTTTATATATAGGCAGTGCTGTTTGTTTCCAAAGCAGTCCTTTTAACTTCAGACTGATTACTGCTTACCATTTCAACTAAGACTGGCTCCCGGTTATGACAAGAAGCTAAACAAAGAATATTAATTGAAAATTTATCTTATTGAAAAAACAACCCTTTGATCTCTGGAAGTTTCAGCTGGTATATTAGAAAGATAAGATTGGCAAAGAATATAGAAAGGTCCGTTGGCCATGGGCAGTGATTATCCATCAGAGTCTGACTTGCCTCATGAAGTTCCTGCTGTCTTTCTCCAATTTATTTTCAAAACATGATATTTTTAAGAGGTTCTATCAAAGTTTGTTTCAAAAATGTAGTCATCACATTTGGATCGTTAAGTCTGTACAGGGTGGCACACCATGGTAGTGATTAGCACACTGCTTTACAGCATCAGATGTAAGTTTGGGGTTCAATTCTTGCTGCAGTCTGTAAATGTTTGCATGTTCTCCCTGTGACTGCGTAGGTTTCCTCCAGGTACTCTGGTTTCTTCCCACATTCCAAAGACGTACAGTTAGGGTAAGTGAGTTGTGGGCATGCTATGTTGACACCCAAAGCGTGATACCACTTGTGGGCTGCCCCCGGCACAATTCTTGGACTGTGTTGATTGTTGAAGCAAATGACACATATCACCATATGTTTCAATGTTTCAATGTACATGTGACAAATAAAGCTAGTCTTTAATTTCTTTGCTGGTGACAAAAATATTACAGTCCCAGCTTTCTGAAGGGAAACTAATAGCTAAGATTCAATTTTGGTTAAATTTCTGTTTGAGACAGGCTGTCAGTTCCAGTCCGCTTTGGAGACTTACCTCAATTCAATTTCAATATACAAAATTTTGGAAGTTAGCCAATCTCTGACTGGGTTTTGTACAATTGTTTCCTACAGTACTGTTTTCTACTCCAATGCCCAGATGGTCTCTTTCAAACTATTCTCATAAATTGGTTCATATTGCCGCCCATTGATACTTTTCATTCTTCCAGTGGTTTGTAGGCACATGTCCATTGATTTGTTTCCCTCTTTGGATTTGATTCAGAGTTTTAAGATTAAGCAGCAATTAAAATGAGGAAGGAATTTTGTGTTTTTTGGTGAACGGCGTTTGTCACACTAACAGTAAGCAATATATTTTATGTTAGGTAGAATTTACAGCTCAGAAACAGCACATTTGGCCCAACCATCAGTATTTATGCCCCACTTGAGCCTCCTCCCACTGTATTTCAGTTCATTCTATTGATGGATCAATTGCTCCCTCTGCACTGAAGTATTTTTCTGGTTTACTTTTATGTGAGCAATTGTACCATTTACTTCCCAACTACTCCATATGCTGCAGAGATTATGGTACAGTATCCCAGTTAATACCTTTGGTTTTCAAAATACCTTGTACTTAATTACTCAGCCAGATCAATTTGGTAATGACTGCCTGCCAATTTACTTGAAATCTACAACAGGAAAGGAATGTTGATGAATATGCTAACTAATACCTTTCAGTCACCGGTAATCAGCTCATTCATTAAGAGTCGCAGAGACATAGAGCGCCGTAGTGCAGAACCATGATCTCCAGATGATCGAATACATGCTAAATTGTTATTTTCCTAGTCCTGTCTACCTGCACCTGGATCATAGCCCTCCATACCCCTCCACCAAAACACTTTTCCAAACATCTCTTCAATGTTGGAATCAACTCTGCATCCAGTACTTTGTTCCACATACATTCCGCCTTTTGCATGAAGAAGATCGCCCTCAGATTTCCCTTAAATATCTCACCTTTCACCTTTATGACCTCTATTTCTTATCTCACCAAATCTCAGTGGAAAAATTATGTTTGTATATACCCTAACAAGTTCCCTCTTACTTTTGGATGCCTTTGTCAAATCTTCCCTCATTCTCCTACACTCAAGAGATTAAAGTCTTAATCTATTCAATTTTTCTTTACAACTCAGGCCCTCAAGTCCCAGCAACACCCTTGTGTAGTTGGTATTCTCGCAAAATCATACAGCTCCAGATCCCATTGTAATCTTGCTCCAAATAAGGACCAATGAAATGAATTTTAGAGATCATGCGAGAGCTTCCTATGATTAAGTCTTACAGCTGGGATAGATTGAAAAGATTGGCTTCATTTGTCACATATACACTGAATCATACAGTGAAATGTGTTACAAGCATGAGCAAATCTGCAGATGCTGGAAAATCCAAACAACACACACACAATAATAGAGGAACTCAGCAAGTCAGGCAGCATCTATGGAAAAGAGTAAACAGTCGATGTTTCGGGCCAAGACCCTTCATCATGATTGGAAAGGAAGGGATAACGAGCCAGTCCAAGAAAGTGGTGGAAGGGAAGGAATTAGTACACGGTAGAACAGGGAGAGGGGGAGTGTTGAAGTCAAGAGTTGGAAGTTGATTAGTGAAAGAGATAAAGGGCTGAAGAAGGGGGAATCTGATAGGACAGGACAGAAGACCAGGGAAAGGAAGGAGGAGAACCAGAGGGAGGTGATGGGCAGGTGGGATAAGGCAAGAGAGGGAAACTGGAATGGGGAATGGTGAAGTGGGGGAGGCTATTACTGGAAGTTCTAGAAGTCAGTGTTCATGGCATCAAGTTGAAGGCTACCCAAAAGGAATATAAGGAGTTGCTCCTCCCACTTGACTGTGGCCTCACCGTGGCAGTAGAGGAGGCCATGGAATAATATGTTGGAATGTGAGTGGGAAGTAGAATTGAAATGGGAAGCCACCGGGAGATGTAGCTTTTTTTCTGGTGGATGGAATGCAGGTGCTCATCGAAATCTCCTAATCTATGACATCCAGGATGCCACACCAGAAGCACCGGATCACAATCTACATTAGGTCACACCGATATACCGACTCCCAATCTATGTTGGGTCTACCGAGGCGACACTTCGGTGTCTGTTGGGCACATCTGTTGGGCAGATGTGAGTCTGTTGGGCACATCTATTGTATCCTGTGCTCCTGGTGTGGCCTGTATATTGGTACTCAAACCCATCTCTACAAACCTAAAAAAAACAAAAAAAGTTCAGTTGAACTTCATGAAGTGAATGTTCCTTTTTGGTAGTGTTCTATATTCTGTATAATTCAGTGACCCAAGAATTCTAGTGTCTGATATGCAGTCATTATGCCTTAGACTGTTAATGCATTACTGGACTTGGAATAGCAATAAATTTAGATATAGTGAGTATAAAAAGTATTCAGCCCCTTTTGAAGTTTTCATGTTTTATTGGTTTACTACATTTAATCAGGTGGATTTAATTTGGCTTTTCCAACACTAATCAACAGGAAAAGACTCTTCTGTGTCAAAGTGAAAACAAATCTCCACAAAGTGATCTAAATTAATTCCAAATATAAAACACAAAATAATTGATTGCATAAATATTCACCCCTTCAAGTCAGTATTTAGTAGATGTAACTTTGGCAGCAATTACAGCCTGGAGTCTGTGTGGATAGGTCTCTATCAGCTTTGCACATCTGGGCATTGCAATTTTTCCACTTTCCTCTTCACAAAACTGCTCAAGCTCTGTCAGATTACATGGGGATCATAAGTGAACAGTCCTTTTTAAGTCCAGCCACAAATTCTGAATTGGATTGAAGTCTGGATTCTGACTCCAGAACATTAAGCTTGTTGTTTTTAAGCCATTCCTGTGTAGCTTTGGTTTTAAGTTTGGGATCATTGTCTTGCTGGAAAACAAATCTTCTCCAGAGTCACAGTTCTCTTGCAGACTACATTAGGTTTTCCTCCAGGATTTCCCTGTAGTTTCCTGCATTCATTTTACCCTCTACTTTCACAAGTCTTCCAGGGCCTGCTGCAGTGAAGCATCCCTACGGCATGATGCAGCTACCACCATACTTCACGCTAGGGATGGTGTGTTTTTGAGGATGTTAGGTGTTTGGCTTATGCCAAACATAACATTTAGTCTGATGACCAGAAGGTTCAATTTTGGTTTTATCAGACCATAGAACCTTCTTCCAGCTGACTTCAGAGTCTCCCACATGCCTTCTGGTAAACTCTAGCTGAGATTTCATATGAGTTTTTTTCAACAGTGGCTTTCTCTTTGCCACTGTCCCAAAAAAGGTGTGACTGGTGATGCACCTGGGCAACAGTTGTTGTATCACAAACAGAGAAAATCTGCAGATGCTACAGATCTAAGCAACACACACAATGCTGGAGAAACTCAGGAAGCCAGGCAGCATCTATGGAAAAGTGTACAGTTGATATTTCAGGCCAAGACCTTTAACAGGACTGATTAAGTGTCTCGACCTGAAACATTGACTGTACTCTTTTTCAACTTACTGTATGCATAGTTTCTCCTTTCTCAGCCACTGAAGCTTGTGACTCCTCCAGAGTTGTCCTAGGTCTCTTGGTGGCCTCCCTCACAAGTGCCCTTCTTCCATGATCTCTCAGTTTGTGAGGACAGCCTTCTCTAGGCAGATATACAGGTATGCCATATTCTTTTCATTTCTTCAGGATTGACTTAACTGTACACCAAGGGATGTTCAGTGACTTGGAAATTTTATTGTATCCATCTCCTGACTTGTGCTTTTTAATAACCTTTTTGCAGAGTTGCTTGGAGCATTCTTTTGTCTTCACGGTATAGTTTTTGCCAGGATACTGACTCACCAGCAGTTGGACCTTCCAGATAGGGGTGTATTTTCGCTACAGTCAATTGAAATAACTTGATGGGATCCAGGTCTCCAAAACCAGCTCTCCGTTTAACTAATCATGTGACATCTAAAACCAATTGGCTGCAACAGTGATGATTTGGTGCATCATATTAAAGGGGGTAAATACTTAAGCAATCAATTATTTAGTATTTTATATTTATAATTAATTTAGTCCACTTTGTGGAGATCTGTTTTCACTTTGACATGCAAGAGTTTATTTCTGTTAATTAGTGTCAAAAAAGCCAAATAAAATCCACTGTGATTCAATGTTGTAAACCAATAAAACATGAAAACTTCTGGGGGGGGAGACAACAAACTGTAGAAATATAATAATAATAATAATAATAATAATAATAACAATAATAATAATAATAATAATAATAGATAGATAGATAAATAAGCAAACAAGCAAGCAATGGGTATCAAGAGCATGAGATGAAGGGTCCTTGAAAGTGAGTTCATTGGTTGTGGGGCCATTTCACTGATGGGGCAGTTGAAGGTGTCCTCTTTAATTCAAGAGGCTGATGGTTGAGGGGTAGTATGTGTTCCTGGACCTGATGGTGTGTGTCCTGAGGCTCATGTACCTTCTTCCTGATGGCAGCAGCGAGAACCTGGGTGGTGGGGGTCCCGATGATGGATGGCGCTTTCCCATGAAGATATGCTTATCTTTACCTGTGACGGATTAGGCTGTGTCCACCATTTATTTTTCCACCTTAGGTTAAATTTACTTTGAACTTTGAAGTTACCAGTTTACATGTGCATGTTTCAATCACAGTTTTGTCCTTTCTGAAATGTTTAAGATGTCAGTAAACATGCTGGATGCTTTGTCGTTTGATTTGCTGCCTATTGAGAGTTCTTTAATTTGATTGGCTTCTGAAGCAGCAGAGTGACACATAAATTGTAGGTGCTCTAGATTCCCATCGAGCTGATGCTTGACAGCAGGGTCAGAAAAGACAAAGTTCATTGCACAGAAACTGCCAGAACATTACTGGGAGTTTTGCAGCAAGTCACATTGCATTGAATTCCAAGTTCAAAGCCAGTATAGTTATACTGTTTCGGTTTTAATCACAACTTTATCCCGAAGACACCAGTGTAGTTTGCAATGAGTAAAAAAGAAGACCATAACCATAAGACCATCAGATATAAGAGGAGAAGTAGGCATTTGGCCCATTAAGTCTGCAGCATCATTCCATCATGCCTGATTTATTATCCCTCACCACCCCCATTTTCCTGCCTTCTCCCTGTAATCTTTGATGTGGAGAAGATTGTTTCCTATACTGGGTGAGTCTGGCACAACAGTGCACAGACACAGAATACCAGGAGGTCCATTTATAACAGATATAAGGAGGATTTTTTTTCAGCCAGAGGAGGGTGAATCTGTGGAATTCATTGGCATAGGCGGCTGAGGAGGGCAACTTATTGGGTACAAGATGCAGAGGACTGTTTGCAATACTTTGACAAAAAGAAATGAATTATGATGATGTCTACATTTGTACATTTTATTTTAACTATTTCTCCTGGCTAAGAACTACATTACTGTGGTAGCCAAATCTTTCCCACAGGGATTCAGGGCATAACAAGTCTTTGTCATTATGTCACTTCAGTTCAGCATTGTCCTGTTTCCTATCCACTTAGATAAGCCAATTTGGAATTGATGACTGTCAAAAAACATGCCTATCTTGCAATTTCAGAAGACATTTGGAAGAGCAAGTTTGCAGGCCCATGCAGAAATTGTGATATATCTGACTTGAGATTTGTCACTCTCCCCACAATTTAATGAACCTCTCATACAACACATTTTCATTCTCCATTCCTTACTCATGTGTGTTTCTGAGTTTGAAGTCAAAGCTGAATTCACTAGAGTAAGACAAAATGTTGAATGTGCTTTTGATGTTGGACAAAATGTATAATAGATAGGTGAGAATGAAGCTGTGATAGAGGAAGAGATGCAGTCTAGTTAAGACCTCATTGAGGTGCCATTACCTTGGTTTGAAGTTGGGAATGGTTAATAGAACATAAAATATTATATTTTTTAGTACATAGTACAGACCCTTTAGCCCACAAAGTTGTGCTGACCTTTGAATCTTGTCTAAGACCAATCTAACCACTCCTTCCTATATAGCCCTCATTTTTCTTAATGTATCTGTTTCTTCCACCTGCCTTGGCAAAGCTTTCCACATACCTGCCAGTCTGTGTAAAAAATGTACCTCTGACATCCTCCTTATATCTCTTACAACTGACTTAAAATTAGAGCCTCTGGTATTAAGCATTTCTGCTCTAGTAAAAAGACTAGTTATCCTGTCCATTCTATGCCGCTTATCATCTTGTACAACTCTGTTAAGTCACCTCTCATCCTGATTCATTCCAAGAGAAAAGCCTTAGTTGACTCTTAAGCTGTGCCCTCTGATTCAAGCAGCATCCCACTGGTAGCTTTATATCGGAAGGAAATAGCAACGTGGACAAGAGACTGAGACCTTCAGGAGCAGCAGAGAAGGTGGCATGGGAGCATACCGATTGCCACAACGCTTTATAGTACGGTGACCCGAATTCAGTTCCTGCTGCAGCCTGCAAGGAGTCTGTATGTTCTTCCCGTGACCATGTGGGTTTCCTCCGGGTGCTCCAGCTTCCTCTCACAGTCCAAAGATGTGCTGGTTGATGGGTTCGTTAGTTATTGTAAATTATCCCTCGATTAAACTGGGATTAAATTGGGAGATTGTTGCGTGGCGTGGCTCGAAGGGATGGAAAAGCCTACTCCACGCTGTATCTCAATAAAGCAACTTAATCAACAGGTCTCGGGGATAAAGAAGTTTGTAACAGAAGTTGATGGGGACTCCTGGATGCTTGCCCTTGGTTAGTAGCAATCAATGCAAAATATAACAGGGAAATTTTCATGATGCCCTTTCCAAAATTCAGTTCTGTTTGAGTCAGTCACTAAAATGGTATAATTAGACTTGTGATCGAGAATGAATTTGTAGCTAAATGTAATTTCTGTGGCATTAATTCAGAGGAAGGTATTAGATGGGGGATGAGAAAATATTGTTCATGATTGTTTAATGTCATTTCCTGTATTCTAGTGTAAAGGAGGATAAAATAATTGTTACTCTGGATCCGATGCAACACAGAAAAACACAGTAAGATAAGATAAAGAACACAATAAATATAAATACTTATATACATAGATTGATTGTATGTTCATAAAGTGATGCTTGGCACAGGAGTGTTTGTGCATAAGGTAATTGACAGGAAGTGATAAAGTAGTGGTTGTTGTGGTATAGAGAGGTGGGTTAGTGGGTGGAGGTGTTGTTCAGCCTTACTGCTTGGGGAAGGTAACTGTTTTTGTGTATGGTAGTCCTGCTGTGGATATTACATAGTCTCCTCTTTGATGGCTTTTGAAAAACTTTGATTGAATTGCTTGACAGTTAACTTTGGTGTCTTGTTTCACACTGGTAGCTTGAAAGGTAAATTAGTAGTTCTATTGTATTTTTTTTATGCAACCACAGACCTTAACTGTTCCTGTAGTGTTTCTAACTAATCTAAGCAGCATCAAATCTGAGAAGAACAAAATTGTTCTGCTTGGAACAAAGAAGGTGGAAAGAATCAACAGAAGGATACAAGATCATGATTGATTTGGAGAGACCTGATAGAGGGGAGACTGCACTGATTTGTGATTATGGTACAAGGATATAAAATTCTGGGAAACAACTACAATGGGGATCTGAGAACAATTTTTCCTTATGCGGAGAGTAGTATGATGTAGATCTCACTGAGATAATGATAGTAGAAAAAGGTAATAGATTTATGGAGTCATAGAAAACTGCAGCTCAGAAACAAGCCCTTTGGCCCATCATGGAAAATTATTATTCTGCCTAGTCCCATTGATCTGTATCTGAACTATGGCCCTCCATTCCCCTACCAAACATGTACTTATCCACACTTCTCTTAAGTTTTGTAATCAAACACATATCCACCACTTCAGCTGGCAGCTCTTCTGAGTTCCCTTTTGTGTTCTCCTTAAATATTTGACCTTTCATCCTTAACCTATGACTTCTAGTTTTGCTCTTATCCAACCTCAGTGGAAAAAGCCTGCCTGCATTTACCTTATCTATATTCCTCATAATTTTGCATACCTCTATCAAATCTCCCCTCATTCTCCTATGCTCGGGGAAATAAAGTCTTAACGTATTTAACCTTTCCTTATAATCACTGCCTACAAAAGGAATTAGATGAAGACTTGAGAGAAAGTAATTTGTAGCACAATGGTAGTAATAAAATTACTCTATAAGGCATAGACTTGTAGGCTAAATGTCTTTCTTTGTACCAAAACAACCTTGAAATTCTAAACAAAAACACAGTGGTAATTTGTATGAAGGAATATCTCACTTGCCTGAATGAATTTCATTTCAAACACAATCTAAAAGTTTGATGATACAGAGGACAACAGGACCTGTTTGTTTGGCATTCCCTTCATCCATCTCAACCTTCATTTCTTCATGACTGGTTCAACAAGCCTACAATGAGTGCCATCTCCAAAATTTGCCACTGTTATATCATTGAGTCTGTTCTGCGAGCACATGGCAAGCTCACTACCTCTACCACCAAGAACTACAAAAGCAGCAAGTGCATGTAGGAAGCCTTTACAGAATTGCCTCTATTTTGATGGACTTGATTCCAGTAATGAAGTGTGGCGTACATGACCCTGCAATCAGTTCCAGTGCAGAGGAGTGAAATCTGTGCTGTTTATTGAGTGACTTTTATCCAGTCCCATTTGAGGTTTGGGAAAAGCCATCTTTCACCCATGTGGCTTTAATCCAGGAGTTCCCAACCTTTCCTATGCCATGGGCCCCTAACATTAATGGAGTGGTCTGTGTACCCCAGGTTGTGAACCCCTGCTGAGGGTTAATGAAAAAAAAACGTGAGGGCTATGAGTGAGGGAAGAGTTAGATTGATTTTAGAGTAGGTTAAAGGGTCAGCACAGCATTGTGGGCCAAAGGATCTATAGTGTCCTGTACTGCTCTATGTTCTGAAAGGCACTGCAAGCAAAGATTATGTATGAGATGCTGAACTGTTCTGGGGCCATCCATGCTTGAACACACAACCCCAAACCATAAATGCAATTGTGCTGGTATTCATGCTTGAGCGTGCACTGTAATCAACAGCTTCCAGCCACACAATTGTGACCGGTTCTAGGCTTCTTGTGCAATGTCATCTGTTGTTTGTTAAGAATCTCTCACTCTATTCCAAACATTACCATAAAAGATACCGAGATAGGCATCCAGAGGGAGTGTGCCTGTGAAACAATGCCCAGCGTTATGGCAGAGACAAACGTGATAAAAACATTCAAAGAGCTTTCAGATAGGCCTAGAATGTGTGGAAACTGGATGGATATGGACCTGATGACCGGTCTCAGCCCAAGATGTCGACTGTTTATTCCTCTCCACAGATGTTGCCTGACTTGTTGAGTTCCTGCAGCATTTTGTATGTGTTAATCTGGATTTCCAGCATTTGCAGAACCTCTTGTGTTGTGGATATGCGCATTGGGCAGGCAGAAGGGATTAGTTTAGTTGGACGTTTGATTACTAATGTAATTAGTTTGGCACAATATTGTGGGCTGACGGCCTGCTCCTGTGTTATAATATGTCTATGATTTACACAAAATTACAAGAAGCCTGGACAGGGTAAGTGGGAAAATCAAGGGACACAGATTTATGATATTTGGTGGAAAGATTGAAGAAACATTTACTTTACTCTGTGAGAACTGGTGTCTGAAGCCCACTGCCTGGGCAGGATGGAGAAAGCAGAAACATTCACCATGGTTAGGACTGAATGAATATTTGGAATGTTGTAGCCTATATATTGTGGACCAATGACAGAATTGAGATAAAACTATTGCTGGGTCAGTATTATCATGATGGGCTGAATGTTCTCTTCCTATGGTTATAAAATGCTGGAGGAACTTTGGCAACATCTGTGAAGAGTAATAAACAGTCAATACCTTTTGTCGGTTGTCTTTTCCTCCCAATGGATGCCCTCTGACCCATAGAGTTCCACCAGCATTTTGTGTACATTTCAATGGATTTCCAACATTTGCCGAATATCATAAAGCAATAGAGTCATAGAAAAGTTAAGCCTAGAAACAGGCCCTTCAGCCCATCTAGACTGTGCCAAACCATGTAAGCTGCATAGTGGCATCATCCTGCACCTAGACCATAGCCCTCCAAGTGCCTCCCATCTACATACCTATCAAAACTTCTCTTAAATGTTGAAATTAAGCTTGCATGGGCTGGCAGCTCATTTTACACTCCCACCGCCCTCTGAGTGAAGAAATTTCCCTTCATGTTCCCTTTCAACTTTTGACCCTTAACCCATGACCTCTAATTGTAGTCCCACCCAACCAGCTAGCCTCTCCCCAACCCCACTTTAATCTGGCATCTTCCCCTTCCTTCTCAATCCTGAAGAAGGGTCTACCTCGGCCCGAAACATCAACTGTTTATTCTTTTCCATTGATGCTGCCTGACCCGCTGAATCCCACATTCATCTGTGTTGCTCAGTGGAAAAAGCCTGTTTGCAATTATCCAATCTATACTCTCGTAATTTTGTATGCTTCTATCAAATCTTCCTGCAATCTTCTAAATTCTAATCTAAGGAACAAAGTGCTAACTACTTAATCTTTCCTTACAACTCAGGTCCTGTTGTTTATTAAATTTGTGTTTACAAATTTTTTGGATATCTGTAATTAAGGATCTGATTACCTGATGCCATCCTGAACACAATATTTTGGTTTATTATTGCCACATGTATGCGGTTCAGTGAAAAACATGGTCTGCTTACCTTCTATACAGGTAATTTCTTTACAACAGTGCATTCAATCTGTGCAAGGGGCAACAACGACAGAATGCAGCATCAAATGTTATTGTTATAGAGAAAGTGCTGTGCAAATAGACAATAAGGAGCAAGGATATGATAAGGTATGTTCTGGGTGGTGGGGTGGAGGTGCATCTCTACCAAAGGAGGTGCAAGATAGTCCTTCCCTCCGCCAGCCTGCAGGTTGCCCTTGGGCAAGCTGTAGCACCTGCTTAGCCCCCCGATTAGGGTCATGTGATGCCATAGGAGCAGGTGTTGGATGGTTGTATGAGCAGCTGGTGGATATCGCAAGTCCTGGTAACCACTGACGCCGGGCAGACAAACTCTGAAAGGTATTGATAATGGCTGGGATCACCCACCTTGTAAAGACACTGCCAAGAAGAAGGCAATGGCAAACCACTTCTGTAGAAACATTTGGCAAGAACAATCATGGACAAAAGACCGTGATCGCCTATGTTGTACAACACGGCACATGATGATGATGATGTTATGCAGTCAAAGATTTATCTTATCGTACAAGCGGACCATTCAATAGTGTTACAACAGTGGGATAGAAGCTGTCCTGGAGCCTGGGGCATGTGATTTCAGGCTTTTGTATCTTCTATCTGATTGGAGGGGGGAGAAAAGAAAATGTCCGGGGTTGGAGGGGTCTTCTAGGTATGTGGATAGCACAATGCTTTACAGTACCAGTGACCCAAGTTCAATTACTGTTGCTGCCTGGAAGCAGATTGAACATTCTCACTGTGACTGTCTTGGTTTCTTCCTGCTGTCCAAAATGTACTTGATGGCATCCATCTGTCTCAAAGGACAGTGGAACAAGCCTGGGTGGAAGGCACGGAGATCTTGGGATGCCCAGTCGTTAAGATCCCGCTCTCGTCCTCTCTGCTGTAATCCAAAGGACAGTAAAGCAATGCTTTTGGCACCAGCTTGGCTGCAGGAATTGCCGGGAGGATGACTGGTGATGTCCAGTCGCCTTAGTGGCTCCCCTCTGGGTTTGCTCCCGTAGCCTTCATCTCTCACCAGGCCGCCCACAAGGCAGTGGCGCTATTTACCCATAGTTGGGGATCTGGTTGACAAGCACCAGGATTGTGTCCACACGACAGCGGGTCTGCATGCTATGTACTGGTCGGTAAGTTAATTGAATATTGTAAATTCTGTTGTAATTAGGCTAGAAATAAAATAGGGGGATTGCTGGAGTTGTGGCTTGAAAACTGGAAGGGCATATTCCCTGCTGTGTCTCAATAAATAAAATCAATAAGTAAATTCTGCTGGCTGCTTTACTGGGAGGTAGAGAGGCTGATTTTCATGACAAAGCATAGAACATGTGATTTGTAGATACTTGAGGGATATTTCAAACTCATTTTTTTCCCCTTGTTTCCAATCTGTAACCAAAGAATACATTTTACTGATGTTACTAAACACATTAAACTGCAAACCTATGGATGAAAGATTATTTACTATTGACGTTAATGTAGAAGTAAATTGGGTGAGTGGTAATACATGCTTTCAATTCACCACAAGCTCATTTATGTGCATGAAGCAAAGAACAATTTTTCTTATTCATAAAATGTCATGCAAGAGCAGCATTTATTACTCAGCTTTAATTGCCCTTGAACAGAGTCACTTCCAGGGCCATCTCAGGAGCAGTTAAGAATCAGCCACATTTCTGTGGATCTGGAGTGACACATGTACCGCAGCAGCTGAGGTTCAAAGGTCCAGTTTAATGTCAGAGAAATGTTACAATATACATCCTGAAATGCTTTTTCTTCGCAAGCATCCATGAAAACAGAGAAATGCCCCAAAGAATGAACGACAATTGGCAGCTTTTCTGCTTTCTAAGGCATTGGAGAATCAGGTGAATTTTAAACTTTCTTATGGACATATAGAAAGCTAATGTTTATGTGATTACCTAGCGGATAGTGAAAGGCCTACGGAGGATGGATGTGCAAAGGATGATTCCAGTGTTGATTGAGTCCACGACTGGAGGGCACATCCCCTTGAGTACAAGGACATCCTTTTAGACCAGAGATGAGGAGTCATTTCTTTAGCCTGAGGAATTTATTACCACAGACAGCTGTACAGGTCAAGTCGTTTAAATCAGAGGTTGATAAATCCTTGATTAGTCAAGGTGTCAAAGGAAGAAGACAGGACAACTGGGTTGTGTGGGATCATAAATCAGCCATGATGAAATGGTGGAGCAGACTTGATAGACCAAATAGCTTTGTCCAGCTCCCATGTCTTATGGTCTAATAGTCACCAGATCCTTTCTGTTTAGTAACAATCCAAGTATTATTCCAGTGATATAATGTGTCATGTCAGTTTATCATCTAATACCTATTACAAAGTTGTACCAGTGCTACACATAAAGAAATAGAACTGGACTTAAGGACAGATATTGTCAAACAAAGACAGATTCAGTTTCAGTTGCAAAGACTCATAGATCAGGTCTTTGGTACATCCACACTGGTGCAGCTTTGTGTTGGTGTGTGACCAAGTGGTTAAGGCATTCGTCTTGTAATCTGTAGTTCTCTTGTTCGAGCCTTGGCTGAGGCTTGCGTGTGTGTCCTTCAACAAGGCACTAAACCACACATTGCTCTGCGACGACACCGGTGCCAAGCTGTATGGGTCCTAATGCCCTTCCCTTGGACAACGTCGGTGATGTGGAGAGGGGAGACTTGCAGCTTGGGCAACTGCCGGTCTTCCATAAACTTTCCAAGGTGCAAATCCATGGTCTATTGAGACTAATGGAGGCCTACACACACTGGGGCAGCATGGTAGCGAAGCAGTTGGTGTAATGCTATTACTCCGTGAGAGACCTGTGTTCAATTCCCGCCACTGCCCCTAAGGAGTTTGTACGTTCTCCCTGGGAGTGTATGGGTTTCCTCCCACATTCCACAGATGTACGGAGTCGATAGGTTAATTAGTCACATGGGTATAATTGGTCAGTGTAGGTTTGCTGGGCTAGAATGGCCTGTTATTGTACTTACCCACTTTACAAAAAAAAACTCTGGTAACCCAGCATCTGATTGTGCAACTTGTGCCTCATTCATAAGTTTGGCTTTGTGTAGGCTTGTGGCCAGAGCCAAGATGCTGGGCCGCGGCAAAGCCCGGACGCTGAGCTGTGAGCTGGGTGTACAGTTGGAGTTAGAACTGGGCTCCAAAACATCAAGGGTCAGGAACGTGGGTGGGTTTACATTCAGATTGCTTGTAGTCTATCTTCTTGCCAGGATCACTTGAAGACTCATAATGTTGCTGTGAGAAACATCCCGTAGTCCAGAAAATCCACAGTCCTGCAGCGTGAATATTGAAAAGATGTGGGATTTTCAGAGTCTTCCAGATGGAAAAGGCCGGAATGCTAATAATAGAACAGCAGCCAGAATCTCAAAACCAAATTGTCTAAGTTTGAGCATTGAAATGCTTATGATTTGCCTGCTTCCCATAAATTTAGATTGTTAATATAAATTTAAAAATTCCTGCAGTTTTCATTTTTCCCTCTCAATGCATAAATTTTGGTGGCTGCAGCGCACAGGGTTCTGAAGTGCAGTAGAATCGCAGCTAATTTATCCTCAAAGCTTCGGGATTGAAAGGTTTGCCATTTAAGTGTTATTTTCTGACACATGAAAATTGCAAGCACAGCACCTCTGGAAGGGATAAAGTTCTCAATCAGTGTTACAAGTCTTAAACTATTGCAAGGCACAAAGCAGGAAGATGAAGGCATATCTGAAGCTGCGATTCATCAATGCTGCAAAGACGCTGATCTTTGTACGGTTTTAAAGGATTGTTTATTTAGTAGTGGTTCAGTTAACACATCAATTAATGCACCAGTTCCATCTTAATTACACATTTGACATTTCAGACCCAGGCTTAGCTAATTCTCCCTTGTACAATTAACTCTTGGTGCCCCTGTGTACTTATCAAGAGGCACATCCTTCATCATCATTACAACTGATTGAAAATCACTGCAGAGAAATAAAGTCAAGCATTGCATTGCCCTGAATCGAGGCATTGCGGAGTCAAACATTGCTGGGATGAACAGCTCCACCAGCTGAAGTATGAGAGGGCTCACTAAGCAGATAGAAATATGATCCAGTGCCTCCCTCTGAATCTATCACTCAGCATGGATTTTGTTGTCTGTCTTATTCACAGCCTGTGTCCCATTCGATTGGGAACTGTCCACAGTCATGTAGCTGTAATATCCACTGAGAGAGAAAACTTCACTGAATGTAAAGTCTTGCTCATTCTGCTCTGTGTTTGTTAAGGCCATAAGATCTGACCATAAAAGATAGGAGCAGAATTAGGCCATTTGGCCCAATGAGTCTGTTGGTGAGCTGCAGTTGATCTTCACTTTCTAGAATATCCTTAATCTATACAATTTCTCTCAACCTCTCTATTCTATGTAGCTATCCCAAAAGTTTGACATATAATATAAGGCGCATTTATGACACGTTGAAAAGTAATCAGTACTAGCACTTCAAAAGTGATAAGATTTGGGTGGTGGTAAGGAGCTCAGTACTCTCACAGTCTCAGCAAACAGCACCTAGACATATGTATTTGCACTGACCAGGTGTTCCAAGACTGTGTGGAAAGCCACTGAGATACTGTTTTCTGTGGACTTATTGTGGCGATAGACAAATTGTAGTGGTCCAGGTCCTTCCTGATACAGGTGTTGATTCTAGACATGACCAACCTCTCAAAGCATTTCATCACCGTAGATATTAGTTCACAAGCATCGTCGCGCTTCCGGTGCCAGCGTAGTATGCCCACAACTCACAAGCCCTGACCACGCGTCTTTGGAATGTAGGAGGAAAGTGAAGGGAACTCAAGCGATCAAGGGGAGGATGTACAAACTCCTTACAGGCAGTGACGAGAATCGAACCCTGATTGGTAATTGCCGGCACTGTAAAACAAATGCGCTAACCGCTACGCTACCACACCTCCCAGAGTACATTGTACCTTGGCCAAGTTTCGTTGTCTATTTTCATACTCATGCAACACACACAAAATGCTGGAGGAACTCAGCAGGCCCAGCAACATCTATGGAAAAGAGTAAATTGCCAATGCCTTGAGCTGAAACGTCAACTGTTCTTCTTTCCATAGATGCTGCCTGGCCTGCTGAGTTCCTCCAGCATTTTGTGTGTGTTGCTCATATTTCCAGCATCTGCAGATTTTCTCTCATTTGCGATTCTCATATTCATGCTTTTCTGCTTTCCCTCTTGGTTACAAATAGACTCAATGTCAAAGTCGAGTTTATTATTGTGCACATGGTTACGTACTCGCTAGTATAAGCATCACAGGTATCAGATGAGATGTATTTACACAAAAACTTAAACATTCATAAAATTTAAGATTAATTTTAGCTATTATCTTTAGTATACACATGCACTGATACATACAGTGAAATGTATTATTTTGTGTCATATGAAATCGGATGGGATCGTGCTGAGAACCCACAAGTTTTGCCATGTGCGCAGCTCACCAACCCTAACCCACACATCTTTGGAATGTGGGAGGAAACTGGAGCACCCAGAGGAAACCCACACAGTCACAAGGAGAAAGTACAAACTCCTCAATGAGAGCGACAGGAATTGAACTTTGATTTTACAGCTGACACTGTAACGGTGTTAAGCTGATAGTTAGGCCACCATGCTGCTCAAGAAAGAACACAATTATAACAAGAAAAAGTCTGTTTTAGTGTAACATCATCAAAGTGCTCATAATGATAAACAATCGTGATTAGGGCTTGGTCAGTTGGTTCAAGAACGGTTGAAGAGAAGTATCTGTTCCTGATCTTGGTCCTTTAGGACTTCAGTCTTCAATACCTCCTACCTGCTGCTAGCTTTGAGATGATGGCATGGCCCTGATGGTGGGGATCTTTGATGATACATGTTCTCTTCTTGAGGAAGAACCTCCTGAAGCTACCATCAATGGTAGCTGTACATTCAAACAATTCAAAGGTTCAATTATTATCAAAGTATACAACTCTGAGATCCTTCTTCTCCAGATAGCCACAAAAACAATAAAAAAAGAACAGCAACATGATCATCAACTACTCTCCACAAAAAACAAACAAAAGAGAACACGGGACTCTAAATCCCCCTCTTCCCGCACAAAGAAAGTAGCAAAAAAAAACACAACAAGAGCATTTATACTCAGAACCCCCCCCCCCCCCCCTTCCCCACATAAAATGCTACAAGAATACCAAGCCCCCAAATCCTTCTCTGCACACAGGAAGAAGAGAAAGAACAGGAGAAAAACACAGAATATCAAAATACTATAGGACTGAAAAAAATCCATAGAACATAGTCAAGTCCATTTCCCTATCTATATAAAAACACAGAAAATATCAGTAACATTCTCCAGGCATAGTAGCAAGCCACACAGGCTCCCCTCCTCCAATGGCAGAGCGATCAGAAGGCAGGCAGCCAGTGCTCACCTTCTGCATTTGCCTCGATGTTTCTATCTTCCTCCTCGCTTTAATCAGTGAAACGGAGTCAAACATCAGCTTGCCCTATCCCACAGCACCCTCGCCTCCAGGCTTGCATTGGCTGCCTCCCAGAATCATCTCAGAGACAGCAAAGCACTGGGTCATTAAACGATCTCCAAACTCCAACAGTTCCAGAAACAAGACAAAAAAAAAAGATGTAAAAGAAGGGAAATAAATAATTTTGTGTCCTCTAGAGCATTGTACACAGGTGCTATCATAACCAGAATATTTTGATATGGTGATTGTATGTCCTGTGATATGCTAAACTATATTAAATCTTTCAATATTAGAAACTAATCTTAGAAATTAGAAATAGCCTACAGACAAGAGGTAGAAGAGCCTGAGGATTAGTGCTAGGCAAATAGCCTCTTCCTTCATGTCAACAAGACAAAGGAGATGGTTATCATCTTCAGGAGAACTCCCACCCCTCGTTACATCGGTGGCACAACTATGGAAATTGCAGGCAGTTTCAAACTCCTGGGAGTGCACATCTCACATGACCTGTCATAGTCCTATAGCACGTTCGGCACAATCAGGACAGCTCACCTACACCTCTACTTTGTGAGGAGGCTGAAGAGAGTTGGGCTTTGCACTTGAGTCCTTCTACAGATGCATACCAGAGAGCACCCGAACATGCTACATCACTATATGGTATGGAAGCTCACTGCAGCAGACAGGCAGGTTCTACAACGGGCAGTCAAGCCCGTTAAACACGTCACTGGCACCAGCCAACCCACTGTCAAGAACATATAGCATACAGAGAAGGGTGCTGTAAAAGGTCTAGTGGCATCATGAAGGATCCCACCCACCCTGCTCATGGATCGTTTGTCCCACTCCTGCCAGGGAGGAGGCTGCATAGCATCAATGCCTGAACCAACAGACTGAAAAACAGTTATTTTCCCCAAACAGTTAGGCTGATCAACACCTCAGCCACTGGCCCACCCTTCCACACTCCAACCACCACTACTTTATCAATTCTTGTCAGTGTCCTTATATACAGACACTCCTGTCTATCTTATCACATAATTAATCTATGTACAGTTTATAAGCTAGCTAATATATTTATTGTGTTTTTTATCTTATTGTGTTTTGGAATGCATCAGATCCAGTGTAACAATTATTTTGTTCTCCTTTGCACTCGTGCACTGGAAACAACATTAAATAATCTTGCATCTTAAATTTACTCAATAGGAGTACAAGCGTACAGTTAGAGTCAAATATCATAATCTTACAATGTGAATTATTTTGGGGTGTTTCAGTCTGTTTTATTATTTGTGACGTATTGCAGGTACCTGTTTGAGACCTATAAAGGGGGAATTAAGCTAGCTTTAGTGGATTTTGGATTAGGATGTAAAATTGTAATTTTTCTTGTATTTTAATTTTCCTAAGCTTGATTGTATTTTTATATATAATACTGTGCAAAATTCTTTGGTATATATATTTAGGGTGGCTAAGACTTTTGTACAGTACTATAATAAAGTTATGTTTTGCACTGTACTGCTGCAAAAAAAAATCATAAGGTTGTGAATGATGGATAAACCTGATTCTGTTGTGGGTCTCTATTGTGGACTAAGAATGGGAAGGCAGCAGGAACAGGGTTGGGAAAATGGGAAGGGAGTGGGAAGCACCAGAGAGACATTCTGTAATGACCAATAGATCAACTGGAATCAAATGACCTTGCCTGGTGTCCCCGGGCTGGGTGCGTCTGTCTTTGCACCACCCCTGGCCCCTGGTACTCCTTCTCTGCCACCTGTCCCACAGCACTCCACCCTCGCCATTCCCAACATCCTTTGCACCCACCAGATTTTCCACTCTTTGTTGACAAATACAGTACTGTGCAAAAGTCTTGGGGAACCTAGCTATATAAGTGTGTCTAAGACTTTTGCAAAGTACTGTACACCTACCTGATGAAGCTTCTTTGTCTGAATTGTTGAGTGTTTATTCCTCTCCATGGATGCTGCCTTACCTGCCAAGTTCTGAGGTGTGAGTATGTGTATGTGTGTGTGTTACTTTCAACTTCCAGTATCTGCAGAATTTCTTGTGTTTGCATTTTTATACAACCACCTATATGCATGTAATTGTATAATTAATTTTATACATATTATGGTCTAGTTGGTTCTTTATTTTTAGATGCCTCTTAGTTTTTTGTGACTGGTGACCATAACTGCTTTTCCCTTTGTCATTTCTTTGTTCTCTCAACCTCTCTTTCTTTGTTCTTGTAACATTTGATAAAACGACCATAAGCAATAAGCTTTGTATCTCATTCTTGACTTCTAAACAGCCTTTAGAATGCAAAAGCATCAGGATTTAGCATAGACCTCAAAATTGACACTTACTGACTTAAACCCGTCACCTCTACTGGGGCACAGGCCACCAGCAGCAGCTCACTAGAGATGACCCTGAGTGTAACCCTTTATACATCTTTGAGGTAAAGATCCTTCCCTTTCCAGGTATGAGATCTTTGAAGTTTCTGTTGGCATTTCAGTAGCTCTGGGTTTTTACGTGATAGGGTTGCCTGTCCCATGTCCAATCCTCCTCCTTTCGAAGCCAGGCTTGGGACCATCCATGGTGCGGTTACCTCAGTGCTGTGGAAAAAGATAATTCGGCACACATAGATGCTCACCTATAACAGCTCATAACACTTTAGGGAATACACCTAAATCTCTTACTGGTAAAAATATAATGCTTCAAAATGTTTCAAATATTGGTGCTGCCTGGCACAACATTAATAAACTTTCAATTTCAACATCTCTTAAGGTCTGTCCTGGGTCCAACAGATTGAGGCAATCAGGAAGAAGGCCCTCTAGTGGCTGTACTTTGTTAGGAGTTAAAGGAAATTTGGTATGTCATCAAAGACTCTTGCAATTTTTTACAAATGTACAGTGGATTCTGACTGGTTGCATTACAGCCTGGCATGGAGCTTCCTAGACACAGGATCACGAGAGGCTGCAGACCCAGCCAGCTCCATCATGGGTACAATCCTCACCATCATCAATGACATCTTCAAGAGATGATTCCTCAGGAGGTGAGAATCGATCACTAAGGATCCCAGCAGTCTGGACATGACTTCTTCTCATTGCCACCATCAGAGAATTGTTACGGGAACCTGAAGACACTCACTCAATGATTCAGGAATGGTATCCTCCTCTCTGACATCAGATTTCTAAACGGTTCATGAACAATAGCTCACCGTTCCTTTTCTTTGCACTATTTATATACTCAGTAACTTATAGTAGTTACTGTATGTGTCTTTGTATTGTACTGCTGCAAAACAACAAATTTCACATCATTTAAGATATTGATAATAGATGTGATTCATGAGTCCAATTCTGACCTGATTCTAAAGTCTAAAATATCTAATTTTATCTTTACTATTGCTGAGACAGCTCACCATCATAATGCCCATTTAGGATCAGTACTTTAAAGGAATTAAAATGAAAATGTTCCTCATTGACAAATAATTCATGTTGAATCCATCTCCAATGACCAAACTTTCATGTCCCAACAGAAAATGCTTCCTTGGGGTTTGTCATAGAGACCTACAGTATGTTACTTTTCTTCAGTACTCTCATGAACTGAGATTGGCAGTCCCTGGGCTTTTTCCTGGCTGAAATGAATTTGAAAATAATTTCATAAATAGAACTCTGGAGCAAGGCGATGAACTTCAGACTGGGGCAGCCGAGAGGCTAATGTAAGAAGCACTGCATTCACTCAGAATTAATTGTGTAAGAATATGTGACATTTTCTTTGTAAGCAAAGATCAGAATATTTTTAACATTTATAAAGTATAGACAGGCAAAGATCCCTGACACTGATAAAGTGGTATGATTGCACAAACTTGGGTATAAATGGTCCCTTTGATTATACAGCTTTAACCTTGGTAATATATTTGTCGTAGCCATGGTAATTATCAGAAGAAGTACATTTGTGCCCTTTAGATTAGACCTCACTTGAATGCAATGAGGATTGCATGCATTGAATGCTCTTCATTATCTATTACTGAATTGTATTCTGTTATAATTCAGAATTACAATCAAATTCCCTTTCTTTGCATTCACATTAATTTGACTCTTTCCATGCCTGGACTACCCTTATTGTGAATCAGATGTTAGAAGTCAATTGACTTCCTGTGTGAAATGAATACACTGCCAGGCTACATCCTGATTTATTATATGTAGCACTAAAAAACATGAAAATCTGATACCAACACAAGCTTAGCTTACAAGCAGGAAATGCTAGAAACACTCAGCTAGTCAGGCAGCAGCTGTGAAGAGAGAAAGAGAGCTGTCATTTCAGGTTGATGATGTTTTGCCAGAATTGAGAAAGAGAAAACACAAATTTGTTTTAAGTTACAAAGAAGATGCAGGAGAGATGGATAGGCAAAGGGATTTTCTTTGATAGGATTAAAATCATAAGATCAAAGACACTGGAGCAAAATTAGGCCAATATTCTGCTATTAGACCATTAGACTATTCAAGTCTGTTCTGTCATTCCAGCATGAAATAGGCCTTTCTGGTCCCTTGAGCCACGGCTCCTAGCAATCCCCAAATTTAATCCTAGCCTAATAATGAAATGATTTACAATAACTAATTAGCCTATCAACTGGTATCTCTTTGGACATTCTCCTGCCTTTTCTCCGTAATGTTTGATGCCCTTACTAATCAAGGACCTATGAATCTCCACTTTAAAAATCCCCACTGACTTCACCTCCAAAGCTATCTGTGACAATAAATTCCACAGATTCACCACCCTCTGGCAAAAAGTATTCCTCTTTTGGTATAGAGGGACATTCTTCTATGCTGAGGCTGTGCCCTCTGGTCCTAGTTTCTGCCACTATATGAAACATCCTGTCCACATCCACTCTGTCTAGGCCTTTCAATATTCAAATGGATTCAATAGATTGTCATGAAGGTAGCCATCTGATTGATATGTAATGTGGAGGTTAGAAGGAGAATAACCACGAACAAAGGAACAGCCATTTGCTGTAAAACAAAATGGAGACGTGTTGTGAATTGGTGTGCAAATGTACTGCTTGCTTGTGATCGTATAGAACCATAGAACATTACTGCACAGAAACAGGCCTTTTGGCCCTTCTTGGCTGTGCTGAACCATTTTTCTGCCCGGTCCCACTGACCTTCACCTGGACCATATCCCTCCATACAACTCTCATCCATGTACCTGTCCAAGCTTTTCTTAAATGTTAAAAGTGAGACCGCATTTACCACTTCATTTGGCAGCTCATTCCACACTCCCACCACTCTCTGTGTGAAGAAGACCCCCTAATGTTCCCTATAAACTTTTCCCCCTTCACCCTTAATCCATGTCCTCTGTTTTTTTTTCTCCCCTAACCTCAGTGGATAAAGCCTGCTTACATTCACCCTATCTATTTATATCTAAAATATTCACTTATGTGTCTGCTTATGGAACATTTAACTGGACATCAGTTTGGATGGCTTGGTAGTATAGCAGTTAGCATGGTGGCTGTTAGAAAGGCAGAGATCAGGTTCAATTCTGCTACTGTCTGCTAGGAGTTTGTACATTCTCCCTGTGACTGTGTAGGTTTCCTCCCACACACGGGTCCCTAGGTTAATTGGTCACATGGGTGTAATTGAGCAGCGTGGGTTCATTGGGCCGCAAGAGCCTGCTACTGTCCTGTATCTCTAAATAAAAAAAAATCCTTGTAATAATTGAGCTCTGATATGCAGAAAAATATTCACTTCTGTCATTTTGAGAAGGTCCCCACTGCGTGCAAAAACGTAGTGATTTCTTTTCAAAAGCTGAATTAGTGCAATATTCTTGTGAGAATTTTCAGGAAGCATATGTAGTTATGCAGCACGAGCCTGTGTTATTTCCTGAAAGACATTGATCTAACTTACAGTCAAATTAAAAAGTGCTGAACATTTCTAACATTTCCCTGCAGAGCTATGTTCCATACAATGAACACTTATTCACTGAAGTATTGTTTCTGCAAATTAGTTTTGAATTGACATCCCTTCCAACACATAAACTCAGTAGCCACTACATTAGGTACCTCCTATTTCTAATAAAGGGACCACTGAGTGTATGTTCATGGTCTTCTGCTGCTATTGCCCATCCACTTCAACGTTTGACATGTTATACGTTCAGAGATGTTCTTCTGAATGCCACAGTTGCAAATTGTGGCCGTTTTAGTTACTGTCGCCTCCCTGACAGCTTGAACTGCGGTTTGACGTGTTGTGTTTTCAGACATGCTCTTCCGCACACCACTGTGGTAACATGTGGGTATTTGAGTTACTGTCACTACTCACACTGTCCAGCCACTGTTCTCTGACCCCCTCTCATTAACAAGGCATTTTCACCCACGGAACTGCCACTCACTTTCTTTTGTGCCTGTCACACTTTTCTCTGTAAACACTAAAAACTGTGTGTGAAAATCCCAGGAGATCAGCAGTTTCTGAGATACGCAAAACACCCCGCCTGGCACCTACAATCATTCCACAGTCAAATTCACTTAGATCACATTTCCCCCCCAATCTGATGTTTGGTCTAAACATTTGAATCACTTGACCATGTCTGCATGCTTTTACGCATGGAGTTGCTGCCACGTGATTGGCTGACTAGATATTTGCATTCACGAGCAGGTATACAGATGTATCTAATGAAGAGACCACTGAGTGTACAATCAAGTATAAGACACACAAGGTACTGGGGGAACCCAGCAAGTCAGGCAGAATTTATGGAGAGCAGTCCTGACGAAGGGTCTCAGTCCAAAACATCATCTGTATATCTTCCTCCATAGATGCCGCCTGAGCTGCTGAGTTCCTGCAGCATTTTGTGTGTTACTCTGGATTTCCAGCATCTGCAGAATCTCTTGCGTTTATGCAATCCAGTGCTTGAGTGATTGGCAAAATGGATATATTTTTGCTGCTGTGGGGCTATGGGCATTCTCTGTAACCTGAACAGACTGCATTTTTGACCTGTATAGTTACGAGCAGTTTATGTGACCTGTGGAGGACCTATGTGCTGCAAAGATTTGTGTCCCCTTTCATAAGCTGATTATGTGAGAGGAGCTTATGGTGCGTATGAAGGTGTCAAATTTCCAAGTTTACTCAGTGTTTACAAAGCATCAGACAACTCTCACGTTACCTGTCAGCTCATAATCCAGTTGACAAGCTCAATGCTGCGCAGTCAGAGGTGCCAGATTACAGACAAAGCTTCTCTTGGAGATCCTCGGGGATCGTTTAAAGAGGAGCAAGGAGAGCAGAAACCATGCATTCTCCTGGTGGGTTATTGTTCTCAACTAACGCTGCCAAGAACAGAGTATTAATGATTCACTGCACTGTTCTGCGATAGTTATTTATTTATTAGAGATGCTGCACGGAGCAGGGTTGGAAGCATAGTTGTTAGTGCATTGTTTTACAGTGGTAGTGATGCAGGCTCAATTTCTGCCTCCATCTGTAAGGAGTTTGAAAGTTCTCCCCATGACCACCTGGGTTTCTTCTGGGTGCTCCGGTCTCCCAACTCATTCTGAAGGTGTACAGGTTAGTAGGTAAATTAATTACATATCTGTGATTGGGTAGTAAGAACTCATTGGCCCAGAAGGGCCTGATACCATGCTGTATCTAAATCTAGATCTAACCAGGACTTTCTGACCCAATGAGCCACATTGCACAGCAACCCACCCACTTAACCCGAGCCAAATCACAGGACAATTTACAATAGCCAATTAAGCCACTAACTGGTACATATTTGACTGTGGGAAGAAACCTGATCACCCGGAGAAAACACATATAATTCATGGTAAAATATACAAACTCCTTAATGCTGGCAATGGAAATGAACTACGAACTCCAACGTCCAGAGTTATAGCAGAGTTACGCTACATTAGATCGTCAATTTCAAAAGAAAACTTGCTTTGATAATCACAAGACATTTTGCAGATGCTGAAAATCCAGAGCAGGACACACTAATTCTTGGATGAACTCAGAAGGTCAGGCAGCATCTTCAGAAAGGGATGAAGAGTTGACATTTTGGTCTAAGGCCCTTCACTGGGACTGGAAAGGAAGGGGAAAGAAGCCAGATTAAGGAGGCGTGTGCAGGAAAAGGAGTACCAGCTGGCAGGGAGAATGTAGGTAAGTGGGAGAGGGGAAATTAAGTAAGAAGCTGGGAGGAGATCGGTGGAAAAACGTAAGGAAGAAGAAGGAATCTGTTGGGGAGGAGAGTGGACCATGGGAGAAAGGAAAGAAGGAGGGGCGCCAGAGGGAGGTGATAGGCAGTTGAGAAGAAAAGAAGGGGTAAGAGGGGAGCCAGAGTGGAGAATGGATGAAGAGGGAAAATTTTCAGAAGTGAGAGAAATCTTCTCTTGTGCTAATGTATCAGACTGCCCTCTAGATGAATCATTTAGGCCATAAGTTAACAAACTGGCATCTACGTACACCTTGGTTAATGGTATGGGACTATGTCATAACAGTGTTGGGAAGTCATGATCAAGACAAAGTTGTATGATATGTAGGAAATCATATTTGGTTAAATTATTCACTACAAGTTAAAAGAAGTTGGTAAAATGTGCACTATCGAGTATAGTTTCCTGCAAGTATTATTGCCTCTTTATCCTTGGGGAGATGAATGATGGTCACTTACAGGACAATATTGTTTAATTTGTATACAAGGTTCCATAAAGACCTTGGCAGTTGGGACAGCATCAACCATTCAATTAAGAGTGTGAATTATTTAAAGTGAATAGTTTCTAATGAACGTAGAGACCGGAGCTTGGCAGGTCTGAAGGTAGAAGCCTGCAGGTCAAAGACCAAAGCTGGTGAGTCTAGAGATAGAGGCCTTAAAGTCAAATCCTTGGGTTGGTTTGTCTGGAGGTCAGAGACCCAGTTACTGTGAATCAAGGCCAGGGACTGAAGTTCAGAGGCCTGATATCCGTGTGTTTGAGAGTTCGGGGCCAAGGACTGGAGACCTGGAGATGGTCTGGCCTGTGGCTGGAGGCCAGTTTGTGTGGGTGGTAGGGAGGATGGAAAAGGGACTTGTTGTCTTGTTTCATTCTTGTTGTTGCTGCTACTGCTTGTGTGGTTCTGTCGAACATGTTGGGCCTGCTCTGTTGGTGCCAGAATGTGTGGTAACACTTGGGGGTTGCTCCCAGTAGGTCCTTGACTCTGCACATTTCACTACGTTACAGTATATATGAAATAAGTATGTATGAAACTGATATTTTCATTTAAATATCTCGTGTCATTAACCTTGTCAAATATAGAACTAAAATTAATTTTAGTCAAGACTAGCTGTCAAATGCAATAAGTTATTTTCTGATGAATGTGGTTTTAACTGACCAATACATATTGACAAACCTCTACCACACTATTATTGTAATTCTTCTATATCCAGATTTAAGCTGAATTTAAATCAAGGAACTTGGCTATAAAAATTACTGTTTAACCATCCGATGCATAAGCATAAGGTTTGGAATTGGTCCATTATTGTCACCTGTACTAAGATATAATGAAGAGTTTGCCTTGCATAATATTCATACTGATCAAATCAGTACATTGAGCTGAAATAAGGTAAAACCATAACAACATAGAATAAAGTATAACATTTACTGATAAAGTGCAGAGCAGTTAAGTGATAACTTGAAAGTTTACAATGAGGTCAATTTTGAGGCCAAATGTCTATCTTATGGCATAAGAGGTCTGTTTGGGAAAGACTGAAAGGATTCATCCAATCTATTCATGGTCATAGATGTATGTAAGGTTCCACCTTTAGTTCCTTTGTGTCATAGATCCACAGAGCATGAAAACAGGCCCAACTGAGTAAAATATCTATTTAGCCTAATTCCATTTGCCTGCGGTTGGCCAAATTCCTTCCCTCAATTCTAGTATGGGGCTCAACATCATTGACTCTGAAAAAAGGAAATTTTCTGAGACTCTCACTCTTATTCTCTTTTTGAGTTAGTTAGTTGAGTTAAACCCATTACCCCTTCTGCTGCATAGGCTCGCCAGAGTCCTCTCTCCTGGGCCAATCTTTCAAATTGTCCACAGGTGTTGCCCATCTTCTGAGATCCTTCTTTGCCCAGGAATGAGGTTCTTGGAGCTCCTGTTGGCATTTTCATAGAACTGGGTTTTTACGGGATGGGGTTGCTGGACCCATGCCTATCCCTCCATCTTTTGCAGCCAGGCTTCCGATTGTCCATGGCAGAATTATTCTCTTTCTGAGGTCCAATTATATCAATGTTGAGTGAGAATAGGATTGTTCATGACAGTGATTGTCACTTTTATTGAACATCCTCTTTTCTCTCCCCATGAAGCAGAAACCATTAACAATAGCTCCATAGTTGATATCCCAATTTGTAGCACAGAAGATGGCACTGCTTTCAGAGGTGCACTGAGAGAAATTTAGCAAAAATATCTATAGTGTTGCCTACTACCTATTGAATAGTGAATTTATTTTCAAAATAACCCAACATTTTTGGTAATTCTTCATTTCTCTTTTCCATTCACGTGATTCACATTTAATGAAAACTAATGTGAGTTTATACAGACTACCGCATATTTGACATTATTGCAGAACACAGATAAAATGTATTAAATGACCTTCTCAGCCCAAAGGCATCAAATATTTCAGCAGGCATGTTGGGTAAGTACATGCTAATATTTTTTCATATTATTGTTAGTCTACACAGTTATACACTTTATGGAAATCTCTAAGGTATGCATTATGTAGGAGTGGATTCTGACTGCATGATGAAAACAGCACATTTTTTCATATTTTATTAATAAATACCCCTGTACAGAAAATCAGAAAACATTTTAAAATTCATTTGCCAAATTTGAGAGTAGTTTTGATAAAAAGCATAGGCATATTAAGTGAAGCTTTCCAAGTTTAAAAACAAGTATTTTGCACATCATCCTTATGATCTAAAGTAAGGCAAAATTGACAGGATGATACATAAATGCCAAGAGATATTTTAGAAGTGGTGTACTACTGTAGCTTAGCGGTTAGCACAATGCTGTTACAGCTCAGGGGGGGATTCAGGTATCAGAGTTCAATTCTGGTGTCCTCTGTAAGGAGTTTGCATGTTCTCCCAGTGACCACATGGGTTTCCTCCAGGTGTGTCAGTTTCCTCCCACAGTCCAGAGATGTACAGGTTAGTAGGTTAATTGGACATTGTAAATTGTCCTGTGATTAGGCTGAGGTTAAATAGGTCGATGGCACAGCTTATTGGGCCAAAAGGGCCTGTTCGCACTGTACCTCTAAACAAGCAAGGGAACAAACAAATCAATCAACAAATAAATATTTTTAAATTCATTTGCCAAATTTGTATGTAGTTTTCAAAATGCTTAGTCATGTTGATGTGAACTTCTCCGAGTTTAAAAAACATATATTTTGCACATAATAAATTATTCAAAATCCCTTGTCCTTAATTTACATAAAAACAAGGGTTATAAAGTAATGTAAAGCTCTGCTCATTGTCAGGACCATGTAGGTATGCCTGGAAACTTAGTTGAAGTAATTTACTGTCCATGTATTTTACTAACTCACTATTTCCACAACACTACTCAAAGCATTGAATTGAGTGACATTGTTTCCTAGGCAGTTTCTGAAAAAAGCCCTGGAGATCAGCAGCAATACCATGCAATTGTCACTTACAGTGGAATAGATTGTTCTGCAGAAACCTGAACCTGCTTGAGGCATACTCGGATCTTGGGGTCCAAGTCTATAGGACGCTCAAAGCAGCTGCGCAGGTTCACTCTGTAGTTAAGAAGGCATACGGTGTATTAGCCTTCATCAATCATGGAATTGAATTAAGGAGCCGAGAGGTAATGTTACAGCTATATACTGTAGGAACCTGGTCAGACCCCACTTGGAATACTGTGCTCAGCTCTAGCCACCTCACTACAGGAAGGATGTGGAAGCCATAGAAAGGGTGCAGAGGAGATTTACAAGGATGTTGCCTGAATTGGGGAACATGCCTTATGAAAACAGATTGAGTAAACTTGGCCTTTTCTCCTTGGAGCGAAGAAGGATGGGAGGTGACCTGACAGAGGTTTACAAGATGATGAGAGGCATTGATCATGTGGATAGTCAGAGGCTTTTTCCCAGGGCTGAAATGGCTAGCATGAGAGGGCATAGTTTTAAGATACTTGGAAGTAGGTACAGAGAAGATGTCAGGGGTACGTTTTTTATGCAGAGAGTGGTGAGTGCGTGGAATGGCTGTCGGCAACGGTGGTGGAGGTGGATATGATAGGTTCTTTTAAGAGACTCCTGGATAGGTATATGGAGCTTAGAAAAGTATGGGTTATGGGTAACCCTAGTTAATTTCCTAAGGTAAGGGCATGTTCGGCACAGCTTTGTGGGCCAAAGTGCCTGTATTTGCTGTAGGTTTTCTATGTTTCTATCCCCGGCACCATCAAGGACATATATAGAGAAAGGCGCCGGGAAAAGGCCAGTAATATCATAAACACAAGAAAGTCTGCAGATGCTGGAAATCCAAAGCAACACCCACAAAATGCTGGAGGAACTCAGTGGGTCAGGCAGCATCCATGAAAATGTATAGACAGCCAATGTTTTGGGTCGAGGTTTTTCTTCAGGACATCACAAGCGATAGCTGTAACATCATGAAGGATCCCACTCTCCCTGCACATGCACTGTTTGTCCCATAGAAGACTATGTAGCATCCACACCAGGACCACCAGAACCACCAGACTCAAAAACTGTTATTTTCCCCAAGCAGTCAGGCTGATGAACACCTCCACAACCCCAACCACAGTACTTTATCAGTTCTTGTCAATCACCTTATGTACAGACTCTCCTGTGTCTGTATGTCCGTTACTTTATGGACATACAATCAATTAATGTCTACAAGTTAACTTATGTATTTATATTTATTGTGTTTTTAATATTATTGTATTTTTTTATTTTAGTGCACTTCTTGCACTGCATTGCAACCAGAGTAACAATTATTTCATTCTCCTTTGTATTTGTGTACTGGAAATGACATTAAACAATCTTGAATCACTCAAACTTAATTTCCCTAGCTGCAATGATTGACATCTCGACTCATAATGCATTTCTCTGAATAATGGTCTCGTGTATTAATCACAATTACAAGTGCCGTCGATCTGCATTTGACTGGTCTCCTTCTCGCTGAGCAGGAGTCTTGATTCCTAGGCTGCAAAGTTCGATTCCCTTGGTGGCTTGGAGCTGTAAACCCGCTTTTGGAGAGTCTGTAGTGTGATGATTAATGATTTGTGTGCAACTTGTTTGCCTTTTGTTGTTTGGAAAGTCAATTCATTTTTTTTCTCGGGATAAGACTTTAGGAAGCAGGAACTGAATGACATTTGACCCCTTTAGCCTGTACTGCCATTCTATAGGATCACTGCTGATTCAACACACTGCAGTTTTCAACAGAAGTGGTTCCCCATTGCATTCCTCTGGACAGCGTCTTTACAAGACGGGTGACCTCAGCCATTATCAATACTCTTTAGAAATTGTCGGCCTGGCAGGACTGTGATCTGCACCAACTGCTCATTGGCCACCTGCTCCCATGGCTTCAAGTGACCTTGATCGGGAGGCTAAGCGGATGCTACTCCTTGCCGAAAGGTGACTGCAGGCTAGTGGATGTAAGGAATGCCTTACACCTCCTCTTGATAGAGATGCATCTCCACCCAGCCACCCACTCCATCCATGTACCTATCCAAATTTAGCTTAAGTGTTGAAATCAAACCTGCATCTATCACTTCCGCTGGCAGCTCATTCCACACTCGTACCACCCTCTGTGTGAAGAAGTTCTCCTTAAACGTATCACCTTTCACCCTTAACCCATGACCTCCAGCTTTAGACTCAATGCACAAGTACACATATATACAGGTGCAATGGTAAACTTATTACAGAAGGAGAAATCAATATTCATGCCATCAGGTATCCAAATGGTATATCAAGTGTTTCTCCACCACCTTGAAGATGGCCTCATCACGGAGCAAGAGGAGGCCATGGACTGACATGTCAGAATGGGAATGGAATTGGAATTAAAATGTTTGGCCAGCAAGAAGTTCCACTTTTGGTGTTTGGAGCAGCGGTGCTCAGCAAAGCTTTCCCCAATTTATGGAGGGTCTCACCAACTTAACGAGGGCTGCATCAGGAGCACCAGGTACAACAGATAACCGCACCAGATTTGCAGGTGAATTGTTTCCTCTCCTGAAAGAACTGTTTGGGCACTGAATGGATGTGAGAGAGGAGGTGAGTGAGCAGGTGTCACACCTAGGCTGCTTGCAGGGATAAGTGCCAAGAGGGATACTAGTGGGGAGGGAGGAGGGAATGAATGGAGAAGGGACACATGGAGGGAGCAATCCTTGTGGGAAGTGAGTGGGGTGATAAAGATATGTTGATGGTAGGATCCCTTTGGAGAAGGTGGAAGTTGCGGAGAACTATATGTCGGATGTGGAGGCTCACATGGTGGTAAGTAAGGACAAGAGAAGCTCTATCACTGCTAAGGTGGTAGGAAGATGGATGTTCGGGTAATAGAAGAGATGTGTGTGAGGGCAGCATCAATAACATGGGAAAGGAAACTCCTTTCTTTGAAGGAGGACATCTCTGATATCCTCAAAAAGAAAGCCACATCCTGGGAATGAATGTTGTGGAGGCGAAGAAATTGAGAAATGGGAATTTTACAGGAGACAGGGTGGGAAGAGGTATAGTCAAGGTAACTGTGGGAATCGGTACGTTTCTAAATGATGTCTGTTGACAGTTTGTCTCCAGAGATGGAGACAGTGAGATCGACAAAATGGAAGGGGTGTCAGAAATGGACCAAGTGAATTTAAGGGCAGGGTAGAAGTTGGAGGCAAAGTTGATGAAATTTATGAGCGCAGCATGGGTGCATGAAGCCACCATGCAGTCCTCAATGTAGTGCAGGAAGAGTTGGGGAACATCAGCGGGGAAGGCTTGGAACATGGACCAGTGAAACTGACCAGCTGACTACGTAGCCAGCGAAAAGGCAGGCACAGCTGGGGCCTATCTGAGTACCCATATTAGAAGAAAGAGCACAATTCAAACAATAACCAAGTCAATCTTAGTGGAAATCGATATGTGTAGGAAATATTAAATTGACTGTATTAGTTTCCTTATTTTAGTGAATACCCATAACTAAGCAAAAATCTTGTTGAATTAGTGATAATTTTTAATAACCTTAAAACTTAATCATTGCTATAATTCAGATGTTGGATCGATTATCAATGTGAATGAGGGCCAGTGATGCCTGTGCATTCATAATTAATTTGTTATCCATTAAACTGCTTATCTCTGTTTCCATTATAATCCTTAAGTTAAGCATTTAGTGAATTCTCAAGACATTTATTCCACAAAGGTGTGAAAGCAAGTTCTCTGTGAAGGGACTTCATTGTGTTGCCAGGACTTGAGGACTGAGATATAGGGAAAGATTGAACAGGTTAGGACTTTATTCTCTGGAACGTGGGGAGAATTGAAAGAAGCATACAAAATTATGACCAGTATAAATAGGGTAAATGGATATTCTGGACAGGCTATGTTGGTACAGGCATTTTGCACTGTGTTTGGGTGAGACTAGAACTAGATGTCATAAGTTAAGGGTGAAAGGTGAAATGTTTAAGGGGAACATGAGGGGAAACTTCACTCAGAGGGAGGTGAGGGTGTGGAACGAGCTGTTGGCCGAAGTGGAGAATTGGGCTTCAATTTGAACATTTAAGAGCAATTTGGATAGGCACATGGATGGGTGATGTATGAAGGACTATGGTGTGGGTGTTGACTGATGGGAGTAGACAGCATAATATATCAGCACAGATTAGATGGGCTGAAGGGCCTGTTTTGTGCCCTATGACTCTGTGACTAAGAAAGAATTGCACTATATAAAGAGGGTGGTTTTAACACAATCCATGGAGGCTTAACAGGGTGGAAGTGGAGATGAAGTTTCCTCTTGTGGAAGAATCTTAAACACGGGGTCACTGTTCAAATAAAGAAGTTTACCCATTTGAAATAGAATTGAGATGATTGTTTTTCTCTCTCAGAGGCCTGCACGTCTTTTGAACTCTCTTCCACAAATACTTCAGGAAGAGTTTAACCTCAAGGTAAGTAGATTACTGATAAGAAAATGGGGGATAGGTTCAGATTCAGATTCATGCTTATTTATCACGTATACATTGAAACATACAGTGAAATGTGTCATTTGCATTAACACGCCCAAAGATGCGGGGTGGATGGTATTATTGTGACTAGTGTAAGGACTTACAGTGCCAAAGTCGTGAGTTCATTTTCTGCCCTGTGTACGTTTTCCCATTTACAGCGTGGGTTTCCTCCAAGTGCTCCGGTTTTCTCCTACAGTCCAAAGATGTATTGGTTAGTAGGTTAATTGGTCACATGGGCATAATTGGGGAATGTGGGCTCATTGGGCTGGGATGGCCTGTTACCTTGTTGTAAATCTAAATAAAAAAAGATAAAATATGCTGGGGTTAGCCCGAAAGTGACAGCACGTATTTTGGTGCCAAAACATCATGCCCACAATACTCGGCAGAACAACACAAATCACAACAAGAACAAGAACAAAACAAGACAACAGCAAAACAAACCCCTTCCACACACTCCCATGCACACAGACTGGCCTCGAATCAAAGTACAAAGTTCAAAGTAAAATTTATTATCAGAGTTGATATATATCGCCACATACAACCCTGAGATTCTGTGCTAAGATCCCAGCATAGGCAACCTCTGCACATTCAGTCTTTGGCCCCAATTCTAGGATTTGTAACTTCCGGCCACTATCTGTGAGGAGTTTACATATTCGCGCTGTGTCTGAGTGGGTTCCTCCAGGTGCTCCAGTTCCCTCCCACTGTTCAAAAACCTGCCATTTGGTAGGTTAATTAGCCATTGTAAATTGTCCAGTGATTAGGGTAGGATTCATTTAGGGGTTGCTGGGGAGTGAGGCTCCAAAAGGGCCTGAAGGGCCTCGTCCATGCTGTATCTAAATAAAAGGCCTTGTCAACCTCCGTTCAGGCCTAGACCAGGACCTCAGGACTCATTGCTCACCTTTGGGCCTCGATTCCAGACCTTCGACCCCAATGACCTGGAGGTGGGGGTGTGTCACTGTTGCTCTTGGCTCCTTCAATCAATCTTCAACCTTCAGGCTCCAACCTGTGGATTTTGGCTTTGCTCTACAGATTCTGTTCATGTCTGGGTGGACAAGAATGCAAAGTTGTGCTAAAAATCAGATCAACATCATCTTCTAAGATGGTAGTGTAGAATGATAATTTGTATCATATCATGGTGGAATGATCAGCAAAATTAAAATTTTAGATTATAGGACTGTTCTATCAAACATAGAAATAATGTACTGAATTACTGGGAAGGTCTGACATGATGCAGTGTAATTATAAAGATCATTAAAATGTAAAATATTTTATATGTACATTCAGTAGCCACTTTATTAGGCACAGGAGTGGAAACCGGTGTGGTCTTCTGCAGCTATAGCCCATTCACTTGAAGACTGTGCATTCCAAGATGCTTTTCTACACACCACTGTTGTAACTTATATTAGACTACACTGGGTTCTGCTCCTGTACTTAATAAAGTGGCCACAGGGTGTAATTATATTGTAATATGACATTGTACAAGTTCCCTCTATATCATAGGAGCTTTTCCCATCATTTTGCCACCAAAGGAGTATTTAGGGCACCTTTTAGTTCAACGGTTGCTCTAAGGAGGATTTGAAAGGATAATGAGGGACCGAGGCACTGATGTTGAACCATGGAGTGCAGTGGTTTAGGTACAGGCATCTGAAGGCATTTCCAATAGAATTAAAGTGATTAAAATCCCTAATTTGCATCTGTTCATTGTCGGAGCCAACAATTCAACTTTGATCATCATGCAAAGATTAAGAATACAATTCCTTGCCAAATGTCACCATATACTAACTTGAGAGTCATCTTCTTTCAGGCATTTATAAGAAAATGATAAATACCAAAGAATTTATGGAGAAAAACTATATGTAACAAAGACTGGGAAATATGTAATGTGCAAAATAGGACAGATCATGCAAATAAATACATAAAAATGTACATAAATAAAGTTGAGTTGCAGAGCCTATAGCTTTTGGAGTAATTTCAGTGTTGAGGTGGGTAAAGTTACCCACACTGGTTCAGGAGCCTGATGGCTGAACAACGTACCAGAGAGACAAAAAAAATTGTTGTTATTTACTTATTTATTTAGAGATACTTTGTATAACAGGCCTTTCCGGCCCAACTAGCTGCCCCACTCAGCAACCCACCTATTTAACCCCTGTCTAATCACATGACAACTTGGAATAACCAATTACGCAAAGTACCCAGAAGAAACCATATGCTCCCAAGAAGGACGTAGAAACAGAGGGTGTCAAAATTGAACTCCAAACTCCAGTGCACTGAGCTGTAATTGTATCATGCTAACCACTACGCTATTGTGGTGACCAAATGATATATCCCATATTGCCTATGTTTCTTCTTCTGCCACTGGGACCCCTCCTTTCCTTTCTCCTGTGGTCCACTCTCCTCTCCTATCAGATTTTGTCCTCTCCAGCTCTCGACCTTTCCCATTCAGCTGGCTTCACCAATCACCTTCTAGCTTGTCCTCCTTCTCCTCCCCCCACCTTCTTGTTCTTGTTTCTTTCCCATTTCTTCTCAGTCTCGGTGAAAAGTCTTGGTCCAAATCATTGACTGTTTATTCATTTCCACTGATGCTGCCCGACCTGCCGAGTTCTTTCAGCATTTGTGTGTGTTGCCTGAGGAAGGCTGTATTTGCTGGCAAACCTTCCTTTTAAATTTTTTTAATAATATGTTTTTGCCCATTTTTTCTTGTTGCCAGTTGATTTAGATTTAGGATTTATTTCTTACATCGTCTCACAACATGAGGGAGTAAAAATCTTTATGTTGTATCTCCATTGCTATGTATGAGCAATAAGGAAGGGAAATGTGAGAGGATATTGCCGAACACTAAGATTGTATACATAATTGTTTTGTATACCTTTCTGTATAGTCAGATATGCAATCAGATCATTGTGTATTGGTAAATCTGATGGCCTAGTGACAAAAGCTGTCTAGGGCCTGTTGGTCCTAACCTTAATGCTAGGGTACCATTTCCCAGATGGAAACAGCTGGAACATTTTGTGTTTGGGATGGCTGGAGTCCCTGATGATCCTCCGGGCCCTTTTCTCACACCTGCTGCTGTAAATGTCCTGAACAGAGGAAAGTTCACATCTACAGCAGTCCGCACCACTCTGCCGTGCCCTGTGATTTAAGGTCATACAGTTGCCCTATCAGGCAGTGATACAACCAGTCCGGTATCCTCTTGATGGTGCTCTTGTAAAAAGTCCTGAGAATTCAGGGACTCACGCCAAACTTCTTTAGCCGTCTGAGGTGAAAGAGGGGCTGTTGTACTTTTTTCACCACACAGCTGGTATGTACAGTCCAGGTGAGATCTTCAATGATGTGTATACTGAGGAGCTTAAAAGAAGTCAGCCTTTCAACTGCAGTCCCATTGTTGATAATAGGGGCTAGACTGTCACCGTTCCTCTTGTAATCCACAATCAACTCTTTTGTTCTTGACATTGAGGAAAAGGTTCTTTTCTTGGCACCACGGTGCGATTTGTTAGTTTTTTCTCGTGTGGGGTATTGAATTTGATGTTCTTGCTGTTTGCACAATTTTGTTTCATGTTGAAGATCACATCGCTGTTCGTGAGATTTTTTTTGTGCGGGGTTGTTAATGCTTTTTCTCGGAACAACTTCCATAGTTTTTTTTTATTTTGTGGCTCCCTGGAGAAGGCAAATCTCAGAATTGGCTTCTGCAAACACACTTTGATGGGAAATGAAACTTTGAACCTTTGCACTGCTGAGTTAGGTGCACCAGTTTCAGGAGCTGCTCTACTCAAACGCAGGGAAGACGAGAACACCATTCTTGAGCAAATGTTGCCATTTTTCAGTGCTTCTAGTCATTCAGTGTAGTAACTCAAAGCCGTGAGGTGATTGACTGCATCTTACAACACTTCACAAATTGACAGTGCTGCTATAGAATAACATTGATAAATACATATTCAGTGTAAGGTATTCTGAACCAAAGGTGTCCTTGAGCTGTGTGTGTTCTCTAATGTATTAAAATAAATACATCTTTGCCATGTCTGTTTTTCGAAGTCAAGCTACTACAGTGAAATTGAACATGTATTTTTTTGCTTTTATTTTTGCTCTAATTAATATTTTACTGTATCAAGTTATTCTCTCCATTTTGGCCAGCACCAGGAAAGACTTCGTGTGATGTGATCTGAATTAGGGAATATTATAAAATGTGTTCTGAAATACAGTCCAACATAAAACCAGAAATCAACAGTGAAGAACAGATGCTTATAGCGAAGGTCACATTTTGGACCCATCCCACATACTAAGTAGTTGGTGAACTTTAACTATCATGTCTCCCTCCAGGGATATCTGCATTGTAGATATAATTATCTCCTTAAGATTTTTAGATCTTTGGATTTGGAAATGCAGCATGCTAACAGGGCCTTCCACCCCAATGAACTTGTGCTGCTCAATTGTACCCATGTGATCAATTAACCTACTATCTTGTACATCTCTGGAATATGGGAGGAAACCAGAGCCCCTGGAGGAAACCCACCCAGTCATGGGGAGAACATGCGGACACCTTACAGACAGCGGTGGAAAAGCGTTACACTATCTGCTGCTCTGCTGTGCGTAAGAAGCTACATTCTCACCTTCCTTTATCCAAATTTACCCTTCAGAACTACTTTGATAATTTTAATACATTCTACTACTGTCAGTAATACTTGAGCTTTTTCTGAACTTTGAGATTTAAACCTTGCTTGAATGAGGAACAATGTATTTGCCACTTCTGGAGTCCTGAAGAAGGGTCTTGGCCCAAGACGTTGGCGATCTATTCATTTATGTAGATACCCTGCTGAGTTCCTCCAGTATTTTGTGTGTATTGCTGTATGTTTGCTATTTAGTCATGCGCTCAGTACTGCCTGCGTGTGACTGATTGAACTCTCATTGAAACTAATAGACAGAAATTGTTTCCAACCTTATAGTATGTAAGGCTGAATGTGCCCAGTTTGAAAGGTGAAGTGAAAGAGAACACTGAACATGTAAGAGACTATTGCAGAGGCCCTTAACAGTGTGATGAGCAGAGGAATCTTGGGGTCCAAGATCATCGCCTCCTGAAAGTGGACAGACAGGTTTACAAGAAGTCATATAGCATGCTTGCCTTTATTAGATAAGACGTCAATTGCAAAAGTCTGGATGTTATGATGCAGCTTTATAAAACTGTAGTTAGGCTGCATCTGGAATACTGTATACAGTTCATTTCACCCTATTATTAGAACATTAGAAACATTAAAAGGTTTTGACAAGAATAGGCCATTCAGCACAACAAAGCTTGCCAAATTCCTATTCCCACAGGGTGTTGAAATAACTATCAAGTTTAGATTTGAAAGTCTCTAAGGTTCTACTCTCAACTGCACAACTAAGTAGTTTGTTCCATGTGCCCTCAACTCACTGTGTAAAGAAACGCTTCCTGATGTTAGTCTGATATCTCCCTCATGGGGAGGGTGTCGAGGCTTTGGAGAGGAGGCAGAAGAGGTTTACCAGGATACTGCTCAGATTACTGGGTATGTGCTATAACACGAGACTGGACAAACTTTGGTTACGTTCTCTGGAGCTGTGGAACCTGAGGGAAACTTGATAGAAGTTTATAAGAATATGAGAAGCATAGGTAGAGTAGACAGACAGTAACTTTTTTTCCCCAGACTTGAAATGTCTAATAGCAGAGAGCATGCATTTAAAGTGAGAGGGGGTAACTTCATAGCAGATGCGAGTGGCAAATATCTATACAGAGTGGTGGGTGCCTGCAGTGCATTGCCCAGGACGGTAGTAGAGGCAGCTACATAGTAAATGAATGTGAGGAAAATGAAGGGATGTTGGCCTTGATAGGAGAAGGGATAAATTTAATTAGCCATTTGATGACTAATTTAGATGGTTTGGTACAACATTGTGAGCTGAAGGGCCTTAACAGGAGAAAATCTGCAGGTGCTAGAAGTTCAAGCAGCACTCATAAAATGCTGGGGGAACTCAGCAGACCAGGCAGCATCTATGGAAAAAAGTACAGTCGAAGTTTCAGGCTGAGACCCTTCAGCAGGACCTGAAACATCCAAACATCCACTGTACTCTTTTCCATAGATTCTGCCTGGCCTGCTGAGTTCCTCCAGCATTTTGTGTGTGGAGCTGAAGGGTCTGTTCATATGCTGGACTTTCTACGTTCCATGTACTCTGTGAAAATGAGAGCTATTCCCAGATCTAAAATAGTTATATTGGAGAATGGATTTTCTTTGAAGACATTGTAACTTACAGTATTTTTTTATGTTTTGCACAGTGCTGACACAAAACAATAAATTTCATGATATGTCAGTGATCATAGAACATAGAAATTACAGCATAGCCCATGATATTATGCTGACATTCTAACCTACTCTAGGTTCAATGTAGTCTTTCCCTCCTGTATAACTCCTAATTGATCTGCTTCTCCCACTACATAATCAGTGTGATTATAGTTCTGAAGTTTGAGTTTTTAGTATGAATGATATAAAAAAAAATCACTGTGGACTTTAAATTATTATATAAATTTTGTAATATTTTAAGCAAAGTAAAACTTTGGTTATTCTGCATTTGGACATAGTGTGAAATTCTGGTCACTGACATTACAGAAATAACATGAAGGCTTCGGAAATGGTGCAGGAAAGGTTACCAGGATTCTGGTTGGATTTGAGAGCATGAGCTATAGTAGATTGGGAGACTGCTCCTCCGATTACCTACACACCATCTGCCCGAAAAAGCGGGATGTTCCAATGGCCACCCATTTTGATTCCACTTCCCTTTCCAATTCCACTATGTCCATCCACGGCCTCCTCTACTGTCACAATGAGGCCACATTCAGCTTGGACGAGCAAAACCTTATATTTCGTCTGGGTAGCCTCCAACCTGATGCCATGAACATCGATCATCAATTTCTCAAACTTCCGGTAATGACCTCCCCCCTTCTCTATTCCCCATCCCCTTTTCTCTCTCTCTCACCTTATCTCCTTGCCTGCCCTTCACCTCCTTCTCCCCGATTCTCTTTTTCCTGTGGCCCCCTGCCTCTCGTATTAGATTCCCCCTTCTCCAGCCCTGTATCTCTTTCGCCAATCAATTTCCCAGCTCTTTACCACCCCTCCCCCTCCCAGTTTCACCTATCACCTTGCATTTCTTCTTCTTCCCCCCCCCCCCCATCTTCTAACTCTAACTCCTCATCTTTTTTCCTCCAGTCCCGAAGGGTCTCAGCCCGAAATGTCAACTATACTCTTTTCTATAGATGCTGCCTGGCCTGCTGAGTTCCTCCAGCATTATGTGTGTGTTGCTTGAACTATATGGACAGCTAAGGTTAGATTATCAGGAATGTTGGAGACTGATAGAAGTTTTTAAAATTATGAGAAGTATGGATAGAGGAGACAGTCAGCATTTGTTTACTTACTTACTGCTCATTATGCTGCTGGCATTTAGGGAAGCGATGAAGGTCCTCCATTCAGGGCTTCCTTCATCATGTCTGTGGTTCTTCTTGATTTTCACTACTGTCAGTCATGTAAATTCTGGGTGAAGACTCAGCAATAGTGTCACACTCAGATGTAGAAGGATCCTTCAGTCTTGTTTCTGCAAGTAGCATTGTTTTCCCCTGGTACAAACATCTAGAGGACACACTCTTGAGGAAGGATGGTAAAAGTTAAAAGGAGACATGTGGACCAGATTTTTACATCGAGAATGGGAGTAGTCTGGAACAAGCTTCCAGGGGTGGTTGGGGAAGCTGAAGTGATAGTGGTGTTTAAGAGATTATCAGACAAATGAATATGCAGGGAATGGAAGGATATAGACCATGGCAGGCAGAAGAGGTTTAGATTAATTTCTTTCTTATTCTCATTGGAGTTAAGAGAGGAGGGACTGCGCAGGCGTGTGACGTCGGGCAGTGAAGCGGGGAAGATTTACAAAGGACACAGCCTTAAACAGCCGGCAGCATCATTTGCGGGCAGTGGGGTGAGCTGGGAGCAGAGTGAAGGCTTAAGGGCTTTGGCTCAACGGGCTTAGGTGGAAGTGGGCGAGGCAAGGTAGGTTTAGGTTTTAGTTTTCCCTGTTATTTGAGGAAAAGGGGGGAAGTATGAGTGTGAGGGCAGCTTGTTGTTCTCGGTGTCGGATGTGGGAGGTCCTGGAATCTCCTAGCCTCCCGGGTGTCCACATCTGCGCCAGGTGCGCTGAGCTGCAGCTCCTAAGGGACTGTGTTAGGGAACTGGAGCTGCAGCTTGATGACCTTCGCCTGGTCATGAAGAGTGAGGAGTTGATAGAGAGGAGTTACAGGCAGGTGGTCACACCGGGGCCATGGGAGGCAGACAGGTGGGTCACGGTTAGGAGGGGGAAGGGGAAGAGTCAGGTACTAGAGAATACCCCAGTGGCTGTACCCCTTGACAATAAGTACTCCTGTTTGAGTACTGATGGGGTGGGGGGGGGGACAGACTATCTGGCGGAAGTAACAGTGGCCGTGCCTCCGGCATAGAGTCTGGCCCTGTAGCTCAGAAGGGTAGGGAAAGGAAGAGGAAAGCAGTAGTAATAGAGGACTCGATAGTTAGGGGTCAGATAGACGATTCTGTGGATTCAAACAGGAGACCAAGATGGTAGTTTGCCTCCCTGGTGCCAGGGTCCAGGATGTTTCTGATTGCATCCAAGATATCCTGAAGTGGGAGGGTGAGGAGCCAGAGGTCGTGGTATATTTAGGTACCAATGACATAGGTAAGAAAAGGGAAGAGTCCTGAAATGAGAATATAGGGAGTTAGGAAGGCAGTTGAGAAGAAGGACCACAAAGGTAGTAATCTCGGGATTACTGCCTGTGCCATGCAACAATGAGAGTAGGGATGGAATGAGGTGGAGGATAAATCTGTGGCTGAGGGTTTGGAGAAGTGGGCAGGGATTCAAGTTTCTAGATCATTGGGACTTCTTTGGGGGCAGGTGTGAACTGTACAAAAAGGATGGGTTACACTTGAAGCCTAGGGGGACCAATATCCTGGCAGGAATGTTTAATAGACCTGTTAGGGAGTGTTTAAATTAATTTGGCAGGTGGATGTGAACTGGAATGATGGAATGGAGGAGAGGGAAAACAGAAATAGATCTATGGTAGTGAGCAGTAAGGATGTCAGGAAGGACAGGCAGGTGATGGAGCAAATTTTCAGCATTGGGATGAGTTGCAGTGCAATCAATGCAAAAAGTACCAAATACTGGACAAGGTGTTATACTTAAATGCTCGCAGCATAAGGAATAAGGTGGATGATCTTGTTGTACAGTTACAGATTGGCAGGTATGATATTGTGGCCATCACTGAGACGTGGCTAAAGGATGCATGTCTCTGTGAGCTGAACGTCCAAGGATACACAGTGTATAGGAAGGATAGGCAGGTAGGTAGAGGAGGTGGCATGGCTTTAATGGTAAGAAATGATATTAAATCGTTAGAAAGAGTTGACATAGGACTTGAAGGTTCAGAATCTTTATGGGTTGAGCTAAGACATCGCAGGGGTAAAAGAACCCTGATGGCAGTTATCTACAGGCCTCCAAACAGCTGCAATGATGTGGACTACAAATTACAACGGGAAATAGAAAAGGCTTGCCAGAACAGCAGTGTTATGATAATGTGGGGGATTTTAACATGCGAGTGGATTGGAAAAATCAGGTCGGCACTGGATCTCAAGAGAGAGAATTTGTAGAATGTCTACGAGATGGCCTTTTAGAACAGGTTGTTTTTGAGCCCACTAGGGGATCGGCTGTACTGGATTGGCTATTGTATAATGAACCAGAGGTCATTAGGGAGATGGCAGTGAAGGAACCCTTAGGAGGCAGTGATCACAACATGATTGAGTTCACTGTGAAATTTGAGAAAGAGAAGCCGAAATCCGATGTGTCGGTATCTCAGTGGAGTAAAGGAAATTACAGTGGCATGAGAGAGGAACTGGCCAAGGTTGACTGGAAAGGGACACCGATGGGAAGGATGGCAGAGCAGCAGTGGCTGGAGTTTATGCGAGAAGTGAGAAAGGTGCAAGACAGATATATTCCAAAGAAGAAGAAATTTTCGAATGGAAAAAGGATGCAACCGTGGCTGACAAGAGAAGTCAAAGCCAAAGTTAAAGCAAAGCAGAGGGCACACAAGGAAGCAAAAATTAGTGGGAAGACAGAGGATTGGGAAGTTTTTAAAAGCTTACAAAAGGAAACTAAGAAGGTCATTAAGAGGGAAAAGATGAACTATGAAAGGAAGCGAGCAAATAATATCAAAGAGGATACTAAAAGCTTTTTCAAGTATATAAAGAGTAAAAGACAGGTGAGAGTAGATATAGGACATAGAAAAAGATGCTGGAGAAATTGTAATGGGAGATAACTAGATGGCGGAGGATCTGAACGAGTATTTTGCATCAGTCTTCACTGAAGAAGCCATCAGTAATATATTGGACATTCAAGGGTGTCAGAGAAGAGAAATATATGCAGTCACAATTACGACAGTAAAAGCAACAGGACTTGGGAGTCCTCGTGCAGGATACCCTTAAGGTTAACCTCCAGGTTGAGTTGGTGGTGAAGAAGGCGAATGCAATGTTGGCATTCATTTCTAGAGTAATAGAGTATAGGGATGTGATGTTGAGGCTCTATAAGGCACTGGTAAGACCTCACTTGGAATACTGTGTACAGTTTTGGGCTCCTTATTTAAGAAAGGATGTGCTGACGTTGGAGAGGATTCAGAGAAGATTCACTAGAATGATTCTGGGAATGAGAGGGTTAACATATGAGGAACAATTGACCGCTCTTGGACAGTACTGCTTGAAGTTTAGAAGAATGAGGGGGGACCTCATAGAAACATTTCGAATGTTGAAAGGCATGGATAGAGTGGATGTGGCAAAGTTGTTTCCCATGGTGGGGAAGTCTAGTACGAGAGGACATGACTTGAGGATTGCAGGACACCCATTCAGAGCAGAGATGCAAAAATATATTTGTAGCCAGAGGGCAGTGAATCTGTGGAATTTGTTGCCACGGGCAGCAGTGGAGGCCAAGTCATTGGGTGTATTTAAGGCAGAGATTGATAGGTATCTGAGTAGTCAGGGCATCAAAGGTTATGGTGAGAAGGCAGGGGTATGGGACTAAAGCGGTGATTGGATCAGCTCATGATGAAATGGTGGAGCAGACTCAATGGGCCAAATGGTCTTAATTTAACACTGTAATCGGTACAAGCATTATGGGCTGAAGGACTTGTTCCTCTGTTGTACTCTTCTACATTCTACGTCCTGTGTTATTTGCCCTAGAATTAAAAGAAGTCGACCACTCAGCAATGTGAATAAATTACTTCATGCACCAGCACATTTTTCATCCTTTTCTTTCCTCCTTGCTTGGGTAGGTTAATAATGCAATGGCATTGAATATTGGTCATAAGCCAGTTTAAAGATTCAAATCAGTCATGTTTAATTTTCATTAAAAAAAAGATGAGTTTCGATGCTGGAGCATGTTGTGCACTTTGTAACAAGATATCTTGAGAAACACAACCAGTTTTTAAGGTTGTTGTGACCTTTCAATTTGCTGGTCAAACAAGGATACAGATTTTCTTCAGTTGTAAAATATTACCACAGTTATAGCAAGAGCAGCTTAAACTGATCATCTAATACAATACTCAGTTACCTCTGCTGGAGCTGAAAGTCACTTTTCCGTGGAATAGACTGTGAAGTTACAGTGGCCTGTGCTGAATGAATTATTGATGTGTAAGCTTGCACCAGAATGAATGTGCAAGATAAGCTGTCATCATTTACCCAAGTCCTGCTTTTTAACGAACCATCTATAACGTGAATTCCACCTCAGATAAGCCCAAGCTCCCAACATTGCTCCATACATTTAATTATTTATACTTATTTCTCCTTGCAACCTCCCAATATATGCATAATCGTATACTCCTGCTTAATATTTCAGCAATAATCTACTTTGAAGCATCAATATATTTCTCCTGGAACGCTGGAATGGGCTGGGAGACAAAGAGCTACTCCAGTTGAGTGTGATTAATTAAATTCTCAAATCCTGTCCTTTTGGAACTACTATTAAAGTCAAATAATGATTCTTTTATAAACTCACAGAATTTCTTTTCATGATCTTTAGTTCGCCGTGGATTACTATAAAACCATAGCACGTGGGAGCAGAATTAGACCATTCAGCCCATCAAATCTGCTCCATCATTCCATCATGGCTGATTTATTATCCTTTTCAACTCCAATCTCCTGCCTTCTCCCCATAACCTTTAATGTCCTTACTAATCAAAAACCTTTCAACCTCCACTTTAGATAAACCAATTACTTAGCCTATGCAGCCATCTGTAGCACTGAATTTCACAGATTCACCACCTTCTGGTGAAAGGAACATCCTTCTATTCTGATTTTGTTAAGAACGCTTGTCTGCTCTTATTGTTCAATATGTTAATATAACATTCAGATGAAAATTATCCAAATTAAATACTCTGCGTTTTGGATATAGGTAAAATGTTGAAGAAGACCACAGTACTATTGATCAATTTGAGTAGTAAACTAGACAGTTAACTTCAATTCTTCCTGTTGGAAGAGAATAGTGGGGAGTAAGTAATTGGAGGCACCACGGTTGTGTAGTGGTTAGCATGTCACTATTACGTTTCAGGGTGTTCTCTGTAAGAAAGTTTGTATATTCTTTCCATATGCATATGGGATTCCTGCGCGTGCTCCAGTTTCATCCCATAGTCCAAAGATGTACTAGTTAGGAGGGTAATTGATCATTATAAATTATCCTGTAATGAGGCTAGTGTTAAATAGATGGGTTGCTGGGTGATGCAACTCCGTGGGCTGTTTTATGTTGTATCTCTAAATAAAATAAAACAAAGTAAAATAAAATGGAACTGCCCTGTCCTTAGCAATTTCTGGTTTAACAATACCACCATCACCGACGCTTTCACAATCTGTCAGAAAGTCTTGAAGATGGCAGACAGTCTTCTTTTCCTTTTCAGCCAGTTCTTGAAGCTGATGATAACTTGCTGCCACTCTTGCTCTGCAGTGGCTGCCAAAGTCTTTGTAGAATCCAATGACTGACGAGCAGGGCAGGTTTGGGAGCTACTGATCACCTTCCACTGTTTTGCCTCAGCTTCAGCACTTCAGGACTTCAGCTTGAGGACTTCAGGACAGTCTCAGCTCTTTCTCCATTCTGAGCTGTTGAGTTTGAAGTTCCGCGAGTCAGGGAGAATGTTACACCTTTTCAAGAAGCTTTCAAATCAATAGATAATGAATCATGGATAAAATGTTTAACCTTCTGCAATGCCCACTGACTGATGGTAAAGCAATAAATGCACTAAACCATCTCAGAATTGGATTTATTATCGCAGGCAGATAAGAACATCAGACCATAAGATATAGGAGCAGAATTAGGCCATTTAATCCTTCGAGACTGATCCACTTTTCCTCTCATCCCAATCATTTGTTTCCCCCCCCCCCCCACCCCATATACCTTCATGCCCAGACTAATCAACAATCTATCAACCTCTGCCTTAAATATACATTAAAGACTTGGCTTCCAGAGCTGACTGTGGCAATGAATTCCACAGATTCACCACGCTCTGGCTAAAAACATTCCCCTTCATCTCCATTCTAAAAGGATGTCCCCCTATTCTGTGGTCATATCCTCTGGTCTTAGACACTCCCATCACAGGAAACATCCTCACCACATCCATTTTCACCATTTGATAGATTTCATTTAGGTCATCGCTCATTCTTCTGAATTCCAGAGAATACAAGCCCAAAGCCATCAGGCAGTCTTCATATGACAAGCCCTTTAATCCTGGAATCATTTTTGTGAACCTCCTTTGAACCATCTCGAGCTTCAGCACATCCTTTCTAAGATAGGAAGCCCAAAACTGCTCACAATACTTCAAGTGAGGCCTCACTGGTGTTTTATAATGTCTCAACATTACTTCCTTACTTTTATATCCCAGTCCTCTTGAAATAAATGCTAACATTGCATTTTCCTTCCTCAACATAGACTCAACCTGCAAATTAACCTTTAGGGAATCCTGCATGAGGACTTTCAAATCCCTTTGCACCTCAGATTTTTGTACCTTCTCTCCTTTTAGAAAATAGTCAACTCTTTCATTTCTTCTGCCAAACTGCATGACCATACACTACCTGACAATGTATTCCATCTACAACTTCTTTTCCCATTCTCCTGTTCTAAAATTGATTGTTTTAGGGCAGCAGTACTGTGCAATACATAAATGATTACTATAAGTTACAATAATAACTATATAAAAATAAAGGGTATAAAAGCGCAAAATAGTTTTCATGGATTCATAAATTTTATGGTGCAGGGGAGAAGCTGTTCCTAAAATACTGAGGGTTTGTCTTAAGGCTCCTGTATCTCCTCCCTGGTGGCAGTAATCAGAAGACAATATGTCCCTGATAGTGCGGGTCTTCACTGATGAATGCTACAATTGAAGGCACCAATTTTCTAAGATATTTTCAACGGTGAGGAGGTTTGTGCCCTTGACAGAGCTGGCTGAATCTATTACTTTCTGCAGCTTTTTTGATCTTGCCCGTTGGAGCCTCCACACTGGGCACTGGTTCCACCAGTCAGAATGGTCTGCAGGTTACATCTGTAGAAATTTTCCAGAATCTGTGGTGACATTCCAAATCTTCTCAAGCTCATAGTGACTCCCAAAGCTGCTATCGAGCCTTCTTCATGGCTGCATGAATGTGTTGGACCCAGATTAGATCCTCTGAGATGTTGAAACCTAGAAACTGCTTACCCTTTTCACTGCTGACCTTTCAATGAGGACCAGTGTGTATTCTCCCAATTTCCCCTTCTGAGGCCCACAATCAGTTCCTTGGAGGTTCTGATACAGGGTACATTAAAAAGAGGAGATCTATGCTGGTGTCAATGGAATGGATCATCACAATTGAAAACCAAGATAAACCAGAGATTCAGGACTGTTTAAGATTCAAAATCATTTAATGTCATATCCCATACACAAGTGTTAGGAGAACAAAATAATTGTCACTCCAGATTCAATGCAACGTGAAAACCCCCCACAGAAGATGAAGAACACAAAAAGAACACTAATACACACACAAAAACTCAATAAAAAAGTTTAAAATCAATCAATAAATAAATAAATAAATAAATATGTATAAATAGCTTATGTTCATAGATTGATTATATGTCCATAAAGTAACACAAGTTTGTGCATAATGTGACTGACGAGAAATAATATCAACTGTTTATGCCCCTCCATAGATGCTGCCTGACCTGTTGAGATCCTCCAGCATATTCTGTGTGTTACACTGCATTTCCAGCATCTGCCAGATATCTTAGCTTCTATTATATTTGTCTGATCCATTCCTCCCCCATTCTCCCTGCAACATAAATCTAACGTCTTCACTCACTTCTGATGGATCAGTAACTTGCTTTCTTTTGCCATAAGAGCTGCATGATCTACTCAGGATCACAAGAGTGTTATATGAGTTGTTCTACAAGTCTGTGGTGGCCAGTGCTATCATGTTTGCTGTTGTGTGCTGGGGCAGCAGGCTGAGGTTAGCAGATACCAACAGAATCAACAAACTCATTTGCAAGGCCAGTGATGTTGTGGGGGTGGAACAGGACTCTCTGACAGTGGTGACTGAAAAGAGGATGCTGTCCAAGTTGCATGCCATCTTGGACAATGTCTCCAATCCACTCCATAATGTACTGGTTAGGCACAGGACAACATTCAGCCAGTGACTCATTCCACCGAGATGCAACACTGAGATTCATAGGGAGTCATTCCTGCCAGTGGCCATCAAACTTTACAACATCTCCCTCGGAGTGTTAGACACCCTGAGCCAATAGGCTGGTCCTGGACTTATTTCCACTTGGCATAATTTACTTATTATCACTTAATTATTTTTGGTTTTATTTTGCTATATTTCTACTCTATTCTTGGTTGGTGCAACTGTAACAAAACCCAATTTACCTTGGGATCAATAAAGTATGTCTGTCTGTCTGTCTGTCTGTTTACTCCAAGAAAGAAACAGACCAATAAATTGGTAAATGTGTTTCTTTTTGTTACATGCACTGAGGTACAGTGAAAAACTTTGTTTTGCATGCTATCCATACAGATAATTTTGCCACATCAGTATATTGAGGTAACACAAGGGAAAATTGATGATGTCATAGTTACAGAGAAAGTGCAATGCAGGCCACACAGTAAAGTGCAAAGCCAAGATGAGTTAAATTGTGACGTCAGTGGGACATTTTATCATACTAGCAGACCATTCAGTAGTCTCATAACAATGGGATTGAAGCTGTTTTTGCTCCTGGTGATATGTGATTGTATCTTCTTCCCAGCGGGAGAGGGTAGAAGAGTGGGTTTGATCCTGAATAACGTTGACTGTTTTACTGAGGCAGATTCGGGGGATGAAAACCTGATTTCCATGATGTAATTAGTTACATTATGTCAATGGCTCATCAATAAAAATTGCTTAGTGTCAATGCGGCTGTCCTGAATTTCTTTATCCTCCTAAGGAATTAGAGATGCTGGTGAACTTTCTTGGTCATGGTGTCTATGTAGTTTGACTAGGACAGGCTATTGGTTGTGTTCACTCCTAGGAACTTGAACCTTTCAATCTGCTTGTTCTCAGTCTCATTAAAATAGAGAGCCAGTCCTTTTAGTGAAAACAAAGACAGCTCTATTGTTTTGCTTACATTGAGAGAATGGTTGTTGTCATGACAATATGACACTCAAGGACCTCCTCCATGCATGCCAAGCCCTCTGATCAGTGCTACATCAGCTAGGACGTACATGAGCCTTAGGTCCCACCAGGTTCAGAAACAGTTATTACTCGTCAACCTTCCTGCTCCTGAACCATAGTGGATAACTTCACACCCTGATACTGAAGGCCTCTCTATCACTGAACATATCTACATAGAACACTGTCATGGGGAAGCAGCATCAATCATCAAGGATGTCCACCACCCAGGTCATGCTCTCTTCACACTGCTGCCATCATGAAGAAGGTACAGAAGACTCAGGACTTTTACCACCAGGTTCAGGAATGGTCATTACCCTTCAGCCATCATGCCCTTGAACCAGAGTGGATAACTTCACTCAACTTCACTTGCCACATCACCAAAATATTCCCACAATCTGTGGACTATTCATCTCATGTTCTCAATAGTTATTGCTTATTTATTCTTTTGTATTTGCACAGCTTGGTTTTTGCATATTGATTGTTTGTCTGCCCTGTTGGGTGTAATCTTTTGTTGGTTCTATAATGGTTCTTGGACTCTCTAGGTATTCCCGAAAGGAAATGAATCTCAGGATTGTATAAGGAGGCATATATGTACTTTGATAATAAATTTACTTTGAACTTTGAATTGATTCCACAACCTATGGACTCACTTTCAAGGATTTTACAACTCATATTCTCAGTATTCATTGCTTAAATATTTTTTTCCTTTTTTATCCTTTTTTTGTATTTGCACTATTTATTGTCTTTTGCACATAGGTTGTCTGCCCATCTTTGTGTGCAGTTTTTCATTGACTCTATTGTGTTTCATTGTTTTTTACTGTGGATGTCTGCAAGAATATGAATCTCAGTGACATACTGTATCTGTACTTTGACAATAGATTTACTTCCAATGTCACTGCGCTCTCTATCTCTTTCCTGTAGTCTCATGGTTATTTGATATTTCAGTTAGTGGTGGTGTCGTCTGTGAATTCACAGATGGAGTTACTGCAGAATCTGACTGTACATTTGTGAGTATACCAAGTAAATATTCATTTTGTGGAAGTTGTAATAAATAAATTTGATTGGATAGGATTAAGACAATTGCAGCAATTTGTCAGTGTTTCTAATATTTTGAGCTTTCAGAATAGTGTCCCTTGGTTCATATGCCACAGATTAATGAGCTGTCATCAGTGGCTCATTGATCATGTTGATTCATCGGCTATTCCAACTTATATCGACAATATTATGCTTCATATTCATTTCCAAGCATGAATTAGTCTGGTAAAAGAAAACATTACACATTTGTCATTTGACTTGCTTTTAGGAGGAATGACAGTTCATTATTCTATTGTTATTAACATGGTTCATTACTAAATAATTGGCAATTGTTATTAAAAATCGTGCATTTGCACATGCTTAAAGGTAGTTAGAAGTTTTCTCAAGAATGGTTAATAAGTGAAAAGCTTGTCTTACAATCCAAATTATTAAAAGTGCATTGAGTTAGAATGAGGTAAAGCAATAATAATGCAGAATAAAGTGTAAAAGTTACTAGAAAAGTCCATTGAGAGGAGGCTATTTTCTATGCTGTACTGAGTTGTTTCCACAACTCTCATCAGTTTCTTGCTATTTCGGGCAAAGCAGTTGCTACACCAAGCTGCGATGCTTTCTGTCAGAATTAGGTCTATTGTCACTGACATTGGTCATGAAATTTGTTGTTTTCTGACAGCAGTACAGTGCAGGCATAACAAAGTACTGTAAGTGATAATAAAAATTAATACCTCAAAAGAGGAATAGTGAGATAGTGCTCATGAGTTCCTGGACTGTTCAGTAATCTGATGGCAGAGTATGCATCTATAAAAACTGGTGAGGGTCAAATAGAACTTGCTACACTTCTTTAGCACCAGGGAAGAAACTTATACAAATATGCCATTACAGTTCTATTTTTATGTTTTAGTATACCTTCTAGATTTTATTTTGATAATTATCTCCTGGACTAAAGCAGTAGGAGTTTGTTATCATGAACTCACTCAACAGAATTGCACAGAATTAAGCAATTAACTTGAGCACACTTCATCCAAAGGAGCATGAAAATATAAACGCCCAGTAAATTCTCCTATGCTAAAATTTTCCCTTGATCATAATGTTTTAATCTACTTTCTCTAAAAAGTTAGTGTGATGTTATTACAGTTTGGGACATTCCACAGTTTGCAGTTCAATTCTGGTGCCGTTCTGTAAAGACTTTTGGGTTTGTGGGCTTGCTGGGATGTTTTAGTTCAAAAGCCAGGTGGGCTTACTCCGTGGGGTATCGCTTAAATAAACAAATAAATAAATAAACAGAACATTAGTTAGATTGCTAATAATTATACTAAGTATAATTATTTTTTTTGTACATAGATTGTACTTATTTTAGGCTCCTTATTGATAAGAACTTACCACCTTGCTATAAAATGTTAAGAACATAGCACATCACAGGCCCTTCAGCCCACAAAGTTGTGCCAACCATGTAACCTACTGTACAAACTGCCTGGAACTTCCCTAGCACATAGCCCTTTATTTTCCTAAGATCCATGTACCTATCTAAGAGGCTCTTAAACACCCTATAGTATCCACTTCCAGCACCGCTGCCAGCAGTGCATTCCACACACCTACCACTCTCTGTGTGAGAAACTTACCCCTGACATCCCCTCAGTACCTATTTCTAAACACCGTAAAACTATGCCCCCTTGTGTTAGCCACTTCAGCCCTGGGGAAAAAGCCTCTGGCTATCCACATGATCAAAGCCTCTCATAGTCTTATACACCTCTGTCAGGTAACCTCTTGTCCTCTGTTGCTTCAAGGAGAAAAGGCCGAGTTCACTCAACCTATTCTCATAAGGTATGCTCTCCAATCCAGTCAACAACCATGTAAATCTCCCCTGCACTCTTTCTATAGTATCCACATCCTTCCTGTAGTGAGGTGACCAGGACTGAGCTCAGTACTCCAAGTAGGGCCCAGCACTATGGTGAAGGAGATGGAGTTGTGGTCATTACCTCCAAAATACTCTCCTACCAAGAGATCTGACACCCAACCGGGTTCATTTCCCAATCCCAGATTGAGTATAGCCTTTCCTCTATTTGGCTTATCTATATATTGCATCAGGAAACCTTCCTGAACACACCTAACAAGCTCCACCCCATTTAAATCCCCTGCACTATGGACATGCCTGTCAATATTAGGAAAGTATAAATTTTCCATCACAACAACCCTCTAATTATTGCACTGTTCCAGAATCTGCCTCCCTATCTGCTCTACAATATCCCTGTTACTATTGAGGTGTCTATAAAAAAATCACCCAGTGGTGTTATTACCCTTTTCCTGTTTCTGACTTCTACCCACACTGACTCAGTAGACAATCCCTCCATCACTTCCTCCCTTTCTGCAGATGTGACACTATCCCTTCCTCTCTGTTCTTTTTGAAACTTCTAAAGCCTGGCACACTCAGCAGCCATTTCTGTTCCTGAGGCATCTAAGTCTCTGTAATGGCCACAACATCATAGTTACATGTATTGATCCATGCTCTAAGTTCATCCGCCTTGTATATGACACTCTTTGCATTAAAATAGACACATCTCAAACCATCAAGCTGAGTGCATTCTAGCTCTAACATCTGCCTGTCCTTTCTCATAAATTCCCTACAAGCTGTCCCTACTTGTGCTTCAACTTCCCCATCCTCTGCATTTTGATTCCCACCCTCCTGCAAATCAAGTTTAACCCCTCCCCAACAGCATCGGCAAACCTCTCCACCAAGATATTGGTCCCCCTCAGATTCAAGTACAACTTGTCCTTTTTGTACAGGTCAAACCTGCCTCAGAAGAGGTCCCAATGATCCAAAACTCTGAATTCCTGCCCCCTACTCCAATCCTTCAGCCACACATTTATCCTCCACCTCATTCTATTCCTATGCTCACTGTCACTTGGCACAGGCAGCAGTTCCGAGATTACTACCTTTGAAATCCTGCTTCTCAACTTCCTTCCTAACTCCCTGTATTCTGCTTTCGGGACCTCCTCCCTTTTTCTACCTTTGTCGTTGGTACCAGTGTGTACCACGACCTCTGGCTGCTCACCCTCCCATTTCAGGATATTGTGGACTCTCTCAGAAACATCACGAACCTTGGCACCTGAAAGGCAAACTACCATCCTTGTTTCTTTTTCACGCCTATCTGTCCTCCTAACTATAGAGTCCTCTATTACCATATACTCTAAATTCTCTATTACCACTGCTATCCTCTTCCATTCCCTAACCTTCTGAGCCACAGGGCCAGACTCAGTGCCACTATTGCTTCTCCCAGGTAGGTCCCCCTCCAACAGCACTCAAAATGGACTACTTATTGTTAAGGGGGACAGCCACAGGGGTACTCTCCACTACCTAATGCACTCCCTGCCCTCCCTGATGGTCACCCACTTATCTGTCACTTGTGGTCCAGGGGTGACTACTTGCCTGTAGCTCCTGTCTATCACCCCTCACTCTCCCTAACAAGCCGAGGTCATCGAGCTGCAGCTCCAGTTCCCCAACTCGGTCTCCAAGGAGCTGCAGCTCAATGCACCTGGCACAGGTGTGAACATCAGGGAGGCTGGAGCTCTCCCAGACATCCCACATCTGGCACCCAGAACAGAAAACTGGCCTTGTAGTCATACCCACTATTTCTAATGCGCCAAGCCCTGCAAAACTCTATCCTTTTTAAAACTTTTCTCCCTGACTTGTGCGAATCTCTCTCTCTCTGAATCGATTGGTCCGCCACTATTCTGTGTGATTTCCACAAGAACCATGATGAAAGCTGTGATTATAGAAAGTAACTTTACAGAATAAAAGGACATGTATAGGGAAAGTTTGGAGGTATATGGGCCAATGGGACCAGCTTAACTTTCACACACAAAATGCTGGTGGAACACAGCAGGCCAGGCAGCGAGAAACACTGTCGACGTTTCGGGCCGAGACCCTTCGTCAGGACTAACCAAAAAGAAAGATAGTAAGAGATTTGAAAGTAGTGGGGGGAGGGGGAAATGTGAAATGATAGGAGAAGACCGGAGGGGATGGGACGAAGCTAAGAGCTGGAAAGGTGATTGGCGAAAGTGATACAGAGCTGGAGAAGGGAAAGGATCATGGGATGGGAGGCCTCAGGAGAAAGAAAGGAGTGGTGGGAGCACCAGAGGGAGATGGAAAACAGGCAAACAACTAAATATGTCAGGGGTGGGGTAGGAAGGGGAGGAGGGGCATTAACGGAAGTTAGAGAAGTCAATGTTCATGCCATCAGGTTGGAGGCTACCCAGCCGCTATATAAGGTGTTGTTCCTCCAACCTGAGTTTGGATTCATTTTGACAATAGAGGAGGCCATGGATAGACATATCAGAATGGGAATGGGACGTGGAATTAAAATGTGTGGCCACTGGGAGATCCTGCAAACTCCAAAGTTTCCGGAGGGTCTCGGCCCGAAACGTCAACCGCGCTTCTCCCTATAGATGCTGCCTAGCCTGCTGTGTTCTACCAGCATTTTGTGTGTGTTGTTTGAATTTCCAGCATCTGCAGATTTCCTCCTGTTTGCCAGCTTAAATTTGGTTGGCATAGATCAGGTGGGCTGAAGTGCTTGTTTCTATGCTTTATGAGTAATAGTGTCCATTTTAATATTGGGATGAACACGTTGATTAATCATGTTCTGATAACTTACTAAGAACAATATAGAGCTAACTGTGTAAATTTTGACCTCTTTTGATTTCAATGATTTCATCATCTCTCTATTATCATCTTACTCTGGTACCCCTTCCTCCTTCCTCCTTCCCTTTCTCCCATGGTCTGCTATCCTCTCCTTTCAGATTCTTTCTTCTTCAGCCTTTTACCTCTGCTACCTATCACCTCCCAGCTTCTCATTTCTTCCTCCATCCACCCAGCTTCCCCCTCACCTGGTTTCACCTGTCAGCTGCTAGCATGTACTCCTTCCTCTCCACCCTCCTTATTCTGGCTTCTTCCCCCTTCTCTTCCAGTCCTGATAAAGTGTCTTAGCCTGTTCATTCCCCTCCATAGATGCTGCCTGACCTGCTGAGTGCCTGCAACAATTTTTTTGTATTGCTCTGGATTTGTAACATCTGCAGAATCTCTCATGTTGTGCTTTCATTCTTTCCTCTAAATTTTTCTCCAAATTCACAAACTCATCAGACCTTTGTACCTCCCTATCTGCATACTTAATCAAAAGAGAAACTGTCAGCCTGAGTTGAAGCTCTCTCATTAAGCTCTCCCTGTCTCCTGCAATCGCTGACTCTTTACCATCTGGCAGGAGGTTCCATAACTTAGGACAACAACTGATAGGGTAGGAAATAGTTACATTCCCCAAGCCATGAGGTTACTGAATTCACTGCCATCATCCACGTTTATTCTGCATGAAGCACCACCAGCGTTATACCTTCGCTTTTCAAACTGGGTTGTAAATGCACCTTATTATTTGTTAATTTACAAGTGGTAATATTATTTTACGTGTTGTGTGTGAGCTGTATGTTATGCACCTTGGTCCAGAGGAACATTCTTTCAATTGGCGGTATACATGCATATGGGTGAATGCCAATAAATTGAGCTTGAACTTGAGATGAAAATTCAGAAAATGACCTGCAGTTGCTGGAAATCTGAAATGAATAGAAAATTGTTGGAAGTGGTTGTTAAGTCAGTCAACATCTCAGAAAGAAAGAAAACAGTTGTAGAACCAGTATCTTTTATCAAAGCAAATGAGTTCTGACAAGGGATCCCAGACCTGAAATATTAACTGCTTCCCTTTTCAAAGATCTGCTGAGCATTTCTAACATTCCCTTTTCTTACCTCACTCTGTCTCAACTTTTTTCTCCTCTTTTAAGGCTCCCTTGGAAACTTTCTTGCGTGACCAATCTCCTGCTAATCTTACTTAATGTCTAATATGGTTCAATGCCAAATATTGTTGGCATGTGCTGCTATGGATTGCCTAGATGTTTTTTATTACACCAATGATACTACATAAATGCCAGTCATTGCTGGTTTATTACAAATAAAACAGATTGACAAAGCTTGTTCCCAAGCTTGGATTAAAAAAATTATAGCAATAAACAAAATATGATGAGAATTATCTGCCAAGGAACAGACAGATTTGACACAGAAAGATTATCCAAACTCTGAAGTTCTGGAATTAGAAAGAAAAACCTCACTTTGGTCCATGACTTATCATGATCTTGGGGCACAGATGTCAAAAGAAGTCCCAACGTAAGAGACACTGTTATTGTTGTTTTCTTACTGGATCAATAAGCATTGGTAATCAATCTCCAAGAAGACTCAATTTGGCTGTGCTGTCTTGCATTGTGTTGAAGATTGGGATTGGGGTGTATGTTTGGAGGACGGAGACTTTGGGTAAAATATATTCAGAATGTAGATTACGGAAACAGCATTCTTACCTAATAATCAGAGAGGAATCAACAAAGGATGCAGGTGTTTGGGACAGAAGGAAGACAGCATGGAATGAAGAAATTTGGCCAAAGGGCCTGTTTGCACTCTGTCTGACTCAATGACAATAAACAACAAAGGAACAAGAATATTAAATGCCTGGATTCCTTTACAAAATGGATGCAATTGTGTGGTCAACAGTTTTTGTTGGCAAGCGTATGCCAAAATTTGTCAACTGACTGTTACAACACACCAACATAAATCAAATGATGAAGAGGATAATTAATATGTATGACTCATAAATAATGGCCATGGCTCATAGAATGAAGATCAAGAGAACATCTTTTGGCCAGATTCCACAGAAATTAAAACTTCTGTTTCAATTTATATTTGCAATTATAAGATCCTTTTATGAAGAATGGCAATACTCATTAAGTTGACTGCATTAGGTTTAACCTCAGGAGCCATGTTCCACCATTTCAGAGCTATTGAATCTGCCTGTTACTGGATGGGCTAGAACTCTCCCAATCACACCTCTGCTCTTCTGACTGCCAGTGGAGGTTCCTAAAGAAAGAAAGTTTCCTCTAGAACTTTGCTGTTGTGAAAGCTTACTGTTCAAGATTCAGGATAGTTTATTGTCATTTGTCAGTACAATGTCCGTACGTAAGTTCAATTGGCATTCAGCCATAACTGAATACATATAAATACAATCTAACAAAATAGCATTCCTCTGGGTCTAAGGTGCAAAACACAGTACCAACAGTTATACACAGTACAAAGCACATATACTGTAGTATATATAGGACTACAAGCCTGAGGAGCAGAATTAAGGTTTCAGCCCATCAAGTCTTCTCTGCCCTTCCATATACACTGATTTATTATCCTCTCAACCATATTCTCCTGCCTTCTTGACGTAATCTCCATCTTAAATATAGCCGAAGACTTGGCCTGCACAACCACCTGTGGCAATGTATTCCAGAGATTCATTACCCTCTAGCTAAGGAAATTTTTCTTCATCTCTGTTCCAAATGGACGTCCTTCTACACTGAGGCTGTGCCCTCTAGTCCTATAGGAAATATAGTCCATAGTCCAATATATGTGCCCTATAGTCCATCTTCACATCCATTTTATCCAGATCTTTTGATATTCGATAAGTTGCACTGAGATTTCCCCTTTATTCTTCTGAACTACAGCGAGTACAGACCCACAGCCATTAAAATGCTCCTCAAACGTTAACCCTTTCATTACTGGGATCATTCTGAAACAAAGCCGCAGCATTACTTCCTTGCTTTTGTATTCTGGTTCTCTTGAAATTAATGCTAACATTCCATTTGCCTTCTTTATCACCTACTCAACCTGCAAGTTAAACTTTACAGAATCCTGCACAAGGACTCCCATGTTCCTCTACACCTCTGATTTTTTGAATACTCTCCCCATTTAGAAAATAGTCCATACCTCTATTCCTTCTATCAAGTATACATTATAATCCCATCTGCCACTTCTCAGTCTATCCCCCCATCTGTCTAAGTCATTCTGCAGGCACCGTTTCCTTGACACTACCTGCTCCACCACCTGTCTTCGGATCATCCACAAACTTGGCCACAAAGCCATCAATTCCTTCATGTATATCATTGTAATACAACATGAAAAGAAGTGGTCCCAAACCTGATCCTTGTTGCACACCACTAGTCACTGTCAGCTAACCAGAAAAGGCTGGCTTCATTCCCACACTTGTCCTCCCGCTAGTCAGCCAACCTTCTTTCAATGCTGGTACATTTCTGGTAATACGATGGGCTCTTATCTTGTTCAGCAACCTCATGCACGTCACCTTGTCAAAGGCCTTCTGAAAAACCAAGTAACTAACATCCACTGATTCTCCTTTGTCTATCCTACCTATTATTTCCTCAAAGAATTCCACCAGATTTGTCAGGCATGATTTTACCTTCAGAAAACCATGTTGTCTTTGGCATATTTTATCATGTACCCTGAAACGTCATCAACTAAATTCAGACTAACTGGCCTAGAATTTCCTTTCTTCTACCTCCCTCCCTTCTTTAAGAGTGTTGTGACATTTGCAATTTTCCAGTCCTCAGAAAACATTCAGGAATCCAGTGTTTCTTGAAAGATCAGTACTAATGCCTCCACAATCTCTTTAGCTACCTCTTTCTGAACCCTTGGTATAAGATAGCAACTAAACATAGTCACACAGAAAATATGTACGTATATATTGCCCACGACCCTGAGTAACATGTGCTGTAAGTTAATGGTGCATGGACAAGATGGGTATTGGCAAGAACAAGATGTCTGCAAATGAATGTATGCACACATGCGTGCAGTCTAGCTTGTGATTCGGCCAACTGAACACTGGGGGTAGCACTGATGGGAGGGTGTGGTCCCAAGCCAGCACGGACATTATGCTACACACCTCCGCTGTGTCCTTAGCAACACACACAAAATGTTGGAGGGACTCAGCAGATCAGGCAGGGAGAAAAGTCAGAGTAAGAAGGTGGGGGGGGCAGTTAGGTGAGGAAAAGTACAAGGTGACAGGTGATATGTGAAACCAGGAGAGGGAGTAAAGTAAAAAGCTGGGAAGTTAATTGGTGAAATAAATAAAGGACAGGAGGAGGGGTAATCTGATAAGATAGGGTTGAAGACCATGGAAGAAAAAGAAGGAGGAGGAGCACCAGAGGGAGATGATGGGCAGGTAAGGAGATAAGGTAAGGGAGGGAAACAGGAATAGGGAATGGTGAAGAAGTGGGTGGTAATTACCAGGATTTCAAGAAATTGATGTTCAGTCCATCAGGTTAGGAGCTACCCAGATGGAATATGAGGTGTTACTCCTCCAACCTGAGTGTGGCCTCATCGTGGCAGTAGAGGAGGCCACGGACTGACTAGTTGGATGGGAGTGGGAAGTGGAATTGAAATGTGAGGCCACCTGGAAATCCTACTTTTTGTGGTGGATGAAGCATTTCCCCAATCTGCATTGGTCTCTCTGATATACAGAGGGCTACCCCAGGAGCACTGGATACAACAGGTGACTCCAAGGGTGTTATCAACAAAACCAAGTCATCTCACTAGTCCAGCTGATTATTCCATCGACTGAACACTGGAGGGCAGCATTAATGGGAGGGATCAGTCTCTAAGTGGACATGCAAGCCATGCTGCACTACTCCCGTTGTCTTCTCGTTGGACTGCTGCAACAGGCAAACCCATAGTTTGAGGCCTTTGGCACTGTTAGTAGAGAGGGTCTGTGGAAGATCATGGTTAAGTATGGATGCCCAAGTCAATTCATCACCATGGTACAGAAATTCCATGATGGCATGCAAGCTAGAGTTCAGGAAAATGGTGAGATATCCAAGCCCTTTCAAAAACGAGGTCAAGCAGGACTGCGTCTTGTCGTCAACACTATTCAATCTGGTGTTTTCCAACATGTTGACTGATGCCTTTAGAGATGGCAAGATTGGCAAATGATTCTGCACTGAAGGGAAACTGTTCAATACTGGTTCAAAAGATGATATGCACCACTCTGTCGACAAGTTTTTCAAGGCGTCTACCAGCTTTAGGCTACCATCAACACGAAGATAAATTAAGTAATGCATCAGCCATTTCCAGGGAAACCATGCGTTGAGCCAAAAATCACAATCAATGGTCAAAGACTCAACCCAGTGAACAAGTTCATGTAACACACACAAAATGCTGGTTGAAAGCAGCAGGCCAGGCAGCATCTATAGGGAGAAGCGCTGTCGACGTTTCGGGCCGAGACCCTTCGTCAGGACTAGTTCATGTATCTCAGCAGATGGTGGTGTAAACGTCAGGATTACCAAAGCAAGTGCAGCTTTCAGCAGACTCATGATTTCTGCCATGATCTCAGAATGGTGGTGCAGGGTCGAAGGGCCGAATGGTCTACTTCTGCACCTATTGTCTATTGACTATATACCAATGTTTGAAACAGATGAGCCATAAGTCTACAGCTGTTTTACACTTGTGAAGCATGAACAGTGTACAAACGGCATGTCACAAAATGGAACCATTTGCACACAGTCTGCCTCAGAAAGCTCCACAGCATTAAGTGGTAAGGCAGAATCCCTGACACTGAGGTACCTACCAATGCAGGCCTGCCCAGTATCTACACCATCCTGATGCAGTTCCATATAAACTCCTAGCTTATATGCCACACCACTGACTGCCAAAGGGACATTATGGCGGACTGCAGAAAGGAAAGCATTCCCGTAGAGGCCAAAAGAAACGCTATAAAGTTACTCTGAAAACTTCACTTTGGCATCAGCCCAGACACATGGGAATATGTATTTTCCCAGGATCAGGTCAAATGACACCCCTCCCTCCATAAAGGTGCAGTGACACATGAGGCAGAAAGGACAATTGCAGCACAGAGGCTGAACAGGAAAGTCGTAGCCAGCAAACCACCATGGCTGTCATCTTTTGTTCACGTTGCCAAAGAATTTTTCAAGGATGGATGCCCACAGATCGGTCCAACTCCTACAAATAGCAGATGACTAAAGTGGTTCTTACCATTGCACAGTGGATGAACAAATGAACAACCTATCAGGAAAAAGCTTTAGGTTCCATACCACCAGATTCAACATAGATAAATGGTTGGCCAAGCAAGGCATTTGAATTAGTGGCATTCTGTTGTTGTCAGAGGGTACATGTATCATTTTGCACCAAAAGACAAGGGCTTTCCTTCCAGACTGCCGAAACAATAAAAAATAAGCCTAAGCAGTGATGCCTGCCATGAAAATCATTATCTCATTAACCGATGTTACAAAAGATTTAATTACAGTGGTATTTTTATGATCTAGTTGAAGATTCTAATTGTCCCTCCTGTCACCGGAAATTGCCATCAGATAATTAGTGGTACATTATAATTAAACAGAATACAGAATATCTGCCTCATTGCTCACTTGAATAAATGTTCTATCCAGGCATCAGTGACACCGATATCATTTGAAACAAACCCACAGTCACTACGACAGATAAGCCTTTGGCATTTTAAAGGGAAGAAATTGTCCAAGGCATGGGCAGACAGTTCGACAGTTCAATATCTCGATCAAAGCACTTCACTGTTCTTAAAAAGCTGAACAAAAAGACACACCAGCAGAAATGAAAGCTCCTCTTTGCTTCAGCTTAATTAAACTGGTGAATTTATTTGCATCGCCCACTCATTCCCTTACCAGAGAAATCATACAAGTGTTCCACTCAGTATAGCCTGCTGAGTGAGATCAAGGTCCCTACTTTAAGCCTTAATCTGCTGCTGAAAATTAATTGAAAATGAGTCTAATATTAATAATTGAGGCCTGCACCTTCAATTAAAGGCAGACTTTTGACATTGGGTTTGCAGACACTTGAAACTGGGCCAATGGGCAGCTTTTTCTCCAAAGCTATAAAAACAGGGCACTGATTAATCACCGCTCCCAAACTCAGCCGCATCATGAGGCAAGCAAAGGAATGCTGTTTCATTCACATTCGGAGAGTTAAGGAGTCATTCAATACTATGTACATGTACACTCAGTGGCCTCTTTATTAGGTACACCCATACACTAATGCAAATATCTAATCAGTCAATCATGTGGCAGCAACTCAATGCACAAAAGCATGCAGACATGGTCAGGAAGGGTCAGTTGTTGCTCAGACCAAACATCAGACTGGGGAAGAAATGTAATCTAAGTGACTCTGACTGTGGAATGATTGTTGGTGGCTGATGTGGTGGTTTGAGTATCTCAGAAACTGCTGATCTCCTGAGATTTTCACACACAACAGTCTCTAGAGTTTAGAGATAATGGTGTGAAAAACAAAAAAAAATTAAGAACAGTGAGCAGATGAAAATGCCTTGTTAATGAGAGAGGTCAGAGGAGAATGGCCAGACTGGTTCAAGCTGACAGGAAGGTGACAGTAATTTGAATATCCATGTGTAACAACAGTGATGTGCAGAAGAACATCTCTGAATGCACAACATGTCAAATCTTGAAGTGAATGGGCTACAGCATCAGAAGACTGAACATACACACAGTGGCCCCTTTATTAGGTACAGGAACCGCCTGTTTGCCCCTTTGAACGTTGACTTGATGAACTTTGAACTTTATATCAATAACAAGTTGAAATGTTGATGTTGACAACCTGCCATCAAGGACGTATATACAGAAGGGTGCTAGAAAAAAAAAAGCCAGCAATATCATAAATGATCCTACCTACGCTGCTTACAGAAGGAGACTAAGCAACATCCATGCTAAGACCACTTGCCTGAAGAACTGATGCTTCCCCCAAGCAATCAGGCTGATCAACACCTCCAACCACCACACCAACTCCACATCCACATCAGCCACTCTTGCTCCTCATCACCCATCATCCCCCCCCCATCCCACCCCATCCCCCCCCATCCCCCCATGCAAGCCCATATCACACTCCAAATATCATAGCTGCACTGACACAGTGTGTTTTCAGATGCCCGGCTGCTATCTAGAAGAGTTTCTCTTGCCAAGAGACACATTGTCACTTTAGCATTTCCTGTCATAGTCACCGTCTGATAAGATGGCAGCCCCTGGTGGTGGGGGGGGGGGGGTGGAAGCAACCAAAGATCTGTTGTCTTTTTTAAACTTTTTTAATGATCTCAAGACCCTGCTGGACATTAAAAACTTCAGATTCTGCAGGTCTACTCCTCCAGCGAGCTGCTGGTTGGGGAGAGGCTGGACTTGGTGTGGACCATGTTACTGCCTGCTACAGGAAGGCGTCAGAGTCAGTGCAAGAAGGTGGTTTGCAGCCTAACAGCTAGTGCTTGTCTGGGATGTTCCTCTTGCAATTGATCACATAAAATGCTGTAAGTCTGTTCCCCTTGTTTATTGGAGAGACTGAAGCCAGGGGAGCAGCTTGGCCTCGGTTGTTGCAGATTGAAATAGCAGGTTTTGCTATTTTGCTTCTGACATTTCTCACGCAGCTGTCTTGCAGCAAACTCCATGTTGGTAGCCCCATGCTCTTTCCTGAATTCATACTGGCTCGCTGGTAGGAGGAGTCCCTGGTCAAGGTGTGTTGTGTGATGATTGAGAAGAAGCCTGGTGAAGATCAATAGACAGCAAGGATGTTCCCCAATAGCTGTGGCAGGACTGTAGGTTTCCCTTTCGCTTATACAGGTGGATGATGGATGCATCTTTAAATTCTCATGGAATCATCTCTTGCTGCTGCATGAATTGGAGGAGCTGATAAACAAGAGAACATCTGCAGACTGGAGAACTGTACATCCCGACCCAATGTAGATTGGGAAATCACTTCACTGAGTATCTATGCTCTGTCTGCCAGAAAAAGTGGGATCTCCCAGTGGCCACCCATTTTAATTCCACTTCCCATTCCCATCCCGATATGTCCATCCATGGTCTCCTCCACTGTTGTGATCAGGCCACACTTAGGTTGGAGGAACAACAATTTATATTCCGATTAGGTAACCTCCAACCTGATGGCATGAACATCGATTTCTCAAACTTACGTAATGCCCTCCAACACCACCCCTTCTCCATTTCCTAACCCCTTCTTCCCTTTCTCACCACATCTCACCAATCATCTTCCTAGCTCTTTACTTCATCCCTCCCCCTCCCTGCTTCACCTATCACCTGATAGTTCTCTCTCTGCTCCCCCCACCATTTAAATCTACTCTTCAGCTTTTTTACTCCAGCCCTGCTGAAGGGTTTGGTTTCGGCCCAAAACGTCGACTATATTTTTCTCCATAGATGCTGCCTGGTCTGCTGAGTTCCTCCAGCCATTTTGTGTGTATTGTAGGATCTGATGGAGCTTTTCTGTTGCATGACCTTCCTTGTAGGCCTCAGCTAGTACTGCATCTGATCAAGGCACCTTCCTGCTCGAGACCTGACGTCTTGCTTTCTGGGTCTCAGCTAAGGTCAGTGGAACATCTAGTGCTTCATTAACTGGGATCTGAGGCAGACATTGTCATGAATAATGGAAGGATGATTCAGAATACCGTTAAAGTACTCAGCCCACCTATGAAGAATTTTCTCTTTGTCCCTAATCAGCATGTTCCCATCAGTACTAAGGAGAGGGCATGATCCTGACGATGTGGGCCAAAGACTTCTTGTAGTGTAGCGTCGAAATTTTTAAAATCATACCCATGTGCATAAAGGCTGGATCTCATCAGCTTTATTGCTCAACTGGGAACCCTGCATCTTGAGCAGTTTGTATTGTTGGTCCTTCGTATGTTACTCCAGGCATCCTCCTTTGAGATGGGCAGTGTCGCTGAGGGAAGCTTTGTGGACATGAAGCTTTTCATCGAGCGGTTGTTTGATGTTGACAGAGTTTTTATCAAACCAGACCTTGTTCCTTCTGGTAGTGGTCCTCAGAATCTCAGTGGCAGTGTTGTCGATCAACTGTCGAAGAGTTGACCCAAGCAGTTTCTGCATTCTGCTTGTCCGGAGGAGTGGAGTTTTATCCCTCTTTCAGAGTGTCAACAAAAGACTGCTTTATGCTGCTGCCTTCCAGCTTAAAAATGCTCAACTGTCTTGGGGTTTTCTTTCCTTGTGGGCTGGATATGGATGTTCAGTTCAGAAATGGTGAGACAATGTTCAGCACCACACACAGATTTTGTCACCCTTATCTCCTGCTGTCTCTGTTCCTGATGATGATGTAGTCAATTAGATGCCAGTGATTAGAGCGGGGGTGCATCCATGAAGTTCTGTTACAGGTGATAAGGTGGAAGTCAGTGTTGGTGATCAACACTTTATGTTCAGCACACATCTGGAGTTGTAGAAGATTGTTGCTGTTGCAGCACCCCACACCATATTTCCCAATGACCCTATCTCAGGACGAGTGGTCATAGGCCTACACTTTCTTTGAAGTCACAATGGTTGATAAGTTCCTCTGCTTTGGGAGCAGTGGCAATAACCGAGTGCAGTTGTACATAGAACTTGTCCTTGATGTCATCTGGAGAGAGAAGAGAATATAACCTGGTTGGTGTGGGTCCATGATGATGGATACTGCTTTCTTGTGACAACACAATTGTGACAACTGTAATTGTGCTCAGTGGTGAGGAGGGCTTCTCCTGTGATGTACTGGGCAGTTACCCTATTGTACAGTATATGGTAAAGTGATCTAGCGGAGATGTTTAAAATCATGAAGGGTACAGACGTAGTAGATTGAGATAACTTATTCTTATTGGTGGAGGGGTAAAGAACTAAGAGACATCAAAGTCAAAGACAAGTTTTTTTTTGTCATATGACACACGTGTGCATGAACCATATTATAAATATTTTCTCTGTATCGTATTTTATTATGGATAACCTTTCACATGGATTGGGGTATGGTAGGAGCAAGTCATTGGTCTAAGTTCAGTTTAGTCAAGGCAGAACCAGAAAGGCAGTCAGAATGTTATTTTTTGTTGACCGCTAATGCTTAAGAGTGTTTAGATACATTTAAATATATAAAGATTGCCCATCGCTACAGCTTAGACAGCTTACTTGGTTATATCACTAGTTTTAGTTTCATTAGTTTTCATCGTTACAAGATCTTTCATCAATGTTGGTTTCTAAATAAAGGATTGAACATACTTCCTTTGACTAGGAACTTTACAATTGTGGATAGCACAATATTCCCCTGTGCTTAATCTCTGTGTGGTTTTGGTTTGTTTGCAAGTAACCGTTGCAAGGTGTACCTCCACAATCTCACTGCCACAATGGAACACCTACATGCATTAGCATCATAGGCACATAGCATCACCTAAGCAGCATTCACAGAGTAAACACAATTTTTTACAAGAAAGAACAGAATTAGAACAACAAATGTCGATTTTATTGCACAATGAGCAAATTGTCTTCGTGTTGCTAAAGTCTCTGAACTTGCAGATCGGTTAAAGAACCAAATAGATGACAAAAATAGCTGTTCTTCAGTCTGGTAGTTTGGAAATTCCGGCTTCTGTGCCTCCTGTCTGATGGCAGCTGTAGGAAGACAACTTGGGCTGGATGGTGGGGGTCTTTGATGAAGGGTGTTGCCCACTTGTGCAATACTTCCTGTAGATACTACTGATGGTGGGGAAGGATGTGTCTGTGATGTATTGGGCAGAGTGGACTAAGATGAAGATAAAGTGCAAAAGAAAAGTGGCAGGAGGATTTTTTAACATACAGCTAATGATCAGAGTGTAGAATATACTGCTAAGGCAGGTAGTGGAGCCAGATTCAATTGGTCAAATGGAAGCTGGCTTCGGTATTTGACTTGGGTAAGTTATATGGTCTATGAGAGAAGACTAAGGAAGGTCTTAGGGACAGGCTAGGTTGCACTAACATGGAGCTGTTGCAGACTCAGTGGGCTAAAAGGACTCCTCTCAAGTGATAACAGTCTCCGACTGTGTCCTTTGTGCTGCATATACAAATCTCAACAGGGTCTATGGCATCCCTCAGCTAGAATCAAAATTTTTGAGGTTCAAGCCTCTCTCTCAAAATTAATATAGTCTGTGAATAGAAGTTTGATATCTTTCAAATGAACAACTGTGTAGTTCACTAGGTTGCATGTGAATAATCTCTTAGGATTATTTAAAGATGCACAGGGAGATATCCTGGAATATTTATCCCAGAATAGGAGCTGACCTGGGACTGTAAACTGAGCTGATAGTCCCTTGTGTGTAAAACAATAACAAAGCTAGTACATTAAATGTCATAAACATCCCAAGGTGGATGATTAAAGCAAACATGGAAGCAACCAACATAAAGGGAAATTGGAAAGTCTTCCAGTGATCACAATAGCATTAGCTTCAATATAATTATGGAGAAGGACAGGACAAGACCTAGAGTTGAGATTTTTGATTGGAGAAAGGCTAACTTTGAGGAGATGCGAAGGGATTTAGAGAGAGTGGATTGGGTCAAGTTGTTTTATGGGAAGGATGTAATAGAGAAATGGAGGTCATTTAAGGGTGAAATTATGAGGGTACAGAATCTTTATGTTCCTGTTAGGGTGAAAGGAAAGGTTAAAGGTTTGAGAGCACCATGGTTTTCAAGGGATATTAGAAATTTGGTTCAGAAAAAGAGGGATGTCTACAATAGATATAGGCAGCATGGAGTAAAGGAATTGCTCGAGGACTATAAAGAATGTAAAAGGAATCTTAAGAAAGAGATTAGAAAAGCTAAAAGAAGATACGAGGTTGGTTTGGCAAACAAGGTGAAAGTAAATCCGAAAGGTTTCTACAGTTATATTAAAAGCAAGAGGATAGTGAGGGATAAAATTGGCCCCTTAGAGAATCAGTCAGCTATGTGTGGAACCGAAGGAGATGGGAGAGATTTTGAATGATTTCTTCTCTTCGGTATTCACTAAGGAGAAGGATATTGAATTGTCTAAGGTGTGGGAAACAAGTAAGGAAGTTATGGAACCTATGACAATTAAAGAGGTGGAGGTACTGGCGCTTTTAAGAAATTTAAAAGTGGATAAATCTCCGGGTCCTGACAGGATATTCCCCAGGACCTTGAGGGAAGTTTGTGTAGAAATAGCAGGAGCTCCGACGGAGATCTTTAATATGTCATTAGAAATGGGGATTGTGCCGGAGGATTGGCGTATTGCTCATGTGGTTCCATTGTTTAAAAAGGGTTCTAGAAGGAAGCCTAGCAATTATAGACCTGTCAGTTTGACATCAGTGGTGGGTAAATTAATGGAAAGTATTCTTAGAGATAGTATTTATAATTATCTAGATAGACGGGATCTGATTAGAAGTAGCCAGCATGGATTTGTGCGTGGAAGGTCATGTTTGACAAACCTTATTGGATTTTTTGAAGAAGCTATGAGGAATGTTGACGAGGGTAAGGCAGTGGATGTAGTCTATATGGACTTCAGCAAAGCCTTTGACAAAGTTCCACTTGGAAGGTTGGTTAAGAAGGTTCAGTCGTTAGGTATTAATGCTGGAGTAATAAAATGGATTCAACAGTGGCTAGATGGGAGATGCCAGAGAGTAGTGGTGGATAATTGTTTATCGGGATGGAGGCCGGTGACTAGCGGGGTGCCTCAGGGATCTGTTTTGGGCCCAATGTTGTTTGTAATATACATAAATGATCTGGATGATGGGGTGGTAAATTGGATTAGTAAGTATGCCGATGATACTAAGGTAGGAGGTGTTGTGGATAATGAGGTGGATTTTCAAAGCTTGCAGGGAGATTTATGCCGGTTAGAAGAATGGGCTGAACGTTGGCAGATGGAGTTTAATGCTGAGAAGTGTGAGGTTCTACATTTTGGCAGGAATAATCCAAATAGAACATACAGAGTAAATGGTAGGGCATTGAGGAATGCAGAGGAACAGAGAGATCTAGGGATAACTGTGCATAGTTCCCTGAAAGTGGAGTCTCATGTAGATAGGGTGGTGAAGAGGGCTTTTGGAACGCTGGCCTTTATGAATCAAAGCATTGAGTACAGAAGTTGGGATGTAATGCTAAAGTTGTACAAGGCATTGGTAAGGCCAAATTTGGAATATTGTGTGCAGTTCTGGTCACCGAATTATAGGAAAGATATCAATAAATTAGAGAGAGTGCAGAGACGATTTACTAGGATGTTACCTGGGTTTCAGCAATTAAGTTACAGAGAAAGGTTGAACAAGTTAGGTCTCTATTCATTGGAGCATAGAAGGTTGAGGGGGGATTTGATCGAGGTATTTAAAATTTTGAGAGGGATAGATAGAGTTGACGTGAACAGGCTGTTTCCATTGAGAGAAGGGGAGATTCAAACTAGAGGACATGATTTGAGAGTTAGGGGGCAGAAGTTTAAGGGAAACACGAGGGGGTATTTCTTTCCTCAAAGAGTGATAGCTGTGTGAAATGAGCTTCCTGTAGAAGTAGTAGAGGCCAGTTCAGTTGTGTCATTTAAGGTAAAATTGGATAGGTATATGGACAGGAAAGGAGTGGAGGGTTATGGGCTGAGTGCGGGTAGGTGGGACTAGGTGAGATTAAGGGTTCGGCACGGACTAGGAGGGCCATGATGGCCTGTTTCCGTGCTGTGATTGTTATATGGTTATATGGTTATTGTTCTGCTGTTTGCTGACATAGAACATAGAGCAGAATCAGATCAGAATCAGACTACCTCATAGTACTTCAACCCATAATGTTTTGCCGACCTTTTAACCTAGTCTGAGATCAATCTGACTCCTTCCTCCAACACAGATAATTTTTCTATGATGTGTGCCTAACTAAGGATCTCTTAAATTTCTCAGATGCATCTGCCTCTATCACTACCACTAGCAGCGTATTTCCCAACCCTAGCTCTCTCAGCGTAAAGACATTACCTCTGACATCCTCCTCCAATCACCTTAAAATTTCTGCCCTATGAAAAAGTCTGTGGTGGTTGACTTGATCTATGCTTCTTATGATATTGTGCACCTCCTCTTGTCCTCCTTTGCTCCAAAGAGAAAAGCCCAAGCTTGCAAAACCTGTTTTCATAAGGCAATCGCTCTAATCCGGGAAGCATCCTGGTAAATCTCCTATGTACCTTGTTTAAAGTTTCCACATCCTTCCTGTAATGAGGCAACCAGGACTAAACATTGTACTTCCATGGTACATGTCCACGTATCTCCATACATACCATGACTTCAAGCAAAGGGACATTCAGACCTACAGCTTGTGGGGCTATTTTAGCCTGTGCTGCAGTAGCAGATATCCCGTGGGGTCCAATAAGATGGCTTATATTGCTGAAGACTACTCATCTCTCGAGCTCAGAAATCTGCCCACTTTGTTATACCTGCTAGAACCAATACAAGTACGGCACACTATTAAAATTAATGTTCTTATGGTTTATTAACAATATTTTAAAAGCTCCTTTATGTTTTGGAATATTTTTATACTTGCCCAAGACATTTATTATTAGACATGTCATCAACACTATGCCAGCGGGTGAGATTGTAAAATCCTTGACTGGCTGAATACTTGTCTGATAGAATCCAGATAATGGTTGTGGAGTCTTAAAATTCAAACTGGCCTGCCTAGTGTTGAAGTCAGAGAACATTTCATCAATGAAACAAGAGGGAAGATCCAGCATTAGGTTTCTAAAATTGTAATTATTTTCTTTTGGAGATACAGTATGGACAAGGACCCTTCCAGTCCAATGAGCCTGTGTGACTAATTAACCTCCTACCCTGTACATCTTTGGATTTGTGAAATGTTGGTGGATTAAGAGAGAGGTCATATTAATGGAAACTTTTTGATCTAAAATTGATGGATTTTGAATATCAAAGTTTATACAGTCACATTGAGTTAAATGCAGATCAGATCTGGAAGAAGTGGCTGGGGGGTCGACCTTCTGTTCAAGTAACAACATTGTAATGTTGTCAGAATCAAGACAGACAATGCTGGAAACATTCTGTCAAAGGATAGGTGAACTGAAAATTTATTTGAGTTCCTCTTTCCACAGATGCCACCTGACCTGCAGAGTGCTTTCAACGTTTTCTGTTTTTTTCATTCAGTGAATTGTAGAATGTGCTACTGTTTTCAAAGTTCAAAGTAAATTTATTATCAAAGTGTATATATGCCACCATATACTAACCAGAGATTCATTTTCTTGCAGACATTCACAGTAAATACAGAGAAACACAATAGAATCAATGATAGACCACACGTGGCCGCGACAGATAAACAACCAATGTATGAAAGACAACAAACTTTGCAAATGCAAAAAGAAAAAAAATATAACTATAATAATAATAATAATAATAATAATAATAAAACAGCAATAAATATCAAGAACATGAGATGAAGAGTCCTTTAATGTGAGTCCATAGGTTGTGGAATCAGTAGAGTCCTGCGGTGAGTAGAGTGAAGTTATCCCTTTTAGACCAAGAGCCCGATGGTTGTGCTATGTTGTACAGGAACGTCCCTGTTTATCTGAAATGAAACTGCAGAGAATTAGTCAGAGGTGGGGTGGAGGAGCACAAGGAAATGAAAGGTGGGAGAGATTAAATGAGATAGTGCAAGGCTGTTAGTATTAGGGCAACTAGAGATACATATAGTGGCTGAAATTAAATGTATTTCAGAATAATAAACAATTACTGGGTCCAGAAGGTTGTAAAGTACCTAATTTAAACAAAAATGAGATTTCTTGAGCCTATTTTCAGTTTCATTGGGATGACAAAGGAGATGAAGGATGGAAAGGACAAGTGGAAGAGAAAGAAACAATTAAAGTGGTGACCCACTGCAACTTCAATCTCACCTTATATGTAGAACATAAAGAATAAACATAGTCCCCTCGACAGTGATCTCAGAGCCAAACCGATTGCCGAATTAAACTGCATTTTCTCTACCTGTACATGATCCCTTTCCATCCATAGTGTCTGCACATGCCTGTCTCCCTCAGTCTTGTGGAGTGAAATTGAATGTTATACAATGTAGTTAAGGTTTATCAGTATAAGGTAAACCACCTGCCATCCTGCGTCAGGAAGCCACCTGTCATCCTGTATCGCCCTGTTATATGGAAATATATGGCAAGCCAGGGTAGTGTTTGGAGCAATGCTATTACACCTTGAGGCATTGGAGTTTCAATCACAAATCTGTTGTCCTCTGTAAGCAAGTTTGTATATTCCTTCCCATGTGCACATGGGCTTCTTCTGGCTGCTCCGGTTTCCTCCCACAGCCCAAAGACGTACTGGTTAGTAAGTTCACTGGTCTTTGTAAATTGTCCCATAACTAGGCTAAGGTTAAAATTGGTGGGTTGCTGGATGGAGCAGTTTGGTGGAACAGTTTCCATACTGTACCTCTAACTAAGCAAATAAATCTGGAACACTGGAATACTGTAAGGGGAGTGAAGCATATTTCACCTTCTGAACTGGACAGATACATACTGGACTCTGTGTTCCCTGACCTCGTTCTGCTGGACCTTCTTCACGTCTTGCGCACGCCTTATAATGCTACAAAGCAATGTATTATCTAGGCTTGGACACAAGAATAAAACAAACCAATGCCATACTATGGCTCACCATAACATAAGAAACAGAGTGAAGGGTAAACCATTTGACCCCTTCTCCACTCCATTATTCAATAAGATTATTGCTGATCTTATGTCTAAGGAGATTTGGGACATCACAGTAATATAGTGGTTAGACCAACATCGCACATATACCTCTTTACTATGTACACCTGTACGCCTGCCCATTAATGCAAATATCTAATCAGCCAATCATGTGGCAGCAACTCAATGAATAAAAGCATGAAGACATGGTCAACAGATTCATTTGTTGCTCAGGCTAAATATCAGAATGGGGAACAAATGTGATCTAAGTGACTTTTACTGTGGAATGATTATTGATGGCAGATATATTGGTTTGAGTATCTTAGAAACTGCTGATCTCATGGGATTTTCATACACAACAGTGTCTAGATTTTAGAGAGAATGGTAAAGAAGACAAAAATCATCCACTGACTGACAGTTCTTTGGGCAAAAATACCTTGTTTAGTGAGAGAGGTCAGAGGAGAATGAAGATACTGGGTCAAGCTGACAGGAAGGCAACAGTAAATCAAATAACCATGTGTTACAACAGTGGTGTGCAGAAGAGTATCTCTAAACACCTGAACACACAACACATCAAACCTTGAATTGGATGGGCTACAGCAGCAGAAAACCACACTGGGCTCTACACCTGTACCTAACAGTGGAGCCACTGAGTGCATTTTAAATAAAGTTACAGGTACAGTTCATTAACTGTGATAAAAAAAAATGTTTACGTTTATCATGTTGTAAGAAAATCTGATAAGAATCGTACGTTTGTTCATTATGTGCTGAGTCATATGATGTAGATGATCATAGTCTTTCCAAACCATGATTCCTCTTGGCAAATTTTTCCACAGAAGTGGTTTGCTATTTCTGTAGAAATGTCTGGGCAGTGTCTTTACAAAATGGGCGACCCCAGCCATTACCAATACTCTTCAGAGATTGTCTGCCTGGCATCAGTGGTCGTATAACCAGGACGTGTGATCTGCACCAACTGCTCAGATGACCATCCACCACCTGCTCCCATGGCTTCACAACACCTTGCCCAAGGGTGACCTACCAACTTGCAGAAGGAGGGAGCACCTTACACCTCCTTTGAAAGAGACCAAAGGTATCTCCAGCTGCCCCACAACTGATAAGAACAGACATGTAAAGATGAATGCAGTTCACCTGCAGAGTATGTGAGACCTGCAGGTGATATAATAAAAAGGTAAAATGGAAAATGTAAGGGATAATCAACAAGTGAAATTCAAGTTTATTGTTGTAGGCGTAAATATCCAGAGTATAAATGTTATTGTAATTAGAAATACAAGAGTTTCTGCAGATGCTTGGAATCCAGAGTAACACCCACAAAATGGTCCTGAAGATGACCATTTGGCCCAAAACATCAGCTGTTTATTCCTTTCTATTGACACTGTCTGAGCTGCTGAGTTCCTCTGGCATTTTGTGCATGCTCAGAATCAAAATCAGAAGCAGATTTATTTTCACCGGCATATGTCATGAAATTTGTTAACTTAGCAGCAGTAATTCAATGCAATATATAATTTAGAAGGAAAAAAATCAATCAATCAATCAATTACAGTTTATGTATATTGAATAGACTAAAAATCATGCAAAAACAGAAATAATATATATTAAAATAGTGAGGTAGTGTTCATGGGTTCAATGTCCATTTTGGAATCGAATGGCAGAGGGGAAGAAGCTGTTCCTAAATCTCTGTGTATGTACCTTCAGGCTTCTGTACCTCCCACCTGATGGTAACAGTGAGAAAAGGGCATGCCCTGGGTGATGTAGGTCATCAGGAATGGTCCTATATAATCATAGTTTTCTTCCAGCAGCAGCACAGTATATTACAATCTTAGCAAATATAAGTTGAAACAAACTTAAAGTATATCACCTATGATGTAACAGCTACCCTCTTTTCCTTCCACCCCCCCAACCTTTTATTCTGTCATCTCCCCCTTCCTGAAGAAGGATCTCGGCCCAAAACATCAATTTCCACAGACACTGCCTTACTTGTGGAGTTCCTCCAGCATTTTGTAGGTGTTGCTTTGGTTTTCCAACTCCTATGTGATGGCATCATTGATATGGCCCAGATGGTGGGGGTCCCTAATGACAAACCCTGATTGCCTCTTGCAGATATCTTCAGCAGTGGGGCAAGCTACAGTATACCTGTGATGGAAGTGGCTGAGTTCACCACCCACCAAGCAGCTCTTCAGAGAGAAAGAGCTATAATCATTTGTGTCATTATGGCCAAGTTTGTTGACTATACAAAGACCATAAGACACAGGAGCAGAATTAGGCCGTCTGGCCCATTGAGACTGCTCTGCCATTCAATCATGGCTAATTACTTTTTTCTGTGTCCTCAACCCCAGTTCCTGGCCTTCTCCCAGTAACCTTTGATGCCCTGTCCAATCAAAAACCTATCAATCTCTGCCTTAAATATACCCACGACTTGGCCTCCACAGCTGCGTGTGGCAACAAGTTCCAAAAATTTAGCACCCCTTGGCTAACAAAATTTCTCTACATGTTTTGAAAGGGTGCCCCTCTATCCTGAGTCTGTGCTGTCTTGTCCTATACTGTCCTACCATGGGAAACGTCCTTTCCACATCTACTCTGTATAGGCCTTTCAACGTTCAAAGGTTTCAATGAGATCCCCCTCATCCTTCTGAATTACCATGAGTATAGATCCAGAGCCATCAAATGTTCCTCATATGATAACCCTTTCTCATTCCTGGAATCATCCTTGTGAATCTCCTCTGGAGCCTCTCCAATGCCAGTACATCTTTTCCAAGATGAGGGGTCCAAAACTGTTCACAATACTCAGGGTGAGGCCTCACCAGTGTCTTATAAAGCCTCAGCATCACATCCTTGCTCTTGTATTCTGGACCTCTTGAAATGAATGCTAACATTGTATTTGTCTTCCTCACCACTGATTCAACCTGCAAGTTAACCTTTAGTGTGTCCTACACAAGGACTCCCAAGTCCCTTTGCACCTCAGATTCCTGGATATTCTCCCCATTTAGATAATTGTCTGTTTATTTCTACTACCTAAATACATGACCATGCATTTTCCAACATTGTACTTCAAAAAATAGATGGATGGGCAGTGCTAAGGAGCTGGGAGACTACAGAGGGACCTAGACATATCAGGAAAATGTGTGAAGATGCAGCAAATGGAATACAGTCAAGAATTTTATGATCATTTACTTTAGTGGAAGGAATAAAGGCATAGTTTATTTTTCAAACAAGGATAAAATTTAGAAATCAGGGGTGCCATGGCACTTGGAAGTCCTTGTGCAGGATTTCCTAAAGGTTAACTTGCAGGTAGAGGCAGTGGTAAGGAAAAAAACATTTAAACTGCCTACTCCATCAACCCACACTGGGAACATAGCCCACCATACTCCCACCATCCATGTATCTGGTATACTTAAATGTTAACTAAAACTTACATGCTGGAAGCTCATTCCATATACTCATGACCCTTTGGGTTAATAAGTTTCCCCTCATGTTCCATCGAAATTTTCACCTTTCACTCTTAATCCATGACCTCTGGTTGTAGTCCCATCCAACCTCAATGGAAAAAGTCTGCTCACATATACCCTATCTATATCCCTCATAATCTTCTTCCAGACTTCCACGTTCTAAGGAATAAAGTCCAAACCTATTCAATCTTTTATTGTAACTCAGGTTCTTCAAACATGGCAACAAACATCCTTATAAATCTTCTTTGTACTCTTTCAACCTTACTTACATCTTTCCCGCAGTTAGGTGACCAAAACTGCACACAATAATCCAAAGTAGGCCTCACCAATGTCTTATTCAACTTCAACACAGCATCCCATTTCCCAGACTCGGTATTTTGATTTATGAAGGCCAATGTGCCAAAAGCTTTCTTTACAACCTTATCTACCTGCGACACCACTTTCAATAAATTATGGATCTGTATTCCCAGATCCCTTTGTTCTACCACACACCTCAGTGCCCTACCGTTCACTAAGTAAAATCTACCCTGGTTGGTCCTACTGAGACCTTATACTCCAGTGTTAGTGTAAATTATTGATATAGGAACCATGTAGGGCTTGAATGAAAGAAGTTGATATTCAGAAGTGATCTTTGGCCACAGCTTTGCAACCAGCTCCTGTCTTACCTGAAGGGTCTTGTCTAATCTGTCCTGATAAAGGAGCTCAGACCAAAACTTTGAATGTTTACTCTTTTGCATAGATGCTACCTGGTCTGCTGAGTTCTTCCAGCATTTCGTGTGTTATTTTGTTTTTGTGCATCTGCAGATTTTCTCCTCTGGCCTGTTTGTCTGTCTGAGTGGGTGAGTGGGGAAGTGGTTTATGTTGTTGTTGGTGATTTGCTTTGTTGTTGTTTGTGTTGTTCTGCTGATCATTGTGGGTATGCTGTGTTGGCGCTAGAATGTGTGGCAACATTTGCGTGTTGCGCCCAGCACATTCTTAGATTGTGTTGGTTGTTAACACCAATTGACACATTAAATTTTGTTTGAAAGCACATGAGGTCTTACCACTGTCTGTAAGGATTTTGTGTGTTCTCCCCGTGATTGAGTGGGTTTCCTCCATGTCCTCCAGTTTCCTCCCAAATCCCAAAGACATACAAGCTAATTAATCACACAGTGCAATTGTGCAGCGTGGGCTCATTGGGCCAGAAGGGCATGTTTCTCTAAATTTAAAATAAGAGTCAGAATCTGAATAAAATTTGAGCAGGAAGCAAGGGCTGGATCAAGTAGATGTTAAGGAAGAAGAATAAGATAGCAAGAAAGGGAATTCTTTCAAGGAAGGAATCCTAGAGTTTCATTGTATGTTTTGAAATACCTGTGATAAAAAATACTGAATTTGAATCTCAATTCCAATCTAGGACAGAATCTGTAGCTCCCATGTTGCCTTTCTCAGTTACCTCAGAACTCGCAGAACTGGTCCAGTGACAAATCTGAGTGGACGGCTTAAGGAGCAGAAGATCTTTGATGATTAGAATAAGTTATGAGTCAACATGACAACCAACACTCGTAACCTTGAGGAAAAAGATCCAAACAAAACACAAAATGCCAATTATTTTAAGCCTGCTTAGTTTTCACTGTGTTTATGGTTGTTCTGTGGCGACCCACTTTCTGTGCAGGCGAACCGGCTCACAAATAGCCAACGCGTGGGGGGAGATTTTGGTAATGCACCCCTGACGTCACTTCCGCCTGGAGAGGGCGGGTGCTAGGGATTAAATGCCAGCGCCGTGAAGTTTGAATAAACTAGTCTCGAAACAACTTACCAACTGCGTGTCGTTATTTCAGCGCTGTGTGTAGCACATCGCTACATTGGTGACCCCAACGGTCCAAACAGGATTTGGACCAAAGATGACTCTTCACCTGTTCACATAGTTTCGCTAAAACTGCCGACTTTCTGGACGCTACGACCACGCGTGTGGTTTAGCCAAGCAGAAGCCCAGTTCCAGATTTGGCAGATATCCTCTGATTCCACGCGTTACTATCACGTGGTGAGTGCCCTTGACCAGGAGACGGCCGCCCAGGTTGCGGATTTCATACAGTCACCCCCGGAAGAAGGCAAATATGAAGCATTCAAGGCGCTGCTCATTGGGACCTTTGGGCTCTCACGGCGTGAGCGGGGTGCCTGCCTGCTTCACCTGGACGATTTGGGAGACAGACTGCCGTCAGCATTGATGAACGAGATGCTGTTCCTGGCTGATGGACACAAGCCCTGCCTCATGTTCGAGCAAGCGTTCCTAGAGGACATACATCTGCTGCTGGCCAACTCAGATTTCAGCGACCCCCGGAAGGTGGCGGCCCAGGCAGACGTGCTATGGAAAGCCAAGAGGGAGAGCGTGGCGTCCATCGGTCAGATTACCAGGCCACGTGCCCAACAGCAGACCGGACCAGACCAGACCCAGCAGGGGGGCACACACAACACAGATGCAGGAGTGAGGAGGCCAGTGAGCAGTGGTGTTTCTACCACCAGCAGTGGAGCACAAAAGCCCGCCATCGTCGCCCGCCCTGCAAGGGCCAGGGCCAGCTGCCGCTAATGACTATGGTGGCTGGCCACCAGGACAGCCTCTTGTACGTCTGGGACAAACAGTCGGGACTCTGCTTCTTGGTCGACACCGGAGCGGAAATCAGCACCTTGCCCCCAACGGGGTACGACACCCGCAACAGGAAGCCAGGACCCACCCTGAGGGCCGCAAACGGCAGCATGATACGGACTTACGGCACCTGCACAGTGCAGCTGCAGTTCAGCGCCAGCTGGTTCACGTGGGACTTCACACTGGCCGCCATGGCCCAACCACTCCTGGGGGTGGACTTGTGAGTTCACAGCCTGCTGGTTGACTTGCAAGGGAAAAGACTGGTACATGCTGAGACTTTCCAGACGTTCTCCCTGGGTGAAGCCAAGTTGCCGGCCCCCCACCTGGACTCCACCACGCTGTTGGACAACAAATTCACCAGAATCCTGGCAGACTTTCCATCGATTCTGGCACTGCAGTTCACAGCAGCCATGCCCAGACACGGGGTTTAACACCACATCCTGACCAAGGGACCACCCCTCCACGCCCGCACACGAAGGCTCCCCTTGGAAAAGCTCCACCCGGCGAAGGAGGAGATCAAGAGGATGGAGGAATTGGGGATCGTATGGAGGTCCGACAGCCCATGGGCCTCCCCCCTGCACATGGTGCCCAAAGCAACTAGGGGTTGGAGACCATGCGGTGACTACCGCAGACTGAACGAGGCTACAAATCCAGACCGCTACCCCGTGCCGCACATACAGGACATTGCAACAAACCTGCATGGGGCAAAAATATTTTCCAAAGTAGACCTCGTCCGGGGATACCATCAAATCCCTGAAGACATCCCCAAAACAGCACTTATCACCCCATTCGGCCTGTTTGAGTTCCTCTGAATGTCGTTCAGCCTGAAGAATGCCGCACAGACGTTCCAGCGGCTAATGGATGCGGTGGGACGCCACCTGGACTTTGCGTTCATCTATTTGGACGACATCCTTATAGCCAGCAGTAGTCGCCAGGAACATCTGTCCCACCTCTGCCAGCTCTACTCCCGCCTGAGTGATTTCGGCCTCACGATCAACCCGGCCAAATGCCAGTTCGGTCTTGATACCATCGACTTCCTGGGCCACAGGATTACCAAAGACGGGGCAACACCTCTGCCCGCCAAGGTAGACGCGATCCGCAACTTTGCCCGCCCCAACACGGTCAAGGGCCTACAGGAGTTCGTTGGTATGGTGAACTTCTACCACCGTTTCCTCCCCTCAGCAGCCCGTATCATGCGCCATTTGTACACCCTGATGTTGGGTAAAGGCAAGGACATTACTTGGGATGAGGAGGCTACGGCTGCTTTCGTTAAAGCCAAGGAAGCCTTGACAGATGCCGCAATGCTGGTGCACACCAGAACGGACGTTCCAACCACGCTCACGGTGGACGCATCCGACACAGCAGTCGGTGGGGTGCTGGAGCAGCTCATTGAGGGGCGCTGGCAACCCTTGGCATTCTCAGCAAGCACCTACGACCACCCGAACTCAAGCACAGTGCTTTCGACCGGGAGCTGTTGGCACTGTATCTGGCAATCCAGTATTTCAGGTACTTCTTAGAAGGCAGGCCGTTCACTGTGTTCACGGACCACAAGCCATTGACCTTTGCGTTCAAAAAGGTGTCCGATCCCTGGTCGGCTTGCCAGCAGTGACATCTGTCCTACATCTCCGAGTACACAGCTGACATCCAGCATGTCTCGGGGAAGGACAATGTCGTAGCAGACTCACTCTCCAGACCAGCTGACCAGGTCCTGACTCTGGGGGTGGACTATGCAGCACTGGCAGAGGCGCAGCAGGCAGACGACGAGATGCCCAGCTACCGGACCGCAGTCTTGGGTTTGCAGCTGCAGGACTTACTCGTAGGCCCATGTGAGAGGACACTCCTGTGCGACGTGGCTACCGGCCAACCTCACCCCATCGTCCCGGCAGCCTGGAGGCGGCGAGTTTTCGACTCTATACACGGTTTGGCGCCCCCATCTATCAGGACAGCTGTCCGGCTGGTCTCCAGCACGTTTGCGTGGCACGGACTTCGCAAACAGGTCAGTGAATGGGCCAGAACGTGCACGCAGTGCCAAACAGCCAAGGTGCAGCGGCACTCAAAAGCCCCGCTGCAGCAGTTCAAACCCACCCACCAGAGGTTCGACCACATTCATGTGGATATCGTGGGCCCCCTACCAGTGTCCTGAGGAGCGCGGTACCTCCTAACTATGGTAGACCAGTTCAAGAGGTGGCCAGAGGCTGTCCCGCTCACCGACACATCTGCCGATTCCTGTGCCCGAGCACTGATCGCAAACTGGGTAGCACGCTTCGGGGTACCGGCCCACATTACCTCCGATAGAGGCGCCCAGTTCACCTCCAGCCTGTGGTCGGCTGTGGCCAGCCTGTTGGGAACGCTGTAACACCACACTACTACCTACCACCCACAGTCGAATGGACTAGTGGAACGCTTCCACCGTCACTTGAAGTCGGCTCTCATGGCCCACCTGAGAGGACTTAACTGGGTGGACGAGCTTCCCTGGGTCTTGCTTGGAATTTGCACAGCGCCCAAAGAGGATCTGCACGCCTCGTCGGCCGAGTTGGTGTACAGCGCACCCCTGGCCGTCCCGGGAGAGTTCATACCAGCCCTAAGGGGGCAAGAGGAAGAACCCGCAGCAGTCCTGGGCAGGCTACATGAAAGGCTCGGCAACCTGGCCCCCGTGCCAACTTCACAGCATGGACGGACCCCGACCCATGTACCCAAAGACCTGCAGAACTGTAAGTTTGTGTTTGTACAAAGGGGCGGACACCAGGCTCTGCTACAGCGGCCGTAAGAGGGGCCGTTCAAGGTGATCAACAACAATCGGTCCATGTACATTCTGGACATTGGGGGGAGAGAGGAAGTTTTCACGGTGGACCGACTCAAACCAGCCCATGTGGACTTAGCGCAGCCGGTCGAGGTTCAGGCACCGCAGCGCAGAGGCAGACCTCCCAAATGGAGGTTGATCCAGACTGTGGACATTCGGGGGTGTATCGCCGGTTCTGGGGGGGGGGGCAGGGTTATGTGGCGGCCCACTTTCTGCACAGGCGAACCGGCTCACAAATAGCCAGTGCGCGGGAAGAGACTTTGATAATGCACCTCTGACATAATTTCCATCTGGAGAGGGTGGGCGCTAGGGATTAAGTGCCAGCACTGCAAAGTTTGAATAAACTAGTCTCGAAACGACTTACCAACTGCGTGTCGTTATTTTAGCGCTGTGTGTAGCACATCGCTACAGTTCCTTGATTAACTGCTGGTTTCCAGAACATCAACCAGAGTTTATATGACTCTCAACTTTCACACAAGTGCTAACTTGCTAACTGTTGTTACTTTCAAGTATCTAATATCAGATATTGAACTGTGTTTTGTGTTGCCTGTCAATACAGCACATACCGGACTCTCAGTGGCTACTCAAAAGATGCTCTTCTGTTGTAACACATGGCTATTAGAGTTATTGTTGTGTTCCTGTCATCTTGAACCAGTCTAGACATACTCCCCTGACCTCTCTCATTAACCAGGCAGTCTTGCCCACAGAACTGCCACTCACTGAATGTTTTTTTTCTTTTTTGTACACCTTTGTAAACTCCAGAGACAGTTGTGCGTGAAAATCCCAAGGGATCAGCAGCTTCTAAGATACTTAAACCACATTGGCTGGCACCAACAATCATTCCACAGTCAAAATCACTTGGAATATATTTTTTCCCCATTCTGATGTTTTGGTCTGAAGAACAACTGAGCCTCTTGCCCATGCCTGCATGCTTTTATGCATTGATTTGCTGCCATGTGATTGACTAATTAGTTCAGCTTTTCCCAATCTTTTTATGCCCTGGACCAATACCATTAAGCAAGGGTCCATGGACCCCAGGGATTAGAAAGCCTGGATTTGATATTTGCATTAATGAGCAGGTGTACATACATGTGTATCTAATAAAGTATCTGCTGAGTGCAAAATAAAGCTCTCAAGAAGAAGTTGTACATTTTTACAAATGCAAATTGACTCCATCACAAAGGTTAGTCCACCGTCAGTTGTATCTGCTATAGTTCTGGCTTTGACCTTGGCTGGTTTTTCAGTGAAGTTAGCAACCGTATTTTAAGACAGAAATAAAATAAAGTATTACCCCTCCATTGAAATGAACTTTGCAGTTGACACACATGTTCCAATGCTGGATGCCTAACCATAGTAATAGCAGTGCGATCACTCAATAATGTTTCCTAAGGGGTTGTCTGTTGGAGGGTCCTCAAGTGGCTGTATAGGCATATCCATGATCTACATATTCCGGTGCAGTGCAGGTAAGAGTAAATGGTGGCTGTGGTTCGAAATACGGACATGGTCTTGACTGAATAATGGTGCGCATCAAAGTTTTGGTGCTCTAATTCCCCAGAGTATGGTTGGCTGCCACTGCCCCTTTAAGATGCAGACTGTCAATTATTGCCTGCCAGATTCCTCATGGAAAGTCTGTACTTTAAGGCCTCATGCTGAGCACTCAGGGCTTAGTCAGGAGTTTCATTTCTAGTACTGTAGGTGAATTTGCCTTGGATTTCTTTTGTGTCACCTTGTTCAAGTCTGAGTCTGAGTGTACTCTAGGCATTACTCTGCACTTGGGTTCACCTCTTTCTATAACTCTGTCATAACAAAGCCTTTATCATATGTCTGTGTAAATGTCATGACTTGATCTGAGGATCTGACATGTAAGATCCTTATCCCTGATGTAAGATCCATCACAAACATTTGTGATAGACAGATGAGAGCATTTGCTTTTGATGTCGACAATCAGATTATTTCTGCATGTCCTTAGTTTCTTGCAAATCTGCATTTCCTGATGCCAGAGACCTTGGGGAAGTAAAGAACTTCTGGAACATTGGCCAGATTAGTCAGTTCTCAGTTTGTCACTAATAAGGTGGTTTCCTCTTCTATATTAGATTCCAGTTAAGGTGAACATAGTCCTTGTGTTGTGGATATCCCCCCCCCCCCAGATGTCTAAAATCATCTAAGAGCCAGTAAATAAAGAGCAGATGTGACTGTCATTGCGATGACAGAGTACTTGGCCTGTAGGGAACTATCACCGCCCGTGGCAGTGTTTGATAAATTCCAGTCATCATTCTTGCATATAGTCACTTCTAAAAATGGTTCTTTGTCACTAAGACCTTCAAGTCTGAATCTTAACATTTTGCAACTTTTTCAACATTATACAATGGGATCTGCTGCGTCCACCTTAGACAGTGCCTGTTCTGGAAGGCCCACTGGGCAGGATCTAATCTTGGAAACAGCTTGCAATGTTGAAACAAAATGCTGTCAGTCCCAATAGTCCCGACAGTGATGGAACATAAGATAAAAAACAAGTCATTTCAGGCCATTCAGTCTGCAGTCCTCATAGAGTGGTCAGCAAGTGGAAAGGTAGCACTGCTTTAAGTTCCTGAGCATCCAATGCCTCAGAGGATTTATTCTGGGTGCAACATACTGATACAATTATAAATAAGGCACAGCAGCAGCTCTCCTTCATTGAAAGTTTGAGATTTGGTGTGTCACCAAAGACTTGAGCAAACTTCGACAGATATACTGTGGAGAGCATTCTGACTGGTGACATCACTGCCTGGTATAAAGGGTCCAATGCATGAGAAACAATAGAGGATTGATTCTACTTGTGCCCGTACTCCTTGATACAGTTCAAGATAGTGCATTGGGCGTATATGTCAAAGGACAAATTAGCCCATATTTTTCTAATATTAATCCTATTTGTGATAGATGCAATATTAAGGTGACTACTTTAACACCTATGTTCTGGTCTTGTATCAAGTTGGATAATTTTTGGAAAGAAGTCTTTAAAACTTTTTCAAAGGTTCTGAATTTGGATCTACAACCGAATTTACTTGCTGCAATTTTTGGGATCATTCCATTGGAAGCAGGAGATATTCCTGTTTCCGCTGAACGGATGATAGCTTTTACAACTTTATTGGCTAGGAGAGCCATTTTGCTTAAATGGAAGGATTCTAATCCAGCTACTGTTATTCATTGGCTTACCTCCATTATGTCCTGTTTAAGTTTAGAGAAAATAAGAAGTCGAACATTTGATACGTCCTCTAAATTTGAGGAAGTTTGGCGACCTTTTATTCAATATTTTCATATGCTCTGACATATGGCCCTTCCAGTTACCTTGTTGAAGATTTGGATTTGATCTGAAAGTTTTTCCTTTTTTTTTTGCTTTCACTCTCAGTTTGAGCTGCCCAGTTCTTTTTTCTTTTTTTTTGTGTTTCATGGTTTTTTTCCTGTACATTTCAATTATAAAAGTTTCTTTTTTTTCTTCTTTTTATGGATAAGCGGAGAATAAATTACCTTTCTCTTTATTATATACTATTAGATTAAGACTATGTTTGATCGTGATAATGTTTATTTTTCCTTTTATTTGAACTGTTATTGATATAGATATTTGTTATTATTCTCCTCTTGTTTATATATATATATATATATAGTTTTTTTTTACTTAACTAATAAAAAGATTGATAAAGAAACAATAGAGGATTGTAATCTCAGCCAGCTCCATCATGGACACTAGCCTCCCGACCATCAAGGACATCTTCAAATGAAAGGCATCGGTAGAGTAGATATTGTTTTTTTCCCCAAGGGTGAACTGTCTAATACCAGAGGGTGTTCAATTAAGGTGAGGGGGAACAAGTTCAAAGGAACTGTGTGGGGCAAACTATTACAGAGAGAGTGAGTGGTGGGTGCCTGAAATGTGCTATCTATGGTGGTGATAGAAGCAGAAACAAGAGGGATTTTTAAAAGACATTTAGGTACACATATGAATGTGAATAAAATGCAAGGATATGGACATTATGAAGGCAGAAGAGATTAGTTGGCCTTTTGATTATAATTTGTGATTGGTTTGGCACAATATGGTGGGCTGAGGTGTCTGTCCCTGTGCTGCACTGTTCCTTGTTCTATATTATATGTTTCAACATCACACAAAGTCTAGTTTAGGTGATATTAGGTGGTTCTGTGGACACAGGAAAGAAACTCGGATGGTAGTTTGCCTCCCAGGTGCCAGAGTTCAGGATGTTTCGGATCACGTCCAAGATATCCTGTGGTGGGAGGGAGAACAGCCAGAGGTCATGGTACATATTGGTACCAATGATGTAGGTAGGAAAAGGGAAGAGACCCTGAAAAAAGACTACAGGGAGTTAGTGAGGAAGTTGAGAAGCAGGACCGCAAAGGTAGTAATCTCGGGATTACTATTCACACAACAGTGTGAATAGGAATAGGATGAGGTGGAGGATGAATGCATGGCTGAGGGATTGGAGAAGGGGGCAAGGACTCAGATTTCTGGATCATTGGGACCTCTTTTAAGCAGGCGTGACCTGTACAAAAAGGACGGGTTGCACTTGAATCCCGGGGGACCAATATCCTGGTGGGGAGGTTTGCTAAGGCTACTGGGGAGAGTTTAAACTAGAATTGTTGGGGGGGGGGGGGGGGTGCGAACCGAACTGAAGAGACTAGGGAAGAAGAGGTTGGTTCACAAATAGAGAAAGCTCGTAGACAGTGCAAGAGGGAGGATAGGCAGGTAATAGAGAAAGGACACACTCAGATCAAAGACTTGAGATCAGAATCAGAAAAATTATTGTTTTTGAAGAAAAAGTTAACCAATGGAAGAGCATGATCCTCCATGGAAGATATCCCCTTGATCTGAGAAAACTAGATGTTGATGAGGAAACATTGACTGTCTAGCTCAGTGTTGGAGATCTCTTCCCAGAAACAGAAGGTCTCCTTCTGGCAATACAGGACCAGGTGGTTAACACAAAAGAATTATCAAAAATAGATAATAGAAGACCAAAAAGCTCAAGATGATAAATGTACAAATGCCAAGAGATAACAACCAATCCTACACATTACAGGATCCTGCAGCAGTTTAACTCAGAATCAGAATCAGACTTTAATCGCCAAGTACCTGTGCACATACAAGGAATTTACTTGCGGCAGATGTTGTCTCTCTGCTCATAACAATAATAATGGTAAATATAAATGAAAATATAGATTATACATACAGGTAGTGCAATCCAAGTAATAGTTAGCCCACAGCTAAGCAACAGTTAACTGTTCAGCAAAGTGACCGCAGTAGGGATAAAACTTCTCCAGTGCCTATTAGTCTTAGTCTGGAGGGATCTGAAGCGCCTACCAGAAGGAAGCAGTTCAAACAGTCCATGAGCAGGATGGAAGGAGTCCTTTATGATGTTCCCCACCCTCTTCTTCAACCTGGAAGAGCACAGGTCCACAATAGAGGGCAGGGAGGCTCCAATGATACGCTCGGCAGTCCTCACTGTGTCTATTTTAATGCAAGGAGTGTTGTGAACAAAGCAGATGAGCCTAGAGCGTGGATCAGTACTTGGGGATATGATATGGTGGCCATTACATAGACTTGGATGGCTCAGGGACAGGACTGGTTACTTCAAGTGCTGGGTTTTAGATGTTACAGAAAGGACAGGGAGGGAGACAAAAGAGGTGGGGGCATGGCACTGTTGATCAGAGATAGTGTCACAGCTGCAGGAAAGGTGGACGCCATGGAGGGATTGTCTACAGAGTCTCTGTGGGTGGAGGTTAGGAACAGGAAGGGGTCAATAACTTTACTGGGTGTTTTTTATAGGCGCCTAATAGTAACTGGGATAGAACATAGAACATAGAATAGTACAGCACAGTACAGCCCTTTGGCCCACAATATTGTGCTGACCCTTAAACCCTGCCTCTCATATATCCCCCCCCCACCTTAAATTCCTCCATGTACCTGTCTAGTAGTCTCTTAAATTCCACTAGTGTATCTGCCTCCACCACAGACTCAGGCAGTGCATTCCATGCACCAACAACTCTCTGACTAAAAATCCTTCCTCTAATAACCCCCTTTAACTTCCCACCCCTTACCTTAAAGCCATGTCCTCTTGTATTGAGCAGTGGTGCCCCGGGGAAGAGGTGCTGGCTGTCCACTCTATCTATTCCTCTTAATATCTTGTACACCTCTATCATGTTTCCTCTCATCCTTCTTCTCTCCAAAGAGTAAAGCCCTAGCTCCCTTAATCTCTGATCATAATATATACTCTCTAAACCAGGCAGCATCCTGGTAAATCTCCTCTGTACCCTTTCCAATGCTTCCACATTCTTCCTATAGTGAGGCAACCAGAACTGGACACAATACTCCACGTGTGGCCTAACCAGAGTTTTATAGAGCTGCATCATTATCTCGCAATTCTTAAACTCTATCCATCATCTTATGAAAGCTAACACCTCATAAGCTTTCTTAACTACCCTATCTACCTGTGAGGCAACTTTCAGGGATCTGTAGACATGTACCCCAAGATCCCTCTGCTGCTCCACAGTCCCAAGTATCCTGCCATTTACTTTGTACTCTGCTTTGGAATTTGTCCTTCCAAAGTGTACCACCTCACACTTCTCCAGGTTTAACTCCATCTGCCACTTCTCAGCCCACTCCTGCATATTGAGGAGCAGATAGGGAAACAGATCCTGGAAAGGTGTAATAATAATGAGTTGTTATGATGGGAGATTTTAATTTCCCAAATATCGATTGGCATCTTCCTAGAATGAGGGGTTTAGATGGGGTGGAGTTTGTTAGGTGTATTCAAGTAGGTTTCTTGGCACAGTATGTAGATAAGCCTACAAGAGCTGTACTTGATTTAGTATTGGGAAATGAACCTGGTCAGGTGTCAGATGTCAGATCTCTCAGTGGGAGAGCATATTGGAGATAGTGATCATAATTCTATCTCCTTTACAATAGCATTGGAGAAAGATAGGAATAGACAAGTTAGAAGAGCATTTAATTGGAGTAAGGGGAATTATGAGGCTATCAGGCAGGAAATTGGAGGCTTAAATTGGAAACAGATGTTCTCAGGGAAAAGTATGGATGAAATGTGGCAAATATTCAGGGGAAATTTGTGTAGAGCTCTGTATCGGTATATTCCAATGAGCAGGGAAGTTATGGTAGGGTACAGGAACTGTGGTATACAAAGGCTCTGATAAATCTAGTCAAGAAGAAAAGAATAAGCTTTTCTTTTCAGAGAGCTAGGTAACGTTAGATATTTAGAAGATTATAAGGCTACTAGGAAGGAGCTTAAGAAGGAAAATAGGAAAGCCAGGAGGGGACACAAGAAGGCCTTAGTAGGCAGAACTAAGGAAAACCCCAAGGTATTCTACAAGAATGTGAAGAGCAAGAGGATAAGGTGTGAAAGAATAGGACCTATCAAATGTGACAGTGGGAAAGTGTGTATGGAACCAGAGGAAATAGCAGAGGTACTTAACGAATACTATACTTCAGTATTCACCATGGAAAGGGATGTTAGTGACTGTAGTGATGACTTGCAGCAGACTGAAAAGCTTGAGCATGTAGATATTAAGAAAGAGGATGTGCTGGAGTTTTCGGAAAGCAACAAGTTGGATAAATCACCGGAACCGGATGAAATGTACCTTAGGCTACAGTGGGAGGTGAGGGAGGAGATTGCTGAGCCTCTGGCAATGATCTTGGCATCATCAATAGGGATGGGAGAGGTTTCCAAGAATTGGAGGGTTGCGGATGTTGTTCCTTTATTCAAGAAAGGGAGTAGAGATAGCCCAGGAATTTATAGACCAGTGAGACTTACCTTAGTGTTTGGTAAGTTGATGGAAAAGATCCTGAGAGGCAGGGTTTATGAACATTTGGAGAAGTGTAATATTATTAGGAGTAGTCAGCATGGCTTTGTAAAGGGCAGGTTGTGCCTTAAGAGCCTGATTGAATTTTATGAGGATGTGACTAAACACATTGATGAAGGAAGAGCAGTAGATGTAGTGTATATGAATTTCATCAAGGCATTTGATCAGGTACCCCATACAAGGCTTATTGAGGAAGTAAGGAGGCATGGGATCCAAGGGGACCTTGCTTTGTGGATCCAGAACTGGCTTGCCCATGGAAGGCAAAGTGTGGTTGTAGACGGGTCATATTCTACATGGAGATCGGTCACCAGTGGTGTGCCTCAAGGATCTGTTCTGGGACCCTTACTCTTCGTGATTTTTATAAATGACCTGGATGAGGAAGTGGAGGGATGGGTTAGTAAGTTTGCTGATGACACAAAGATTGGTGGTGTTGTGGATAATGTGGAGGGCTGTCAGAGGTTCCAGCAGGACATCAATAGGATGCAAAACTGGGCTGAGAAGTGGAAGATGGAGTTCAACTCAGATAAGTGTGAAGTGGTTCATTTTGGTAGGTCAAATATGATGGCAGAATATAGTATTAATGGTAAGACTCTTGGCATTGTGGAGGATCAGAGGGATCTTGGGGTCTTAGGATGCTCAAAGCAGCTGCACATGTTGACTCTGTGGTTAAGAAGGCATACGGTGTATTGGCCTTCATCAAGCATGGGATTGAATTTAGGAGCTGAGAGGTAATGTTGCAACACCTGGTCAGACCCTACTTGAGAGTACTGTGCTTAGTTTTGGTCGCCTCACTGCAGGAAGGATGTGGAAACCATAGAAAGGGTGCAGAGAAGATTTACAAGGAATTTGCCTGGATTGGGGAGCATGCCTTATGAGAATAGGTTGAGTGAACTTGGACTTTTCTCCTAGGAGCGAAGGAAGATAATGAGAGGTGACCTGATAGAGGTGTACAAGATGATGAGAGGCTTTGATCATGTCAATAGTCAGAGGCTTTTTCCCAGGGCTGAAATGGCTGCCACAGGAGGACACAGGTTTAAAGTCCTGGGGAGTAGGTAAAGAGGAGATGTCAAGGGTAAGGTTTTTACTCAGAGAGTAGTGCGTACGTGGAATGGGCTGCCAGCAATGGTAGTGGAGGTGGATACGATAGGGTCTTTTAAGACGTTTTTAGATAGGTACATGGAGCTTAGTAAAATAGAGGGCTGTAGTTAAGCCTTGTAATTTCTAAGGTGGGGACATGTTCAGCACAACTTTGTGGGCCAAAGGGCCTGTATTGTGCTGTAGGTTCTTTATCTTTCTATGGCTTAGTTGTCATTCAAGGATGCTCTAACACTGGTGAGCTGAGAGTCACTTTATGGACTGACTGGGGGGAGATTGACAAGTTTCCATTCCTTATAATGGGTGGTTGGGGAGCCATTGATAAATCTGACAGTTTTTTTTGGTATCAATCCTGTAGGTTCATGGTTACAATCACCAAGAGTAGACTTCTAGAAACATAGAAAACCTACAGCACAAGACAGGCCCTTTGGGCCACAAAGTTGTGCCGAACATGTCCTTACCTTAGAAATTACCTTCGGTTACCCATAGCCATCTATATTTTTATTCCAAGTTTATTTAATTTCTTGAATAGAAGTTCCCCAGCTGCTCTATTGTTTTTTTTAACACATTTCTGAATGCAGTCAAATAACTGTAACTCCATCCCAATGCACACTCCCAACCACAGGAACTAAGTGAATTGAATTAAACAAGACCCCTAACAGATAATTTAAGCAGCTCAGTCAGTTTGAAAATAAAGACCCGAAAATGACCTGAGAGTATTTTTATTAAACGCAGCCTTATTTGGTTTCAGCAAAATAATACCAAGACCTCCTTCTTACTTCATGAAGGAGATTAGGGCAGAAAATTGATCTTAAATGCTCAGCTTGGCAGTTTCTGCTTTCAAAAGTCAGCTTCAGTGAAGCTAATAGTTAATAGTTAATAGTTAAGAAGCAGCATATAATAGACATTACAGTGAATGTACTAGAGGCAGAGCAACACACACACAATGCTGGAGACATTAAATACTTAATTACAACATTTTATATAGTACTCTGCAAAAATCTTAGGCAAATATTTGAAATGAGGAAGAATTTCTTTAGCCAGAGAGTAGTGAATCTGTGGAATTACTTGCCACTGGCTGTGGAGGTCAAGTCTTTAATTATATTTGAGGCAGACATTGATAGATTCTTGAATGGTCTGGGTATAAAGGGATATGGGGAGAAAGCAGAAGATTGGGGCTGTGAGGAAAATTTGATCAGCCATGATGAAATGGCAGAGTGATCTGATAGGCCAAATGGCCTAATCCAGCTCCTATATCCTATATACAGCATAGCTAGGTGCCAAATACTTTTGCACAGAACTGTATATCATGTACTTACAGTTACCAAAAATGTAACACTTAATACTACTGAGCTAATACAAAGCTAAGGACTCTTATTTCTGTTTCACAACCATCTTCCTATTTTAACAAATATACAGTACTGTGCAAAAATCTTAGGCACCCTAGCTGTATGTACGTACTGATGACTTTCACAGAATAGGAAAGTCAAAAATGTCTTCATTTTCTTGCAGATATGAGTAAGACTTTATTTGGATACACACTTAGAGTATTATGTGCAGTTCAGATTGCCCAGTTATAAGAAGGATATAAAGGCTTTGGAGAGGATTTGGAAGATGATTATCAGGATGTTGCCTGGATTGGTAGGTTTGAGCTGTAAGGAGTGGACATACAAGCGTTGTTTTCTCTGAAACATAAGGTGTTGAGGGGAGACCTGAAAGAAACTTAAAAAATTATGATGGAGTCCAGACTGTAGTGAGAGGCCCACTCAATGGAGAAGATCACTACCTGTCAATTACCCACATTAAAAGACCTGTTCGTTGCCAGAGCAAAGGAAAGATCTCGGCAAAATTACTGCTGACTCCACTCACCTTAGCAGTCAGCTAATGCAACTAACAGGCTCCTGAACTGGCAGCTAGCTTTGTGCTTGCGGACTCAGTTTTGAGAATTTCAGTTCTGAATGCTATATGCTTATGTTTATTTTTTGCACAATTTGGGTGTTTAATAGTCTTTTTTTAATAGGTTCTATTGGGATTATTTGTTTTGTGGCTGCCTGTAAGAAGACAAATCTCAAGGTTGTATGTAGTATACATACTTTGATAACAAATGTACTTTGAACTTTGAACCAAATTGCCGTCGGCGGGGGTGGTATCAGTCCATCACTACCAGTACTACACATCATCTCTGAATCTTCTTTCCTGTCACTATCAGCTTCTCAACAAATCTCAATTGTTATTATTCTTCTGCCTGTTCTATATACATTCCTGTCCTTTATTCTAATCTGAGGGTACAACATTTTATATAGTACCCTGCAAAAATCTTGGGCAAATATTTGAAATGAGGAGGAATTTCTTTAGCCAGAGAGTAGGAATTATACTGATGCAGCTTATATTTGGTCAACTTTTGCAAATGACTTTTCTTTAGTTTCATGGCAAGTGCTGTCTAGCTGTACACAGTCAGGTATCAGATTCCCATAATCTGGGTTTCATATTCTCGGATTCTGGGTTTCGCATCCTTTGATTCGGTGTTTCTCATTCTCGGATCCTGTGTTTGCCAACAAAAATATGGTCATTAAAGGGAGCATGAAAGGTCAAAGGGCACACCTGACCCACTCTTGTCTGTCAGACTCAATACGAAGTCTAGAGGTGGTTTGGAAATGTACTAAGGCAGGTAGTGGGATACTCTGAGTGTGCATCCTCAGTTTTACTCCACCCATAGCTGATGCACCTAAGATGGCACAATGCAATTACATGTGGTCACTGATCAAAATCAGAATATGAATTAGGTTTATTATCATTGACATACAGAAATGTTCAAAAGTCTTTAGCACATATATCTGGCTAGGGTGCCTAAGACTTTTGCACAGTACTACTACCCCACCCCCCAAAAAAAACTACATTTCATGACGTATGTGAGTAATGATAAACCTCATTCTGATATGGGTCTCTATTGCGGATTGAGAGTGGGAAGTGGGCAGAGAGAGGGAAATCATGGCTGTGAAAAGGGGAAGGGAGAGGAGAAGGAATGTAAAGTATAGAGAGTCATTCGTAATGGTCAATAACTCAATTGCTTGGAATCAAATGACCCTCCCTGGTGCCTCAGCGCTGGATGTCTCAGCACTGCGTGTTTCTGCATCCATGCCACTCTCCCCCACCCCAGCACTCCTCAGCCACCTGTCCCACACCCCTCCTGCACCACCTCGACACTCTCAACGTGCCTTGCTCCACCAGCTTTTCAAACTCTCTCTCCACTCCAAGTTGACGAGTATAGTACTGCACAAAAATCTTATGCATCCTAGCTAAAAAACACACACACACACTCTCTCTCCTCTCTCTCTCCCTCTCCCAGCCCCCTCCCTCCCTCCTCTCTCTCTCTCTCTATCCCCCCCTCTCTCTCTCTTTCTCTCACCCTGACCCATTGAGTGCTAACAGTGCTTTCTGTTCACGTTTAATTTTTAGCAACTGCTCTTTTTGTTTATGATTTTCATTAATTTGGGTTATCTTTATATTATTAGTACTTTCAATTGTTTAACATTGCTACTATCTTGGGATTCATCTTTTTGCAGACATTTACAGGAAAATAATGAAGTGCAATAGAATTTATGAAAAATTGTATGAGAACAAAGATCAGCAAACAACCAATCTGTAAAAGAAATCAAACTGTACAAATATCTAAACAATTTAATAATACTGAGTATATGCAGGTTGACCCTGTGGTTAAGAAGGCATACGGTGTATTGGCCTTCATCAATCGTGGAACTGAATTTAGGAGCCGAGAGGTAATTTTTCAGCTACAGTGTATAGGACCCTGGTCAGACACCACTTGGAGTACAATGCTCAGTTCTGGTCACCTGTAATTTCTAGCCTGTAATTCCTGTAATTACAAGCCTAGTAATTTCTAAAGTAGGGACATGTTCGGCAGAACTTTGTGGGCCGAAGGGCCTGTATTGTGCTGTACATTTTCTATGTTTCTATGAGTTGAGTCCTTGAAAGTGAGTTTGCAGTTTTCAAAGCAGTTCAGAGTTGTGGTGAGTTAAGTTACCCATGCCGGTTCAGGAGCCTGATCGGTGTAGGGTTTCCTCTCATGGCAATAGAGCAGTTAGTGTGAAACTATTCCACCTCAGGGTGTCAGAGTTCAGAGTTCAATTCCAGAGTCCTCTGTAAGAAAATTTGTGTGCTCTTCCCGCGTGCATGTGGGTTTTCTCCAGGTCTGCGATTTCCTCCCACATTCCAATGATATACTGATTAGTAGGTAATTGGACATTACAAATTGTTCTGTGATTAGGCTAGGGTTAAATCAGTGGGTAACTTAGCGGCACAGATCATTGTTCTGGAAGGGTCTGTTCCGCCTGTATCTCTAAATAAATAAACAAACAAATATTGCTCGACATGCAGAGTTGCTTGTTTTACCAAATTCCATCATCTGAAATCTCTTGTGTCTCCAAATGGGAAACATATCAGCTTTTTACAGAAATCACTATATGTTGTTTAGAAATTGAATAAAGGAGAGCATTAAAACAAAAGATTAGAACTGATGACAAGTAATCCTGCTGACAACTCTCTCATTGTTTCTCCGCTTTGCATGCAATTTTGTATTTTAATGAATTCAAGTTATCAAAATAATGTTTGAAGAGGAAGAAGACGTGTGTACTTTTTATCTTAATGTTCCTTCCAAGAATAGGCTCCATTTAGTACATATTTAATAACCTGTCTGTTTCCTTCTGGATTTCTCTTAGTTTATTTGTTTTCCACTTACTTTCAGTTTATCTTTTCGGATTTCCCTATATTTATTTGCTTGCACAATCATTTTTCTTGGAATACTCATTCATCAAAAACTGACCACAAGCTGTGCTTTCCTCTTTAAGGGATCTATAACACCAGGAACTCTGATTATCTCCCTTCAACCTCCCAGGAGCTTCAATTTACAACTCTCAAGGATCACTTTTGGAAGAAATAGTCAATTTTTCTTCACAAAATCAGTTTACGTTGAGGATTGTTTGTTGGCCTGAAGTAGGGAAAAGTTTGTATCAAGTGATGTTAGTGAGGAATCCATTCTGTTGCCAGAGGCCATGTTGAATATGGGCAACTACTCATGGATAAGTTGATTTTTTTGAGATTTTCATTTTTACACCTGAGTAAGCACACACAAAACGGTGAAGGAACTCAGGCAGCACCTACGGAGAAGAATAAAGAGTTGACATCTTGGGCTGATATCCTTCCTGAATGACTGACACTTTATTCCTCTCCATCAATGCTGCCTGACCTGCTGAGTTCCTCCAGCATTTTGTGTGTGTTGCTCTGGATTTCCAACAACTGCAGGATCTTTTGTGTTCACGATCCACAGCTTAATGTTGTATGAATACTCAGCAAGCACATTTATTAAGTAGTAAACACGAGGAAATCTGCAGATGCTGGAAATTCAAACAACACTCACAAAATGCTGGTGGAACACAGCAGGCCAGGCAGCATCTGTAAGGAGAAGCGCTGTCGACATTGGGCTGAGGCCCTTCTAGCCCTGACGAAGGGTCTCGGCCCAAAACGTCGACAGTGCTTCTCCTTATAGATGCTGCCTGGCCTGCTGCGTTCCACCAGCATTTTGTGTGTGTTGTTTAAGCACATTTATTATTATTATTAGTATGACCAGGTAACAGATTTGGCAAAAGAAGTCTTTTGTGTTGCATTATTGATGGAATGGAAAAAGATAACCAGTAATAGGAGAAAGAGCAAAGATGCAGCACAGTGACGTGTATGGTCATGCACTTTGGTAGAAGGAATAAAGGCATTGTGTAGTCTATTTTCTAAAAGAGGAGCAAATTCATAAATTGGAAGTGCCGCAGGATTTGGTGCAGGATTCCCTACAGATTAACATCCAGGTGAGTTAGTAATAAAGAAGGCAAATGCAATGTTAGCACTCATTTCAATTTATTAGCATATAAAAGCAATGATGTAATGTTGAATGCTGAGACTGTTTATGGTACTGATTGGATATGCTGAGCACTTTTCAGCTCTGTAGCCAAGGAACAATATGCTGGCATTGGAGAGAGTCCAAAGGTGGTTTACAAGAATTATCCTGGGAATGAAAGGGTTAACATACGAGGAGCGTTGATGGCACTGAGACCGTAGTTGAGAAGAATGAGGGTGGATCTCACTGAAACCTACTGAATAATGAAAGGCCTGGACAGAGTGGACGTGGAGACGGATCTAGCAATTGAAGGCACAAACTCAGAATAGAAATGACATCTCCTTAGAACTGAGATGATCAGGAATTTCTTCAGTCAGAAAGTGGCAAATATGTCTAATTTATTGCCACAGATGGCTGTGGAGGCCAGATCATTTGATACATTTAAAGCGGTGGTTCTTGATTAGCCAGGGGATGAGAGTTTAGGGGGAGAAGGCAGGAGAATGGCGTTGAGAGGGATAATAAATCAGCCATGGTGGAATAATGTAATAGATTCAATGGGCCGAATAGCCTAATTATCCTACTGTATGTCTTATGATCGTCCAGCAACAAACGTTCTCATGTTCAGTTGAAAGCCAAGGAACAAAAACTGACTGGAAATGTTCAGAAAGCATACCTGCTGATCTTAACAGAGACTTGCCACTGCACAGTTTCGGAGTCCACTGTGTCTAATTATGCCATGATATTTGCTTCATTATGAACAAATACACAGAAGAATGAGGCTCCATTGGCATACACGCCCTGTAGATTACCTTATAGATATGCTGTGTTAGCTTTATTTGTCACTCATCTGTCGAAAGATCAAACATACAGAGAAACATATTATTTGCATCAACAACCAACACAGTCTAACAATGTGCAGGAGCTGTCTGCATGCCGTGTTTACACCATGCTTCCAGTGCCAGCAACGTACTAGCCCTAATCCATCTTGTATATCTTTAGAATGTGGGAGGAAACTGCAGGACCCAGAAGAAACTTCATTTTCACTGGGAGAATGTACAAACTTACAAACAGCGGCGGAATTGAACCCGGACTTCTGCCACTGTAGTAGCATTACGCTAAAAGCTAGACTATTGTGTCTCAGTTACAAATGACTGAGACAGGCAAAGCATTTAGAAACAGTTGAAATGCACAGGAAATTTTCTTAAACTAAAAATATCCGGTTAACTCATTGAAGTGAAATATTACCAACAATTAAAATAAAATTTCAAAACTGGCTTGCTGAACTTCTACACACAAACAGGTAACCCTGTGCAGGTGTACGGGGCACTTTTGGTGACCCAGTCATAAATTACATCTCGCCTTACAGAACTACCTTGAAGCTCCGTGCTGAACGCAGTAACACAGTGCCGATCTGATACTCCTGCGTCTGGCCCCAGTACCAGATATTTCATCATGCTGAAGTGTGTACTGGAGCCAGCAGGTTTTGCTGTGAAGAATTGACAGTGAGCCCTAAGTGCATTCTGACACTGAGTTGCCGAACCTACAGGCTAACTGTCAACTTAATAAAATAACCAGTTAATTTGACAAGGTAATGCAGCAGTTAGCATAATGTTTTACAGCACCATTGATCACATTCGGGATTCAATTCTCACTGCCGTCTGTAGAGTTGGTATGTTCTCCCTTTGACCGTGTGGGTTTCCTCCGGATGCTCAACGTTCCAAAGATGCGCAGCACGGGTTGGAGTCAGTAAGTTGTGGGTACACTCTGTTGATGCCAGAAACATAGCAACACTTGCGGGCTGCCCCAGTACAGACCTCGGACTGTGTTGGTCTTTGAAACAAACAATGCATTACACTGTATGTTTCAATCTTTTGATGTACATGTGATTGAAAAAAAAGTTTTATTTGTTACCTGTGCATCAAAGTATACAGTGAAAAGTAATAAATAAAACTGACCTTCAGTCCTGTAATATTAAAGAGTAACTGTGATCTGTCTCATTCTCTCCCCTGAACCTTGTCCAGAGTTTCCTCTCTACTACCCACCCACCTGCCATCACAATCAATTAGACTTTCCCTTCCAAACATGAACTCCAGCACAGGAACTACCTGATCTCAGCTTTTGTGGGTTTAGTCTTCAAAAAGACTCCTGCAGTCAATCAATACACCCAAGAGCAGGATTCCCATGGGAAAATGTAAAACATTCCTGCAATTGAAGATACTGGGATAGTGAGATATCTGGATATCTTGTTGGCAGCTTTCTTGTGGACAGACGTTTTCTCCAGCTAAAATCCAGCCCATTGGTTTTACAAGCTTCATGTTTGGTATATAATTTATTGTTTGCAATTGATTTAAGTATTGTGTCCATTGTAGGCTTCATTAAACTTAGAATCACTGATTTTCACTTCACCCAAACAACAAAGGCTGCTCTGAATTTTTCATCAGCCCATTTGTGTTTTAGAATTGTCCAAGGTCAGATGTTCAGTGTTTCTATGCCAGTGAATGTTGAGGTAATAGGAGGCAGTTCTGGGCTAAAGCAGAATGAGCCTGGGGCAAAGCTGAAGAAGGAGACGCTCATGATTCCTCAAGACCTTAGAGTAATTGTGTAGAGCAGGGCTTCCTTCCAGTCAGTCAACAGAAGCAGATGAAATAGATTAAACCATCAACCTTCACCACATATTTGCAATAGTGGTTCATTAAAACTCTGTCATTAAACAATTAGGATAAAGGATAAGGTAATGGACCCAATTTTTACCTGTCATGATGTCAGACCTTTAATGAAGCTCTGTTTTCAACTGTATGTTATTGGGTGACAGAACAATATAAGAAATGAAAATAAGAATTTCTGCCACTGCTGTAAAGAATTTGTTTGTTCCCCCAAGACCACCACATGTGTTTTCTTCAGTCCTCTCATTACCTCCCACATTCAAAAGACGTATAGGTTAAGATTAGGAAGTTGTGGGCCTGCTATGTTCACCAAAGCATGGTGAAACCTGCAGTCGTTCCCCAGCACATCTCAGACTATGTTGCTCGTGGACACATATGACGCATTTCATTGTACAGTGTGTTTTGATGTTTCAGTGTGCACGTAACAAATAAAGATAACCTTTAAATCTTTATTAAGGTGAAGGCATTGGCTTATACAAGATCTGGCAGATCTGAATACTGTATATTGGTGCAAGCACCAGAGATAATTTTAAATTGTTTCAAGTAATGTACTGGAGTCTTTGCTGGGTTAGGGCTGGCGCCTCCCATCACTGCTGCCCTCCAGTGTTTGCTCTGTGGAAAATGAGCTGGATTGCATTCATCTGTTGCTGCACTGGCACGTGATGAGGACTACTGCTGTGTGATCTTGCAAAAGCTTGTCTCTAGGACAACATCCCATGCACCATCAGTCTATAGGCCTTGCCACTCAGACTTGGGCTATAATATTTTTTGTGACTGAATGTTTTTCTGCTATTGTAATTATATGTGCCTTGTACTGCGTATTGCTATTGGTACTCTGTTTTTGTACCTTGGTCCCAGAGGAATGCTGTTTCATTAGGTTGCATTCATTTGTATGGTTGAATGACAATTAATTTTAAACTTGTATTGATCTCAGATTTATAAGGCATTGGTCAGATTAGCTTGGATTATTATTCCCCTTATCTAAGGTAGGATGTGCTGGCATTGGAGAGGATCCAGAGGAAGTTCACAAAAATGACCCCAGGAATGAATGGGTTAAAATATGAGGAGTGTTTGATGGCTCTGGGGCCTGTACTCACTGGAGTTTAGAAGAATGAGGGGGATCTCATTGAAACCTACTGAATAATGAAAGGCCTAGTTAGAGTGGACACAGAGAGGATGTTTCCTTTAGTGTGGAGGTCTAAGACTAGAGGACAAAGCCTCAGAACAGAGGGCACCCCTTTAAAATATAAAAGAGGAGAAATTTTGTTAGCCAAGCGACATTCATATGCATAGTTGAATGATAATTAAGCTTGAGCTTGACTCACTGGACAAACAAAAAATAACCAGGTTATGTTGTTTTGGAATGGATTGTATAATCTCTTCAAGACCCCATCCTTTCTAAAGAATGATATTGTGTCTTGGAGTAATGCTTGAGCAGGAGATGATACCTATTGGTGAAGAGTTGATCGATGATTCTGTGGTTGGATTGTGCTGTGCTTTGTTGAAAATTATGAATCAGAATCAGTATCACTGACATATAGTACTGAGCAAAAGTCTTAGGTACATGTATACGCTGGGGTGCCTAAGACTTTTGCACAATACTGTTGTAATTTTACATATCGCACTGTACTGCTGCAAATTTTATGATGTATGTGAGTGATGATAAACCTGATTCTGATACATGTCTCTAGTGTGGACTAAAAGTGGGAAAGGGTTAGGGAGAGGGAAATCATGGTTGGGAAAAGGGGAATGGAGGGGGCGATGGAGTAGGAAGTACCAGAGAAACATCCTGTAATGATCAATGAGCCAACTGCTTGGAATCAAATGACCTTGCCTGATGTCTCAGAACTGGGTGTGACTGAATCTTCACCACCCCCTGCCTCGGTACCCCTTCTCTGCCACCTGTCACCCCTCCCACGACACTTTACCATGCCATTTTCAACATCCTTTGCTCCCAACAGATTTACAAACTTGCTCTCCACTCCACGTTGACAAAAATAGTACTGTGTAAAAATCTTAGGCACCCTTGCTGTATATACGAACGGTGATTTATAAGCTCATGGCCTAGGGTAGAAGGAGTCAATTTTAGAAAACCTAGCAATTTATTTTTCAACATAGTCCCCTCCTACACTTACACACTTAGTCCAGTGGTGGTGGAGCATATGGATCTTGGACCTCCAGAAAGAGCCCACAGATGAGTGATTGATAAGTTTGTGGCCTAAGGTAGAAGGAGCTGAGTTATACAGCTGTCGTTACATGCACATGCAAGTCAACTCTGTGCAATTATGCAGAAAATTTGGTTAATTACTCATTTCCTTTTACCTTAGGCCACGGACTTATCAATCAGCCCTGATGAGTTATTAACTGATGAATTATTAACTTCAAACTTGCTGCATAATCACTAATAGGTTGACCTGCATGTGCATGTAACGAGAGCTGTATATATAACTCATCTGCTTCTACCTTAGGCCACAAACTTATCAATCACTTTGTGTGTGTGTGTGTGTGTGTGTGTGTGTGTGTGTATACCTAAGACTTTTTGCATAGTACTGTATGTTGTAAGATTTGCAGCAGCATTACAGTGAAGTACATTATAAAGTAAAATAAGGTAATGTAAGAAATGTTAAAAAGTGCAAAAAATAAATATGAGTGCAAAATAGTGATGCAGAATAAAATGTGACAGATACAGAGAGAGTACAGTGCAGAGAGTGGGAGAGAAATACATATTTTAAAGAACACCAAAACTTTCTCCTCAAATATTGGGGAACCAAACAAGCCAATATTTGCATTTGGAAAGCCAATCTGACAGGAGATGGGTGCTGAGGATGTGGGTGTAACTATTAAGAGCTACAGAACAGATTTGGTGCAATATTGGCCGCCGTTCAGCCTTACAGGACTATAAATTACATCAAATACAGGAGCAGCTGAAGGGCAGACAGACTGGATTGTTCTCATTACAATACATTGCCTCACATTCCTGAAGTATTTTGAAAGGGTAAATAGCAAGCAACAGTTCTCACAAATTCAGGAAGTTAGGACAGGACTCATCTCTCCAGCTGCTGGATTTTCTAGGAGCCACTAATCGATTTGGAGGAAGCTAGCTAAAGTGATTTTCAGCCTTGCATTAGGATCATCATTATTGTCCTGTTTAATAAGCTCTCCCAGCTTGATGAAGAACAAATAAGTGAGTGTTGTTTTTATCAGATCATTGGTCTTAAAGAATGCTTGGAGCAGCAGTTAGTGCGAGTTGCCACACAAATAGCAACATTTGACATTATAGGAACCAAAAGAAACTTCACTCTATTAATGTCCAATTAGTGTGTGACTACAGGCACCCATCTGTACACTTGAATGCCCTTTCTGCAAGGAACCATTATGATTTTTCTGGCCTCTGGCTTCCCTGTGCCCAATGTGTTTTCACAATCAAGGACACGGCATTAGCTGGTCTCATGCCATATAGATGACAGCCATTTCTTCCCACAGTGAAGCACATTATGTTTCAGCAACACTCACATTAACAGTCAAACATAAATGCCGAAGGGATTTTTAGATGCCCACTTTGCTCCAGCTTCTCCTTTAGCTCTCAGAGGGTGGTGGCCTATTGAATTTGCCACCAGCTTGTTCTTCAGATCAGTTCAAAAAATGGGAATTTTGAAGAAAAAGATCGTGTCCACTTATAGTCGCCATAAATGCTTTAACCTGTTAAAAATGGGAAGTAGTCCACAACCTTCTTATAAGTTTGCGGGGATTTGGCATGTCATTGACAAGCTTCTGTCAGTGCACAGTGGAGAGTATCCTAACTATGCTGTATGGAAACACCAATGCCCAAGTATGAAAAAAGTTGGCATACTCCGTGCATCACAAAAAATCCATTCCCACCTTTGAGCACATTTACACGAACGCTGCCGCAAAGCAGCACTCAATATCAATGGCCCCACCACTCAGACTCTCTCCTCGCTGTTGTCATCAGGAAGGAGGTACAGGAAATTTGGGTCTCACATCAGCAGGTTCAGGAACAGTCATTACCCTCAAGCAACAGGCTTCTGAACCACCAGACAGCTTCAGTCACCCCAACTCTGAACTAATTCCACAACCTATGGGCTTACTTTCTAAGGTTCCACACTTATATTTATTATTATTATTATTATTATTGGTTTTTATGTATTTGCACAGATTATCTTCTTTTGCACATTAGTTATCAGTCTTTGTGCTTGTTTTTATACATTATATAACAATATAACCATATAACAATTACAGCACAGAAACAGGCCATCTCGGCCCTTCTAGTCCATGCCGGACGCTTACTCTCACCTAGTCCCACCGACCTGCACTCGGCCCATAACCCTCCATTCCTTTCCTGTCCATATACCTGTCCAATTGTTTTTAAATGACAATATCGAACCTGCTTCTACCACTTCTACTGGAAGCTCGTTCCATAAAATTCAATTGTACATTGATTCCACATTGATTCAATTGTATTTCTTTGTTCTACTTTGTTCTACTGATGCCAGGCAGACAGTCCCTGAAGAGTGTTGATAATGGTTGGAGTTACCTGTCTAGTAAAGGCACTGCTCAGAAGAAGTCAATGGCAAACCACTTCAATGGAAACATTTGCTAAGAACAATCACAGTTTTGGAAAGACCATGATTGTCCACTTCATACGACATGACACATAACAAACGAGTGAATGAACTGTGAATGCCTGCATGGAAATGTATTTCAGGGTGATAATGGTGACATATGATAACTTTGATGATAAAATTGCTTTGAATATTAAACCTTGCCTCCAGTTGGTAGAACTAAACACTTTTGATGGTCCCATCGCCAAGTTATACACAACCTCAAAAGATGTTCAGTAGAAGTTAATGGAATGAGTTTTGGAGAAATGCCCCAAAGCTCTTGTCAAAAACAATTTGCACAACTTGCAAGAATGTTAGAATGCTGGAGGACTTGAGAGCTTAGTCTGAAAATGCTCACTGACAGTGTCAAACATGGATCAATCTCAGAGCACGTGACCTGAAACTAGTTGACATTACAATGGCTTGATAAATTCTTTAAGGCCATTTGGTCATTTTGGTGATACATCAGATCAGGTAAGACGGAAGGTGGTTGGTAGAGGGGGATGCAGGGATGATGTAAGAAGCTGTGAGGGGATAAGTGGAAGTGCTAACAGGCTGAAGTCGAAGGAATCTTAAAAAGAATGCAACGTAAAACCATAGTCACGCTGTGTTGGCTGTTTACCAAATGCAACACAAAACGGAAGCTTTTGTGTTATGTCCTGCAGAATCACAATAAGCAATCTTGAATCCTGAATCAAAGAGCTGCAGATTGTGGAAATCTGAAAAAAAAACATAAACTCCTGATTAATGGTCAGTCAATCGTTATCTCTGGAGACTGAAAAGACGACTAAATTGCTGTGTTTTCAATGGCAGTGGAAATAGATCCAAAAGAATATTGATAGGAAAAGCAATTAGAAATTTATTTATTGATTTATTTAGAGATACAATGCCGAAAAAAGGCCCTTCCAGCCCTCTGAGCTACAACACCAAGCAACCCACTTATTTAACCCTGGACTAATGTCACAACAATTTACAATAACCAATTAACCTGCTAACCAGTATGTCTATGGCCTTGAAGGAAACCCACAAGCACACAGGAAGAACACAGAAATGTTCATAAAGAAGACGCTGGAATTGAACTCAAAGCTCTGATGTTTGAGCTGTGATGGTATCATGCTATCCGATAAGCTACCATGGCACCCTAAAGGTATACAGGACCTCAGAACACACTGTTATTTTGTAACATGTAGATAATCTGCCGAATGGAAAAAGGTAGTGAGTAGATTGTCTAAATGCTGGAAAAAGAAAGGATTAATGCTAGTTTAACAATGAAGGCTTCTACAATGCTTATCAGGAATGGATGTCAAGTCGTCATGACTACAGGCCTAGTAATAGCTTGTTAAAGCAGAAATAAATAGTCCCTGTCTTGTTTGGACCTGTGAGAGCAAGGACCTGCAGCTAGGGAATTAATCAGACTGTCTCTGGAGTTTGGTGCTTCATTAATTTGAAGATCCTGAAAGACCTCCAGGTTTTGTAACTTGATTTTTGCTTTTAATTCATTTGCAGAATGAGGTGCTGCCAGCAGATCCAACAATTTTTGCTCATCTCTAATTGTCCTTGAATTGGCTGGGTCACTTCAGATTGCATTAAATGCTGTAGTTTTGAATCATAAACATAATAGCTCAAATAAGGATGACAGATTTCTTTCCGGAAATAGCCTCTGTGAAAGGCTAGTCTGTGACAGGCTGGCCTCTATTATCGAGAGTAGGTTTTATTCAAGAATTTTATTTAATTAGTTGAATATAAATTCCCTGATGGCTGTGGTGGTATTTAAACTTATGACTTGTGAAAGTTAATTTTTTTTTAAAAGATTTGGGGATTAAAAGCCTTGAGGGACTAGTGGAGAGGTCAAGTTGTGGCCTGGGTGAAATCAGATTGAATGGCAAGACAGGCTTGATGGGCCTGAAGGCCTACACTTTTATTGTGCTGCTGTGACACTGAGTTATTCCTCCAAGCCGATGGATTATTAGACCTGCAATATAACCACTATACTACCGTATAATTAGCAAAAAATTTGTTGAACTAACATTGTAGGTGTCACTCAGATTAACAAATAAAATGTAATTATTTCTTTGGCATTTAAAGAGGTTCAAGCCTAAAACTGAGAATGGTTTATTTTTATCACATGTACTGAGATACAGTGAGAAGTTATTTTTAATTCTGTAGCAGATCATTCCATACATAAGTACTGTAATTCTAGGTAGTTACAATGGAAAACAGAACACAGAATATGTTGTTATCGTTACAGAGAAATTGCAGTGCAGGCAGACAAATAAAGTGCAAGGGTCACCATGATGTAGATCTTGAGATCAATTGTTCATCTTTTAGTGTATAAAATTCCATTCCAGAGTCTCATGACAGTGGCTGAGAGATTCTCCTGGAACCTGTTGTACGTACTCGCAAGCTTTTGTATCTTCTGCAAAACAGGGGTAAGAAGAAAGAATGATCAGGGTGGGAGAGGACCTGGATTATGTTATCTGCTTTACTGAGGAAACGGGAACGGTAGACAGAGTCCATGGAGGGAGTCTGGCTTGCCTGACAGACAGGGCTGCGTACACAACATTCAGCAATTTCTTGCTACCGAGGACAGAGCAGTTGCTGTATCTGCTGTGGTGCATCCAGATAGGATGCTTTCAATGGTGCATCTGTAAACACTGGTGAGAATCATTTGGGACATGTAAAGTTTCCTTAGCTTTCTGAGGAAGTTTTTGTTTTAAAGGGAAAATGATTAAAGGTTAGCTTTATGTACAGTGAAACATACAGTGAAATGTATTGTTTTGCACAAACAACCAGCAGAGTCCAAGGACTGTGCTGGGAGCAGCCCACAAGTATCGCCACACTTCCAGTGCCAACGTAGTATGGCCACAACTCACCAATCCTAACTGTACATCTTTAGAATTACAGGAAGAAACTACAGCACCCAGAGGAAACCCAGATGGTCATGGGAAGAGCAGAGAAACTCCTTACCGTCAGCGGCTAGAATTGAACCTTCATCAGGGATTGCTAGCACTGTATAATGATTGTGCTAACTGCTACACCACCATGCTGTTTTTGACTCCGTTTTCCTTAGGTCTTCAACAGCAGCTCTTAGTTTAATCTAATTTTTTTTTAACTCTACCTTGTTTGATCAGTGTATGCAGAGTGCACAGTTTGGCAGTAGGTCAATTGAGAGAGAGATGGTTACAGCAGAGAAAAATACTTGGTTCCACAAGCCAAGTGCAGGTGGATATTCCACTGCTCATTCCCATTCTGACATGTTAGTCCATGGCCTCCTCTACTAACATGACAAGGACAGACTCAGGCTGGAGGAGCAACATCTCATATTCCATTTAGGTAGTCTCTAACACAATAGCATGAACATTGATTTACCTGACTTCTGGTAATTTTTCCCTCTACCCCCTCATCTTTTTCCATTCCCCATTCAGATTCCCCTCTTTTTCCTTCTCTTCTCCTCACCTCACTCCGGCTTCCTTCCTTCTTTTTTTTCCCCCTTTTTCCCATGGTCCAGTCTCCTCTACTATCAGTTTCCTCCTTCTTCAGCCCTTTCCCTTTTCCACCTATCACCTTCTAGCTTCTCACTTCCTCCCTGCTTCCCCACCCACCAACCTTCTTCCTCACCTGGCTTCACCAATCAGCTTCCAGCTTGTACTCCTTCCGCTCTCCCACCTTCTCATTCCGGCTTCTTCCTCCCTCCTTTCCAATCCTAATGAAGCATCTCAGCTTGAAACATCTCTTTATTCCTTTATATGAATGCTGCCAGACCTGCTGAATATTGTGAGGATTTCCAGCATCTGCAAAACCTCTTGCGGATATAAGTATCTCCTTGATGCCTGAGTTTCCAGCAGATCAGTAGAGGCAATGTATCCACCAGCTAGTATGTGGTGGAGTTAACTCGTGCAGTTGCTTGTGTGGGAGGATTCCAATAGAAGTTTGTAATAAACGCAGACTCTACTGAATTAGACTTAGGCATTACTCACTCCTGGGCATAAATTGCCAAGCAGAACCAGATGGTTTCTTGATGTAAAGTTGAAATGACAGCTTAAATATTCATCCAATGCTCTTGCTAAATATTCCTGTCAGTTTTATGTCTTGGTGTCTGTGCATTGGGGATTTTAATCCAATGTACAGACCAAGGGACTCAGACATTGAAAGGTTTTAGGGGCATTATGGGTATGTGTATTGACAGAGCCATGGAATAAACGAAGCAAAGAGAGCATTCAGGTTCTGGTTGGGTATCATATGAAAATGTTCCATCCATTTTGAATCTATGCCCCTTCAGAGAACTTCTTTTGCCATAAGCAAAATATTAAACATTGAATTCCAATAGTTCTCCTTCCTCCTCAACAAAGTTTCTGAGAAACATAAATTCATAAATACCTTCCAAACAACCAAAATGGTATCGGTTTTTCTGAATTTGTTTTTCACTCACAGTATGAACATTCAGGGGTGTTTGTAGAGGCGGATGGAACATGGAACACTACGGCACAGTACAGGCTCTGCGGTTCACGATGTTGGCCTGAACTTTTAATCTACTGTGTGTTCAATATCACCCTTTGACATGGCCCTCCATTTTTCTATCATCCATGTACCTACTTAAGAGTTTCTTGAGAGAGCAGAGAACAGAAAGGTGAGAAATTTAAGGGGAAACTTCTCCACTCGGAACTTTGTGAGAGTGTGGAATAAGCTGCCAGTGCAAATGGTGAATGCAAGCTTGATTTCAACACTTAAGAGAAGTGTGGATAGGTACATGGATGGTACAGGTTTGGGGGACTATGGTCTGGGTGCAGGTTAAAGGGAATAGGTAATTTAAATGGTTCAGCATAGACTAGATGTGCTGAAAAGCCTGTTTCTAGACTGTATTTTTATATGAATCTATGACTCTAAAATGTCCCCAGTGGATAGACTAGCAACATTTTAGAGACTCTTAGACGCAAGAGTGATACAAAAAATTGAGGGCTATGTGGGAGGGAAGAGTTAGATTGATCTTGGAGTAGGTTAAAAGATCGGCACAACATTGTTGGCTGAAGTGCTTGGACTCTGGTGTAATGTTCTATGTCATCCATTCACAACTTACTTAGTTAAGTGATGACTTTGCATTGGATATTATCCTACAACCAGTCTCTTGGTAGCAGTCGTTGCGGATATTGATCACCAACCACGTGGCCACTTATGAATTCTAATCAAATATGGATGTTGAGTGTAAGAATAAGGAAATCATGCTTTAAAAGTTTAGTCAGGACGCACTTAGAATCTACACAGTTTCCACATCCTTTGTCTAATGGACAGCTCTGGTCGCCCTAGTACTGTATATAAAGGATGTGGAGACTGCAAGCAGTGTTTAAAAGAGGTTTACCAAGATGCTGCCTGGAATGAACACATTAAGGAAGGGTTGGACCAACTTGTGTTGTTCTCCCTAAAGTATCAAAGGCTCATAGGAGACCTGATAGCCTCATAAGGATTTTTTTTTAATTATGGGAATTATAAATAGGGTTGATAGCCAGAATCTTTTCCCCAGGGTAGAAATGTCAAACACCAAAGGACATTTGTGAGGTTTGGGACACAGTTTAAAGGCAGGGAAATTTGGATTGTGCAGATTGAAAGATGCCTGGAGTGGGTTCTGAGGGGCAGTAGTGGCAGTTGGCAGTTTAGTGGAGTTTAAAAGGCTTTTAGATGGACACATGAAAATGAAAGGAAGGGAGGAATATGGATGATGCACAGGAGGAGGATCTTTAATATAAATTGACTTTGAGGTCAGCACAACGTTGTGGGCTGAATGTTCTGCACAATATTCTATGATCTTCTGTGAGTGCTGTGAAGATTAGGATGGCCTTCTGTCGCTGCCACTGGCTCTGTGCCTTGCTATTTGTCTTTTGTTCTTCAACTGCCATGTGTCTGAGATTAAATTCAGGCCTTGTATCTCAAATAAGCTCAGCCTTAGCTTCTTCCCAAAGATGGACCTGCTTTGCTCCACAAAGTTACCCCTTTCCACCTTTACCTCATTATATTTCCCATCATCAGCTCCTAATTGTTCTGGATAAGGAAGCAGTGGGTTGCTTTCTTGTTCCAGTCCAGTCCATCTGCTTCCACAATCTTTTGAGGTAGAGAGAGACCAAAGAAAGAAATAGTTTCCTTCATTACTACCGTAGATGGCTAACCCATTTTCATACACTGATCCCCAAAGGAAGAAATACTATTTGCATGTGTGTCTTGTCAAAACTCATAAGATCACTCTATATTACAATTTTAGTCATCCTAGAATGTCCTTCCTGTGGGTAAGTTTTGCCTACCCACCTCAACCACAATGCCCTTCCATGTATTACATCTCCTTCCTCACCTTCTCACAGGATGCCAACTAAATGTACTAAGATTTGAATCCCTCTGACATTAGAAAGAGTCCAGAGGAGATTTACAAGAATGATCCCAGGGATGAAAGAGTTAATGTATGAAGAGCATTTGATAGTTTTGGCCTGTAGCACTGGAGATTAAAAGAATGACAAGGGATCTCACTGAAACCTACCAAATATTGAAAGACCTAGAGACAGTGGATGTGAAGACTATGGAGGAGTCTAGGGCCAGAAGGCACAACCCCAGAATACAAGGACGTCCCCTTAGAGCTGAGGTGAGGAGTAATTTCTTTGGCCAGAGGATGGTAAATCTGTAGAATTCATTGCCACTGATGGATGTAGTGGACGTCTTTGGGTATGTTTAAAGCAGAGGTTGATAGGTTATTGATTAATGAGGGTGTCAAAGGTTAAGGGGAGAAGGCAGGTGAAGGTAAGTGAGAGGGATAATATGACAGTGGTGAAGCAGGTTTGATGGGCTGAATGGCCTAATTCTGCTCTTATGTCCTATGGTATTCTTCTGATCATTAGAATCAGTGAGAGCTTATTTTATATTTAGGTGCACTGTATTTTTAGCCTTTAATGTTTCCCACTCCCTCGAGCCAACTGCATCTATCAGTTACTCTGGACAGCAGCAATTAAGGCTTGCAGTGAGCTGAA